>NC_053392.1:625834741-628234741 GCF_905171765.1 Bufo bufo | reverse complement strand
CGGAGTCTGCCGCCCATGACTCCGATGCCGGAGACCTCTCAGACGCGTGCAGCGGATCTGACATCTCAGACAGGAGACCCAGAGACCCACCGATTTCAGAACGGACTCTCCGACGGGTCCTGGAATCAGCCCTCTTGCCCATCAAGCAAGATCTATCCGATATAAAAGATGACCTGAGGCACTTAGGCCAGAGGGTGGTTGCGCTAGAAACAGCGCAGGAATCCATCATGGAGTATGAAGGCAAAGCCTCGGAGGTGCTGGCGGCCCATAGGGCCTTATTGAACGATGCCTTTTTAAAGCTTGAGGACCAGGAGAACCGCAGCCGTAGGCGCAATATTCGATTCCGCGGCTTACCTGAATCGATAGCGGCGGAGGCCCTGCCGACAATGGCGCGTGAAATCTTCTCCATGCTGCTGGGCCCGGATAGAGCGGAGGGTGTCGTGGTGGAGCGGATACACCGGGCGCTGCGGCCCAGGCCTAAGCCGCAAGAGCCCCCACGAGACATCATATGTGGCTTGTTGAGTTACGTGGACACTGCGGCCCTCTTGAAGAGGCAAAGAGAGATGGAGACACTCGAATATGAAGGAACGCCATTCCAGATGTACCAAGATTTGGCGCCATCGACTTTGGCGAAGCGGCGCCTGCTAAAGCCCCTCCTGGATGTCTTAAGGAAATCATCAACGCCATTCCGGTGGTTATACCCCTTTGGGCTTGCTGTATCCAGAAACGGTAAAGTACTTACCATACGATCCCCTGCCGATCTCGCCTCAGTCTGGAACTCTCTGAATGTCCCCCCTGTGGAGATCCCTTCCTGGCTACCGGCCGACCAAGATGGCCCCTTACCGATTCCGCCGCGGATCTCGGCCTGGCAGAAGGCCTCATCGGGCAGACCTGAGCGTCCGAATCGCAGCAAGGCGGAGAGGCCCCCACCTGATTTATGCTAATCTTTTTCCTTTCAGGAAAAGTTTATGGGCCTGAGGTTTCATTTTCCCCTTTGGTTATGGGGATGTCTGTTTTGCACCTCTGGTCCTCCCTTTTTTCAGTTTCCGTGTGGCCAGGGGAGATCCTGACCTATTTTTCTGTTTTTGGGGCCTGAGCTGTTTTTTCTATATTGGCGGATGGGAATATGATGTTATAAGGAACTGCAATTACCTCTTTATTATGTGATGGACGTTGTCTCTGAACTGAGAACTTTTGATCCCCACATGCAGGGTAATGACCGGAGCGTTACCGGTGCTGGATATGTTTTTTGTTGTTGGTCTTTATTTGTTACAGACCATAGGGTGTTTTACCTGCCCCCTTGCCAATCCAACCCTGTCTTGGATGGTGATAGGTGAAGCACTCACTCTTTTTCAGATGGATATTCTGTCTGCACTGGCTCATTGCCAGTCTCACATGTTGATTGTAATGTTTTTCTTACTTTTTATTTCTTTTTACCTTTCCCCCCTTTCTCCTCATTTTCCCTGCTCTGCTCATATATTCTATGCGCTATCTAATACTTTCCTGGGTATCTGGCTCTATCTCCCTCATACACGTATGTTGATATGTCGTCAATTGTAGTCGCCTCCCTAAATGCTCATGGGCTGAACGAGCCATGCAAAAGGTCTCAAATTATCTCCCTCCTCCTGAGGGATAAGGTCTCAGTTGCTTTCCTACAGGAGACTCACTTCAGGACAGGTCGAATCCCCAACCTCCCCCCTAAGAAATTTGTTCAGTGGTTCCATAGCACAAATGACTCAGCTAGTAAGGGGGTTAGTGTGGCTATACACAAAAATCTACCATTCAAGCATACCGCTACCTCAGCAGACCCTGAGGGTCGGTACATTTTTGTAAAGGGTGTTTTAAGTGATTCACCGGTTACGTTTGCCAATCTTTATGCGCCTAATAGAGGCCAAGTTCCATGGCTCGTTCAGACCCTTGCTGCATTATCCTCCTTCTCAGAGGGCTTATTAGTATTGGGGGGCGACTTCAATGTTGCTCTGGAGCCAGCGGTGGACACCTCGGCGGGTAAACCCTCTGTATCCTACAGGCTCTTGAAAAGAGTAAAAATTTCCTTGAGGAAACTTAAAGTATTAGATGTCTGGCGGGCCTTGAACCCCAATGGCCGTGATTACACCTTTTACTCACATGCTAAATTATCTTTCCACAGATTGGATTATATTTTCATGTCTGGTTCGCATATACGTAATGTCTCTGGAGCCCGGATAGGTAACATAACATTATCCGACCATGCCCCTGTCATTGTTAACTTTTCCCTGTCTGAACCACAGAGAAAGGAGCGCTTGTGGCGTCTCAATGACACCCTGATTCTAGATCCTAGGCATGCAGATAAACTCAGGACCTCAATATCTGAATTTTTTGCGATCAATGATACCCCAGAGTCGCCTCCTTCTCCTTCTATATTATGGGAATCCCATAAGGTGGTCCTAAGGGGGGAACTCATAGCTTTGGGAGCTTTTGTGAAAAAACAAAGGACATTGGCCCTGGACGCCTTACTGGCGACCATATCCCGTCTAGAATCTTCCCACAAAGAATCTCGCGCTATAAGCACCCTAGCAGAACTAACTGAAGCCAGAACAAAACTAAAAAATCTATTGAATGTCACCTCAGCAAAGTTGATACTTCGTGCCCGATTTAAGGCCTATGCGCATGGGGATAGAGGAAACAGACTGATGTCGGCAATTGCCAAGAAGCAGTTTTCTGACTCCTTTGTTTCCTCTATTAAAGACTCCAAGGGCAAAGTACATAAGTCTACCCCAGACGTCGCTAAGGCATTTTGTACTTTCTATGAGGCCTTATATAATTTACCACCCCCTAATGGGACTACCCCGGGAGATCTAAGCGAAGCTACTGATAAATTCCTGCAGTCTCTAGACCTTCCCTTTGTATCCCCATCAAAAATCTCCCTCCTGACTAAGCCTATTTCTGATTCAGAGGTTCGCAAGGTCCTCATGTCTATTCCATCAGGTAAAAGCCCCGGCCCGGATGGATTTTCCATTGCATACTATAAATCCTTTCAGGATGTGTTAATCCCACGTTTCAGGAACTTGTGCAACTACCTTCTGACAGGGGGGTCTCTTGCTCCTCATTCCTTAATGGCGCACATCACTGTCCTCCATAAGGAAAACAAGGATCCAACATGCTGCAGTAACTATAGGCCAATATCTTTACTTAATAATGATGTGAAGTGGTGGGCGAAGATTCTGGCAACCAGGCTTCAAGATGTCCTCCCCGACATTATACACGGGGAGCAAGTTGGTTTTGTCCGTGGCAGACAGGGGTCGGAGAACACGGTGCGACTTCTACATCTGGTGAATTGGGCCAAGAAATCCTCTAAACCTCTGGTCCTGGTGAGTACGGATGCGGAAAAAGCCTTCGATAGGGTCAGCTGGCTCTTTATGTCGCGGACCCTGTCAAAGTTTGGCCTCCCAGACCAGTTTATTAGTGCTGTCAACACCCTTTACTCGGCCCCCTCTGCCATGGTCAAGGTCAATGGAGCTTTGTCCCCACCATTTCGCATCACCAATGGAACAAGACAGGGGTGCCCCCTCTCCCCGGCTTTATTTGTGCTGGTCATGGAAACCCTTTTGTGTAAAATTAGATCAGACCCTATTATTAGAAGCCTCCAGATTGGCCAACAAACCCATGTTACTGCAGCATTCGCGGATGACCTTTTAGTCATGACCTCCAACCCTGCAGAAGCCTTGCCCAAGTTGTTGAATACTTTTGAGGACTTTGGATTTGTATCCAATTTCAAAATAAATTATGGGAAATCTATGGCACTTAACATATCCTGCCCTCAAACTATAATTAATAATCTAAAACGTTCCACCCCATTTACCTGGGCCTCCAGAGACATTACATTCTTGGGAACACATGTTTCGGCCAATATTCAGGACCTAGCCTCCCTTAACTTCGCTCCACTCCTGCAAGAGGTTCGCACTCACTTACAGAATTTGAGGCTCCCTTTTGTTTCTTGGATAGGGAGAAAAAACTATCTGAAAACTTTTATTCTCCCCAAATTTCTTTACTTGCTGCAAGCCATCCCCATATGGCTGCCAAACTCTTACTTTTCAGAGGTCCGCCGAGTGTTCACACGCTTCCTCTGGAATGGCAAGTCACCACGCATTGCATATTTTATTCTCACAAGAGATAAGAAATTTGGAGGCTTTGGGATGCCTGATGTAAAGTTATATTATACTGCTATCCAGTTATGTAGGTGTATAGCTGTCATGACCCGTAAATCCAACTCCCTTTGCTCACGGCTTGAATCTATACTACTCACCAACCAGGATCTGCTCACTCTATGGGGTGTTAGACTCTTTTCAGCCAATCACTACGCTTCATCCCCGGTTTGGAAAGGAATGCTAGTAGAATGGTCTAGGATGGTTAAGTCCCAACAGTTTAGCTTTCCTAATCCCTGTATGCCTCTTAAATTGTTGCAGAGCTATATTCATCCTTCTGTGTCAAACCCCTCTGGAATTTGGTCTAGGCTTGCTGGCTTGTCTATGCGGGATGTCCTTCTTCCAGATGGTAGTTTGCATTGGGATTTAATTATGGACCGCCCTGAAATTAAGACTGCTCCATTCTTCCACTTGGCAGATTTTAGGAGAGATACTAAGTTATGCGTGGGAACCTTTGCTAGTAATAACTCCCCCTCCTGGCTTGAGAAGAAAATCCTGGCTCCTAGGCCCCCTTTTAGGCCATTATCCCAGATGTATAAGGAAATGCTTTCCTCCTTGCCACCAGAGCTGGGGTACTTGACTTCATGGGAGCGAGAGCTTTCTATGACCCTGACGGAACCGGAGAAGGCCTTTGTGTTAGCTCATTCTCACGGCTTTAGTCGTTGCGTAAGAGTTCAGGAGAATTCTTTTAAGCTACTAAGTAGATGGTATAAAACTCCTGAATTCTTGCACAAACTCAATCCTGAGGTACCTGAGGTGTGCTGGAGGTGTGGCATAGAAACTGGCTCATTATCACACATCTGGTGGCTTTGTCACAAGATCCAACCGTTCTGGAAATCGATAGAATCAATGATCAACAGCATCTGCAAAACTAAAGTCGTTTTGGATGCTAAACTTATCTTACTATGGTGCCCTAATACCACGCTAACTCCCGCCAAAAACAACCTCCCTACAATGCTGATCACAGCAGCTAGATTACTGGTTCCCCTTCTGTGGAAAACAGACTCCCCCCCAAATCCTAGTATGTGGACGGATAAGGTAGACCAAATTTACCGCTTTGAGGAACTGGCGCACTGGGAGACAAACTCCCGCCACTGTTTTCTGAAGTTATGGTCCCCGTGGAAATCACATAGGAATTTCACATGATAGAGCAGAACCCTCCCCTTCTTGTCCCCCCTTTTCCTCCCTTTTTCTTTCCTTTTCTTTCCTTTTTTGTCTCTTGTGATGTATATTTCTGATGATGATGATGACAGCTGGTACTGTTTACACATGACATGTATGCCGAATAACTATGGTGACTTTTAATGATATTGTACCGATGTCCTGTGTGGGCGTGTGGCCTTATCTTCTTACCTCAATAAAAAGAAATATGGTTAAGAATATAACTACTATAATACTGCTACTATGTACAGGAATATAACTACTATAATACTGCCTCCTATGTACAAGAATATAACTACTATAATACTGCTCCTATGTACAAGAATATAACTACTATAATACTGCTCCTATGTACAAGAATATATCTACTATAATACTGCCTCCTATGTACAAGAATATAACTACTATAATACTGCCTCCCATGTACAAGAATATAACTACTATAATACTGCTCCTATGTACAAGGATATAACTACTATAATACTGCTCCTATGTACAAGGATATAACTACTATAATACTGTCTCCTATGTACAAGAATATAACTACTATAATACTGCTCCTATGTACAAGAATATAACTACTATAATACTTCCTCCTATGTACAAGAATATAACTACTATAATACTGCCTCCTATGTACAAGAATATAACTACTATAATACTGCTCCTATGTACAAGACTATAACTACTATAATACTGCTCCTATGTACAAGAATATAACTACTATAATACTGCCTCCTATGTACAAGAATATAACTACTATAATACTGCTCCTATGTACAAGAATATAACTACTATAATACTGCCTCCTATGTACAAGAATATAACTACTATAATACTGCCTCCTATGTACAAGAATATAACTACTATAATACTGCTCCTATGTACAAGAATATAACTACTATAATACTGCTTCTATGTACAAGAATATAACTACTATAATACTGCCTCCTATGTACAAGAATATAACTACTATAATACTGCTCCTATGTACAGGAATATAACTACTATAATACTGCTCCTATGTACAAGAATATAACTACTATAATACTGCTCCTATGTACAAGAATATAACTACTATAATACTGCTCCTCTGTACAAGGATATAACTACTATAATACTGCCTCCTATGTACAAGAATATTACTACTATAATACTGCTCCTATGTACAAGACTATAACTACTATAATACTGCTCCTATGTACAAGAATATAACTACTATAATACTGCCTCCTATGTACAAGAATATAACTACTATAATACTGCTCCTATGTACAGGAATATAACTACTATAATACTGCTCCTATGTACAAGAATATAACTACTATAATACTGCTCCTATGTACAAGAATATAACTACTATAATACTACTCCTATGTACAAGAATATAACTACTATAATACTACTCCTATGTACAAGAATATAACTACTATAATACTGCTCCTATGTACAAGAATATAACTACTATAATACTGCTCCTATGTACAAGAATATAACTACTATAATACTGCTCCTATGTACAGGAATATAACTACTATAATACTGCTCCTATGTACAAGACTATAACTACTATAATACTGCTCCTATGTACAAGAATATAACTACTATAATACTGCCTCCTATGTACAAGAATATAACTACTATAATACTGCCTCCTATGTACAAGAATATAACTACTATAATACTGCTCCTATGTACAAGAATATAACTACTATAATACTGCCTCCTATGTACAAGAATATAACTACTATAATACTGCTCCTATGTACAGGAATATAACTACTATAATACTGCTCCTATGTACAAGAATATAACTACTATAATACTGCTCCTATGTACAAGAATATAACTACTATAATACTACTCCTATGTACAAGAATATAACTACTATAATACTACTCCTATGTACAAGAATATAACTACTATAATACTGCTCCTATGTACAAGAATATAACTACTATAATACTGCTCCTATGTACAAGAATATAACTACTATAATACTGCTCCTATGTACAGGAATATAACTACTATAATACTGCTCCTATGTACAAGACTATAACTACTATAATACTGCTCCTATGTACAAGAATATAACTACTATAATACTGCCTCCTATGTACAAGAATATAACTACTATAATACTGCTCCTATGTACAAGAATATAACTACTATAATACTGCCTCCTATGTACAAGAATATAACTACTATAATACTGCTCCTATGTACAGGAATATAACTACTATAATACTGCTCCTATGTACAAGAATATAACTACTATAATACTGCTCCTATGTACAAGAATATAACTACTATAATACTACTCCTATGTACAAGAATATAACTACTATAATACTGCTCCTATGTACAAGAATATAACTACTATAATACTGCTCCTATGTACAAGAATATAACTACTATAATACTGCTCCTATGTACAGGAATATAACTACTATAATACTGCTCCTATGTACAAGACTATAACTACTATAATACTGCTCCTATGTACAAGAATATAACTACTATAATACTGCCTCCTATGTACAAGAATATAACTACTATAATACTGCTCCTATGTACAAGAATATAACTACTATAATACTGCCTCCTATGTACAAGAATATAACTACTATAATACTGCTCCTATGTACAAGAATATAACTACTATAATACTGCCTCCTATGTACAAGAATATAACTACTATAATACTGCCTCCTATGCACAAGAATATAACTACTATAATACTGCTCCTATGTACAAGAATATAACTACTATAATACTGCTCCTATGTACAAGAATATAACTACTATAATACTGCCTCCTATGTACAAGAATATAACTACTATAATACTGCCTCCTATGTACAAGAATATAACTACTATAATACTGCCTCCTATGTACAAGAATATAACTACTATAATACTGCTCCTATGTACAAGAATATAACTACTATAATACTGCTTCTATGTACAAGAATATAACTACTATAATACTGCCTCCTATGTACAAGAATATAACTACTATAATACTGCTCCTATGTACAGGAATATAACTACTATAATACTGCTCCTATGTACAAGACTATAACTACTATAATACTGCTCCTATGTACAAGAATATAACTACTATAATACTGCCTCCTATGTACAAGAATATAACTACTATAATACTGCTCCTATGTACAGGAATATAACTACTATAATACTGCTCCTATGTACAAGAATATAACTACTATAATACTGCTCCTATGTACAAGAATATAACTACTATAATACTACTCCTATGTACAAGAATATAACTACTATAATACTACTCCTATGTACAAGAATATAACTACTATAATACTGCTCCTATGTACAAGAATATAACTACTATAATACTGCTCCTATGTACAAGAATATAACTACTATAATACTGCTCCTATGTACAGGAATATAACTACTATAATACTGCTCCTATGTACAAGACTATAACTACTATAATACTGCTCCTATGTACAAGAATATAACTACTATAATACTGCCTCCTATGTACAAGAATATAACTACTATAATACTGCTCCTATGTACAAGAATATAACTACTATAATACTGCCTCCTATGTACAAGAATATAACTACTATAATACTGCTCCTATGTACAGGAATATAACTACTATAATACTGCTCCTATGTACAAGAATATAACTACTATAATACTGCTCCTATGTACAAGAATATAACTACTATAATACTACTCCTATGTACAAGAATATAACTACTATAATACTGCTCCTATGTACAAGAATATAACTACTATAATACTACTCCTATGTACAAGAATATAACTACTATAATACTACTCCTATGTACAAGAATATAACTACTATAATACTGCTCCTATGTACAAGAATATAACTACTATAATACTGCTCCTATGTACAAGAATATAACTACTATAATACTGCTCCTATGTACAGGAATATAACTACTATAATACTGCTCCTATGTACAAGACTATAACTACTATAATACTGCTCCTATGTACAAGAATATAACTACTATAATACTGCCTCCTATGTACAAGAATATAACTACTATAATACTGCTCCTATGTACAAGAATATAACTACTATAATACTGCCTCCTATGTACAAGAATATAACTACTATAATACTGCTCCTATGTACAGGAATATAACTACTATAATACTGCTCCTATGTACAAGAATATAACTACTATAATACTGCTCCTATGTACAAGAATATAACTACTATAATACTACTCCTATGTACAAGAATATAACTACTATAATACTACTCCTATGTACAAGAATATAACTACTATAATACTGCTCCTATGTACAAGAATATAACTACTATAATACTGCTCCTATGTACAAGAATATAACTACTATAATACTGCTCCTATGTACAGGAATATAACTACTATAATACTGCTCCTATGTACAAGACTATAACTACTATAATACTGCTCCTATGTACAAGAATATAACTACTATAATACTGCCTCCTATGTACAAGAATATAACTACTATAATACTGCTCCTATGTACAAGAATATAACTACTATAATACTGCCTCCTATGTACAAGAATATAACTACTATAATACTGCTCCTATGTACAGGAATATAACTACTATAATACTGCTCCTATGTACAAGAATATAACTACTATAATACTGCTCCTATGTACAAGAATATAACTACTATAATACTGCTCCTATGTACAAGAATATAACTACTATAATACTGCTCCTATGTACAGGAATATAACTACTATAATACTGCTCCTATGTACAATAATATAACTACTATAATACTGCCTCCTATGTACAAGAATATAACTACTATAATCCTGCTCCTATGTACAAGAATATAACTACTATAATACTGCTCCTATGTACAAGAATATAACTACTATAATACTGCTCCTATGTACAAGAATATAACTACTATAATACTGCCTCCTATGTACAAGAATATAACTACTATAATACTGCTCCTATGTACAAGAATATAACTACTATAATACTGCTCCTATGTACAAGAATATAACTACTATAATACTGCTCCTATGTACAGGAATATAACTACTATAATACTGCTCCTATGTACAGGAATATAACTACTATAATACTGCTTCTATGTACAAGAATATAACTACTATAATACTGCCTCCTATGTACAAGAATATAACTACAATAATACCGCTCCTCTGTACAAGAATATAACTACTATAATACTGCTCCTATGTACAAGAATATATCTACTATAATACTGCCTCCTATGTACAAGAATATAACTACTATAATACTGCTCCTATGTACAAGAATATAACTACTATAATACTGCTCCTATGTACAAGAATATAACTACTATAATACTGCTCCTATGTACAAGAATATAACTACTATAATACTGCCTCCTATGTACAAGAATATAACTACTATAATACTGCTCCTATGTACAAGAATATAACTAATATAATACTGCTCCTATGTACAAGAATATAACTACTATAATACTGCCTCCTATGTACAAGAATATAACTACTATAATACTGCTCCTATGTACAGGAATATAACTACTATAATACTGCTCCTATGTACAAGAATATAACTACTATAATACTGCTCCTATGTACAAGAATATAACTACTATAATACTGCTCCTATGTACAGGAATATAACTACTATAATACTGCTCCTATATACAAGAATATAACTACTATAATACTGCTCCTATGTACAAGAATATAACTACTATAATACTGCTCCTATGTACAAGAATATAACTACAATAATACCGCTCCTCTGTACAAGAATATAACTACTATAATACTGCTCCTATGTACAAGAATATATCTACTATAATACTGCCTCCTATGTACAAGAATATAACTACTATAATACTGCTCCTATGTACAAGAATATAACTACTATAATACTGCTCCTATGTACAAGAATATAACTACTATAATACTGCTCCTATGTACAAGAATATAACTACTATAATACTGCTCCTATGTACAGGAATATAACTACTATAATACTGCTCCTATGTACAAGAATATAACTACTATAATACTGCCTCCTATGTACAAGAATATAACTACTATAATACTGCTCCTATGTACAAGAATATAACTACTATAATACTGCTCCTATGTACAAGAATATAACTAATATAATACTGCTCCTATGTACAAGAATATAACTACTATAATACTGCCTCCTATGTACAAGAATATAACTACTATAATACTGCCTCCTATGTACAAGAATATAACTACTATAATACTGCTCCTATGTACAGGAATATAACTACTATAATACTGCTCCTATGTACAAGAATATAACTACTATAATACTGCCTCCTATGTACAAGAATATAACTACTATAATACTGCCTGTTATGTGCTCTGATATAACTGCTATTTTCTGCCCGCTGTCATCTGTATATCGTTGGCCGTCTCTTTCGCCTTTGCTCACTGATTTCCGGATGTGTCGCTTCTTCTCCGGTGTCTTTGGTAAATGGTATACCGCGATCTTGTACACAGCGGCGTCTTGTTCCTTCGGCTCCGGTGACCTTATCATCAGTCTTATTCATTGTCAGCTCCTGGAAGAAGCGTCGGTGTATGTTGCATATCTGCCTGTAATTAGCCCCGGCCTCCCGCGTGCAGACAGGTAGGTAGGAGCTGGGACGGGTGTTGACAAGGACACGGCCGCCACTAATGAAGTGCTCCGTTTCGCTCCTGATCTTCTATATTGACTTGTACATAAATTTAAATGTTTTAATCAATCATTTCCATTCTCCTCCTCGGGAAAGATGCAGAATTTCTTGTACTTTTCTTGTCATTCACTTTTCATGTTTCTTTTTTACGTCCATTAATTCTGTATCTTGATTGTATCCGGAGAGAGAGATACTAAGCGAGAAATTACTGAAGGGCCTTGAAAGGTCACGGTGTTTATGAACTGTCAGCGACGAGTGTTCTTCTCCTGATGATCGGAGATGTCAGGACCTCGGCTATCCATGTCTCCAGTCTTTTTTCTTCTCCACAAAAGGTTATATTTTTGTCATTTTGCTATTTTGTTGCGACTTGAAGAATCCGACTTTTCTCACCTTCAGACCTAACTCCAATCTAAACTGAGACGTTGAGGTCCCACTTCAGGGCCCCTAGCCAACTGGCCAAATTTGTAAGACCCAAGTCTGAGGCGTATTTCAGGCGCAGATGGCGGCACAATGGTAGGTTGCGCCAGGTCTAAAGATGTGGGTGGGAAGGGGACAGGATGGCAGGCCCGTCTCATTCACCGTTTTCTATGCCTGTTTTAGGAGTAGAAAAAGGGCTAAATGTAAGACAGCGAGGAGGCTTCTTACTATTAGAACTGTCGCTGGATGCGCAAAAGTTATGCAGAGGCCACCGCCAGCTATGGACCTTCAGTAAGATCGGCATCTAAACTGCTGTTCTTAATAAATGTGCCCCAAGACTTTGATTATTTAGGCTTCAGCCCTGAAAATGGCAATTCTGGGCACTAGACACATGTATGCGCCTTCCTCTGTCTGCACCGGAATTGACACTGCACACAGTGTAGGCGATAAGATGGGGATATGACTTGTGTTCTGACATGACCCTGTTCCCTGAGGTCTGTGTATACCTGGCGCCGGTCCTGACATGACCCTGTTGCCAGTCCTGTGTATACCTGTTGCCAGAACTTGACAGTCCTGACATGACCCTGTTGCCTGAGGTCTGTGAATACTTGGAGCCAGTCCTAACATGACCCTGCTCACCGAGGACTGCGTATACCTGGCACTGGTTCTGACATGACCATGTTGCCTGAGGACTGTGTATACCTGGTGCTGGTCCTGACATGACCCTGTTCCCTGAGGTCTATGTATACCTGGCACCGGTCCTGACATGACCCTGCTCACTGAGGTCTATGTATACCTGGTGCTGGTCCTGACATTACCCTGCTCACCGAGGACTGTGTATACCTGGCACCGGTCCTGACATGATCCTGTTGTCCGAGGGCTGTGTATACCTGGTGCTGGTCCGGACATGACCCTGTTCCCTGAGGACTGTGAATACCTGTTGCCGGACCTGACATGATCCTGTTCCCTTGAGGACTGTGTATACCTGGTGCCGGTCCTGACATGACCCTGTTGTCCGAGGACTGTGTATACCTGGCACCGGTTCTGACATGACCATGTTGCCTGAGGACTGTATACCTGGTGCTGGTCCTGACACGACCCTGTTCACTGAGGTCTGTGTATACCTGGTGCTGGTCCTGACATGACCCCGCTCACCGAGGACTGTGTATACCTGGCACCGGTTCTGATATGACCCTGTTCCCTGAGGACTGTGTATACCTGGTGCTGGTCCTGACATGACCCTGTTGCTTGAGGACAATATATACCTGTGCTGGTCCTGACATGACCCTGCTCACCGAGGACTGTGTATACCTGGCACTGGTTCTGACATGACCATGTTGCCTGAGGACTGTGTATACCAGGTGCTGGTCCTGACATGACCCTGTTCCCTGAGGTCTATGTATACCTGGCACCGGTCCTGACATGACCCTGCTCACTGAGGTCTATGTATACCTGGTGCTGGTCCTGACATTACCCTGCTCACCGAGGAATGTGTATACCTGGCACCGGTCCTGACATGATCCTGTTGTCCGAGGACTGTGTATACCTGGCACCGGTTCTGACATGACCATGTTGCCTGAGGACTGTATACCTGGTGCTGGTCCTGACACGACCCTGTTCACTGAGGTCTGTGTATACCTGGTGCTGGTCCTGACATGACCCCGCTCACCGAGGACTGTGTATACCTGGCACCGGTTCTGATATGACCCTGTTCCCTGAGGACTGTGTATACCTGGTGCTGGTCCTGACACGACCCTGCTCACTGAGGACTGTGTATACCTGGCATCGGTCCTGACATGACCCTGTTCCCTGAGGACTGTGTATACCTGTGCTGGTCCTGACATGACCCTGCTCACCGAGGACTGTGTATACCTGGCACCAGTTCTGACATGACCCTGTTGCCTGAGGTCTGTGTATACCTGTGCTGGTCCTGACATGACCCTGTTCCCTGAGGTCTGTGTATACCTGTGCTGGTCCTGACATGACCCTGTTCCCTGAGGACTATATACCTGTGCTGGTCCTGACATGACCCTGCTCACTGAGGAATGTGTATACCTGGTGCTGGTTCTGACATAACCCTGTTGGCTGAGGACTGTGTATACCTGGCACCGGTCCTGACATGACCCTGTTCCCTGAGGTCTGTGTATACCTGTGCTGGTCCTGACATGACCCTGCTCACTGAGGAATGTGTATACCTGGTGCTGGTCGTGACACGACCCTGTTCACTGAGGACTGTGTATACCTGGCACCGGTCCTGACATGACCCTGTTCCCTGAGGACTGTGTATACCTGGTGCTGGTCCTGACATGACCCTGCTCACCGAGGACTGTGTATACCTGGCACCAGTTCTGACATGACCCTGTTGCCTGAGGTCTGTGTATACCTGTGCTGGTCCTGACATGACCCTGTTCCCTGAGGTCTGTGTATACCTGGCACCGGTCCTGACATGACCCTGTTCCCTGAGGACTGTGTATACCTGGTGCTGGTCCTGACATGACCCTGCTCACTGAGGAATGTGTATACCTGGCACCGGTTCTGACATGACCATGTTGCCTGAGGACTGTATACCTGGCACCGGTCCTGACATGACCCTGTTCCCTGAGGACTGTGTATACCTGGTGCTGGTCCTGACATGACCCTGCTCACAGAGGACTGTGTATACCTGGCACCAGTTCTGACATGACCCTGTTGCCTGAGGTCTGTGTATACCTGTGCTGGTCCTGACATGACCCTGTTCCCTGAGGTCTGTGTATACCTGTGCTGGTCCTGACATGACCCTGTTCCCTGAGGTCTATGTATACCTGGCACCGGTCCTGACATGACCCTGCTCACTGAGGTCTATGTATACCTGGTGCTGGTCCTGACATTACCCTGCTCACCGAGGACTGTGTATACCTGGCACCGGTCCTGACATGATCCTGTTGTCCGAGGGCTGTGTATACCTGGTGCTGGTCCGGACATGACCCTGTTCCCTGAGGACTGTGAATACCTGTTGCCGGACCTGACATGATCCTGTTCCCTTGAGGACTGTGTATACCTGGTGCCGGTCCTGACATGACCCTGTTGTCCGAGGACTGTGTATACCTGGCACCGGTTCTGACATGACCATGTTGCCTGAGGACTGTATACCTGGTGCTGGTCCTGACACGACCCTGTTCACTGAGGTCTGTGTATACCTGGTGCTGGTCCTGACATGACCCCGCTCACCGAGGACTGTGTATACCTGGCACCGGTTCTGATATGACCCTGTTCCCTGAGGACTGTGTATACCTGGTGCTGGTCCTGACATGACCCTGTTGCTTGAGGACAATATATACCTGTGCTGGTCCTGACATGACCCTGCTCACCGAGGACTGTGTATACCTGGCACTGGTTCTGACATGACCATGTTGCCTGAGGACTGTGTATACCTGGTGCTGGTCCTGACATGACCCTGTTCCCTGAGGTCTATGTATACCTGGCACCGGTCCTGACATGACCCTGCTCACTGAGGTCTATGTATACCTGGTGCTGGTCCTGACATTACCCTGCTCACCGAGGAATGTGTATACCTGGCACCGGTCTTGACATGATCCTGTTGTCCGAGGACTGTGTATACCTGGCACCGGTTCTGACATGACCATGTTGCCTGAGGACTGTATACCTGGTGCTGGTCCTGACACGACCCTGTTCACTGAGGTCTGTGTATACCTGGTGCTGGTCCTGACATGACCCCGCTCACCGAGGACTGTGTATACCTGGCACCGGTTCTGATATGACCCTGTTCCCTGAGGACTGTGTATACCTGGTGCTGGTCCTGACACGACCCTGCTCACTGAGGACTGTGTATACCTGGCATCGGTCCTGACATGACCCTGTTCCCTGAGGACTGTGTATACCTGTGCTGGTCCTGACATGACCCTGCTCACCGAGGACTGTGTATACCTGGCACCAGTTCTGACATGACCCTGTTGCCTGAGGTCTGTGTATACCTGTGCTGGTCCTGACATGACCCTGTTCCCTGAGGTCTGTGTATACCTGTGCTGGTCCTGACATGACCCTGTTCCCTGAGGACTATATACCTGTGCTGGTCCTGACATGACCCTGCTCACTGAGGAATGTGTATACCTGGTGCTGGTTCTGACATAACCCTGTTGGCTGAGGACTGTGTATACCTGGCACCGGTCCTGACATGACCCTGTTCCCTGAGGTCTGTGTATACCTGTGCTGGTCCTGACATGACCCTGCTCACTGAGGAATGTGTATACCTGGTGCTGGTCCTGACACGACCCTGTTCACTGAGGACTGTGTATACCTGGCACCGGTCCTGACATGACCCTGTTCCCTGAGGACTGTGTATACCTGGTGCTGGTCCTGACATGACCCTGCTCACCGAGGACTGTGTATACCTGGCACCAGTTCTGACATGACCCTGTTGCCTGAGGTCTGTGTATACCTGTGCTGGTCCTGACATGACCCTGTTCCCTGAGGTCTGTGTATACCTGGCACCGGTCCTGACATGACCCTGTTCCCTGAGGACTGTGTATACCTGGTGCTGGTCCTGACATGACCCTGCTCACTGAGGAATGTGTATACCTGGCACCGGTTCTGACATGACCATGTTGCCTGAGGACTGTATACCTGGCACCGGTCCTGACATGACCCTGTTCCCTGAGGACTGTGTATACCTGGTGCTGGTCCTGACATGACCCTGCTCACAGAGGACTGTGTATACCTGGCACCAGTTCTGACATGACCCTGTTGCCTGAGGTCTGTGTATACCTGTGCTGGTCCTGACATGACCCTGTTCCCTGAGGTCTGTGTATACCTGGTGCTGGTCCTGACATGACCCTGTTCCCTGAGGACTGTGTATACCTGGTGCTGGTCCTGACATGACCCTGCTCACCGAGGACTGTGTATACCTGGCACCAGTTCTGACATGACCCCGTTGCTTGAGGACAATATATACCTGTGCTGGTCCTGACATGACCCTGCTCACTGAGGACTGTGTATACCTGGCACCGGTCCTGACATGACCCTGTTCCCTGAGGACTGTGTATACCTGGTGCTGGTCCTGACATGACCCTGCTCACCGAGGACTGTGTATACCTGGCACCAGTTCTGACATGACCCTGTTGCCTGAGGACTGTGTATACCTGTGCTGGTCCTGACATGACCCTGCTCACTGAGGAATGTGTATACCTGGTGCTGGTTCTGACATGACCCTGTTGGCTGAGGACTGTGTATACCTGGCACCGGTCCTGACATGACCCTGTTCCCTGAGGACTGTGTATACCTGGCACCGGTCCTGACACGACCCTGTTCCCTGAGGACTATATACCTGTGCTGGTCCTGACATGACCCTGCTCACTGAGGACTGTGTATACCTGGCATCGGTCCTGACATGACCCTGTTCCCTGAGGACTGTGTATACCTGGCACCAGTTCTGACATGACCCTGTTGCCTGAGGTCTGTGTATACCTGTGCTGGTCCTGACATGACCCTGTTCCCGGAGGTCTATGTATACCTGGTGCTGGTCCTGACATTACCCTGCTCACTGAGGTCTATGTATACCTGGTGCTGGTCCTGACATTACCCCGCTCACCGAGGACTGTGTATACCTGGTGCCGGTCCTGACATGACCCTGTTGTCCGAGGACTGTGTATACCTGGCACCGGTTCTGACATGACCATGTTGCCTGAGGACTGTATACCTGGTGCTGGTCCTGACACGACCCTGTTCACTGAGGTCTGTGTATACCTGGTGCTGGTCCTGACATGACCCTGCTCACTGAGGATTGTATATACCTGGTGCTGGTCCTGACATGACCCCGCTCACCGAGGACTGTGTATACCTGGCACCGGTTCTGATATGACCCTGTTCCCTGAGGACTGTGTATACCTGTGCTGGTCCTGACATGACCCTGTTTACTGAGGTCTGTGTATACCTGGTGCTGGTCCTGACATGACCCTGTTCCCTGAGGTCTGTGTATACCTGGTGCTGGTCCTGACATGACCCTGTTCCCTGAGGACTGTGTATACCTGGCACCGGTCCTGACACGACCCTGTTCCCTGAGGACTATATACCTGTGCTGGTCCTGACATGACCCCGCTCACTGAGGACTGTGTATACCTGGCATCGGTCCTGACATGACCCTGTTCCCTGAGGACTGTGTATACCTGGTGCTGGTCCTGACATGACCCTGCTCACCGAGGACTGTGTATACCTGGCACCAGTTCTGACATGACCCTGTTGCCTGAGGTCTGTGTATACCTGTGCTGGTCCTGACATGACCCTGTTCCCTGAGGTCTGTGTATACCTGTGCTGGTCCTGACATGACCCCGTTGCTTGAGGACAATATATACCTGTGCTGGTCCTGACATGACCCTGTTCCCTGAGGACTATATACCTGTGCTGGTCCTGACATGACCCTGCTCACTGAGGACTGTGTATACCTGGCACCGGTCCTGACATGACCCTGTTCCCTGAGGACTATATACCTGTGCTGGTCCTGACACGACCCTGTTCCCTGAGGACTGTGTATACCTGGCACCGGTCCTGACACGACCCTGTTCCCTGAGGACTATATACCTGTGCTGGTCCTGACATGACCCTGCTCACTGAGGAATGTGTATACCTGGCACCGGTTCTGACATGACCCTGTTCCCTGAGGACTGTGTATACCTGGTGCTGGTCCTGACATGACCCTGCTCACCGAGGACTGTGTATACCTGGTGCTGGTACTGACACGACCCTGCTCACTGAGGACTATATACCTGTGCTGGTCCTGACACGACCCTGCTCACTGAGGACTATATACCTGTGCTGGTCCTGACATGACCCTGCTCACTGAGGAATGTGTATACCTGGTGCTGGTCCTGACACGACCCTGCTCACTGAGGACTATATACCTGTGCTGGTCCTGACATGACCCTGCTCACTGAGGATTGTGTATACCTGGCACCGGTCCTGACATGACCCTGTTCCCTGAGGACTGTGTATACCTGGTGCTGGTCCTGACACGACCCTGCTCACTGAGGACTATATACCTGTGCTGGTCCTGACATGACCCTGCTCACTGAGGAATGTGTATACCTGGTGCTGGTCCTGACACGACCCTGCTCACTGAGGACTATATACCTGTGCTGGTCCTGACATGACCCTGCTCACTGAGGACTGTGTATACCTGGCACCGGTCCTGACATGACCCTGTTCCCTGAGGACTGTGTATACCTGGTGCTGGTCCTGACACGACCCTGCTCACTGAGGACTATATACCTGTGCTGGTCCTGACATGACCCTGCTCACTGAGGACTGTGTATACCTGGTGCTGGTCCTGACACGACCCTGTTCACTGAGGATTGTGTATACCTGGCACCGGTCCTGACACGACCCTGTTCCCTGAGGTCTGTGTATACCTGTGCTGGTTCTGACTTGACCCTGTTGGTTGAGGACTGTGTATACCTGGTGCTGGTTCTGACATGACCCTGTTGCTCGAGGACAATGTATACCTGGCGCCGGATCTGTCACACAAAGCCCTTACCCTGATTTTTCATATTGTCAGACTTCATGGCCAAACCTTTTGGGTCTCTGATCCTTCGATTCTAGCCGGATAAGAGTCCTGAAAGGTCACATAAATGATGGTTTGGGTGGCACAGACTGGTGACTATTGGCGGTATACCACCAGCATCAGTACATCGGTGGGCTCTGCCTCTGCATGTGTTATGGACAGGGGTCTACATTCTGCGTCCTCTGATGTGACGGATCCTCCTCGTGAATGTTTTGGGGCTCTTTGTGGATCTGACGTTCGGTCTCTTTGAGAAGTTTCCGTTTTTCTCATGGCGGTAACGTTCTGCAGACAACGAGGAGATTTGGCGGCTCGGCCCTGCGGAGCGATGCTCTTAGATGTCAGAGTGTTACAGGACTGTGGCGAGGATTACTCACAGATCTGACGTCGTCTTTTATCCTGTTCCTATTACAGAAGCACCGACCAACACGACAGGACGGGCGCCGCCTGATGAGAGCAGAAGGGTGCTCTGAAAATCTGGGCTCTGTGACGGCCGGACTCCTGCAGAAAATCAGAGGAAGGGCGTCACTTTGTTAGGAGGCTTTGTGCTCCGCACTTCACTCGCCCAGTGCTGCGTTCACCCGAATGACTCCAGCTCCACGGGGCGTGATCTTACAGAGGAGCAGATGAAGCGGCGTCTGCTTAGACAATCCATACGAGGACAGACACGAGGCCCCATCCAGAGCAGAGACGAAGACGATGAGGCGTCAGCTTCGTGGGTTCAGATTCGGGGGCAGAATCACTCATTTTATCTTTAGAGAGCGCACGCTTAGAGCAGACGGTCTAAAAACTCGAACACAACGAGCATACAGCCATTCGAAACTTGGTCAAACTACAAGTCAAACTACTAGACTAAACAAATCTGAGTCTGACCTTAGGAGGGACGGGGAGGATTTTTGTGGTTTTGTTTTTGTTTTTGTGTTTTCGTTTTGCGCTCCCTGCCTTCCCAGAGCCATAACGTTTTTTATTTGTCTGTTCGCATAGCCATATGAGGGCTTGATTTCTATGGGACAAGTTGTGCTTTCCAACGCCGCCATTTATTATTGCATATGATGTAGTGGGAAGCGCGGAAAAAAATTCCAAATGGGGTGAGATTGCAAAAAAATAAATAAATAAGCAATTCCACCACCGTTTTACGTTTTTAATTTTTTTATTTAAGACGTTCGATGTACGATAAAACTGACCAGTTAATTTTATTCTGCAGGTCATTATGAATCCGGCGATACCTTATATGTGTAGGTTTTCTTGCGTCTTGATAGTGCTAAAAAAAATTAAATAGTGGAAAAAAAAAAAATCGGTTTTATTTTTTTGTCGCCTATAACTTTTTTGTAGTTATGTGTACGGAGCTGGGTGGGGGCTCATTTTCTGCGGGTCGATCTGAACTTTTCATTGATACCATTCTGGGGTGTGTGTGACTTTTTGATCACTTTTTATTAATTTCTTTTGTTGAAAATGAAGCGACCAAAAACAGAGAATAGGCCATTTGGACGCTTTTTTCCGTTTTGCTGTTTGCCGTATGGGGAATATATTCTTATATTTTTATACTATGGGCGTTTTCGCACATCGCGACACCAATGATGTGTATTTTTTAAATTTTCTTAGTTCTTTTATTTTTATTTTGGGAAAAGGATTTAAATTTTTTATTTTTTTTATTTTTTTATTTTTAAAAACTTTAACAATCAACCATCTGATTGCTATTATCATTATTGTCTCCAGGGCACTTGCATTGGAATCTATGATGATTTTACTACTTTCCTATGGAGCCCTATTACAGGCGAGGGCTTTACAGGAAATACTATGCAGCAGCCTCCTCTCATTCACAAAGACGGGGGCTGCTGCACACAAGCTCCGACTCCTCCGATCGCCGCACGGGGGAACCGGAGCATCACCGGAAGCGCTAAGATGCGGTGGTCAGGATTGATCACGGCATTTGAGGGGTTAAATGTCCGCAATCGGCATTACTGACGGTTGTGGACATAAGCCGTGGGTGTCTGCTATAAGAAGCAGGCGGCCACCCGCGGCTATGGCGTCCGCAGGAGCGGGCGCCATCTTTAAAGACCCTGTCAGTGCCGTACATGTACGGCGCTGGGCGTTAAGGGGTTAAGAATACACTGTCCAGTCCTGTGACCATCCATTCTACTGATAGCTGCAATGGCTCCCAGTATACTTCAGCCCTGAGGTCAGAGAGGCTGCGCGCGCCCGGGAGAACACGAGTTCACGTCCCCATGTGACTGTTAATGAAAAGTACAGCAGTCAGATTTTCTACTTTTTATACATTGATGTTGAAAAATACCAGAATTTGTTACTTTGCTGTTTAATCTCTATTGTCATTATTTGTTCACAGTCACATATTCAGTCATGCAATCATTGTGTTTTTCCCTTTATATTCATGTGTTTTTGGTAACTTTCCTTGATATCAGAATTATTTCATATTATGACACTTAGGCCTCTTTCACACGGGCGTCACGGATTTGGGCCGGATAAGATGCGGGTGCGTCGCATGAAAATGCACGATTTTTCCGCACGAGTGCAAAACATTGTAATGCGTTTTGCACGCGCGTGAGAAAAATCGTCATGTTTGGTACCCAAACCCAGACGTCTTCACAGAAGTTCAGGTTTGGGATCGGTGTTCTGTAGATTTTATTATTTTCCCTTATAACATGGTTCTAAGGGAAAATAATAGAATTCTTAATACAGAATGCTTAATACAATAGGGCTGGAGGGGTTAAAAAATAATAATAATTTACTTAATTTACTCACCTTAATCTACTTGTTCGCGCAGCCGGCATCTCTTCTGTCTTCTTCTTTGCTGTGCAGGAGGAAAAGGACCCGTGGTGACATCACTATGGTAATGTATCATGTGACGGACCATGTGATGACCGGAGTGATGTCACCACAGGTCCTTTTTCTCAAAGAAGAAGAAGGAAGAGAAGCCGGCTGCGCAAACAAGTGGATTAAGGTGAGTTAAATTATTTTTTATATTTTTTTAACCCCTCCAGCCCTATTGTACTATGCAGTCTGTATAACCATGTTATAAGGGAAAATAATAATGATCGGGTCCCCATCCCGATCGTCTCCTAGCAACTGTGCGTGAAAATCGCACCGCATCCGCACTTGCTTGCGATTTTCACGCAGCCCCATTCACTTCTATGGGGCCTGCGTTGTGTGAAAAACGCACAATATAGAGCATGCTACGATTTTCACACAACGCACAAGTGATGCCTGAAAATCACCGCTTATGTGCATGTGATTCAGTGCGGGTGCAATGCGTTCACCTCACGCATCCGCACGGAAATCTCGCCCGTGTGAAAGGGGCCTTAGGCCTCGGCTACACTGCGACATCTTGTAGTGCGACTGATTGATTTTAACTATTGAATGACAGCTTTATTCATTTGGACACAGCTGCAGTTCAGTCTCAGTGTATCCCAGGCCTTATATCAGTATCTTTTATATCTATTTCTCCTACATTTTTATGATTTATTTATTATTATTTTTTAACCACTGAATATATTTTATATTATGACCTTACTTTTCACTTCTGGGACATTGCTATAAATCGGAAATTGTGTTAGTATTCATTGTCCTAAGGAAGGTTTCACTGACACTTGGGGTACAGGATAATAACACTTGGGGTACAGGATAATGACACTGACACTTGGGGTACAGGATAATGACGCTGACACTCGGGGTACAGGATAATGACGCTGACACTTGGGGTGCAGGATAATGACGCTGACACTGGGGTACAGGATAATGACACTTGGGGTACAGGATAATGACACTGACACTTGGGGTACAGGATAATGACACTGACACTTGGGGTACAGGATAATAAAACTGACACTTGGGGTACAGGATAACGACACTGACACTTGGGGTGCAGGATAATGACGCTGACACTCGGGGTACAGGATAACGACACTGACACTTGGGGTACAGGATAATAAAACTGACACTTGGGGTACAGGATAATGACACTGACACTCGGGGTACAGGATAATGACACTGACACTTGGGGTACAGGATAATGACACTGACACTTGGGGTACAGGATAATGACACTGACACTTGGGGTACAGGATAATGACACTGACACTTGGGGTACAGGATAATGACGCTGACACTTGGGGTACAGGATAATGACACTGGCACTTGGGGTACAGGATAATGACACGGACACTTGGGGTACAGGATAATGACACTGACACTCGGGGTACAGGATAATGACACTGACACTTGGGGTACAGGATAATGACACTGACACTTGGGGTACAGGATAATGACACTGACACTTGGGGTACAGGATAATGACACTGACACTTGGGGTACAGGATAATGACACTGACACTTGGGGTACAGGATAATGACGCTGACACTGGGGGTACAGGATAATGACGCTGACACTTGGGGTACAGGATAATGACACTGACACTTGGTGTACAGGATAATGACACTGACACTTGGGGTACAGGATAATGACACTGACACTGGGGGTACAGGATAATGACACTGACACTTGGGGTACAGGATAATGACACTGACACTTGGGGTACAGGATAATAACACTGACACTTGGGGTACAGGATAATGACACTTGGGGTACAGGATAATGACACTGACACTTGGGGTACAGGATAATGACACTGACACTTGGGGTACAGGATAATGACACTGACACTTGGGGTACAGGATAATGACGCTGATACTTGGGGTACAGGATAATGACACTGACACTTGGGGTACAGGATAATGACACGGACACTTGGGGTACAGGATAATGACACTGACACTTGGGGTACAGGATAATGACACTGACACTTGGGGTACAGGATAATGACACTGGCACTTGGGGTACAGGATAATGACACTGACACTTGGGGTACAGGATAATGACACTGACACTTGGGGTACAGGATAATGACACTGGCACTTGGGGTACAGGATAATGACACGGACACTTGGGGTACAGGATAATGACACACTGACACTCGGGGTACAGGACAATGACACTGACACTTGGGGTACAGGATAATGACACTGACACTTGGGGTACAGGATAATGACGCTGACACTGGGGGTACAGGATAATGACGCTGACACTTGGGGTACAGGATAATGACACTGACACTTGGTGTACAGGATAATGACACTGACACTTGGGGTACAGGATAATGACACTGACACTGGGGGTACAGGATAATGACACTGACACTTGGGGTACAGGATAATGACACTGACACTTGGGGTACAGAATAATAACACTGACACTTGGGGTACAGGATAATGACACTTGGGGTACAGGATAATGACACTGACACTTGGGGTACAGGATAATGACACTGACACTTGGGGTACAGGATAATGACACTGACACTTGGGGTACAGGATAATGACGCTGACACTCTGGGTACAGGATAATGACACTGACACTTGGGGTACAGGATAATGACACTAATACTCGGGGTACAGGATAATGACACTGACACTTGGGGTACAGGATAATGACGCTGACACTCGGGGTACAGGATAATGACACTGACACTTGGGGTACAGGATAATGACACTGACACTCGGGGTACAGGATAATGACGCTGACACTCGGGGTACAGGATAATGATGACACTGACACTTAGGGTCCAGGATAGTGACACTGACACTTGGGGTACAGGATAATGACACTGACACTTGGGGTACAGGATAATGACACTGACACTTGGGGTACAGGATAATGACACTGACACTTGGGGTACGGGATAATGACACTGACACTCGGGGTACGGGATAATGACGCTGACACTTGGGGTACAGGATAATGACACTGACACTTGGGGTACAGGATAATGACACTGACACTTGGGGTACAGGATAATGACACTGACACTTGGGGTACAGGATAATGACACTGACACTTGGGGTACAGGAGAATGACACTGACACTTGGGGTACAGGATAATGACACTGACACTTGGGGTACAGGATAATGACACTGATATTTGGGGTACAGGATAATGACACTGACACTTGGGGTACAGGATAATGACACTGACACTTGGGGTACAGGGTAATGACGCTGACACTCGGGGTACAGGATAATGACGCTGACACTTGGGGTACAGGATAATGACACTGACACTTGGGGTACAGGATAATGACACTGACACTTGGGGTACAGGATAATGATGACACTGACACTTGGGGTCCAGGATAATGACGCTGACACTTGGGGTACAGGATAATGACACTGACACTTGAGGTACAGGATAATGACACTGACACTTGGGGTACAGGATAATGACACTGACACTTGAGGTACAGGATAATGACACTGACACTTGAGGTACAGGATAATGACACTGACACTTGGGGTACAGGATAATGACACTGACACTCGGGGTACAGGATAATGACACAGTGACACTTGGGGTACAGGATAATGACGCTGACACTTGGGGTACAGGATAATGACGCTGACACTGGGGGTACAGGATAATGACGCTGACACTGGGGGTACAGGATAATGATGCTGACACTGGGGGTACAGGATAATGACGCTTACACTGGGGGTAAAGGATAATGACACAGGAAGGTCCTAGTGATCGGTATTATTACGTTTCTCGCTCTTTGCTCGATCTTTCTGCCGTCGCTGTCGGGATCGCTCCGTTGATTCCGTCTTTCCATCTAACAGCTGCTGCACCTACAGATCTAAAGGGGGAGGAATATCCGGACGGTTCTGGAGCGTAGCTGAGATATTTCATCAGGCAGGACTGCAAGTGTAATATCAGGCAGTTCTAGAGATATGATATTAGGCATCACTTGAGATTAAGATATCAGGTAGTACTAGAGGTATGATATCAGACAGTACTTCAGGCAGGGGCGTAGCTACAACTGACTGGGCCCCCTCTTCATGATCATCCTGGCATTGCATGTGTGCTTATGTAAGAGGGGGTCACATCACCTTTTTACCATCTGTTTGACGTATACGCTGGAAATAAGGGATGCAAAAACGCAGCACACCGCGCTTTGTATCCTGCAGAGTCCGGCAAAAAAAGTGCTTTCTTTTACAATGGGATCCTAAATATGCCGCTGTATGACATCAATCTGAGTCTCCTGGTAAAGTATACATTTTTGTATCTGTTAAACGCATAGCAAAAAGGTGATGTAATCCCAGCTTAAGTGTGCCAAAATAAGCATTAGTGCCCAGCGGAGCAACATGGCAGAGAAGGGAGGCTGCCATGGACTGTAGGCTGTATTACAGAAGGCTGGTCCTGGTGGTCAGGGGTGTGGACTGTGTTCTGCAAGGCTCAATTACTCTACTGGGAAATACAGGCCACACTACAGCTTAATATACTGGAATCTACAGTATACACTGTAAATATATTAGCCCTCCAACCAAATAATAACACCGTCATACAGTGACCGGATAACACCTCCATACAGTGACCGGATAACACCTCCATACAGTGACCGGATAACGCCTCCATACAGTGACCGGATAACGCCTCCATACAGTGACCGGATAACACCTCCATACAGTGACCGGATAACACCTCCATACAGTGACCGGATAACGCCTCCATACAGTGACCGGATAACACCTCCATACAGTGACCGGATAACACCTCCATACAGTGATCGGATAACGCCTCCATACAGTGACCGGATAACACCTCCATACAGTGACCGGATAACACCTCCATACAGTGACCGGATAACACCTCCATACAGTGATCGGATAACGCCTCCATACAGTGACCGGATAACACCTCCATACAGTGACCGGATAACACCTCCATACAGTGACCGGATAACGCTTCCATACAGTGACCGGATAACGCCTCCATACAGTGACCGGATAACACCTCCATACAGTGACCGGATAACGCCTCCATACAGTGACCGGATAACACCTCCATACAGTGATCGGATAACACCTCCATACAGTGACCGGATAACGCCTCCATACAGTGACCGGATAACACCTCCATACAGTGACCGGATAACACCTCCATACAGTGACCGGATAACGCCTCCATACAGTGACCGGATAACACCTCCATACAGTGATCGGATAACACCTCCATACAGTGATCGGATAACGCCTCCATACAGTGACCGGATAACACCTCCATACAGTGACCGGATAACACCTCCATACAGTGACCGGATAACGCTTCCATACAGTGACCGGATAACACCTCCATACAGTGACCGGATAACACCTCCATACAGTGACCGGATAACGCTTCCATACAGTGACCGGATAACGCCTCCATACAGTGACCGGATAACACCTCCATACAGTGACCGGATAACACCTCCATACAGTGATCGGATAACGCCTCCATACAGTGACCGGATAACACCTCCATACAGTGACCGGATAACGCCTCCATACAGTGACCGGATAACACCTCCATACAGTGACCGGATAACGCCTCCATACAGTGACCGGATAACACCTCCATACAGTGACCGGATAACGCCTCCATACAGTGACCGGATAACTCCTCCATACAGTGACCGGATAACACCTCCATACAGTGATCGGATAACGCCTCCATACAGTGACCGGATAACACCTCCATACAGTGACCGGATAACGCCTCCATACAGTGACCGGATAACGCCTCCATACAGTGACCGGATAACTCCTCCATACAGTGACCGGATAACACCTCCATACAGTGACCGGATAACGCCTCCATACAGTGACCGGATAACGCCTCCATACAGTGACCGGATAACGCCTCCATACAGTGACCGGATAACGCCTCCATACAGTGACCGGATAACGCCTCCATACAGTGACCGGATAACGCCTCCATACAGTGACCGGATAACACCTCCATACAGTGACCGGATAACGCCTCCATACAGTGACCGGATAACACCTCCATACAGTGACCGGATAACACCTCCATACAGTGACCGGATAACGCCTCCATACAGTGACCGGATAACGCCTCCATACAGTGACCGGATAACGCCTCCATACAGTGACCGGATAACGCCTCCATACAGTGACCGGATAACACCTCCATACAGTGACCGGATAACGCCTCCATACAGTGACCGGATAACGCCTCCATTCAGTGACCGGATAACACCTCCATACAGTGACCGGATAACGCTTCCATACAGTGACCGGATAACGCCTCCATACAGTGACCGGATAACGCCTCCATACAGTGACCGGATAACGCCTCCATACAGTGACCGGATAACGCCTCCATACAGTGACCGGATAACACCTCCATACAGTGACCGGATAACACCTCCATACAGTGACCGGATAACGCCTCCATACAGTGACCGGATAACGCTTCCATACAGTGACCGGATAACGCCTCCATACAGTGACCGGATAACACTGCAATACAGTGACCGGATAACACCGCCATGCAGTGACCGGATAACACCTCCATACAGTGACCGGATAACGCCTTCATACAGTGACCAGATAACGCCTCCATACAGTGACCGGATAACGCCTCCATACAGTGACCGGATAACACCGCAATACAGTGACCGGATAACACCGCCATGCAGTGACCGGATAACACCTCCATACAGTGACTGGATAACACTTCCATACAGTGACTGGATAACGCCTCCATACAGTGACCGGATAACTCCTCCATACACTACATAACGCCTCTATACAGTGACTGGATGATGACTCCATACAGTGATTGTCACCACCAGACATCTGAGAAGCTCTGACAGACGTCTTTCAGAACCTCCTCCTTGAGGTTTCTTTTGTTTTGCTTTCATTTTCTCATCTCGTTAGCCTCTCTCAGCTGTCATGTAGTTGCACTGATTGCATCCCTTTAAATCCCTTCCCATACTGCATCACTTTGCGGTTTATACAACTTCCTGGAGTGTATGCATGCTGGATGCTACTACTGAGTCTTCTACAGATAAGTTTTGTTAATTCATTTGTATTTCCCTGTTTGCTGGATCTCAGGTGACCCTGACTCCCTCCGTATCAAGTGTAGGGAGCCGGTGGTCGTGTCCCCTCACTATTATATGGTGTTCAGGGGTTATACAGTCGAGGTACGAGGATATGCGATCATCTACCATTGAGATTTTTGCATAGGCTGAGCAGTTAGGGAGAGAGCCAGGACTGTTGCAGGGCTATCCCTTTGGTTCCTTAGTTTTGGATCCAGTCAGTCGGATCTTCATTTTGTGTCTTCTAGTTTTCTGTACACCTTCCGTGACAGTAATTGGATATAGGCTATAAGAGGGCACAGTTTAGAGTATTAGAGAGCACAGTACAGGGTATGGTAAGGGGGCACGATGGAGGATATAGGAGGGCATAGTAGAGGTTAGGAGGCACAGTACAGGTGTATCCCCTTATACCCTTGTACTGTGCCACCAACAGTGTATGTTTAGGGCCGGTGGCACAGTCCAGGGTATCAGACTCACCAAAGCTGGCAGGGAGTCTGAAGAAGGAGGGTCCTGGCTCTGTCTCTGGCTTGCAGGCAGGCAGCAGCGGTTCTCAGAGGTGGGTGGTGGGTGGCGATTCAAAGCTGCAGCTTGGCGGGCATACAAACGTGTGGCTGGCTGGGTGGAAGGGCGGGCAGCCATTCAACTGTGCAGGGTGGCTAAGCAAGAAGGCAGGCAGCCATACAAACGTGCCTCAGCAGTAGGAACCCCACCACCACCGTCAGGGAAAGAGTGGAATAGCACCAGGGCCCTCTTTAATATTGTTTGGAGTCGGACGCCAGGCAACCCACAGATCATCCCCCCACCCCATTGTACTTGTTCCGCTGATCCGATCTGTACTTGCGAGCTGCGCGGTCAGGAGTTCGGTCACTTTGTGCGCACGTGATCCTGCGAGACCCATGGTTGCGCACCGAAATGACTGAATTCACGCCCACGCTGCCCGCAAGTACGGCGCGGATCAGCGGAACAAGTACAAGTGGGGTGGGGGGATGATCTGTGGGTTGCCCGGGGTCCAATCAATATTAAAGACGGCCCTGGAATAGCCAAATAAAAAATAAAAAATTTAAGAATTTAATAGGGCCCTAATGCCCCTCCCCCTGCTGCCGCACCTGGGCCCCTCCTCAGCTCGGGGCCCGAAGCAGGTGCTTCCCTTGCTTCCCCGATAGCTACGCCACTGACTTGATATAAAGTAGTATTAGAGGTATGATATCAGGCAGTACTAGAGGTATGATATCAGGCAGTATTACAGGTATGATATCAGGCAGTACTACAGGTATGATTATAAGAAGTATTTGAGGTATGATATCAGGCAGTATTAGAGGTATGATATCTGGTAGTAATAGAGGTATGATATAAGGCAGTATTTGAGGTATATCAGACAGTATTAGAGGTATGTTATCTGGTAGCACTAGAGGTATGATATCTGGTAGTAATAGAGGTGTGGCAAACCCAGCCACTGTATATTGTCATTCCTGTATGTACAATGTTATTGCATATGTGTATGCCACTTTAAAGAACCAAGCGTATATATGTTTTGTGTAATATGGTTCAGGTGGGCTGTAACGTTCCTATGCTGGCTGCATGAAAACCGCCAGCATTCATGCAATTGTATTGTAAATTATGTGAGGGGACCCAGATAGCTAATTGTATTGTATTTGTGTATTCTGAGCGGCATCCACCTAATGATATGCACTCAGACTTGAGCTGTCTGGGAATGTGTTAAATGTCTATGTGTATTGTAAAGGGTGGGACATTGTATGTTTGAGTCATCAACCCAGTGTGAGGTAATTCTATCACGGACAGAGGGGAGGATTTTGTGTGGGAGTGTCTGAGTGTATTGTATGTGGTTATTGGCTGTTTTTACAAAACCCTGGGGTGGTAACTTTGTTGGAAGATGTGTATAAAATGCTTGTGTGTTAAAATAAAGAGAGTTCCTGTTTTTACATTCAACATAGAGCCTCGTCTCATGTGTGGGGGATTGCTATATGCTGTATACTCCCCTGGCTATAACTCCTAGCTCTTGTAAGAGCTTGCTCCTGGTTCCTGTCTCTGGATTTAGGAGAGGTTCACCCACTGGAGCCTTGTCATAGGTCCAGGGTGGGTAGGAGACGGCGAGACCTCCACCAAGCTTCGGCGGTTCGTGGGGTCTGCAGTGCTGACGGGGTCAAGTGGAGTGCTTGGAGTCCTCTGGAAGCACTTGGAGCAACTATCGACGGAGGTACCCGGTCGGGGTGCTAGGCGTTCCGTTACAGTTCTTGGGAGGGAAGGATTGTATGCTGTACCGGCCTATTTGGATCATTGCCTGCTTTTCCTGTCTACCAGCGGAGACCTTGTGGATCGTGCTACCCCTCCGCTACAATTGGTGGCAAGCAACGGGATTTCGACTACCCAGCAAAGCAACTTTCGGCAGAATTCTAGCGAATAGAAGAAAGGAAGCAGCAATTCGTGAGTTTACTCATTCGGTTGAAAACGGAACCCGGGAACACGTGGAAACTCACGAACGGCCGGTGAATGGGCACGAATTATGCACTTTTGAAACGAAGTACTTTGAAAGAGTTACTGGAGGCAAGGGGAACAGTAGCCAGCAACAAGACAAAGGTTATATTAATCGCAGAGCTAATGGCAGGAGACAGAGCCGCGGCTGCTGCAGCACCTCCAAGGGAGGAGGAGCCAACAGAATTTGAGAAGGAATACAGGAGCAGGATGGCTCTACTTCCACCAGCGCTATATGACCAGATGGCTGACCGAGTTTTTGGAGATGTGCAGGAATACATCATGCTTCGGAGGTCGCAGATGAACCAGCAGACTGGAGAAAGAGCTACGACGCCTGTTAACATCCTGCCAGGGAAAGCTAAAATTCCCTACCAAGCTTTTAAGAGCTATTCGGAAGCGGAAGGTGAGGTAGATGACTACCTGCAGGATTTTGAACGGTTATGCCAGTTGCACAATATAAGTGTGGAGGATCGGGTACCCCTACTGGCAGGGAGACTATCTGGTCGCGCCGCAGAGGCATATCGTGCCGTACCTGACGAGGACAGTACAAACTATGCCAAAGTAAAACAGGCCATTTTAGCTAGGTATGCGATTACCTCCGAGGCCTACCGACTAAAGTTCAGAGACATTAAAAAGCTCACCAGAGACACTCACACAGAATGGGCACACCGCCTACAACGAGCGGCAAAGGGGTGGTTGGAGGCCACCCAAGTTAACACCCTGGAAGACCTGTTCCAACTCATGGTAATGGAGCAGTTCTTTGACGGGATACCCGCGCACCTGCAGAATTGGGTGCGGGATCGGAAGCCACGCACCCTACAAGACGCAGCCAAGCTAGCAGATGAGTTCCAGGATACCAGGAGGGAACAGCGCACTCAATCGAAACCAATCTATGGATCTACCACACCAGTACCAACCGTAAACACAGCCGTTCCAGCACGCCCGGGGGTAAGCAATAACACCTACACCCCCAGGTATCAAGCTCGCCCCCCGATACGATGCCACACCTGTAACCAACAGGGACATATGCAGCAGGACTGTCCCCGCAACCGACCACGGCCCAGCTGGAACCCCCCGGTACCCAACAACCGGGCAGCGGTTCATTGTGCCCAAGCGGAACCCTACAGAGTACCCGAGGTCCTAGCTTCCACCGAGGAACCCCTGGGCACACTACATGAGGTGAACCCTATCCAAGCCGCCTCTGACAACCGCCAAGGGCACCGACAAGAGGTACAGGTGGAGGGGAGAAAGGTACAGGGGTTACGAGACTCTGGGGCTACTATAACGCTGGTCCGCAACCACCTAGTACCCAAAGGCAACCTCACGGGGGAGGGCGTGGCAGTGCGTGTAGCAGGGGGAGCGATCTACAAGATCCCCACGGCCAAAGTCCACCTGAATTGGGGAGCGGGGAATGGGAATGTGGAGGTGGGCCTGATGCAGGACTTACCCGCAGACGTTATTTTGGGCAACGACCTGGGGGAGCTGACTTCAGCTTTTGTTCCCCAGTCCATCAGCCATGAAGCTTATCCGGTTGAGACACGGCAACAGGCTCGCACCACAGCACCACCTAACCACTCTGAGTACTCCTCCGGACATCCCCAAGCCGATCCGTTAGGATCAAACTGGGTATGCCGGCTTGGTTCTGGGGGAGCATTGTGGCAAACCCAGCCACTGTATATTGTCATTCCTGTATGTACAATGTTATTGCATATGTGTATGCCACTTTAAAGAACCAAGCGTATATATGTTTTGTGTAATATGGTTCAGGTGGGCTGTAACGTTCCTATGCTGGCTGCATGAAAACCGCCAGCATTCATGCAATTGTATTGTATGTTATGTGAGGGGACCCAGATAGCTAATTGTATTGTATTTGTGTATTCTGAGCGGCATCCACCTAATGATATGCACTCAGACTTGAGCTGTCTGGGAATGTGTTAAATGTCTATGTGTATTGTAAAGGGTGGGACATTGTATGTTTGAGTCATCAACCCAGTGTGAGGTAATTCTATCACGGACAGAGGGGAGGATTTTGTGTGGGAGTGTCTGAGTGTATTGTACGTGGTTATTGGCTGTTTTTACAAAACCCTGGGGTGGTAACTTTGTTGGAAGATGTGTATAAAATGCTTGTGTGTTAAAATAAAGATGAGTTCCTGTTTTTACATTCAACATAGAGCCTCGTCTCATGTGTGGGGGATTGCTATACGCTGTATACTCCCCTGGCTATAACTCCTAGCTCTTGTAAGAGCTGTTCCTGGTTCCTGTCTCTGGATTTGGGAGAGGTTCACCCACTGGAGCCTTGTCATAGGTCCAGGGTGGGTAGGAGACGGCGAGACCTCCACCAAGCTTCGGCGGTTCGTGGGGTCTGCAGTGCTGACGGGGTCAAGTGGAGTGCTTGGAGTCCTCTGGAAGCACTTGGAGCAACTATCGACGGAGGTACCCGGTCGGGGTGCTAGGCGTTCCGTTACAGTTCTTGGGAGGGAAGGATTGTATGCTGTACCGGCCTATTTGGATCATTGCCTGCTTCTCCTGTCTACCAGCGGAGACCTTGTGGATCGTGCTACCCCTCCGCTACAAGAGGTATGATATCAGGTAGTACTAGAGGTATGATATCAGGTAGTACTAGAGATATAATATCAGGCAGTACTACAGGTATGATATCAGGCAGTACTACAGGTATGATATTAGTAAGTACTAGAGGTATGATATTAGTAATACTAGAGTTATGATGTCATGTCATACTAGTGGTATAATATCAGGCAGTACTAGAGGCAAGATATCACATAGTACTAGAGGTATGATAGGAGGTAGTACTAGAAGTTTTATGTCAGGCAGTATTAGAGGTATCATATCAGGTAGTACGAGAGGTATGATAAGAGGAGGTACTAGAGGAATGATATCAGGCAGTACCATGTCACGTATAAGTGCCCCCATAGAAGAGAGCAGCTCATGTTCCATTATGTATAGAAGACGACTTTCACCCCCCCCCCCCCCCCCCCATCAGAGTTTTATCTGCTCGCCGTTCGGGGCGAGTTGATTACAGCAATTAGCTAATCAGCCTCTTTCTTGTGATTAATCCTGAGAATCGTTTCTTCTGCCCAGATAACAACGTTCACATCCAGAGTCACCTTGAAGTCAGCCGCCAGATGGGGGGAGTAGTATATCACAATATCGCCCTGAATTATACCATTACACCTCTACACAATGGAGTCCGTAAAACAATCCACAAACTACAACACCTCACAGATTCTACCATAGGAAAAAATCCATCATCTTTATCGAATCATTAGGTTAAAAAATCTCAATAAACCACTAAAAAGAGGGAGAACCCCATAGCCACACGGGATCCTAGAGCTCGACTGTGGTAACATTGTAACAAGAATTACCATAAAGGGCAATGATTATACAATAAACAATTACCACTGGATAAACCTCAGGATACAATGTGTGGCTCCTGAAGCCCCAGTGCCATTCGTGGTCCATTCTTTTCGGGGGGCAGCCTCCTGTTCGCGTTGTCCATATACACTCACCTAAAGAATTATTAGGAACACCTGTTCTATTTCTCATTAATGCAATTATCTAGTCAACCAATCACATGGCAGTTGCTTCAATGCATTTAGGGGGGGGCTCCTGGTCAAGACAATCTCCTGAACTCCAAACTGAATGTCAGAATGGGAGAGAAAGGTGATTTAAGCAATTTTGAGCGTGGCATGGTTGTTGGTGCCAGACGGGCCGGTCTGAGTATTTCACAATCTGCTCAGTTACTGGGATTTTCACGCACAACCATTTCTAGGGTTTACAAAGAATGGTGTGAAAAGGGAAAAACATCCAGTATGCGGCCGTCCTGTGGGCGAAAATGCCTTGTGGATGCTAGAGGTCAGAGGAGAATGGGCCGACTGATTCAAGCTGATCGAAGAGCAACGTGGACTGAAATAACCACTCGTTACAACCAAGGTCTGCAGCAAAGCATTTGTGAAGCCACAACACGCACAACCTTGAGGAGGATGGGCTACAACAGCAGAAGACCCCACCGGGTACCACTCATCTCCACTACAAATAGGAAAAAGAGGCTACAATTTGCACGAGCTCACCAAAATTGGACTGTTGAAGACTGGAAAAATGTTGCCTGGTCTGATGAGTCTCGATTTCTGTTGAGACATTCAAATGGTAGAGTCCGAATTTGGGGTAAACAGAATGAGAACATGTATCCATCCTCTGATGGCTACTTCCAGCAGGATAATGCACCATGTCACAAAGCTCCAATCATCTCACATTGGTTTCTTGAACATGACAATGAGTTCACTGCACTAAAATGGCCCCACAGTCACCAGATCTCAACCCAATAGAGCATCTTTGGGATGTGGTGGAACGGGAGCTTCGTGCCCTGGATGTGCATCCCTCAAATCTCCATCAACTGCAAGATGCGATCCTATCAATATGGGCCAACATTTCTAAAGATTGCTATCAGCACCTTGTGGAATCAATGCCACGTAGAATTAAGGCAGTTCTGAAGGCAAAAGGGGGTCCAACACCGTATTAGTATGGGGGCACTAATAATTCTTTAGGTGAGTGTATATATATATATATCCCCAATCATCAGATCAGTCAGCCAATCATATGGGTCACCAGACTGGGGAGAGGCACTGCGAATCCAAAACAGATCACCCCCGGTTCACAACCAGCGTTCCCTCTAAGCCTCTGAGCGGGGTCAGCTTAGAGATGGGCAACGCTTAGTCAAAGGTGGGCGATAGGACAATCAAACAAGAGATCATCGTCGACACATTGGCCAAACATCATATCTAGCGTACTAAGTAAGACAAGCATGGTCCATGTAACTACAAGGTGGATAACTTATACCGGCTAATAGCCGCGGTTTTTCCGCAGAAGAATCCGCTTGTAATCCACATGTGCAGTTAGCATTTAGGGCGGGTTAATCTGGCCGCGGTGTTATTGAGCTCAGTGGCGTGCCCAGGAGGGGGCGCTTCGCCCCGGGTGCCGGCTCTCAGGGGGTGCCAGAGCCTAGAAGCAATATAGATGGAAGCGTTCATTGCTGGAGCGCAGGGAGCTGTGGTCCTGTCACTCAGCTCCCTGCGCTCCGTCTCTCCGGCACTGAATGGTGAAGCAGGAAGACTTCTCCCCGCTCCACCTTTCAGCCTGCAGACAAAGATCGCGCTGCCGGCCTGTGTGGGTGGAGCCTGCAGTCCAGAACTCTGCATAAGCTCCGCCCACACAGTGCTGCAGAGCGATCTGTGTCTGTAGGGGAGAGAGGACTGTCAGCTTCAGGAACGGGACAAGGTGAGTAGGTACTGTGTTTTTTTTATTTAATAGAAGACATTTCTACCATGGATGGGGCACAGAGGGCAAAATTAATACAAAGGGGGCACAGAGGGCATTACTACTACTACAAAGGGGGCACAGAGGGCATTATTACTACTACAAAGGGGGCACAGAGGGCATTATTACTACAAAGGGGGCACAGAGGGCATTATTACTACAAAGGGGGCACAGAGGGCATTATTACTACAAAGGGGCACAGAGGGCATTACTACTACAAAGGGGGCACAGAGGTCAATACTACTACAAAGGGCATTACTAGTATTAGGGGGGCACAATGGGCATTACTACTATAAATGGGATACAATGGGCTTTATAACTATGAAGTGGGCACAATGGGCATTACTACTGTGAAGGAGGCACAATGTGCATTATAGCTATGAAGGGGGCACAATGGGCATTACTACTATGTAGGTGCACAATGGGCATTACTACTTTGAAGGGAGCACAGAGAGCATTACTCTTGTAAAGTGGGTGGGCATAATTGTTATGGGACACTGAGTGGGCATTATTACTATGAAGAGGCACAGATAGGGCCTTATTACTGTTATGGGGGCACAGTGAGGGCATTACTACTCTGAAGGAGCACAGAAAAAGCATTACAACTGTGAAGGGGGCACAGATAGGGCATTACTACTTTTAAATGGGCACAGAGAGGACATAACTACTGTGAAGGGGGCACAAAGAGGGCAATACAACTGTGAAGGGGGCACAATGAAGGGATAAGTACTTTAAATGAGCACAATGTGGGCATAACTACTGTGAAAGTTGTACAGTCAAGGCATAACTACCTTGAAGGGGCACAATATGGGCATAACTACCATGAGAGGGCACATATCTGAACAAAACTACTGTGAAGGTTGTACAATGAGGGCAATACTACTGTAAGGGGGTACAATCTTTGGTGGGGGGTGCCAGAGAAAGGACCCTCCCCGGGTGCCAAACACCCTAGGCCCCCCACTGATTGAGCTAAAAAAAAATTGCCACGAAAGGATTAAAACATTGCGTGGGAATCCAGTCTGGAGCAAGATGCAAGGGGCTTCATCGGAATAAATTATTGGCTCAAAAACAAATTTTCATGCAAATAAGCAATAAAGTTCTGCTAAATGCAGTCTCAAATGGGACTACAACCCGCTGCATCCTGCACATGACGGACAACATGGGCTATGCTACAGTTAACCAGTGACCAACCCAGGAGCTGAGTCAAAAATTCAAATTAAAAACATAAAATAAAGGAAAATAGAATTGTCTGACTTCTGTCGCTATCTCTGCTCGCAGAAGAAGCAACTTAGTTTCCAGAATTAAGCGACTCAGCAGAGAATGAACTTGTTTTTGTTTAAAATCTTTTGTGTGAATGAAGCGCGGGCCACGAAAGCCGACAAGGCCGCTCGTGTTTTGTGCATTTCATTCAATAATTTTCAAAATCATCATTTAAACTCCCAAAAGGAATTATTAATTTGAACTTAAAAACTGAAAACCACAAAGATTATTAATTTTCAGCTCATTTCTCATTGTATTTTTTTATTTCCTTTTTGACTTTGGCCTTCACAACGGTTGATACCTCCAATGTTCCATTTATGAGTTCAATAAAGATCATGTAGATGAAAATGAATGAGGTGGGTTGGATTCTTTTCACTGCTTGTGACATGCTACGTGCTGCTGCACAAGGCACAGTCTGCTGCTTTTCTTGGGCCTTACACCTGCATTCACTACTCACAAAAAGTTAGGGATATTTGGCTTTGTGGTTTAAATTTCAGGATGAACCTAAAATGACCTCTAACCTTTACAGGAGAACTTAATGTGACCTTCTCCAAACTTCTGAACGCTCATGTCCAACTGTTCAATGTTTCAGTACTTTATGCACAACTTGCTGTTCTCTAATGAGGAGCTTAACGGCAAAATTCACGACAGGAGTTTGATCCGTGAATCGTCCAACAAATTTCCTGGTTTAATTAGAATTGGTATTTAAACGGTCCTCCTCATCATGCTGCTCACATTTTGACATCATGAGACCAAGATGACACTTAACAATTAATCAGCAGCACCTCGCCATTGTGAGGCTTCAAGCAGGATGTTCTCAGACGGATGTGGCCCCTGAGCTTAGAGTGTCACAGAGTGTTATCAGAGATACAGAGACTGGAAGAGTCACACAAAGGCAGAGAAGTGGACGTCCTTTGGCAAAATCCCACACTGATGACCGCTTCATTGTGAACAATGCCCTGCGGAACCGGATGATGAATGCCACACAACTCCAGGCACATAAGGGAGATGAGAGGCACCAAAGTGTCACGTCAGACCATTCGAAGCCGTTTACAACAGCGTGGTCTGCGTGCTAGACAACCTGCAAGGCGTCATCGTATTGCATAGGACAGGGAGCATCTACACTGGACGAGGGACTGGTGGACCTCAGTGCTGTTCATTGATGAAAGTCAATTTACTCTGAGCAGAAATGATGGCCGCCAACGAGATCGGAGACTTCAAGAAGAGCGCTATACATCAGCCATTGTTGTCAACAGACGAGCCTATGGTGGTGGTGGTGTTACAGTGTGGGCAGGTGTGTCTAGTCCATACCGAACTGTCCTACACTTTGTGAATGGTCCAGTGACAAGCCCATACTACATGAAGAACATCATTAATCCAGTCATTGTGCCTCTGCATGAAGAACACAGGCCTAATGTCATCTTCATGGAGGACAATGCTCCAGCTCATCGAGGTCACATCATTAGGGAACGGCTGCTGGAGACTGGGGGACATCGAATGGAGCGGCCTGCACTTTCTCCAGATCTGAATCCCATCGAAAACCTATGGGATGAGCTGAGTCACCGTGTAGAGGCTGCTAACTTTGTACCCCAGAACCTCAATGACCTGAGGGCCGCCCTTCAAGAAGAATGGGATGCCACGCCTCAGAAGACACTAAGGCGACTCGCCGACAGCAGGAGACGTCGTTGTAAAGCTGGAATTGATGCCCAAGTCCTGACATTTTGTGGGGGTGTACCCAGCACTGGGGTGGGCTTTTGAGATGAGGAACTCACCATCGCTGCTTCTACTTAAATGCCTGAATTTCATGATATAATAATATCACTGGAGCCGGAACTTTTTACATTTTCCATAAATTTCACCCAAAAGAAAAAATATCCATAACTTTTTGTGAGTAGCGTATATGTCTCTCCAGCTCATAATTTGGAATATTATACATGTTATATGCAGAAAAATAAAAGAAGGCTAATACAATGAGGGCGAGGTGAGGAGGCGAAGGGAGTTTTTTTCTTTGCCCGACTTTCTCTTTAATGATAACGGCATTTTATAATTTCCTTTGTTTCCCCAGGAAATGATTTTGCCTGGCCGGAGCACCAGGCACTTTATGGCACATCTCCCTTTATGACTGTGGGCTGGGGCCCGTCTGACAGACTGCTCTTCAGCACTATTTTATTTTTTACTACTTTTTCCTTGCCCACAACTGCAGCAGAATGTTAAAGATAAATCCCAGACAAGAAGAAGAAGAATGTCTATGTCTGTGAGACAAGGTTCAGTCTTATCTCTGGCTGGGGGCACTTTCTAAATGAAGCGCTGATCAATGTGTCTATACGTGTGTGGCCTAATGTGGCGAGCCAGGCGGGATGAAGCTCCTGGTCACTGCTTTACCATCGGATTTCGTCAGCTCCATTCATTTTTCATTTATTGCAAGGGAAATGAATCCTCCCACTCCATGATCGGCTCGCCCGGCGCTATAACGAGATTGGCAGCTTCTGGCATCGCAGGCTGCCTTATTTTTTTTTGCACTTGTGATAATTCATCTCAGAGAATTTTATCTGTGAAATTTCCTTATGTTGACAGTGTAGCCAAAGGCAACAGAACTAAGATAACGGCGTGCTCGAGGAATGCGTTGTGGAATGGGACACCCGCCAGAATATTAGAAATTCTGGTGTAGTAATATTAATAATGTATCTATAACAAGGAAATCCGCCTCTAACATATACAGTAACTCTCAAGTCCGTCCACTCCTCACAGTTCTGTAAATATTTTCTTCTATCTTTTCCTGGGACAACACTGAAGATCTGACACTTTGATACAATGTAATGTAGTCAGTGTACGGCTTGTATAACGGTGTAAATTGGGCGTGTCCTCGAAATAACTCAACACACCGCCAAACCGCTGGCAACAAAAGTGAGTGCTCAGTTTTGGGATATACCGTATACACTGTGGGGTCGAAAGGAAAGGTGAAAATGAGCCCCCTTCACGTTATGAGCCCAGATATCACATCCCGACACAGGTATTTACTAGAATCGAGGGAATCGATTCAATAAAATCAGAATTTGACCAGAATTTTGTGAAAAATGTGAATTCTATAGAAGGAGAGAGAACGGGAGAGAGAACGGGAGAAAAATTCAGGTCAATCCATTTAGGTCTAAATTGAATCGGATGGTTGATTCAGTTTGAAATAGAATTTAAAGAAATTTGCTCATCTCAATTAACTATGAAAATGTGGACAGGGGTCTCTTAACAACCACTCGACCTTGACCTGTACCATGTGTGATCCCTGCCTCTCTGCAAGGTAAGAACATAGACAAGTGGACGTGAAATCATTACTGCAACCGCCCTAATTTTACCTAAAATTGGGATCTTCTGTCATGTAAACATCTAAGTGACACAAGGTTTACTAGAGTAATTGATGCTCTGGATTGCTAGGGATTTCAGTGTTCTTTCCAGTGGAATAGCCTCTGGATAACTGATGACCAGGAGGATGAAACTGACTACAGATGCCAGGCAGAAGGACAAAGTCAGGACCAGCTAAGGCAATAACAGGGAAGACAGCAGCTAAAAAAACACTTCAGACTTTGCTGGACCCTAGGAAACCTATTAGAGTGATGAGGGAGGGGTCTGTAAATAGCAGGTCTTGATGATATCATCAGTAGAAGAATCCCAGAAAGTAGCACAGTGTGGCATGATGACAGAGCACAGTATAGAAAGGGGTTATGACAGAAGCATAGCAGAGCTGAATGCACGTAGAATCAAAGAGCACAGTATGGAAAGGGGTTATGGCAGAAGCATAGCAGAGCTGAATGCACGTAGAACCACAGAGCACAGTATAGAAAGGGGTTATGGCAGAAGCATAGCAGAGCTGAATGCACGTAGAACCACAGAGCACAGTATAGAAAGGGGTTATGGCAGAAGCATAGCAGAGCTGAATGCACGTAGAACCACAGAGCACAGTATGGAAAGGGGTTATGACAGTAGCATAGCAGAGCTGAATGCACGTAGAACCACAGAGCACAGTATGGAAAGGGGTTATGACAGTAGCATAGCAGAGCTGAATGCACGTAGAACCACAGAGCACAGTATAGAAAGGGGTTATGACAGAAGCATAGCAGAACTGAATGCACGAAGAACCACAGAGCACAGTATGGAAAGGGGTTATGACAGAAGCATAGCAGAACTGAATGCACGAAGAACCACAGAGCACAGTATGGAAAGGGGTTATGACAGAAGCATAGCAGAGCTGAATGCACGTAGAACAACAGAGCACAGTATGGAAAGGGGTTATGACAGAAGCATAGCAGAGCTTAATGCATGTAGAACCACAGAGCACAGTATAGAAAGGGGTTATGGCAGAAGCATAGCAGAGCTGAATGCACGTAGAACCACAGAGCACAGTATAGAAAGGGGTTATGGCAGAAGCATAGCAGAGCTGAATGCACATAGAACCACAGAGCACAGTATGGAAAGGGATTATGACAGAAGCATAGCAGAGCTGAATGCACGTAGAACCACAGAGCACAGTATGGAAAGGGGTTATGACAGAAGCATAGCAGAGCTGAATGCACGTAGAACCACAGAGCACAGTATAGAAAGGGGTTATGGCAGAAGCATAGCAGAGCTGAATGCACGTAGAACCACAGAGCACAGTATGGAGAGGGGTTATGACAGAAGCATAGCAGAGCTGAATGCACGTAGAACCACAGAGCACAGTATAGAAAGGGGTTATGGCAGAAGCATAGCAGAGCTGAATGCACGTAGAACCACAGAGCACAGTATGGAAAGGGGTTATGACAGAAGCATAGCAGAGCTGAATGCACGTAGAACCACAGAGCACAGTATGGAAAGGGGTTATGACAGAAGCATAACAGAGCTGAATGCACGTAGAACCACAGAGCACAGTATAGAAAGGGGTTATGACAGAAGCATAGCAGAACTGAATGCACGAAGAACCACAGAGCACAGTATGGAAAGGGGTTATGACAGAAGCATAGCAGAGCTGAATGCACGTAGAACCACAGAGCACAGTATGGAAAGGGGTTATGACAGAAGCATAGCAGAACTGAATGCACGTAGAACCACAGAGCACAGTATGGAAAGGGGTTATGACAGAAGCATAGCAGAGCTGAATGCACGTAGAACCACAGAGCACAGTATAGAAAGGGGTTATGGCAGAAGCATAGCAGAGCTTAATGCATGTAGAACCACAGAGCACAGTATAGAAAGGGGTTATGGCAGAAGCATAGCAGAACTGAATGCACGAAGAACCACAGAGCACAGTATGGAAAGGGGTTATGACAGAAGCATAGCAGAGCTGAATGCACGTAGAACAACAGAGCACAGTATGGAAAGGGGTTATGACAGAAGCATAGCAGAGCTTAATGCACGTAGAACCACAGAGCACAGTATAGAAAGGGGTTATGGCAGAAGCATAGCAGAGCTGAATGCACGTAGAACCACAGAGCACAGTATGGAAAGGGGTTATGACAGAAGCATAGCAGAGCTGAATGCACGTAGAACCACAGAGCACAGTATGGAAAGGGGTTATGACAGAAGCATAGCAGAGCTGAATGCACGTAGAACCACAGAGCACAGTATAGAAAGGGGTTATGGCAGAAGCATAGCAGAGCTGAATGCACGTAGAACCACAGAGCACAGTATGGAAAGGGGTTATGACAGAAGCATAGCAGAGCTGAATGCACGTAGAACCACAGAGCACAGTATAGAAAGGGGTTATGGCAGAAGCATAGCAGAGCTGAATGCACGTAGAACCACAGAGCACAGTATGGAGAGGGGTTATGACAGAAGCATAGCAGAGCTGAATGCACGTAGAACCACAGAGCACAGTATAGAAAGGGGTTATGACAGAATCATAGCAGAGCTGAATGCACGTAGAACCACAGAGCACAGTATGGAAAGGGGTTATGGCAGAAGCATAGCAGAGCTGAATGCACGTAGAACCACAGAGCACAGTATAGAAAGGGGTTATGGCAGAAGCATAGCAGAGCTGAATGCACGTAGAACCACAGAGCACAGTATGGAAAGGGGTTATGGCAGAAGCATAGCAGAGCTGAATGCACGTAGAACCACAGAGCACAGTATAGAAAGGGGTTATGGCAGAAGCATAGCAGAGCTGAATGCACGTAGAACCACAGAGCACAGTATGGAAAGGGGTTATGACAGAAGCATAGCAGAGCTGAATGCACGTAGAACCACAGAGCACAGTATGGAGAGGGGTTATGACAGAAGCATAGCAGAGCTGAATGCACGTAGAACCACAGAGCACAGTATGGAAAGGGGTTATGACAGAAGCATAACAGAGCTGAATGCACGTAGAACCACAGAGCACAGTATGGAGAGGGGTTATGACAGAAGCATAGCAGAGCTGAATGCACGTAGAACCACAGAGCACAGTATTGAGAGGGGTTAAGACATAAGCATAGCAGAGCTGAATGCACGTGAAACCACAGAGCACAGTATGGAAAGGGGTTATGACAGAAGCATAGCAGAGCTGAATGCACGTAGAACCACAGAGCATGGTATAGAAAGGGGTTATGGCAGAAGCATAGCAGAGCTGAATACACGTAGAACCACAGAGCACAGTATGGAGAGGGGTTATGACAGAAGCATAGCAGAGCTGAATGCACGTAGAACCACAGAGCACAGTATAGAAAGGGGTTATAACAGAAGCATAGCAGAGCTGAATGCACATAGAACCACAGAGCACAGTATGGAAAGGGGTTATGACTAGTGTTGAGCGAACTTGTGTTTTAAGTTCTGCGTCCAAAGTTCGGGTTCAGGTTATCGAAGAATCCTGTTATGGATTCCGCTACCACGAACCATAACGGAATTTGGAATCCATAACGGGATTCTTCGATAACCCAAACCCGAACTTAGGACACAGAACTTAAAACACAAGTTCGCTCAACACTAGTAATGACAGAAGTATAGCAGAGCTGAATGCACGTAGAACCACAGAGCACAGTATAGAAAGGGGTTATGACAGAAGCATAGCAGAGCTGAATGCACGTAGAACCACAGAGCACAGTATAGAAAGGGGTTATGACAGAAGCATAGCAGAGCTGAATGCACGTAGAACCACAGAGCACAGTATAGAAAGGGGTTATGACAGAAGCATAGCAGAGCTGAATGCACGTAGAACCACAGAGCACAGTATGGAAAGGGGTTATGACAGAAGCATAGCAGAGCTGAATGCACGTAGAACCACAGAGCACAGTATAGAAAGGGGTTATGGCAGAAGCATAGCAGAGCTGAATGCACGGAGAACCACAGAGCACAGTATGGAAAGGGGTTATGACAGAAGCATAGCAGAGCTGAATGCACGTAGAACCACAGAGCTGGATTCATAAAAATTCTGCAAAAATGAATCTTACTGTTGGGAGAAATGTGAACTATGGCAATGGACATGTTGGGCAGTGAGCTTCAGGCTAGTCCTATGAGGTTTCTGATTTTCCTGCAGTCCAGTAGCATCTTGCTGCTCATATAACCCTTCCAGAAGCTTCTATCATTATGGATCCAAACTTGAAATATTATGAATCTACGGTTAATTTCAACCTCAAGGACCCACATATATCAGTAAACTGAAAGTCCTATGGCTCTGCCGCCCCTTCACTGCACTACCCAGCATAGCGCCATCTATGGGCAAATGGTTGTGTTGGGTACTGCAGCTCTGCTCCTTAAAGGGCATCTGTCAGCAGATGATTGACAGGGCAGGTGTGATGACGTTTGCCCTGTCTGACTCTGTCAATCAAAGTGCAGAGGATGCAGCAGTTTAAAGAGAGCTGAGCCTCTAGGTGTAACGGCAACACCTTCATTGCTCCTAGATGCTCATCTGCATAGATTGACACAACATTGACATACGAACATGAGACCAACACCTGATGCTTTTAGCTGCCCAGACACAACAGGTCAGTAAGTTCCGTAGGTACAGATCTGCTGACAGATGCACTTTAAAGGGATTGATTTATGGTTGCAGTACCAGACCTAGCCACATGTATGAGAGTAGCGCTGTAGAGCGGGCTGCTAGGTTCATGCTCCGAATCCCTATGATCCTACACTGATGACCTGTTCTGTGGGTTGACATTCAGTGTCATTTACAAGATGGGTCTTGTCCAACTACTGTACATCCAGAATAATTGGTTCTCATTCTCTGTCATGTTCTCTGTTCTCAAACTTTTACAATGCCTCCGGCACATGGGTGGGAGGCCTCTGCTATGTCTTCATATGGCAGCATGTAGCAGTGGAGCGGTATACTTGTATACTGCACTTTCATCCATCTGTCCCCGTTACATCGACCATTCCCTATAGATCACAACAGAGAAACATACAGGAAATCTGCGCCATCTAAAGCTCCGAGCCCCGGGCTCTTTACTCCTATAAATCACACCAGCCGGGAGGACGATGCACTGGAAGAACGGGGGAGGGGGAACGGGGGGGGGGGGGGGGGCGGGTCCAGTTATAATTGGGATTCCATTCATTATAAGACAAGGCATCATAAATCAATGCAACAATGTATCAAACAAATCACAAGTCTTCACACTCGCTTACATACAGAGGAAGAAATATACAGCTAATGACATCAGCGACGACGTCTACAATCTGAAGATGAGTCCTCTAGGTCTGTAGGACTCTGATGTATGAGCCAGAAGATAAGTTCTGGCCAAATAAGAGAATTTTACCATTTATAAATATAGACAGGACTCAGGGGCGGACACAGACAGCAGAGGGCCCCTGTGCAAAGAATGTGCCTGGCCCCCCACCCCCCCCAAAGCCAAATTCTCAACCTAACCTATTCCGTCCTAACATTACTTATAGCAATACAAAACTTACAGGGTAAGGCTATGTTCACACCTGCGGCACCACGTGTGTGCGGGCACTGCTTAAAAGCACTTTTTACTCTATTACAAGCTCTAGGTTGTCATGTATAACTTTGCATTTGTGTATCTGCAAAATCCCTGTTAACAGGCCTATTAGGTGCAATTTATACATCCCACCACTAGATGGGGGTAAATTTCAGGTCCTATATACAGTACAGACCAAAAGTTTGGACACACCTTCTCATTCAAAGAGTTTTCTTTATTTTCATGACTATGAAAATTGTAGATTTACACTGAAGGCATCAAAACTATGAATTAACACATGTGGAATTATAGACATAACAAACAAGTGTGAAACAACTGAAAATATGTCATATTCTGGGTTCTTCAAAGTAGCCACCTTTTGCTTTGATTACTGCTTTGCACACTCTTGGCATCCTCTTGATGAGCTTCAAGAGGTAGTCCCCTGAAATGGTTTTCACTTCACAGGTGTGCCCTGTCAGGTTTAATGAGTGGGATTTCTTGCCTTATAAATGGGGTTGGGACCATCAGTTGCGTTGAGGAGAAGTCAGGTGGATACACAGCTGATAGTCCTACTGAATAGACTGTTAGAATTTGTATTATGGCAAGAAAAAAGCAGCTAAGTAAAGAAAAACGAGTGGCCATCATTACTTTAAGAAATGAAGGTCAGTCAGTCAGCTGAAAAATTGGGAAAACTTTGAAAGTAAGGGCTATTTGACCATGAAGGAGAGTGATGGGGTGCTGCGCCAGATGACCTGGCCTCCACAGTCACCGGACCTGAACCCAATCGAGATGGTTTGGGGTGAGCTGGACCGCAGAGTGAAGGCAAAAGGGCCAACAAGTGCTAAGCATCTATGGGAACTCCTTCAAGACTGTTGGAAGACCATTTCAGGGGACTACCTCTTGAAGCTCATCAAGAGAATGCCAAGAGTGTGCAAAGCAGTAATCAAAGCAAAAGGTGGCTACTTTGAAGAACCTAGAATATGACATATTTTCAGTTGTTTCACACTTGTTTGTTATGTATATAATTCCACATGTGTTAATTCATAGTTTTGATGCCTTCATAGTCATGAAAATAAAGAAAACTCTTTGAATGAGAAGGTGTGTCCAAACTTTTGGTCTGTACTGTATATCTAGGTTAGGCCTAGTGAGAGAGATTAGTTCTGAGTCCAGATCCTTGGAGTAAAGATGTAGTCAGAAGAGAGCAGATCTGAGGAGGTCAGATCAGATTAGTGGCAGGAAAGACAGAGTGAAGACTTCAGAGTGGAGCCAACTCCGCTAGGAGGTGATACTCAGATGTGAGGCGCAGACAGTGTCGGACTGGGTGGCTGCACATTGAATATTAGTGCAGTAAGTCTACTGTGTTATGTGCCACTTGTGCACGGGGTGGGAGACTAGGGGCCCACCTTGCTCAGGGGCCCACCGCGGGATTCCCCTGTACACCTGTGGGCCAGTCCGAGCCTGGGCGCAGAAGAGCGTTTTCCTTCTGTGGCCGGACTATAGACTTGCATCCCTGACCAGTAGGAGAAGAGTTTGCCTCCCTGGAAAAGAAACAAGCTTTCCTAGGAATCATCGGTGATAAGAGCCATTATTGAGGGCCACAGACACCTTTGCACGGTGGAGGTTTATAGCTTCAGGCGGCCACACCAAACTTCTGAGAGACAGATGAGTTTTCCTGTCCGAAATATTCAGCTTGTAGGGAAAGACAAGGAATAGGACCCAGCACATCTAAAGGAACCAGGTGCACCTGACCCACTGCTCCAAAACCACGAAACCTAAACAGCCTAAAACAGTGGATTTGCAGAATTAACTCTGTACCATCCAGAGACTGTATTCTGTACTGCTGCAACCAAAAGACATCCAAAGTAAAAGTTGTGAGTTGCATCTTACCACTGTCTACCTCATTATTACTACCTATGGTTGTACCACCATTAACGGTACTGGCGTCACAACAAAAACCATCAAGGGACTGAGCTGCTACAAGCACCCTAAGCACCCCTGACACCAAGGGCATCTCAACCACCATCTTGGCTGATGCTTCCTACCACAGAGCGTGCCCCGGAGGATTTCGTGCTGTCCACCTCAACACTGTGCTGCCAGCCCAGGGAGGCTATCTGCTAACCGGGAGTAAACCGGTGAACTGTGTGTTATTTGGCCCCTCATCGGTCCACCGTGCACCTCACGCGTTGCCCCTGCGCTGCTGGCTGGCTGCATTGAGTGCAGGGCCGATCCCTGGGAGTCAGAGCGACCAATCTCTGATCACTTCTAAACCTACTCAATGCCAATGTGGGTCTGCAGCTTGACTCTCTGCTTCCCAACCAGGAAAAGATCTAGGACACCACCACTGCCACGGAAGACTTACACAAGGGTCTAATTTTGATCTTTGCTAAGGAAGCTGGAGAAATCTACATAGCTCCACCCATTTGTACAGCTAATTAGAGAAATCTGCATAGCTTCATCAAACCCAAATCTACTTGAAAGACCATGATTTCTGTTGATTAGCATGAAGGACTGCGTTGTGTCAGACATTGTTGTGTGATCAGGGAATACTGTATAATAAGACAATCCTCGTCTTGGCCTGATACTTCTAGGTCCTGATCAACTTTTAAGGATGTTCCTTAACCGCTTCACGTCCGCCCATAGGATATAAACGTCCTATGGGTGGACGTCTATTTCTGAAAGAACGTTTTAGAACGTCTTTTCAGAAAGTGCAGCTGCACGCTAATCGTGCAGCTGCTGATCGGGTTGCCCGCTGTCAGTGACAGCAGGGCAACCCTAAGACAAGGCAGGGACAGTGCCCAGGTGTCCCTGCCTTCACGATCGCTGCAGACACAGCGCTCACCGAGCGCTGTGTCTGCAGAGCAGGAAGCGCTGTGCGCTTCCTGTTCCGGCCCGGCAGTCATGTGACCGGAGTGTGCAGGAGCTGTGTGAGGTCTCTCAGAGACCTCGATCAGCCCTGCTGTGAGGCTGTACAGCGCTGGATTATGCTGTACAGCCTCTCTAGGGGTGTATTTGTCCTGTAACTGGGGCTAAGTAAATGTCCCCCAGAGGTCTTGTATGACCTTATGGGGGACGAAAAGTGTAAAATAAAATAAATAAAAATAAAAGGTTGAAAATAAAAAAATATAAAAAAGTTTCACATGTAAAAAAAAAAAAAAGTCCCCAAGTAAGGAATGAAAAAAAAAATTTAAAAATAGAAAAAATAAAAAAAGTATACATATTAGGTATTGCCGCGTCCGTAAAAACCAGCTCTATACAAATATCACATGACCTAACCCCTCAGATGAATACCGTAAAAAAAAACTGTCAAAACAAGCAATTTTTGTCACCTTGCATCACAAAAAGTGCAACACCAAGTGATCAAAAACGCGTATGTCCCACAAAATAGTACTAATAAAACCGTCACCTCATCCCGCAAAAAATGAGCCCCTACATAAGAAAATCTCTCAAAAAATAAAAAAACTATAGCTCTCTGAACATGGACACATTAAAACATATTTTTTTTGTTTCAAAAATGATATTATTGTGTAAAACTTTAATAAATGAGAAAAAGTATACATATTAGGTATCGCCACGTCCGTAACGATCTGCTCTATAAAAATGTCACTTGACTGAACCCCTCAGGTGAACGCTGTAAAAATAAATAAATAGAAACTGTGCTAAAACAACCAATTTTTTGGTCACCTTGCCCCATAAAGTGTTATAATGAATGATCAAAAAAATCATATCTACCCAAAAATAGTACTAATAAAACTGGCACCTTATCCCCTAGTTTCCAAAATGGGGTCACTTCTTGGGAGTTTCTACTGTAAGGGTGCATCAGGGGGCTTCAAATGGGACATGGCATCTAAAAACCATGTGGAGTTCCTTTCCTTCTGCGCCCTGCCGTGTGCCCATACAGCAGTTTACGACCACATGTGGGGTGTTTCTGTAAACCGCAGAATCTGGGTAATAAATATTGAGTTTTGTTTGGCTGTTAACCATCGATGTGTTAAAGAAAAAAATTTATTAAAATGGAAAATCTGCCAAAAAAGTGAAATTTAAAAATTTGATCTCCATTTTCCTTTAATTCTTGTGGAACGCCTAAAGGGTTAACAAAGTTTGTAAAATCGGTTTTGAATACCTTGAGGGGTGTAGTTTCTACAATGGGGTCATTTATGGGGGTATCCACTATGTAAGCCCCACAAAGTGACTTCAGACCTGAACTGGTCCTTATAAAGTGGGTTTTGGCAATTTTCTTATAAATTTGAAGAATTGCTTCTAAACGTCTAAGCCTTCTAACGTCCTAAAAAAATAAAATGACATTTCCAAAATGATGCCAACATAAAGTAGACATTTGGGGAATGTTAAATAATAAATATTTTATGAGGTATCACTTTCTGTTTTAAAAGAAGAGAAATTGAAATTTAGAAAATTGCGAATTTTTCAAATTTTTGGGTAAATTTGGGATTTTTTCATAAATAAAGGTGAAATATTTTGACTCAAATTTATGATTATCATGAAGTACAATGTGTCACGAGAAAACAATCTCTGAATGACTTGGATAAATAAAGGCGTTCCAAAGTTATTACCACATAAAGTGAGATATGTCAGTTTTGCAAAATTTGGCCTGGTCAGGAAGGGGGCAAAGGGCCCAGATGGCAAGTGGTTAACCCAGTAAGAACATTCCTTTGAAGAACACTGAGGAACATTGCTTAGAAAGACCAAGAACTTTATGAAGAATTTCCTCCAAGAAGCTTCTCTCATCAAATAAAAAGTCTGTGTTGTGTGTCGTCTCCATGATATAAATGGTGATTGGGGGAGAAGAGGTCGGAGGAGATGCTCTGTGTCTTTAGTTGTTTAGCTCTTTTGCTATTTGTTTAAAAGCTTTTTAGCAACTGCTGAGAAGCCCCAGAAGCTTGTGAAAGAATAGAAAAATACACATATCAACAATATTGTGACTTATTGTTTATCATCTTTTTGTAAGTAGGCTGGTTTCTTCTTGTATGTTTGGAGAATGATGGATGTTTTCTATGGAGCTACAGGTTCAGATCTTGGTGGGTTTTTATTCTCTGTTTTACAGAAGCTCTATAGCATAGTGGGTGTCCACTGTGGAGCTGCAGGTTCAGGTCTCAGTGGGTGTTCCCTGTGTATTCTATATTTCAAGACTCTAATCTGTACGCTTCTCGGTCTTTTGGTTAAGATCAGGTGTAGTATCTGTTTTTAGATTCAGAGCCCTGCTAGGATGTAGAGCAGAGAACTGCATAGCAAGCCTAGGATGTATGGCTTGGGTTTCAAGGTTCTATCGCTAGGTGACCAAGGCCTCTGCTAGATCTTCATATGGCAGCATGTAGCAGTGGAGCGGTATACTTGTATACTGCACTTTCATCCATCTGTCCCCGTTACAGCGACCATTCCCTATAGATCACAACAGAGAAACATACAGGAAATCTGCGCCATCGAAAGCTCCGAGCCCCGGGCTCTTTACTCCTATACATCACACCAGCCGGGAGGACGATGCGCTGGAAGAACGGGGGAGGGGGACCGGTTGGACAGACAACACAGGCCTCATGATATTCAGAACAAAGCAGGAAGACCATCATACAACGGTCACACATGGTAGTAGTCCTGTGATGATGATGATGGTGGTGGTGGTGGTGAGTAGGGTTCAGTCTACGTGTAAATGGCACAAAAAGTAACACAATGCAAGGTCTGAATCAGCCTCAAGGTTAGGACTTGACCCAAAGAGAGAAACCACATCAGAACCTGCAACAAGTTGTTCCTGCAGAAAAACCATCATGTCTGAATACAGCAGCGAGAAGCTCCAGAAGAGACTATGAGGGCGGACTATGGGGTACAAAGGTGGAGTAGCCAGTTATCTGTAAGGGGGCACTTACTTTTATCACTTTTGGAGAACGTTGTTATCAATAATTGTAAAATGTGTTATGTAATTCTTTAGACTCCCTTTGTATAGAATTTGTGTAAGGGGGTGAATACTTTTTCAAACCCCACTAGTCAAGATGGAAGTGACTGCACTATTATAAAAGACTGCGAATTCTATCAAACTCTGAACACATGTTAATGGCTGGATACCTGTCCATCCAGTGTGTGAAGCTTCAGTGTAAAGTATTATGGATAAATATATTAGGTGAATGATACAGGTGTTATATTACAGCCTCATGCTGAGAACATGAATGTGTCACTGTGCGCCAGGTTGTGAAATAGGGGTCGGTCCATGGGGCCACTAAAGTTTCTTTATTGTTTTATCCATGGTTTATTATTGACTGCTTGAGCCTTTGGGCAATGTCGGGGGCCCTTGGACAGAGGGCCCAAGAGCCCATTGGCCAGTTATGGCACACCTTCAAGATGAGGAGCAGAGCATCAATGCAAGCGGCAATTGCTGTATTACTAACCCAAATGCTGGATATGTGGTCATAGCCCCTGTCTGCTTCACTCCCCACCATGCTTGCTGTCAGTGAATGAGAATATTCCTGTTGATATCCAGAGGCTGACTTGACTTAGTTCTGTTCTCACAATTGATGGATTTGTTGCAATGTCTAGTCAATCCTCTGTGAGAAGAACACATCAGCAGCTCAGATCTCCCCTGTCTTGATTTGATTGATACAATGTATCAGTCTGGAGTCCACGATTGTCCAGACTTGATACATTGTAACAGGTTCCCTGTGAGAAGCAGGGAATCTTTTTTATCCCTTCTCCATTTTTCACCTATAGCCGCTTGCGCTTGATGGATGATCTGCACACATTGCCATAAAATCATCAAAAAGATAATTGTAATTTCAAACAAGATGCTTCAGTGGAATGAGAACGGCTCTCAGCGGCGCCATCTGTGGAGAAAATGGAGCTGTAAATAATAATTAATTCATTCCAATTTATGGAGGCAACAAGCGGGATGTAAAAACTCAGTCAGCGGCAGATAGAAGACGCGGAAAAATCAATACCCTGTACAGACCTTCATATTATAACCTCTCGTGTATCCAGAGCAAGGGAGAAGGGCAGAGGATTCTTGCTGACCCCCACTGACAATCACATAGACAATGCATCAGTGTTATATCTTGCGATCAATGCCAGTAGGTCTGTGTATAGTTTTTAAAGGGACATGTCCAAGCCTTTCATAAATGTATCTTTATTTTCTGTTATTCCAGCAGGGGATTGCTCCCTTTGAGTGTCTGTAGTGTACATAGAGGCTAGCACACAGGATCTGTGCTCCCTTAGAGTGTCTCTACTGTACACAGAGGCTGGCACACAGGATCTGTGCTCCCTTAGAGTGTCCTTACTGTACATAGAGGCTGGCACACAGGATCTGTGCTCCATTAGAGTGTCTGTACTGTATATAGAGGCTTACACACAAGATCTGTGCTCCCTTAGAGTGTCTGTACTTTACACAGAGGCTGGCACACAAGATCTGTGCTCCCTTGGAGTGTCCGTACTGTACATAGAGCCTGGGACACAGGATCTGTGCTCCCTTAGAATGTCCTTACTGTACATAGAGGATGGCACACATTATCTGTGCTCCCTTACAGTGTCCTTACTGTACATAGAGGCTAGCACACAAGATCTGTGCTCCCTTACAGTGTCCGTACTGTACACAGAGGCTGGCACACAGGATCTGTGCTCCCTTGGAGTGTCCGTACTGTACATAGAGGCTGGCACACAAGATCTGTGCTCCCTTGAAGTGTCTGTACTGTACACAGAGGCTGGCACACAAGATCTGTGCTCCCTTAGAGTGTCCTTACTGTACATAGAGGATGGCACACAGGATCTGTGCTCCCTTAGAGTGTCCGTACTGTACATAGAGGCTGGGACACAGGATCTGTGCTCCCTTAGAGTGTCCTTACTGTACATAGAGGATGGCACACAGGATCTGTTCTCCCTTGGAGTGTCCTTACTGTACACAGAGGATGGCACACAGGATCTGTGCTCCCTTGGAGTGTCCGTACTGTACATAGAGGCTGGCACACAGGATCTGTGCTCCCTTAAAGTTGTCATGAAGAAGGACCCCCACTAAACTGGTCCTTAACGCGTAACAATTTGTCCTGTTATTTTTACAAAGTCGCTGAAATAAAGATACCTTTCTCTACTTTGGCAATTGAAGCTGGACTTTTTCAAGTTGTTGAATTCGTGATTGCCAGCACTTTCAAGGGGCTGCGTCCGTGCTCATTGCAAAGGAACACAGGTGAGAGCTGCAGACACACCTGTTTTTGCATGTACACAGAGGCTGGGACACAGGATTTGTGCTCCCTTAGAGTGTCCGTACTGTACATAGAGGCTGGCACATAGGATATGTGCTCCCGTAGAATGTATGTACTGTACATAGAGGCTAGCACACAGGATCTGTGCTCCCTTACAATGTCCTTACTGTACATAGAGGATGGCACAGAGGATCTGTGCTCCCTTAGAGTGTCTGTACTGTACATAGAGGTTAGCACACAGGATATGTGCTCCCGTAGAATGTATGTACTGTACATAGAGGCTAGCACACAGGATCTGTGCTCCCTTACAGTGTCAGTACTGTACATAGAGGCTAGCACACAGGATCTGTGCTCCCTTAAAGTGTCCATACTGTACATAGAGGCTGGGACACCTGATCTGTGCTCCCTTAGAGTGTCTGTACTGTACATAGAGGCTGGGACACAGGATCTGTGCTCCCTTAGAGTGTCCTTACTGTACATAGAGGATGGCACACAGGATCTGTGCTCCCTTAGAGTGTCCTTACTGTACATAGAGGATGGCACACAGGATCTGTGCTCCCTTAGAGTGTCAGTACTGTACATAGAGGCTGGGACACAGGATCTGTGCTCCCTTAGAGTGTCCTTACTGTACATAGAGGATGGCACACAGGATCTGTGCTCCCTTAGAGTGTCTGTATTGTACATACAGGCTAGCACGCAGGATCTGTGCTCCTTTAGAGTGTCCGTACTGTACATAGAGGCTAGGACACAGGATCTGTGCTCCCTGAATTCATGGTTACTGAATAGTTCCTACACCATAACAGTCTGTGACTGCAGTGATCCCTCACCAACAACTATGGGGGTCATTTATTGAGATTGGCATTTTAGACGTCAGTCTTAATAACTCCCTGTGCTGGCACCGGCCTCCATATGTCACTGGCCTCTACATAACTTTGGCGCATCTACCGCTGGTCTAAATGTAAGACAGCTTCCTTGCTGGCTTAAATTTAGACCACTTTCTACCCTAACAAGCGTAGAAAATGATAAATGATACAATCGGCAACTATATCTTTGGGGTCAAATTATTAATGTTTTGGTCTGCGAACAGTATTGCCCAGTTACTGGCTGAAATCTATAGGCTGGAACAACTAGCCATAGATTCTTGCAACTAGTTTTGGAAAACATAGAAAACTTGTTGTTTATTTTATTTCAGGGCAAATTTTAGATATTATTTTATGTTGTTTCTGACTTTTTAAATACATTTGTTATATTCATATTAAAGGAGTTGTTCCAATCAATCCAGATAGTGGTGTGCCCCCATTGTTTACTGTAATTGACATAAAATCTGTTGGGACTGGGGTACCCTAATTGGAGGTGCACCCACGTTTTTCCAAATCACTATTATAATCTGCCATTGGATTCAGCACAAGTTGACCGTGGAAGGAGTTGGGAATGCAGAGAGATGGAGGCAGATGGACCTTGTAACAGACTGGGTTAATCCAGCTCAGATCTTCTAGGGGCCCCAGGAACTGAGGAACTAATTTATAAGATGGAACCTTTGGGTGAATAGATGACAATCAAACCCTGTCTCCTAGGGAAATTTGTGGAGGAGCTCTTTGCCTCTTGTCTACAGATCTCTTTATGGATGCAGACGGTAAAATCGGGGAAGCCTTGGTCTCCTTCTAGATCTGCAAATTTTGGGGTAAAGTGAGACCAGGGTGCTGTCCATAAACATTAAAGAATGGAGACTTTTCAGCAGACTCATTGGAATGGTTGTTGAGGCAGAACTTGGCCCAAGGGAGCAGGGACACCCAGTCATCTTACCTAGAGGAGAAGAAGAAACAAAGATAGTTTTCCAGAACCTGGTTGATTCTCTCCACGTGTCCATTGGATTGTGGATGGCAGACAGTGGAGAAGTCCAGGTTAACCACCAACAACCTACAAAGTGATCCTCAGAACCTTGAGGTGAACGCCGATGTTCTTTCCATGTGGGCATAACTAGGCCTGATGAAGGGCTACTGTTTAGCCCGAAACGTTGCCATAATTTGTTGTGCATCATGTCCGGCAGAATAAAATTCACAAATTATTTCATCATATCATCTTGAGTGCTGTCTGATTATACTAAGTCTCAAATTACAGTCCACGACAGTGCAGACAGAGCCAGTACAGTCCCAGAAGAAGACGATTGGTAGACACAGACAGGATGGAGGATGAAGCATTCTCCATGTGGACTGCACCAACTTGAAGTTCCAAGGGCATGATGATGTACTGGATAGACGCAGGAAGGGCCATCCTATTGAAAGATGTCACCACCAAGGAGTTTTCTAGGTAAATGGTATGGGTTCACCAAGGCCTGATGCAGGAAGTTTCCTACCAAAAAACAGTCCAGGAAAGTCTGTACAGTAAAGCAGTCTTGCTTTAGGATAGCAACACAAGTAATCAGTTTTGAAGAGAGCTGATCTTCCCTCGTGGTCATCTCTCCTACTGACCTTAGGCTGTTGAGTTTTCATGCCTTGAGAGGACAAGTATCCCTTGATCAAGGAGTGTGGGACCACTGTCAACAAACTGGTTTGACCACGGAGGTCAAACACCAATGCTGGGCATAACAGGATCAGGTAAAACCCAGAGTCAGTAAAAGGCCAAGGTTGGGACAGGCAGAGTTTTTTCAAATCTGAGAAACAAGTCCAAAGTTCAGGGCAGGCATCTCAGGGTCAGAACAATGATCAGGCATGAGTCATGTCAGGCAGCATAGGGTCAGAACCCTTGAATCAAGCAGAAGTTGGTACACGTCAGACAAGCAGATTATAGCTGCTTGTCTATATAAAGAAAGCTAGTAAACCTATTGCTCAGGCAGAGAGTCAGCCAAACAGCACAGCAGATATAGCAGAGATGATTAACACATTAGAAGCAGCTGGACACATAACCAAAGAAGGACTAACCCTTGCAATACTGTAGAATGAGACAAGGTTCAATGAAAAATACCTCCAATAGGCACACAGGACAGAGGCGCCTGGCCATGCTCCCAGAGAGCAGGAACTGTGAGTGGAGCAGTGCCAGAAGCAGTGGGGGCACAGGCTGCTGATGTAACACAAACAGAATGCAACTGAAGTAATAACACACAATTTAGAAAACATCCACAGTACAGGAAGAATAATAAGTGAACCCTTGAATTTAGAAGTAGATTCCCCTTAAGCTGCAATCACCTCTACCAAGCGATTCATGTAGCTGTAACTAAAACTTGCACAGCATTGCGGTGTAATTTTGGACCATTACTCCCTGACAATATGTAGGCGCATCAGTATTCCTGGGTTCCCTGTGTGCACAGTTCTGTTTAGTGCATTTTCATTGGGTTAGGCTACATGCCCACGACCGTGGTGTGTTTTGCGGTCCGTAAATCGCGGATCCGCAAAACACGGATGGCGTCCGTGTGCATTCCACAATTTGCGGAACGGCACAGACAGCCTTTAATATAACTGCCTATTCTTGTCCGCAAAGCGCGAACAAGAATAGGACATGTTATTTTTTTTTTTGCGGGGCCACGGAACGGAGCAACGGATGCGGACAGCACACGGAGTGCTGTCCGCATCTTTTGCGGCCCCATTGGAGTGAATGGGTCCGCATCCAAAACGGCGGCTCGGATGCGGACCCAAACAACGTCCGTGTGCATGAAGCCTTAAGTTAAGAACAATTAGGTCATTCCACAGTATCTCCATAGGATTAAGGTCAGGACTCATGAGGTCATTCAACGGCATCTTCATAAGGGTTAAGATCAGGACCAGTGGCGTAGGGATCGCCATAGCAACCATAGCAGTGGCTATGGGGCCCTACGCCACTGGGGGCCCGCCCGGGCCTGTTGATTTTTTATTTATTTTTTTACATACACTTGCCGGCCCGTCCGTGGGCAGTCCGCGGCCCGGGCCTGGCTGGGGAGAAGGAGTTAGGAGAGAGCAGGGCAGTAAGGGCACGACGGGGCCGGGCAGCAGATGAGATAGGCTGCGGTGGAGGGGGTCGGGCCGGGGTCACAGGGTGTGTACTACCTGATCCTGGAGTCTAGGAGGGAGTGGTCTCAACTCCCGCCGCGGCGCCAGTCAGATTCCCGCCGCAGCAGTATCTGAGTATGACTGAGAGTGTCAGTCTCACTGCTGCCAGCCTGTGCCTCAGCTCAGCCTGCCTGCGATGTGGGACCGGTGACCGGTCCGACCCTTCTCCAGTCTGCTCCCGGCCGGTGCTCCTGCCTCCTCCTCAACTGGTCAGTGGTCTCCACTCCGGCGTCCACTCCACTGTGAGCTGCCTCTGTGAGTGTGCCTGCGGCTGCCCAGTGCCTGCTGTAACAGCTGTTGCTGTTCTGACTGTGCCAGTGTGCCTCTAAAAGTAAGTGATTAAGTGAAAAAGAATTGTGAGAACTTAGTACTAAGAAGATTATGATGATCAGTATCGTGATGATGTTGATAATGATGATCTGAATTCTGAAGTTAAAAAGAGCTGCCTGCAGACCTGAAGTGAAGGAGGGCGTGGGTGCCCCTGCCCCCTTCCTTCTCTTGGGGCCCCCCGCGCCCTCCTTATCATTGCAGGTCTGCAGGCAGCTCTTTTTAACTTCAGAATTCAGATCATCAGACTCTCACTAATTACAAATTTACAGCACACACACCCCTGTAGTGTCCACCATCAGACAGGGGAGGGAAGAAACCCCAGAACTAGAGTGTGCCCCCCAAAAGAAGGAAGGGGCACCCTCCTTATCACTGCTGGCATCTCTTTTTAACTTCAGATCATCAGACTCTCACTTACTAATTACAGCACACACCCCTGTAGTGTCCACCATCAGACAGGGGAGGGAAGAAACCCCAGTTGGGGGGCACACTCTAGTTCTGGGGTTTCTTCCCCCCCCTCCTTATATGACAGACTAAGGGTACTTTTACACTTGCGGCAGGACGGATCCGGCAGGCTGTTCAGCCTGTCGGATCCGTCCTGCCGCTATTTCGCTGGACCGCTGCTCCGTCCCCATTGACTATAATGGGGATGGGGGCGGAGCTCCGGCGCAGCACGGCACTGCGCAGTGAGAGGCCACCGGATGAAAAAGTCGGACTTGCAGTACTTTTCGTCCGCCAGCCTTTCACCGCACACTGCCGTGCTGCACCGAAGCTCCATCCCCGTCCCCATTATAGTCAATGGGGATGGAGCAGCGGCTTATTTGTTTTTTCCTCTGACTTTTCTATGCTCATGGCGGTGGGAGATCTAGGATGGGTGTTTGTGTGGGAGCTCTGGAAGGGGTGGTGGGAGGCCCCATAGATATGTGGCGGTGGGAGATTGGGGGAGGGGGCCCATGAAATTTTTTTGCTATGGGGCCCATGCATTTCTAGCTACGCCCCTGATCAGGACTCTGAGGTCATCCAAAGCATCTCCACATGGTTATGGTCAGGATTCTTCAGGTGCCTTTCATGCCCCCTGCCTGTAGATCAACAACGCTAGACGCGCTCGTGTCCAGAACGGTGCATGCGCACATATTCGGCTTCATATCGACGAGTGAAGATGTTGTGTGCACGCACCGTTCTGGACATCGGTCTAGTGCTGTCAATCTGAAGGCAGGGGGCATGATGAAAAGCAGAGGGGCGTCATTAGACAAAGTCCAAAAGCCTGCCTCCTGGTGCTTAAATACTTTATTTGCAAAATTTTAAAAGTTCATTTTTCTCAGCAACGATACTACTGACAGGCATACCGTAAAACAGGTATCGTTTTAATCAGCGCCATCAACCCTTCCAGGCCATATGACTGGTGGGGTATGATTGATCCTGATGACACTGCTGCTTTAAGGTCAGGACTTTTCAGGTCATTCCCTAGCATCTCCATAGGATTACAGTCAGGACGCTTCAGGTCATTCCACAGCATCACCATAGGGTTAAGAACAGGACTCTTCAGGTCATTCCCTAGCATCTCCATAGGATTACAGTCAGGACGCTTCAGGTCATTCCACGGCATCGCCATAGGGTTAGGAACAGGACTCTTCTGGTCAGGCATCCTCAAACTGCGGCCCTCCAGCTGTTGCAAAACTACAACTCCCAGCATGCCCGAACAGCCTACAGGTATCCGCCTACAGCAGGGCATTGTGGGAATTGTAGTTTTACAACAGCTGGAGGGCCGCAGTTTGAGGATGCCTGCTTCAGGTCATCCACGGCATCACCATAGGGTTAAGAACAAAAATCTTCAGGTCATCCACAGCTTCACCATAGGGTTAAGAACAGGACTCTTCAGATCATCCACAGCTTCACCATAGGGTTAAGAACAGGACTCTTCAGGTCATCCACGGCATCGCCATAGGGTTAAGAACAGGACTCTTCAGGTCATCCACAGCATCACCATAGGGTTAAGAACAGGACTCTGCAGGTCATCCACCGCATCGCCATAGGGTTAAGAACAGGACTCTTCAGGTCATCCACAGCATCGCCATAGGGTTAAGAACAGGACTCTGCAGGTCATCCACAGCATCACTATAGGGTTAAGAACAGGACTCTTCAGGTCATCCACGGCATCACCATAGGGTTAAGAACAGGACTCTTCAGGTCATCCACGGCATCACCATAGGGTTAAGAACAGGACTCTTCAGGTCATCCACAGCATCGCCATAGGGTTACGAACAGGACTCTGCAGGTCATCCACAGCTTCACCATAGGGTTAAGAACAGGACTCTGCAGGTCATCCACGGCATCACCATAGGGTTAAGAACAGGACTCTTCAGGTCATCCACGGCATCACCATAGGGTTAAGAACAGGACTCTTCAGGTCATCCACAGCATCGCCATAGGGTTACGAACAGGACTCTGCAGGTCATCCACAGCTTCACCATAGGGTTAAGAACAGGACTCTGCAGGTCATCCACGGCATCACCATAGGGTTAAGAACAGGACTCTTCAGGTCATCCACGGCATCACCATAGGGTTAAGAACAGGACTCTTCAGGTCATCCACAGCATCGCCATAGGGTTACGAACAGGACTCTGCAGGTCATCCACAGCATCGCCATAGGGTTAAGAACAGGACTCTTCAGGTCATCCACAGCTTCACCATAGGGTTAAGAACAGGACTCTGCAGGTCATCCATGGCATCGCCATAAGGTTAAGAACAGGACTCTGCAGGTCATCCACAGCATTGCCATAGGGTTAAGAACAGGACTCTTCAAGTCATCCACGGCATCGCCATAGGGTTAAGAACAGGACTCTGCAGGTCATCCACAGCATCACTATAGGGTTAAGAACAGGACTCTTCAGGTCATCCACAGCTTCACCATAGGGTTAAGAACAGGACTCTTCAGGTCATCCACGGCATCGCCATAAGGTTAAGAACAGGACTCTGCAGGTCATCCACAGCATTGCCATAGGGTTAAGAACAGGACTCTTCAAGTCATCCACGGCATCGCCATAGGGTTAAGAACAGGACTCTGCAGGTCATCCAGAGCATCACCATAGGGTTAAGAACAGGACTCTTCAGGTCATCCACCGCATCGCCATAGGGTTAAGAACAGGACTCTGCAGGTCATCCAGAGCATCGCCATAGGGTTAAGAACAGGACTCTGCAGGTCATCCACCGCATCGCCATAGGGTTAAGAACAGGACTCTTCAGGTCATCCACAGCTTCACCATAGGGTTAAGAACAGGACTCTGCAGGTCATCCACCGCATCGCCATAGGGTTAAGAACAGGACTCTTCAGGTCATCCACGGCATCACCATAGGGTTAAGAACAGGACTCTGCAGGTCATCCACCGCATCGCCATAGGGTTAAGAACAGGACTCTTCAGGTCATCCACAGCATCGCCATAGGGTTAAGAACAGGACTCTGCAGGTCATCCACAGCATCACTATAGGGTTAAGAACAGGACTCTTCAGGTCATCCACAGCTTCACCATAGGGTTAAGAACAGGACTCTTCAGATCATCCACGGCATCGCCATAGGGTTAAGAACAGGACTCTTCAGGTCATCCACGGCATCACCATAGGGTTAAGAACAGGACTCTTCAGGTCATCCACAGCATCGCCATAGGGTTACGAACAGGACTCTGCAGGTCATCCACAGCATCGCCATAGGGTTAAGAACAGGACTCTTCAGGTCATCCACAGCTTCACCATAGGGTTAAGAACAGGACTCTTCAGGTCATCCACGGCATCACCATAGGGTTAAGAACAGGACTCTTCAGGTCATCCACAGCATCGCCATAGGGTTACGAACAGGACTCTTCAGGTCATCCACAGCTTCACCATAGGGTTAAGAACAGGACTCTGCAGGTCATCCACGGCATCGCCATAAGGTTAAGAACAGGACTCTGCAGGTCATCCACAGCATTGCCATAGGGTTAAGAACAGGACTCTTCAAGTCATCCACGGCATCGCCATAGGGTTAAGAACAGGACTCTGCAGGTCATCCAGAGCATCACCATAGGGTTAAGAACAGGACTCTTCAGGTCATCCACCGCATCGCCATAGGGTTAAGAACAGGACTCTGCAGGTCATCCAGAGCATCGCCATAGGGTTAAGAACAGGACTCTTCAGGTCATCCACCGCATCGCCATAGGGTTAAGAACAGGACTCTGCAGGTCATCCAGAGCATCGCCATAGGGTTAAGAACAGGACTCTGCAGGTCATCCACCGCATCGCCATAGGGTTAAGAACAGGACTCTTCAGGTCATCCACAGCTTCACCATAGGGTTAAGAACAGGACTCTGCAGGTCATCCACCGCATCGCCATAGGGTTAAGAACAGGACTCTTCAGGTCATCCACGGCATCACCATAGGGTTAAGAACAGGACTCTGCAGGTCATCCACCGCATCGCCATAGGGTTAAGAACAGGACTCTTCAGGTCATCCACCGCATCGCCATAGGGTTAAGAACAGGACTCTGCAGGTCATCCACCGCATAGCCATAGGGTTAAGAACAGGACTCTGCAGGTCATCCACCACATGTCTACAGGGTTAAGGTCAGAACTTTGCCATTTCAAAATACAAATCTTCTGTTTTCACCATTCCTTCTTTGCTTTTTTTATGTGCTTTGGGTCATTGTCTTGTTGCATCACCCGACATCTCTTCATCTTGAGGTAATGGACCTTAGTAATCAATGCAGAAATCCAGGTTGGCACGGGAAAACGGTTGTCATGGCTCGGCAATGTAGAAACCAAACAAGTGAATGAGAGAAGGTTAACAATATATATATGAGGCTGAATTGATTGATGAGTTAACTACAAATCCTCCCAGAGCTTCAGATATTTTAGATTTTTTTTTGGTGGAGGGAGGGGTGTCAGGGGGGCCTCAGCAAACTAAAATCCCATTTTCTCCAGTTTTCTGGCCTGGTGGGGGATATTGTTATGTAATGGATCTGACTCCTCCATTTGTTTCATGGGTCTCTGGGGTCTCCATGATTTCGACTTCTCATTAAGATTCCACTTTGGTGCAGACTTCAGAATTAGCGAGATTATTGTCAGCACCAGATCATTTGTTTCTTTGTGACAATTTGCAGCCTAATTTTTCACAGTGAATTTCTCGTCGACACTTTGGAATATCAATGCGTGTCGTTAATTTTAATGAGCGATTTACAGCGGTAACCAAGACAGAACAGCTGCTTTATGTGTGTGATCCAGACAGTGAGAAGATGGGTGTCAGGGGCTTGGCACGCGCCTGCCGTCTGCAGAGTCCCCCAACTTCCTGGGATTTTGAGAGGCAATTAATAAGCAGGCGATACCCACCTCAGTGCAGTCTGACAGCAACCTCCTGCTCCGCTATACACTCCAGGACATGTTCGGTAATCATGACAACTGGTGTGGCCCAATAACTTCATTTCTGGCATTGTACATGAGCCCTCCTCAACCCAGGAGGCCTCATCTCAACCCTCGTTATCTGGGAACTACCTGTTATAGTCTGTTTCTCATGATTTGAGTCCTCGCCTACCCCTGATTAATGCCTTGCTCATAGGATTAACAACTGGTAGCCATCCTGCCACCTGACAGCAAAGAACTTTGTAGGATTCTGTCGCTGGAGGTGCATTAGGCGGTCACAGGATAAAAATGGAACTGTCGGCCAGTGCAGACCCCAAAAATTAGGCATTCAACGGACATAAAGGGCCTTTTATGCCGCTGTATTTACCTAAGACAGGGACCATGATTTGTTGTGGGTGGTGGCGGATATTTGCGGGCTGTCAATCAAACGTGGTTGACTCGTCAGATGTGTGGAATTCCTCCTCCATGCCTCATTAATTTTTTGAAATGTGAGGTAGTCCACACTGTGTGAGCTAAGCGAGTGCGCTTATTGGTCACGATCCCCCCTGCTGCGCTGAACGTCCTTTCGGACAGGACACTCGACGAGGGGCAAGCCAAGAGTTCCATGGCAAATTGTGCCAGCTCTGGTCACAGGTCAAGCCTGCACACCCAGTAGTCCATGGGTTCATCGCTTCTCAGAGCGTCCACATCGGCCTTTAACCCGATGTAGTCGGAGACCTGTTGGTCTAGGCGTTCCCTGAGGCTGGATGAGTTGGCTGCAAGAATGATCTCATATCCGAAGTGACCAACACATCTTCAAACCGCCCTCTTCTTGCAGGCGCGGTAGGATTGGTACCCGCAACTGTTTCACTGTGAGTTGAAATTCCTCTGCCAGCGCCCGCAACAGCAGAATGCAGCATCTCTCGAAGCAAGGCCTGGAAATGCTGCATTCTGACAGCCCTCTGTGATGCTGGTAACATGTCCACCATTTTGTGTTTGTACCGGGGGTCTAAGTACATTGCCACCAGTACTGGTCCTTGCCCTTTATGCTTTTTATACGGGGGTCCCTCTTCAAACACAGGAGCATGAAGGCCCCCATTTGCAGTAAACTGGAAGCGGTGGAGCGCCCTGGCTCCTGCTCATCATTCAGGATAACAGGAGAATGTCGTCCTCGGTCTCCTCCCCCCAGCCACGGACAACACCAGGGATCCCAGAAACGTTTAAAGCCTGCTCTTCTTGCTCCTCCTCTGACTCCTCTTCAGACTCCTTCTGATTTGTCTCAGATGGAGTAGCCCCCCAGGAATTTATCCAGCATTGCGACTTCCTCATCTTCCTGCTCCTCGACGGCTTGATCAATGACACGACGCAATGCAAGCTCCCGAAAGAAGGCGTAGGTACGATGTCACTGATGGCGCCCTGGCTGCGACTGACGAGTTTGGTGATCTCATCAAATGGCCGCAGAAGTCTGCATGCGTCGCACATGAGCAGCCACTGGCGCGGTGGAAAGAAACCAAGCTCCCCAGAACCTGTCCTGCCGAAGAGTTCGTACAGGTAGTCGTTAACGGCACATTTCTGCTGGAGCAGCCTATCGAGCATACACAAGGTTGAGTTCCATCGCGTCGGGCTGTCACAAATCAGACGTCTGACGGGCAGGTTGTGTCGCCGCTGAACGTCAGCAAGACGAGCCATGGCCGTGTAAGATCTTCTGAAATGGGCAGAGATTTTCCTGCCGCAAGACGTCCTGGACCCCGGGGTATTTGGCAACTAATCACTGGACGACTAAGTTCAGGACGTGTGCCATGCACGGCACGTGTGTCATTTTGCCCTGTTTCAGCACGCTCAGCAGATTCGCACCGTTGTCGCACACTACTTTACTAACTGTCAAATTGAGTGGGGTTAGCCACTGATCGGCCTGTGACCGCAGAGCTGAAAGCAGTGCAGGACCGGTGGGGCTCTTGGCTTCCAGGCACAACAGACGCAGCACAGCATGGCAACGTCTCACCTGGCACGTCGAATAGGTTCTGGGGAGCTTGGGGGGCGCAGCAGAAGAGGCGGTAGCAGCGGAAAAGGTGGAGCCGAGGAGGAGAGGGAGGATGGAGTAGGAGGAGGAGAAGAAGAGGCAGGCCTGCATGCAATCCGTGGCGGTAACACCAAATCCACACGGGTGCCACAGGTTGCATGCTTGACAGCCATCAGAAGGTTCACCCAGTGGGCAGTAAAAGTTATGTACCTTCCCTGCCCATGTTTGCTAGACCACGTGTCTGTGGTCAGATGTATCTTGGCACCGACACTGTGTGCCAGCGATATATTCACTTGCCACTGAACGTGGCCATATAGCTCTAGGATGCCCTTCTGGGAGAAATATTTCCTTCCTGGGACCTTCCATTGTATTGTTCCAATGGCCACAAATTTTCTAAAGGCCTCCGCCAGTTTATATGGTAGTAGTTGGCGGGCTAGCAGTTCCAACAAGCCAGCGGTCAACCGTTGGGCAAGAGGGTTATCCGGCATCATCATCTTTTTACGCTCGAACATTTGGGCCACAGAAGCCTGCCTTTTTCCAGATAAACGTGAGGACGGCACAGTGGAAGGTGGAGTGGAGGACAAATGGGAGGAGAAGGAGAAGAGGCAGGACGTGGAGCGCCAGGAGTGTGGCTTTGTGGGTTCTGACGGCGTTGCTCCCACTGGGCTCGGTGATGGGAGGCCAGGTGCCTTCTTAAGGCGGTCGTCCCTAGGTGAGTGTTGGGCTTACCGCGACTTATGCGTGACAGCAAAGGCTGCAGATGGCAACACTATTGTCAGCAGCGGACACATTAAAAAAAGCCCACACTGCGGAGCCATGTGCCGGCGTCCTGGGAGCGCCAGATGTGACCGTACATGGTGGATATCTCGCTCCTGATACATTTGCAGTCTGGTTTTTGCCTCCTGTGCACTGTGAGTTCTGCCTGCTTCTCCTCCTTCTCCTCCCTCTCTGCTGCTCCGTCTCTCCCTCTGAACTCCCCTCCTCTTCATCTCTTCTGGGCACCCACGTGACGTCCATCGACACGTCATCATCGACGTCACCTTCACCACCACTGACATTAGAGATCTCGGAGTAGGCAGCAACAGCGGGGACCAACCTCCTTGGGCTGATCTGGGTACTGTCGTCAGACTGCTGGGTGGCGGCCGTTGCTACATCCTCTTCCTGATCCGATGCCAAGAATGGCTGTGCATCGGTAAGGTCTGGGAATGGATCGGAAAATAATTCCTGTGACTCGAGAGGAGGGTATATGGTGGTGGTGGTGGTGTCTTTGGGGGTGGACACAGCAGAGAGTGAAGAGGGTGTAGATAGAGAGGATGAGGAGGGTGCAGAAGCGGAAGGCTGAGTGAGCCACTCAACCAAGTCTGGTGCGTCCTTTGAAGTAATCGCACGCACCTTCTGCAACTTTCCACTTAGGTTTTGGCCTGGTGCTCCTGGCCGACCCCTACCAGCCCTGCGGAAGTGTCTGCCTCTTCCTCTGCCTGTCATTTTTTAAATGACCCTGTGACAAAAGTCTCTAGAGAAGAGCAGTATTTGTGGAAGAAGGTATAGAACACGCTGCTTCAATCTGTCTTTTTGGGGGGCGACTGGTATATCACACCAGTTATAGTGGTAGGCAATTAAGAGTGCCGTATTTGTGTGAGGGGAGGCGGGGCGTTCACTATTTAAACCTGGCCCTCCTGCCCCCACTTGTCGGTTCAAACTATTTCGAATCGGCTTGTGGGTTGGTGCCAGAGAAGGACATGCGTCACTGGAGGATCGGGGGATCGGCTGCGTCGGGCTCGTCGCTACGGTGATTAGGTAGGCAGGGTGGCTTGCACACCCGTCTTGCTATGTATAACATGTGGGGCTGCGGAGCGTGCCGCCGGTCCCCAGCTGCGCTGGAGACTGCCCGCACTCCCGATCGCTTCCGGCACCCCGATCCGCTCCAGGCCCTGCGCTAAGCACCCCCGCTCCCACATGCAGCATCCCCCAGGCGGGCACCCCTCACCTGTGGCTCAGCAGCGACGGGTCCCGACGTCCGCTCGCATACCCTGAGCATCGGTCACGCCGGCCGTCGGCTCCACGACGCAGTGTTAGATATCACTCACTCCCGTATCAGAACATAAACATTCGTTCCGCCGTAGAGGAAAACGCCGTCCGCTCACACAGGGATCCATTCATTAGCTGCAATCAGTAAGCGGAGGTCCAGCTGCAGGATCAGGGGGCGGAAGCCGAAACCTATAGGCGAATAATACGCCGCGGCTTTCCCTGTACAAATAGTCGATAGCGGTGGGCACGGGATGCAATGTTCCACATGGCGGAGCGCAAATCCCTCGCAGCCGATCCTGATGCACGTTCTCCTGGTAATTACAATTAGCGAGGCTGTGAAGGTGGACATGCTTATTCATGTCTAGGAATCCGCTGCAGAATAAACTCGTCTTCTTTACTGCGCCAAACTCAGGCAAGACAAGATAAGCAGATACTCAGACATGTGCACTGTATAACAAGTTAGGATTTCAATGGTTAATTCTAACCTAGAAGGGAATCACTGGCTTGCTGCGCTCCAGCAGGTCCTGGCTTGATAGAGGGTGACACCTACAGGCCCATACTGGTACTGCAGTCCAGGTGCAGGGCTCCTTTGCTCAGGCACATTGGCTAGGTACTAAGGCAGGAGTAAAAAAAAAAAAAAATTAAATAAATTTGGAATATGTTCAAGGATCAAAAATAAAGAGGGCTTCAAGGAGGGGGGCTGGCCACGTCACTTTGCGCACGCAGCCGGGCCGCCCGTAAGCCCATACGGTCAGTCAGGGGGTTGGTTCGGGCGCAGTCACAATAATCCGGTGGTTAGCTAGGGAGCGGTGGCATGAGTGAAGGGTCGCCCAGCCGGCGTGCGCTCACTCACACGTCTGTCCTTGGTTATTCAGGTCCACAGGTGGTGGGCTAACTTACGATACTGTGGGGTTCGTGGCTGTCATGGCCGCCAGGGGAGTCAGGGGTGGTGCATGCGGGGGCCAACCCCCTCTTTTCTCCTGCATAGGCTTGGGGGACGGGGGATGGTGGACTATTATGTCCAGGCCTCTGGCGCATCTCTTTTTATAAAAAATAAAAATAAAAATAAATAAAAATAAAATTAATGGTATAGATAGGAATGTTGCTTTGCCAGGTCTGTCACGACTACAGACCCGTTATAAAGCCCTGCCACGACTGCAGGCAACAGTCTGTCACAACTACAGACCCGCTCTAAAGCCCTGCCACGACTGCAGGCAACAGTCTGTCACGACTACAGACCCGTTGTAAAGCCCTGCCACGACTGCAGGCATCAGTCTGTCACGACTACAGACTCGTTATAAAGTCCTGCCACGACTGCAGGCATCAGTCTGTCACGACTACAGACCCGTTGTAAAGCCCTGCCACGACTGCAGGCAACAGTCTGTCACGACTACAGACCCGTTATAAAGCCCTGCCACGACTGCAGGCATCAGTCTGTCACGACTACAGACTCGTTATAAAGTCCTGCCACGACTGCAGGCATCAGTCTGTCACGACTACAGACCCGCTCTAAAGCCCTGCCACGACTGCAGGCACAAATCCGTTACGACTACAGACTCATTATTAAGACCGGCCACGACTGCAGGCATTAGTCTCATGTAAACAGACTCATGAGGTAATACTACCACGTCTACAGGCGATGGTCCGTTACTGCTACTCTCGATGTAGGGTCCCCTCACGACTACAGGGGCTAGTCGGTCACATCCACAGACTCGGTCGCACTCCCGTTAACTACAGGCACTGGGTGGGCATCTACGGGTAGTTGCGTCACGACTACGCACGTGGGTCAGCCACGGCCTGGGAGGTCAGCCTTCACGGTCACAGGTAGGTCCAGTTAGGCTTCAGTCTCCCAGCGGGTTCCAGTCACAATAACCAGCCCCTAGGTGAGGGGGGGCACTCCCGCACCAGCGCACAATGCCAGGGAGCTGTGCGGCTCCTCACGCGGCACACGGTTCAAACCAGCGGGGGCCGGGGCCCACGGTAAAGGAAGGGCTCCCTCTGATCCGGTGCACATTGCCAGGGAGTGGCGCTGCTCCCCATGCGGTACGAGTGTCCAGCCGGCGGTGGGTCGGCCCTAGCTGAGGAGGGGGGCTCCCCCGCACTGGTGCATTCTGCCAGGGAGCAGCGTGAGCTCCCCACGCGGCTGGGGGGTAAGGCTCCTCATCTTCAATAAAGTCTGGCACGGGCCGCCGTGCCGTTAGGTAGGCAGGGATCAGGGGAAGGAGTACTAGGCTCGGTCAGGGGGAGCAGATCATAGGCGGTGGCTGGCTTCCTGCTGCCGGCCGTTCATAAGGTTCCAAGGGGGTTATTTAGGCACAGGATGTTAGTTAGTCCGTGCAGGTGATCTGCGTTATACCATGCTCTTCATGCTCGTACTCAGAGCTGTGCCCATACGGGAGCTGCTTAAGTGGTTGATAGTGAAAAAAAAATAAAAAAAAAAATAATAATAATAATATATATATATACACATTTTTGAGTCTCTCACGCATGGCTCCGCCATTAGAGTCTCTCACGCATGGCTTCTCCGTTTTAGGTTTACACATATGACTCCGCCATCGGAGTCTCACGCATGGCTTCTCCGTGTTAGTTTTACACATACGGATCCGCCATTAGAGTCTCTCACGCATGGCTTCCCCGTTTTAGGTTACACATATGACTCCGCCATTAGTCTCTCACGCATGGCTTCTCCGTTTAGGTTCACACATATGTCTCCGCCATTAGAGTCTCTCACGCATGGCTTCCCCGTTTTAGGTTACACATATGACTCCGCCATCTGAGTCTCTCACGCATGGCTTCTCCGTTTTAGGTTTACACATATGACTCCGCCATTAGAGTCTCACGCATCGCTTCCCCGTTTTAGGTTTACACATATGACTCCGCCATTAGAGTCTCTCACGCATGGCTTCCCCGTTTTAGGTTACACATATGACTCCGCCATTAGAGTCTCTCACGCATGGCTTCTCCGTGTGAGTTTTACACATGCGACTCCGCCAGTAGTCTCTCACGCATGGCTTCTCCGTTTAGGTTGGCACATATGACTCCGCCATTAGAGTCTCTCACGCATGGCTTCCCCGTTTTAGGTTACACATATGACTCCGCCATTAGAGTCTCTCACGCATGGCTTCTCCGTGTGAGTTTTACACATGCGACTCCGCCAGTAGTCTCTCACGCCTGGCTTCTCCGTTTTAGGTTGGCACATATGACTCCGCCATTAGAGTCTCACGCATGGCTACTCCGTTTTAGGTTACACATATGACTCCGCCATTAGAGTCCCTCACGCAGAGCTTCTCCGTTTTAGTTTTACACATATGACTCCGCCATTAGTCTCTCACGCATGGCTCCGCCATTAGTCTCTCGCGCATGGCTTCTCCGCTTTAGGTTTACACACAGGACTCCGCCATTAGAGTCTCTCACGCATGGAGGTAAAAAAATAAATAAAAAATTCCTCACCAGGCCCAGCTGCGCTGGGACTAGTCTCTCATCTCACCATAGCTAAGAGACTGATGGCCAATTCCTTGGCCAGTGATACTCTGAGGGCTTACAAGACAGCTTGGCGCCTGTTTCAGAGATATGAGAACACCTACCCGGCCGCTGGCCGGGGGCCTATCACTCACCTATTGGGCTTCGTCTGGGTTTTGCCACTCTCAATTAAACCTGTCCTATAGCATTGTTAACTATACCTGGCAGGTATTCAGCACCATTGGTGCAGGCTACATCCGGACCTACCGTCACTCTTCTCCGCCCACCCGATCAAAGCTGCGTTGAAGGGTTTGCGCAAGATGTCTGTTGTGAAACGACATGGGCGTCAGCCATTTACCGGTAGCTTGTTCAGGCCGTGACAGGCAAACTGCAGGGTAAACCGTTCGGGCCGCAGGTTAGCGCTCTGGTAGAAACAGCCTTGTACCTGGCTTTCCATGGAGTCAGGCGAGCTCATGGGCACCAATACGCTGGCTGGGTGCTTGCGGAAAGGTCAGCTCATCCGGCGCGGGTCCATCTATGTCCTCACCTTGGCCTCGTCCAAGACGTCACGGCCGGGGCAATCAGTGGCGGTCAGATACTTTCCCACGGACAGCAGATGGTGTCCGGTGCAGGCCTTGGAGGCTTGGCTGCGTAGTATTTAGTCCAAGCGGCATGTTCTCCCGTACTCGAACTAGGCAATGCCCGGCTAACCACCGCAGCCTTTCTTACGTACATTCAGGTTAGTTGACAGGTTCAGGGGTCGGTCCTCGCTGGATCACAGGACATTCCTTCCGCATGGGCGCGGCAGCGGCGGCGTCCATGCATAAGGTGCCAGTACATGTCATCAAACGGTTGGGTCGTCACAGTTCCGCGTGTTCCATGCGTAATATCCCGGGTCCTTATACGAAATATCATTGGCTTTCGAGTTTTGGTCTGTAGTTTCTGTTATCAAGTTTTCAAACTCCTATGCATGGTTCTTTTGGCCCCTTTAGGCTACCCTTCGATAAGCAGTTCCGGCATAACTCTGCTGCTTCTAGGTTGGGGGGGTGGAGTATAGGCTTAGGTAGGGTACCCTCTCAGCATGAGCCGATCCGAGCACAAGTGGTAGGCAATTAAGAGTGCCGCATTTGTGTGAGGGGAGGCGGGGCGTTCACTATTTAAACCTGGCCCTCCTGCCCCCACTTGTCGGTTCGAACTATTTCAACCCACCCAGGAGCCCTCCCTTCTTTCAGGTCTCATCATTGGGGTAGCCCCCTTTAGGCTACCCTTCGATAAGCAGTTCCGGCATAACTCTGCTGCTTCTAGGTTGGGGGGGTGGAGTATAGGCTTAGGTAGGGTACCCTCTCAGCATGAGCCGATCCGAGCACAAATAATTTTTTCCAGTACCGTTTGTCACTGTGTGTAGCAGAGGGAATGCAGCAAAACAGCAAACAAATGCTGCAGTACCCAAATGCACTATAAAGAAAGTATATTGGTATATAACACCCCGTACTTAAGGACACATGACGTACCGGTACGTCATGTGTATTTACAATCACTGCTGCACGGCGGGAGATGATCGGAACAGAGTGCCTGCTGAAATCATTCAGCAGGCACTCTGTGATAATGCCGAGGGGGGTCTTGACCCCCCCTGTATCGGCGATCACTGCAAACCGCAGGTCAATTCAGAGCTGCGGTTTGCAGCGCTTTTGGAAGTTTCTGATCCCCGCGGCCATCCCGCGCGATCATCCGCCTGCCCCCTCTCTCAGGATGGCCGAGCGGTTAGCAGAGTGTCAGTACATTCTGCTAAAGGCAGAAGTCTGATCAGACTAAGTGTAAAGTGAAAATACAGTACAATACACTATATATTGTACTGTATTGTATTATACAGACATCAGACCCACTGGATCTTCAAGAAGAAGAAGAAAGTGAAAAGTAAAAATAAAAAAACACATTTATCTCTGATTAAAAAAAAAATAAAAAAAATGCACTACACATATTAGGTATCGCCGCATCCGTAAACACCTGCTGTATAAAAATATCACATGACCTAACCCCGCAGAAGAATCCCGCAAACATCATACCCTACCTAAGATAATCGCCCAAAAACTGAAAAAACTAAGGCTCTCAGACTATGGAGACACTAAAACATGATTTTTTTGGTTTAAAAAATGAAATCATTGTGTAAAACATACATAAATAAAAAAAGCAGACATATTAGGTATCGCCGCGTCTGTAATAACCTACTCTATGAAAATATCACATGACTTAACCCCTCAGGTGAATACCGTAAAAAAAAAAGGTGTAAAAAAAGCCATTTTTGTTACCTTACATCACAAAAAGTGTAATAGCAAGCGATCAAAAAGTCATACGCACCCCAAAATAGTGCCAATCAAACCATCATCTCATCCCGCAAAAATCAAACCCTACCCAAGATAATTGCCCAAAAACTGAAAAAAAAACTATGGCTCTCAGACTATGGAGACACTAAAACATGATTTTTTTTGTTTCAAAAATGAAATCATTGTGTAAAACTTACATTAAAAAAAGCAGACATATTAGGTATTGCCACGTCCGTAATAACCTGCTCTATAAAAATATCACATGACCTAACCCCTCAGGTGAATACCGTAAAAAAAAAAAAACGCTGTAAAAAAGCAATTTTTTGTCACCTTACATCACATAAAGTGTAATAGCAAGCGATCAAAAAGTCATACACACCCCAAAATAGTGCCAATCAAACCGTCATCTCATCCCGCAAAAATTATACCCTACCCAAGATAATCGCCCAAAAACTGAAAAAACTATGGCTCTCAGATTATGGAGACACTAAAACATGATTTTTTTTGTTTCAAAAATGAAATCATTGTGTAAAACTTACATAAATAAAAAAAAGCAGACATATTAGGTATCGCCGCGTCCGTAATAACCTGCTCTATAAAAATATCACATGACCTAACCCCTCAGGTGAATACCGTAAAAAAAAAAAAATGTGTAAAAAAAGCCATTTTTTGTCACCTTACATCACAAAAATAGCAAGCGATCAAAAAGTCATCTCATCCCGAAAAAAATGAGACAGTCACCCAAAAAATACAGACATTCGCCCAAAAAATAAATAAAAACGATTGCTTTCAGAATGTGGAGACACTAAAGAATAATATATATTTTTTAATTGCTTTGTTATGTAAAACTGACACAAACAACCAAAAAAAGTCATATTTAGTATTGTCGCGTCCGTGACAACCTGCTCTATAAAAATACCACATGAGCTAACCTGTCAGATGAATGTTGTAAATAACAAAAAATAAAAACGGTGCCAAAATAGCTATTTCTTGTTACCTTGCCTCACAAAAAGTGTAATATAAAGCAACCAAAAATCATATGTACCCTAAAATAATACCAACAAAACTGCCACCCTATCCCGTAGTTTCCAAAATGGGTCACATTTTTCGAGTTTCTCCTCTAGGGGGGCATCAGGGGGGCTTCAAATGGGACATGGTGTAAAAAAAACAGTCCATCAAAATCTGCCTTCCAAAAACCGTATGGAATTCCTTTCCTTCTGCGCCCTGCCGTGTGCCTGTAAAGCAGTTTACGACCACTTATGGGGTGTTTCTGTAAACTACAGATTCAGGGCCATAAATATTGAGTTTTGTTTGGCTGTTAACCCTTGCTTTGTAAATGGAAAAAATGGATTAAAATGGAAAATCTGCCAAAAAAGTGAAATTCTAAAATCTTATCTTTATTGTCCATTAAATCTTGTGGAACATCTAAAGGGTTAAAAAAGTTTGTAAAATCAGTTTTGTATACCTTGAGGGGTGTAGTTTCTAAAATGGGGTCACTTTTATGGAGTTTCTACTCTAGGGGTGCATCAGAGGGGCTTCAAATGGGACATGGTGTCAAAAAACCAGTCCAGCAAAATCTGCCTTCCAAAAACCATATGGCGTTCCTTTCCTTCTGCGCCCTGCCGTGTGCCTGTACAGCAGTTTACGACCACATATGGGGTGTTTCTGTAAACTACAGAATCAGGGCCATAAATATTGAGTTTTGTTTGGCTGTTAACCCTTGGTTCGTAACTGGAAAAAATGGATTCAAATAGAAAGTCTGCCAAAAAAGTGAAATTTTGAAATTTTAGCTCTATTTTCCATTAATTCATGTGGAACACCTAAAGGGTTAAAAAAGTTTGTAAAATCAGTTTTAAATACCTTGAGGGGTGTAGTTTGCAAAATGGGGTCATTTTTGGGTGGTTTCTATTATGTAAGCCTCACAAAGTGACTTCAGACCTGAACCGGTCTTGAAACAGTGGGTTTTAGAAATTTTCTGAAAAATTTCAAGATTTGCTTCTAAACTTCTAAGCCTTCTAACGTTCCCCCCCAAAAAAATGGCATTCACAAAATGATCCAAACATGAAGTAGACATATGGGGAATGTAAATTAATAAATATTTTTGGAGGTATTACTATGTATTATAGAAGTAGAGAAATTGAAATTTGGAAATTAGCTAATTTTTCAATTTTTTTTTAAATTTTGAATTTTTTTATAAATATTTTTTTTACTTCAATTTTACAGTGTCATAAAGTACAATATGTGACAAAAGACAATCTCAGAACGGCCTGGATAAGTAAAAGCGTTTTAAAGTTATTCACACATAAAGTGACACTGGTCAGATTTGTAAAAAATGGACTGGTCCTTAAGGTGAAATATGGCCGTGTCCTTAAGGGGTTAAAAGGATATTTGTGGCCCTATTAGCTAGCGTTTGGTGTCCCTAACAGCCTGTCCCTGCTCCACACAGCAACCTCTCCCTACACTGGCAAAAGACAGAATGTAAAATGTCGGCCAGATCAGGTCTATTTATAAGGTAGGCGGTGTGTCCATGTGCTGAAACGTATCAATTGGCTGTCCTGTACCACCTGATGGATGTGTCATGGGTCAAAGTTCTTCGCAATGTAAAAGAATATGGCGGGCGCGAATATCGCCATATCTTTGCATGTTTGGCGAATCGCAGACGCACAAAGTTCGCCGCGAACCGACCGCTGGGCGAACCGCAAGGCCATCTCTATTGATGACTATTTCATGAGCATAACCTGAAAAAGTCCATAACCCAATAAGGGTATTATTATGGGTTAGGAATCAGAGGACCCATCTAGTCATCAGAAACCGGTAGAAGTACTAGAGATACTTTGAATGATATATGTTCTTGAGTTTATGACCATCAGGTGGCGCTGTATATTATTATGATGAGGCTAAACCATACAGTGATCACATAGTATTTAGAGACAGAACAGCATAAGCTATCAGTTTCTTGGCTCCGGTGGTCAAGTGTAACCAATAGGGTTTTCTGACAAGGTATATGAACTGCAATAGTGGTCAGCCCCTTGTGTCATCTGCTGGGTCAATTTCTGACGTAAAGTCATTGAATTTTGGCCAAAATAAGTCAAAGTCTTTTACTTGATGTTGGCCTAATTGGAGGAAGGAGGGAAATGGGCTGCAAAATTTCCCCAACACCCCCCTTCCTTAGGTCTAATCTCATATGTAGACCAGATGTTTTGAAACTGAATGTAATTGAAAAAGTTTATGTGAACTAAACATCGTCAGGTGCAACACTGATGGAGAAAGACGGCAAAAGTTGGCAACCCCTTGGCAGCTGTCATGAGAGCAGATGTTTTCATAAGGAATTTTTCTTTGAATTGGTGATCAGAGATGGCACGATGTGAAGAAAGGATGGTGAGGAAATATTAGTCTTAAATAGGATGCCAAAAAAGTGTCATATCCATACCTAACTAGGAAAGATAGAGACTTCGTAAGTTGTCAACTTGGTCAGAAAGAGATTTTAAAAATATATAGCAGGACAGTAATTTTGTATTGAAAGGGAAGTCTAAGGCTGAGCTCACACCACGGGCGTTGCGGGTGACGTGCGGGAAAAGATGCGGGTGTGTTGCGGGAAAATGCGCAATTTTTCCCCATGAGTGCAAATCATTTGAATGCGTTTTGCACGTGCGTGAGAAAAATCGGCATGTTTGGTACCCAGACCTGAACCCGGACTTCTTCACAGAAGTTCGGGTTTGGCTTAGGTGTTGTGTAGATTTTATTATTTCCCCTTATAACATGGTTATAAGGAAAAATAATAGCATTCTGAATACAGACTCCATAGTACAATAGGGATGGAGGGTTTAAAAATAAAAAATAAAAAATTTAACTCACCTCATCCACTTGTTCGCGCAGCCCGGCTTCTCTTCTGTCTTCTTCTTTGATGACCTGGGAGGAAAAGGACCTTTGGTGACGTCACTGCGCTCATCACATGGTCCATCACATGATCCATCACCATGGTGATGGACCATGTGATGAGTGCAGTGACATCATTAAAGGTCCTTTTTTCCCAGGTTCTCAAAGAAGAAGAAAGAAGACGAGCCGGGCTGCGCGAACAAGTGGATGAGGTGAGTTTAATTGTTTTTTGCTTTTTCTTAACCCCTCCAGCCCTATTTTACTAAGCATTCTGAATTAAGAATGCTATTATTTTCCCTTATAACCATGATATAAGGGAAAATAATGAAGATCGGATCTCCATCCCGATCGTCACCTAGCAACCATGCGTGAAAATCGCACCGCATCCGCACTTGCGGATACTTGCGATTTTCACGCAGCCCCATTCACTTCTATGGGGCCTGCGTTGCGTGAAAAACGCACAATATAGAGCATGCTGCAATTTTCACGCAACGCACAAGTGATGCCTGAAAATCACCGCTCATGTGCACAGCCCCATAGAAATGAATGGGTCCGGATTCAGTGTGGGTGCAATGCGTTCACCTCACGCATCGCATCCGCGCGGAATACTCGCCCGTGTGAAGGAGGCCTAAAAGGGGAATGAAAGACTTGAGTGTCGACCACTTGGTCAGATAGAACAATATAAAACAGCATGGAAATATTTATTACTAAAACAGTGTCGATATCTGCTTTGTTGAACTTCAGGTACTGTTAACTTGAAAAAGTTCCCAACCTCTTGGTATTTGCCACAAGAGCAGAATTTTGGTGATCAGAGATAACACAAGGTGATGAAACAAATCTGCCTTTAGTAGAAGTCCAGACATTGTCAAAGGTATGCCTAACTGGGAGAGTCAGAGATTGCAAAAGTTGTCAACCCCTTGGTAAGAGAGAGATTTTAATAATACAATGTATCATGATGTTTTTAGAAGTCTAAAAGTGGATGAAGGTCCTTTAAAACCTGCGAGTGCCTAAGTGAAAGGGGTATTGCAATAGTTGTCACCTCTTTGGTCAGATGGCGATTGATATTATAAGACAGAACGGAAATAGTTCTCACAAAGAGGTTGTAAATGATTTATTGAACTTTATGTTCTATTTATATAACTGACTGATTAAGATTGCAAAAGTTTCCAACCCGATTTCCAACAGCCTCTATAAATACCTTCTTTGTAGTTGTTTTATAAAGAGAGGAAATAGAAAAACACAACAGAAATTTGTCGCCTCAACTAAGTTTCCCGGAGACACTGAGTAGGAGAAGCACATTAATGCACCATGTGAACACTCAGCGTCTTTGTCGTATTTTCCTGGTATTATGTGATGTTAATGTTCTGTGCAGAACATAATTATATTGTTTACTCGGGGAGTTTTTTTTTCTTACCTTTAATGAATTGATAATATAAAATTAAAACACCTGCCTCGTTTCCATAGCGATGAATCGCGGTCCTGTAACACGGCGACAATCTGTTCTGTGGAGGAACACGATAAATGCTACTCTATCCCAAAAAAATATGATAAGTCAGACAATGTGGGTCAGATTATACGCGCACCGATGAAATGTAAGTCTTTCACCTGTGATGGCCAAGAGCAATACAGCCAAAATGTCAGAGCCGCGATCGATACTGAAGTCTCTAAATCACAGACATCTGGGGCATAAAAAGACTTAATGTGAAAGTGACGCGTCTTATTATGCAGCCAGTGAATTTCAAGTGACTTTTGATGGGACAACATTTTGTAACGTGCGTTAATATATACATTTTATTACAAAGAGAGATGTAGCAGAGCTTAAAGGGAACCTGTCATATACTTTATGCTGACCTTACTGACGGCAGTATAAAATAGTGACAGAAATGCTGATGTCAGCGGTGTGTCAGTAAGGGGTTGCCGAGAACCAGCATCATAATCATTGCAGCACAAGTCCGTGAAAAGAGTCAGATCTACCTGAGAAGAGTCCTGGTTATTATAATCTCCTGCTCTCCCGCCCACCTGCTGATGATTGGCAGTTCTCTCCTAGAAAGATGGGGAGAAAACTAGGTAGAAGCCGGTCAGTCATCAGCAGGTGGGCGGAAGATTATAATAACCAGGACTCTTCTCAGGCGGCCGGGACTCTTTTCCAGGCCAAGTCTGCAATGATTGTGATGTTGGTTCTCACCAACCACTTACTTATAACTTATAAATGACAGATCGCTGAAATAACTAGTGTTGAGCTCGAATATTCGAATAGTGAATATTAATTGCGAATATCGCAACTTCGCTAATTCGCGAATATTTAGAATATAGCGCTATATATTCGCTATTTTCGAATATTCGTGATTTTTTTTTACATCTGAAAACATGATTCCTCCCTGCTTCTTTCTTGTGGGTCAATGAGTCATTGGCCCACAAGCAACTTAAGCAGGAAGGAATCATGTTTTCATATGGATTAAAAATTAAGAATATTCTAAAAAACAAATATATATAGCAATATAGAGAATATATTCGTTATATAGAATATTCGCATTATTATTTCCTATCTGTAAGGTTGTTCGCATACTCCTCCCCGACAAGCGTCCCCGTCACCATGGGAACGCCTGTGCGTTAGAAAATACCATTGGATCTGAGTTTTCCCTGAGATCGTGAAAACTCAGATCCGATGGTATATTCTAACCTACAGGCGTTCCCATGGTGACGGGGACGCTTGTCGGGGAGCAGTATGCCAAAGTGGAATAACAGTACACATTGGGGAAAAAAAGACGAATATTCTAAATAACGAATATATTCGTTATATTGCTATAACTTTGTTTTTTAGAATATTCGTCATATTCGTCATATTCTAAAAAATGAAATTATAGCAATATAACGAATATTCATAAAATACACATATAGACTGTAATTTAATATAGTGCTATAGTATTTTTTTATAGTCTAATTTTTTTTGTCTCTTCTGAACTTCAGTTTTGGAAAATATGTACACTATTAAAAAAAAATACTATAGCACTATATTAGCTAAATTACAGTCTATATGTGTATTTTACGAATAGTCGCTATATTGCTATAAATTTGTTTTTTAGAATATTCATAAAATACACATATTATCCATAGCCATAGCCAACCAATAGGAAAGTTGCCTTATACAGTTAAAAGAAAATCTCAATACGCAAATAATTAAATCGCATATTAATATAATAATATAACTACTATAATACTGCTCCTATGTACAAGAATATAACTACTATAATACTGCCTCCTATGTACAGGAATATAACTACTATAATACTGCTCCTATGTACAAGAATATAACTACTATAATACTGCTCCTATGTACATGAATATAACTACTATAATACTGCTCCTATGTACAAGAATATAACTACTATAATACTGCTCCTATGTACAAGAATATAACTACTGTAATACTGCTCCTATGTACAAGAATATAACTACTGTAATACTGCTCCTATGTACAAGAATATAACTACTATAATACTGCCTCCTATGTACAAGAATATAACTACTATAATACTGCCTCCTATGTACAAGAATACAACTACTATAATACTGCTCCTATGTACAAGAATATAACTACTATAATACTGCTCCTATGTACAAGAATATAACTACTATAATACTGCTCCTATGTACAAGAATATAACTACTATAATACTGCTCCTATGTACAAGAATATAACTACTATAATACTGCTCCTATGTACAAGAATATAACTACTATAATACTGCCTCCTATGTACAGGAAATAACTACTATAATACTGCTCCTATGTACAAGAATATAACTACTATAATACTGCTCCTATGTACAAGAATATAATTACTATAATACTGCTCCTATGTACAAGAATATAACTACTATAATACTGCCTCCTATGTACAAGACTATAACTACTATAATACTGCTCCTATGTACAAGAATATAACTACTATAATACTGCTCCTATGTACAAGAATATAACTACTATAATACTGCTCCTATGTACAAGAATATAACTACTATAATACTGTTCCTATGTACAAGAATATAACTACTATAATACTGCTCCTATGTACAAGAATATAACTACTATAATACTGCCTCCTATGTACAAGAATATAACTACTATAATACTGCCTCCTATGTACAAGAATATAACTACTATAATACTGCCTCCTATGTACAAGAATATAACTACTATAATACTGCCTCCTATGTACAAGAATATAACTACTATAATACTGCCTCCTATGTACAAGAATATAACTACTATAATACTACTCCTATGTACAAGAATATAACTACTATAATACTGCCCCTATGTACAAGAATATAACTACTATAATACTGCTCCTATGTACAAGAATATAACTACTATAATACTGCCTCCTATGTATAAGAATATAACTACTATAATACTGCCTCCTATGTACAAGACTATAACTACTATAATACTGCTCCTATATACAAGAATATAACTACTATAATACTGCTCCTATGTACAAGAATATAACTGCTATAATACTGCTCCTATGTACAAGAATATAACTACTATACTACTGTTCCTATGTACAAGAATATAACTACTATAATACTGCTCCTATGTACAAGAATATAACTACTATATTACTGCTCCTATCTACAGGAATATAACTACTATAATACTGCTCCTATGTACAAGAATATAACTACTATAATACTGTCTCTTGTGTATAAGAATATAACTACTATAATACTGCCCCTGTGTACAAGAATATAACTACTATAATACTACCTCCTATGTACAAGAATATAACTACTATAATACTACCTCCTATGTACAAGAATATAACTACTATAATACTGCTCCTATGTACAAGAATATAACTACTATAATACTGCTCCTATGTACAAGAATATAACTACTATAATACTGCCTCCTATGTACAGGAATATAACTACTATAATACTGCTCCTATGTACAAGAATATAACTAGTATAATACTGCCCCTATGTACAAGAATATAACTACTATAATACTGCTCCTATGTACAAGACTATAACTACTATAATACTGCTCCTATGTACAAGAATATAACTACTATAATACTGCCTCCTATGTACAGGAATATAACTACTATAATACTGCTCCTATGTACAAGAATATAACTACTATAATACTGCTCCTATGTACAAGGATATAACTACTATAATACTGCTCCTATGTACAAGAATATAACTACTATAATACTGCTCCTATGTACAAGAATATAACTACTATAATACTGCTCCTATGTACAAGAATATAACTACTATGGGGGCGGAGCCTAGCCACGCTGCTGAATGGCCGCACGAGCTTGAGCTCCTCCAGCATTCCGGCTCATTTACCCTATAAAAGCTTATAATTTGCCTGATTATGGGGAAACCTGGCAAAGAAAAGAATAGAAGAAGCTCAGAGTCTACCCCACTGCGCTCCAGACAGCCTGAGATGGAGAAGTTTCTCCGAAAAACGCCGAGAGCTACAGCACAGAAAGGCGCCAATATGGCGGCGTCTATAGCACAGGATTCTGACGCAGGAGAACTATCTGATGCGGGCAGCGGCTCTGATGTTTCAGACAGGAGGCCCAGAGATCCGCCTCTATCGGAGCGGACCCTTCGCCGGGTTCTTGAATCGGCCCTTACACCTATTAAACAAGATCTGGCGGACATCAAAGATGATATGAAGCACTTAGGCCAGAGAGTGGTCACGCTGGAGGGCACGCAAGACGCCATCATGACCTATGAAGGTAAAGCGTCAGAAGTACTAGCTTCCCATAAGGAACTACTGAATGAGGCCTTCCTGAAACTGGAAGACCAGGAGAACCGGAGCCGCCGGCGCAATATACGCATACGCGGCCTACCTGAGACGATTGCGGCGGAGGCCTTACCGACTGTGGCGCGTGAGCTGTTCTCCACAATGCTTGGGCCAGACAGAGCGGAGGGGATCGTGGTGGAGCGCATACACAGGGCGCTGCGCCCTAGGCCTAAACCACAAGAGCCACCACGTGACGTAATTTGCGGCCTACTGAGCTATGTAGACACCGCAGCCCTCCTAAAAAGGCAACGAGAGATGGAGGTGCTGGAGTACGAAAATGTGCCGATACAGATGTTCCAGGATTTGGCGCCATCCACCTTGGCCAAGCGGCGCTTATTCAAGCCTCTCCTTGATGTTCTCAGGAAGACGTCAACTCCGTTCCGGTGGCTTTATCCTTTTGGGCTAGCAGTTTCCAGGAATAGTAAACTGCTCACAGTGAGGTCACCAGCTGACCTGGAGTCAGTCTGGAGGTCCCTAGATGTCCCTCCGGTGGAGATCCCCTCGTGGCTACCAGCCGACCAAGATGGCCCCCTACCTACTCCGCCGCGTGTGTCTTCTTGGCAAACGGCATCCGCAAGCAAGCCAGACCGCCTGGGACGCAGCAAGTTGGACAGGGCCCTCACTTGAGCCCAAACCAAGGTGACTTTGGTTGTTTTCACCTGCTAGCATGAGCTGCTAATAATATGGCCTAACTTACTTCTCTACATGAGGGATGACTGTCTCTTCGGTTCAGTGTTTATTGTTTGCGTAGAAAGTAATAGCCTTTTTTCTGATCGCCCTGTTGTTGGCATATTTTACATATATGGCCTAGAGTTTTTTGCAAGAAGCCACGCTTTAATTGGGACACTTTTCTGATGTTTTGGAACTCTGCCTCCAAGTAGGAGACTCTTTCTCTCCCCAATTGCAGGGGAATGTCCGGATAGATTCCGGTGCTGGAAGCATTTTATGTTATTGGTCTGCCTTTTTGTAGTAGACCAAGGTGCTTTACTTGCCCCCTCGCCAATCCAATCCTGTCTTGGTTGGTGATAAGTAAACACCTACTTTTCTCTAGATGAATATTTCATCTGAGCTGGTTTTTTACCAGCCCAACATGTTGATGGTTATTTTTATTATTTTTCTTAATTTATTTTATGTTATATATTCCCCTTTTCCCTCTTTCCCTCATCCTGCTCATATATGTTATGCTCTCTTAGACATTTTCATGGGTAATATGTGCCATTTCTCCCTAATACATATATTGTCATGTCATCAATTGTAGTCGCCTCTCTGAACGTTCACGGGCTGAACGAGCCATGCAAAAGGTCTCAAACCATTTCCCTTCTGCTGAGGGACAGGGCCTCGGTGGTCTTCCTCCAGGAGACGCATTTTAGAACAAATAAAATCCCTAATCTTCCTCCTAAGAAGTTTGTCCAGTGGTTTCATAGTACACATGACTCAGCTAGTAGGGGAGTAAGCGTAGCTATACATAAAAACCTTCCCTTCAAACATTCCGCTATCTTAGCGGATCCTGAGGGCAGGTACATTTTTGTAAAGGGGGTAATTGGTGATTCCCCGGTCACACTTGCTAATTTATATGCACCTAATAGAGGCCAAGTACCATGGCTCGTTCAGACCCTTGTTTTATTAGCATCTTTCTCTGAAGGATTGCTGGTTTTAGGGGGCGACTTCAACGTGGCCCTAGAGCCGGCAGTAGACACCTCAGAAGGTAGACCGTCTGTTTCTTATAGGCTGCTGAAAAGGCTGAAAACCTCCCTGAGGAAATTGAAGGTTCTTGACGTATGGCGTGCTTTGAACCCCAATGGCCGAGATTATCCATTTTATTCACATGCCAAGATGTCCTTTCACAGGTTAGATTATTTGTTCCTGTCTGACTCGCACATACGTAATGTCTCTGGGGCCCGGATTGGTAATATCACGCTATCAGACCATGCTCCTGTTATTATAAACTTCTCCCTGTCTGGCCCACAGAAAAAAGAACGTTTATGGCGTCTAAACGACACCTTGATTTTGGATCCCACCCATGTTTGCAAAATCAGGGCCTCGATCTCCGAATTTTTTGAGCTTAATGACACCCCAGAATCCCCGCCCTCTCCCTCCATACTATGGGAATCCCATAAGGTAGTAATAAGGGGGGAACTTATAGCATTAGGGGCACATGTGAAGAAGCAGAGGACGCAGGCCTTAGACGGTTTACTTGCAGAAATTGCTCGCCTTGAATCCTCTCACAAGGAGTCACAGGCTAAACGCACCCTGAAGGAGCTTACTGAAGCTAGAGTACGCTTAAAAAACCTATTAAATGTAACTTCTGCTAAACTGGTCCTTAGATCACGATTTAAAGCCTATGCACATGGGGATAGGGGAAACAGACTGATGTCGGCGATTGCCAAGAAGCAGTTCTCTGACTCCTTTGTTTCCTCTATTAAAGACCCCAAAGGTAAAGTTCACAAAACTACTCCAGACATTGCTAAGGCATTCTGCGCCTTTTATGAAGCTTTATACAACCTACCTCCTCCTGAGGGGGCTACTGCTGGAGATCTTTCAGAGGCCACAGATAAGTTTTTGCGGACTCTGGATCTTCCCTCAGTGTCCCCAGTTAAGACATCTCAGCTGACTAGACCCATAACTGACTCTGAGATTCATAAGGTGCTCATGTCCATCCCCTCAGGCAAAAGCCCGGGACCGGACGGCTTTTCCATTACGTATTACAAGTCCTTTAAGGACGTTTTAATTCCCCGCTTCAGAAATCTGTGCAATCACCTTCTCACTGGAGGCTCTCTGGCTCCACACTCCTTATTGGCGCACATCACGGTCCTACATAAGGAGAATAAAGATCCGACATGCTGCAGTAACTATAGGCCGATCTCTTTGCTTAATAATGATGTAAAGTGGTGGGCGAAGATCTTGGCCACTAGGCTTCAGGATGTTCTACCTGACATTGTGCATGAAGAACAAGTGGGCTTTGTCCATGGCAGACAGGGGTCGGAAAATACTGTACGGCTTCTACATCTTGTAAATTGGGCTAAAAGATCCTCCAAGCCCTTGGTGTTGGTGAGCACCGATGCGGAAAAGGCCTTCGACAGGGTCAGCTGGCATTTTATGGCGCGGACCCTGTCGAGGTTTGGCCTCCCGGACCAATTCATTACAGCTATCCATACTTTGTATTCGTCCCCCTCTGCCAGGGTCAAAGTCAACGGCACATTGTCACCACCATTTTGCATCACCAATGGGACGAGGCAAGGGTGCCCCCTCTCTCCTGCGCTATTTATTTTAGTAATGGAGACACTCTTATGTAAAATCAGAGCGGACCCGGATATCAAAGGCCTTCAGGTGGGCTCTGGCACACATGTTACTGCAGCATTCGCGGATGATCTTTTAGTCATGACCTCTAACCCCAAAGAGGCTTTGCCCAAGCTTCTGAACATATTTGAAGACTTTGGATTTATATCCAATTTTAAAGTTAACTACGGGAAATCCATGGCACTTAATATTTCCTGCCCACAAGCTGTAATTAATGCTCTTAAGCGTGCAACGCCATTCACATGGGCTTCCAGAGACATTACGTACCTGGGAACTCATATTTCGGCTAATGTTCAAGATTTGGCCTCCCTTAACTATATGCCGCTCCTGAAAACTGTTCGCACTCATCTACAAAACTTGAAACTTCCGTTTGTCTCCTGGGTAGGGAGAAAGAATTACATTAAGACCTTTATTCTTCCCAAATTCCTGTACCTGCTACAATCCCTTCCTATTTGGTTACCAAACTCATACTTTGCTGAAATTCGCAGGATATTCACACGCTTCCTCTGGAATGGCAAATCACCCCGTATTGCTTACTCTGTTCTCACGAGAGACAGGAAGTTCGGAGGATTTGGGATGCCAGATGTGAAACTCTACTACACGGCGGTACAACTTTGTAGATGTGTTGCTATTATGTCTCGCCAATATGACTCCCTTTGTGCCCGTCTTGAAAATACACTTTTTACAAACCAGGAACTACTTACCTTGTGGGGCATTAGGCCTATCTCGGCCAATCACTACTACTCATCCCCGGTTTGGAAAGGTATGCTGGTGGAGTGGTCCAAAATGGTCCAATCCCAAATTTTTAATTTCCCCAATCCAGGTATGCCACTCAAACTACTACAAAGCCACATTCATCCTTCCATATTAAGCCCCTCCGGGATTTGGTCTAAACTCGCTGACATTCCTTTGCGTGATGTCCTCCTCCCGGATGGTAGTTTGAACTGGGATCAGGTATTAGGTCTCCCTGAAGTTAAAGCTGCACCTTTTTTCCATCTAGCAAATTTCCAAAGGGATACTAGAAAGTGTGTTGGATCCTTCACAGGCAATGGCTCCCCCTCTTGGCTGGAAAAGAAGGTGTCAGCTGTAAGACCCCCCCTTAGACCATTATCTCAGATGTATAAAGAAATACTTTCCTCCTTGCCCCCGGAGTTACATTATGTGCTCTCCTGGGAACGGGAGTTATCCCTGTCCCTTACGGAGCCGGAGAAGGCGTTTATTCTGGCTCATTCGCACGGCTTTACTCGTTGTGTGAGGATTCAGGAGAACTCCTTTAAGCTTCTTAGTAGGTGGTACAAGACACCTGAGTTCTTGCATAAATTAAACCCAGAAGTCCCAGAAGCGTGCTGGAGATGCGGTACGGATATTGGCTCACTGTCTCATATTTGGTGGATCTGCAAGAAGATCCAACCATTTTGGAAATCAATTGAGGAATTAGTGAATCAGATATGCAATACTAAGATATCCTTAGATGCTAAATTAGTCCTACTGTGGTGCCCTAACAGTTCTTTCACCCCCACCAAACACGACCTACCAACGATGCTTTTTACAGCGGCTAAACTACTTATCCCCTTTTTGTGGAAGAATGACTCCCCACCGACTATTCTAATGTGGACTGACAAGGTAGATCAAATCTATCGTTTTAAGGAGCTTGCGCACTGGGAAAGTAACTCACGCTCTCGCTTCTTAAAACTGTGGTCCCCATGGAAGTCTTATAGGAATTTCGCATAAAAGAGCAGATGTTACCTAACTCCCTCACCTCCCCCCCCCATACCCCCTGATTGTACCTTTCAATCCTTTCCTTTTCCTTTTTCGTTTTCTTAAATATCAGTCTCTGTTCAGCGAGAATTATAACTTGTATCGCTCACATGTGATATGTAACCTGACATTATTTTGTATTTTAATGCCGGCCTTGAATTGTCATATGTGTGCGCTGGCCTTGAATTTTCTTTCAATAAAAAGAAATATGGTTAAGAATATAACTACTATAATACTGCCTCCTATGTACAAGAATATAACTACTATAATACTGCTCCTATATATAAGAATATAACTGCTATAATACTGCTCCTATGTACAAGAATATAACTACTATAATACTGCTCCTATGTACAAGAATATAACTACTATAATACTGCCTCCTATGTACAAGAATATAACTACTATAATACTGCTTCCTATGTACAAGAATATAACTACTATAATACTGCCTCCTATGTACAAGAATATAACTACTATAATACTGCCTCCTATGTACAAGAATATAACTATTATAATACTGCCTCCTATGTACAAGAATATAACTACTATAATACTGCTCCTATGTACAAGAATATAACTACTATAATACTGCTTCTATGTACAGGAATATAACTACTATAATACTGCTCCTATGTACAAGAATATAACTACTATAATACTGCCTCCTATATACAAGAATATAACTACTATAATACTGCTCCTATGTACAAGGATATAACTACTATAATACTGCCTCCTATGTACAAGAATATAACTACTATAATACTGCCCCTATGTACAAGAATATAACTACTATAATACTGCTCCTATGTACAAGAATATAACTACTATAATACTGCTCCTATGTACAAGAATATAACTACTATAATACTGCCTGCTATGTACAAGAATATAACTACTGTAATACTGCTCCTATGTACAAGAATATAACTACTATAATACTGCTCCTATGTACAAGAATATAACTACTATAATACTGCTCCTATGTACAAGAATATAACTACTATAATACTGCTCCTATGTACAAGAATATAACTACTATAATACTGCTGCTATGTACAAGAATATAACTACTTTAATACTGCCTCATATGTACAAGAATATAACTACTATAATACTGCTCCTATGTACAAGAATATAACTACTATAATACTGCCTCCTATGTACAAGAATATAACTACTATAATACTGCTCCTATGTACAAGAATATAACTACTATAATACTGCCTCCTATGTACAAGAATGTAGCTACTATAATACTGCTCCTATGTACAAGAATATAACTACTATAATACTGCTCCTATGTACAAGAATATAACTACTATAATACTGCTCCTATGTACAGGAATATAACTACTATAATACTGCCTCCTATGTACAAGAATATAACTACTATAATACTGCTCCTATATATAAGAATATAACTGCTATAATACTGCTCCTATGTACAAGAATATAACTACTATAATACTGCCTCTTATGTACAAGAATATAACTACTATAATACTGCTCCTATGTACAAGAATGTAACTACTATAATACTGCTCCTATGTACAAGAATATAACTACTATAATACTGCTGCTATGTACAAGAATATAACTACTTTAATACTGCCTCATATGTACAAGAATATAACTACTATAATACTGCTCCTATGTACAAGAATATAACTACTATAATACTGCCTCCTATGTACAAGAATATAACTACTATAATACTGCTCCTATATACAAGAATATAACTACTATAATACTGCCTCCTATGTACAAGAATATAACTACAATAATACTGCTCCTATGTACAAGAATATAACTACTATAATACTTCTATGTGCAAGAATATAACTACTATAATACTGCTCCTATGTACAAGAATATAACTACTATAATACTGCCTCTTATGTACAAGAATATAAATACTATAATACTGCTCCTATGTACAAGAATATAACTACTATAATACTGCTTCCTATGTGCAAGAATATAACTACTATAATACTGCTCCTATGTACAAGAAAATAACTACTATAATACTGCTCCTATGTACAAGAATATAACTACTATATTACTGCCGCCTATTTGCAAGAATATAACTACTATAATACTGCTCCTATGTACAAGAATATAACTACTATAATACTGCTCCTATGTAAAAGACTATAACAACTATAATACTGCTCCTATGTACAAGAATATAACTACTATAATACTGCTCCTATGTACAAGAATATAACTACTATAATACTGCCCCTATGTACAAGAATATAACTACTATAATACTGCTCCTAAGTACAAGAATATAACTACTATAATACTGCCTCCTATGTACAAGGATATAACTACTATAATACTGCTCCTATGTACAAGGATATAACTACTATAATACTGCCTCCTATGTACAAGAATATAATTACTATAATACTGCTCCTATGTACAAGGATATTACCACTATAATACTGCTCCTATGTACAAGAATATAACTACTATAATACTGCTCCTATGTACAAGAATATAACTACTATAATACTGCCTCCTATGTACAAGAATATAACTACTATAATACTGCCTCCTATGTACAAGAATATAACTACTATAATACTGCTCCTATGTACAAGAATATAACTACTATAATACTGCCTCCTCTGTACAAAAATATAACTACTATAATACTGCTCCTATGTAGAAGAATACAACTACTATAATACTGCTCCTATGTACAAGAATATAACTACTATAATACTGCCTCCTATGTACAAGAATATAACTACTATAATACTTCTCCTATGTGCAAGAATATAACTACTATAATACTGCTACTATATACAAGAATATAACTACTATAATACTGCCTCCTATGTACAAGAATATAACTACTATAATACTGCTCCTATGTACAAGAATATAACTACTATAATACTGCTCCTATGTACAAGAATATAACTACTATAATACTGCTCCTATGTGCAAGAATATAACTACTATAATACTGCTCCTATGTACAAGAATATAACTACTATAATACTGCTCCTATGTACAAGAATATAACTACTATAATACTGCTCCTATATACAAGAATATAACTACTATAATACTGCCTCCTATGTACAAGAATATAACTACTATAATACTGCCTCCTATGTACAAGAATATAACTACTATAATACTGCCTCCTATGTACAAGAATATAATTACTATAATACTGCTCCTATGTACAAGAATATAACTACTATAATACTGCCTCCTATGTGCAAGAATATAACTACTATAATACTGCTCCTATGTACAAGAATATAACTACTATAATACTGCTCCTATGTACAAGAATATAACTACTATAATACTGCTCCTATGTATAAGAATATAACTACTATAATACTGCTCCTATGTACAAGAATATAATTACTATAATACTGCCTCCTATGTACAAGAATATAACTACTATAATACTGCTCCTATGTACAAGAATATAACTACTATAATACTGCTCCTATGTACAAGAATATAACTACTATAATACTGCTCCTATTTTCAGGAATATAACTACTATAATACTGCTCCTGTGTACAAGAATATAACTACTATAATACTGCTCCTATGTACAATATAACTACTATAATGCTGCTCCTATGTACAAGAATATATCTACTATAATACTGCTCCTATGTACAATAATATAACTACTATAATACTGCTCCTATGTACAAGAATATAACTACTATAATACTGCTCCTATTTACAAGAATATAACTACTATAATACTGCCTCCTATGTACAAGAATATAACTACTATAATACTGCTCCTATGTACAGGAATATAACTACTATAATACTGCTCCTATGTACAAGAATATATCTACTATAATACTGCTCCTATGTACAAGAATATAACTACTATAATACTGCCTCCTATATACAAGAATATAACTACTATAATACTGCTCCTATGTACAATAATATAACTACTTTAATACTGCTCCTATGTATAAGAATATAACTACTATAATACTGCTCCTATGTACAAGAATATATCTACTATAATACTGCTCCTATGTACAAGAATATAACTACTATAATACTACAGGACCACTTTATGGGCCAGTCTGCAGAAGCTCCCACTAGGGGCGATGCTCTGTTGGATCTGGTGATTTCTAATGATGCAGAGCTTGTTGGTAATGTTACTGTTCAAGAAACACTAGGTAATAGTGACCACAATATAATTATATTTCCCCTGAACTATAAGAAGCGAAATCGGTCTGGTAGAGCAAAGACACTGAATTTCCCTGGGTTGAGGGCAGCATTTCTGGGCATAGACTGGGAGCAGCTACTCTCATATAATACTGAGGATAAATGGGAGAGCTTTAAATGCACATTGAGTTTTATTGATTTAGGTAACAAGTATAAACGGCTAAAATTAAACCCCCATGGTTTACAGCTACTGTAAAAAGACCAATAAATGACAAATAAAGGGCATTTAAAAAATACAAATCCTAGGGGTCAGCTGTAGCCTTTGAAGTTTTCAAAGGGCTTAATAAAATCTTTAAAAAGGTGGCAAAAGAGAGCAAAACAAATTTCTAAAAATTCTTTAAAGGGGTTTGGCATCTCAGACAATGGGGGCATAATGCTAGCATATGCCCCCATTGTCTGATAGGTGCGGGTCCCAAGATTCTCTAGGTACTGGTAAAGTGCCAAGTGATTGGCGCAAGGCATATGTGGTGCCTATATTCAAAAAAGGATCAAGGTCCTTCATAGGTAATTTTAGACCAGTTAATTTAACTTCTGTTTTGGAACAAATGTTTGAAGGACTCTTAAGGGACTATATACAGGAGTATGTGACTCCTCTGTATATATATACAGGAGTATGTGACTCCGCTGTGGATGTAGTGAGGTGAGTAGAAGCCTGGACAGAGGGGCGACTGTGGATGTAGTGAGGTGAGTAAAAGCCTGGACAGAGGAGTAGCTGTGGATATAGTGAGGTGAGTAGTATCCTGGACAGAGGGGCGGCTGTGGATGTAGTGAGGTGAGTAGAAGCCTGGACAGAGGGGCGGCTGTGGATGTAGTGGGTGAGTAGAAGCCTGGACAGAGGGGCGGCTGTGGATGTAGTGAGATGAGTAAAAGCCTGGACAGAGGAGTAGCTGTGGATATAGTGAGGTGAGTAGTATCCTGGACAGAGGGTTGGCTGTGGATGTAGTGAGATGAGTAGTATCCTGGACAGAGGGTCGGCTGTGGATGTAGTGGGTGAGTAGAAGCCTGGACAGAGGAGTAGCTGTGGATATAGTGAGGTAAGTAGAAACCTGGACAGAGGGGCGGCTGTGGATGTAGTGAGGTGAGTAGTAGCCTGGACAGAGGGGCGGCTGTGGATGTAGTGAGGTGAGTAGTAGCCTGGATAGAGAGGCGGCTGTGGATGTAGTGAGGTGAGTAGTAGCCTGGACAGAGTGGCGGCTGTGGATGTAGTGAGGTGAGTAGTAGCCTGGACAGAGGTGAGGCTGTGGATGTAGTGGGTGAGTAGAAGCCTGGACAGAGGGGCGACTGTGGATGTAGTGAGGTAAGTAGAAGTCTGGACAGAGGGGCGGCTGTGGATGTAGTGAGGTAAGTAGAAGTCTGGACAGAGGGGCGGCTGTGGATGTAGTGAGGTGAGAAGAAGCCTGGACAGAGGGGCGGCTGTGGAAGTAGTGAGGTAAGTAAAGGCCTGGACAGAGGGGCGGCTGTGGATGTAGTGAGGTGAGTAGTAGCCTGGACAGAGGGGCGGCTGTGGATGTAGTGAGGTGAGTAGTAGCCTGGACAGAGGGGCGGCTGTGGATGTAGTGAGGTGAGTAGTAGCCTGGACAGAGGGGCGGCTGTGGATGTAGTGAGGTGAGTAGTAGCCTGGACAGAGGGGCGGCTGTGGATGTAGTGAGGTGAGTAGAAGCCTGGACAGAGGGGCGGCTGTGGATGTAGTGAGGTGAGTAGTAGCCTGGACAGAGGGGCGGCTGTGGATGTAGTGAGGTGAGTAGAAGCCTGGACAGAGGGGCGGCTGTGGATGTAGTGAGGTGAGTAGAAGCCTGGACAGAGGGGCGGCTGTGGATGTAGTGAGGTGAGTAGTAGCCTGGACAGAGGGGCGGCTGTGGATGTCGTGTTTCTGGATTTTGCTGAGACTTTTGATCCTGTCCCTCATAGACATTTAATAGGTAAAGTAAGGTCTATAGCAGGGATCAGCAACCTCCGGCACTCCAGCGCTTGTGAAAGTACAATTCCCAGTATGCTCCATTCATTTCTATGAGAGTTCTGAGAAGAGCAGAGCAAGTATGCATGCTGGGAGTTGTAGTTTCACAACACCTGGAGTGCCGGAGGTTGCCTACCCCTGGTCTATAGGCTTGGAAAGTATAGTCTGTAATTGGATTGAAAACTGGTTGAAGGACCGTGTCCAGAGAGTTGTGGTCAGTGATTCCCAGGGCTTTTTTTCTGGCGGAACGCACCGGAACGGCGTTCCGCCACCTTTTGACATCGCAGCCTGCCATGCTCCAGCATGGCAGGCTGCGATGTAATATAAGCGGGGAGGGACTGGGAGGAGGAGCTGGGGGCCGGTGCGTTCACTGTGCTCGGCCCCGCCGCTCCAGTACAGTTATAAAATGTGTAATTCAATTAATAATGATTCATGCTGCCCCCTCTGTAGTATAACATTCAATATATCCTACTCACAGGGCTACTCTTATATAGTAATGCAGGCCGGCCGGGCAGACGAGCGGCAGAGTGACTGACTGACGTCACGTGCCTGCGCCGCCTGCTTCATTCATAAAGTAGGCCGGGCAGGCACGTGACGTCATTCAGTCACTCTGCCGCTCGTCTGCCCGGCCGGCCTGCATTACTATATAAGAGTAGCCCTGTTGTAGTATACGGGAGTTGTAATACCCGTTACTACCAAAGTGTCACTTGGTGTGCTGTCGTCCCTCCTAATTATGGGAAGTTGTTATATGTCAGTTTTATAAAATGTAATGTAAATGTGTGTATTTTCCTGTCACTGAAACTTGCACTTACAGGCCTGCTAGGGGTGTCATTCCTACTTCTAGTCCATAGAGGGAGCTAGGGAGCCCTAGTTTATATAAGGCCCAGTCAGGGAAGTGCAAGAGAGACGGAGTCTAGTTTCAGTAAGCTACAGTTGGAGATTAGACAATGTCTGAGACAAGTCCAGGCCTGAAGCCTGCTGTTCAGGAGAAGATTCCCTCCTGAATACCCATATGCAGAAGCAGGAACATCTTAGCCTAAGGGCCTGAGGAACCATTCAGAAGCTAGGAGAGACTGAGGCAAAGATCAGAGGAGCCAGAGGTACTGAGAGAAACAGAGGAGGTACTTATTTAAGCCATAATCAAGGATATAAAGCCAGACTTAGGTTAATGGGCCTTGGTGAAGAATTGCTACATTCCAGGATCAGACAGAGTTAGAGTGCAAGCTCCTTTGCTGCAAGTCCTGTGTTCAACACTCTGTAATTACCCTGCTGTACTGAATTGCCTGCATCGACCGAATTGCAAAATCGACTGTATGCTGAGGAACTGCGTTTCCAATATTGTCTCTGCCTGCAAACTACTAAAGTTGAAGTTCTGTTTTAACACCACGTTTCCTCAAATTATTCCTGCATCCGCAAACGGCGTGCCACCGTTTACTTGGCACTGGCGTCACGAACTATTCCTACCTATACCTGCCCTTGCAGAGAGTCAGCTGTACCAGGTTAGTGTATATTGCACTACATCACCCAGAAACACCTACTGCACACAACTTGAGTACACTGCTCCTCTCTTTTGGCGTCACGAACAGGATACGCACGCTTTCTAGTGCAAGAAGCGTGAACTTTGTGCCTTATACCGTTGCCCTGTGACCAAAGTGACAATTTTCCTGTTTTATTCAAGTGGACTTTGTGGACTGAAAATCGTACCCAAAGTGTACCAAAAACCTCTAAAAAGCGCTGTGCAGTGTTGCGCTATACAGAGGAAGAAAATCGCCGCATTGGAATGTGGTTTTGTGGACTTTTTACAATCCTGCTTGCTGTCAGTGAATAGACAGCGTTTGTACCTAAAGATGGCCGCTGAGCTTGCTGAATTTACTGCTGCGTCACCTTCATCCCGAAAAGGCGGGAAAAATTGGCGCCTTTCTGAGGAAAAAGCGGGAAGAAGGTCAAGGGCAGGCGCCACGGCTTATCTGGACATTTGCATGTCTGCCAGCATGGACACCGCCTTCCATATACTGGAATACCTGGGGGGCGGCTCCCCAATGCAATGGGAGGAGCTGGCTACTCTAATTGACGCGACCCTATCGCTCTCCTCAGAAGGATCGAGCATGTTGGATTGTGAGCAGAGTGTTGCTGCAGCGTCCGCACCTGAAAAAGAAAAGATGACTGACATCGGTGTAGAGCTAGAGGAGGCTCCACCGGCCTACGCTCCGGGACCGGAACAACCCGCCTGCCGCCCAAGGGAGAAAGAACCCGAGCCCTACTATGGCTCGTGGAGGGACTTTTTCCAACCATCTTTCAAATGGTCCTCCCTGATGGCGGAGATCCGAGAGGCCGCTATCAAGCGGAATACAAAGACCAAAATCATCTATGAGGAACTAACCAAGACCATACATGAGAAGCATACGCACACCCAACCCCGCCTGGAAAGGAGAAAGGGAGTGGTGCTATCGTTTGACAAACCCCGTGGCTACGGGTTTATTCAGGACTATCTAACTGGCAGAGACCTCTATGTTAACCGAAGGTCTGTCAAAAGAGACTACCTCCCTTCGTACCAACACAGCCTCCGCGAGGGAGAGGAAGTGGAGTTCACCCCTGCCGAGGGCCTGCGAGGCCCTTATGCGACTGCTGTGACCCGTCCGAAGCGAGGACCTGAGGACTGGGAAGCAGAAGAAAGAGAAGACTACTCTGGCTGCGAGCGAGAACCGAAACGCTCTCCAGAGCCGGCCCATCACGCCTTTCAGGAGCGGAGCTCCTTCATTGGGCCGAACGTCTTCTGGCAGCCAACCGTGTTGGAGAAATGGGTGAGCCCCTATCCTTCCCCCGAGCTGCCTCGTCGGGAGAAGACAATATCTGAGCTGGAGCAGTTAAAAGGACTTAGTGCTACCTTCCAGAACATCCGGATGGGACGGAGACCAGACGCATCGCCAGAACCTGCAGAGGCCGAGTCCGCGTCATCGGTGACTGTACCTGCGCCGGCGGCGACAGCAGAGGACAGCGACTCCGACACAGAGAGTATCGGTGAGCAGATCGTCCGGCTGGAGGAGAAGTTGCGGGAGTTGCGTAAGACCTACACCGCCAGGATCCAGACACCGCCGAGGAAGGATGAGGTAAGGGTGCCTGTCACCACCCGCCGACCGCCTTCTGTTGCCACCGCTCCGTCAGTGCCCCAGACCGGACCCGCGATTGCCGTGAATTGCTGCACCCAGAGCACCGGACCGCTTGCTGCGGCGGCGCCAAGCATGTCACACCCTGCAGTGATTATGCCAGGGCCGGCACGGTCCATCAGAGGGTTCACCCCTAGGCCTAATGGGCCAATACCTATTAGGGGCCCCTTTACCCTGCAGCTGCCCCCTGATACTGTTATGTGGGCACATCCTCCTGTAGAGGACTACTACAGACGATACCTGCCAGCAGAGCCAAGTAGCTACAATATGCCACTGTAATCAGCCTGCTAGGCCTTTGATTTACTTCTTCAGAAGGTGATGTTAACCCTTCCAGGACAGGAGTCCTATGTTGCTGGTCCTTTGTTGCAGCTGCCAGTTTGTCCACGGCTCAGTGGTAGGTGTTGACCACTGAAGTAATAAAGCTAACAAGGCCAGGCTTGTTTCCAGGACCTCCTGCCTGCTTTTGTTACCCCACACCAAGTTGTGCCTGTTCCTTTGTTGCACCTTTTACCCTTCACCCCCTTTTCAGGTTGATCAGGGGTATTACAGCACTTGTCTTTGCTGTCCATTTTATTGTGCAACCAGTTACCAAGGAACCGTGCCCGGAGACAGACTCAAAAGTACCTGAGCCTCTGAGATTCTTACTCTTTTAAAAGTAATGTGCCCAGAGATGGACTCCACCGCATGAGAGCCTCTGTGATTAATAAGAAATAACCTGGGTACGGACTCATGTTTGTTATTTGAGCCTCCAAGAACTTTTATACTGTTTTCTACTGTTTTATCATGGACTTATTCATTGTCATGGACTATCCTGGTTCTAATGTTACGCTGTGCCAGGTCAGCGCCCCCGTTCCATTCATTATCCTGAGAGAAGAGAACGACGCCCCTTGTCACCACACTTCACCTTTGCCAATTGGACCTGATATAAATGTAAATGCAGATGAATTACATGTATGTATGCCTGCATGTCTCTATTTTCTATTTCAGGTAGAGTTTCCAGTTGGGAGACCCATGATGGAGTACGAGGTCGTACTCAGCTTAAAGCAGTGGGGTATGTAGTGTACGGGAACTGTAATACCCGTCACTACCAAAGTGTCACTTGGTGTGCTGTCGTCCCTCCTTAGTTATGGAGAAGTTGGTATATGTCAGTTTTATAAAATGTAATGTAATGTGTGTATTTTCCTGTCACTGAAACTTGCACGTACAGGCCTGCTAGGGGTGTCATTCCTACTTCTAGTCCATAGAGGGAGCTAGGGAGCCCTAGGTTATATAAAGCCCAGTCAGGGAAGTGCAAGGAAGACGGAGTCTAGTGTCTGTAATCTACAGTTGGAGATTAGACAATGTCTGAGACAAGTCCAGGCCTGAAGCCTGCTGTTCAGGAGAAGATTCCCTCCTGAATACCCATATGCAGAAGCAGGAACATCTTAGCCTAAGGGCCTGAGGAACCATTCAGAAGCTAGGAGAGACTGAGGCAAAGATCAGAGGAGCCAGAGGTACTAAGAGAAACAGAGGAGGTACTTATTTAAGCCATAATCAAGGATATAAAGCCAGACTTAGGTTAATGGGCCTTGGTGAAGAATTGCTACATTCCAGGATCAGACAGAGTTAGAGTGCAAGCTCCTTTGCTGCAAATCCTGTGTTCAACACTCTGTAATTACCCTGCTGTACTGAATTGCCTGCATCGACCGAATTGCAAAATCGACTGTATGCTGAGGAACTGCGTTTCCAATATTGTCTCTGCTTGCAAACTACTAAAGTTGAAGTTCTGTTTTAACACCACGTTTCCTCAAATTATTCCCGCATCCGCAAACGGCGTGCCACCGTTTACTTGGCACTGGCGTCACGAACTATTCCTACCTATACCTGCCCTTGCAGAGAGTCAGCTGTACCAGGTTAGTGTCTATTGCACTACTACACTCAGAAACACCTACTACGCACAACTTGAGTACACTGCACTGTGAGTAGGATATATTGAATGTTATACTACAGAGGGGGCAGCATGAATCATTGTTAATTGAATTACACATTTTATCACTGTACTGGAGTGGCAATGGGGGGTCTGTGGATGACACTGTTAATGGGTGGGGGGGTCTGTGGATGACACTGTTAAGGGGTGGGGGGGGGTCTGTGGATGACACTGTTAAGGGGGGGGGGTCTGTGGATGACACTGTTATAGGATGGGGGGGTCTGTGGATGGCACTGTTATAGGATGGGGGATCTGTGGATGCCATCCACAGATCCCCTATAACAGTGCCATCCACAGATCCTCAACCCCATAACAGTGCCATCTCCAGATCCCCCATTAACAGTGCCATCCCCATCTGGGGGGTTTCTTTGCTGGGCTGGACTTTTATAGCCCCCCCAAATTTTACTTGCATCCCTGTTCTCTAAAGGGGCGCTTTTAGGGGGCGGTCCTAGGGGTGGGTAGGGGCGTGGCCAGGGGAGGGGGGGTGAGTTCCACCGCCTTTTCTCTGAGAAAAAAAGCCCTGGTGATTCCTATTCAGAACGGTCCCGGGTTATAAGTGGTGACCCCCCCAAGGTTCAGTGCTGGGTCCTCTATTATTAATGATATCGAGGACAGGGTTAATAGCACCATCTCTATTTTTGCAGATGACACTGAGCTGTGTAGAACTGTACGGTCTATGGAAGATGTCCATAAACTACGAACTGACTGGGACACTCTGAGTGATTGGGCATCAACTTGGCAAATGAGGTTCAATGTGGACAAATGTAAAGTTCTGCATCTTGGTAGTAATAATCTCCGTGCTTCATATGTCCTAGGGGATGTGACACTGGGAGAGTCACTTATGGAGAAGGATTTGGGTGTCCTTGTGGATGGTAGATTAAATAACAGCACAATGTCAATCAGCTGCTTCTAAGGCCACCAGGATATTGTCATGCATTAAACGAGGCATGGACTCGCGGGGCAGGGATGTAATATTACCACTTTACAAAGCGCTGGTGCGGCCTCATCTGGGATATGCAGTTCAGTTCTGGGCACCAGTCCATAGAAAGGAGGCCCTGGAGCTGGAGAGAGTACAGAGGAGAGCGACTAAACTGATAAGGGGCCTGGAGGGTCTTAGTTATGAAGAAAGATTAAAAGAATTACATTTATTTAGTCTTGAGAAGAGACGTCTAAGGGGGGACATGATTAACCTGTACAACTATATAAATGGGCCATACAAAAAATACGGTGAAAAACTGTTCCATGTAAAATGCCCTCAAAAGACAATGGGGCGCTGCCTCCGACTGGAGAAGAAGAAGTTCAGTCTCCGGAAGCGTCAAAGCTTCTTTACTGTAAGATCTGTGAATCTGTGGAATAGAGACCTCAGGACGAGGTCACAGCAGGAACAGGGGACGGGTTTATAAAGGGTTTAGATGAATTCCTAAAAGTAAATGACGTTAATGCTTATGGAAACGTGTAGAAATCGGAGTCACTTCCTTCTGGGATTCGTGTCCCCACCGATCCCTTGGTTGAACCTGATGGACTTTCAGCCTTATCAACTATGTAATTATGTAACGGCCCCCCATGTACTTGCAGTCGACTTTACAGACACTGGTGACAGAATGACTTGTTGTAAAAAGTTCCCTGAATTCCAGTGTGGTCCTGTAATAGGAGTCACCACTGCCACAAGTCACTTTCTAACATGTCTACCCTCCTAGATATTCCACCATCAGCTGTGAGTAGTATTACTGTAAAGTAGAAGGAACCACAGGAACCAGGGCCGGACTGGCCATAGGGCAGACCGGGCATTTGCCCAGTGGGCCGGGCCGAACACAATCAGCCGGGCCGCCGGCTGAGTTTTTTTTTTAAATGAATGTGGCAGGCAGGAGTGGAGATGAGCTCTTCCCAGTGGCGTAACTATCAGGGAAGCAGCTGCTTCGGGGCCCGAGAGCAGTCACTGTACTTCGTCACTCGGGGCCCGGGCCCCTGTCAGAGCAGCTGACTTCTCCTGGGGTCCAGAGTCCTGCACTTGCACTCTGTCACTGACCTCCGAGTCCTGACTTCAGTGACATTGCTCCGCCTCTCCCCTCTATAGTTCTTGTGATGGACAGTGGTGACCAGCAAGTTCAGCAACAGAACGGCCCGATGTGGGCGGAGCTATAATAGCTCCGCCCCCTTTTCTGCCCGCGAAGCGATTCCTGCAGCCTGAACCTTTCCTGGCCTGCATGATGAACATCAGTTGGATTGTCACAACTGCACCAGTGATGTGAGTAGCACAGGGGAACTACTGCTGTTATATTCAGCTTTCCCAGACGGTGCACATGTGACCTGCAGTACAGTAGGAAAGCTGGGTGAATTATATCATGAAATGTCATCCAGCTTCCCTGCTATCCTGCATGGCACAAGTGCAGAGGCATTAGAGTATGGGGGAGAGGTACAGCAGGAAAGCTGGGTGTCTATATATGTGTATTGTATATGTGTGCGTCCATGTATGTGGTGACTGTGTGTATGAATGCATCCATGTATGTGGTGACTGTGTGTATGACTGTGTCCATGTATGTGGAGAGTGCGTGTATGACTGCGTCCATGTATGTGGAGAGTGCGTGTATGACTGCGTCCATGTATGTGGAGAGTGTGTGTATGACTGCGTCCATGTATGTGGAGTGTGCGTGTATGACTGCGTCCATGTATGTGGTGACTGTGAGTATGAATGCGTCCATGTATGTGGAGAGTGCGTGTATGACTGCGTCCATGTATGTGGTGACTGTGAGTATGAATGCGTCCATGTATGTGGAGAGTGCGTGTATGACTGCGTCCATGTATGTGGAGACTGCGTCCATGTACGTGGAGAGTGCGTGTATGACTGCGTCCATGTATGTGGAGAGTGCGTGTATGACTGCGTCCATGTATGTGGAGAGTGCGTGTATGACTGCGTCCATGTATGTGGTGACTGTGAGTATGAATGCGTCCATGTATGTGGAGAGTGCGTGTATGACTGCGTCCATGTATGTGGTGACTGTGAGTATGAATGCGTCCATGTATGTGGAGAGTGCGTGTATGACTGCGTCCATGTATGTGGAGACTGCGTCCATGTACGTGGAGAGTGCGTGTATGACTGCGTCCATGTATGTGGAGAGTGCGTGTATGACTGCGTCCATGTATGTGGAGAGTGCGTGTATGACTGCGTCCATGTATGTGGTGACTGTGAGTATGAATGCGTCCATGTATGTGGAGAGTGCGTGTATGAGTGCGTCCATGTATGTGGAGAGTGTGTGTATGAGTGCATCTATGTATGTGGAGAGTGAGTGTATGACTGCGTCCATGTATGTGGAGAGTGCGTGTATGACTGCGTCCATGTATGTGGTGACTGTGAGTATGAGTGCGTCCATGTATGTGGTGACTGTGAGTATGAATGCGTCCATGTATGTGGAGAGTGTGTGTATGAGTGCATCCATGTATGTGGAGAGTGAGTGTATGACTGCGTCCATGTATGTGGAGAGTGCGTGTATGACTGCGTCCATGTATGTGGTGACTGTGAGTATGAGTGCGTCCATGTATGTGGTGACTGTGAGTATGAATGCGTCCATGTATGTGGAGAGTGTGTGTATGAGTGCGTCCATGTACGTGGAGAGTGCGTGTATGACTGCGTCCATGTATGTGGAGAGTGAGTGTATGACTGCGTCCATGTATGGGGAGAGTGCGTGTATGACTGCGTCCATTTATGTGGAGAGTGCGTGTATGACTGCGTCCATGTATGTGGAGAGTGCGTGTATGACTGCGTCCATGTATGTGGAGAGTGCGTGTATGACAGCGTCCATGTATGTGGAGAGTGCGTGTATGACTGCGTCCATGTATGTGGAGAGTGCGTGTATGAGTGCATCTATGTATGTGGAGAGTGCGTGTATGAGTGCATCTATGTATGTGGAGAGTGCGTGTATGACTGCGTCCATGTATGTGGAGAGTGCGTGTATGACTGCGTCCATGTATGTGGAGAGTGCGTGTATGACTGCGTCCATGTATGTGGAGAGTGCGTGTATGAGTGCATCTATGTATGTGGAGAGTGCGTGTATGACTGCGTCCATGTATGTGGAGAGTGCGTGTATGACCGCGTCCATGTATGTGGAGAGTGCGTGTATGACTGTGTCAATGTATGTGGAGAGTGCGTGTATGACTGCGTCCATGTATGTGGAGAGTGTGTGTATGACTGCGTCCATGTATGTGGAGAGTGCGTGTATGACTGTGTCCATGTATGTGGAGAGTGCGTGTATGACTGCGTCCATGTATGTGGAGAGTGCGTGTATGACTGCGTCCATGTATGTGGAGAGTGCGTGTATGACTGCGTCCATGTATGTGGAGAGTGCGTGTATGACTGCGTCCATGTATGTGGAGAGTGCGTGTATGACTGCGTCCATGTATGTGGAGAGTGCGTGTATGACTGCGTCCATGTATGTGGAGAGTGCGTGTATGACTGCATCCATTTATGTGGAGAGTGCGTGTATGACTGCGTCCATGTATGTGGAGAGTGTGTGTATGACTGCGTCCATGTATGTGGAGAGTGCGTGTATGACTGCGTCCATGTATGTGGAGAGTGTGTGTATGACTGCGTCCATGTATGTGGTGACTGTGTGTATGAGTGCATCTATGTATGTGGAGAGTGTGTGTATGACTGCGTCCATGTATGTGGAGACTGCGTGTATGACTGCGTCCATGTATGTGGTGACTGTGTGTATGAGTGCATCTATGTATGTGGAGAGTGCGTGTATGACTGCGTCCATGTATGTGGAGAGTGCGTGTATGAGTGCGTCCATGTATGTGGAGAGTGCGTGTATGACTGCGTCCATGTATGTGGTGACTGTGTGTATGAGTGCATCTATGTATGTGGAGAGTGCGTGTATGACTGCGTCCATGTATGTGGAGACTGCGTCCATGTACGTGGAGAGTGCGTGTATGACTGCGTCCATGTACGTGGAGAGTGCGTGTATGACTGCGTCCATGTATGTGGAGAGTGCGTGTATGACTGCGTCCATGTACGTGGAGAGTGCGTGTATGACTGCGTCCATGTACGTGGAGAGTGCGTGTATGACTGCGTCCATGTATGTGGAGAGTGCGTGTATGACTGCGTCCATGTATGTGGTGACTGTGTGTATGAGTGCATCTATGTATGTGGAGAGTGCGTGTATGACTGCGTCCATGTATGTGGAGACTGCGTCCATGTACGTGGAGAGTGCGTGTATGACTGCGTTCATGTATGTGGAGAGTGCGTGTCTGACTGCGTCCATGTATGTGGAGAGTGCGTGTATGACTGCGTCCATGTATGTGGAGAGTGCGTGTCTGACTGCGTCCATGTATGTGGAGAGTGTGTGTATGACTGCGTCCATGTATGTGGAGAGTGCGTGTATGACTGCGTCCATGTATGTGGAGAGTGCGTGTATGACCGCGTCCATGTATGTGGAGAGAGCGTGTATGACTGCGTCCATGTATGTGGAGAGTGTGTGTATGACTGCGTCCATGTATGTGGAGAGTGCGTGTATGACTGCGTCCATGTATGTGGAGAGTGCGTGTATGACTGCGTCCATGTATGTGGAGAGAGCGTGTATGACTGCGTCCATGTATGTGGAGAGTGCGTGTATGACTGCGTCCATGTATGTGGAGAGTGTGTGTATGACTGCGTCCATGTATGTGGAGAGTGCGTGTATGACTGCGTCCATGTATGTGGAGAGTGCGTGTATGACTGCGTCCATGTACGTGGAGAGTGCGTGTATGACTGCGTCCATGTATGTGGAGAGTGCGTGTATGACTGCGTCCATGTACGTGGAGAGTGCGTGTATGACTGCGTCCATGTATGTGGAGAGTGCGTGTATGACTGCGTCCATGTATGTGGAGAGTGCGTGTATGACTGCGTCCATGTATGTGGAGAGTGCGTGTATGACTGCGTCCATGTATGTGGAGAGTGTGTGTATGACTGCGTCCATGTATGTGGAGAGTGTGTGTATGACTGCGTCCATGTATGTGGAGAGTGCGTGTATGACTGCGTCCATGTATGTGGAGAGTGCGTGTATGACTGCGTCCATGTATGTGGAGAGTGCGTGTATGACTGCGTCCATGTATGTGGAGAGTGCGTGTATGACTGCGTCCATGTATGGGGAGAGTGCGTGTATGACTGCGTCCATGTATGTGGAGAGTGCGTGTATGACTGCGTCCATGTATGTGGAGACTGCGTGTATGACTGCGTCCATGTATGTGGAGAGTGCGTGTATGACTGCGTCCATGTATGTGGAGACTGCGTGTATGACTGCGTCCATGTATGTGGAGACTGCGTGTATGACTGCGTCCATGTATGTGGTGACTGTGTGTATGAGTGCATCTATGTATGTGGAGAGTGCGTGTATGACTGCACTATGGGGGCATCTACTGGGGGCCCTGTATACTGGCATGCATTATAGGTGGGCACTATGGAGAAGTGGCATTTAATACTGGCACCCATTTTGATGCCACTATGGGGAAGGGAGGAAAGAAGCATTATGGGGGTATCTATGTGGGGCAGTCTATAGGGGCATTTTATAGTGCCACATTATGGAGGGCACTATGGAGACGGGGAAGGAGCACTATGGGGGCATCTTCTGGGGGGACTATATGGGAGTATTTTATACTGGCACAAATTATAAGGTCACTATGGGCACCTAAGCTCAACTGGGGGCACTAAGTGTTTTTTGTAGTGGCACACAGTACGGGTCATTGGAACACATGAGGGCACTCTGGGGACATTGGCTCTACTGGGGGCACTAAGAGGAGGTATTTCTTTTTTTACTGCCACACGACGGGGCATTTTTTTTTGTACTGGTGCACATTATAAGGGGGGGGGGGGGGGGTTCTACTGTCACACATTATAAAGAGAATTATTACTATCGGGGCATTATAGTGGGCTTTATTACAACTGGGGGACTATGGGAGCATTATTACTTGTGGGACGCAATTACTGTAGGAGCACTATTACTACTAAGTGCACTCTGGCAAAGAAATACAGGGAGTGCAGAATTATTAGGCAAGTTGTATTTTTGAGGATTAATTTTATTATTGAACAACAACCATGTTCTCAATGAACCCAAAAAACTAATTAATATCAAAGCTGAATATTTTTGGAAGTAGTTTTTAGTTTGTTTTTAGTTTTAGCTATTTTAGGGGGATATCTGTGTGTGCAGGTGACTATTACTGTGCATAATTATTAGGCAACTTAACAAAAAACAAATATATACCCATTTCAATTATTTATTTTTACCAGTGAAACCAATATAACATCTCAACATTCACAAATATACATTTCTGACATTTAAAAACAAAACAAAAACAAATCAGTGACCAATATAGCCACCTTTCTTTGCAAGGACACTCAAAAGCCTGCCATCCATGGATTCTGTCAGTGTTTTGATCTGTTCACCATCAACATTGCGTGCAGCAGCAACCACAGCCTCCCAGACACTGTTCAGAGAGGTGTACTGTTTTCCCTCCTTGTAAATCTCACATTTGATGATGGACCACAGGTTCTCAATGGGGTTCAGATCAGGTGAACAAGGAGGCCATGTCATTAGATTTTCTTCTTTTATACCCTTTCTTGCCAGCCACGCTGTGGAGTACTTGGGCGCGTGTGATGGAGCATTGTCCTGCATGAAAATCATGTTTTTCTTGAAGGATGCAGACTTCTTCCTGTACCACTGCTTGAAGAAGGTGTCTTCCAGAAACTGGCAGTAGGACTGGGAGTTGAGCTTGACTCCATCCTCAACCCGAAAAGGCCCCACAAGCTCATCTTTGATGATACCAGCCCAAACCAGTACTCCACCTCCACCTTGCTGGCGTCTGAGTCGGACTGGAGCTCTCTGCCCTTTACCAATCCAGCCACGGGCCCATCCATCTGGCCCATCAAGACTCACTCTCATTTCATCAGTCCATAAAACCTTAGAAAAATCAGTCTTGAGATATTTCTTGGCCCAGTCTTGACGTTTCAGCTTGTGTGTCTTGTTCAGTGGTGGTCGTCTTTCAGCCTTTCTTACCTTGGCCATGTCTCTGAGTATTGCACACCTTGTGCTTTTGGGCACTCCAGTGATGTTGCAGCTCTGAAATATGGCCAAATTGGTGGCAAGTGGCATCTTGGCAGCTGTACGCTTGACTTTTCTCAGTTCATGGGCAGTTATTTTGCGCCTTGGTTTTTCCACACGCTTCTTGCGACCCTGTTGACTATTTTGAATGAAACGCTCGATTGGTCGATGATCACGCTTCAGAAGCTTTGCAATTTTAAGAGTGCTGCATCCCTCTGCAAGATATCTCACTATTTTTGACTTTTCTGAGCCTGTCAAGTCCTTCTTTTGACCCATTTTGCCAAAGGAAAGGAAGTTGCCTAATAATTATGCACACCTGATATAGGGTGTTGATGTCATTAGACCACACCCCTTCTCATTACAGAGATGCACATCACCTAATATGCTTAATTGGTAGTAGGCTTTCGAGCCTATACAGCATGGAGTAAGACAACATGCATAAAGAGGATGATGTGGTCAAAATACTCATTTGCCTAATAATTCTGCACGCAGTGTAATTACTATTGTTGGGACTTTGGGAGCACCATTACTGTGGGAGCACCATTACTGTGGGAGCACCATTACTGTGGGAGCACCATTACTGTGGGAGCACCATTACTTTGGGAGCACCATTACTGTGGGGGCACCATTACTGTGGGGGCACCATTACTGTGGGAGCACCATTACTGTGGGAGCACCATTACTGTGGGAGCACCATTACTGTGGGAGCACCATTACTTTGGGAGCACCATTACTGTGGGGGCACCATTACTGTGGGGGCACCCTGGCACAGCATCAGCTTGGCACAGTCCTTTTTGCAGTATAGTTTTGGGGAGCACAGCTTCTCAGTATTGGGGGTGCATGATGGGATGTTAATTGGAGGATGATGGAAAAGTAGGAAACTAAGATGTCTGTCAAACTCTGCAGAGACGTGAGATGGCTGAAAGAAATTATCACGGTGGTCTGGTCTGAATGGAGAAGATGAAGAAAGAGAACATCTACAACAAAGGAGACATCACTGGATGTAAGAGGTATGGGGCGCTGTATTACCCTGTATGTAAGAGGTATGGGGCGCTGTATTACCCTGGATGTAAGAGGTATGGGGCGCTGTATTATCCTGGATGTAAGAGGTATGGGGCGCTGTATTACCCTGGATGTAAGAGGTATGGGGCGCTGTATTACCCTGGATGTAAGAGGTATGAGGCGCTGTATTACCCTGGATGTAAGAGGTATGAGGCGCTGTATTATCCTGGATGTAAGAGGTATGGGGCGCTGTATTACCCTGGATGTAAGAGGAATGAGGCGCTGTATTACCCTGGATGTAAGAGGAATGAGGCGCTGTATTACCCTGGATGTAAGAGGTATGAGGCGCTGTATTACCCTGTATATAAGAGGTATGAGGCGCTGTATTACCCTGGATGTAAGAGGTATGGGGCGATGTATTACCCTGGATGTAAGAGGTATGAGGCGCTGTATTACCCTGGATGTAAGAGGTATGGGGCGCTGTATTACCCTGTATGTAAGAGGTATGGGGCGCTGTATTACCCTGGATGTAAGAGGTATGAGGCGCTGTATTACCCTGGATGTGGGAGGTATGAGGCGCTGTATTACCCTGGATGTAAGAGGTATGGGGCGCTGTATTACCCTGGATGTAAGAGGTATGAGGCGCTGTATTACCCTGGATGTGGGAGGTATGAGGCGCTGTATTACCCTGTATGTAAGAGGTATGGGGCGCTGTATTACCCTGGATGTAAGAGGTATGAGGCGCTGTATTACCCTGGATGTAAGAGGTATGAGGCGCTGTATTACCCTGGATGTAAGAGGTATGAGGCGCTGTATTACCCTGGATGTAAGAGGTATGGGGCGCTGTATTACCCTGTATGTAAGAGGTATGAGGTGCTGTATTACCCTGTATGTAAGAGGTATGAGGCGCTGTATTACCCTGGATGTAAGAGGTACGGGACGCTGTATTACCCTGGATGTAAGAGGTATGAGGCGCTGTATTACCCTGGATGTAGGAGGTATGGGGCACTGTATTACCCTGGATGTAAGAGGTATGGGGCGCTGTATTACCCTGGATGTCAGAGGTATGAGGCGCTGTATTACCCTGGATGTAAGAGGTATGAGGCGCTGTATTACCCTGGATGTAAGAGGTATGAGGCGCTGTATTACCCTGTATGTAAGAGGTATGGGGCGCTGTATTACCCTGTATGTAAGAGGTATGGGGCGCTGTATTACCCTGGATGTAAGAGGTATGGGGCGCTGTATTACCCTGTATGTAAGAGGTATGGGGCGCTGTATTACCCTGGATGTAAGAGGTATGAGGCGCTGTATTACCCTGGATGTGGGAGGTATGAGGCGCTGTATTACCCTGTATGTAAGAGGTATGGGGCGCTGTATTACCCTGGATGTGGGAGGTATGAGGCGCTGTATTACCCTGGATGTGGGAGGTATGAGGCGCTGTATTACCCTGTATGTAAGAGGTATGAGGCGCTGTATTACCCTGGATGTGGGAGGTATGAGGCGCTGTATTACCCTGTATGTAAGAGGTATGGGGCGCTGTATTACCCTGGATGTAAGAGGTATGAGGCGCTGTATTACCCTGGATGTAAGAGGTATGAGGCGCTGTATTACCCTGGATGTAAGAGGTATGGGACGCTGTATTACCCTGGATGTAAGAGGTATGGGGCGCTGTATTACCCTGGATGTAGGAGGTAGGAGGCGCTGTATTACCCTGTATGTAAGAGGTATGGGGCGCTGTATTACCCTGGATGTAAGAGGTATGAGGCGCTGTATTACCCTAGATGTAAGAGGTATGAGGGGCTGTATTACCCTGGATGTGGGAGGTATGAGGCGCTGTATTACCCTGTATGTAAGAGGTATGAGGCGCTGTATTACCCTGGATGTGGGAGGTATGAGGCGCTGTATTACCCTGTATGTAAGAGGTATGGGGCGCTGTATTACCCTGGATGTAAGAGGTATGAGGCGCTGTATTACCCTGGATGTAAGAGGTATGGGACGCTGTATTACCCTGGATGTAAGAGGTATGGGGCGCTGTATCACCCTGGATGTCAGAGGTATGGGGCGCTGTATTACCCTGGATGTAAGAGGTATGAGGCGCATTATTACCCTGGATGTAAGAGGTATGAGGCGCTGTATTACCCTGGATGTCAGAGGTATGGGGCGCTGTATTACCCTGGATGTAAGAGGTATGAGGCGCATTATTACCCTGGATGTAAGAGGTATGGGGCGCTGTATTACCCTGGATGTAGGAGGTAGGAGGCGCTGTATTAGCCTGTATGAAAGAGGTATGGGGCGCTGTATTACCCTGGATGTAAGAGGTATGAGGCGCTGTATTACCCTGGATGTAAGAGGTATGGGGCGCTGTATTACCCTGGATGTAAGAGGTATGGGGCGCTGTATTACCCTAGATGTAAGAGGTATGAGGGGCTGTATTACCCTGGATGTGGGAGGTATGAGGCGCTGTATTACCCTGTATGTAAGAGGTATGAGGCGCTGTATTACCCTGGATGTGGGAGGTATGAGGCGCTGTATTACCCTGTATGTAAGAGGTATGGGGCGCTGTATTACCCTGGATGTAAGAGGTATGAGGCGCTGTATTACCCTGGATGTAAGAGGTATGGGACGCTGTATTACCCTGGATGTAAGAGGTATGGGGCGCTGTATTACCCTGGATGTAGGAGGTAGGAGGCGCTGTATTACCCTGGATGTAAGAGGTATGAGGCGCTGTATTACCCTGGATGTAAGAGGTATGAGGCGCTGTATTACCCTGGATGTAAGAGGTATGAGGCGCTGTATTACCCTGGATGTAAGAGGTATAAGGCGCTGTATTACCCTGGATGTAAGAGGTATGAGGCGCTGTATTACCCTGGATGTAAGAGGTATGAGGCGCTGTATTACCCTGGATGTAAGAGGTATGAGGCGCTGTATTAGGCTATATCTGCATTAGTGATCCTGGCGGCTGTTCCAGCTGAGAATTCCCTGGATCCGGCCCTGCTGGGTGCAGACAGAATGCCCGCAGCCCCAGTAACTATAATGGTGTACGGCAGAGATCCGGCCACAATCTGGGAAAAATGCAGAGAATCAGCGGGACATAAACCGCTGCACGCTGGGCTTTGTGTCCAGTCGATTCCTTGCATTTTCTGCCGGATTAAGTGGCCGGATCGTACTAAGACCCCTAATGTCACCTGGGGACCCCAAAGAAGCTTGTGTTTTGGCTGAAGCCTTCCTATCTTACTGGTGGCTGGCCCCGCCTCTCAATTGTGCTTCCAGTTTTGGCTCCGCCCCTAGACTGCAAGGGGGTGGGGCCTGTTGGGGTCATGTGATTGGGCTGCTCAGTCAAAAATGCCCGGGCCTATTTTTTGTCCCAGTCCGGCCCTGACAGGAACTCAGACACAAAATGGAGACCACGTAAAGTTACAGATGTCACAGAGTGCTGAGAAGCAAGTGCATAAAACCACTGATGTTCTGCTGACTTCATAACTGCAGAGTCCAGACCTGTGTGCTGTGCCGGGAGCTTCATGGCATGGGTCTCCATGGCTGCTGCATGCAAGCCTTACATCACCAAGCACAATGCCAGGCATGGGATGGGATGGAGCGATGTAAAGCATGCTGTCACAGGACACTGGAGCAATGGGCACATCTTCTGTGCAGTAACTAATAACACTTCTCTATCTGGTGTCTGATGGACGAGTGTGGTGAATGCCAGGAGAACATTACCTGCCTAACAGCATTGTGCCAGCTGCACAGTCTGGTGGAGGAGGGGTAATGCTATGGAGTATTTTTCAGCGTCGGCCTTGGCTCCTTAGTTCCAGTGAAGGGAAATCTTAAAGCTTCAGCAAGCAAGACATTGTGGACAATTGTATGGTGACAACTCTGTGGGAACAGTTTGGGGAAGGCCGTTTTATGTTCCTCCATGACTGCACCAGTGCACAAACCAAACTCCATAAAGACATAGCAGGGGGAGTCTGGAAGAACCTGATTGGCCGCACAGAGCCCCGACCTCAACCCCATCCAAAACCAGAATGGAGACTGTGAGCCAGGTCCTTTCCTCCAACAGTCTGACCTCCCAAATACTCTTCTGGGTGAAGTGGCAAACATTCCCACAGACATAATCCAAAATCTTGTAAAAAAGCCTTTCCAGAAGAACAAAGAGGAGACCTTTCCAGAAGAGCAAAGGAAAGACCTTCCTAGAGGAGAAAAAGGGGGTGACCTTTCCAGAAGAACAAAGGGGAGACCTTTCTAGAAGAGCAAAGGAAAGACCTTCCTAGAGGAGAAAAAGGGGACGACCTTTCAAGAAGAGCAAAGGGGAGACCTTTCCAGAGGAGCAAAGGGGAGACCTTTCCAGAGGAGCAAAGGGGAGACCTTTCCAGAGGAGCAAAGGGGAGACCTTTCCAGAGGAGCAAAGGGGAGACCTTTCCAGAGGAGCAAAGGGGAGACCTTTCCTCTCATTGGTTGCTGGTTGCACATAAAGTTGACTAGGAGCAGCGCACTATACAGTATGTGCAGAGCTGCTCTCCTAAACATAGATGCCCAACGGCATCGGTAGGTTTAGAATAGGTCCTGCCTGACTGAGACCACCTTGGCGTGGGTAGGTGGGCACAGAAGTGTTTTGATCAAAATATATTGGCTGAGAGTCTCGGATTTTATCATATCCGAGTGAGGGCTTAGTCCACATATTATGTTTGCATTTATTGTGTCTTCTCTGATTTTTTTTCATAAATGTAGCCATGGACATCTGCCTATTTATTCATCATATCGTGCAGGATGTTTTGTATAATTATTATTATTTTTTTAATCTTTTCTCTGTGATTTTTGACTACCTTTCCAGAGGAGCAAAGAGGGGATCTTTCAAGAAGAGCTAAGGGGGGGCCTACTCCATATTAATACCTATGGATGTATAATGGGATCAGAAAAGCTCCTGACGATGAAGGTGGAAGGCCCAGTACTTTCCTCCACAGAGTGTATTTTGGTAGATCTATACAGAACCATTACGTGAGGTGTCAGATTTCCCCGCTGGCGATCTTGGGTGACTGCCGCCGTTTTATCGCCTCCTCTATGTACCTTTGGTAAGTGGCACTTAAGAAGAATATTGAACACGTCAGTGATATGACAATTATGATTCTCCTATTATCCTATTAATTAGCCGTCTCAGCTTCTAATAGCGGCTGCACTTAGATAAATGGAGGGGGGATGAGGAGCCATTCATAGCGCTCTGACCTTCTCGGAGCCGCCGTTATTGAAAACCCCGCATCCGAAACCTACAGGCGCATTTATCTCTGGACGCAGCTGCATTAACCACTCAGTCCGTCACATCCTGCAAAGTCCCGAGAGGGACAGCTGGATGAGAAAAGCTATGAGGAGCCTTGAGTAGTGGGGGGTGTATACTTTTGCAGCATAATATTAATTGGTCGAGTGCATCTTAGGCAGAAGAGAGAGCAACTCTGTAAACAGTTTAAGTGAGTGACATTTGGTGCACAGCAATGGGAAGGTCCAGCGTAGAATGAAACGGTCCGAGAGGGTTTGATCGACTTTATGGGGAACTTATCACATTTGTGATGTAAACAAGTGGTTGTGGGCGGAGCCAAAAAGTGTATGAAAGTCCAATAATAGATCTCTGCTTGCTATCAGTTTGATACAATGTTTCCATTCTGTGTGATCTGAACATTCCGAGCTCCAGACTGATACATTTTAGTTTCGATTCACATCTGCGCCTTTGTTTCCATCTTAGGTACAAAAATAATACAATGTCAGCACTTCTGGATCCGTCACGTGATGCAACGCGGCCCCGTGACTAGGGTGGGATTCCGCCACTTTACCGTGTATGACAGCACAGCATTCTCCATCTTGGACAACGCCTTTGTGTTTGTACAGTCCCCAACAACTGGGGAGCTGCACGGACCCCTAGTGAATAGCTTTAATCTAAAAACCAATATGGCGGTGAGCGTTCAGTATCCCTGTAGCGCCACCATAGGGTAAATGATGCATTACACTGCCCTATAGAAGTCAATGGGACGGCCATGTAATACCCTGACAAGCCTCCTCATGTCTTGGGGTCCACTGTATTTTTTTGGAGTCATCGATGTTCATTTTGCCCCGGGGGTGGGGGGGCAGATACTTTCTAGCGCTGATAAGGATTATCTGATCCGGACTGAGGGGGAGAAATACAGTCCCCAGTGCTTTCTTCTCCCAAGGAAAAGCCTCAAGCCCTTATTTCCACGGGGACCCCCAAAGACTGGGCCCCTCGGAGCAGCCTGAGAGCTCTGGCCCCTCGACGTGCGTTTCACCTCTAAAGGCAGAAATCTGATTTATGAGATGGAAAGGCGGAAATCACTGGATTCTACCGCAGTGCTGTATGTGCAGTGGGGGCTTCTCCGTACTGTTTGTTCCATCGAACCTGCTCTTTTCTCTCCTTGGATGTTGCTTTTTAGTTTTTTTTAATCATTTTTGTAATATTGTATATTTAGAATAAGTTGCTATACTGATTATGAATTATTTTGTGAGCACCATGGCCGTTCATTTTTTGATTAAATTCTCATTTCAGCTCTTTATGGACTCGTTTTGTGATCTGTTTATAATTGATGATGACTCCTCCCCCACTAGACTGATCCCCTCCTTCACTAGACTGATCCCCTCCCCCACTGGACTCAGCCCCTTCTTTACTAGACTCAGCCCCTCCCCTACTAGACTTAGCCCCCCCCCACTAAACTTAGCTCCTCCCCCAATAGACTGACCCCCTCCCCACTAGACTCAGCCCCTCCTTTACTAGACTCAGCACCTCTCCAACTAAACTTAGCCCATCCCCTACTAGACTTAGCTCCTCCCCAACTAGACTCATCCCCTCCCCTCCCCTACTAGACTCACCCCCTCCCCTACTAGACTCTTCCCCTCCCCTACTAGACTCTTCCCCTCCCCTACTAGACTCATCCCCTACCCTACTAGACTCATCCCCAACCCTACTAGACTCATCCCCTCCCCTACTATACTCATCCCCTCCCCTACTAGACTCATCCCCTCCCCTACTAGACTCATCCCCAACCCTACTAGACTCATCCCCTACCCTACTAGACTCATCCCCTCCCCTACTAGACTCATCCCCTACCCTACTAGACTCATCCCCAACCCTACTAGACTCATCCCCTACCCTACTAGACTCATCCCCTCCCCTACTAGACTCATCCCCTCCCCTACTAGACTCATCCCCTCCCCTACTAGACTCACCCCCTCCCCTACTAGACTCATCCCCTCCCCTACTAGACTCACCCCCTCCCCTACTAGACTCATCCCCTCCCCTACTAGACTCATCCCCTACCCTACTAGACTCATCCCCTCCCCTACTAGACTCATCCCCTCCCCTACTAGACTCATCCCCTCCCCTACTAGACTCATCCCCTCCATTACTAGACTCATCCCCTACCCTACTAGACTCATCCCCTCCCCTACTAGACTCATCCCCTCCCCTACTAGACTCATCCCCTACCCTACTAGACTCATCCCCTCCCCTACTAGACTTAGCACCTCCCCTAGTAGACTCATCCCCTCCGCTACTAGACTCATCCCCTCCCCCACTAGACTCAGGCTCTCCCCCACTAGACTGAGCCTCTCGCTCACTGTACTCATCACTCCCCACCTGCAGGGGAGATTGCCCACAGCACTTCCGTATTTCATGTAGATTGAAAATGAAAATAACTACACTAGTAATAGAGAGCGGGGCCCTAAATATCACACTGCACCCTATGAGCAGGACGGGTCCACGAATCACACTGCACCCTATAAGCAGGACGGGTCCAGGAATCACACTGCACCCTATAAGCAGGACGGGTCCAGGAATCACACTGCACCCTATAAGCACGACACTTATTGGGAACATTTTTTTTACAGTTGCTAAACTTTATTGAGAAATATCTGGAAGCCTCTTCCCTGGCAGAGTATTTGTAGGTCCGGAGCAGGTGACCCGAGTCGCTGATATAGAGATAGTGACTCAGACCTGAAGTTGTTTGTCTTAAGAGGCATCGAATCTAAATACTAAAAATAGATGAAATTGTACAGTTTATTCTAAAAGAAGCCAGAGGAGCGGAAGAGTCTGTGTAAGCAGATGGTGCTGGAGACAAAGCAGGCAGTGCAGGCAGAGGAAGATGGGGCGATGACAAGGTAGGCAGTGCAGGCAGAGGAAGATGGTGCTGATGACAGTGTAGGCAGTGCAGGCAGAGGAAGATGGTGCTGATGACAGTGTAGGCAGTGCAGGCAGAGGAAGATGGTGCTGATGACAGTGTAGGCAGTGCAGGCAGAGGAAGATGGTGCTGATGACAGTGTAGGCAGTGCAGGCAGAGGAAGATGGTGCTGATGACAGTGTAGGCAGTGCAGGCACAGGGAGATGGTGCTGATGACAATGCAGGCAGTGCAGGCACAGGGAGATGGTGCTGATGACATGGCAGGCAGTGCAGGCACAGGAAGATGGTGCTGATGACAATGCAGGCAGTGCAGGCAGAGGAAGATGGTGCTGATGACATGGCAGGCAGTGCAGGCACAGGAAGATGGTGCTGATGACAATGCAGGCAGTGCAGGCACAGGAAGATGGTGCTGATGACATGGCAGGCAGTGCAGGCACAGGAAGATGGTGCTGATGACATGGCAGGCAGTGCAGGCACAGGGAGATGGTGCTGATGACAGGGTAGGCAGAGCAGGCAGAGGAAGACAGGGCCAATGACAAGGCAGGCAGTGCAGGCAGAGGAAGATGGTGCTGATAACATGGAAGGCAGTGCAGGCAGAGGAAGATGGTGCTGATGACAAAGCAGGCAGAGCAGGCAGAGGAAGACAGGGCCAATGACAAGGCAGGCAGTGCAGGCAGAGGAAGATGGTGCTGATGACAGTGTAGGCAGTGCAGGCAGAGGAAGATGGTGCTGATGACAGTGTAGGCAGTGCAGGCAGAGGAAGATGGTGCTGATGACAGTGTAGGCAGTGCAGGCACAGGAAGATGGTGCTGATGACATGGCAGGCAGTGCAGGCAGAGGAAGATGGTGCTGATGACAGTGTAGGCAGTGCAGGCAGAGGAAGATGGTGCTGATGACAATGCAGGCAGTGCAGGCACAGGGAGATGGTGCTGATGACAGGGTAGGCAGAGCAGGCAGAGGAAGATGGTGCTGATGACATGGCAGGCAGTGCAGGCACAGGGAGATGGTGCTGATGACAGGGTAGGCAGTGCAGGCACAGGAAGATGGTGCTGATGACATGGCAGGCAGTGCAGGCACAGGGAGATGGTGCTGATGACAGGGCAGGCAGAGCAGGCAGAGGAAGATGGTGCTGATGACATGGCAGGCAGTGCAGGCAGAGGAAGATGGTGCTGATGACAGTGTAGGCAGTGCAGGCACAGGAAGATGGTGCTGATGACAATGCAGGCAGTGCAGGCACAGGGAGATGGTGCTGATGACAGGGTAGGCAGAGCAGGCAGAGGAAGATGGTGCTGATGACATGGCAGGCAGTGCAGGCACAGGGAGATGGTGCTGATGACAGGGCAGGCAGTGCAGGCACAGGGAGATGGTGCTGATGACAGGGTAGGCAGAGCAGGCAGAGGAAAATGGTGCCGATGACAGTGTAGGCAGTGCAGGCAGAGGAAGATGGTGCTGATGACAGTGTAGGCAGTGCAGGCAGAGGAAGACAGGGCCAATGACAAGGCAGGCAGTGCAGGCAGAGGAAGATGGTGCTGATGACAGTGTAGGCATTGCAGGCAGAGGAAGATGGTGCTGATGACAAGGCAGGCAGAGTAGGCAGAGGAAGATGGTGCTGATAACATGGAAGGCAGTGCAGGCAGAGGAAGATGGTGCTGATAACATGGAAGGCAGTGCAGGCAGAGGAAGATGGTGCTGATGACATGGCAGGCAGTGCAGGCACAGGGCGATGGTGCTGATGGCATGGCAGGCAGAGCAGGCGCAGGAAGATGGTGCTGATGGCATGGCAGGCAAAGCAGGCAGAGGAAGATGGTGCTGATGACAGGGTTAGCAGAGCAGGCACAGGAAGAGGGTGCTGATGACATGGCAGGCAGAGCAGGCGCAGGCACAGGCCGCTGTGACTCTTCCCCCCCCCCCCCGCCAACTCCTACTCACTGTTTCCAGGCTGTGGCGGGATCCGCCCTCCTGCAGTTTAGGGGCGTGGGCTGCACATTTAAAGGGACAGTGCACAGAAAAAAATCCCCAACCCTTCCCTATATTCCACTCCTGATCAATGTGTTTCTAGGGCACCTATATGAGCTTTGTCTGTGACCAACATAGCAGCACACCAGACACCTACACCTCATTATGTTAATGATCCAATCTCTGGCCGGGGCGGGTCATGGCTGCAGTCAGTGATTGGTTGAGCAGAATTCACAGCCATTTCCATAGCAGGAGGTGGAGCGCTGTGGGGATCCGGCGCTGTCAATACTGCAGCTGCGAGGGTTCGGTGAGGGGGGTATAAGATCTTGTGCTGGAATACCCCTTTAAATATCTGCACAAAAATTCCACCAAATAATGAAAAAAATATATATAAGTTGAGGTGTACTATACAGGTCAGAATCAGGCAGGTTGTGTCTGGAGCATTACAGTAAGATTATTGTAGAGCCTTGGAGCGCTATGGACGCTTGTGGACATTTGCCCCTTTTGCTACTACGCAAAGCCATTAACTTCCTATGTTATGGCACTTTGTAGGGTTAACTCACTATATCTGCACAGCCAGCTGATACCGAGAGACTTTAGGACTTTCTACCTATGCAATGTTTTGGAGGGAAAGAAAACACACGCACCGACCTTCTGACTGTCTGGTTTAGCTCTGCTGTTTACGTCTGAGGATTTGTTTATGTCTGCTTAGTCATTCCCATAGACTTGCACTGAAGCTCTATAAAAGTCTATCATATGACAGATATTGTAACAATGTTTCTGTTTAAGCTGTGCTTCTCCACTGTTCAGCTAGAAATTGTATATAAGGAGAGCAGTCAGAGCCCATAGTCTGCAGATAGGGACCAGTGTTTAGTAGAAGAGACTCTGCCAGACTGCACTACTGACCAGAGGAAGACACTGAGGCGGGGACACTGAGCCACAGCCCTTGGGTTACCAACCCTTTGACCAGGGTACCAGCCTTCTAAGAGAGGGACGGCTAACTCAGGCCTTTTCTCAGTATCAAACCCTTCTTCTGCAGGGAGGAGATTGGAGAAGCCGCTCAGTGCACTGCCCGTATTGTTTTGCACCTGAATTCCTCCAGTAAAGAAGCATCCTGGTTACTGCAGACCCTGACTCTCTGGACTTGGGTGCACCACGCCTTACCATCCCCTCCGGAGAGCAGCAACACGTGGTGACACCTCAACGGTGTCCGGGGGACCCAGCGTAGTGTTGGGGCCACCCCAAACCCGGCCACTGCAATATTAATGCACATTTATTTCGCAGGTCAAAAAGGGGAACACTTGGGAGTCATGTAACAATGTGACTGAAGTATTGTGGATTCAGCTCTGGATGTGACTGGAGTATATGTATTGTGGATTCAGCTCTGGATGTGACTGGAGTATAAGTATTGTTGATTCAGCTCTGGATGTGACTGGAGTATATGTATTGTGGATTCAGTTCTTGATGTGACAGGAGTATAAGTATTGTGGATTCAGCTCTGGATGTGACTGGAGTATATGTATTGTGGATTCAGCTCTGGATGTGACTGGAGTATATGTATTGTGAATGCAGCTCTGGATGTGACTGGAGTATACATTTTGTGGATGCAGCTCTGGATGTGACTGGAGTATAAACAATAATTTAACTGCAGATCAGTCCAACCAAAGCATTTACAGAGTTTCTTGGCTCTGTATCGTATGCAGATTTATCCTGAAGAAATGACCCCTTCCTGATCCGCCTGACTCTCCCGTTTTCCTCCACCGCCTGTTCCCGATCCCGGAGAAATTTTCATATAAGCGGAATGTTTACAGACGATCTTTGTGGTCTCTTCATTCGCCGGCGGTGTCAGCGCAGATTTCTCCTAAATGTTTCACTTACACTTCACACTTTGATCTACCTAAGAACGTTGATGCGTCTTTAACCGCGCTTCCGCTTTTTTCTTTCCCACCTGGAAAATTTCGCCTTTTTCTTTTGAGATGAAATTGTCTACAATTAGTTTTCTGTGGAAAGAGAAGTTGTCAAGCGTTACAGAGATACGCTGCGGTGCGAGCCGCGAGGGGCTGCCAACGTGCAGGGTATAATCACTGTACAAATGCTTTACTCCAGTCACATCCAAAGCTGCTTCCACAATTCTTCCGACTTCCTGTTAGTTCCCAGGCTGCATCCTGCACCCCCTGCTGGTTCAGTGTCTTTAAGCTTTGCTGTGATGCCCTGTGGTTGATGTAGTGATTGCTCCATAATCTCCAGTCTGATTTGGACACATATCTCCCACAATGCACTGCAGCAGCCAGCAGAGCATTATGGGAGACCATCTATACCAATGAAACTATGTAACCACCATGATCTGAGGGCGGGGGAGCTCAGAGGGACCCCAATCCCTTCCCCCAATTAGTACAGCATTGAGGAGGAGGAATGTAGACATCGAGTGAAAACAGAATCATGAATGCAGCTCTGGGTGTGACTAGGCCTTAAGACAATATATAAACAGTGTCATGAGTGAAGCTCTAGGTGTGACTGAAGTAGAAGACAAGATGTAGAAGCAATATCATGAATGCAGCTCTAGGTGTGACAGGAATAGAAGACATGCTATAAAAGCAGAATCATGAATACAGCTCTAGGTGTGACTACAGTATAAGAAATCATGTAAAAGCAGAATCATAATTACAGCTCTATTGTGACTGAAGTAGAAGACAAGATGTAAAAGCATAATTATGAATGCAGCTCTAGGTGTGAGTGAAGTATAAGATATTATAGGTAGCAAAATCATGAATGCAGCTGTGGGGTTGGCCTGGAATAGAAGACCTGCTATTAAAGCAGCATTATAAATGCAGCTCTAGGCATAACTGTAGTATGAGATGATGTAAAAGCAGAATTGTGATTGCTGCTCTAGGTGTGACTAGACTATGAAACGAGGTAAAAGCAGAATCATGAATGCAGCTCTAGGTGTGACTGTAGTATGAGAGATGATGTCAAAGCAGAATTATCAGTGCAGCTCTGGAGGTTGCTGGAGTATCAGGCACACTGCTCATAGTTTTGCAGTCTTTAGCATCGGCAGGGCTCTTTTCTCTTGAGCCGCCATTAATCTTCATGTATTCGGTACGGCGGTGCGTGCGATCTGCGATGTCGCTGCTTTACCGCTGGATCACGGATCTCACCGCTTACTGTAAGCAGTCTTGACAGACAAGCAGCTTCAGAGCAGTAAATGATTTCCCCAGGACCAAATATATTAAAGCCGCTCGTCTCGCTGTTGTTATAACATGATATAAATGTCGCTGGGAACAGATGCCCGCAGCTTTATTTAAACAGGTGGGCGCTCTCCTCCGTGCGGGAGCGAGCCGCGCCAATTTAGTGTCATGTTCTCGGCCCCTATGATGGCTTTTAATAATAATCAGGTAATAGAGTCGCCGCTCGGATCTCATCTCCGCATCCGCCATGTCCTTCTGTTTTTTGGCTTCCTTTTTTTCTCCGCAACTAATGGGCGGAGGCGGCACATCGCTGGTTAATGGGGGCTGATTATTAACGGGATCTTCATTCTCATCAGGGTTTTTGTTTTTGTTTTTTTTTGTTCTCATGCACACAAACTTAGTTGTTTTTGTGGTCCGCAAATCGCAGATCCGCAAAACACGGATACCGGCCGCATTTTGTGGATCCGTGCATCCACCTCTTTGTTAGAAACGCCTATTCTTGTCCGCAAAACGAATAGGACATGTTCTACTCTTTTGCGGGGCCCGGAACGGACATATAGATGTGGACAGCACACGCCGTGCTGCCCGCATCTTTTGTGGCCCCATTGAAACTAATCCGAAAAAAGTCTCTGATGCGGACTAATCCGAAAAAAGTCTCTGATGCGGACCGAAACAGTTGTGTGCATGAAGCCTTAGGTTCAGAGGACAAGCTACATTAGTGGCCACCCTGCTGATCCCTCTGGTCCTGAAGGTGGGGCCCCTACTTATCTAGTACTGATGACATAGACTAAGGCAGGGATCAGCAACCTCCGGCACTCCAGCTGTTGTGAAACTACAACTCCCAGCATGCTCCACTCACTTCTATGGGAGTCCTGAGAACAGTCAAGCAAGTGTGCATGCTGGGAGTTGTAGTTTCACCACACCTGGAGTGACGAAGGTTGCCGACCCCTGGTCTATGGAAATCCCATGCAGCATGAAACATTAGGCAGAACTATGGGCCCTACATTGTCCTTGGGTGTCATTGATGGGGCCCAAGAAACACATTTCCTAGTCACAAGTTCAACCCCAAGAAATGTATGGCTACCTAGATGACTGATCTGTGTTACCTGCGCTGATACACTGTAACAAACTATCAAGACAGTAGATGCTGCTGTGTTTACCTCACATAGGATTGTCTGCTCTGATACATTGTATCTGTAAATATTTACAAAGAATCGGGGTCATTTGCTTCGCTATGCTCTGCAGATCCGAGAGCTCAAGTACATCTTAATACAATGAAAGTCAATGGCACTCCCTGCTCTGAAGAGAAGAGGGTGTCTGGTTCACAAAAAAATGTTAGAAATTGATGGAAACCCTATAAAAATGGTTTGGAAACAGCATTAAAAGGATAGCTGGATGTGTCTTAGACTCCTATTATGTATAACATACAAAGGCTGTATGCTAAAAGGCAGGTATGTGCAAGACAACAACCTATCCATGAGACAGATAACAGCCAGCACACCTTACAATGGCAGCCTTGTGCACTATGAGATATTCCAAACCAACTCATCTGACTGAGAGGCAGTAAATCTCAAAGTTATTTTGCATCTGTTGGATGGCCTGGGTGGACCTGCGCACCTAGATCAATATCATGAGGGCGACAAAAAGTTTTCTGATTGTCCTAACATAATATTCAATAACCTTTCTATACAGTTTTGTCATGTAAAAACTCATTTGCATAAACATGGGCATATGGGAAAGACATGCAAATGAGCAGAATCTGCCTCGTTTTTCAGCTGTCAGAAGACTATGAAAACCAATAGATGGCGATATTGAGTTATGAACAGCGCCATCTATTGGTTTCACAGTTTTATGACTCGACTAATAGTTTTGTCAGAAGACTATGAAACCAATAGAGGGTGCTGTTCATAACTCAATAGTGCCATCTATTGGTTTCATAGTCTTCTGACAAGAATATTAGCCTATGAGTCTTATGACAAGCTTATTAATCTAGCCTTTTGCATGGAAAATTCACAATAAAAATTTGCGATTAAAATATTTGCGATCTATACTAGGATGATATCTGACACTGGGAAAGCTGGGTAATAACTCAGTGATAAAATCTTACACTGGGAAAGCTGGGTAATAACTCAGTGATAAAATCTGACACTGGGAAAGTTGGGTAATAACTCAGGGATAAAATCTGACACTGGGAAAGTTAGGTAATAACTCAGTGAAGATATCTGACACTGGGAAAGCTGGGTAGTAAGTCAGTGATAATATCTGACACTGGAAAAGCTAGGTAATAACTCAGTGATGATATCTGACACTCGGAAAGCTGGGTAGTAAGTCAGTGATAATATCTGACACTGGAAAAGCTGGGTAATAACTTACTGATTATATCTGACACTGGGAAAGTTGAGTAATAACTCAGTGAAGATATCTGACACTGGGAAAGCTGGGTAATAACTCAGTGTAGATCGCGAATATTCTAATTGCAAATTTTTATTGCAAATTTTTTATGCAAAAGGCTTGTCATAAGACTCATAGTCTAATATTCTTGTCAGAAGACTATGAAACCAATAGATGGCGCTATTGAGTTATGAACAGCACCCTCTATTGGTTTCATAGTCTTCTGAAAGGAATATTAGTCTAGTCATAAGACTGTGAAATCAATAGATGGCGCTGTTCATAACTCAATAGCGCCATCTATTGGTTTTCATAGTCTTATGACAGCTGAAAAACAAGGCAGATTCTGCTCATTTGCATGTCTTTCCCATATGCCCATGTTTATGCAAATGAGTTTTTACATGACAAAACTGTATAGAAAGGTTATTGAATTTTATGTTAGGACAATCAGAAAACTTTTTGTCGCCCTCATGATATTGATCTAGGTGTGCAGGTCCACCCAAGCCATCCAACAGATGCAAAATAACTTTGAGGTTTATTGGCCCTCAGTCAGATGAGAGCTGGTTTGGAATAGCTCATAGTGCACAAGGCTGCCGTTGTATGGTATGCTGGCTAAGCCTGTCATGTGTCTCATGGATAGGTTGTTGGCTTGCACATACCTGGCTTTTGGCATATAGCCTTTGTGTGGTTGTCTATTGTATGTCATACATGATATGAGTCTAAGACACATCCAGCTATCCTCTTAATGCTGTTTCCAAACCATTTTGATGGGGTATCTATTAATTTATAACCTTTTTATTTATGAACCAGACACTCTCTTCTCTTCCAAGCAGAGAGTGCCTGGGGTTCTCCCATTGACTTCCATGGTGCTTGGTAGAACACATGAGTCTACCGATGTGTTCGGCCGGAGCACACGAGCACTTTGGTGCTCGCTCAACACTAGTCGGCGCCTCTTCATAACTTCTGCGGATCCACTACCAGCACAGGGGGTTATTAAGACCGGTGTCTAAAACGTTGGTCTTAATAAATGTGCCCCAATGTCTTTTTATTCCAGTCCTTGTTTCCCCTGTACACTGCCAGAGAATGTGCCTAATGTATCAAGAGACACAGGCTGCCTCATAAATGTAGTGCACCTCTGGCAGTCCATGCGCCTGGAGAGAAAACGACTCCAGCCTCCAACACGTTTTCACTCCTATGTCTGTTTCAAGGCATAAATGTTAGGCCCCCACAACTCCCAAGTGCCCGTGCAACAAAATAATAAAGAAGTCGCAAAAATATTTCTAAATGACCCCCATGTCTTGTCTGATGAAGCTAATAGAATAAGAAACCATGAATAACAAAAAAAAAAAAAAACTGTTCTGGACTCCATACGTGTGTTCAAGTTCAGACCGCAAGTTCAACAGGTTCAACTTCAGACCGCAAAGAATATCAAAGACATAATAAGGACCGCACATGGCTGCGCTACCATAGAAAATGCCTATTCTTTTCCGCAATTGCGGACAAGAATAAGACATGTTCTATATTTTTTGCTGGGCTGCGGAACAGAACTACGGATGCAGACAGTACACAGTGTGCTGTCCACATTTTTTGCGGCACCATTGAAATGAATGGTTCCGCATTAGTGTTGATCGAGCACCAAAGTGCTCGGGTGCTCTGGCAGAACACATCGGGATGCTCGGGTGCTCGAGGGCTTGGGCCGAACACATCGGGATGCTCGGGTGCTCGACCGAGCACCCGAGTATAATGGAAGTCAATGGGAGAACCAGAGCATTAAACTAGGCACCCCCTGCTCTGAAGAGGGGACGGTGTCTGGTTCACAGGAAAAGGTCAGAAATTGATGGAAACACCACTGAAATGGTTCGGGAACAGCATGGGGAGGATGTTTGGATGCATCTTGGACTCCCAGGGGAACAATGTTGTCCAAGTAGTACGCCACTTTACAGACTGACAATAATACGCACAAAAAAGGAATAAAAAAATAAATTTTAGAGGAAAAATTGTTAAGAAACATTCTTTCCTGTATATTTACTTGTATATAAAGTGCAAGTGCTGCCAAAAATTACAAGGAAGAGGCATGATATAACCTGTATATCACATAATGGAGGGCCTCATTCACATTGTGGTACAATTGTTCATGTAGTGGGACTCCTACACTCATGAAGCCTATGGACTAAGTGAAAGGGCTGCCAAAAATTACAAGGAACCGGCACTCCAATACACCCTTTATTACACATAAAGGAGGGCATCATACACAGCCTTGAAACATTATGATTGATGGCCTGCTGGTGACCCTCAAAAACATTAGGGGCGAGGGCCTGCTGCCGCATTGGTGACTCTAGATAACCTCTGGGCGATTGCATGTCAACGTGACGGCGACGATCCATTCGGATGTCTGCCCTATCAACTTTCGATGTTCTTTTCTGCGCCTACCATGGTGATCACGGGTAACGGGGAATCAGGGTTCGATGCCGGAGAGGGAGCCTGAGAAAGGGATACCACATCCAAGGGAGGTCAATGGCTGAAATCAGATTGGCTGTTGTTGCCTTGCCCCTTTTTTTCCTAATTGTGAACCACCAAGAGAGGGTGGGTAAAGTTATTAAAGCACAAGCGTCCAAGGAAGGCAGCAGGCGTGCGGCAATTACCCACTCCCGACTCGGAGAGGTAGTGACGATAAATAACAAGAGGCCCTGTTATTGGAATGAGTACACTTTCCGTTAACGAGGATCTATTGGAGGGCAAGTCTGGTGCCAACCAACTTGCTCCCGGCCTCCACAACGTTCACCCAGTGTGCCGTCATGGTGAGGATTGTGTTGACCAGACTCTTGGCTACTGAGAGTGGAATTGTAGGTGAGGGCCTGCTCCCGCTTTGTTGACTCTAGATAACTTCTAGGCGATCGCACGTCCCCGTGACGGCGACGATCCATTTGGATGTCTGCCCTATCAACTTTGGAGTAATTTTTCAACAAGGACCTTCTGGTATATCACCGTTTTGCTTGTCCTCTCCACCAGAGGAATGAGAGATGAGAAGTTCTCTTTGTAGCGGGGGTCGATAAGGGTGAACAACTAGTAATCCGTGTTGTCTAAAATGCATATAACGCCAGGGTCGTGGGAAAGGCAGCCTAACATGAAGTCAGCCATGTGTGCCAGAGTACCAACAGGCAAGACTTGGCTGTCGTATTCAGAAGGTGAGCTGACCCTGTAAAAGATTGTAGGTGAGGGCCTGCAGATGAGCTGACCCTGTAAAACATTATATGCGAGGGCCTGCAGTTGAGCTGACTCTGTAAAACATTATATGCGAGGGCCTGCAGGTGAGCTGACCCTGTAAAACATTATATGCGAGGGCCTGCTGGTGAGCTGACCCTGTAAAACATTATATGCGAGGGCCTGCAGTTGAGCTGACTCTGTAAAATATTATATGCGAGGGCCTGCAGGTGAGCTGACCCTGTAAAACATTATATGCGGGGGCCTGCAGGTGAGCTGACCCTGTAAAACATTATATGCGAGGGCCTGCAGTTGAGCTGACCCTGTAAAATATTATATGCGAGGGCCTTCAGGAGAGCTGACCCTGTAAAACACTACAGTGGGGGAAATAATTATTTGACCCCTCACTGATTTTGTAAGTTTGTCCAATGACAAAGAAATGAAAAGTCTCAGAACAGTATCATTTCAATGGTAGGTTTATTGTAACAGTGGCAGATAGCACATCAAAAGGAAAATCGAAAAAATAACTTTAAATAAAAGATAGCAACTGATTTGCATTTCATTGAGTGAAATAAGTATTTGAACCCCTACCAACCATTAAGAGTTCTGGCTCCCACAGAGTGGTTAGACACTTCTACTCAATTAGTCACCCTCATTAAGGACACCTGTCTTAACTAGTCACCTGTATAAAAGACACCTGTCCACAGAATCAATCAATCAAGCAGACTCCAAACTCTCCAACATGGGAAAGACCAAAGAGCTGTCCAAGGATGTCAGAGACAAAATTGTAGACCTGCACAAGGCTGGAATGGGCTACAAAACCATTAGCAAGAAGCTGGGAGAGAAGGTGACAACTGTTGGTGCGATTGTTCGAAAATGGAAGGAGCACAAAATGACCATCAATCGACCTCGCTCTGGGGCTCCACGCAAGATCTCACCTCGTGGGGTGTCAATGGTTCTGAGAAAGGTGAAAAAGCATCCTTGAACTACACGGGAGGAGTTAGTTAATGACCTCAAATTAGCAGGGACCACAGTCACCAAGAAAACCATTGGAAACACATTACACCGCAATGGATTAAAATCCTGCAGGGCTCGCAAGGTCCCCCTGCTCAGGAAGGCACATGTGCAGGCCCGTCTGAAGTTTGCCAATGAACACCTGAATGATTCAGAGAGTGACTGGGAGAAGGTGCTGTGGTCTGATGAGACCAAAATAGAGCTCTTTGGCATTAACTCAACTCGCTGTGTTTGGAGGAAGAAAAATGCTGCCTATGACCCCCAAAACACCGTCCCCACCGTCAAGCATGGGGGTGGAAACATTTTGCTTTGGGGGTGTTTTTCTGCTAAGGGCACAGGACAACTTATTCGCATAAACGGGAAAATGGACGGAGCCATGTATCGTGAAATCCTGAGCGACAACCTCCTTCCCTCTGCCAGGAAACTGAAAATGGGTCGTGGATGGGTGTTCCAGCACGACAATGACCCAAAACATACAGCAAAGGCAACAAAGGAGTGGCTCAAGAAGAAGCACATTAAGGTCATGGAGTGGCCTAGTCAGTCTCCGGACCTTAATCCAATCGAAAACCTATGGAGGGAGCTCAAGCTCAGAGTTGCACAGAGACAGCCTCGAAACCTTAGGGATTTAGAGATGATCTGCAAAGAGGAGTGGACCAACATTCCTCCTAAAATGTGCGCAAACTTGGTCATCAATTACAAGAAACGTTTGACCTCTGTGCTTGCAAACAAGGGTTTTTCCACCAAGTATTAAGTCTTTTTTTGTTAGAGGGTTCAAATACTTATTTCACTCAATGAAATGCAAATCAGTTGCTATCTTTTATTTAAAGTTATTTTTTCGATTTTCCTTTTGATGTGCTATCTGCCACTGTTACAATAAACCTACCATTGAAATGATACTGTTCTGAGACTTTTCATTTCTTTGTCATTGGACAAACTTACAAAATCAGTGAGGGGTCAAATAATTATTTCCCCCACTGTATATGCGAGGGCCTGCAGGTGAGCTGACCTTCTAAAAAATTATATGCAAGGGCCTGCAGGTGAGCTGACCCTAAGCATGATGATATGATGGAAGAGGAGGAGGATGATGAGAAAAGGAAGATTCAACCATATACTCTTTTTTGTGGTGGAAGGGGTGCATGGGAATACAGTGTATTCAGTACATTAAACAAGACATGTAAAGAGCCTTTATGTTCGGCCGCTTTCCTCTGGTGGACTCGAGAAGTCAGGGGCAATCCAGGCCTTGTTCATTTTGATAAGAGTCAACCTGTCAGCATTTTCAGTGGACAAGCGGATGCACTTATCTGTTATGATGCCCCCAGCAGCACTAAATACCCGCTCAGACAAAACGCTGGCGGCAGGGCAGACCAGCACCTCCAAGGCGTAGAGCGCCAGTTCATGCCACGTGTCCAGCTTAGACACCCAGTAGTTGTAAGGCACAGAGTAATCATTAAGGACGCTGACACGGTCTGCTATGTACTCCTTCACCATCTTCCAAAACTTTTCACTCCTTGTGACACTAGGCCGCGCATCAGGGTGAGGGTGCTGGCGGGGTGTCATGAAACTGTCCCAGGCCTTGGAGAGTGTTGCCCTGCCTCTGTTGGAACTGCTGTGTGTTCCCCTCGTCTCCCCTCCTCGGTTGGCCAAGGAACTACGGACTCTGCCGTCAGCGTTGTCATATGGAAATTTTTGGAGCAATTTTTCAACAAGAAACTTCTGGTATTGCACCATTTTGCTATCCTCTCCCCCACATGAATGAGAGATGAGAAGTTCTCTTTGTAGCGGGGGTCGAGAAGCGTGAACACCCAGTAATCCGTGTTGTCTAAAATGCGTATAACGCGCGGGTCACGGAAAAGGCAGCATAACATAAAGTCACTTATGTGTGCCAGAGACCCAACAGACAAGACTTCCCTGTCGTCATCGGGAGGATGACTGTCCATCTCCTCATCCTCTTCCTCCTCTTCTGCCCACCCACGCTGAACAGATGGAATTAAACTTCCATGGGTACTAACCTCTGTAGCGGAGGCAACCGTCTCCTGCTCCTCCTCCTCCTCCTCCACTTCATCATCCAATTTTTGCTGAGAAGACGGACTGAGGGTGGTCTGGCTATCACCCTGTGTAATGTCTTCCCCCATTTCCACCTCTTCCACATGCAAAGCGTCGTCCTTAATTGTGAGCAGCGAGCGTTTGAGTAGACACAGAAGTGGGATGGTGACGCTGATAATAGCGGCATCGCCGATCACCATCTGTGTTGATTCCTCAAAGTTTCTTAAAACCTCACAGAGGTCAGACACCCATGCCCACTCCTCGCTTGTGAAGAGCTGAAGCTAACTGGAAAGGTGACGACCATGTTGCAGCTGGTATTCCACTACTGCCCTCTGCTGCTCACAAAGCCTGGCCAACATATGGAACGTGGAAATCCAGGGCGTGCTCACGTCGCACAACAGTCGGTGATCTGGCAAGTTAAAGCGCTGCTGCAGCATTGACGGACCGGCTGAAGCTGTCGATGACTTGCGGAAATGTGCACACACGCGGCGCACCTTCACCATTAGCTCAGGCAAATTGGAGTACGTAGGTTTTGAGAAACCGCTGAACCACTAAGTTGAAGACATGGGCTAGGCATGGGATGTGTGTGAGCTTGCCGAGCTCCAAAACCGCCACCAAGTTACGGCCATTATCAGACACAACCGTGCCTGGTTCTAGGTTGATTAGCGAGAGCCACAGCTCAGTCTGGTCTCTTATCCTCTGCCACAGCTCTGCGGCGGTGTGCTGTTTGTCACCTAAGCAGATCAGCTTAAGCACGGCCTGTTGCCGCTTCCCCACCCCAGTGGGCTGATGGCCGACTGGTGCTGCATGCGGATAATTTGGAGGTGGAAGTAGACGAGGAGGAGAAGTGGGGGGTTGGAGCCACTAACGTAGGTGCTGGCGGAAACCATGATCGACGTTGGGCCCACAATCCTTGGCGTCGGTAGCACCTGTGCAATCCCAGGGTACAACTCGCTCCTGGCCTCCACAACGTTCACCCAGTGTGCCGTCAGGGAAATATTGCATCCCTGCCCGAATGCACTTGTCCATGTGTCCGTGGTTAAGTGGACCTTCCCAGTAACTGCGTTGGCCAGGGCACGTGTGACATTTCAGGACATATGTTGGTGTAAGGCGGGCACGGCACACCTTGAAAAATAGTGGCGGCTGGGGACAGAGTTCCGCGGGATGGCCGCCGACATCAGGCTGTGGAAGGCCTCAGTGTCCACAAGACTAAATGGCAACATTTCCAGGGCCAGTAATTTTGAAAGGTACACATTTAGTGCTATGGCCTGTGGGTGGGTGGCTGGGTATTTGCGCTTGCTTTCAAATGCCTGGGGTAAGGACATTTGGAAACTGCGCTGGGACAGGGAAGTGGATGTGGTCACTGATGGTGCTTGCGAAGGTCTAGGTGCAGGGTGGGAGGCATCTGGGCCTGCGCCTTCGACAGGGGATTGGCCAGCACGTACCATAGGGGAAAAGGAGGCAGTGGTGTGACCCGCAGACACAGATTGTGGACCCAGGCGTTCGGCCCACTTATTATGGTGCTTGGATGCCATGTGGCGGATCATGCTGGTGATGATGAGGTTGCTAGTGTTTACGCTCCGGCTCATTTTGGTGTGGCACAGGTTGCAAACAACTATTCTTTTGTCGTCCGCACTTTCCGCAAAAAAAGCGCCATACTGCGGAACACCTACCCCTTGGCAAGGGTGATTTCCGCAAGGGGGTGCTCCGGGGAACAGTTTGGGGCCTGTTTGGTGTGGCCCGCCTTCTCCATTTTGCCATCCCACTTCCTCTTCCAGCCTGTTTGCGGTGCTGTAGATCCCTCCACCTCTGTACTGCTGTGCTCGCTCGGCTTTCCACCTTCCCAGGTTGGGTCAGTGACTTCATCGTCCACCACCTCCTCTTGCACTTCCTCACTCTGATCATCCTCTTGATTTGTTGACCTAACCACAACCTCAGTGATTGACAACTGTGTCTCATCCTCTTCATCAACCTCTTGAGACAGGAATTGCGGTTGACTCATTGGCAACTGTGTCTCATCATCATCCACCTCATTAAACACTAATTGCCGTTCCCCAGCGTCATGTTCTTGTAACTGTGGATGCTCAAGAGTTTGGGAATCAGGGCAAAAGATCTCATGTCCCTCTTCAAGAGTGCTTGACGAGAGGGCCAAATCAAGTAATGGCAATGAAAAGAGGTCCTCGGTGTGGGATCACTTGTTAGGCTAGACTCTCCATGGTGGGAGGAAGGAGGATCAGGGTGAGGATTCTGTTGACCAGACTCTTGGCTACTGAGTCTGGACTTGGTGGAAGACAGGGTGGTGCTTAACCGACCACCTAGTCGCACTGGGCTGACTTCAAGAGTTTTGTCCTGCGACGCCCTGTAAACTGGGACATGAAGCTAGGTATCGTGGATGAGTGCGTTTCTTGCGCTCTGGCAGCAGGCACAGTTTCACCGCGCCTCTGCATGAACCATTAGCATCACGGCCACTTCCCCGTCCCTTAATGCTCGCCTTCTGTATATTAAATGTTATATGCACGCTTGACACACAAGATGTGGCACGGATGTCACAGTTCACAGCAAGTACAGTATATGGAAAAAGTACATAAAAGTATGGAAAAAGGAAAATAGATTTCACTTATATTTTTTCTATCTATGCCCCTGACACACAGAAGGTATTGCACAGATGTCACAAGTCACTGCAGACACCCTCTATAGAAAAAGTATGGAAAAAAAATGTGATGGCTATATTATATTGCTGCCAGCCTTCCACCACACACAATAGTCCTTATAAGGACTTTTGGGTCTTTGAAATGTTTTTCAACTAAATAGATTGTGATCGCACTCCCTACACTATCTGTTCCTTCCTAAGCGCAGCTCTCCCTGACTAATAATGAGCCGAACCCGTGTCATCAGGGGCTATATAGCACCCGCTGGCGCGTTCCGGCCAGCCAATCACTGTAACCAACAAGGCTACAGCATTACAGTGATGGCAGTACTTACCTGCACGTTTATTGGCTGCATAGCAGCCGCAAAACGTGCGGGGAGGAGACTCGAGCAAAAAAATCCTACCTAAAGCTTACTATGAGACAATACTTTTCCAGTGGCAGACGCCTAAGCCCCACATCAAGGACATGGATTATTAAAGGGGTTCTCCGATGACTGATGTATTAAAATGAAAATCTGATATCACATAGTACAGGATGATACCTCCATTCATTGCTCTAATTGCTCTGCTATATTCTCTTCAGCCTAGCAGCTCAGGGGGCATGTCCTTTCTGCTGCAGTTCTCTCCCTATCACAGCTCAGGGGGCATGTCCTTTCTGCTGCACCTCTCTCCCTATCACATCTCAGGGGGCATGTCCTTTCTGCTGCAGTTCTCTCCCTGTAACTGCCACAGCTTCTAACAGAACATATGGCTGGTGGCAGGTGAAGATTTAAACTGAGCGTGTGTGACCACCTCAGGGAGACGGACAATAAAAAGGAAAAGAACAAACAGCAGGTGGCGCTGTACAGATACGTCTTATTGAATAACTCACTCGCTATACTGAATTTTTTATTACATGCAATTACAAAAGTCTTCAGATCCAGGTGCTGGTATGAAAACTATAGAATATGTTTGGTGACAGAACCCCTTTAATTGGGCTTCCTATAAATTGCGGTTCTCGTCACTGCCCTATGGACTGTGTGTATCACGTATGCACTTGTGTAGCTCTTCGTCTTCTTATTCAATTCATTATGTTTGGAACTGATTATAACTAGTGATGAGCGGCAGGGGCAACATTCGAATTTGCGATATTTCGCGAATATTTTGTAGAATATTCGTCATACAGTCAGGTCCATAAATATTGGGACATCAACACAATTCTAACATTTTTGGCTCTATACACCACCACAATGGATTTGAAATGAAACAAACAAGATGTGCTTTACCTGCAGACTGTCAGCTTTAATTTGAGGGGATTTACATCCAAATCAGGTGAACGGTGTAGGAATTACAGCAGTTTCCATATGTGCCTCCCACGTGTTAAGGGACCATAAGTAATGGGACAATTGGCTTCTCAGCTGTTCCATGGCCAGGTGTGTGTTATTCCCTCATTATCCCAATTACAATGAGCAGATAAAAGGTCCAGAGGTCATTTCCAGTCTGCTATTTGCATTTGGAATCTGTTGCTGTCAACTCTCAAGATGAGATCCAAAGAGCTGTCACTATCAGTGAAGCAAGCCATCATTAGGCTGAAAAAACACCACAAACCCATCAGAGAGATAGCAAAAACATTAGGCCTGGCCAAAACAACTGTTTGCAACATTCTTAAAAAGAAGGAACGCATCGGTGAGCTCAGCAACACCAAAAGACCCGGAAGACCCCGGAAAACATCTGTGGTGGATGAGCGAAGAATTCTTTCCCTGGTGAAGAAAACGCCCTTCACAACAGTTGGCCAGATCAAGAACACTCTCCAGGAGGTAGGTGTATGTGTGTCAAAGTCAACAATCAGGAGAAGACTTCACCAGAGTGAATACAGAGGGTTCACCACAAGATGGAAACCATTGGTGAGCCTCAAAAACAGGAAGACCAGATTAGAGTTTGCCAAACGACATCTAAAAAGCCTTCACAGTTCCGGAACAACATCCTATGGACAGATGAGACCAAGATCAACTTGTACCAGAGTGATGGGAAGAGAAGAGTATGGAGAAGGAAAGGAACTGCTCATGATCCTAAGCATACCACCTCATCAGTGAAGCATGGTGGTGGTAGTGTCATGGTGTGGGCATGTATGGCTGCCAATGGAACTGTTTCTCTTGTATTTATTGATGATGTGACTGCTGACAAAAGCAGCAGGATGAATTCTGAAGTGTTTCGGGCAATATTATCTGCTCATATTCAGCCAAATGCTTCAGAACTCATTGGACGGCGCTTCACAGTGCAGATGGACAATGACCCAAAGCATACTGCAAAAGCAACCAAAGAGTTTTTTAAGGGAAAGAAGTGGAATGTTATGCAATGGCCAAGTCAATCACCGGACCTGAATCCGATTGAGCTGCATTTCACTTGCTGAAGACAAAACTGAAGGGAAAATGCCCCAAGAACAAGCAGGAACTGAAGACAGTTGCAGTAGAGGCCTGGCAGAGCATCACCAGGGATGAGACCAGCATCTGGTGATGTCTATGCGTTCCAGACTTCAGGCTGTAATTGACTGCAAAGGATTTGCAACCAAGTATTAAAAAGTGAAAGTTTGATTTATGATTATTATTCTGTCCCATTACTTTTGGTCCCTTAACAAGTGGGAGGTACATATGCAAACTGTTGTAATTCCTGCACCGTTCACCTGTAAATGCCCTCAAATTAAAGCTGACAGTCTGCAGGTAAAGCACATCTTGTCCGTTTCATTTCAAATCCATTGTGGTGGTGTATAGAGCCAAAAATGTTAGAATTGTGTCGATGTCCCAATATTTATGGCCCTGACTGTATATTCGTAAATTCACGAATTCGAGATTATATTCTTGATTGCGAAAATCGGCAATGTATTTTTTGCATAATGCGCGCGAAATATCGGCGTGGGGTAGGCAACTTTTCTATTTGTTGCTAGGGATGTTGCTAAGCTGTGACAAAGCCTTCTGATTGGCCCACAAGCTAGAAGAAGTGAGGAATGATCACCTGATGTGTACTGTGTTAAAAAACAAAACAAAACAAAAACAATATTCGTCATTACGAATATATAGCACTATATTCGAAATATTATCAAATTATCAAAGTGCCGATATTCACGAAAAAAAAATTGCTTTTCGAATATTTGCGCTCAACACTAATTATGACGCTTCCTGTTTGTATAAAGACTCTGGATGAGCACATGTAACACAGCTTGAAAAAGGACTAATTGGGGATCATTTACAAAGACCGCCATTTCACGCCTAATTTAGGACAAGGTAGAGCCTCCTGCAGTCCGTGAGCCTGGAGTGAAAAACTACTGCACTCCCTGAGCGGACTAGTTTTTTGCCACGATTTGCAGCTTTTTTGTTCTAGCCCTGCCACTCCCCAGTGGAGGATGGCACGAAAACACAACATGGGACAAAATATTGTCGCATCGGCATAAAAAAGGTCGCAAAAAAGAGGCTTGCAACTTTTGTTTTACATCAAACTGGTGTTTGTAAATGACCCCCATTGTGTTTGGACTGTAACGTTGCTCTGGGTGAATAAAGAAGGTCACTATTTTCACCTGCCGTGAAGACCTTTGTACCACGTCCTCTGGAGGAATTTGCGCCCGTTTTTCTTTGTTTCTTAAGGGCTGCTTTACAATTATTTTAGTATTTATCATCCATTTATTTATCTACCTAATACCTATCAATCTATCTATTAGAGATAAGCTAACCTTTGGAGAGAGAGAGACCACTTACTATATGTCATAGCTATTGTAGGCTAGGCAATGCTCCTCTTGGTTTCTGGGAAACATATATGCAAATTAATATGTAAGATAGAAGGACAGACAAGGCTATCGGTATACAGTGGGGCTCTTATGGTAGATCATCCAAAATATAAAACAGCAAAGAGGAATCCATGGCACTCATCATGGCCGCCGCCTCTTCATCCATATCCTATGTACCAGCTTTAAATAAAGGACAATTTCATCGGATGGTGAGCGCCACGGGTTCTTTGTTGTTTTATATATATGCAAATTAGTATGTCTGATATCAAAAAGAATGACTTTATCTTTTTTGTCAGGAAAGCTTATTTGCACAGCTTTGCGTTTTTGGGAAAAATATTGAAATGAGCTTTTCTGACAAAAAGGATACGAAAAGTAAATCTTTCTGATGCCAACTAATGTTAGACATGCTAATTAGCATATATATTTTCCTAGAAACCAAGAGGAGCATTCCTTAGCCTACAATAGTCATCACATACAGTTGCAAGGAAAAGTATGTGAACCCTTTGGAATGATATGGATTTCTGCACAAATGGGTCATAAAATGTGATCTGATCTTCATCTAAGTCACCACAATAGACAATCACAGTCTGCTTAAACTAATAACACACAAAGAGTTAAATGTTACCATGTTTTTATTGAACACATCATGTAAACATTCACAGTGGAGGTGGAGAAAGTATGTGAACCCTTGGATTTAATAACTGGTTGAACCTCCTTTGGCAGCAATAACTTCCACCAAACGTTCCCTGTAGTTGCAGATCAGACGTGCACAACGGTCAGGAGTAATTCTTGACCATTCCTCTTTACAGAACTGTTTCAGTTCAGCAATATTGTCATGGTCTTACCTTCTTGCTGTTCTCCTTCGTTTGACATGTGCTGGCGGCCATCTTGGTTTCTGGGTTTCTTGTAGCCTCCCACCCTGCGGCTCCTCCTTCCCACTGGGAGGAGCTGGATGCCTAGCTCATATATATAGGAGGTCTGTGGCTTCAGTTCCTTGCTTGGTCCTCCTGTGTTCACATGCTTCTAAGACTGCTGCTGCTTCTGGTTCCTGATCCTGGTTTCGTCCGACTACCCTGCTGGTTCCTGATCCTGGTTTCGTCCGACTACCCTGCTGGTTCCTGATCCTGGCTTCGTCTGACTACCCTGCTGGTTCCTGATCCTGGCTTCGTCTGACTACCCTTCTGGTTCCTGACCTCTGGCTTCGCAAAGACTCTGCTTCGGTTTCGCCATCCGTTTGGACTTTTGCTTTACAGCTTTATTTTCAATAAAGCCTTCTTATTTTCACTTATCTCTTGTTGTACGTCTGGTTCATGGTTCCGTGACATTAGGACCAAGCCATGAATTCTGACGGTACAGGGCCATCCTCGCTACCCACGCTGGTTGCCAGACTTGATCAGCAGGATCACCTGTTGGGTCGGTTCGCTGTGGCGTTGCAAACCCTGCTTGAACGCACGGCTCATTTCGCTCCCATTGCCGATGGGTCGGTTGTCGCTCCTGGGGCCGCTCCTACTGCCGCTCCGGTTGTTGCGCCAGAGTCTACCCCGACACCTGTTGTTGCGCCTGCGGTGTTTCGGGGTATGACCGGTTCTGCCCCTCTTCCACAGCGCTTTGGGGGACAGCCAACTCAGTGCCGAGGTTTCCTTAACCAGGTGGGCATTTATTTCGAGTTGCTGCCACATGCCTTTCCTACTGAGAGATCAAAGGTGGGCTTCTTGATCTCGCTGCTCTCGGACAAGGCCTTGGCCAGCCCTTTATGAGAGAACAACAATCCGGTGGTTGCCGAGTTTTCCGGTTTTGTTGCTTCTCTTCGGAAGGTATTCGATGTGCCGGCTCGTGCTGCCTCTGCTGCGAAGCTCCTTATGTCCATCAGACAGGGTTCACGATCCGTAGCTGAATACGCCATTGAGTTTCGTACCCTGGCAGCAGAGGTGGGCTGGAATAATGAGGCTCTGGTCGCTGCTTTCTCTCATGGTCTCTCGGATGCCTTGAAGGATGAGGTTGCAGCTAAGGACCTACCAGTGGAGCTCGAGTCTCTTATTTCTTTCCTGATTTTGATTGACACCAGACTCAGGGAGAGACCTTCCTTTAAGGAGAGCCTGCGGAGGTTTTCTAACAGATTGGCGCCTACGTTTGCTGTCCCACCCGTGCCTCCCTCTCCTCCCACGCCTCCTGGGGATGACTTGTCTGGGGGTGAACCCATGCAGCTGGGGTTTGCTCGCCTGTCCGAGGGGGAGAGGGTACTCCGGAGACGCGAGGGCCGATGCATGTACTGTGGTCTCGGTGGGCATTTTGGGTTGGCATGTCCGAACCGTCCGGGAAACGCTCGCACCTGAGATCCTGTCGGGGGCAGATCTTGGGTGGAGTCTCCTCGTCCCCGGTTTCCCGTGTTGACAAACCACTGATCACTGTTGTCCTCTCCTGGGTCGGGGGCTCGGTGACGACCCAGGCGTTGGTGGACTCTGGTGCTGGTGGTTTGTTCATTGATAGTGTGTTCGCTGCCGCCAATTCCATTTCTCTGCAGGCTCGAGGTTCCCCACTGGCTCTTGAGGCGATAGACGGCAGACCCCTTCTGCCGCCACACGTGACTCATGAGACCCTTCCAGTGGGGATAGCCATTGGTGCCGTTCACAGAGAGTCGGTCTGCCTCCAGGTTATTTCGTCTCCACACTACTCGGTGGTCTTGGGGTACCCCTGGCTCCAGAAGCATAATCCGACTTTCGATTGGAGATCGGCCGAGATCCTCCCGTGGTCACCGCAGTGTGGGGCTAGTTGCATCCATGGGTCTGTCAAGTTGCTGTGTACTTCCTCGGACTCTCTGTTGCCTCCTGAATACGAGGAGTACCGGGATGTATTCGATAAGGTGCGCGCGGTTGCCCTACCTCCGCACCGCCCATACGATTGTGCCATAGAGTTACAATCTGGTGCCGTTCCTCCTCGTGGCAAAGTCTATCCACTGTCAGTAGCGGAGAATGAGGCCATGGAGGAGTACGTGAGGGAGGCGCTTTCACGCGGACACATTCGCAAATCCTCGTCCCCGGCAGGGGCTGGATTTTTCTTTGTGAAAAAGAAGGGCGGTGAGTTGAGGCCTTGCATCAATTACAGGGGTCTCAATCGCAATCACGATCAAGAACGCTTACCCGATACCCTTGATTTCCGAGCTGTTCGATCGCCTTAAAGGGGCCACGGTCTTTACCAAACTCGACCTGAGGGCGGCATATAACCTGGTAAGGATCAAGGCGGGCGATGAGTGGAAGACCGCGTTTAACACCAGGACCGGTCATTATGAATCCTTGGTTATGCCCTTTGGGTTGTGCAATGCGCCCGCAGTCTTTCAGGAATTCATCAACGATGTTTTCCGTGACCTGTTGCAGCAGTGTGTGGTGGTCTATTTGGATGACATCTTGGTATATTCTGAATCCATGGAGGCCCACATTCTGGATGTCAGACGAGTGTTGCAACGGTTACGAGAGAACAAGCTGTTCGGTAAGCTTGAGAAATGCGAATTTCACCGATCCCAGGTAACCTTCTTAGGTTACATCATTTCCGCTGAGGGGTTCTCCATGGATCCTGAGAAGGTTTCGGCTGTCTTACAGTGGCCCCAGCCCAGTGGTCTTCGTTCCCTGCAGCGCTTTTTGGGCTTCGCCAATTATTATCGGAAGTTCATCAGGGACTTTTCCATGCTAGCCAAGCCTCTCACGGATCTGACCAGGAAGGGCAGTAATTCCCAGGTCTGGCCGCTCGAGGCCATCCGAGCTTTTGAGGCTCTAAAGTCCGCCTTTGTGTCGGCTCCGATTCTGTCGCATCCCAACCCTGGGTTGCCCTTTGTCCTCGAGGTGGACGCGTCTGAGACGGGAGTAGGCGCCCTTCTGTCTCAGCGTAGAACACCAGAGGGTCCTCTGCTTCCTTGTGGGTTTTACTCCCGGAAACTGTCTTCCGCGGAGTGCAACTATCAGATTGGTGACAGGGAGTTATTGGCCATCGTGCAGGCTCTTAAAGAATGGAGGCACTTGCTCGAGGGTTCGGTGGTTCCGGTCCTCATCCTGACGGACCACAAGAATCTGACCTACCTTTCTGAGGCCAAGAGATTGACACCACGTCAGGCCAGATGGGCTCTGTTCTTGTCACGTTTTAATTACGTGGTCTCCTACCTACCCGGTTCCAAGAACATCAGGGCGGATGCCTTATCACGGCAGTACTCCGAGCTGTCCAGAGAGGAGTCGATTCCGACTTCGGTCATACCTCCGAATCAGATCTTGGCCGCCATTCGCACCAGCCTGACCTCTCCCCTGGGTGAGCAGATTTTGGCGGCTCAATCTGGTGCTCCCTCTGGGAGACCCAACGGCAGATGTTTTGTGCCTGAGGAGTTGCGCACTCGGTTGTTGCGAACCTACCATAACTCCAAGACCGCGGGGCATCCTGGAAAGAATCAGCTGTCCTGGGCTGTTTCACGTCTGTTCTGGTGGCCTTCCCTACGTTCCGACATTGCCGCATATGTAGCGGCATGCTCCGTTTGTGCCCAGAGTAAGTCTTCTGCAACCCATAGCCACTGGGGAGCGCCCATGGTCACACCTGGGGATGGATTTCATTGTGGACCTCCCTGCATCCCGAGGCCATACGGTCATTCTCATGATTGTGGATCGGTTTTCCAAAATGTGCCACTGTGTTCCTCTCAAGAAGTTACCCTCTGCACAAGAGTTGGCCACGATTTTTGCCAGGGAGGTCTTCCGGTTGCACGGTTTGCCCAAGGAGATTGTGTCGGATCGGGGGAGTCAGTTTGTGTCCAGGTTCTGGCGCGCCTTTTGCTCCCAGTTGGGGATTCATCTCTCCTTCTCCTCGGCCTACCACCCTCAGTCCAATGGGGCCGCAGAACGATCCAATCAGGCCTTGGAGCAATTCCTTCGTTGCTATGTCTCCGATCACCAAGACAATTGGGTTGACCTCCTGCCTTGGGCTGAGTTTGCCAGGAACACGGCGGTGAACTCTTCCTCTAGGACGTCTCCCTTCATGGCCAATTATGGGTTCCAACCTGCCGTGTTACCGGAGGTATTCTCTCCCCAGGATATTCCGGCTGTGGAGGATCACCTTTCCGTCCTACGTGCTTCTTGGGTACTGATCCAGAAGTCTCTTGAGGTCTCTGCGCAGCGCCAGAGACTCCAGGCTGATCGCAGACGAGCGCCTGCTCCTTCCTACCAGGTCGGAGACCGTGTATGGTTGTCCACCCGCAACCTCAACCTTCAAGTGCCCACTCCCAAGCTGGCGCCTCGCTTTGTTGGTCCCTTCCGAGTGCTTCGCAGGGTAAACCCGGTAGCCTATGCCCTTGCGCTTCCTCCTGGCATGCGGATCTCCAACGTGTTTCATGTCTCCCTGTTGAAGCCACTGGTGTGTAATCGTTTCACTTCCTCGGTTCCTCGGCCTCGTCCGGTCCAAGTGGGCAATCGTGAGGAGTATGAGGTGAGCAATATCCTGGACTCACGCCTGGTCCGCGGTCGGGTGCAGTTTTTGGTCCATTGGCGTGGTTATGGTCCAGAGGAGCGTTCCTGGGTTCCCTCCGCAGATGTCCATGCTCCTGCCTTGCTCCGAGCCTTCCACGCACACTTCCCTCAGAAACCGTTCTTTACTCCGCGGAGGAGGGGCCCTTGAGGGGGAGGTACTGTCATGGTCTTACCGTCTTGCTGTTCTCCTTCGTTTGACATGTGCTGGCGGCCATCTTGGTTTCTGGGTTTCTTGTAGCCTCCCACCCTGCGGCTCCTCCTTCCCACTGGGAGGAGCTGGATGCCTAGCTCATATATATAGGAGGTCTGTGGCTTCAGTTCCTTGCTTGGTCCTCCTGTGTTCACATGCTTCTAAGACTGCTGCTGCTTCTGGTTCCTGATCCTGGTTTCGTCCGACTACCCTGCTGGTTCCTGATCCTGGTTTCGTCCGACTACCCTGCTGGTTCCTGATCCTGGCTTCGTCTGACTACCCTGCTGGTTCCTGATCCTGGCTTCGTCTGACTACCCTTCTGGTTCCTGACCTCTGGCTTCGCAAAGACTCTGCTTCGGTTTCGCCATCCGTTTGGACTTTTGCTTTACAGCTTTATTTTCAATAAAGCCTTCTTATTTTCACTTATCTCTTGTTGTACGTCTGGTTCATGGTTCCGTGACAAATATTCTTGGGATGTCTGGTGTGAATCGCTTTCTTGAGGTCATGCCACAGCATCTCAATCGGGTTGAGGTCAGGACTATGACTGGGCCACTCCAGAAGGCGTATTTTCTTCTGTATAAACCATTCTGTTGTTGATTTACTTCTATGCTTTGGGTCGTTGTCCTGTTGCAACACCCATCTTCTGTTGAGCTTCAGTTGGTGGAAAGATGGCCTTAAGTTCTCCTGCAAAATGTCTTGATAAACTTGGGAATTCATTTTTCCTTCGATGATAGCAATCCGTCCAGGCCCAGACGCAGCAAAGCAGCCCCAAACCATGATGCCCCCACCACCATACTTCACAGTTGGGATGAGGTTTTGAGGTTGGCGTGCTGTGCCTCTTTTTCTCCACACATAGTGTTGTGTGTTTCTTCCAAACAACTCCACTTTGGTTTCATCTGTCCACAGAATATTTTGCAGTACTGCTGTGGAACATCTAGGTGCTCTTGTGCAAACTGTAAACGTGCAGCAATGTTTTTTTTGGACAGCAGTGGCTTCCTCTGTAGTGTCCTCCCATGAAATCCATTCTTGTTTAGTGTTTTACGTATCGTAGATTCTCTAACAGGGATGTTCGCATATGCCAGAGACTTTTGTAAGTCTTTAGCTGACACTCTAGGATTCTTCTTCCCCTCATTGAGCAGTCTGCGCTGTGCTCTTGCAGTCATCTTTACAGGACGGCCACTCCTAGGGAGAGTAGCAGCAGTGCTGAACTTTCTCCATTTATAGACAATGTGTCTTACCGTGGACTGATGAACAGCAAGGCTTTTGGAGATACTTTTATAACCCTTTCCAGCTTTATGCAAGTCAACAATTCTTAATCGTAGGTCTTCTGAGAGCTCTTTTGTGCGAGGCATCATTCACATCAGGCAATGCTTCTTGTGAAAAGCAAACCCAGAACTGGTGTTTTTTTTTTATAGGGCAGGGCAGCTGTAACCAACACCTCCAATCTCATCTCATTGATTGGACTCCAGTTGGCTGACACCTCACTCCAATTAGCTCTTGGAGATGTCATTAGTCTAGGGGTTCACATACTTTTTCCACCTGCGCTGTGAATGTTTATATGGTGTGTTCAATAAAAACATGGTAACATTTAATTCTTTGTGTGTTATTAGTTTAAGCAGACTGTGATTGTCTATTGTTGGGACTTAGATGAAGATCAGATCACATTTTATGACCAATTTGTGCAGAAATCCATATCATTCCAAAGGGTTCACATACTTTTTCTTGCAACTGTATATAAACTAGTCTCCATAAGGCCTCTTGTGCAACGTTGTGCATCCGTTCCGTGCATTGGGGACCGCAATTTGTGGTCCCCAATGCACGGGCAACGTCCGTGCGGCGGCCGGGACGGATCGAGACTCATTCAACTTGAATGGGTCCGTGATCCATCCGCACCGCAAAAAAATAGAACAAGTTCTATTTTTTTTGTGGTGCGGAGGCACGGACAGAAACAACACGGGTTCCGATCGGTGCTTCCGTTCCGCATCTCCGTGATTGTGGACCCATTCAAGTGAATGGGTCCGCATCCGTGATGCGGAGTGCACACGGGCCAGTGCACGTGTATTGCGAACCCACCGTATGCGGGTTGCAATATGGCCTTGGGCACACAACGTTCGTGTGCAAGAGGCCTAATAGAAATAGTACCCAGAGGTCCCCCCAAGGCCTCTCAGGCAGAAAAGCTGATTCTGTCTGCTCTGTGCTTGGCGTGCATGCTGACCTGCATTCCCTGGACTTTGTGTGGCTATCATGGCCCATAAACAGGTAGGAACTAGTGTTAGGGACCACTCCATAGAGGCGACCTTGACGTGGTGAGTGGCTTATTACGCTTTGGCCAAAATGTACACCAATGCCTCATCCAGCATAGAGGCAGGGCAGAATGCTAGTTGCAGAGTGCTATCACATTTGTTTTTTTTGCGTTTGTATATGTATTTCGCCATAGTGATGTGCACCACATACAGGGTTGTGCTGACTCAATCACCCACATCTGTTCTGATAAAGGTCTTTTGTCCTGAAAGAGCTAGTTGAAGATATGCGTTTTGAGAACTGGCAGACTGTTTCGGCATGCAACAGTTTTAGTCTGGCCACTTCTCAGCATGTTTTCCGTTTTGCAACTGGATCTCTACCATTCCCCATTACAGTGAATGGGGCTGGTGGTTGTCAGGTAGCATCTAGCAGTGCTGGAACAGCCTGCTGGAAATGTGCGATGCACGGCAACGGCCATAGGTCCCTTAAAGCAAATGTTTTTTGTGACGCCAGTTGCAGTGAAGCAACAAGGGCACAGGGACCCTTTTAGTGATGTAGTAGATGGTACTCAGGTGTAGAAATGCCAGAGTGGTGTAGGGTGGCCTAAATGTCCCTTAATGTTGGTGCACGTGTCACGGTGCTCCTACCTGGATACGCTGGAACCCAGTCGTTGTCGTCCAAAGCAGAGCAAATAGGGCGAATAATCGAGGGATTCCGTTATGCGGAATGGCCACGGAACGGTGCTCATGTATTGCGAATCCGCAAATGTGGTCCACAATACAGCAACGGGCAGCACACGTTTGTGTGAACGAACCCTTATGCTGTGTAAATCTGTTTAGAAGGCTATACTGTTGTTGTGAAATACTCAGCTTTTGGTAACCCCAAAAGATCTATTAGGGGAAATGGGATTTAGAAGCACTTCCTGTTGAGCTGTGCTTCGTGCACAGCTCATCAGGGAGCTTACCATGGCAGGCCTGGTAAGCTTCAGAACCGTCCAGGCCTGCCATACTAATTTCACTGTGGGGGCTCCAATCAGAAGGCAGAATTAGCCGCATTCTTCTTCCTAACTCCACAGATGGCACGATCGGCGTTGATCACGGCATCTTAGGGGTTAAATAATGGGGTTTGACGCGATCATCATTTCCCATCATTGTAGCCAGGTGCCTGCTGTATTATACAGCCAGCACCCACCTCGTATGTTGTGGGCTCACCGTAGCAGACTGCTCCATACATTCCCTCAACCACTATGACATACTGGTACGTCATGGTGGTTGAAGGGGTTACTCCTTATTGGAAAAATATTGTATGTGTTTTCCACATGTGGGACTCTCTTCAATTGCAAAATATTTGGGTTTGTTATAATGCTAATTTTTATGAAAAATTCAGGATGAATTCCATATTTATAGAATTGATTTGCTCATCTCTAGTATGTATTTATACATATCTCCTTGAGCTGCATAGATCAATTGCACTCTTTTTTATCCACTAAGTTCTTGGTGGAAGCCTCAAACTGTTCAATCAGTGCTTTTTCATAATACGATTTTTATCTATTGCTCTATATAATGTTACTCTCTTTCCAAAAGAAAACTGAGTGCCTCATACCAGGAATTCAGCTCTTTCTGGTTAACTGCCTGTTAGCAGAGTTGAGCAAAGAAACTTTGCTTGGCTGCCTGAGAGGCCTTGGTTTGGTACTATTTCTTCTTATGGAGTGCACAGAGTATGCATGAGAAGTATTGCAAGCCAGTCAATGCTTCTCTGGGTTTTGGGGAAAAATAAATGAAAATTAGCACATCTTACATCTGCTGACTAGGGTTGAGCGAACCCAAACGAACGGGTTCGTACCGAACTTTACGGTGTTCGGCACCCGAACCCAAACATTTCAGTAAAAGTTCGGGTTTGGGTTCGGTGTTCGGGTAATATTAATATACCATCGGATCGGAGTTTTCTCCAATCCGATGGTATATTTTAACTTGAAGCGTCCCCATCACCATGGGAATGCCTCTATGTTAGAATATACCATCTGATTTGAGTTAGATCGTGAAAACTCAGATCCGACAGTATATTCTAACACAGAGGCGTTCCCATAGTGATAAGGACGCTTCAAGTTAGAATATACTGAGAACTGTGGACATAACGGCCCCCTGCTGCCTGGCAGCACCTGATCTCTTACAGGGGGCTGTGATCCGCACAATTAACCCCTCAGGTGCCGCACCTGAGGGGTTAATTGTGCGGATCACAGCCCCCTGTAAGAGATCAGGTGCTGCCAGGCAGCAGGGGGCCAGACCCCTTTCCCTCCCCAGTATTAAAATTATTGGTGGCCAGTGCGGCCCCCCTCCCTATTAATATCATTGGTGGCTACTGCGGGCCCCCCCCCCCACCCCCTATTAAAATCATTGGTGGCTAGTTTTTTTTAAAGTTCGGCCGAACTCCCCGAACCGAACATCTAGGTGTTTGCTCAACTCTACTGCTGACATCAGATAGGCTTAGGAAAGATAATTTGAATATCTTTCCCAGAAACTCAGAGGGGCATTGCCTGGCCTACAATACTCTGCACATGTACTACACATACTAGGTGCTCTCCGTAATGTGAAAAAGAGTCTTTGTAAATGAACCCCAGTGTATCAGTGCAGGCAATCCTCTGTGAGATAAATGCATGGAACTCTCCTGACCTTAGAGTTTATTACAATGTATCAGTCTGTATCCTGGGTCTTACCTCATAGACTATTGTGATTGGTTGAAAGGAGAGGGTTTGCTCACATGTGATGGATATAGTTCAGTTTTGTAAAATTAAGTAAGATGTCGCACTAAGAACACTCAAACGACACCAGGTGCTCCTGTAAATTGAGACCACTCACTCAATATAGAAAAGCATATACGTATATAGGTGAACAGGGCACTCAAGGATAGTTCAGTTTTGCACCAGCAAATTACAATACCAGCAAGAGGGAAGAGACTTTACAAACTCTCCATCACACGCTGTAGACAAAAAATTTCAGCAGAATGTGTAGTGCCCGGGAGCAGGGGTACTGTGAAGTCTGGACATTTGTGCACATTTGCCACTGTTTTCTTACTTTATTTCACTTGAAAGGGTTAACGTGCACTGTTTAATACTGTGTAACTGCATGTTTTATATGTATGTTGTGATATATATATCTTTTTCATTTGCACTGTATTTGTGAGGCTCTGTGGAAAGGGTTAATGAATACTGAGAGACTTTTGGGACTTTGAAAGAGAAGCTGGTAATTTTCCACAGCTGCCATAAGGTTTAAAGAAGAGCATGTTTTGGAGGGAAAAAACAGACGTTGTTTACACCCAAACCAGACAGCCTGACCTTTTAAATGTCTGGTTTTAGCTCTGTTGTTATGTCTGGAAACTTGTTTTTGTCTGGAAAATGTTCTGTGTGATTGCCATTGAGTATCATTAAAGCTCTAATGTAAGTCTATGAGAGATGGAAAGTGTTACAATGTATCTGTTTGTTCTGAGCTTCTCCACTCCACCCCTCAAACTAGAGGGTTCCAGTCTAGTTAAAACTGTATATAAGGAGACCAATCAGAGCCCCTAGTGTGCTGCAGTTAGGGACCATTGCTTGGAGGGGAGACTCATGTTAGTCTGCTTGAGTGGCCAGAAGAAGACGCTGAAATAAGGACACTGAGCCACAGACCATGGGTCACCAGCCTTGTGACCAAGGAGCCACCAAGACTACTGAGCTACAGATTATGGGCCTCCAGCCTTTGACCAGGGTACCAGCTATCTGAGAGAGAGAGAGAGAGCGCGAGAGACAGAGGGACAGCTATCTCAGGCCTTTCCTCAGAATTGAAGCCTTCTTCTGCCAGGGAGGAGACTGGAGAAGACAGCCCTTTGCCTTGCCTGTATTGTTTTGCACCTGAATTCCTCCAGTAAAGCATACTGGTTACTGCAGACCCTGACTCTCTGGACTTATTTTCCATTGCAGTGCATCACGTCTTACCATCCCCTCCAGAGAGCATCAACACATGGTGAAACCTCAACAGTGTCCGGGGACCCAGCATAGCGTTGGGGCCACCCCAAAACCGACCACTGCAATTTGGCGTCACGAACAGGATACTTTCCAGTGCCAGCAAAGTAAGTCATCGTGAATCCAGCCCCAGTGGATCAAGACAGCCAGTAGCATCTACAGGAATGCCCCAGCCTGTATCTGAGGTGAACCAGCCCCATGAAAGCATCTGTGACTGTAAGTGTTACCCTTGTGGGTTCTGCCACAAGCAAGTGACTGTGCTAATAAGACTGTATCCTGCATTACTACTGTATGCTGCATTACTAGCCAGAGAATTACTAGTAAAGAATGGCTATTATAAAGAAAAGTCTGTTTAGGAAAATGTAGAAACTTCTTCTAGGATGCTGTCCATTTTTGCTGATGATGCTTAAGATGTTTGCATACTTTGAAAAAACATTGTCTTGCTGCGAACTATGTAAAAGGCTATGTACTGTTTATATTCAATTAGGAAGTCTGTTATATTGCCAGCTGTGATAAAATGCAAACGTGTTATGGTCAGCACTGTAGAGGGTGAAGTGAAAAAGGGTCAAAATGATGTTTGAAATGATGACCACGTTGAGAATGGGCTTATTTTCATGTACACCGTGTATATTGTGCTTGATATATATATATATATATATATTGTGCTATGTTGGTACTGTTTGCCAGTAAAGTAATTGGTTCGGTCCAGATAGCAATGTCCTTTTGAGTGTTTTTGCTGCAGGTGCAGATGCCGGCCAGAGATACAATGAAAAAGAAGGGGAGCGCCCAACCCTACATGATCTAGATCTGTGACCTAAATACAGTATCTGCTATCCCATTTCCCCCCGGTGGTGACCAGTGATGACCATTTCGATGACCCTACTGAAGTCTGTCAACTTCCAGCTTGCTGACCACTGATGACCAGCTTGACATCTAAAACCTTGATCAACCAGTTGTATCCTGTCCACAAATATCCCTCATGTTCCATAGAACCAGCTACCAGAATACATCATCGTTTACCAGGCAGAATACAGCATCAGCAGCCCACCAATCCGAAGTAGAACTAAACAAGTCTTGTTGTTGACAAAGCCAATGCTTAATCCTGTTCATAACATTTACCAGCCTGCACCCTAGAGGAAGATTAAAGGCCGCCTAGACATGGACTATCTCAAACCTCATGTACATAGTTGGTGCCTGTTGCACGAATCTTCTTTCTTAAGCAGTTCTGAATGTGTCGGGAACATCATAATTAAAGTAGGGGAGAGTGTAGGGCCCTGGAGAAGAGGTCATTTAAAGTCTGGACATTTGTGGACATTTTCCCCTGTGCAAAGTTAAAACCTCTTACTTTATTTCACTTGAAAGGGTTAACATGCACTGTTTATTACTGTGTAACTGCATTTTATATGTATGTTGTGATATATATCTTGTTCATTTGCACTGTATTTGTGAGGCTCTGGAAAGGGTTGATGAACACTGAGAGACTTTTGGGACTTTGAATAAGAAGCTGGTTTTCATAGCTGCCATAAGGTTTAAAGAAGAGCGTGTTTTGGAAAAAGCCAGACTTGTTTACCCCCAAAACCAGACAGTCTGACCTTTTGGATGTCTGGTTTAGCTCTCTTGTTATGTCTGGAAACTTGTTTTTGTCTGGAAAAACTGTAGTGTCATTGTCATTGAGTTTCATTGAACCTCTAATGTAAGTCTATGACAGACGGAAAGTGTAACATTGTATCTGTTTGTGCTGAGCTTCTCCACTCCACCCCTCTCACTAGAAGGTTCTAGCTTAGCTATAAATGGTGTATAAGGAGAGCAGTCAGAGCCCCTAGTGTTCTGCAGTTAGGGACCAGTTCTTGGAGGGGAGACTCTGTCAGTCTGCATGAGTGACCAGAAGAAGACGCTGAGATGGGGACGCTGAGCCACAGACCCTGGATCACCAGCCCTGTGACCAAGGAGCCACCCGGACTACGGAGCTACAGACCGTGGGCCTCCAGCCTTTGACCAGGGTACTAACCTTCTGAAGAGAGAGGGACAGCTAGCTCAGGCCTTTCCTCAGCATCAAACCCTTCTTCTGCCGGGGAGGAGACTGGAGAAGCCGCTCAGTGCACTGCCTGTATTGTTTTGCACCTGAATTCCTTCAGTCAAGAAGCCCCCTGGTTACTGCAGACCCCGACTCTCTGGACTTATCTCCCACTGGGGTGCACCACGCCTTACCATCCCTTCTGGAGAACAGGAACACGTGGTGACACATCCACAGTGTCCGGGGAACTCAGCGTAGCGTTGGGGTCCGCTGCAAATGTGCACATAAATTGATCTGCAGCACGGGTTCTAAACCCACAGAATGTCAGTGTGATCTGCGGATTTCTGTCATTGATTTCACCCTTTGCAATGTGAACCTGCAGCAGTCACATTATAAATTCCAACAAATTTGGAAAATACACATTGGACCCATCCTGTGTGGACGCACCAGTAAGGAATCATCAGGTCAGGATGGGTTTTTTGTCTCTGAGAGTAATCACAAATGTTTCCAGAAACTGACAGCAAGCAGAGATCCTGAAAGCCTATTAGAAATCTGCAGAAGGTTCCGTTCTACCATGATTAGCCTGGATTGGAGCGATGGCTCCGGGAGTGGAGATGCTTCAGCCGCTATAGATCCACCATTGAGTGCACTTAATTTTTATTGAGCGCTGATCACCTCTGTGATTTGTAGTTATGTAATGAACATGCGGCCGCTGCACTAATCACTCCGCAGGACCGGGGCCCCGGGGACTGGGATCTACACGCCATGCATTTTCCGGGGTCTACCCCATCTTTTCCAATCCTCCAAGGAGTTCTGCTCAATTAGGGAAATGTCAGGCCTCAGTTGTTAATGAGCTAGTGATCCATAATGGAGGAGAAGCGGCGCCTCTCTGATAGCGCTGATAATAGACTTCAGACTGACCACCTGGAAGCCGGCTGTCACATTAACCCTATAAGCCCCATATTACAAGTACACCCAGGACGTGCAGCTTGTTTTCTTGCTCATGCAAGAATGTGTCATTCTGTTACAATGTGTCAGGAGAATTCCTGTACTCCGGCATCTCCCAGATTATGGAGCGGCACGCCCCTGTGCAGCCCAGGCTCTCTTCACTTCCGCCATGCTTCATTCACTTCTATGGGAGTGCCGAGAACAACCCGTGCAGGCGTGCATGCTGGTAGTTGTAGTACCACAACAGCTGGAGTGCCGGAGGTGGGTGACACCTGGTTTGTGCAGATAGACATTGATGTATGTGGGACCAGGGCCGCTGAAATCATAGGGAAAATGATTGATGATGACGTCAGAGCAGGGTCTACATGGGGGTCGTCTCAAGTGGGGCACCTATGGGGCAGGTGTTCACTAATAAAAAAGATGTATCACCTATCCTAATGGGTGGGAGTCCGACCACTGGGACCCCCACAATCTTGAGAATGGCGTAGGGCAGCACTCAGCTACCTGCTGCAGTCCCATAGGAATGAATGGAGCAGCAACCTCTCAGGACCCCCGGCGGTCGGACCCCCATGGATCAGATACTTACCTATAGGGGACATGTCGGTCCTTGTCACGTCCACCATGCCTCCCTGTCTGAGTACTCAGCACATGGCTGGTGCTCTCCTGAAGTACTCTCAGGTTCTGGATGCTTCCTCGCTCAGGTATTTAAGGCTGGTAATGATCATATACAATTTGGGCACAGATGTAAATTTGCATAATTAAAAGGAGAGCGCTTTGTTCTGTGCAGCCGCCGTCTGATCAGGGGAAGCAGCCGCGATGACTGGAAGCTTCAATCTGTGAGAAGATAAAGATGAAGAAGAACTCGAGAACAAAAAAACAATCATTTACACTCAAAATGAAAATGTAACAATCCCTCCTCGATGAATGAAGGTAACGAGGAGCGACCGATACAATGTAACGAGCTGCATTTACTGCACAGCAAAAGTCCAGTGTATTCAGGGCTAAACCTTGTCCAGTCCCCCCAATCCATAGGAGGCTGCTAGGTACAACCCAAAATGGCAGTATTATGTCTAGCACTGCAGGATTGCATGGCAGTATTATGTCTAGCACTGCAGGATTGTAGGGCAGTATTATGTCTAGCACTGCAGGATTGTAGGGCAGTATTATGTCTAGCACTGCAGGATTGTAGGGCAGTATTATGTCTAGCACTGCAGGATTGTAGGGCAGTATTATGTCTAGCACTGCAGGATTGTAGGGCAGTATTATGTCTAGCACTGCAGGATTGTAGGGCAGTATTATGTCTAGCACTGCAGGATTGTAGGGCAGTATTATGTCTAGCACTGCAGGATTGTAGGGCAGTATTATGTCTAGCACTGCAGGATTGTAGGGCAGTATTATGTCTAGCACGGCAGGATTGTAGGGCAGTATTATGTCTAGCACTGCAGGATTGTAGGGCAGTATTATGTCTAGCACTGCAGGATTGTAGGGCAGTATTATGTCTAGCACTGCGGGATTGTAGGGCAGTATTATGTCTAGCACTGCGGGATTGTAGGGCAGTATTATGTCTAGAATTGCGGGATTGTATGGCAGTATTATGTCTAGCACTGCGGGATTGTATGGCAGTATTATGTCTAGCACTGCGGGATTGTATGGCAGTATTATGTCTAGCACTGCGGGATTGTATGGCAGTATTATGTCTAGCACTGCAGGATTGTATGGCAGTATTATGTCTAGCACTGCAGGATTGTATGGCAGTATTATGTCTAGCACTGCAGGATTGCAGGGCAGTATTATGTCTAGCACTGCAGGATTGTAGGGCAGTATTATGTCTAGCACTGCATGATTGTAGGGCAGTATTATGTCTAGCACTGCAGGATTGTAGGGCAGTATTATGTCTAGAACTGCAGGATTGTAGGGCAGTATTATGTCTAGCACTGCAGGATTGTAGGGCAGTATTATGTCTAGCACTGTAGGATTGTAGGGCAGTATTATGTCTAGAACTGCAGGATTGCATGGCAGTATTATGTCTAGCACTGCAGGATTGCATGGCAGTATTATGTCTAGCACTGCAGGATTGTAGGGCAGTATTATGTCTAGCACTGCAGGATTGTAGGGCAGTATTATGTCTAGCACTGCAGGATTGTAGGGCAGTATTATGTCTAGATTGTTAATGTCACGCATTGCACCCGCGCAGAATTCTCGCTTCATGTGAAAGGCGCCTATGGGCCCAGGACTGCGTGAAAAACACAGAATATAGAACATGCTGCGATTCTCACGCAACGCAGAACTGATTTGTAAAAACAAAAACACTCGGGTGCACAGACCCATTGAAATGAATTGGTTCAGGATTCAGTGCGGGTGCTATGAATTCACTTCACACATTGCAACAGCGCAGAAAACTCGCTCGTGTGAAAGGGACCCTAAGTAGAGCTTGAGAGGCAGAGAAAGGGTTACTGCCGAGGGCCACAAACGGGTTGCGACCTGGCCGGTGAACCAGCAGTCTAGTTGGTATTTCCAGCAGGAGGCCGGTGCTGTATAGAAATGGAGGCAAGGTCAGGAGCTTAGAAGGATGAGATACAGATTCGGCTGTATCTCAGGCTGCACAGCAGTTAGAGCCATGAGCCAGGTCTTGTTTTAAAGCTAAGACTCTATGGTGCTGCTTTCATACAGCCTGAGAAATAGCTCTTAGAAATCAGGTCAGAAGTGAGATCTGCATGTAATACCTCTCACTCCTAACTCCTAAGAGATATATCTCAGCTAGCACCATAATCTGAGACCTGGCTCATCTCTACAGCCTGAGATATGAGGCTGCAGGGGGCGCTATACATTGTGCACATAGCAGCGGTGATTGGTGATATGAGGCTGCAGGGGGCGCTATACATTCTGCACATAGCAGTGGTGATTGGTGATATGAGGCTGCAGGGGGCGCTATACATTCTGCACATAGCAGCGGTGATTGGTGATATGAGGCTGCAGGGGGCGCTATACATTGTGCACATAGCAGCGGTGATTGGTGATATGAGGCTGCAGGGGGCGCTATACATTGTGCACATAGCAGTGGTGATTGGTGATATGAGGCTGCAGGGGGCGCTATATATTGTGCACATAGCAGTGGTGATTGGTGATATGAGGCTGCAGGGGGCGCTATACATTGTGCACATAGCAGAGGTGATTGGTGATATGAGGCTGCAGGGGGCGCTATACATTGTGCACATAGCAGTAGTGATTGGTGATATGAGGCTGCAGGGGGCGCTATATATTGTGCACATAGCAGTGGTGATTGGTGATATGAGGCTGCAGGGGGCGCTATACATTGTGCACATAGCAGAGGTGATTGGTGATATGAGGCTGCAGGGGGCGCTATACATTGTGCACATAGCAGCGGTGATTGGTGATATGAGGCTGCAGGGGGCGCTATACATTGTGCACATAGCAGTGGTGATTGGTGATATGAGGCTGCAGGGGGCGCTATACATTGTGCACATAGCAGCGGTGATTGGTGATATGAGGCTGCAGGGGGCGCTATACATTGTGCACATAGCAGAGGTGATTGGTGATATGAGGCTGCAGGGGGCGCTATACATTGTGCACATAGCAGCGGTGATTGGTGATATGAGGCTGCAGGGGGCGCTATACATTGTGCACATAGCAGTGGTGATTGGTGATATGAGGCTGCAGGGGGCGCTATACATTGTGCACATAGCAGTGGTGATTGGTGATATGAGGCTGCAGGGGGCGCTATACATTCTGCACATAGCAGCGGTGATTGGTGATATGAGGCTGCAGGGGGCGCTATACATTGTGCACATAGCAGCGGTGATTGGTGATATGAGGCTGCAGGGGGCGCTATACATTGTGCACATAGCAGCGGTGATTGGTGATATGAGGCTTCAGGGGGCGCTATACATTGTGCACATAGCAGTGGTGATTGGTGATATGAGGCTGCAGGGGGCGCTATACATTGTGCACATAGCAGCGGTGATTGGTGATATGAGGCTGCAGGGGGCGCTATATATTGTGCACATAGCAGTGGTGATTGGTGATATGAGGCTGCAGGGGGCGCTATACATTGTGCACATAGCAGCGGTGATTGGTGATATGAGGCTGCAGGGGGCGCTATACATTGTGCACATAGCAGCGGTGATTGGTGATATGAGGCTGCAGGGGGCGCTATACATTGTGCACATAGCAGTAGTGATTGGTGATATGAGGCTGCAGGGGGCGCTATACATTGTGCACATAGCAGTGGTGATTGGTGATATGAGGCTGCAGGGGGCGCTATACATTGTGCACATAACAGCGGTGATTGGTGATATGAGGCTGCAGGGGGCGCTATACATTGTGCACATAGCAGCGGTGATTGGTGATATGAGGCTGCAGGGGGCGCTATACATTGTGCACATAGCAGCGGTGATTGGTGATATGAGGCTGCAGGGGGCGCTATACATTGTGCACATAGCAGCGGTGATTGGTGATATGAGGCTGCAGGGGGCGCTATACATTGTGCACATAGCAGTAGTGATTGGTGATATGAGGCTGCAGGGGGCGCTATACATTGTGCACATAGCAGTGGTGATTGGTGATATGAGGCTGCAGGGGGCGCTATACATTGTGCACATAGCAGCGGTGATTGGTGATATGAGGCTGCAGGGGGCGCTATACATTGTGCACATAGCAGCGGTGATTGGTGATATGAGGCTGCAGGGGGCGCTATACATTGTGCACATAGCAGCGGTGATTGGTGATATGAGGCTGCAGGGGGCGCTATACATTGTGCACATAGCAGTGGTGATTGGTGATATGAGGCTGCAGGGGGCGCTATACATTGTGCACATAGCAGCGGTGATTGGTGATATGAGGCTGCAGGGGGCGCTATACATTGTGCACATAGCAGTGGTGATTGGTGATATGAGGCTGCAGGGGGCGCTATACATTGTGCACACAGGACGGGCTGATTTCCTGCTCTGGCTGGGAGGTTCAGCCATTATCACCTCTGTGCACAGATGTAGCGGTGAGACCCATCTGCCGCTAATACCGTAACCGTCTTATTATTCCCCTGGCGTACAGTAACGCGCTCCGTCTCACTGTTATTTATACTCCAGTAAATTTCTAGATTTCTCTTCCATGGCCCTGTAAATGGATAAATAATCTAATCTAGAGCATGATGGCCTCTACCCGAGCATGAAACGACCTATCGCAGCGCCGCTTCCTGCATCGCTACGCTGAATATCAAAGACCGAGCCACCAAAACACCTCAACCGGGCAACACAGAGACATTACAGGGAAGAATGCCGCCAGATACCCTACTATACACCTATATGTAGAAATGGCGCTATATACCTTACTACATTCCTATACGTACTAATGGAGCCATATACATTATTATACACATATACGTACTAATGGAGCCATATACCGTATGGTACCGTATGCTCCTATATGTACCATATACCGTATGCTCCTATATGTACTAATGCCGCCATATATGATACTATGCTCCTATATGTACTAATGCCGCCATATATGATACTATGCTCCTATATGTACTAATGGCCGCAGATATACTACTATACTCCTATATGTACTAATGCCGCCATATATGATACTATGCTCCTATATGTACTAATGGCCACAGATATACTTCTATGCTCCTATATGTACTAATGCCGCCATATATGATACTATGCTCCTATATGCACCAATGCTGCTGCCCAGTTGTCTGCTTAGTTCTCAACTTTATCCAGAAATGGATTCCAAGAGTCCAGTTAAGGATGACTTCTGCTAGGTAGACACCACTGGTATTATGAGGCGCTATGGTTTTGGGGGGACTATTGTTGCTTCTATATGTGCACTATAGATGCAGTCATTGTCTATAAGCTCTGCATCAACAATGATATATGTAACTGAGGGGGGCCTAGTGTTTTAGGGGCATGGCTTTGATAAGTTTCATGCAGTTTGCTGCTTTTGTTGCACATTTACTGTGCCTCATTGTGGCTTGGTATATTTCACACAGTTTAAAGCGTACCTGAGTATTCAAACCAGTTTGCATACTGGCTGTGCTTCTTGTACAATCATAACTGTGAAGGAACAGGCACTTTTTGGGCTTCCTTAATGTCTTTTTTAGCCATATTATTCCCTGTTTCAGCTGCACAGCTAGATGCATTTCTCTCACAAGCATAGGGAGTCTCCCTTCTGTGGAATACGTGGAATTTGCACTGTACTCCTGTGACGTCCTTTCCCTTACATCCCACTCTGGGCTCACAGAACAGATAAGACGGGGTAGGTCCCACTTACAGACACACAGGAGCGGACTGTGATGTTTAGAAGTAGTTCTTTTATCAGACTCAGGATCTCAGATAGCTCTGACGCGCCCCCAGGTCCTCTCTGCCGTCTCGAGTCTCTGGCACTAGTAGAAGTGGATGTGAGACCCCTATGTGGCCATGACTTTACAGTATATTTTTTCAGATTGATTCAGGTGGTTTTTATAAATGAAGTGATTTGGAATTTTTTTACGCCGTTATCTATAAAATTAAATAAAAGTATGGAGATTCTTTAATGATATACTGATTACTAATTCAGGTAACATTTAAAGGGACAGTCTCCATGAAGTCCGCACAGGTCGTCACTATGAAGCAGTTTCTTTCCATTAAATTTTTTCTTCAACTTTTGGATAGTATTTGGCTTTGAGGGACCTTGGGCACCAATGATTCCCCCGGTCACACAGTCCTCTATATTTTATACTCTGTACTTGAAGAGTCCCTCTCCTTGGTGGGTCTTGGTTCGCAGAGGACCTTGGTCCTTGATGGGTCTCAGTCCCCAAAGTGTCTTTGCTCTGAATATCTGTTTTCTATGTGGCCAATTCCGCAACAGGTCTCAGACCTCAATGGTTCTTGGTTGTCGGTGGGTCATTCCTATGTTATATGTGACCAGCTCCTTAGTTAGTCTCAATTCTCAGTGGTTCTTTGTATTGGGAGGGTCTTTGTTCTGAATATTTGAGCTAAGTGTGACCACCTCCTCTGTGTCTCCTTTTTGTCGTTGGGTCTCTATCCTTGATAGATGTTGTTCCTCAAAATGTTGTTGCTCTGAATATCAGTGGTAAATGTATCAAGCTCCTCAGTGGGTTTTGGTTCTTGATGGAGCTCAGTTTTCAGAGGGACTCCTGGTCCTTGATGGGTTTCAGTCTTCGGGAGGGGGTCTTTATTCTGAACATCTGTGTTATGTGTGACCAATACCTCTGTGGGTCTGAAGGTCAGGAAAGCAGAGAAGCAATGACGGAAGCCAGACGAATATCTAAGATATCCCTCTCATCAGGTAGCTACAGGGATCGCTTTATCTACAGCTCATTGAGCTGATTGCATCCTCAACTATCTCATATGAGACCAAGTCAAGTGTCATCGATTCATTAAATGAGGCTCAGTTCAATCGCCATTAAACACAAGTGAGCTGGTGGCCATGGAATTCTGTAAGCTAACTAATAGGCAGATCTAGCCACCAGTGCAGCAGAATGTGCGCATTTCCAGTCATCAGTATATGGATTGCCACTGAATTCTTATTGCATCCACCTCCATCAGATACAACTGCTCACACACCATTTCAGAATAACAACATATCCAGCACACATAGGGCTCCCTCAAAGAGATCTATACAACCACCACTAGAGAGAGGTCAGGAGATTACTGCATACATATATACACAATCACCACTAGAGGGAGCTCAGGAGATTACTGCATACATATATACACAGCCACCACTAGAGGGAGCTCAGGAGATTACTGCATACAGATATATACAGCCACCACTAGATGGAGCTCAGGAGATTACTACATACACATATATACAGCCACCACTAAGAGAAGCTCAGGAGATTACTGCATACAGATATATACAGCTACCACTAGAGAGAGCTCAGGAGATTACTACATACAGATATATACAGCCACCACTAGAGGGAGCTCAGGAGATTACTACATACAGATATATACAGTCTCCACTAGAGGGAGCTCAGGAGATTACTCCATACAGATATACACAGTCTCCACTAGAGGGAGCTCAGGAGATTACTGCATACATATATACACAGTCACCACTATAGGGAGCTCAGGAGATTACTGCATACATATATACACAGTCACCACTAGAAGGAGCACAGGAGATTACTACATACAGATATATACAGTCACCACTAGAGGGAGCTCAGGAGATTACTACATACAGATATATACAGCCACCACTAGAGGGAGCTCAGGAGATTACTACATACAGATATATACAGCCATCACTAGAGGGAGCTCAGGCGATTACTGCATACAGATATATATATAGCCACCACTAGAGGGAGCTCAGGAGATTACTGCATACAGATATATACAGCCACCACTAGAGGGAGCTCAGGAGATTACTGCATACATATATACACAGTCACCAATAGAAGGAGCACAGGAGATTACTACATACAGATATATACAGCCACCACTAGAGGGAGCTCAGGAGATTACTACATACAGATATACACAGTCACCACTAGAAGGAGCTCAGGAGATTACTACATACAGATATATACAGCCACCACTAGAGGGAGCTCAGGAGATTACTACATACAGATATATACAGCCATCACTAGAGGGAGCTCAGGAGATTACTACATACAGATATATACAGCCACCACTAGAGGGAGCTCAGGCGATTACTGCATACAGATATATATAGCCACCACTAGAGGGAGCTCAGGAGATTACTACATACAGATATATACAGCCACCACTAGAGGGAGCTCAGGAGATTACTACATACAGATGTATACAGCCACCACTAGAGGGAGCTCAGGAGATTACTACATACAGATATATACAGCCACCACTAGAGGGAGCTCAGGAGATTACTACATACAGATGGTACAGCCACCACTAGAGGGAGCTCAGGAGATTACTACATACAGATATATACAGCCACCACTAGAGGGAACTCAGGAGATTACTACATACAGATATAAACACCCACCACTAGGAGGATCTCAGGATATTACTACATACAGATATATACAGCCACCACTAGAGAGAACTCAGGAGATTACTACATACAGATATATACAGCCACCACTAGAGGGAGCTCAGGTGATTACTACATACAGATGTATATAGCCACCACTAGAGGGAGCTCAGGAGATTACTACATACAGATGCATACAGCCACCACTAGAGGGAGCTCAGGAGATTACTACATACAGATATATACAGCCACCACTAGAGGGAGCTCAGGAGATTACTACATACAGATGTATACAGCCACTACTAGAGGGAGCTCAGGAGATTACTGTATACAGATATATACAGCCACCACTAGAGGGAACTCAGGAGATTACTGCATACAGATATATACAGCCACCACTAGAGGGAGCTCAGGAGATTACTACATACAGATATATACAGCCATCACTAGAGGGAGCTCAGGAGATTACTACATATAGATATATACAGCCACCACTAGAGGGAGCTCAGGAGCTTACTACATACAGATATATACAGCCACCACTAGAAGGAGCTCAGGAGATTACTACATACAGATGAATACAGTCACCACTAGAGGGAGCTCAGGAGATTACTACATACAGATGTATACAGCCACCACTAGAGGGAGCTCAGGAGATTACTACATACAGATATATACAGCCACCACTAGAAGGAGCACAGGAGATTACTGCATACAGATGTATACAGTCGCCACTAGAGGGAGTTCAGGAGATTACTGCATACAGATATATACAGCCACCACTAGAGGGAGCTCAGGAGATTACTACATACAGATATATACAGGCACCACTAGAGGGAGCTCAGGAGATTACTACATACAGATATATACAGGCACCACTAGAGGGAGCTCAGAAGATTACTACATACAGATATATACAGCCACCACTAGAGGGAGCTCAGGAGATTACTACATACAGATATATACAGCCTCCACTAGAGGGAGCTCAGGAGATTACTACATACAGATATATATACAGCCACCACTAGAGGAAGCTCAGGAGATTACTACATACAGATATATACAGCCACCACTAGAGGGAGCTCAGGAGATTACTACATACAGATATATACAGCCACCACTAGAGGGGGCTCAGAAGATTACTGCATACAGATATATACAGCCACCTCTAGTGGGAGTTCAGGAGACTACTGCATACAGAAATATACAGCCACCACTAGAGGGAGCTCAGGAGATTACTACATACAGATATATACAGGCACCACTAGAGGGACCTCAGGAGATTACTACATACAGATATATACAGGCACCACTAGAGGGAGCTCAGAAGATTACTACATACAGATATATACAGCCACCACTAGAGGGAGCTCAGGAGATTACTACATACAGATGTATACAGCCACCACTAGAGGGAGCTCAGGAGATTACTACATACAGATATATACAGCCACCACTAGAGGGAGCTCAGGAGATTACTGCATACAGATATAGATATACAGCCACCAGTAGAGGGAGTTCAGGAGATTACTGCATACAGATATATACAGCCACCACTAGAGGAAGCTCAGGAGATTACTACATACAGATATATACAGCCACCACTAGAGGGAGCTCAGGAGATTACTACATACAGATATATACAGCCACCACTAGAGGGGGCTCAGGAGATTACTGCATACAGAAATATACAGCCACCACTAGAGGGAGCTCAGGAGATTACTACATACAGATATATACAGGCACCACTAGAGGGACCTCAGGAGATTACTACATACAGATATATACAGGCACCACTAGAGGGAGCTCAGAAGATTACTACATACAGATATATACAGCCACCACTAGAGGGAGCTCAGGAGATTACTACATACAGATGTATACAGCCACCACTAGAGGGAGCTCAGGAGATTACTACATACAGATATATACAGCCACCACTAGAGGGAGCTCAGGAGATTACTGCATACAGATATAGATATACAGCCACCAGTAGAGGGAGTTCAGGAGATTACTGCATACAGATATATACAGCCACCACTAGAGGAAGCTCAGGAGATTACTACATACAGATATATACAGCCACCACTAGAGGGAGCTCAGGAGATTACTACATACAGATATATACAGCCACCACTAGAGGGGGCTCAGGAGATTACTGCATACAGAAATATACAGCCACCACTAGAGGGAGCTCTGGAGATTACTGCATACAATGTATACAGCAGTTTGATCTCAATAGTATGAAGTGAGCTCCCTCTAGTGGTGGCTGCAGGCCAGTGTCAGACTGGGGTTCCTTGGGTACACAAGAGCAAATTATTCTCAAGGCCCAAACCCTATATCATCAATAAAGTCTAATTTTTATTAAAAGAAATAGACCCTAGTGAAAGGGATTGGCTCCAAGTGAGGGCTTTTTGGTATCACAGTCTGGACCCCCCCGGCCAATGCAATGCTATCATTAACACTGTGTGCCCTGTAGAGCTCTGTATCAGGAAAGGTGAGCTTCGTCCCTTGCAAACAGATATAATGAAAAAAGACTTCCACAATATGGGCTTATGCACACGAATGTATTTTCTTTCCGCATCCGTTCAATTTTTTTGCGGACCGTATGAGGAATCATTTATTTTAATGGGTCCGCAAAAAAACTAAACGGAAGTTACTCCGTGTGCATTCCGTTTCCGTATGTCAGTATTTCCTTTCTGCAAAAAAATAGAACATGTCGTATGGACAAGGATAGGACTGTTCTATTAGGGGCCGGCTGTTCCGTTACGCAAAATACGGAATGCACACGGACGTCATCCTGTTTTTTGCGGATCCATTTTTTGAGGACCGCAAAATACATACGGTCATGTACAGGAGACCTAAGTCTGCGCTGTACATTTATATTGTATTGTCAACAACTGGTCAACAACTGGTTAATAACTGGTCAAGTGGTCAATAACTGGTTAATTTGTGTCATACTTAAATGCACTTTGATTATTTCCAGCTTTAAACATTGTCCTTGTGCAAAGCAGAACTGACGGCCGGCGGTGTAATGATGGCAGCAGCGGCGTCTGACGATTCATGGAAAATCGTCTCCGTAAAACAAATGCCGTCTGCTGTCTTTACAGGTCTGAAAGTAAAGTAAGTGCCCCCCGGGGGGGGTGTAAGAAGAGGCGCGAGGCTGGGACGATCATGTCCTCAAGCAGCTAAACCGTGAAAAGTAACAACAATGTCAAGTTTTATTTGGGTGGAGTTACCCTCTAAAGGGGTGTTCCCATCTGGGAATGGGATCCCCGAAGTGAAGGAGAGTGCACTGCGCATGCGCGACGTGCTCTCCATTCATCACTATGGGAGTTCTGAATATAGCCGAGGGCACATGCGCGACCAGCCTCCATTCACAACTAAGGGAGATCTGAAAGTAGGTGAGGCTGGCTGCGCATGCGCGTTCAGCTATTTTCAGAACTCCCATAGTGATGAATGGAGGGCGCGCTGTGCATACGCTGTGCGCTCTTCTTCACTTTAAGGGCCCCCTCGTGGAGATAGGAGCAGGTTCCTGACATTAATAGCATATCCCTTTAAGTGTTTGTATTGGAGCAGCCAGTGCAAACAAGCAAGTATTCTTTTGTAAACTAGAACTGGTTTGCCTATGTGTCAGTATTTACTGTGGCTCTGGTATTTTATTCTTCTACTAGAATGATCTCAGACATAACTGAATCCCAGAAAGGAGAGGCCGGGGGTCTGGAGGTCACTTTACTTGCTTGCTCCAATATTGAAGCCTCCTCCATGTGCAGGCGCCAGCGGATGGGGAGAGGTGCGCGGTGATAGCATCGGGCGCGGTGAAGAGCTTTCTTAATTGGCACAGACACATTGCGCTGTCCTCCTGGTAATCAGGGTGGACATGTTTCAAGGACGGGCGGACTAACAGAAGGGACCAATTTCCATTAACAGTGAAAGCAATTTCTAAGTGTTGGTAATGGTGAAGCGGATTTCCCAGTAATGGGAGCGCGGCGCTGGCGGCTGCGCCTCCCCAACCGTAATCTATCACTATTGAGCCGACCAAATTAAGATCTCTCTCCTGAAAGCGCCGGATAGTTGACTTGAAATTGTTCTGTCTGTGAGGAGTGCGAAACCCAGCGAAACCGTAATAACTGCGTCCGCGCTTAAAGAGACAGTCGGGAAAGACAAGAAGGTCATGTCGCCTCCGGTCTCCACCTGTGAGCGGACACCAGACTGACACATGTTACCTGCCCTGATACATTTATGGGATTGGCGAGATTGGATACATTGGGAAGAAGAAGCGTTAGATCAGGGCAGGAGCTCAGCCTCTGAATGGAAATAAAAGGAGATGAAAAGATCTAGAACCACCTGATGTGACAGCTGATGGGCTTGTTACAATGTATCAGTATACTCAGTCCTCCAGGCTGGAAGCTCTTACCTAGACTGATACATTGTAACAAACAACCTTTCACATGATGCTGCTATCCATAGTTCACATGCGATGGGACTGCTCGCCCAATGAGAAACACGCTACAGTGTTTGGGGTCTGAGCAGTTCCACCATATTGGCCACTGCAATTCTACAGTGATTTTATCACAAGACACGGAGGCTTCGTATTGCTTATAACTTCCTTTACTGTTACCATAGCAGCAAAGAATGAATATGTCAATCAACTAAAAAACCATAGTAACCAAACTCCTCCCCACTATCCCAGCATATAATGACTCCACGCTCTGGGATCATCCTCTTTCTTTGCTGCTACCATGGCAGATAAGTACTTCAAATGATAATGCTTAATTTTGTCTTGATGCTTTAGATTTTTTGATCTTTAAGGGCTCTTTCACACCTGCGTTATTGTCTTCCGGCATAGAGTTCCGTCGTCGGGGCTCTATGCCGGAAGAATCCTGATCAGGATTATCCTAATGCATTCTGAATGGAGAGTAATCCGTTCAGGATGCATCAGGATGTCTTCAGTTCCGGTACGGAACGTTTGTTGGCCGGAGAAAATACCGCAGCATGCTGCGCTTTTTGCTCCGGCCAAAAATCCGGAACACTTGCCGCAAGGCCGGATCCGGAATTAATGCCCATTGGAAGGCATTGATCCGGATCCGGCCTTAAGCTAAACGTCGTTTCGGCGCATTGCCGGAGCCGACATTTAGCTTTTTCAGAGTGGTTACCATGGCTGCCGGGACGCTAAAGTCCTGACAGCCATGGTAAGTGTAGCGGGGAGCGGGGGAGCAGTGTACTTACCGTCCGTGCGGCTCCCCGGGCGCTCCAGAGTGACGTCAGGGCGCCCCAAGCGCATGGATCACGTGATCGCATGGATCACGTCATCCATGCGCATGGGGCGCTCTGACGTCATTCTGGAGCGCCCGGGGAGCCGCACGGACTGTAAGTATACCGCTCCCCCGCTCCCCGCTCCTACTATGGCAACCAGGACTTTAATAGCGTCCTGGGTGCCATAGTAACACTGAAAGCATTTGGAAGACGGTTCCGTCTTCAAATGCTTTCAGTACACTTGCGTTTTTCCGGATCCGGAGTGTAATTCCGGCAAGTGGAGTACACGCCGGATCCGGACAACGCAAGTGTGAAAGAGGCCTAAGATATTAGGATATTTATTCGCAGGCCCTCACTGTTTTTACTAGTTATTGCTGTCTCCAGTTTTTCCTGGATCTTGGGCTTGCTGGTTCCCTCCGGTTCCGCTCATCTCAGCTTATACTTGCTGACCCAGCTCCTATGTTCTCCCTTCCCTATTCTCTACGTTTTGCCATCTCTATCTCGGTTGTCGCGGCGCTTACCATCCTCTATGCCGCTTTGTTCTCCTCCTTGCGCCCATTACTACCTCGGCCGGCCGTAGTATCGCGATACCTGGGACTTCGGCCGCCATCTTAGGCCTCAGTGCGTCCTCCTCTCCCGAAGTCTCGCGATCCACGAGACTTCGGGCGCTTCTGATGCCGCTCCGTAGGCCGCTCTTTCCCTGACGTCACGTCACTGAGATCTCGCGGGATCTCGGCGTCTTGCTTCGGATCCTTGCGCGCCCACACCGCACTCCTTCTGGGTCCCTCTGTGCTGGTTCTTGTCGGTGAGTGCTCACCCACAGCCCCTATTATCACCCCTCGTCTCTGGCAACTCCTCATTATGTGTTTCTCTCTCCTTTCAGGTCTCTTGTGCTAGTTTTTTCCTGGTGGTCTGGGGTGAATTACTCCTGCCATCACTCATGTCTCGCCACAGTGCCTCTTCTACCCCTAGACAGGGTGCCCCAGTTACCCCTCCTATGCCCTCTACGCTAAATAGCCGCAGGAATGACACCTCTCAGGAGGATCAAAACGCTGCGCTGCAGCAATCTATATCTACTGCGATCATGGCTGCCATGGGCTCTATGTCCTCAGCACTCTCGCAGTCTATATCCCAGGCCCTGTGTTCACAGTCAGTCTCTGACCTGAACAGGCCATCAGCCTCCAGAACCTCTATGACCGATGGTAATCCATCAAATGAACACGCGGTTGTCCCGCGGAAAAGAGCCTGCACGCGACAGGCAGAACGTTCTCGCGCATGGAAAACGGCCAGGACTCTTCCTGAGCCAATGTCTGATTCAGATAAGGAATCAATTGAGGAGGCATTGAACGAGTCACACTATGACTCAGTAGACGAACTCGAAGATGTGGCGGTCGACCCTCTAGAGTTTATACCCGATCCTACACCACCCACACAGGCGGCTACTAGACAAGAGGGCCAGTCCTCATTAGACGATACTCTGGTTGACTCTCTGGGCAACCCTCTATTCAACCCCGACGAGCTCCACCACCCTCGCTCCGCAGAATGGCTCCCTGCCACTCACGTAGCCCAATATTTGGAAGCAAAAATCCGTACTCCTTTAAGTAAGGAATCTCGCAACAAGTTGCGAGCGGAATGCCCTCGCCCTATTATTCCTAATAAGGTGTGTGAGACACCTACGGTGGACCCGAAGATGGTTCAATTCCTGACCAAAACAAGGTTCAACCCAAAGAAAGGGCTAGATTCAGCCCTACGGGCCGTTCAAGATAAGCTCCTGGACATCACGGGTCCCCTAGCCAGGATCTTCGATATGGCGGAATCCGCCAAGACAGAGGGTAGAGCTGTCGACCCCATCGAATTGGGGGGATGGATTCAGAGGGCCATATGCATTGCTGGCAATGTTAATACCTCTTTGGCCATAGAAAGGCGGAAAGCCATTTTGATGAAAGTGGAGCCAAAACTCTCCAACCTGGCCTTATCTGAGGCGGGCAAGAATGCCCAGGGCCTTCTCTTTGGAGACTCCTTCATAAAGGAGTTAGGTAGATATGTCGGAGCATTCACGGCCCTAGACAAAGCTCAGACATCTATGAAGAGGGTATTTAACACCCGTTTTTCCAATAGGGCCGGCAGTTCTAGGGGCCGTCTGTCCGGCCGTTCCGATTTTCATTCCCGAGGCACGGGAAGAGGCTCCTTCAGCTATAGATCCTCACTCCAGGATCCCAGACACCAACCTTCCTTTTTCCCCTCCCGGGGCGCTACAGGACGTTTCAGAGGTTTCCGTGGAGCTCCCTCCTACCGACGACCAACTGGTAAGTCCTCATCCAGTTCTAACATTGTATTCTTCAACAGACTGTGTAGGGGGCAGACTCCATCTCTTTTTCAATGCTTGGTCCGAGATCACCTCAGACCGATGGGTACTGGACACCATAAAGGGTTTCAACATAGAATTGGTAACCTCCCCAAATCTTCTTCCCACCCCCCATCCCATTCACTTGTCCGAATCGCTTCAACGCCAATTACACAGGGAACTAGTAGACTTAGTCCACAAGCAAGCGATAGAACGCGCCACCCCTCACACCACTGGTGTGATCAGCAATATGTTTCTGGTACAGAAAAAGGGTGGTCAGATGCGCCCGGTTATCAATTTGAAATCCCTCAACTCGCTAGTACAATACCGCCATTTCAAAATGGAAGGCATCCATCTTTTAAGGGACATGCTCCTCCCGGGCGATTGGATGGTCAAACTCGACCTCAAGGATGCGTATCTCACGGTCCCGGTGGCCCCCTCCTCCAGGGACCTACTACGTTTTCTTTGGGGAGACCAAATCTGGCGTTTCACCTGCCTACCGTTCGGCCTATCGTCCGCCCCTTGGTGCTTCACCAAGGTAATGAAACCAGTGGTAGCCTGGCTACGCAGCAGAAGGGTACGCATGATAATTTATCTGGACGATATCCTTATCATGGCACGAAATCCGTCCCTCCTCCACAAACATATCTCCATGGCCACCAATCTCCTCTCAGGTTTAGGTTTCATCATAAACCAGGAGAAGTCTTGCCTCACTCCATCAACGTCTATGGAGTTTCTGGGTTTCCAAATAGATTCCACTTCCATGACCCTTCATCTCCCTCTGTCCAAGGTCCGGTCTATTCGCAAAGAATTGCGACATGCACTACTACTACCTCAATTGTCACTGCGACACCTGGCACGTCTAATAGGACTTTTAGCGGCATCTATCCAAGCCATCTTTCCGGCACCCCTGCACTACCGGGCCCTTCAGAGGCTCAAGATTGCCCACCTACGGTCTGGGGCCACGTACTCGGACATGATCACTCTGGACTCAGAGACCAGGGACGAGCTACGGTGGTGGATCCAGAACCTATCGGTCTGGAATGGCAAGGCCTTGTTCGGTCCGGTTCCAGACTTGATCATAGAGTCGGACGCCAGCTTACGCGGTTGGGGAGCCCACTGCAATGGGGTGTCCACCGGGGGTCCCTGGTCCCCCGAGGAGTCTCGTCTCCATATCAACGGCCTGGAGCTGCTGGCAGGGTCTCTGGCTATTCGCAGTTTCGCCAATGGCACGCTCACTACCTGTATCAGATTGCGGATGGACAACGTGTCCGCGGTCCGATACGTCAACGGGATGGGCGGAACTCGTTCCTCAGTCCTCACCTACCTGGCTCAGGACTTCTGGGAATTCTGCCTCACCAAAGGTATTGTAGTGATAGCCGAACATCTTCCTGGTCTCCACAATACGTTGGCAGACTGGAATTCACGTTACTTCACGGATTCCAGCGATTGGAAGTTAGACGAGGAGGTGTTCCTAGCTATATCATCTCGCTGGGGTCTTCCTTCGGTGGATCTATTTGCCAATCGTTTGAACGCCCAGATATCCAGTTTCTTCAGCTGGAGACCGGATCCTCTGGCAACAGCAGTGGACGCATTCCTGCAACAGTGGAAGGGAACTTTGATGTATGCCTTTCCCCCGTTCGCATTGATCCCTCGGGTTCTCCTTCAAGTTCAACACCAGGCGGCGGAGTTGATCCTAATTCTACCTTTGTGGCGATCTCAGCCTTGGTTCCCTCGGGTTCTGGACCTGCTGGTGCAACCTCCTCTCCTCCTTCCGGATCTCCCCTTCTTGCTGCGAGATCCATCGGGGGACTCCCACCCCCTTATTCGAGCAGGTTTACTTCGCCTTCTCGCTTGCAGGATCTCGGGTGTTCCAGCTCGCTGTCTGGAGTTTCAAACACAACTGTCTTCTTATTGGAGAACGCTTGGGCTCCCGGTACCAGACGGGCTTATCGAGCCGCCTGGGACGCTTGGGCTCGTTGGTGCGGAGAACGCGATCTGGATCCCCTTCGAGCCCCTGTAATTTCAGTCTTGTCATTTTTGTCTTCCTTGTATGATTCCGGTAAGGCTTATCGTACGATAAACCTCTACAGATCTGCGATATCCTCTAGACACGAGGGTTTTGAGGGTTGTCCTGCGGGTCAGCATCCTCTGGTGTGTCGCTTGTTAAAAGGCTCTCGCCTGGCTCGACCTCCCAGACCTCGGTTCTCTACAACTTGGGACGTGGGTCTAGTTTTGAACTTCTTATCCTCATGGTCTTCTAATGACCAGTTGTCCCTTCGCCAGCTTTCAGCGAAGTTAGTTACATTGTTATGTCTCATCTCTTGTAAGAGGGTGTCTGATGTCCGGGCCATGGACTACGATGCGCGGTCTTTTACCCCAGATGGGGTTCTATTTAACATTTCCAGACGTACCAAGACGGGCATTCGTTCAGTCTCTTATCCTGCGTTCCGGCAGTCCCCACAAATTTGTCCGGTTACATGCTTACAGGAGTACGAATCTCGTACTGCTTCTTTACGTACCCCTACTTCTCCTAACCTGTTTATCTCTTTTAGGAGACCCTATGCTCCCGTTTCCAGTGTGACCCTGTCACGTTGGGTTAAAGAAATCATGAGTCAGGCAGGTATTGACACCAATATCTTCACGGCTCATTCTGTCCGGAGTGCCTCTGCTACCTCCATGTCGACCTCAGGGGCCCGTCTGGAGGACGTTATGCGCTTGGCGGACTGGTCTAGGGTCTCCACTTTTCGTGAATTTTATTTTCGTCCCGCTACACATGCTTTTGATGCTGTCATTTCTCAGCTTTAAACTAGCAATACGAAGCCTCCGTGTCTTGTGATAAAATTTCATGATTTTCCTATTTTATGACGTAAAGTCATGATTTTATTAAAGACACGGAGGCGAGTATTGCCCTCCCTTCCCACCCTTTCTTGGGTGTCTTGAATGTGGATTTATTTTTCCATTGATTGTTTTTGACATTTTTTCTGTATTGTTTATTTCTGATTTGACATTTACATTTGTTTTCATTCCATTACCGTGTGAGTCTATCTCGGTTTTTTCACCCTACAGGCTGAGACGTCATTTTCTCTACAGTTCCGGTTCAGAGTACGGGGTTGATTCTGTTACACCGTCGAAGACCGTTGCTCCTTCTGTTGAAGAGTTTGGTTTGAAGGTTCAGGTTCTCGGTTGCGGTCCGGGATATTCGTTTTCCGGAAGAGTTCTGCAGTTGGAGTAGCTGCTCAAAGAAAGAGGATGATCCCAGAGCGTGGAGTCATTATATGCTGGGATAGTGGGGAGGAGTTTGGTTACTATGGTTTTTTAGTTGATTGACATATTCATTCTTTGCTGCTATGGTAACAGTAAAGGAAGTTATAAGCAATACTCGCCTCCGTGTCTTTAATAAAATCATGACTTTACGTCATAAAATAGGAAAATCATGAAATTTTGTTTTATATGTCTTGAATGTGCCTTCATCTGGCAATTGAACATTCCTTTGCACCTGGAATCCTTCATCACATGGTCTGATATGGGTGGGGCTCACAGTCCTGCTTTGTTCACATTGCACTAGTTGTCCTGCTAGGCATTTGTGTGCAGGCTGGGCTGTGAGCTGGATCACATCACCTTCAGACCGTGTTCACACCACAGTTAGCGTAGTGGTAGGACCCTTTGCCATGCTGAGTGACCGTGACGTGGTGCAATGATGGGCTCCGATATCTTCCTGACAGGAACATATTGGCGGAAGTCTCAGCTTTTAATATCTGCTTGTATGACCAGCTAGTTTAGTCAGTGACATATCCTTTTGGTGCATTTTCTTCAGTGATTTATATCCATAGTTCTCCCTTATATTCAATTGAAACCTTTAAATTCTTAATGTAAATGGCTGATACATATAAATTGTGGCATAGAGCTACATCCTCACTCTACTGCATTATCTGTGGAGTTACATAGGACTGCAGGTGACATCTACTGCATTATCTGTACTCACTTATCTGTGGTGTTACATAGGACTGCAGGTGACATCTACTACATCATCTGTACTCAGAGAGTTATCACTGTGGTGTTACATAGGACTGCAGGTGAACTCTACTACATTATCTGTACTCAGAGAGGTATCACTGTGTTATCTGTGGAGTTACATAGGACTGCAGGTGACATCTACTACATTATCTGTACTCAGAGAGTCATCACTGTGTTATCTGTGGTGTTACATAGGACTGCAGGAGACATCTACTACATTATCTGTACTCAGGGAGTTACCACTGTGTTATCTGTGGTGTTACATAGGACTGCAGGTGACATCTACTACATTATCTGTACACAGAGAGTTATCACTGTGTTATCTGTGGAGTTACATAGGACTGCAGGTGACATCTACTGCATTATCTGTACTCAGAGAGTTATCCCTGTGTTTTCTGTGGTGTTACATAGGACTGCAGGTGACATCTACTACATCATCTGTACTCAGAGAGTTATCACTGTGTTATCTGTGGTGTTACATAGGACTGCAGGTGAACTCTACTACATTATCTGTACTCAGAGAGTTATCCCTGTGTTTTCTGTGGTGTTACATAGGACTGCAGGTGACATCTACTACATCATCTGTACTCAGAGAGTTATCACTGTGTTATCTGTGGTGTTACATAGGACTGCAGGTGAACTCTACTACATTATCTGTACTCAGAGAGTTATCACTGTGTTATCTGTGGAGTTACATAGGACTGCAGGTGACATCTACTGCATTATCTGTACTCAGAGAGTTATCCCTGTGTTTTCTGTGGTGTTACATAGGACTGCAGGTGACATCTACTACATCATCTGTACTCAGAGAGTTATCACTGTGTTATCTGTGGTGTTACATAGGACTGCAGGTGAACTCTACTACATTATCTGTACTCAGAGAGGTATCACAGTGTTATCTGTGGTGTTACATAGGACTGCAGGTGACATCTACTGCATTATCTGTACTCAGAGTTATCCCTGTGGTTTCTGTGGTGTTACATAGGACTGCAGGAGATATCTACTACATTATCTGTACTCAGAGAGTTATCGCTGTGTTATCTGTGGTGTTACATAGGACTGCAGGGGACATCTACTTCATTATCTGTACACAGAGAGTAATCACTGTGTTATCTGTGGTGTTACATAGGACTGCAGGTGACATCTACTACATTATCTGTACTCAGAGAGGTATCACTGTGTTATCTGTGGTGTTACATAGGACTGCAGGTGACATCTACTACATTATCTGTACTCAGAGAGCTATCACTGTGTTATCTGTAGTGTTACATAGGACTGCAGGTGACATCTACTACATTATCTGTACTCAGAGAGCTATCACTGTGTTATCTGTGGTGTTACATAGGACTGCAGGTGACATCTACTACATTATCTGTACTCAGAGAGCTATCACTGTGTTATCTGTAGTGTTACATAGGACTGCAGGTGACATCTACTACATTATCTGTACTCAGAGTTATCACTGTGTTATCTATGGTGTTACATAGGACTGCAGGTAACATCTACTACATTATCTGTACTCAGAGAGTTATCACTGTGTTATCTGTGGTGTTACATAGGACTGCAGGTGACATCCACTACATTATCTGTACTCAGCGAGTTATCACTGTGTTATCTATGGTGTTACATAGGACTGCAGGTAACATCTACTACATTATCTGTACTCAGAGAGTTATCACTGTGTTATCTGTGGTGTTACATAGGACTGCAGGTGACATCTACTACATTATCTGTACTCAGAGTTATCACTGTGTTATCTATGGTGTTACATAGGACTGCAGGTGACATCCACTACATCATTAGTGTTGAGCGAGCTTGCTCGGCACATCGCGGAGTCAGTGTATTTAAATCTAATTTAGTCTCTATTCCTATGCAGAAGATGGCTGTACAGTGAGGGGATCCCTCTGTGTGAGTCCGCGGCTTAGGGGTCCCGGCTCTGACTCCATATACAGCTATGTCCATATATGGAGTCAGTGCTTGGGGACACCCAGTGTATTTAAAGCTAATTTAGCCTCTATTTCAGAAAAGTTTCTGCCAGGATTCGAGCTCACAACCTTCTGCATTAGAGTCAAGGCACTTGAAGGGGTTGTCCGGGATTGGGGACATTGCTCTAATAGTACAAGTGTGGCATACACATTGCATACAAACAGGTAGTACCTTTGGCACAGATTTCTGCAGCCCCGTTTTCATCTTTGAAATTCATGGCCGGAAGTTACTGTTTTCTTCTCCTCCCTGACATACCGGGTCCCTTGCAGCCGAGCAAAGCTTCCTCTTTCGCTGCTCAGGGAGCCCGGTGACGTCATTGGCAGCATAACTAATTTATGCAGAGTGAATGGAGGGGCGGTAACTAGGCTGACCGACATTGTGCTAAGCCCCGCCCCTCCAGCCCGGTGACGTCACCAGGCAAGGAGCTTTAGAATGAATGGAGGTGAATATTGATGAGGGGCAGATTACAGCGGCTGGCCGACATCCCACTAAGCCCCGTCCCTCCAGTCCGGTGATGTCACCGGGGAAGGAGCTTTAGAATGAATTGAGGTGAATATTGATGAGGGGGCGGAGTTACAGCAGAACAGAGAGACAGCTGTAACCACCTGATGCCGCGCTGCCCCAGGACCCACAGGGCAGTGCAGCCGGAAGTTAGGGAAAGATAAACAGATGAGTGGGGGACCGTTGGAGCCACATAGAAGTGGCAAAAATAGCTGAAAATATATGGGGGCACCTTTATTTAGATGTACATTGTGAGTAAACGTGTTTTTTTTTAAAAATTTAATTTGGTCCCGAACAACCCCTTTAACCACTCAGCTATAATAGCTGCATAGCCAGTTACTTAAAAAAAAAAATATATATATACAGTTGCAAGAAAAAGTATGTGAACCCTCTGGAATGATATGGATTTCTGCACAAATTGGTCATAATATTTACATGGTGTGTTCAATAAAAACATGGTAACATTTAACTCTTTGTGTGTTATTAGTTTAAGCCGACTGTGATTGTCTATTGTTGTGACTTAGATGAAGATCAGATCACATTTTATGACCAATTTGTGCAGAAATCCAGATCATTCCAAAGGGTTCACATACTTTTTCTTGCAACTGTATATATATATGAGTCTTCTATTGTACTGTACTGCTACTGAGACCTATACGGTAGAAGTCTCATATTTATATATTTTTTAGTGACTGTCTATGCAGCTATATAGTGTAGTGGTTAAAGTTCTGGGCTATGATGCAAAAGCCATGAGTCACAAACTTGTTCAGAAATAGAGGTTAAATTTGATTTATATATTTTATAAAAATTTTTTGCAATTGTAAAAAATGTATGGCACAAAATAAATGTGTAATTACTAGGAAAAAATAAATAAAATAAAAAATATATATATATAATCATACTTCTGATATATATGAATGCATAATATGTGAAACTACTACTGATGTTTTAGCCATAATATATTTACATATAATATGTTATATATTTTAAATATATAATAATATGTGTAAATATATTATGGCTAAAAACTTATATATATATGAGTTTAAATTAAGTTTAGCCTTTTTTCTGAAAAAGTTTGTGACAGGATTTGAACTCACAGCCGAGAACTTTAACCACTACACTATATAGCTGCATAGCCAGTCACTGAAGAAAAACGATATATATATATGATACTTCTACTGTATAGGAATACTTACTAGTATGTTTGGATGTTTACATCGAGGGAGCGCAGCAGAGCATCGCAGGCCGAGAGTAAAAGGAGTGGGAAGCAGGTAAGTAATCTTCCCTTTAAAGGTCCAGTAAAGTGGGGGAGGGGGTTTATCAAACCCACCCCTATTCTTCCACAACCAGTTTAATGTATACCTAAAAGCTCAAAATAACTTTATTTAAACCTGTTCTAAGTGAGCTGAAAATTATTTTTCTAATACACTATTTTTAGTTTGTTTTTCTAGTGAAATAAGAACCTGACGATGTCCTGCTGTACAGCACTGGGAAGTGGAGTATGATCACACCGGGAATCCGTCCTGCCATAGACAGTGGTGTGCAGTGGAGTATGGTCACACTGAGGCCGCACAGAGCGATGTACAGGCAGGATTTCCATAGCACATTGCTGTTTAGAATCCGTCCTGCTGTAGACAGTGATGTGCAGTGGAGTATGGTCGCACTGAGGCTGCACTGAGCGCTGCACAGGCAGGATTTCCATAGCACGTTGCTCTTTAGAATCCGTCCTGCCATAGACAGTGATGTGCAGTGGAGTATGGTCACAACAAGGCTGCACTGAGCGCTGTACAGGCAGGATTTCCATAGCACATTGCTGTTTAGAATCCGTCCTGCCGTAGACAGTGATGTGCAGTGGAGTATGGTCGCACTGAGGCCGCACTGAGCGCTGCACAGGCAGGATTTCCATAGCACGTTGCTCTTTAGAATCCGTCCTGCCATAGACAGTGATGTGCAGTGGAGTATGGTCACAACAAGGCTTCACTGAGCGCTGTACAGGCAGGATTTCCATAGCACGTTGCTCTTTAGAATCCGTCCTGCCATAGACAGCGATGTGCAGTGGAGTATGGTCACACTGAGGCCGCACAGAGCGCTGTACAGGCAGGATTTCCATAGCACGTTGCTCTTTAGAATCCGTCCTGCCATAGACAGCGATGTGCAGTGGAGTATGGTCACACTGAGGCCGCACAGAGCGATGTACAGGCAGGATTTCCATAGCACATTGCTGTTTAGAATCCGTCCTGCCGTAGACAGCGATGTGCAGTGGAGTATGGTCGCACTGAGGCCGCACTGAGCGCTGCACAGGCAGGATTTCCATAGCACATTGCTGTTTAGAATCCGTCCTGCCATAGACAGCGATGTGCAGTGGAGTATGGTCGCACTGAGGCTGCACTGAGCGCTGCACAGGCAGGATTTCCATAGCACGTTGCTCTTTAGAATCCGTCCTGCCATAGACAGTGATGTGCAGTGGAGTATGGTCACAACAAGGCTGCACTGAGCGCTGTACAGGCAGGATTTCCATAGCACATTGCTGTTTAGAATCCGTCCTGCCGTAGACAGTGATGTGCAGTGGAGTATGGTCGCACTGAGGCCGCACTGAGCGCTGCACAGGCAGGATTTCCATAGCACATTGCTGTTTAGAATCCGTCCTGCCGTAGACAGCGATGTGCAGTGGAGTATGGTCGCACTGAGGCCGCACTGAGCGCTGTACAGGCAGGATTTCCATAGCACATTGCTGTTTAGAATCCGTCCTGCCGTAGACAGTGATGTGCAGTGGAATATGGTCGCACTGAGGCCGCACTGAGCGCTGCACAGGCAGGATTTCCATAGCACATTGCTGTTTAGAATCCGTCCTGCCGTAGACAGTGATGTGCAGTGGAGTATGGTCGCACTGAGGCCGCACTGAGCGCTGCACAGGCAGGATTTCCATAGCACATTGCTCTTTAGAATCCGTCCTGCCGTAGACAGCGATGTGCAGTGGAGTATGGTCGCACTGAGGCCGCACTGAGCGCTGCACAGGCAGGATTTCCATAACACATTGCTCTTCTGCCTGTACCTGCGCTGCCCTCCTAATGTCTGGCATAAATGGGCTGTGCCAGGCACCAGCAGGAGAGCGAAGTCTTATGTGAGCTCCTGCCCGGCGCCTGCTCCTCTCTACGGACAGGAATCCGCACTCCAGCGCACAGCAGTGTAGGGCGGTACGGATTCTAAACTGCAGACACCGGATCTTCAAGGGACAAAACAATAATTAAAGAAAATCAGAAAACGTATTTTCAGCACATTTAGAATTTTTTTTAAATAATGTTATTCTGAAGGTTTAGGACTGACAATCAGCAGGAGTTACGTGTTGTTACAATGTTTCCTTTCTATCATGGATTTCTGGGGCCGGTGGGAGGTGGCAACATTGTATCGCCTGCAGGGTAGGAGATGTGAGGCGCTGCCCTGGTTGATGCTCCTGCCCCGGCACACGGAGGACACTCAGGGGAGGGTCACTTTGGATGCTGCTTGACCTTCAGTGACCTTTGTTTTGTATTCTAGGCGCAGTGTCCGGACTCTGGGATGTGAGGGGCGGCGGGCAGCTTGGGGTAACACTTCTGTCGCTCAATATTTAACTGTCCCTTCCGTAAATCACTTTTAATTGGAGCCTGACGTGGCGCAGGCCGCCGCTGATTGATCCGCTGCTGAATTATTTAACGCGCTTTCTCCGATTATATTAATGCTCATCTATATGCAGATGGTCGGAGTGTTTATTAAAAGCAAAAATCCATTGCTGTTTTAACCTCACCCCAAGCGTATTGATCCGGTCCCCTCTCTTACAAGCCAGGCGGAGGAGGGGAAGAACGAGCGGTCAACGACGGACAACACAAGAGCGGGAGCGGGTCACATTATAGTCACAGGAGTAAAGGGATCAGAAGAAAAAGTTCTGCAACATCCTGATATACACTGCTCAAAAAAATAAAGGGAACACAGAAATAACACATCCTAGATCTGAGTTAATTAAATATTCTTCTGAAATACTTTGTTCTTTACATAGTTGAATGTGCTGACAACAAAATCACACAAAAATAAAAAAATGGAAATCAAATTTTTCAACCCATGGAGGTCTGGATTTGGAGTCACACTCAAAATTAAAGTGGAAAAACACACTACAGGCTGATCCAACTTTGATGTAATGTCCTTAAAACAAGTCAAAATGAGGCTCAGTAGTGTGTGTGGCCTCCACGTGCCTGTATGACCTCCCTACAACACCTGTGCACGCTCCTGATGAGGTGGCGGACGGTCTCCTGAGGGATCTCCTCCCAGACCTGGACTAAAGCATCTGCCAACTCCTGGACAGTCTGTGGTGCAACGTGACGTTGGTGGATAGAGCGAGACATGATGTCCCAGATGTGCTCAATTGGATTCAGGTCTGGGGAACGGGCGGGCCAGTCTATAGCATCAATGCCTTCGTCTTGCAGGAACTGCTGACACACTCCAGCCACATGAGGTCTAGCATTGTCTTGCATTAGGAGGAACCCAGGGCCAACCGCACCAGCATATGGTCTCACAAGGGGTCTGAGGATCTCATCTCGGTACCTAATGGCAGTCAGGCTACCTCTGGCGAGCACATGGAGGGCTGTGCGGCCCTCCAAAGAAATGCCACCCCACACCATTACTGACCCAATGCCAAACCGGTCATGCTGGAGGATGTTGCAGGCAGCAGAAGGTTCTCCACGGCGTCTCCAGACTCTGTCACATGTGCTCAGTGTGAACCTGCTTTCATCTGTGAAGAGCACAGGGCGCCAGTGGCGAATTTGCCAATCTTGGTGTTCTCTGGCAAATGCCAAACGTCCTGCACGGTGTTGGGCTGTAAGCACAACCCCCACCTGTGGACGTCGGGCCCTCATATCACCCTCATGGAGTCTGTTTCTGACCGTTTGAGCAGACACATGCACATTTGTGGCCTGCTGGAGGTCATTTTGCAGGGCTCTGGCAGTGCTCCTCCTGTTCCTCCTTGCACAAAGTCTGAGGTAGCGGTCCTGCTGCTGGGTTGTTGCCCTCCTACGGCCTCCTCCACGTCTCCTGATGTACTGGCCTGTCTCCTGGTAGCGCCTCCATGCTCTGGACACTACGCTGACAGACACAGCAAACCTTCTTGCCACAGCTCGCATTGATGTGCCATCCTGGATAAGCTGCACTACCTGAGCCACTTGTGTGGGTTGTAGACTCCGTCTCATGCTACCACTAGAGTGAAAGCACCGCCAGCATTCAAAAGTGACCAAAACATCAGCCAGGAAGCATAGGAACTGAGAAGTGGTCTGTGGTCACCACCTGCAGAACCACTCCTTTATTGGGGGTGTCTTGCTAATTGCCTATAATTTCCACCTGTTGTCTATCCCATTAGCACAACAGCATGTGAAATTGATTGTCACTCAGTGTTGCTTCCTAAGTAGACAGTTTGATTTCACAGAAGTGGGATTGACTTGGAGTTACATTGTGTTGTTTAAGTGTTCCCTTTATTTTTTTGAGCAGTGTATTTTGTGCCTCCTCTCTGCTTGCTGTCAGAGAATGGGAACCTTCTTGTTTTAAGTCCAAAGGCTGATATCTCACAGCTGAAGGGTTTGTTACAGTGTGCACAGTTAAGGCTACATTCACACACAGCATGTTCTATGTTGTCCGCTTTTACTGACCGACAGCCGCCATACAATTGAAGGCGACCATTTTTAATGTCCGTTTCTCAGAAAGTCCTCTATGAAAAAAAACCAAAAAAAACTGACAGTTTATCGGCTTTTAACGTACTTTTGATTGTAGCCTGAGTGTGGGTGCGACCAGTCAGCCGGCGCCCCGGCACAGGAGAGGAATGTGCTCTTGTGTTTATCTCACAAAGGATTGTGATACATTGTAACAAACCTTCAGCTGTGTGGGCAGGGTTAGCTCAGCATGGATTTGCAGCTTCTGGATATAAACTAGAGAGTTTGCAAGAAAAGAATTTTAACACAAAGGGGGGGGGGGGGTATTTGCTAACCAATATATGCCACAAATCTGAAATAAAAAATAAAAAAGTTGCAGATTTTGGTGTAATGTTGAATGAATCGAAGCATCCAAAGCGGAATTCAATCCAAAGGTTAGGAAAAATTTAATTTGCTGTGAAGGCGAATTTCCTTGCGCTTTGTGGTAACGAATCAGATTTTTTTCTAAAACGGCTGCTGCATGTGTTATAAAGTGAAAGGAAGAAGCCTGGGAACACGATATGACCCACAATGCCATGCAGCCAGCCAATCAGCAGATAGCCAGGCCCTGTGATGTCACAGCCTGTGAGCTGAGCATAGGGAGAGGTGTGACAAGCGCTTATGCACTAGGGACAGTGTTAGATAGGGAGAGTGCAGGGACAGTGCAGGGTGAGTGTAATGGCCGTCTGCATCTTGTTCACCTGCTGACACATCACCCGCTAATCCGTTACTTTATATACAGAATTACTGTGCCACAGTATTAAAGGGCAGTCTAATATATCGCAGTCTGCATCTTGTTCAAAGGTAAGTGTAACTTTAAGGGCTTATGCACATTGTAGATATTTGTAGAGTTTTTGATTTTACACTTGAAATATGAAAATTATTCACTTTTTAAAGGGATTCAGCGTTAAAAAATAATTCCTGTCCTTTCAGTCGTTTTCCATGTGGCAGAACAGCCGTTTACAATTCCAATGTGAACATTTTTGTATTTACTCTCCGTCCGTTTTTGAAAGTTCTTCATGGTTTGTGTTCTTTTCAGAGCATATAGTCTGGGTTTGGATTTTTTCATTTTTTCATCCCAACGTTCCAATAGCTATAATTTTTCTGCTTTTCCATTCATATAGCCAAATGAGGGCTTATTTTTGGGGGATAAGTTGAACTATTAAAGTGCGCCATTCAATTTACCATGTCTGTTATTGGAAAATGGGAAAAAAATCTTTGTGGGGTTAAATTGAAAAAAACAAAAAACAACCAAAACAAACTACAATTCCGTCAAGGGTTTTGGGGTTTTGACATCATGCTGAAAATGTCATAACGTTCTTATTCTGTGGCTCAATACGAATACGGCGATACCACACTTAATTTTTATAATCTACTACTTAAAAAAAAATAACCTTTGAAAAACATCTACATTTTTGGGTGTTTCCTGAATAGGGAGAAAATGGGGAACACAACCTGGGGTGCATTTTATCCTTTAACCCCTTGTGAAAGTGCAAAATTGGGGTCTACTATGTGGTTTGAAATGCTTTCACAAGTATTTTTTTCTGTCTTCTGTGAGACACCTGTTTGCTGAAAAGTACCTTTTCTACCACTTAAAATGTTCGTACGAGGGTGTTCTTTCCGAAATGGGGTCACTTGTTGGGGTTTTTCATTTCTTGGGAACCTCAGAAATTTATTTAAATCGACATGGCAGCTAAAATCCATGTCTGCCAATTCAGGTCAGCAAAATCCATATTTAGCTGTTTGACTCTAGAACCCTGCGGTGCGCCCATACATCATTTTTTGAGCACATATTGGGTGTTGACGCATTCAGGGGGAAATGGGGAACACAATTTGGGGTGCATTTTGTCCTGTTACCCCTTGTGAAAGTGAAAAATGTGGGTGTAAAGCAACTTCTTCTGGAAAAAATAGCAATTTTTCATTTTCATAGGCAATCGTTTCCTAATTCTGTGAAACGCCCGATGGGTCAAAGTGTTCACTACACAACTTGAAGTATTCCTTGAGGGGTGTAGTTTCCAGAATGGGGTGACTTTTTGGGGGTTTCCACTGTAGAGCCACCTCAGGGTGTCTTCATATGCGACCCAGCTCTCAAATACGATTCCAGCTAAATCCGCTCTCCAAAAGCCCTATGGTGCTCCTTCCACTCTGAAGCCTGCTGTGTGCCCATACATCAGTTTTTGAGTACACATGGGGTGTTTCTGTAAACTCCAGATTCAGGGTAATATATTTAGAGGTTTTTTTTGGCTGTTAACCCTTGATGTGTTGCAGAAAAAATAGATTAAAATTTAAAATCACCCGACACCCCGCCGATCAGCTGTTTGAAGAGAAGGCGCGCGCCGTGCCAGCGCTGCCTCCTCTTCATTGTTTAGCTTCTAGCTGTTACATCTGCAGCGGTGAGCAAACCGTCCCATTGAAATGAATCGACAGCTTGCGTGTAATTACACCTGCTCACCGCTGCGAATGCAACAGCTAGCAGGTAAACAATGAAGAGGAGGCAGTGCTGGCACGGCGCGCGCCTTCTCTTCAAACAGCTGAACGGCGGGGGTGCCGGGTGTCGGACTCCAGCCGATCTGATATTAATGACCTATCCTGAGGATAGGTCATCAATAAATATAACTTGGACAACCCCTTTAACCCATACCGGACTCTGAAAGACCAGTTTGTAGAGGGTGCCAGACTAGATGCTGTAAAAACCCAGCTGAGAGTTCTTGCATTACAAAACCCTGATCTGTCATTCCTTGACTTTAACCACTTCAGCCCCCCTAGCTTAAACACCCTTAATGACCAGGCCACTTTTTACACTTCTGACCTACCCTACTTTCACCGTTTATTGCTCGGTCATGCAACTTACCACCCAAATGAATTTTACCTCCTTTTCTTCTCACTAATAGAGCTTTCATTTGGTGGTATTTCATTGCTGCTGATATTTTTACTTTTTTTGTTATTAATCGAAATGTAACGATTTTTGTGCAAAAAAATGACATTTTTCACTTTCAGTTGTAAAATTTTGCAAAAAAACGACATCCATATATAAATTTTTCTCTAAATTTATTGTTCTACATGTCTTTGATAAAAAAAAATGTTTGGGTAGAAAAAAAATGGTTTGGGTAAAAGTTATAGCGTTTACAAACTATGGTACAAAAATGTGAATTTCCGCTTTTTGAAGCAGCTCTGACTTTCTGAGCACCTGTCATGTTTCCTGAGGTTCTACAATGCCCAGACAGTACAAACACCCCATAAATGACCCCATTTCGGAAAGTAGACACCCTAAGGTATTCGCTGATGGGCATAGTGAGTTCATAGAACTTTTTATTTTTTGTCACAAGTTAGCGGAAAATGATGTTTTTTTTTCTTCTTACAAAGTCTCATATTCCACTAACTTGTGACAAAAAATAAAAACTTCTATGAACTCACTATGCCCATCAGCGAATACCTTGGGGTGTCTTCTTTCCAAAATGGTGTCACTTATGGGGTAGTTATACTGCCCTGGCATTCTAGGGGCCCTAATGTGTGGTAAGTAGTTTGAAATCAAAATCTGTAAAAAATGGCCGGTGAAATCTGAAAGGTGCTCTTTGGAATGTGGGCCCGTTTGCCCACCTAGGCTGCAAAAAAGTGTCACACATATGGTATCTCCGTACTCAGGAGAAGTAGGGCAATGTGTTTTGGGGTGTCATTTTACATATACCCATGCTGGGTGAGAGAAATATCTTGGCAAAAGACAACTTTTCCCATTTTTTTATACAAAGTTGGCATTTGACCAAGATATTTATCTCACCCAGCATGGGTATATGTAAAATGACACCCCAAAACACATTGCCCAACTTCTCCTGAGTACGGAGATACCACATGTGTGACACTTTTTTGCAGCCTAGGTGGGCAAAGGGGCCCACATTCCAAAGAGCACCTTTCGGATTTCACCGGCCATTTTTTTACAGATTTTGATTTCAAACTACTTGCCACACATTTGGGCCCCTAGAATGCCAGGGCAGTATAACTACCCCACAAGTGACCCCATTTTGGAAAGAAGACACGCCAAGGTATTCCGTGAGGGGCATGGCGAGTTCCTAGAATTTTTTATTTTTTGTCACAAGTTAGCGGAAAATGATGATTTTTTTTATTTTTATTTTTTTCTTACAAAGTCTCATATTCCACTAACTTGTGACAAAAAATAAAAACTTCCATGAACTCACTATGCCCATCAGCGAATACCTTGGGGTATCTTCTTTCCAAAATGGGGTCACTTGTGGGGTAGTTATACTGCCCTGGGATTCTAGGGGCCCTAATGTGTGGTAAGTAGTTTGAAATCAAAATCTGTAAAAAATGGCCGGTGAAATCCGAAAGGTGCTCTTTGGAATGTGGGCCCCTTTGCCCACCTAGGCTGCAAAAAAGTGTCACACATCTGGTATCCACGTACTCAGGAGAAGTTGGGCAATGTGTTTTGGGGTGTCATTTTACATATACCCATGCTGGGTGAGATAAATATCTCGGTCAAATGCCAACTTTGTATAAAAAAATGGGAAAAGTTGTCTTTTGCCAAGATATTTCTCTCACCCAGCATGGGTATATGTAAAAAGACACCCCAAAACACATTGCCCAACTTCTCCTGAGTACGGGGATACCAGATGTGTGACACTTTTTTGCAGCCTAGGTGGGCAAAGGGGCCCACATTCCAAAGAGCACCTTTCGGATTTCACCGGCCATTTTTTACAGATTTTGATTTCAAACCACTTCTCACGCATTCGGCCCCTAAAATGCCAGGGCAGTATAACTACCCCACAAGTGACCCCATTTTGGAAAGAAGACACCCCTGGTATTTTGTGCTGGGCATAGTGAGTTCATGGAAGTTTTTATTTTTTGTCACAAGTTAGTGGAATATGAGACTTTGTAAGAAAAAAAATAAAGAAAAAAAAATCATAATTTTCCGCTAACTTGTGACAAAAAATATAAAATTCTAGGAACTCGCCATGCCCCTCACGGAATACCTTGGGGTGTCTTCTTTCCAAAATGGGGTCACTTGTGGGGTAGTTATACTGCCCTGGCATTCTAGAGGCCCTAATGTGTGGTAAGTAAGTAAATGACCTGTGAAATCCGAAAGGTGCTCTTTGGAATGTGGGCCCCTTTGCCCACCTAGGCTGCAAAAAAGTGTCACACATGTGGTATTGCCGTATTCAGGAGAAGTTGGGCAATGTGTTTTGGGGTGTCTTTTTACATATACTCATGCTGGGTGAGAGAAATATCTCGGCAAAAGACAACTTTTACCATTTTTTATACAAAGTTGGCATTTGACCAAGATATTTATCTCACCCAGCATGGGTATATGTAAAATGACACCCCAAAACACATTGCCCAACTTCTCCTGAGTACGGCGATACCAGATGTGTGACATTTTTTTGCAGCCTAGATGCGCAAAGGGGCCCACATTCCTTTTATGAGGGCATTTTTAGACATTTGGATCCCAGACTTCTTCTCACACTTTAGGGCCCCTAGAATGCCAGGGCAGTATAAATACCCCACATGTGACCCCATTTTGGAAAGAAGACACCCCAAGGTATTCAATGAGGGGCATGGCGAGTTCATAGAATTATTTTTTTTTTTTGGCACAAGTTAGCGGAAATTGATATTTTTTTTTTTCTCACAAAGTCTCCCTTTCCGCTAACTTGGGACAAAAATTTCAATCTTTCATGGACTCAATATGCCCCTCACGGAATACCTTGGGGTGTCTTCTTTCCGAAATGGGGTCACATGTGGAGTATTTATACTGCCCTGGCATTCTAGGGGCCCTAAAGCGTGAGAAGAAGTCTGGAATATAAATGTCTAAAAATTTTTACGCATTTGGATTCCGTGAGGGGTATGGTGAGTTCATGTGAGATTTTATTTTTTGACACAAGTTAGTGGAATATGAGACTTTGTAAGAAAAAAAATAATAATTTCCGCTAACTTGGCCCAAAAAAATGTCTGAATGGAGCCTTACAGGGGGGTGATCAATGACAGGGGGGTGATCAATGACAGGGGGGGTTATCAATGACAGGGGGGTGATCAGGGAGTCTATATGGGGTGATCACCCCCCTGTCATTGATCACCCCCCTGTTAGGCTCCATTCAGACGTCCGTATGTGTTTTGCGGATCCGATCCATGTATCAGTGGATCCGTAAAAATCATACGGACATCTGAATGCAGCCTTACAGGGGGGTGATCAATGACAGGGGGGTGATCAATGACAGGGGGGTGATCAGGGAGTCTATATGGGGTGATCACCGCCCTGTCATTGATCACCCCCCTATAAGGCTCCATTCAGATGTCCGTATGTGTTTTGCGGATCCGATCCATGTATCAGTGGATCCGTAAAAATCATACGGACATCTGAATGCAGCCTTACAGGGGGGTGATCAATGACAGGGGAGTGATCAATGACAGGGGGGTCATCAGGGAGTCTATATGGGGTGATCACCCCCCTGTCATTGATCACCCCCCTATAAGGCTCCATTCAGATGTCCGTATGTGTTTTGCGGATCCGATCCATGTATCAGTGGATCCGTAAAAATCATACGGACATCTGAATGCAGCCTTACAGGGGGGTGATCAATGACAGGGGGGTGATCAGGGAGTCTATATGGGGTGATCACCCCCCTGTCATTGATCACCCCCCTATAAGGCTCCATTCAGATGTCCGTATGTGTTTTGCGGATCCGATCCATGTATCAGTGGATCCGTAAAAATCATACGGACATCTGAATGCAGCCTTACAGGGGGGTGATCAATGACAGGGTGTCATGGTCTTACCTTCTTGCTGTTCTCCTTCGTTTGACATGTGCTGGCGGCCATCTTGGTTTCTGGGTTTCTTGTAGCCTCCCACCCTGCGGCTTCTCCTTCCCACTGGGAGGAGCTGGATGCCTAGCTCATATATAGGAGGTCTGTGGCTTCAGTTCCTTGCTTGGTCCTCCTGTGTTCACATGCTTCTAGACTGCTGCTGCTTCTGGTTCCTGATCCTGGTTTCGTCCGACTACCCTGCTGGTTCCTGATCCTGGTTTCGTCCGACTACCCTGCTGGTTCCTGATCCTGGCTTCGTCTGACTACCCTGCTGGTTCCTGATCCTGGCCTCGTCTGACTACCCTTCTGGTTCCTGACCTCTGGCTTCGCAAAGACTCTGCTTCGGTTTCGCCATCCGCTTGGACTTTTGCTTTACAGCTTTATTTTCAATAAAGCCTTCTTATTTTCACTTATCTCTTGTTGTACGTCTGGTTCATGGTTCCGTGACACAGGGGGGTGATCAATGACAGGGGGGTGATCAGGGAGTCTATATGGGGTGATCACCCCCCTGTAAGGCTCCATTCCGACGTCTGTATGTGTTTTGCGGATCCGATCCATGTATCCGTGGATCCGTAAAAAACATACGGACGTCTGAATAGAGCCTTACAAGGGGGTGATCAATGACAGGGGGGTGATCAGGGAGTCTATATGGGGTGATCACCCCCCTGTAAGGCTCCATTCAGACGCCTGTATGTGTTTTGCGGATCCGATCCATGTATCCGTGGATCCGTAAAAAACATACGGACATCTGAATGCAGCCTTACAGGGGGGTGATCAATGACAGGGGGGTGATCAATGACAGGGGGGTGATCAGGGAGTCTATATGGGGTGATCACCCCCCTGTCATTGATCCCCCCCCTGTAAGGCTCCATTCAGACGTCCGTATGTGTTTTTTGCGGATCCGATTCATGTATCAGTGGATCCGTAAAAATCATACGGACATCTGAATAGAGCCTTACAGGGTGGTGATCAATGACAGGGGGTGATCAATGACAGGGGGGTGATCAGGGAGTCTATATGGGGTGATCAGGGGTGAATAAGGGGTTAATAAGTGACAGGGGGGGGTGTAGTGTAGTGGTGCTTGGTGCTACATATTGCTGAGCTGCCTGTGTCCTCTGGTGGTCGATCCAAACAAAAGGGACCACCAGAGGACCAGGTAGCAGGTATATTAGACACTGTTATCAAAACAGCGTCTAATATACCTGTTAGGGGTTAAAAAAAATCACATCTCCAGCCTGCCAGCGAACGATCGCCGCTGGCAGGCTGGAGATCCACTCGCTTACCTTACGATCCTGTGAAAGCGCACGCCTGTGTGCGCGCGTTCACAGGAAATCTCGCGTCTCGCGAGATGACGCGTATATGCGTGACTCTGCGCAGCGCTGCCGCCTCCGGAACGCGATCCTGCGTTAGGCGGTCCGGAGGTGGTTAAGGAGCTTGCAGTAAAGGTACTGGTTCTGATCCAGACCCAGGTTATAATTGTGCCATTATGTCTGAACAAAGGAGCGCACCAGTAGAGTCTAATGTTAAGAAATGTGATGAAAATACCGAAGTTAACTTGAAGGAGTTGGTGTTGCAGCTTGCAAAAAATGTTGAGGTGTTACAAAAAGAGGTCAAGGGCATGAAACATGGCCGCCAGCCTGATAGAGGTACTTGGTACCATAGAGGTAGACCGTGATATGGTTCTAATGGTAATCCTAGGAATTATGGTCGATTACCACTGACCAGTTTGATGTCAGTGGCCAACCGATATGTCGTAAATGTCAAAAAGTTGGTCATGTGAAGCGGGGATACAAGAAGTTAAATTAGTGTCTCCTGGGTCAATGGACCAACCATATATTGGTGAATGTCCAACAATTACTGTCAGCATTAATGGTGTGTCCTGACTTGCTTTAGTGGACACTGGGTCACAAGTGACTACTATGCAGCTTACATTCTATCAGCGGCATTGGGGGCGAGACCATCTTATCCTTCCTACTCAGAGTAAGATAAATGTAATCGCCAGCAATGGCCAGCCCATAGCATCCCAGGGATACTGGGGGCCCACTGTGCAAACTGGTAATACTGAATTACAGCCGCAAGGGTTAGTAGTGGTGCACGTGCATGATGAGGGTTTTCCCCCAGTTGTATTGGGAATGAATATTTAGCAAAATTGTGTGGAGGAATTGATGTGTATACTCCAGAAGAGTCTGCTACAGCCCCTTTGCCGGTCCGCAGAGTGTTACAGCAGACACTACTTTGGTATAAAGCACGTGTAGGACCACATGGGCAAGCTTACCAGGAACCTATACTGGATGGGGGTAAGGAATACTTGCTCGCTGCCCGCACCCGTTTGGTTACTGTGAAGCGTGGCAGGGTGCCAATCTGCATCCTAAACATTAGTGACCGACCTATTCAGTTGAACAAATACCAGACTGGTGGCAAATTAATGCATGTTGGGAGCGATCATATTGTCCACCTCAACTGTCCAGCCACGCAGTGCAGCCTCTGCAGCATTCTTCTCTACTTTAGATTTAACTAGTGGGTACTGGCAGGTCCTCATGGCACCCAAAGACCAGGAAAAGACAGCTTTTACCACACTTATGGGGCACTATGATATCAATTCTATGCCATCCGGCCTGTGTAATACACCAGCCACTTTCTAGCGTCTCATGGAGTATTGCTTAGGTCACAAAAACTTTGAGACTGTGCTCTTGTATCTGGATGATATTATTATATACTCTAAATCTTACAAAGACCATTTACACCTGTCTGAGGTATCTGCTGCACTCCTAAAACATGGACTCAAAGTAAAACCATCCAAGTGCCACTTATTGCAGTCTGAGGAGCACTATCTAGGGCATGTGGTCAGTGCTCAAGGAGTCCTCCCTGACACCAATAAAATCGCTGCAGTTAAAAATTGTCCCGCACCCACTAAAATCTATGAGGTGAAGAAATTTCTAGGCTTTGCTGGATATTACATTCTATTTTTTCAAGAGTTTACTAAGATTGCAGCCCCTTTGCAGGACTTGTTCAGGAAAAAGCTCTGAAATGGAAACTTACCGAAGCCCCTATTCTTGCTTACCCAGTGTAACGGATCTCCTGGCACCCCGAGTGGGTACCTCCATTGATGGATGCTCCTAGTGCTTCCCGAGGACTCCAAGCACTCCACTCGACACCATAACCACCACAGGAACAAGGAACAGGAACAGCTCTTACAAGAGCTAGGGGTTATAGCCAGGGGAGTATACACGTATAGCAATCCCCACACACATGAGACGAGGCTCTATGTTGAAGGCCAAAACAGGAATTCTTTATTGACCACACAACCATTGCCTTTTATACACATTTTCCAACAAGGTTACCACCCCCGTGGACCTGGTTGGGAACTGAGGACATAACATAGCAGCCAATCCTTTACAGTTTTACAGTTTAAAAACAAAAACTATACATTCAACAAACACAATGGCATTGCCTGTGACGCAATCAATAACAGAATAGGCATTGCCTGTGACATATTTAACAAACACAATGGACTTAATTACTCACAGGCATAAAATACACATGTTTCCCAACTACAGAAAACACCCCAAAACACCACATATCCCCATAAAAGTTACATCCCCTGATAGCCTCGATCTGGGTGAACAACCTATCCAAAAATCACCCAGATTGGTTCAGGGGTTCAGGAATTTCCTGGAAGTCTTATTTTTGCTCCACCGTGCACATGGTCACATGCCCCAAATAGTTCCAGTAAAAACTCCACGGGGCAGAAACAGAGCCTTTGAAATCCAACATGCCCAAATAGTGTCCATGGGGCCATAGTCACAGGGCAAGAGACTGGCAAGCAGGCCTCTCCAACTCCCAGTGACGAAGGTGCTTTCGTCACACCCAGACTATACTGAACCCTTCAGACTGTATACCGATGCGTGTAAGAAGGGCTCGGGAGCAGCGTTGGCTCAAGTGCAGCACCAACATGAAGGAGTCATTGCATCCACCAGTCGATCACTTAGGCCTACTGAGACGAATGACTGGAATCACAGCTCTTTTAAACTAGAATTGCTCGCCTTGGTCTGGGCAGTTACAGAAAAATTTAGGGAATATTTGACCGCTACTGAATTTGTGGCCTATACAGACAACAACCCGATGATTCATCTTTCCACTGCACATATAGGTGCCATAGAACAGCGCTGGGTCTCTAGATTAGCTTATTACAAATTTACCATCAAATACCGTTCTGGAAAATGTAATATTAATGCAGATGCACTGTCGAGATTTCCTATAGGTGCACCAGCCACCCTGCCTAAAGACTACTGGGAAGACGTTGAAATGCCAGCCTTTTTCATCTTGGGGCTTAAGCAGGATACCATCACTGCCAGAGAGGCAACAAAATCCCATCCATCCACAAGCAGCCAGAATGGATTGGCCCTAATTACAACGTAAAAGCAGAGTGCTACAGGAACTATGGACTGTGCTACAATCTGGTAAGAGCCTTACACCACATCAGAGAGAAACAGCCGACCCCGAGGTCCTCAAAGATCATAGAGAAACCGCTGACCCTGAGGTCCTCAAACATCAGAGAGAAACAGCCGACCCCGAGGTCCTTAAACTGCGTAGAGAAACCGCCGACCCTGAGGTCCTCAAACATCAGAGAGAAACCGCCAACCCTGAGGTCCTCAAACATCAGAGAGAAACAGCCAACCCCAAGGTCCTCAAACATCAGAGAGAAACAACCGACCCCGAGGTCCTCAAACTGCTGAGACAAACCGCTTACCCGAGGTCCTCAAACTGCTGAGAGAAACCGACAACCCTGAGGTCTTCAAACATCTGAGAGAAACAGCCAACCCCAAGGTCCTCAAACATCAGAGAGAAACAGTCGACCCTGAGGTCCTCAAACTGCTGAGATAAACCGCCGACCCTGAGGTCCTCAAACTGCTGAGAGGAACCGACAACCCCGAGGTCTTCAAACATCAGAGAGAAACAGCCGACCCTGAGGTCCTCAAACTGCTGAGAGAAACAGCCGACCCCGAGGTCCTCAAACTGCTGAGAGAAACCGCCGACCCTGAGGTCCTCAAACTTCTGATACAGAGGAACACCTCTTTTATGAGAAGGGTCAGCTCAAACATTCCATTATTGATCCTCTGACACATGACTGTATTAAACAGATTGTGGTACCCAGACAGGATGCCCATCTGATCCTGGATGCAGGCCACAATCAATCAGGGCATTTTGGGTGCCAGAAAACAAAGTCACTAATCAGACAGAGATTTTTTTGGGTTGGAATGCGAGATGACATAGAAAAATGGTGTCTTGAGTGTCCTATCTGTACCATCAATAGGAATGACCAGCCCAGACAAAAATCACCACTGCACCCAATTGAGAGTCATAGACCATTTGAGCTTGCCTTGGACCATGTTAAATTAAGACCCAGCCGAGATGGGGATGTGTACGCTCTAACAATCATTGACCATTATAGCCAGTATGCCATGGTGATACCAGTAAGAGACTTATCAATGCAAACCACTGTGGATTTGTTTGAAAAGAGGTTTATTGAGGTCCACAGACCACCAGAAAAGATTCTGACTGACCAAGGCTCAGCATTTGAGTCACAATTATTCCAATAAATGTGCACATTGTACAGTCTAAAAAAAATACGTAGACTGCCTAACACCCACAATGCAACGGTTTATGTGAAAAAATGAACCAAAACATAATAAATCTATTGCATAAATTGCCAGAGTGTGAGAAAGCAAAATGTCCAAAATGGGTATCTAAACTGACTTTGCTATATAACCATACACCGCACTGTTCAACTAAACAAGAACCCTATACATTAATGACTGGACACAAAAGTTGGTTGCCGGCCGACACATTGCTAAGTGTGCCAACTGACCATGATCACAACCCGTTACCACAAACTGACTGGGCAAAAGAGCAACTGAGGCGCCTCAAATTGATCCAACAAATAACCAATAAAACAACCCAGGAGGCTCAACAAAAACAAATGGATGACTAGAACGCTAAAGCTGAGGCTAAACCGCCATGTGTAAGAGATCACGTAGGGTTTACGAAAACAACACAGGTCAAACAAACTGGAAAATTAATGTGAATCTGTGCCCTGCAAAATCAAAGCCATACTAACTGCTGAAACCTATCAGATAAATAAACAGGGCGCGGAGAACCTAATAAACTGAAGCTGTGTTTATCCAAGGATCTTGGGGAAGAGACCCCTACGTCTCAAGAAAATGTACCAACTGAAAATGTATTACCGGAAATTAAATTAAAACCAGCTCCTGTCAGTGAGAATGGTGGATGGTACCAAAAATGTCATTACCTGTGTCTAGTGTTCCTGAACTTTGTGGTTCCAGTGCCGAGGTCACCAATAATGCTCTTTCTGATCCTGTGATGGACACACAGCCCAGGAGATCCGAGAGAGCCACCAAAGGTGTCAAACCAGCCAGGTCCCCGGATTACCTGTTCCATCCACATTTCTGTTATGTGATTTATGGGTCAGAACTGCATTTGTATGAATATGTGATGATGTACTGTAGGACTATACCTAAGCTTCTAAGCTTCATCTATGATGCTGAAGATCTGTATCCTTTGGAAAATATTATTGTGTTGCTGAAAGCTATGATAAAAGGCTTTAAGGTCAGCCCTGTAAAGGGCTAAGTGAAAAGGGGTCAAAATGATGCTTGACATACTGTAATGACCATGTTGAGTAGGGGCTTTCTCATGTACACCATGTATATTGTGCATGATGACTATGTTGGTGGTACTGTTTGCCAGTCCAGTAATTGGTTCGACCCAGTTAATGATGTCCCTTTGAGTCTTTTTGCTACAGGTGCAGATGCCGGCCAGAGAGCCAATGAAAAAGTAGGGGAGCGCCCAGCCCTAATTGTCCTAAATCTGCCACTTGAATACAGTACCTGCTATCCTGTTCTGCCCCGGCGGTGACCAGTGCTAATCTCTGCGAAATTCCAACTTGACCACAGCCTTAATCAGCCACACGCATCATGTCCACGTGCATTCTGCATGTTCCATAGAACCAACTATTAGGATCAGTGGCATAGCATGGGGGTTGCCCCAGGTGCAAAATTTCAGGGGGAGCCAGCAGGGCCGCACTGCTAATTAGGCAAAGTGAGGCGACCGCCTGAGCCGTACAGCGCAGGACACAGGCCGGAAGAGGCCTGCATCGCATCGCTGCCAACCTTAAGTGGGCTTAAGCCTTTTGATCAAAATGTACACTAATGCCTCTTGTATAGCATGCAGTATGGGGGGCTGTACACTTTAATATAGCGCTGAGTAGCGAGTTAGATCAAAGCATAGCATTGTGGATGTGCGATCCAGTTCTGTTCTTTACCCCCAGACGAATATTGAGAGACTGTTAGAGCTTTGATTGAGAAGATCGTAATTTTCCACAGCTGCCATAGGGTTTAAAGAAGACCATGTTTTGAAGGGAAAAACACAAACTTATTTACCACCGAAAAGCAGACAGACTGACCTTTGAAACGTCTGGTTTTAGCTCTGTTGTTATGTCTGGAAACTTGTTTTTGTCTTGAAAACCTGCTGTGTCATTGCCACTGAGTATCATTGAAGCTGTAATGTAAGTCTATAACAGACGGGAGCTGAAACAATGTATCTGTTTGTGCTGAGTTTCTCCATGTCACCCCTAACACTAGATGGTTCTAGTCTAGCAAAAACTGTATATAAGGAGAGCAGTCAGAGCCCCTAGTGTGCAGCAGTTAGGGAATAGTGCTTGGAGGGGAGATTCATGCCAGCCTGCATGAGTGACCAGAAGAAGACGCTGAGGATGGGGACGCTGAGCCACAGACCATGGGTCGCTAGTAGGGATGAGCGAACCCGGTGAAGTTCAGGTTCGCCGGTGTTGAAGCTGCTTTTAATTAAAGCATTTAAGATACACTCTGGTGCTCCAAATCAAGGTACCCCAAGGGGTTAATATCCACGAGTGGTAGAGACAGACACTGACACAGGTGGGTCAAAGACAATCTCTTTTTAATTACAGTAGGTTTAAGCAGTTTTTATATCTTCATGGAGGGCCTTCCTCCACGAGGCCCATGCGTTGTTTCATTGGCTAAAAAGTTAAAAAGAAAAGAGATAACACTTGGCATCTGTGCATTGTGCACTATCTTACATACTTTGGTATGTGAACTAATGTAAACATCTGTGTGTCAGCGCCATATTGTAATGGCTTCTCACTAATATCAATACTGCATACATCATATGTGACACCTCAAGGAGGAGCTTTTATAGGCACTGGATATATATATATACACTCACCTAAAGAATTATTAGGAACACCATACTAATACGGTGTTGGACCCCCTTTTGCCTTCAGAACTGCCTTAATTCTACGTGGCATTGATTCCACAAGGTGCTGATAGCATTCTTTAGAAATGTTGGCCCATATTGATAGGATAGCATCTTGCAGTTGATGGAGATTTGAGGGATGCACATCCAGGGCACGAAGTTCCTGTTTCACCACATCCCAAAGATGCTCTATTGGGTTGAGATCTGGTGACTGTGGGGCCATTTTAGTACAGTGAACTCATTGTCATGTTCAAGAAACCAATTTGAAATAATTCGAGCTTTGTGACATGGTGCATTATCCTGCTGGAAGTAGCCATCAGAGGATGGATACATGTTCTCATTCTGTTTACGCCAAATTCGGACTCTACCATTTGAATGTCTCAACAGAAATCGAGACTCATCAGACCAGGCAACATTTTTCCAGTCTTCAACAGTCCAATTTTGGTGAGCTCCTGCAAATTGTAGCCTCTTTTTCCTATTTGTAGTGGAGATGAGTGGTACCCGGTGGGGTCTTCTGCTGTTGTAGCCCATCCGCCTCAAGGTTGTGTGTGTTGTGGCTTCACAAATGCTTTGCTGCAGACCTCGGTTGTAACGAGTGGTTATTTCAGTCAACTTTGCTCTTCTATCAGCTTGAATCAGTCGGCCCATTCTCCTCCGACCTCTAGCATCCACAAGGCATTTTCGCCCACAGGACTGCCGCATACTGGATGTTTTTCCCTTTTCACACCATTCTTTGTAAACCCTAGAAATGGTTGTGCGTGAAAATCCCAGTAACTGAGCAGATTGTGAAATACTCAGACCGGCCCGTCTGGCACCAACAACCATGCCACGCTCAAAATTGCTTAAATCACCTTTCTTTCCCATTCTGACATTCAGTTTGGAGTTCAGGAGATTGTCTTGACCAGGAGCACCCCCCTAAATGCATTGAAGCAACTGCCATGTGATTGGTTGGCTAGAGAATTGCATTAATGAGAAATAGAACAGGTGTTCCTAATAATTCTTTAGGTGAGTGTATGTATCATCTAACGAATTGGCTTAAGCATTCCTCTACAGTCCATACATCATTCTTGACACAACTGTGGAGAAGAGAGGGGCCTCTACAGCTTCGTTCCTCCTCCTTTCTCTCTTCAGTGTCAAATAAACAGGCAGCTTGAAGCAAAGAGGGAGGGGAGGCACTTGTGATATAGAAGAGGCAGTTTCAAGCAGCTACATAGAAATCATCTGGTTACGTAGTCCTTGGAACATAATAATATTCACATCCCTATCAGTCCCCCCTTGAATCTCATTCTTTCCCTAATCCTAAACATCTGTCCCAATGCTCTGGTTCCTCTTCACCAGCTTCCATGACAAGCTATTCCTAATGAATAGTCTCCCATGTCACTGAATATGAGCACGGGGAAGTCAGATGAACTTTCCCTAATTTGCACTGACGTCATATGGGGGGGGGGGGGGGAGGGCTAGAGGTCATCAGTGCTCCTGATTTTTCTGGATCCAAATCTTCATACAATTCTCCTATCATCATCTCTGGTGTGGCCTCGTCAACTGCCTTGCTGAACAATTTTTTTACACAGGGAATAACACAGCAGATGATTATTATTATAAGCAAAATTAAAACAATAATGATGATGATACCAATTTGCAACAAAATCTGCTTCCAATTTTTAAACCAGTTCTCTAGCCCATCTGTCCACAAATTGTCTACACCCGAATTCCTTTTTAATTCTTCAGATAGGGAGGTCAATCCCTTTAAAGCATTCATGACCTGCCCATTGGGCCCTAGATTATCAGGTATGACAGTATATCAGGACTCTCCTATCATTTTGCAAACTCCTCCTTTTTCCACCAGCAACATGTCCAAAGCCATCCTGTTCTGGATTGTCGTAACACTGGTGGGACCCAATTGTTCTATTATACCTTTTAGGACATCCCTAGTGTAATTCACAAAGCGTTGCTAGTCATAGTAGATATAATTTATCCAATCTACTATTTTGTTTACCACCATTATTGGACATATAGATTCAAATCCTGCTGCAACTTGATTCTGTGCTTTGATTTCATCAGGGACCCCCCTTGGGACTCCAATGGCATCTATATATACATGGGTGTCCAAACTACCACCTGGAATAGTCTCCCGTTTTTTCCTTGTCCCTATGTGCCCTTGGGATTTTGGAGACTGCTGTATATGACTTACGACCTTCTTCGAATCAGGGATGTCAAAAATATGGAAGGGCATCAATACCATGGCTAATGCACACTGACCATGCCATTCTATCCAATTTAATTTTGCACATATCCATATTATATATCCTAGAGCCTGGATCTGATTCAGCAGATGGATTTTATACTCCTGTCCAGTGGTATTTACTATCTCACCACAATAGCCTTCTGTGAATTTTACCATCTCTTTCCCTTCCTTGCGCTCTCTCTCGAAACAAGTGTAGTTGCCCTTGTATATGGTAAAGTCAGTCATCATGGGGCCTTTATTAAGAAGAGGGTACTGGCTTTTCCATCGTTTGCATGCTATCCCATTAGATGTGGAGTTGGTATACAGGCTAAGGAAACATAGGAAATGATCCCAAGGGAGATGCAGAGGAACTGTACCCAGGTGGGGCCTAGCTGAAGCACAAGTGATACACCCGCTCCTATTGGCCTGGGCTGTAGTATATCTCACCCAGTCGAGCCATAATCTGTAAACCCAGTTTCTGTGGCTAAGGTTTCTGTCATAGTGTAGGGTTTTCTTCCCTCCTGACTGCGAGCAAGGGGTAGCAGCAGATTTCCAGGGGTCAGAGTGGGGCCAGTGAGCTTGCTTGCTAAATGTCACGGGGTTCCGAAGGTGCACTCGGTCCCCCATTGCCCGCAGAACTGTTGCTTAGCTTTTGGAATGAGGTTCTGTGTTTGACCTCATTCCCAGGGCGGCTTTACTAGCTGGGTGGCTCCCTGCTCCTAAGTCTGCCTTGAGCGCCGAGCCGATCACTCGGTGCTCGACTGGTTGGTCTGTCGGTCATGTGACGCTGGCCACGTCACATGACCCTCACTCCCCACTATAAATACAGGCAGCCTGCTGGCTACAGGTTGCCTGTTAATTTCTAGGTTCCTGGCTATTTGTTGGACTACTGAATATTTACCTGATCCTGTTCCCTGACGATCCTCTGCCTGCTCCTCCTGTACTGCGCATACATCCTGGTTTTGTGACCTCGGCTCCCACCTGACTACTCTCTTAGGACTCCTCTTGTACTTCGCTACTCTCCTGGTATTTGACCCCGGCTTCTCCTGACCATTCTTTGCTTAATCCGTTGTACTGCGTAGCTCTCTTGGTTCTGACCCGGTCCGTTCATGTTCCGTATTTTGTCTTGTCTGTCTTCCCTGCACATATCCTAAGTTAGGGACTGCCGTCCAGTTGTCCCCTGTCATCAGGACTCGTGAGGCAAGTAGGCAGGGCCAGGGGTGAGGGTGGAGCGCAGTGGTCACTACCCTTCCCCCTGTGTGTGTGTGGACGTGACCATTACAGATTAACAGGCCCAATAACCACTGTATCATGAATCCTCTTACTACCCTGACTGACCATATCTCTAACTTGACACAGAGGGTGCAGGAGCTAGGAGAGAAACTACGACATAGGGAATAGGGAGCTGTTGGCCATTAAATGGGCATTTGAGGAGTGGAGACATTTTTTGGAGGGGGCAAGGCATCGAGTAACTGTTGTCACTGACCATAAAAACCTAATGTTTCTCGAGTCGGCTAAAAGGTTGAATCCCCGACAAGCCCGATGGGCTCTGTTTTTTACCCGTTTTCTCCATTACGTTCAGGCCGGGAAGTAAAAATGTGAAGGCAGACGCATTATCTCGGAGCTTCCATGCTTTTCAACCCACTGAGACGCCGCCTGAATCCATCCTACCAGCAAACATCTTCTTAGCGGCTCTAACCCAGGATATCTCGGCTCGCATTAAGGCTGAACAACATCTGGCACCGGTGTCCACCCCAACAGATAAGTTGTTTGTTCCCGTACAATTTCGTCTCCAGCTGTTGGGTGAGTGTCACGATTCTGCCTTTTGTGGACATCCGGGTATTGAGGGCACTAAGGATCTGGTTTCTAGATCTTATTGGTGGCCCACTCTGACCAGGGATGTCAAGTCCTACGTGTCAGCCTGTGAGGTTTGTGCCAGGTCTAAGACACCTAGGACTCGCCCTGCTGGTAACCTACGACCCCTACCCATTCCCAGTAGACCCTGGTCCCATATCTCGATGGACTTTATAACTGACCTACCGCTGGCGGAGGGTAAGACTGTGGTTTGGGTAGTGGTCGATAGGTTTAGCAAGATGGTTCATTTTATTCCCCTGTCTAAACTTCCGAATGCTAAAACCCTGGCATCTATTTTTGTGAGAGAGATTGTTCGTTTACATGGCATCCCGGAAAATATTGTTTCGGACAGGGGTGTGCAGTTTGTGTCCAAATTCTGGAGGGCCTTCTGTCAAAGATGTAAAATTTCGTTGTCTTTTTCTTCCGCCTACCATCCTGAGAGTAATGGGCAGACTGAATGCCTTAATCAGTCTGTGGAACAATTCCTGAGGTTGTATGTTGCTGATGACCAGCAATTATGGGTCAAATTCCTTCCGTTGGCTGAATTTGCTCTGAATAACCGTGTCAATTCTTCTGCTGGGGTCTCCCCTTTCTTTTGTAACCATGGTTTTCATCCCCGTTTTCATTCTGGGTCGTCCGTCTCCTCCTCTAACCCTGAAGCTGATAAACTCTCCTCTGAACTGTGCACTGTTTGGGCCCGGGTTCAATCGAACCTAGAAAAGGCTCAAAGTTCTCAAAAACTCAAGGCCGATAGGAGACGTTCAAGGGGGGTGAACTTTCAGGTTGGGGATAAAGTATGGTTGTCCTCCAAGAATCTATCTCTCAAGGTAGCTTCTAGAAAATTTGCTCCTCGTTTTATTGGTCCATAAAGGATCACGGAGGTGATTAACCCGGTATCGTTTAGGTTGGAGCTGCCCGAGTCATTCCACATTCATAATGTGTTCCATAAATCTCTAATTAAAAAATATTTTGAACCGGTAGTACCATCGAAAGCCTCGCCTCCGCCGGTTCTTGTTAATGATGCTGTCGGGTATGTGGTGTCTAAAATAGTGGATGTCAGGAAGGTGCGTAATTCCTTGCAGTACCTGATTCACTGGAAGGGGTATGGACCTGAAGAGAGATCTTGGGTACCTGCCAGGGAGGTTCATGCTCCTAGACTTGTTCGTAAATTTCATTTAGAACACCCTGAAAAGCCATCGCCTGAAGTCTTGGGTCCGGTGGCCCCTCGTAAAAGGGGGGGTACTGTCACGGGGTTCCGAAGGTGCACTCGGTCCCCCATTGCCCGCAGAACTGTTGCTTAGCTTTTGGAATGAGGTTCTGTGTTTGACCTCATTCCCAGGGCGGCTTTACTAGCTGGGTGGCTCCCTGCTCCTAAGTCTGCCTTGAGCGCCGAGCCGATCACTCGGTGCTCGACTGGTTGGTCTGTCGGTCATGTGACGCTGGCCACGTCACATGACCCTCACTCCCCACTATAAATACAGGCAGCCTGCTGGCTACAGGTTGCCTGTTAATTTCTAGGTTCCTGGCTATTTGTTGGACTACTGAATATTTACCTGATCCTGTTCCCTGACGATCCTCTGCCTGCTCCTCCTGTACTGCGCATACATCCTGGTTTTGTGACCTCAGCTCCCACCTGACTACTCTCTTAGGACTCCTCTTGTACTTCGCTACTCTCCTGGTATTTGACCCCGTCTTCTCCTGACCATTCTTTGCTTAATCCGTTGTACTGCGTAGCTCTCTTGGTTCTGACCCGGTCCGTTCATGTTCCGTATTTTGTCTTGTCTGTCTTCCCTGCACATATCCTAAGTTAGGGACTGCCGTCCAGTTGTCCCCTGTCATCAGGACTCGTGAGGCAAGTAGGCAGGGCCAGGGGTGAGGGTGGAGCGCAGTGGTCACTACCCTTCCCCCTGTGTGTATGTGGACGTGACCGTTACACTAAATCCTTTAAGTAGAACTGCCCCCAAGGTGCATAATTTCTATAATTTGACGGGTATCTTCTGAGTATGTACATGCCCAGATCTGTCCGTTGTGGGTTCTGCAATGATAGGGTCAGGGGGTAGCATTTTTGGGGACCCTTGCAGGTTATAGCATTTGGATATGGCTGACAACCACTGGGTCGGCTCTTCCCCACATTCCTGCCAAATGGGCGCATTCTTTTTAGTAGGTTGTTTCCCTGTTCATCGCTACTTTTTAGGGCCTTCTCGGGCCTATACCCCCAATCTACCCCCGTGTTAGTGATGACGTTGGACCAAGAGGAACAATAAGAGTTGCTTGTTTCAGTACAACAAATATAAAACTGGAACCGCTGATAATCCAACATCATCAAATCATAACATCTGCAATCAGCAACATCACAGTAATCAAAGTCATATACTTGAAGTTCTTTGGTTAAATTGACCCAGAAGACCATGACCCCCCTATCTGAATGTGGTTCCCAATAATGACATTTCAGAGGAGCTTTTGGGCATCCATCATTCCAGAAGCATTTGTCTGAGCTTACATAACCCTCCTATATGATGCACAGAATGAAAAAGGATATCATCATTCTTCAGGAGGTGGGTCAGGATCGTGATTCTTTTGCAGTGGGATGCGTGTATCCAAGTCTTCTTTCCCTCTAGTTTCACTGAGGTGGTGGTGGTGAGAAGTACTTGGTAAGGCCCTTCGAATCTGGGTTCCAGTGTCTTTCTGACGTGTTTCTTTACCAGGACCCAGTCTCCGGGCTGCAACTTGTGGCTTCCAGGAATCTGTTCAGGATCTGGAAGTGAAGAAAACACTTGAAAATGTAGATCAGTCAAATGTTTACATAGAGCAGTTACATAATCAGCTAGACAGTCATACTGAAATGCAGTGGCGTAGGGATCGCCATAGCAACGGCTATGGGGCCCTACGCCACTAGGGGGCCCGTCCGACCGCATTCAAATTATTATTATTATTTTTTTTTTTTATTAACACAGACACTACACACAGGCAGCCAGGAGGTGGCGTAACTACCGGGGAAGCAGCTGCTTCGAGGCCCGACAGTTTACTTTCAAGTTAGTTAAATATCGATGTCTTAATGTTCAGGGCCCCTCCCCTTCACCCTCGCTAATGTGCTCTAATCTTACTGTATATTCTAAAGTCTTCTGATGTGTCTGGGATTCGAACCCACAACCTCCAATGTATCAGAGGCAAAGCATTAACCCTCACAGCCATAAAGGAGGCATTGCAACTGACTGAACAAATTTGACACTTCTACTGTTATAGCTGGCTAAGTGTACATCTATACACATGACAGCTGCCCCAACACACCCAGCACTGCTATATCTCTATATGACAGCTATCCCAGCACACTCAGCCCTGCTATATCTCTATATATGAGCTGTCATGTGTATAGATGTACACTTAGCCAGCTATAACAGTAGAAGTCTCATAATTTTTCAGTCAGCAGCAAGGCAGCTCTTATGGTCTTGTGGTTAGATGCTTTGCCTCTGATACAGAAGGTTGTGGGTTCGAATCCCAGCAGAAGCCTTTTCTGAAATACAAGCAGTGACTCCATATATGGACATACAGGGCGGGACACAGGAAGAGGCTGCATGGCATCGCTGACATGGAGGTAAGTAGAAGTGTTTATTATTATTTTTTTAATACCCGACTGTTACTGCCATGGGCGGAGCGGGGGGCACTTGATACTGGCACATGGGGGGAGGGGGGTTGGCACCTGACCTGATACTGGCACCTGAGGGGGGGGGGGGGTTTGGCACCTGATACTGGCACATGGGGGGGGGGGGAGAGAGGCACCTGATACTGTGGATGGCACTGTTTAGGGGAGGGGGATCTGTGGATGGCACTATTTAGGGGAGAGGGATCTGTGGATGGCACTATTTAGGGGAGAGGGATCTGTGGATGGCACTATTTAGGGGAGAGGGATCTGTGGATGGCACTATTTAGGGGAGGGGGGATCTGTGGATGGCACTATTTAGGGGAGGGGGGATCTGTTGATGGCACTATTTAGGGGAGGGGGATCTGTGTATGGCACTATTTAGGGGAGGGGGATCTGTGTATGGCACTATTTAGGGGAGGGGGGTCTGTGGATGGCACTATTTAGGGGAGGGGGATCTGTGGATGGCACTATTTAGGGGAGGGGGGATCTGTGGATGGCACTATTTAGGGGAGGGGGGATCTGTGGATGGCACTATTTAGGGGAGGGGGGAATCTGTGTATGGCACTATTTAGGGGAGGGGGATCTGTTGAAGGCACTATTTAGGGGAGGGGGATCTGTGGATGGCACTATTTAGGGGAGGGGGATCTGTGGATGGCACAGAGGGGGGGGGCCCATAATTTTTTTTTGCTATGGGTCCCATGCATTTCTAGCTACGCCCCTGCTGAAATGCAAGCTCTTCTGGAAAATACTGTCCTAACTTAGGTGCACTGCCAAATAGGATCTCAAAGAGGGATAGTTTCTCTTTCACCCTTGGGGTATGCTGTACACTGGCCAGGGCAATTGGGAGGGTTTCTGGCCATAGTTTACTGGTCTCTTGGGCCATCTTCAGCATCTTTAGTTTCAAAGTGCCATTCATTCTTTCCACTTTTCTGCTGCTTTGTGGTCTGTATGGTGTATGGAAGGCCAAGCGCATCCCCAGAGCTGCCCATATTTCCTGTGCAATGTCTGCAGTGAAAGCAGTCCCTTGATTACTCTTAATCACTTCAGGTACCGGCAAACCACTTCATTCAACAACTTCTTCACAGTAGTTTTCGCAGTCTGGTTCTTCACAGGGTAGGCTTCTGGCCATCCAGAGAACATGTCTACTACCACCAAAGCATAATGGAACCCCTGCGCAGGGGGCATTTGAATGTGGTCGATCGGCATCCATTGGAAAGGGTACAAGGGTTTTGCTAGGCACTTCATGGGAAACTTCTCAAGCTTCCCTGGATTGCACTTGGCACAGACCATGCAGCTGTTCACATATTGAGAGGTGAAGTTGGAGATGGCGGGTGCAAACCATATGGAGGATATGAGATTGTTCATGACTGATTTTCCTAGATGTGTGGGTCCATGGGCCCAACAGACTACAGCTGGATATAGACTTCTTGGTAGGCACAGCAGGTGGCCCAGTCTCCATATTCGATCCTCATCTAGGCCAGCTCATTTCTTGGCCCACACATCATACTCATTATCTGTAGCCTCACATTGTCTGTCTTCCAAGATCTCCTTAGAGAGGCAGAGTCCCTTTAGAATTCCCCCTTCTTACCTGGCCACTTTATCTGGAGCAAAGGTCATTAGAGTGCTGAGATTCTTAATTTCCCACACTGCTGCTTCTTTAGCCGCTTTGTCTGCTAGAGCATTTCCCTAGGCTTCTGGTGTCTCAGATTTTGAATGGGCTTTGATTTTCAACATGGCAGCTTGAGTGGGGGGCTTAGGGCTTCCATCAGTGCCTGCATAGCTTCCGCATTCTTTACAGGTGTGCCCCCTGCCATCAGGAACTTCCTGCTTCTCCATATAGGTCCAAAGTCATGGGCTACTCTAAAAGCATAATGTGAGTCAGTGTAGTCGTTTGCAGTTTTTCCTTCTGCCATCTTGCAAGCCTCAGTCAGGGCTATTAATTCAGCCTCCTGTGCTGATCTATCCAGTGAAAGGGGGGTTGTTGCTGTAATACTGTTTCCGTTGAGGTAACTGCATATCTTGTGTGGTATTTTCCTGTTTCATCTGCGTATCTAGATTCATCCACAAACAGTGTCAAGTCTGGGTCCAGATTAGAAGTTTCTTTGATATTCCATAGGGGCTCAGTTTCAATTAATTGTAGGCAGTCATGAGCTTTCCCGTTGTAAAACTCATCATCTGAGTAAGTGGCATCGATGTCGTTGCCCTTCCCTTCTGGAGAGCCCCCTTGAGAGAAAGGAAGGAGTGAAGCTGGATTGTAGACATGACATCTGCTGATAGTGACCGTGTCCGGAAGTAAGAGAGAACACTGGATTCTGAGAAGTCTGGCTGCAGACAAGTGTTTTGGCTGAATCTGCTGACGGATAGCTGAAATGTCATGAGGGGCCAAGATCTGAAGTAAATGACCAAAGACAACATCAGCTGTTTTGTCCAATAACAAGTGACACGAATGTATGGCTTGGATACATGATGGGCTCCCTCTGGACACTGCATCAAGTCTAGCCGAGTAATAGCCCAGAGGGTGATTGTGGCCTCCATGTAGTTGGGTTAGCACACCTGTGGCATACCCTTGACATTCCATGACGTAGAGTCTGAATGGCAAGTTGTAGTTTGGAAGGCCCAGGGCTGGGGAAGGTATGACAGCTTGGTTCAGTTGTTCAAAGCATTGTTTGGCCTCGGAGGTGAGGTAAAAATGCTGAGTAGAAATGCAATCATACAAAGGCTGCCTGAGAATTGAAGCATCCAGAATCCACAGTCGGCAGTATGAGATTAGGCCTAGAATGGCTTGAAGTTGTTTTGGAGTTGTAGGCTCGGTTATCTGCATAACAGCAGTTTTTCTGTCTTTCTTCAGTCAGGTGTTTGGCCCCAGGGTGGAGACAGTGGCCCCGGAAAACTTCCTTGTCCTGACACCACTGGACCTTGACAAGGCTGGCCTTGCATCATTGTTGAGCCAGGGAAAGAAGGATCATGACAGAAGCATCTCTGCATGTTTGTGCATTGTCAGCACACAAGAGCAAATCATCCACATATTGCAGGAGTGTCACTGTATCATGCTCCATTCTCCATTTATCCAGTATGGAAGACATGGCCTTACTGAACTGAGAAGGACTGTTCTGTGCTCCCTGGGGCATGACAGTCCAGGTGTATTGGCATCCAGCATGAGTAAAGGCAAACAGATATTGACAGTCTGGATGAAGTGGTACAGAGAAGAAGGCATTTGCCAAATCAATTACGGTGAAGAGGGTGGCTTCTGGAAGCACGCATGACAAAAGGGTATATGGGTTTGGTACCACTGGTGTTTCCAAGACTGTAGCTTTGTTGACCGATGCACCATAGATCATGTACCATACGATAAATGCCTGGTTGTCCCTTTTTTCCCTTCTTCTTAAGTGGGAAAAGGGGAGTGTTACACAGGGAGGTTGTTTTAATTATCACTCCATTTTCCTGGAATGCCAGGATTTGCTTATTCACTGCATCTATTTGTACCACTGACAATGGATATTGGGGTTTGCGGGGTAGGAGGGCACCTGGCTTAAGCGTGACTACTACAGACTGGACCCTTAGTCTCCCAATATCCTAGAGGACCATAAATGAGGGGGTATCAGCTTCATTACATCTGATGGGACAATTGTTCCCAATATCTCATCCTGTATTGTTTGTAGGGCAGCAAGCATAACTGTCTCTTCTGGTTGGAGGAGGGAAGAAAGTGTCATTGTTCCGTCTTCATGGAACTGAATGTTTGCTTGCATTTTCTGGAGTAGGTCTGCCCCCAAGAGATTGAGGGGGCAGGTAGTGGACACTACAAATTGTGATAGGACCGTGGGGAAAAGGACTAAACCTGAGGACACGGCTAATGGCTTAGTCAGAACAGATGTTCTGGCAGGGGAGGCAGTGGCTGAGTTTGCTCCTGTGTTTATTCAAAGGAGATGAGGGGCAGTACATTATTCTCCGGAGCCACCGAGATGGGAGCCGAGGGGTTTGTGGCTACTGCTATCAGGCACGAGGAGCTACAATGCCTGGGAGCTCCACATGCCAGGCAAATGTCACATGTATCGAGATTTTATTGTCCGCAGACACTACAGACCCACCCCTCATGTCTCTGTTGGGGGAGGGCATTTTTCATTGGGGCTGCGAGACCTTTTATTTCTGAGCGCCATTAAATGGTGGTGGCTCATCTTGTCTCACAGTATACATGTACATCTTTGTTCCTTCATCCCATCTCACTGTCCCCCCAGTCTCCATTAATCGACTTGCCATTCGCTGCCATGCTTGTGCCGCACCTAACAATCCTTCATCACTTAACTTTCCCCGACATCGCTGTAACACTGTAATCTTTTCTATATTTTAACATTCAGTTCTCCATTAATATCACATCCTGCAATCTTCATAAACTTCTTATAGTTTTTAATATGTTTCCTTCTCTCGCTACTAACTGGGGGGGCAGTATATTCTCCTCCTTCATGAGACTGGGACTGACCCATTTCAACAGCAATATTTCAGACTGACACACACAAAACAGAGGAGTGAGCAGGGACCTTTTAACACTTTCCTCCGCAGACAAAGAGTTCACCATCCCCTCTGGTTGGCCCAATGTGACTATCTATTGCATCTGACTAGTCAGCCCAGGACTCCCCTCCGCAACTCTTCCCGATCAGGTCAGGTGGAATAAATTTTGTCCTTTGTTGGTGCATCAACACCCTCTGGCCCAAACCAGGAGGTTACTTTTCCCTTCCCTTGTCTGTGGTCTTACCCTCCATGCTCAATTCACTCCTCATACAATCACATCTACACATAATCACATATACACACCAGAGTAATCTATCAAATCAGACTATGGTTCTATGGACCCAGGCTTTCAGCATTTCAGCCGACTACTATACTCACATGGGCTCCACCGTACAGCAGACTAAGCCATCATGACGTGACGAACTGAATAGCAGAAAATCAGGTAAGATAATTGATTTTCTTACCTTTCTTTGATGCCACGGTCCTCTCCTCTCATGCTATTCGGCAGGTCCTGGGGGCTCCTGAGGGTGGACTGTTGATGATCCCTTTGTCTGGGCTCCATGTTGGGCGCCAACTGTTGAAGATCCTTTCAATTAAAGCATTTAAGATACACTCTGGTGCTCCAAATCAAGGTACACCAAGGGATTAATATCCACGCGTGGTAGAGACAGATACACAGGTGGGTCAAAGACAATCTCTCTTTTATTACAGTAAGTTTAAGCAGTTTATATATCTACATGGAGAGCGTTCCTTTTACTGAGGCCCATGCATTGTTTAATTGGCCAAAAAATCTTATATATTTTGGTATGTGAACTAATGTAAACATCTGTGTGCCAGCGCCATATTGTAATGGCTTCTCACTAATATCAATACTGCATACGTCATATGTGACACCTCAAGGAGGAGCTTTTATAGGCACTGGATATATACAGTATATATATAGTTTCCAAAGATGAGGCAGCACTCCAATAGACGTAAAAAGTGGATCCTTTATTCCCCTCTGTGCAACGTTTCAACCGTCTCAATGCGGTCTTTCTCAAGCATAACAAAATGGTGTCATCAGGGGGTATATATACCCACAATACATTGCAAATAATAAATGTGACAATTATACAATCTTAAGACAGTATAGCATAAACAGTACATTATATAGTGTAAAAAACCCCACATGTTGTATAGCCAAGTGATCTATATTGCATAATATTTATCATAGTACAATATAGTGTACAAACACATTTGATCATTGTGATAACAATCAAAAAGGTTAATTGACCAATATCCAATTCATCAAAAAAGTGTAACATCACCTGTGCATATAAATAAGTGCATATAGTTTAAAAACAAACTCACACCGGATCGTATGGGTCGGCGCGCCAAACTTCCGCGTCCTCACCGTCAAAGTGCGCATGTCCAAAGTCCCTGCCGCGTCACCAGAAAGACGCCCCAAGCCGAGGAGCCAGGCGTCATCACCATGGAAACGTGTAAACACATGACCAGAGCGATAGACTCGTGACTCCTCAGGAGGGCGCGCCGGGTAGAACCACGCCCACAAGGCCGGACCCGCGTCGCCAGGCAACAGTGAAACACTGCTCCCCCGGCACCAGCAGTCCCGCAATGTGCATCGCGGTCCACCCACAGGTCACATGACAGGTACAGGCACCCGGGCACAAAAACGGCAGAAGAGGGGGAAATAACAGACGAGAGGAGAGAAAAGGGACACTGGCATCGCAACAATGAGCTATGTGGGTAGAAGGACCAAAAAAGGTCACTGTAATTTGTATATATATATATAAACCAGAGTGAACGTGGCTTGCATAAAGTATATCAGCACTGGAAAGAATAACCTGTGCCATACTTCCATAATAGGACAACAGGCCGGGGACCAAAAGGTCCCGCCGTTGTCACGGCAGAAACCCCGGTCCATGGAGGGCAAGGGATCAGAGACACGTCCATGCCACAGGTCCCAAACCCAAACACCGACCCTTCAGTCCAAGATAAGATAAACAGACCACCACTCCAGGTAGACAACATGATTATAGTAAACCCACACATTACATAGCAAAGCCAATATAGATGCGTCCAGGGATCTCTCCCATCATCATAATCCCAACATGGAGAAGCAGAAGAAGGCGCATACCGTCCGCAAAAACCACCAGCGGAGCACCAATGATCTAAAGAAAGAAAAAGAGTAGAATATAAGCAATAAGACAGAGAACTATACATCTGTATGTAACAAATTGGTTATATATTAAATGACACCAATATAGAATTCACATACACCAGGACATGACATAAAGAGGGACAACAGGGAATAGCAAAAGGCCCCATCCTATACTACACTCCACTTAAAATCAACATTGAGACTATGAGGTCTCAGTGTGTTGAGACGATGGATCCATCTAAGCTCACGTTATTTGAGAGCCAATGTCCTGTCTCCTCCCCTTCTAGACAGAGTAATGTGGTCCACTAACATAAATTTCAAATCCTTCTCCCTGTGATTGGCCTCAACAAAGTGTTTAGGCACGAGCAGATCTTTTCTTTTTTGTCTGATGGAAAAACGATGATTGTTCAAACGTGCCTTCATGTCACAAGTGGTCTCCCCAACATAGAGGAGGCCACAAGGACAGGAGAGCACATAGATCACATATGAACTATTGCATGTCAAGAAATGTCCAATCCCATACTGGGTCCTCGTAATAGGATGAGTAAACTTCTCCCCCTTGGTCATATAAGCGCAATTGACGCAGCCAAGGCAGGGATAGGAACCTACCCTACGAGGGCCAATATGAGACTGTACTAAAGTCTTGACAGGAATGTCCGCTCGGACCAACTTGTCCCGGAAGTTGGCAGGACGTCTGTAGGAAAGCAGAGGTGGCACTGTCAAAGGCATAACATTAGAAAAATTGCTCTTAAGTATTGCCCAGTGCTTACGGACAATCTGAGCAATCTGAACACTTTGTTCCGAATAGGTTGATATAAAAGGTATCCTCTCAACTTTATTTTGTGTAGCACCTAGAGATATCTGTGGATCTTTCACTTTATTAAGGTGTTTGTTGATCACCCGAGTAGGGTAACCACGTTCCCTAAACTTGTGCATCATCTGAGAGAAACGAGTCGGGAGTAAATCTGGATCCTGCACCACCCTCTTAACCCTGAGTAGTTGACTGTAGGGTACAGAATTAATGATAGATCTTGGGTGACAGCTGCCATAATGCAGCAATGTATTACAATCGGTGGGCTTCGTGAAGATGTCAGTGGATAAATGGTCACCCACTATGGTAACTGTCATGTCTAGAAATTGGACATGTGAACTCGAGTGTACAAGGGTAAACCTGATATTTGGGTCCATGCGGTTCAAAAAATCATGAAAGCTCCCGAGAGAGAGAGAGTCACCAGACCAGATGAGGAAGACGTCATCTATGTATCGCCACCACCCCAGCACATGGCTGAAGTGGTGGGACACATAGACAAGGTCCTCCTCGAGGGCCGCCATGAAGACATTGGCATAAGTCATATATATACACTCACCTAAAGAATTATTAGTGCCCCCATACTAATACGGTGTTGGACCCCCTTTTGCCTTCAGAACTGCCTTAATTCTACGTGGCATTGATTCCACAAGGTGCTGATAGCATTCTTTAGAAATGTTGGCCCATATTGATAGGATAGCATCTTGCAGTTGATGGAGATTTGAGGGATGCACATCCAGGGCACGAAGATCCCGTTCCACCACATCCCAAAGATGCTCTATTGGGTTGAGATCTGGTGACTGTGGGGCCATTTTAGTACAGTGAACTCATTGTCATGTTCAAGAAACCAATTTGAAATGATTGGAGCTTTGTGACATGGTGCATTATCCTGCTGGAAGTAGCCATCAGAGGATGGATACATGTTCTCATTCTTTTTACGCCAAATTCGGACTCTACCATTTGAATGTCTCAACAGAAATCGAGACTCATCAGACCAGGCAACATTTTTCCAGTCTTCAACAGTCCAATTTTGGTGAGCTCGTGCAAATTGTAGCCTCTTTTCCCTATTTGTAGTGGAGATGAGTGGTACCCGGTGGGGTCTTCTGCTGTTGTAGCCCATCCGCCTCCAGGTTGTGCGTGTTGTGGCTTCACAAATGCTTTGCTGCATACCTCGGTTGTAACGAGTGGTTATTTCAGTCAACGTTGCTCTTCTATCAGCTTGAATCAGTCGGCCCATTCTCCTCTGACCTCTAGCATCCACAAGGCATTTTCGCCCACAGGACGGCCGCATACTGGATGTTTTTCCCTTTTCACACCATTCTTTGTAAACCCTAGAAATGGTTGTGCGTGAAAATCCCAGTAACTGAGCAGATTGTGAAATACTCAGACCGGCCCGTCTGGCACCAACAACCAGGCCACGCTCAAAATGGCTTAAATCCCCTTTCTTTCCCATTCTGACATTCAGTTTGGAGTTCAGGAGATTGTCTTGACCAGAAGCACCCCCCTAAATGCATTGAAGCAACTGCCATGTGATTGGTTGACTAGAGAATTGCATTAATGAGAAATAGAACAGGTGTTCCTAATAATTCTTTAGGTGAGTGTATATCATCTAACTAATTGGCTTAAGCATTCTTCTACAGTCCATACATCATTCTTGACACATCTGGGGAGAAGAGAGGGGCCTCTACAGCTTTGTTTCCCCTCCTTTCTCTCTTCAGTATCGAATAAACAGGCAGCTTAAAGCAAAGGGGTAGGGGAGGCACTTGTGATATGGAAGAGGTAGTTTCTAACAACTACATAGAAATCATCTGGTTACATAGTTCTTGGAACAGAATGATATTCACATCTCTCTCGCCGGGTTCGGCCGAACTTCAGGTCAAAGTTCGGGTTCAGGACCCGAACTTGACCCCGAACTTGGACCCCATTAAAGTCAGAACTTTATAATTTTCCATTATAACATGGTTATAACGGAAAATAATAGCATTCTTAAGATAGAATGCTAAATAAAATGGCCATTTAGGGGTTAAAAATAATAAAAAACTCACCTCATCCACTGTGATCGCGCAGCCGGTATCCTCTTCTTCCTTCTTTCTGCAGGACCTGCGATGACGTTACCGCGCTCACCACGTGGTGAGCGTGATGATGTCATCGTAGGTCCTTTCCAGGTCCTGCAGAAAGAAGAAAGAAGAGGATACCGGCTGCGCGATCACAGTGGATGAGGTGAGTTTTTTTTATTATTTTTAACCCCTCAATGGCCATTTTATTTAGCATTCTTTCTTAAGAATGCTATTATTTTCCGTTATAACCATGTTATAACAGAAAATAATAAAGTGAAGTTCGGGTCCCCATTGACTTTAATGCGGTCCGGGTTCGGTGTCAAGTTCGGGTCCCGAACCCAAACTTTGACCTGAAGTTTGACCGAACCCGGTGATGAATGAATATCATTCTGCGCTATCACAGTATTGCGCCCCCCGCAACCTGTGGCCACCCCCCTTTTAACAGATAATGTAGTAGATGAGTTGCAGTCCTATGTAACACCACAGATAACACAGTGAATATTCTAATCACAAATTTTTATTGCGAATATTAGCACTTCGAAAATTCGCGAATATCTAGAATATAGTGCTAAATATTCGTAATCGCGAATATTCTAGATTTTTTTTCATCAGTCCCCATGATCCCTCACTGCTCCTTGCTTGTGGGCCAATGAGAAGGCTGCAATATCTTTGACTTTCGGAGTAGTGTTGATTGCGAATTTTTATCGCAAATTTTTTATTGCAAACTTTCTGATTGCCGAATCAATAAGATAATGACTGGAGATCACGAATTTTGAATTTGCTAATTTATGGCGAATATGAATATTGCCCCTGCCTCTCATCACTAGTGATAAGTGTCTGAGTACAGATAATGTAGTAGATGGGTGTGAGCCCCCAGAAATCAGAACACGCACAGTGTGACCTGAAGTCTGGGGCCGGGCTGAGGCATGGTGGGCCAAATTCTATATCCACCCTCCCATTACTACAGAACATCCAGGGTAATACAGCCCCTCATACATACAGCTCCTCATACCTCTTACATCCAGGGTAATACAGCGCCTCATACCTCTTACATCCAGGGTAATACAGCCCCTCATGCCTCTTACATCCAGAGTAATACAGCGCCCCATACCTCTTACATCCAGGGTAATACAGCGCCCCATACCTCTTACATCCAGGGTAATACAGCGTCCCATACCTCTTACATCCAGGGTAATACAGCGCCTCATACCTCTTACATCCAGAGTAATACAGCGCCTCATACCTCTTACATCCAGGGTAATACAGCGCCCCATACCTCTTACATCCAGGGTAATACAGCGCCTCATACCTCTTACATCCAGAGTAATACAGCGCCTCATACCTCTTACATCCAGGGTAATACAGCTCCCCATACCTCTTACATCCAGGGTAATACAGCGCCTCATACCTCTTACATCCAGGGTAATACAGCGCCCTATACCTCTTACATCCAGGGTAATACAGCGCCTCATACCTCTTATATCCAAGGTAATACAGCGCCTCATACCTCTTACATCCAGGGTAATACAGCGCCTCATACCTCTTACATCCAGGGTAATACAGCGCCCCATACCTCTTACATCCAGGGTAATACAGCGCCCCATACCTCTTACATCCAGGGTAATACAGCGTCCCATACCTCTTACATCCAGGGTAATACAGTGCCCCATACCTCTTACATCCAGGGTAATACAGCCCCATACCTCTTACATCCAGGGTAATACAGTGCCCCATGCCTCTTACATCCAGGGTAATACAGCGCCCCATACCTCTTACATCCAGGGTAATACAGTGCCCCATACCTCTTACATCCAGGGTAATACAGCGCCCCATACCTCTTACATCCAGGGTAATACAGCGCCTCATACCTCTTACATCCAGGGTAATACAGCGTCCCATACCTCTTACATCCAGGGTAATACAGCGCCTCATACCTCTTACATCCAGGGTAATACAGCGCCTCATACATACAGCTCCTCATACCTCTTACATCCAGGGTAATACAGCGTCCCATACCTCTTACATACAGGGTAATACAGCGCCTCATACCTCTTACATCCAGGGTAATACAGCGCCTCATACCTCTTACATCCAGGGTAATACAGCGCCCCATACCTCTTACATCCAGGGTAATACAGTGCCCCATACCTCTTACATCCAGGGTAATACAGCGCCCCATACCTCTTACATCCAGGGTAATACAGCGCCTCATACATACAGCTCCTCATACCTCTTACATCCAGGGTAATACAGCGCCTCATACCTCTTATATCCAAGGTAATACAGCGCCTCATACCTCTTACATCCAGGGTAATACAGCGCCTCATACCTCTTACATCCAGGGTAATACAGCGCCCCATACCTCTTACATCCAGGGTAATACAGCCCCATACCTCTTACATCCAGGGTAATACAGCGTCCCATACCTCTTACATCCAGGGTAATACAGTGCCCCATACCTCTTACATCCAGGGTAATACAGCCCCATACCTCTTACATCCAGGGTAATACAGTGCCCCATGCCTCTTACATCCAGGGTAATACAGCGCCCCATACCTCTTACATCCAGGGTAATACAGTGCCCCATACCTCTTACATCCAGGGTAATACAGCGCCCCATACCTCTTACATCCAGGGTAATACAGCGCCTCATACCTCTTACATCCAGGGTAATACAGCGTCCCATACCTCTTACATCCAGGGTAATACAGCGCCTCATACCTCTTACATCCAGGGTAATACAGCGCCTCATACATACAGCTCCTCATACCTCTTACATCCAGGGTAATACAGCGTCCCATACCTCTTACATACAGGGTAATACAGCGCCTCATACCTCTTACATCCAGGGTAATACAGCGCCTCATACCTCTTACATCCAGGGTAATACAGCGCCCCATACCTCTTACATCCAGGGTAATACAGTGCCCCATACCTCTTACATCCAGGGTAATACAGCGCCCCATACCTCTTACATTCAGGGTAATACAGCGCCTCATACATACAGCTCCTCATACCTCTTACATCCAGGGTAATACAGCGTCCCATACCTCTTACATACAGGGTAATACAGCGCCTCATACCTCTTACATCCAGGGTAATACAGCGCCTCATACCTCTTACATCCAGGGTAATACAGCGCCCCATACCTCTTACATCCAGGGTAATACAGTGCCCCATACCTCTTACATCCAGGGTAATACAGCGCACATGCCTCTTACATACAGGGTAATACAGCGCCGCGTACCTCTTACATCCAGTGACGTCTCTTTGATGTACTGTAGATGTTCTCTTTCCTCATCTTCTCCTTTCAGACCTTCAGACCAGACACCATTTTTCTTCTCTGCTGTTTGGTTAAAAAAAAAATCTTCGTTTACTACTTTTCCATCATCCTCCCATCTTCTGGACAAATTATCCCACCACCCCCAATACTCTGCCGCTGTGCTCCCCAATACTATACTGCAGAAACAGATAAACCCCCTGATAATACTAGTACCATGCACACAGTGCCCTAAAATAACTGTGCCCAGCAAATAGCGCCCCTGACACTAATAGTGTAAACAAAACGTCCCCCAAAAATAATTGTGGTAAGCTGATACTGTGCCAAGGTGCCCCCACAGTAATAGTGCTCCCAAAAGACCCACCAATAGGAATAATTCTCTGCTAGAGCACACATGGTAGTAATAGTGCTCCTACAGTGCCCCCAGCATGTCCCCACTGTGCCCCAGAAGTAATAATGCTCCCATAGTGCCCATACTAGTAATCATGTTCCTCATAGACCCCCAGTAGTAATAAAGTTCTCCGCTCCCCCCTTCCTCCAAGTGCCCCCCATAATGTACCAGTATAAAATGCCCTATATATAGTGCCCCAGTAGATGCCCTCAGTGTCCCCCATATTTTGCAAGTATAAAATACAGTACCCCTTCTTAGTTCCCCCGTAGATGACCCCATAGTACTCCTCACCCCCCTTCCCCATAGTACCCACCATAATGTGTTCCAGTATAAAATGCCCCTATACAGAGCCCCCCCCATATAAAATAAAACTTCTTTGTGGCCTCAGTAGAAGCCCCCATAGTGTTCCTCTCCCCCCTTCCCCCATCGTGCCCCCCATATAAAATACCCCTTCTTTGTGGCCTCAGTAAAAGCCCCCATAGTGCCCTCAATAATGTGCCAGTAAGAAGTGACCCATAGATGCCCCCCCAATCATGTGCAAGTAAAAAGTGCCCCAAATAATGTGCCAGTAAGATGTGCCCCCATAGATGCCCCCATAGTGCCACCCAATAAAATAATGTGCCAGTAAAAAGTGCCCCCAATAATGTATCAGTAAGAAGTGCCCCCATAGATGCCCCCACAGTGCCCACAATAATGTGCCAGTAAGAAGTGCCCCCATAGATGCCCCCACAGTGCCCACAATACAGGGAGTGCAGAATTATTAGGCAAGTTGTATTTTTGAGGATTAATTTTATTATTGAACAACAACCATGTTCTCAATGAACCCAAAAAACTCATTAATATCAAAGCTGAATATTTTTGGAAGTAGTTTTTTGTTTGTTTTTAGTTTTAGCTATTTTAGGGGGATATCTGTGTGTGTAGGTGACTATTACTGTGCATAATTATTAGGCAACTTAACAAAAAACAAATATATACCCTTTTCAATTATTTATTTTTACCAGTGAAACCAATATAACATCTCAACATTCACAAATATACATTTCTGACATTCAAAAACAAAACAAAAACAAATCAGTGACCAATATAGCCACCTTTCTTTGCAAGGACACTCAAAGGCCTGCCATCCATGGATTCTGTCAGTGTTTTGATCTGTTCACCATCAACATTGCGTGCAGCAGCAACCACAGCCTCCCAGACACTGTTCAGAGAGGTGTACTGTTTTCCCTCCTTGTAAATCTCACATTTGATGATGGACCACAGGTTCTCAATGGGGTTCAGATCAGGTGAACAAGGAGGCCATGTCATTAGATTTTCTTCTTTGATACCCTTTCTTGCCAGCCACGCTGTGGAGTACTTGGACACGTGTGATGGAGCATTGTCCTGCATGAAAATCATGTTTTTCTTGAAGGATGCAGACTTCTTCCTGTACCACTGCTTGAAGAAGGTGTCTTCCAGAAACTGGCAGTAGGACTTGGAGTTGAGCTTGACTCCATCCTCAACCCGAAAAGGCCCCACAAGCTCATCTTTGATGATACCAGCCCAAACCAGTACTCCACCTCCACCTTGCTGGCGTCTGAGTCAGACTGGAGCTCTCTGCCCTTTACCAATCCAGCCACGGGCCCATCCATCTGGCCCATCAAGACTCACTCTCATTTCATCAGTCCATAAAACCTTAGAAAAATCAGTCTTGAGATATTTCTTGGCCCAGTCTTGACGTTTCAGCTTGTGTGTCTTGTTCAGTGGTGGTCGTCTTTCAGCCTTTCTTACCTTGGCCATGTCTCTGAGTATTGCACACCTTGTGCTTTTGGGCACTCCAGTGATGTTGCAGCTCTGAAATATGGCCAAACTGGTGGCAAGTGGCATCTTGGCAGCTGCACGCTTGACTTTTCTCAGTTCATGGGCAGTTATTTTGCGCCTTGGTTTTTCCACACGCTTCTTGCGACCCTGTTGACTATTTTGAATGAAACGCTTGATTGTTCGATGATCACGCTTCAGAAGCTTTGCAATTTTAAGAGTGCTGCATCCCTCTGCAAGATATCTCACTATTTTTGACTTTTCTGAGCCTGTCAAGTCCTTCTTTTGACCCATTTTGCCAAAGGAAAGGAAGTTGCCTAATAATTATGCACACCTAATATAGGGTGTTGATGTCATTAGACCACACCCCTTCTCATTACAGAGATGCACATCACCTAATATGCTTAATTGGTAGTAGGCTTTCGAGCCTATACAGCTTGGAGTAAGACAACATGCATAAAGAGGATGATGTGGTCAAAATACTCATTTGCGTAATAATTCTGTACAGGGTGTAATGTGCCAGTAAGATGTTCCCCAATAGATGCCCCCAAATAAGGTTCCAGTAAGAAGTGCCCCCCATAGATACCCCCCAATCATGTGCCAATAACAAGTATTGTACCATATAAAAAAAGTAAACACTTATACTTACCTCCATCAGGTTGGCAGCGATGCAGACCTCTTCCGGCCTGTGTGTGTCCCTCGCTGCAATGACATCATCGGCCCTGCTGGCGCCCCCTGAAATTTTGCGGCCAGGGAAACGGGTACCCCCATGCTATGCCACTGCGCGATCAAGTGGTTGAGGTTATTTTTTTAAATTATTTTTAACCCCTCAATGACCATTTTATTTAACATTCTGGATTAAGAATGCTATTATTTTCCGTTATAACTATGTTATAAGGGAAAATAATAAAATCACCCGAACACCGAACCTGAACTTCAGTGAAAAAGTCCGGGTTCGGGTGCGGGTACCAGAAACGCGCAAGGTTCGGTATGAACCCAAACTTTGCAGTTCGGGTTTACTCAACCCTAGTCACTAGCCCTGTGACCAAGGAGCCACCTGGACTACTGAGCTACAGACCGTGGGCCCTTGACCAGGGTACCAGCCTTCAGAGAGTGGGACGGCTAGCTCAGGCCTTTCCTCAGGACCTTCTTCTGCAGGGAGGAGATTGGAGAAGCCGCTCGGTGCACTGCCTGTATTGTTTTGCACCTGAATTCCTCCAGTAAAGAAGCCCCCTGGTTACTGCAGACCCCGACTCTGGATTTATCTCCCATTGGGGTGAACCACGCCTTACCATCCCTTCCGGAGAGCAGCAACACGTGGTGACACCTCGACTGTGTCCAGGGGACCCAGCGTAGCGTTGGGGCCACCCCAGACCCGGCCACTGCACATTAACATTTTTGCATCGGGGCAAAACTAATCTTTAGTTGGATCAATCCCATTCAGGAGCCGAGGAGATTAATATCCATTATAAAGAAGAAATAATTGGGACAATGTAATTGTGATATTACGGGGGATTGTAGGAATCATCCACAAATCTCCAGTGATCAGAACTGACATTTTTCCACCTCCCTGATTACTTTCCACCGAGGCGTCTATATTGCTATTAGCCGAAAGTACAGTTTTAACATTAATTTTCTCTTTCTAGCGTTTGTAGGAATCAATATATGAAATAGTCCGTGTTCTACCAATTTTAGAGGATCCGAATCTAAATGTGCTTTTAAAGCAGGTTGTACCTTTAATACCATAGGAGACATTTCTCATCCAAACCAAATTCACATTTTATTTGTGAAAAAGACCTAAACTTCTCATTCTTAAACCACCTGTAACTAATCCAACACCCTGTATCTTCTGGAAACGAGCAGATAGGAAAGATCCAGCTTCATATCTATCATTTCCCCAGAGGGGAGGGAATAATCCATATATTCAGCTGTTACAATGTTTCAGGCTGGAGTCAAGGATGTTTACATCACAAACTGGATACATTGTAACAACACATAAAAATAGGGATGCAGGGCCCGCACCAGTAAGAGGAAGCCTAGGGCCCGGACAGCAGCCAGCATTATTGCAGGGCCCGAGCCAGGCATACCCTACAGTCTGACTCCTCTGTCCATTGCACTGTGTTATCTGTGGTGTTACATAGGACTGCAGGTGACATCTACTACATTATCTGTACACAGTTATCACTGTGTTATCTGTGGTGTTACATAGGACTGCAGGTGACATCTACTGCATTATCTGTACTCAGAGAGATATCACTGTGTTATCTGTAGTGTTACATAGGACTGCAGGAGATATCTACTACATTATCTGTACTGAGAGAGTTATCGCTGTGTTATTTGTGGTGTTACATAGGACTGCAGGTGACATCTACTACATTATCTGTACATTGTTATTACTGTGTTATCTGTGGTGTTACATAGGACTGCAGGTGACATCTACTACATTATCTGTACATTGTTATCACTGTGTTATCTGTGGTGTTACATAGGACTGCAGGTGACATCTACTATATTATCTGTACACAGAGTTATCACTGTGTTATCTGTGGTGTTACATAGGACTGCAGGTGACATCTACTATATTATCTGTACACAGAGAGTTATCACAGTGTTATCTGTGGTGTTACATAGGACTGCAGTAAACATCTACTACATTATCAGCACTCAGAGAGTTATCCCTGTGTTATCTGTGGTGTTACATAGGACTGCAGGTGACATCTACTGCATTATCTGTACTCAGAGAGTTATCACTGTGTTATCTGTGGTGTTACATAGGACTGCAGGTGACATCTACTACATTATCTGTACTCAGAGAGTTATCACTGTGTTATCTGTGGTGTTACATAGGACTGCAGGTGACATCTACTACGTTATCTGTACTCAGAGAGTTATCACTGTGTTATCTGTGGTGTTACATAGGACTGCAGGTGATATCTACTACATTATCTGTACTCAGAGAGTTATCACTGTGTTATCTGTGGTGTTACATAGGACTGCAGGTGACATCTACTACGTTATCTGTACTCAGAGAGTTATCACTGTGTTATCTGTGGTGTTACATAGGACTGCAGGTGATATCTACTACATTATCTGTACTCAGAGAGTTATTACTGTGCTATCTGTGGTGTTACATAGGACTGCAGGTGACATCTACTACATTATCTGTACTCAGAGAGCTATCACTGTGTTATCTGTGGTGTTACATAGGACTGCAGGTGACATCTACTACATTATCTGTACTCAGAGAGTTATCACTGTGTTATCTGTGGTGTTACATAGGACTTCAGGTGACATCTACTACATTATCAGTACTCAGAGTTATCGCTGTGTTATCTGTGGTGTTACATAGGACTGCAGGTGACATCTACTACATTATCTGTACTCAGAGAGTTATCACTGTGTTATCTGTGGTGTTACATAGGACTGCAGGTGACATCTACTACATTATCTGTACTCAGAGAGTTATCACTGTGTTATCTGTGGTGTTACATAGGACTGCAGGTGACATCTACTACATTATCTGTACTCAGAGAGTTATTACTGTGTTATCTGTGGTGTTACATAGGACTGCAGGTGACATCTACTACATTATCTGTACTCAGAGAGTTATCACTGTGTTATCTGTGGTGTTACATAGGACTGCAGGTGACATCTAATACATTATCTGTACTCGGAGAGGTATCACTGTGTTATCTGTGGTGTTACATAGGACTGCAGGTGACATCTACTACATTATCTGTACCCAGAGAGTTATCACTGTGTTATCTGTGGTGTTACATAGGACTGCAGGTGACATCTACTACATTATCTGTATACAGAGAGTTATCACTGTGTTATCTGTGGTGTTACATAGGACTGCAGGTGACATCTACTACATTTTTGGTACTCAGAGAGTTATCACTGTGTTATCTGTGGTGTTACATAGGACTGCAGGTGACATCTACTACATTATCTGTATACAGAGAGTTATCACTGCATGATCTGTGCTGTTACATAGGACTGCAGGTGACATCTACTGCATTATCTGTACTCAGAGTTATCACTGCATGATCTGTGCTGTTACATAGGACTGCAGTTAACACTCCACTCTGCTACATCGGTGTGCTCTGGGCTGGTCTCTGGCTGCTGGAGATGCTATAAGTGCATATTGCTTATTCAGCAGGATTCTTTGGCGCGTTCGTCCTCGGGTTCGTGGCGCTGATCTGTGAGTATTCCTGGCGGGTGGCTTCAGGGTCATTTCTATTAAGACTGACCGATAAATAATGGTAGAATTGGCGCGGCGGAGGGCTAATGACATAACCAGCGGCCATCTCTCCTGTGATTAGAATAATCTGATATTTTTATAGTGTTGTTAAGGTCATGTTCATAAAAATACGGAGGGGAATCGGAATAAATCACAGCGCCGCCGTCTATGGTGGGACACGGGGTCTGCACTAGTTCCAAGTGGCAATTTTTGGGGGTTTGTTCTACAGAATTGGGGTGTAGGTGATCTTTTCCGGTCACTGCAGGTGGAATACAGCAAGACGCCCCTGGTGTGAATATATAGCAAGCATCAGAGTGTCATCTGACCCCTGCTATGTCATCTTGGGATTTAAAGGGTTACTCCAATCTGGTAAAATGAGGAAATCAGTGGAGGTCTGCTCACCACCCCCAGCAGCTCCAGTCTAGCCAATGCGGCCCCTTTACTCCTTGCACAGGAGCGCTGCTCTGCAGGAAGAGCCCTGAAGGAGAGGCAGCTGCAGCACCTTCAGTCTCAGCTTATATTAATGGTTTATATTCACTAAGGATGCATATATTAACTCCTTCACTGCCCTAGACCACCAGAGATTTTAACTTCTTCTATACAGTAAACCATCTATGATGTTAACCCTTTCAGTATCTAAATCCATAACCACCCTGGACCCCTTCATTACCCGAGATCTCAGGGATAAGAGATTACAAGAAGTCTTTGTGTGATTTCCCCTCTTTGGCCAGTATCCTAGTTACATGTCATATCTCTGATATACGTCACATGTTTTGTCACCTCTGTTTCCATGTCTGACAACCATCCTGGATCTAGAAGGACAGTCCTAGTTCTCGGCCACTGACTCGTTGTCCCACCTGATTCATGCCCCAATTTCTTCCAGGAAATCTGCTCCTGTACCAAGTGATCTGCTGCATTTATTGTGGGAACAGGGCAAGGTGAGAATTCACTAGGATGGCATCATACTGTGTAGGGGTCACTAAGAGGGCATCAAACTGTGGTGGGGGGCACTAAGAGGGCATCAAACTGTGGTGGGGGGCACTAAGAGGGCATCATACTGTTTGGGGGGCACTAAGAGGGCATCATACTGTTTGGGGGGCACTAAGAGGGCATCATACTTTGTGGGGGCACTAAGAGGGCATCATACTTTGTGGGGGCACTAAGAGGGCATCATACTTTGTGGGGGCACTAAGAGGGCATCATACTGTGTGGGAGGCACTAGGAGGGCATCATACTGTGTAGGGGGCACTAAGAGGAAATCATACTGTGTAGGGGGCACTAAGAGGGCATCATATTGTTTGGGGGCACTAAGAGGGCATCATACTGTGTGGGAGGCACTAAGAGGGCATCATACTGTGTAGGGGGCACTAAGAGGACATCATACTGTGTAGGGGGCACTAAGAGGGAATCATACTGTGTAGGGGGCACTAAGAGGGCATCATATTGTTTGGGGGCACCAAGAGGGCATCATACTGCGTGTGGGGCACTAAGAGGGCATCATACTGTGTAGAGGGCATTAAGATGACATCATACTGTGTAGAGGGCACTAGGAGGGAATCATACTGTGTAGGGGGCACTAAGAGGGCATCATACTGTGTGTGGGGCACTAAGAGGGCATCCCACTGTGTGGGGCATTAAGAGGGCATCATACTGTGTAGAGGGCACTAAGATGACATTATACTGTGTAGAAGGCACTAGGAGGGCATCATACTGTGTAGAGGGCACTAAGAGGACATCATACTGTGTAGAGGGCACTAAGAGAACATCATACTGTGTGGGGCACTAAGGGCATCATACTGTTTGGGGGGCACTAAGAGAACATCATACTGTGTAGGGGGCACTAAGAGGGCATCATACTGTGTGGGAGACACTAAGAGGACATCATACTGTGTAGGGGGCACTAAGAGGGAATCATACTGTGTAGGGGGCACTAAGAGGGCATCATACTGTGTGTGGGACACTAAGAGGGCATCCCACTGTGTGGGGCATTAAGAGGGCATCATACTGTGTAGAGGGCACTAAGATGACATTATACTGTGTAGAAGGCACTAGGAGGGCATCATACTGTGTAGAGGGCACTAAGAGGACATCATACTGTGTAGAGGGCACTAAGAGAACATCATACTGTGTGGGGCACTAAGGGCATCATACTGTTTGGGGGGCACTAAGAGAACATCATACTGTGTAGGGGGCACTAAGAGGGCATCATACTGTGTGGGAGACACTAAGAGGACATCATACTGTGTAGGGGGCACTAAGAGGACATCATACTGTGTGTGGGACACTAAGAGGGCATCCCACTGTTTGGGGCACTAAGAGGGCATCATACTGTGTAGAGGGCACTAAGATGACATTATACTGTGTAGAAGGCACTAGGAGGGCATCATACTGTGTAGAGGGCACTAAGAGGACATCATACTGTGTGGGGCACTAAGGGCATCATACTGTTTGGGGGGCACTAAGAGGGCATCATACTGTGTAGAGGGCACTAAGATGACATCCTACTGTGTAGAGGGCACTAAGAGAACATCATACTGTGTGTGGGGCACTAAGGGCATCATACTGTTTGGGGGGCACTAAGAGGACATCATACTGTGTAGAGGGCACTAAGATGACATCCTACTGTGTAGAGGGCACTAAGAGAACATCATACTGTGTGTGGGGCACTAAGGGCATCATACTGTTTGGGAGGCACTAAGAGGGCATCATACTGTGTAGGGGGCACTAAGAGGGAATCATACTGTGTAGGGGGCACTAAGAGGGCATCATATTGTTTGGGGGCACCAAGAGGGCATCATATTGCGTGTGGGGCACTAAGAGGGCATCCTACTGTGTGGGGGGCACTAAGAGGGCATCATACTGTGTAGAGGGCACTAAGATTACATCATACTGTGTAGAGGGCACTAGGAGGGCATCATACTGTGTGGGAGACACTAAGAGGACATCATACTGTGTAGGGGGCACTAAGAGGGAATCATACTGTGTAGGGGGCACTAAGAGGGCATCATACTGTGTGTGGGGCACTAAGAGGGCATCCTACTGTGTGGGGCACTAAGAGGGCATCATACTGTGTAGAGGGCACTAAGATGACATTATACTGTGTAGAAGGCTCTAGGAGGGCATCATACTGTGTAGAGGGCACTAAGAGGACATCATACTGTGTGGGGCACTAAGGGCATCATACTGTTTGGGGGGCACTAAGAGGGCATCATACTGTGTAGAGGGCACTAAGATGACATCCTACTGTGTAGAGGGCACTAGGAGGGCATCATACTGTGTAGAGGGCCCTAAGAGGACATCATACTGTATGTGGGGCACTAAGGGCATCATACTGTTTGGGGGCACTAAGAGGGCATCATACTGTTTGGGGGGCACTAAGAGGTCATCATACTGTGTGGGAAGCACTAAGAGGACATCATACTGTGTAGGGGGCACTAAGAGGGCATCATACTGTGTGGGGGCACTAAGATGACATTATACTGTGTAGAAGGCACTAGGAGGGCATCATACTGTGTAGAGGGCACTAAGAGGACATCATACTGTGTGAGGGCACTATAAGGGCATCATACTGTGTGGGGCACTAAGAGGGCATCATACTGTGTAGAGGGCACTAAGAGGACATCATACTGTGTGAGGGCACTAAGAGGGCATCCTACTGTGTAGAGGGCACTAGGAGGGCATCATACTGTGTAGAGGGCACTAAGAGGACATCATACTGTGTGTGGGGCACTAAGGGCATCATACTGTTTGGGGGCACTAAGAGGGCATCATACTGTTTGGGGGGCACTAAGAGGGCATCATACTGTGTGGGAAGCACTAAGAGGACATCATACTGTGTAGGGGGCACTATGAGGGCATCATACGGTGTTGGGAGCACTAAGAGGACATCATACTGTTTGGGGGCACTAAGAGGGCATCATACTGTTTGGGGGGCACTAAGATGGCATCATACTGTTTGGGGGGCACTAAGAGGGCATCATACTGTGTGGGAGGCACTAAGAGGACATCATACTGTGTAGGGGGCAATAAGAGGGCATCATACTGTGTGAGGGCACTATAAGGGCATCATACTGTGTGGGGGGCACTAAGAGGGCATCATACTGTGTAGAGGGCACTAAGATGACATCCTACTGTGTAGAGGGCACTAGGAGGGCATCATACTGTGTAGAGGGCACTAAGAGGACATCATACTGTGTGTGGGGCACTAAGGGCATCATACTGTGTGTGGGGCACTAAGAGGGCATCATACTGTGTGGGAAGCACTAAGAGGACATCATACTGTTTGGGGGCACTAAGAGGGCATCATACTGTTTGGGGGGCACTAAGATGGCATCATACTGTTTGGGGGGCACTAAGAGGGCATCATACTGTGTGGGAGGCACTAAGAGGACATCATACTGTGTAGGGGGCAATATGAGGGCATCATACGGTGTTGGGAGCTCTAAGAGGACATCATACTGTTTGGGAGGCCCTAAGAGGGCATCATACTCTTTGGGGGGCACTAAGAGGGCATCATACTGTGTGGGAGGCACAAAGAGGACATCATACTGTGTAGGGGGCACTATGAGGGCATCATACGGTGTGTGGGGCACTAAGAGGGCATCATACTGTGTGATGGGAACTAAGAGGGCATCATACTGTGTGGGGGCACTAAGAGGGCATCAAACTATGTAGAGGGCACTAAGAGGACATTATACTGTGTAGAGGGCATTGGGAGGGCATTATACTGTGTGGGGTCACTAATAGGGCATCAAACTATGTAGTGGGCACTAAGAGGACATCATACTGTGCAGAGGGCATTAGGAGGGCATCATAATGTGTTGGGGCACTAAGAGGGCATCATACTGTGTAGGGGGCACTAAGAGGGCATCATACTGTGTGAGGGGCACTAAGAGGACATCATACTGTGTAGTGGGCACTAAGAGAACATCATACTATGTGGGGGCCACTAGGAGGGCATCATATTGTTTTGGGTGGCACCAAGAGGGCATAATACTGTTTGGGGGACACTAAGAGGACATCATACTGTTTGTGGGGCACTAAGAGGGCATCATACTGTGTAGGGAGCACTAATAGGGCATCATACAGTGTAGGGGCACTAAGAGGGCATCATACTCTGTTGGGGGGCAATAAGAGGACATCATACTGTGTAGGGGGCAATAAGAGGGCATCATTGTGTTTGGGAGTCACTAAGAGAGCATCATACTATGTGGGGTGGGAACTGTGAGGGCATCATACTGTTTGGGGGGCACTAAGAGGACATCATACTGTGTAGAGGGCATTAGGAGGGCATCATACTGTGTAGGGGCACTAAGAGGGCATCATACTGTGTAGGGGACACTAAGAGGGCATCATACTGTGTGAGGGCACTATAAGGGCATCATACTGTGTGGGGGGCACTAAGAGGACATCATACTGTGTAGTGGGCACTAAGAGAACATCATACTATGTGGGGGCCACTAGGAGGGCATCATACTGTTTGGGGAGCACTAAGAGGGCATCATACTGTTTAGGGAGGCACTAAGAGGACATCATACTGTTTAGGGGGCACTATGAGGGCATCATACGGTGTTGGGAGCACTAAGAGGACATCATACTGTTTGGGGGGCACTAAGAGGGCATCATACTGTTTGGGGGGCACTAAGAGGGCATCATACTGTGTGGGAGGCACTAAGAGGACATCATACTGTGTAGGGGGCACTAAGAGGACATTATACTGTATAGAGGGCATTAGGAGGGCATCATACTGTGTGGGGGCACTAATAGGGCATCAAACAATGTAGAGGGCACTAAGAGGACATCATACTGTGTAGAGGGTCACTAAGAGAGCATCATACTATGTGGGGTGGGCACTGTGAGGGCATCATACTGTTTGGGGGGCACTAACAGTGTGCGGAGAACCGCACCGAGAGTCTGACAAACAATGAGGGACAGGTTTCTGCTGTTGAGCTGAGATATGAGGGCATCCGGGGACACCTGATGGAGATGGGGAGCGTTCCAAGCCACGTAGTAATCATCAGCTTTGTATCCAGCACAAGGTCACACAATACATAGCCGGCCTCACCTCACCGGGGGATGGATGAGCGGGCAGAAAAATTGGGCAAAAGCTGTGGGTGAAGTGAGGGCACCGCAGAGAAAGCTTCATGATCAGCACTGTGCGGGAAAATCACTGCGAGGACGTTTATTATACTACTGGTGTATTATACTGGTGCATTATACCAAAAATAGATCCAGTGTCTTTAAAAAAAAATCTATGTTTTATTGATACAAATATAGCCAAAACAGAAATCGGATGCACACAAATCGCTTACACGTTTCACACAGTGGTGCTTACGGTTTATACTGGTGTATTGTACAATTATACTGGTCTATTATAATGGTGCATTATACTAGTGTATTGTACTGGTGTATTATACTACTATACTGGTGTATTGTACTGGTGCATTATACTAATATTCTGGTTTATTTTTTTTATTTTTTTTGGTGTATTATACTGGTATCTTATACTACTATACTGGTGTTTTTTTTTCTGGTGTATTATACTGATATATTTTACTGGTGTATTGTACTGGTATCTTATACTACTATACTGGTGTATTTTTCTGGTGTATTATACTAATGTATTTTATTGGTGGAATTTACTGGTATATTATACTATGATACTGGTGCACTAGTATTTTTTTTTATTGAGTGGTAAAAGTATGTGAACCCCTGTATCAGTATCTGAAGTGACTACCTTGTTTCCAGTAAATACTAGGACCATGCAAAAAAATAACTGCACCCAGTAAATAGTGTCCCTGACACCAATAGTTTAAATATACCTCCCCAGGGTGCCCCTACAGTAATAGTGCTGCCCAAAGTCCCACCAATAGAAATAATTATCTACCAGAGTGCACTTAGTGTTAATAATACCCCCATAGTGCCCATACTAGTAATCATGTTCCCCGTAGTCTCCCAGTTGTAATAATTCTCCTTATATTGTGCCAGTACAAAAATATCCCCTTATAATATGCGCTTATACAAAAATACCGCCATATAATGTGGACCAGTACAAAAAATACCCCCTAACAATGTGTGCACTAGGAAAAATACACCCATATATTGTGTGCCAGCACAAAAAATATCCCTTTTATAATGTGCACGAGCACAAAAATACCCCCTTATATTGTGTGGCAATAAAAAAAAAACTTACAATGCATGCAAATAATACCCCCTAGTACAGAAAATGCCCCCTTTTAGTGCCTCCAGTAGAGCCAATGTCCCCATAGTGCCCCCCACAAAGCGTTGGTGCCGCCTCATCTGGAATATGCAGTTCAGTTCTGGGCACCAGTCCATAGAAAGGAGGCCCTGGAGCTGGAGAGAGTACAGAGGAGAGCGACTAAACTGATAAGGGGCCTGGAGGGTCTTAGTTATGAAGAAAGATTAAAAGAAATTAATTTAGAGACGTCTAAGGGGGGACATGATTAACCTGTATGAATATATAAATGGACCTACAAACAATACTGTGAAAAACTGTTCCATGTAAAATGCTCTCAAAAGACAAGGGGGCGCTGCCTCCGACTGGAGAGGAAAAAGTTCTGTCTCCGGAAGCGTCAAAGCTTCTTTCCTGTAAGAACTGTGAATCTGTGGAATAGAGACCTCAGGACGAGGTCACAGCAGGAACAGGGGACGGGTTTATAAAGGGTTTAGATGAATTCTTAAAAGTAAATGACATTAATGCTTATGGAAACGTGTAGAAATCTGAGTCTTACTCCCCTTTTTCTATAATTCGCGCCCTCACCGATCCCTTGGTTGAACTTGATGGACTTAAGTCTTTTTTTAACTGTATTAACTATGTAACTATGTAACCACACTGTTATTCCATGCTGGTTTCTTATACTGGTTTATTATTCTTGAGGATTATACTGTTTTATGATACCGATATATTATACTGTTTTATGATACCGATATATTATACTGCTATTTTATACTGGTGTATTATAGTGTTATTTCATGCTGGTTTGTTATATTGGCCTTTCTCCATGTTTGGCTGTTTTCAGTAAAAACCCATTTATCAGTCTTGGAGATTTTCCGATGGTGATTGCTTTCGAGTGATTAATGATGTGATTTCTCTCATCTTTGATAAATGTCGGCCACAAATGGAAATGCACTTTATAACGCGTCTGCCAATATTCAGATGTATGCATCCGGCCTTGGCACCGAGCTCCCGATGTGAACATTCAATGAGTGATATTAAACTACAGTCACTTATTTTCTAAATTCAAGCCGACACACGGTCTATTTTTCCGTCAAGTGAAATCTGAGGGCAGGAGGACAAGCGATGTAATGCGCTGTGACGAAGAAGACATCTGAACATCAGACATGAGCAAAACCCTTCAAGATTTGGTTTGTTTCAGGTTTGAAGTCTCTGATACATTGCCTGGAATCTCGGCGCTGCTGATCCTAAAAAGTGACGTGGGTCAAAGTCGCCATGTAATTCACGGTAAATCTTCACAAATTTCTCTCATCCGATTCCTCTTTGCACCATAAGGCTCATTTCTGGTAACCCGGATATGGGAACAAGGACTTAAATCCACCAGAACTCACTCCGCCAATCCACACAACCTGTAGGATACCAAGGGGTTCGCAACATAGTGAAGCGCTGCCTTGCCCGCTTTAGATAAAATACCGGTAGTTTATTATGCTCACAAGTCTCCACCTGTAACAGGCATATCACAAAGCTAAAAGATAAAAGATCTCCCCGGGTTTCGCAATTAATCTTCGTCAGGGGCGTCTAGCCTGCTCCAAACACAGCTGTTTAAAACCCTAACCCTAAGTTCACACCTGAGCGTTTTACAGCGCGTTCAAACGCGTTGTAAAACGCTCAACACATGAAAACCAATGCTTCCCTATGGGGATGGTTCTCACCTGGGCGTTTTACAGCGCGTACGATCGCGCTGTAAAACGCCCGACGCATAATCAAGTTCTTGAGCTTCTTTGGGGCGTTTTGACGCGCGTTTGTGGCCATAGGACACTGCAGTCAATCACACAAACGCGCGTCAAACGCGCGTTTACTATTGCAAAAAACGCGCATAAAAACGCGCGACTAAAACGCGCGTTTGAGAAACGCTCAGGTGTGAAAGCAGGGTAATACAAACCCGCCGCACCTAAGACCCTCCCACATATCAGTAAAAAATGACATCATAAAATACCATTAAATAGAACACAATTCATACCCTAATTCCTATATGAGAACAATATTACAATAAACCTTCATATTCCTTTATTGCACTAATCCCCTCATCTTCCACAAACCTCCAGATATTCATTCGTACAGGTTACTTTTTCTTTATTCATACGAACCATCTCCTACGTCACATTTCACGTGTCGTCAGACTCGTGAGCGATCCTAACCAATCCTTACTCGGACTCCACCTACCCCGAAGGTCCTACAGTCTATTCAAGCTACGAGAGCGATAACCTCAATCTTAGCCTGTACCTTATCCTAGACCAGACATTGCTTAGTATCGCATTTTATATTTAATCCATGCGGTTGGAGGCTGCCCAATTTATACATCCATTCCACCTCACATCTGTTGATCTTCACCATGGGGTCCCCACCTCGTATAGGTGCCTTCACAACCCCCACAAACCGCAACCCTCCAGGATTCTTTTGGTGAACCCGTTGCGTCTCCAAACCCTTCTTTATGTTACGTATATGTTCTTGTATTCTAGGGGTTGTCCTACCTACGTACTGGAGGCCACATGGGCACTCCAATGTGTATATCACCCCTATATTATTACATGAAAAGGTTTCCTTTGATTTTAAAGGTTCGGTCCCTATTGTTAGAATGGACTAGAATGGACTACCCCCACCGCGCTCATTCTTTTATCCTGGGCTCTATTCTCACATGGTAAGCAGAAGCTACACCATGTCAGTCTATTGCCGTTTTTATTTTTATCTTGACTATTGATCAGTCCATCTGTGGTGGTGGGTCCTACACTATGTACCAAGCGGTTACGTAAGCTGGCCGCCTTTTTAAAAGGGACTATTGACTGATCAAAAGGAAAAAAGGAATATGAGTATTTATCTGATAAATGCCAAGTGAGCATAGCTAAGGTTGAGACGGAGATAAAAAATAAAAAGCAGAAAAAATACTTTAAAGTATGGGAGGATTATAAAAGTGATAAAATCTACAAACGGAAGAGTAAGAATAGTGACGTTGATTCCGCCAGCAGCATAGGGCTTGTTAAAAAAAGGCAAAAGGCATGGATTCATAAGGATAATTATACCCAGGGTGAATAGAGCTAAACAAAGGGTTACTCAAGGGGACAAATATAAGTCTAGTCGTGACGTCAGTGGTCCTGCGGTAAACAGTGAGAAGGCCGCTGCTGGAACGCCACTGCCTTCTCGAACAGCTGATCGGCCGGGGGTCCCAGGTGTCGGACCCCCGCCGGTCAGATGCTGATGATCTATCCAGAGGACAGATCATCAGTTAAGACAAAGTGCAGAACCCCTTTAAGGACTCAGGCAGTGGTATTGAGCTTGTAAAGGGGTTGGGCAACAGTAGTGTCTCTGTATACTTGCATCCCTAAACATTTGGGACTAAGGGGGTACAGAGGTCGAACTGAAGAGGGATCCCCTGATGACAGAGGAGCAGAGCAAGCTTGTTCTGGATTGCGTCAATTTCTGTCTCTCCCACAACTATTTGACAATACTTTATATTTACAATATTCTGGAGCGGCGATTCGCCCCCAGCTTCGCTAATCTTTTTATGGCGTTGTGGGAGAGAGAGAATATTGACCCAATCCTGAACAAAAAAAGGAGACAATGGGGAGCTATTCATCTGGCGACGCTATATAGATGGCTGCCTGTTGTCCTGGAGAGGTGATAGGAAGGGGTTAGAGAAGTTTATCGAGGGGCTGAATGAGAAGAGTTGGAATCTCACGTTCACTAGCAATATCAGCTCTACCGCAGTAGATTTTCTTGATTTAACCATTTATGTAGAAGATGAATGTTTTAAATTTTTTATTTTATTTTTTATAAAACAACCGATGTCAATGCTTATATAATTATGGACAGTTGCCACCACAAACCATGGCTCAGTAACATCCCCAAGGGGAAGTTCAAAGGGATCCATAGAAATTGCACAGAATATAAAGATTATAAGGAGCAAAGTCAGATTATTAAAAAGAGGTTTCTAGAGAAAGGGTAGGAAGAGGAAACATTGGGAAGGAGTGCCCATGTGGGCTTAAAAACTAGAATACAAGAACATATACGTAACATAAAGAAGGGTTTGGAGACCCATAGTGTGTCCTTGCACTTTAAACGGGTTCACCAAAATAATCCTGGAGGTTTGTGGGGGTGGAGGTTGTGAAGGCCCCCATACGAGGTGGGGATCCCATGGTGAAGATCAACAGATGTGAGGTGGAATGGATGTATAAGGCCTCTTTCACACGACCGTTCCGGATTTGCTCCGCATGAGTCGCGTGTGCATTGCGGGAAAACCACGCGAGTAGGCACACAATTGCAGTCAGTTTCGATGTTCATTTTTTTTCCGCGCAAGTGCAATGCATTTTGCACACGCGTGGAAAAAAACTGAATGTGGTACCCAGACCCTAACCCGGACTTCTTCACTGAAGTTCGGGTTTGGATTCGGCGTTCTATTCATTTTATTATTTTCCCTTATAACATGGTTATTAAGGAAAATAATAGCATTCTTAGCACAGAATGGTAACTAAAATGTGGATTGAGGGGTTAAAAAATAATAAAAATTAACTCGCCTCATCCACTTGATCGCACAGCCCGCATCGTCTTCTTGCTTTTTCTTTCAGGACCTGCAAAAGGACCTTTGATGACATAATCGCGCTCACCACGCGGGGACGTCAGCGCGGGTCCTGCTGAATGAAGACAGAAGATTTCTATCCTTATTCAGCAGGACCTGGTGACCGAGATTACATCATCAAAGGTCCTTTTGCAGGTCCTGAAAGAAGAAGAAAGAAGACAATGCCGGCTGCACGATCAAGTGGATGAGGTGAGTTAATTTTTATTATTTTTTAACCCCTCAATCCACATTTTAGTTACCATTCTGTGCTAAGAATGCTATTATTTTCCTTTATAACCATGTTATAAGGGAAAATAATACAGTGAATAGACTTTAATGGGGTCCGGGGTTGCTTTCATCCCTATAATCTCCTAGCAACCATGCGTGAAAGTCGCACCGCATCTGCACTTGCTTGCGGATGCTTGCGATTTTCACGCAGACCCATTCACTTCTATGGGGCCTGCGTTACGTGAAAAACACAGAATATTGAACATGCTGCGATTTTCACGCAACGCACAAGTGATGCGTGAAAATCACCGCTCATCTGAACAGCCCCATTGAAGTGAATGGGTCCGGGTTCAGTGCGGGCGCAATGCGTTCACCTCACGCATTGCATCCGCGCGGAATTCTCGCCCGTGTGAAAGGGGCCTTAATTGGGCAGCCTCCAACCGCATGGATTAAATATAGAGTGCGATATTAAGCAATGTCTGGTCTAGGATAAGGTACAGACTAAGATTGAGGTTATCGCTCTCGTAGCTTGAATAGACTGTAGGACCTTCGGGGTAGGTGGAGTCCGAATAGGGACTGGTTAGGATCCCACACGAGTCTGACGACACGTGAAATGTGACGTAGGAGATGGTTCGTATGAATGAAGAAAACCTGTACGAATGAATATCTGGAGGTTTGTGGAAGATAAAGGGATTAGTGCAATAAAGGAATATGAAGGTTTATTGTAATATTGTTCTCATATAGGAATTAGGGTATGAATTGTGTTCTATTTAATGGTATTTTATGATGTCATTTTTTACTGATATGTGGGAGGGTTTTAGGTGCGGCGGGTTTGTATTAGGGTTTTAAACAGCTGTGTTTGGATTAGGCTAGACGCCCCTGGCGAAGATTAATCGCGAAACCCGGGAGATCTTTTACTTTTGTGATATGCCTGTTACAAGTGGAGACTTGTGAGCATAATAAACCTTTTTATCTAAAACGGACTTCACTATTTTGTGAACCCCTTTGAATTAAGTCTACCTGAACCAATTTCTCTGCAATATATGTGATGTCTTAAGGGTACTCTTTCTCATTATGGAGAGTGTCTAGCATGCATAGTATGTGGTGTGGAGTATTGCAGGCCAGGCAATGCACCTCTGGGTTTCTGGGAAAGACATTCAAATGAGTTTTCCTAAACCTGTCGGATGCTAACAGATGTAAAGATGAGCTAATTTTCATTTAGCATTGACTGGCTTCTCATGCATATTCTGTGCTTCCCATAAGAACAAATAGTGCCCAACCAAGGCCTCTCAGGCAGCCAAGCAAAGTTTCTTTGCTTAGCTCTGATAAGAGGTAGTTACCCAGAAAGCGCTGGATTCCTGGTATGAGACAATCCGTTTTCTTTTGTAATAGTGGCTTGCATGTCTCTTGCATGTCGGGATACAAGCATAGCAATAGATAAATAAGTCTTATTAGAAAAAAGCTACCAAATATCTAGTGGCCGCTGTTTTTCTCCTCTCTACATTTGTGGTTTCAAGAGTTGGAGCTATAGTTGGGCTGAGCACCGCCGGTTTACACGAACTCTTGAGTGCACGATTATCCTGCCGACTGCCTTTCTACACAAGATATAAGTATAAATACTAAAGAAAAGCAAATTAATTCTATCAATTCTGAATACATTCAGAATTTCCCAAAAGATTTGAATTCTAACAAACCCAAATATTTTGCAGTTCATTTCAGGGAAATCAAGAGAAATTCACATTAGAAAAACATGTACAATTCAGCCTGCTTTCCAAAAGAATGAAAAAGCTGAGTATTTAACAACTACAGTATAGCCTGCCAATCATTGCTCAGTCTTTTAAACAGGTTTCCTAGCATAACTAGGACCAAAGCCAAGCCAGACTCACAGCTGCAAATAGCTGTTCCAGAGCAAAGCAGATAGGATCTTGGTTTCTGGGAAAATATATATGCAAATTAGTATGTCTAATATCAGCTTTTTTTTTTATAAGAAAGAAAATTTGCATAGCTTTGAGTTTTGGGGCTAAACATTTGTTGGCTTTTCTGACAAAAAGGATAAGAAAGGTATTTCTTTCTGATTTTAGCTATGCTCATTTACATATATTTTTCCTCAAAACCAAGTGGAGCATTGCCTAGCCTACAATAGTCATCGTGTATATTAACTGGTCTCTATAATAGAAATTGTACCCACCCAGAGTTCCCCTGAAGACCTCTCAGCGAGTAAAGTTGATTCTATCTGCTTTACTCTGACAAAGAGATATTGTCCTGAAAAAGCTAGTTGCAGATGTGAGGCTGGCTTAGCTATTGTCTTAACTCCTACATAAACATGTTTAAAAGCCTGAGCAATGTTTGGAAGGATATACTATAGTTGTGAAACACTCTTTTTTTTAAAAATCTTTGGGAAATAAATCTGAATCACATGTTTTTCACATTTGGATGTGTCTTTATTTGTCTGAGATTAATTGCAAAATATTTGGGCTTCTTAGAATTTAGAATGAGCATATCCATTTTACCATTTTGGGCTTAAATGGGGTTTTCGGAGACTTTAATACTGATGACCTATCCTCTGGATAGGTCATCAGTATCTGATCGTTGAGGGTCCAACACCAGGCACTAGTGATGACACGTTCATTGGTAATGTGGCCTAGGAGCAGATCAGCCCCATAGAAGTGAATGGGGCTGAGCTACGATACCAAGTAAAGGTGCTATACAATGTATGGCGCTGTGCTTGCTGAGCATGGAGAAGGCCAGAGCGCTCACTACTGTTCAGCGGGGGTCCTGGGTATCGGACCACACCGATCAGATACTGATGACCTATCCAGAGGATGGGTCATCAGTATTAAAGTCTAGGAAACCCCTTTTAATTTCAGATAAATCGTAGAGAGGATGGAAAATTAGATTGCACGTCTGACTTTCAATTGAATATTGGGTGGGGTGGGTCTCTCCTAGACTCACGTTTATAGTTTTTGGTGGTAGCCTCAAACTGTTCAATCAGTGCTGTTTCATAATAATTTTTATCTATTGCTGTGCTTGCATCTCCACATAACGGGCAGGATGGTGGCTCAGTGGTTAGCACTGGTGCCCTAAGGTTTGAATCCAACCAAAGACAACATCTGAATGAAGTTTGTATCTTGTCCGCGTGTTGGCTTGGGTTTCCTCCCATACTCGCAGACTAATAGGAAGCTTAGATTATGAGCCCCACTGGGGAAAGAGTGATGACAATGTCTGTACAGCGCTGCAGAATATGTCAGTGATTTATAAGTGAGAAAAATAAATATTACTTCTCTGGAAAAGAGACATGCAAGCTAGTCTCCTTCCCAAAAGGAAAGGAAAACTGTCTCGCACCAGGAACCCAGGTTTTTCCAAGTAAATACCACTTAACAGGTCTGAGCAAATAAATGTTGGTTGGCTGTCTGAGAGGCCTTGGTTGGGGTACTATTTCTTCTGATGGAGGGTGCTGAGTATGCATGAGGAGCATCATAACCTAGTCAACGTTCCCTTGGGTTTCTGGGAAAAATATATGAAAATTAGCACATCTTACATCTGCTGGAACCAGATATGCTTAGCTAATTTGTATAGCTTTCCCAGAAACCCAAAGGGGCATTGTCTGGCCTACAATACTCCACATACTAGGCTCTTTCTCTTGTCTTCCAAACAATTTTTTTTTTAGAATCATGAAGAATTCCGAACTGGTAGAATCAATTTGTTCATCCTTATGTCTGATACATAGTAGCGGCGTGGAGATGACATAAAAAAGAGATCTCCACAAATTCCTCAGCGAATGTGGAACCGAACAAATCTCTTCTGCTCCCTTCACTGATAAGGGAGTAGAGACCACCTTCACCTTTAATATTGATGACCTATCCTCAGCGTAAGTCATCAATATCAGATCGTCAGGGGTCCGATAGGTCATCAATATTAAAAGCCCAGAGAACCCCTTTCACTCCAGAAGCAACTGCAGAAATAAGGCTTTGATGTAACATATTGGTATTTTCAGATTAGTAAAACAGAGACTGGACTATCTTATGTGTATGTGGACTTCCCCCAGCAGATAATGAAGGATCGCCATGCTGTTCCTTTTCTTCTCAGGTAGACACGCAGCCTCCAGAAGTGTCTGGCAGTGGCTTATTCTCTTCTCTCTATTATAAACACATGCATACTCAGCCCTGCCAAGCATGTATTTATACAGAGGAGTCAGCAGAGAAAGATGTCAGCTGAACTAGCATCCACCAACAGGTGTACGGGCAGCTATAGGAGAGCAAAGGAGGTCATTGTCCAGGAACCTTCATATTTCCTGCATATGGAGGCACTGCAAAAGACCTGATGGAAAAACCCAGGAAGTGGTATAGAAATTGCAGTTGTAACCAGACCCCAGCGCCCGAGGTGGCCCTTATAGTTCCACTACTTAGCAACACTGTAACTGCTGAGGGCACTACATGGGCAGCACTATTATAAGAGGGCAGTATTATTGTGAGGGGGCACTATGGGGCAACGCTACTGTGAGGGGCACTACAGGTGGAGCGCTATAGTCAATGGAGCACTAATCGGTCATTATTACTGTAAGGGGGGTACTTAGGGGGCATAACTAATGTGAGGGGGCACAAAGGAGACTGGGCAGGATTGGGTGCGTATAGATAGGCATTGGGCAGAGTTAGTGGAGTGTCAAAAGATATTGCCGCTACGCACGCCACTGATGTTGTTCCACCTTGGACTTAAACTGGGGAAGTATGCCATGCTACTATACACTCACCTAAAGAATTATTAGGAACACCTGTTCTATTTCTCATTAATGCAATTATCTAGTCAACCAATCACATGGCAGTTGCTTCAATGCATTTAGGGGGGTGCTCCTGGTCAAGACAATCTCCTGAACTCCAAACTGAATGTCAGAATGGGAAAGAAAGGTGATTTAAGCAATTTTGAGCGTGGCATGGTTGTTGGTGCCAGACGGGCCGGTCTGAGTATTTCACAATCTGCTCAGTTACTGGGATTTTCACGCACAACCATTTCTAGGGTTTACAAAGAATGGTGTGAAAAGGGAAAATCATCCAGTATGCGGCCGTCCTGTGGGCGAAAATGCCTTGTGGATGCTAGAGGTCAGAGGAGAATGGGCCGACTGATTCAAGCTGATAGAAGAGCAACGTTGGCTGAAATAACCACTCGTTACAACCGAGGTCTGCAGCAAAGCATTTGTGAAGCCACAACACGCACAACCTTGAGGCGGATGGGCTACAACAGCAGAAGACCCCACCGGGTACCACTCATCTCCACTACAAATAGGAAAAAGAGGCTACAATCTGCACGAGCTCACCAAAATTGGACTGAAGACTGGAAAAATGGTTTCTTGAACATGACAATGAGTTCACTGTACTAAAATGGCCCCACAGTCACCAGATCTCAACCCAATAGAGCATCTTTGGGATGTGGTGGAACGGGAGCTTCGTGCCCTGGATGTGCATCCCTCAAATCTCCATCAACTGCAAGATGCTATCCTATCAATATGGGCCAACATTTCTAAAGAATGCTATCAGCACCTTGTTGAATCAATGCCACGTAGAATTAAGGCAGTTCTGAAGGCAAAAGGGGGTCCAACACCGTATTAGTATGGGGGCACTAATAATTCTTTAGGTGAGTGTATGTATAGCATGGAGGTCAATCAGCCAAGGCAAACATTGAAGAGGATGGAGTGCTGGGTCTAGTGCTGCAGTCCCTTCATACAGCTGAAATTGCAGCAAAATTCCATGGTGAAGAGCCCACTCATGAACTTTTTGCACTGGGCCCACCAATGTGTTAAAACGGCCCTGACTACAGAGGACACTAGAAATACTGGTGACACTATAGGGGGATGCTATTACTACTTGGGGCACTATAGGGGGACATTTTAACTACTGGGGGCACACTATAACTAATGGGGCAATACAGGGAGGCATTATAACTACTGGGGCACTATAGAGGAGCCTTACCACTACTGGTGGCACTAGCGTTGACATCCACAGCAACACCATAGAAGGCATTAAAAGTACTGGGAGTACTACTAGGGCTACTACAGGGGAACATTATAGCTACTGGAGCACTATAGAGGGCATTTTAACTACTAGGGGCACTGCAGTTGGGGGCTCTTTCAGGAGCTTTATCACTACCGAGGGCACTATGGGGTATTATTATACTGGTGTTATTGTGGGGGCATTATTATTGGGCACAATATGGAGGGCACTACTAATAATGGGGGCAGTCCTAGGGAGCATTATCACAGTAGGAGGCACTATTAGTAATGAGTGCACTCTGGGAGAGAATTAGAATTGGTGGGACTTTGGGGACCATTATGACTCGGGTGCGGGGGGCTCTACCTGTATGGCACTGTTATGTCTTCAGTACAGTATGACATGGCATTGGGGAACACAGCATGAACAGTACTGGGGTAGAGGCAGGATAACAATGTTGGGGCACAAGTTGGAACAAAGTTTTATGCGAATCGACTTTGGATGTTTCATCCAAAGTCGATGAAATATGTCTGGTCAAATTACGTCTGGTCAAATTACGTCTGGTCAAATCATGACCAGGCATATTTTAAATTTTTTTAGTACATGCATGTTTGAAAGCCATGAGGCTTTAAGTATTTTATAGTTTTATTTAAAATTCGTTTTTCATAATTTTCTTTTTTTTTTTAAATGGCATCTACATATTTTTTTTTACCTGTGTCCCCTTTCTGTTAGGATCTTTTTTAATAGTTTAGTCTCAGGTGTCAGAATAGAACTTGCAGTGTGTGCTAGTAGTGGTCTTTTTTTTTTTTTTTTTGCCTTTTTATGGATTGTGTCCCCCAGAATGTCAAACATGACCTTTACCATTACATTTTTTTTATTGCCCATTTGCCCTGTAACTGAGGCTGACATATTAGTCTTAGGGTAACAACCTCTGGGGCCTCAGTGCAGAGATGATCTGATTCTGCTAAGGAAGTCATCCAGCGGTCCACAGGTAGTTAAAGGCATTCTGCAGCAAGCCCCCGAGGAGCCAGAGCAGAGGATGGGGGTGGTAGTGGCCCTATTTATGATATGTCACAGTGTAGTCCCTCAGGATGTCTCTCCCTGTGGTCGGTGCAGTGAAGGAGGGACACCCTGTGTTCCCTCAGAGCCCTCCCTGCAACTGTAGGCTCCCTGTCTGATGGTAGTTTTGGGGTGCCCATTAATGTCCATGTAGGCACTAGGCAGGGCACGTGATGAAAATGCAATGGTCAGCATGTGGTGTTAAGAGAGTTAGAGATCCGTTGTTGAACTTAACAAAGGCATCTCCTTATTGTGTGCTCAATAGGAGTTGTAGTACATCGAGCAGTTATCTATACACAGTGCAAATTCCTCCCAGATGTCCAAGCATGTGCCCAGCAGTTTGATGCAGCAATGGCTCTAGTTACTCCTTCTATTGCTAAATCCTCTGTTAGTGGAATCTCTGGCTAGGGTGTCTTGACTTAATATCATTCTGCAGCAGCAGGGTCTGGATCAGCTTAAGCTGAGTTACTTTGCTCTCTCTCTCTCTTTCTGTAGCCATGCAAATCCTCCTCAATTAGTTCTTGCTTTCATCACCTGGGGCTCGTGGAAGTTACAGGGCTCCAGTGCTTGAAGCTGGAGTATTAGGGAGAGAAGCACATGGAGATCTCTCTACAGCTAGTTGACTGGAATCTTCTGGAACCAGGAGTGGAATCAGCCCACACCCTAAGCTCCAGAGAGGGCTGGGCCAGGATGGTTAACTCTGGACATTACCAGCTCATGCTGAAACATTACATTAGAATTACAAACATTACATAACAAGTCAAACGTTGCAGATACCCCCAGGTCTGGGATACCGCAGTAGTCCAGAACATGGCAGTTTACAGCCTTCGAACCTCACGGCTGATCTGGGTCCAGCAACTCTTGGACTTCAACAAACAGATATTGTTGCCTAACCTAACATGTCTCTCCGATTCATTGGTGCCATCTGGATATGGCAGAGAGATATTTAGATAGAATGGAACTTACCATTCCATTCTCCCTCTTTTGGGCAGAAGTGGGCCAGTCCCGTTTCCTACCAAGGGAGGGGCTGCAGGAAGTTTTCAGTTAGTCTAGTCTAGAGTTGGAAGGAGAGGAGAATCACCCTGACTCCTTACAGATTAACAGACAGAGTGTTGCGAGGTGGTCAACAGCCAAAGGCACCCTACTCCAAGGGTGCCAGAACAGCCCCAAAGTTCAGCGTCCAGACTAAAGCTGAGTTTAGCACAGCAGAGAGATAAAGTAGAATATTTAAGTTTGCCTGCCAGTTTATGCCAAAAACTGCTGGAGCCAAGAGAGACACCACTTCTTGTATGGATGCAAGTTTATTAAAGTAAAGCTGTTGAACTTTATAAAGTCTGGACTCAACCATTTCTCCACCTCCACCATTACTCCGCCCTTTATTTCTTCGGAACCTAACCCTGGGGAGTGACGGTATCCATGTAGGAGCACCTTGACACACACAGAAAACTATTGAAGTTCCACCACACCACTCTGCATTCCTATAGACCTAGCATCTGGTTAACAATTGCTTCAGCAGAAATGATCAATAGTCATTAACATTAAGAATAAAACACAAAAAGTGCAATATAAAGACAAGACAAATATAGGGAGGGGTCCTCTTTCATCTAAAGTTCTAGAAAGAAAAAAGTAACAAAGAGCTTACAATTTTAAAGGTCTATGGGTTCATTTGCCCCTAAGAAGGTGGACCACCTTCAAGCCAAATGTGGATTCACGATAGAAATCCATGAGAGGCAATCATATCCTCCATCCAATTTGCCCTAGAGGGAGAAATAATGGATTTCCAAAATCTAAGGATTACCAATCTCATAGCTACAGCAAAAAAAAATCTAAAAATGTTCTTCCTAGTACAATATGCAGAACCTGGGAACATGGATAGAAGGGCCACCTCCAATGAAATTAGAGTAGAGACCTGTAATAAAGCATAATTCAAAGCAGTAACATCAACCCATAATTGATGAATCTCCGGACAGTGCCACCAAACATGTTCCATGGTCCCTACCACGCTCTCGCACCTCCAGCAGATATACAGTCAGGTCCATAAATATTGGGACATGGACACAATTCTAACATTTTTGTCTCTATACACCACCACAATGGATTTGAAATGAAACGAACAGCTGCAGACTGTCAGCTGTAATTTGAGGGTATTTACATCCAAATCAGGTGAACGGTGCAGGAATTACAGCAGTTTGCATATGTGACTCCCACTTGTTAAGGGACCAAAAGTAATGGGACATAATAATAATCATAAATCAAACTTTTTACTTTTTAATACTTGGTTGCAAATCCTTTGCAGTCACTTACAGCCTGAAGTCTGGAACGCATAGAAATCACCAGACGCTGGGTTTCATCCCTGGTGATGCTCTGCCCGGCCTCTACTGCAACTGTCTTCAGTTCCTGCTTGTTCTTGGGGCATTTTCCCTTCAGTTTCGTCTTCACCAAGTGAAATGCTCAATCGGATTCAGGTCCGGTGATTGACTTGGCCATTGCAGAACATTCCACTTCTTTCCCTTAGAAAACTCTTTGGTTGCTTTTGCAGTATGCTTTGGGTCATTGTCCATCTGCACTGTGAAGCGCCTCCAATGAGTTCTGAAGCATTTGGCTGAATATGAGCAGATAATATTGCCCGAAACACTTCAGAATTCATCCTGCTGCTTTTGTCAGCAGTCACATCATCAATAAATACAAGAGAAACAGTTCCATTGGCCACCATACATGCCCACGCCATGACACTACCACCACCATGCTTCACTGATGAGGCGGTATGCTTAGGATCATGAGCAGTTCCTTTCCTTCTCCATACTCTTCTCTTCCCATCACTCTGGTACAAGTTGATCTTGGTCTCATCTGTCCATAGGATGTTGTTCCAGATCTGTGAAGGCTTTTTTAGATGTCGTTTGGCAAACTCTAATCTGGCCTTCCTGTTTTTGAGGCTCACCAATGGTTTCCATCTTGTGGTGAACCCTCTGTATTCACTCTGGTGAAGTCTTCTCTTGATTGTTGACTTTGACACACATACACCTACCTACTGGAGAGTGTTCTTGATCTGGCCAACTGTTGTGAAGGGTGTTTTCTTCACCAGGGAAAGAATTCTTCGCTCATCCACCACAGTTGTTTTCCGTGGTCTTCCGGGTCTTTTGGTGTTGCTGAGCTCACCGATGCGTTTCTTCTTTTTAAGAATGTTCCAAACAGTTTTTTTGGCCAGGCCTAATGTTTTTGCTATCTCTCTGATCGGTTTCAATATGTGAGAGAGAATCTAAATCGCACATCCTCATTACTATGCTTTTGATATAACAACTGTTTTAAATTTCAGCATGCTAAAACATGGCTATACAGCACTATTATCAATCTATTGCTATGCACTATTAGGAGGCATTAGTATACAGTTTGATCAAAGAGCATAAGCCGTCGCTGATTTTGTGCTATGCTGGTGGAGTGATGGGGCCCAGGGCCTAGGTGGCTTTGCCGCACAGTGAGGGCGCTGTGCGGCTGCTGGGTCCCATTGCCTGCTGGAGCGGTGTGGGGGCACGATAGTCGCCGCACAGTGCCGCGCCTAAGTTAGAGTAGGTCCCCACTTAAAGAGGCAACCTTGTCGTGGTAAGTGGGCCTATGCTCTTTGATCAAACTGTATACTAATGCCTCCTAATAGTGCACAGCAATAGATTGATAATAGTGCTGTATAGCCATGTTTTAGCATGCTGAAATTTAAAACAGTTGTTATATCAAAAGCATAGTAATGAGGATGTGCGATTTAGATTCTCTCTCACATATTGAATCTCTGAGGGGTTTGTGGTGTTTTTTCAGCCTAATGATGGCTTCACTGATAGTGACAGCTCTTTGGATCTCATCTTGAGAGTTGACAGCAACAGATTCCAAATGCAAATAGCAGACTGGAAATGACCTCTGGACCTTGTATCTGCTGATTGTAATTGGGATAATGAGGGAATAACACACACCCGGCCATGGAACAGCTGAGAAGACAATTGTCCCATTACTTTTGGTTCCTTAACAAGTGGGAGGCACAGATGCAAACTGTTGTAATTCCTGCACCGTTCACCTGATTTGGATGTAAATACCTCAAATTACAGCTGACAGTCTGCAGGTAAAGCACATCTTGTTTGTTTCATTTCAAATCCATTGTGGTGGTGTATAGAGCCAAAAATGTTAGAATTGTGTCCATGTCCCAATATTTATGGACCTAACTGTAGAAATACTGATTGTGTGTATTATATAAGGACTTTAAATTCTAAAGTCTAAATTCCTCAGGAACAGCCTCTGTGGAGCACACTTTTCCCTTAGTACGTGAATTAATAGACATAGGGGAACATTTATTAAGACCGGCGTTTTAGGCTTCTACGTAACTTCTGCCCATGCAGCGCTAGTTTTAAATGTAACATAGCTTCCGAACTTTCTTGCTGTATTTTCTACACCTAAAACAGGCATAGAAAATGATGAATGAGACGGGCCTGCTGACCCTTCCCCGCCCACGCCTGCAATTTTAGACCCGGCGTGAGCGGGGATAAGTCACTATCTCCAGTTGGCGAGGAGACAACAAGTGTTCGATTTCTTTATTAATGACGCTGAGCAGTCCCTCCCCAGTGTGGCTCTGTTTGCCAAGGCCTACCAGGTGCAGAACCGCCTGACAAGGCCTAGCTTTGCATAGGAGATATGTGGGAGGACCACTGTGAACTATGCCTAGTGTGAAGGATGAGGAGGCAGAGGAGGACATTGGTGCAGAAATCCCACTTCCACCCTGCTGTCTCATGGGCAAGCTGCCACCCTTCACCCGACTCACATGTGCGATCGGCTACATCATCTACAAATGTTTGGTCGTCACCAATAATGTAAGGTTGGATAGTACTCCAATCTGATTGTGTGGGCAACAGGAGACGGTTCCCAAACCAGATAATAATAGAATTCAGACTCCTGTACTCCACTTTGCTTTTTAGATCAATGCTTTTATTTTAAATAGCGGTTCCAGTCCAAAAACTTTTTTCGGCATATAGCCTTCTTCAGTACAACCGGTTGAGCCGCATAGGTGAAAAGAAAAAAGCATAGAGTTAGAGGAGCCACAGTGGGTGGCAGGACACTGCAGTGATGTGGGGCTCTATGGCCCTGTATGGCAAGCGCTGGAATAAGGCGGTAGCCTAAAGAGAAAGGCACTATGGTCGTCACCAATGTAACCATCACCTGTCTCTCGCGCACTTCCCTGACCTCTCACAACATGACCTCTCCTCGAGCTCTGTGCTGGCCTGTAGCTGCTGGCTGCCCTCACAAAGCTCATTGTTAAAAAGCGGAGCAGAGCCGGCGGCATATATTACTTGGCTGGCAGAAGGAGCAGAAAAAGAGGCAGGTTCAGGACGGGTCAGGACACAGAGCCATGCCAACTAAGTGTGGTGTCAGAGGAACCCACCAACTCCTGGCTGGGGGTGTCTGATGTCAGTTGAGATGACGTTAAAGAGCGAGTCAACCATTCCAGGACAGCTGGGTTGCTGGTCAAAATAGGACCGCTGGATGACACTGGCAGCTCTGGCCTGTCGCTGCGACTGCTATCACCCCCTCTTCTTCTGCTGCTACTTGTGCCGGATACAGCAACATATTCACCACTGCCCACTCCTTTGGAGGGCCCAGGCAACTGTCTATTGGCCGTAGTGTATAACAACTGTATCATTAAGGGCACATTCACACGACCGCGCCGTGTTTTGTGGGTCTGCAAATTGCAGATCCGCAAAACACGGATGTCGTCCGTGTGTGTTCCACAATTTGCGGGATGGAACAGGCAGCCCATTATAGAAATGCCTATTCTTGTGGTGATTGTAGACAAGAATAGGACATGTTCTATCTTTTTTGAGGGGCCATGGAATGGAGCAACGGATATGGACAGGACACGGTGTGCTGTCTGCATCTTTTGCAGCCCCTTTGAAATGAATGGGTCCACACCCGTTCCGCAAAATTGTGGAACAGATGCAGACCCATTTATATGGTTGTGTGATTGAGCTCTAACAGAAGGGATTAGCTCTGATAAATTTGGCTCCACTGCACACTTATGTACAGGGTGATAAATTACACCTGCCCATTATATGGACTTAACGTAATGCTACAACTAACAGAACAGATAACTCTGAATGTCGACACGGCGATATATGACACCTGCCTTTAATACTGAGGCACATTAACTGTATCACTAAAAGAAGGTATTTGTCACAGTCATATTGGTGTTTGACCGTGATGCGGTTGCCGTGCAGACTCGTTGCTGGTGGCAACGTGTAGTTTCGGTATGCACATGCACTTCCCTTTTAAGTTGTGTCTCCCTGCTGTATGGTGTGCGTGGGGTTAATATCCTGTCTTGGTTAGATAAGGGCGTTGTCTTTTCTTGCTATTTAGCCTTTGCTTGTAGCTTGGAGGTTAGTTGTGCTCTAGCCTTGTTATGGGCTGGAAGCTATGCTCCATTCTGTGGCTTTTCCATCTGCCCAGTCATTGAGGGCCCCCTTGTTGGACAACGAGGTCTCTTAGCAATGTCATTCCTTTTTTTCCTTTGTATCCTCTATGTGCCCAACCTCACTTGTATGTTTGGTGTGGGTTTATGTTCAGGGTTTGTTGTGCGTCTTGTTTGTTGTTACATGTCTAGGAAGTTGTTGGTGTTTGTCCTTGCATGTGTGCAAGACGCTTCCCTGTGTGTGTTGTACCTCCGGAAGGGGGTTGGTTTCCCGGAGGGGTGAACCATTTTCCTAGGATGTGCAGTTGCTGGAGTCCTGGTTCCTGTGTGTCAGTATGGACTGCATCCGGAAGGTGTTTGGATGGCAGCACGTCTGTTTGGGTTCCAGGTTACTTCAGCTGTGTTCTTTATTGGTGTCTTCCAGCAGCTGCGGCAGATAAGTGACCAGATTTACTGTTGTTGTTGGTTCAGTTGTCTCTGGCCACTGGTTACTTACCTGTAATTTCCTTGGTGTTGTTGTCCTTTGTTGCTAGGCCTGTGAGAGACTCTGGTTCATCCGCATCGTGGATGAACCTGTTGGTCTCTTATCCATTTCTCCTTATTTTAGGGTAATTCTGGTATTTCAGGGTTCTGAGGTTCCGGCGTATGGGCCCTCCTACCATTTGGGTCGGCTCATACAGATAGGAGACTAGGGCCAGATTTAGGGATGCTTTAGGAGGTGACCTGCTCCTTGATCCCAGCATCTAGGCTTAGTTGCTACCTTATATCTATGACATTGTACGGTGGGGGTTTTTCCCCACTCCCCATCATGACAGTATTTCTCTGAATGTAGGTGCACTAGAAAGTGATGCACATGGAGATTACACTCAACCTGCACTGTCTCTGCTGTCTCCCTACACTCTCCCTCTCCAATATTTATTTTTAAACCAGTTTTCAGCAACACTGCCCCTAGCACATGAGCGCTTGTCACGTCTTTTCTTAAGCTCAGCTCACAGGACAATGGTGGAGACCGCGAGGGATGAGGGTTTTATAGGGCTCGGACATCACAGGGGATGGCTGTTTGACGATTGCTGGCTGCATGGCATTATGGGTGATCTTGTGGTCCCAGGCTTCTTACTTTCACTTTGTACCACGTGCAGCTGCCATTTTCTGAAAGACTGATTCGTTACCACGAAGTGCAAAAAAATTTGGCTTTGTTGCAAATCAAAGTTTTCTTAAATTCCGCTTCAAATGCTTTGCTTCGCTCAACACTGTCGTGTGAAGGAGCTCTAATGATGATAAAAAGAAAGTCGAAAAATAACTGTAGAAAGCACAAATATCTGAACCGCTGGAGAACTGGTTCTTCACACTTCTTCTCAGACAAGAACCTCAAAAGATGAGAGTTTTATGAGTTTTATGTGGAAACGTGACTGCATATCAGTTGGAGTCTTTCAGAACTTTAACTTTTGAGTTTCCATTTTAGATTCTATGAGTCAGTGATGATTTTGGATTACGCTGAGTTTTTTAATTGTTTTTTTTTTTCAATTACACAAAATGTTGACTTCTCAGAGCGGCACAGCTTTTAAGAACAAGCACAAAATCTCCAAATGCCACCATCATTTCACTTCATTCTTGCGGCGCTAGGAGCAATCAGAGGGCGGTCCAGAACACTCCCCACTGGCAATTTAATTACCCGCTCATGAGTCACAACCTGTCTGCAGGTCTTCTGTGATTGAGTCATAACATTGTCAGGAAGCCTCGGGGTAGATTATCCTTTTTTGCTCAAACCTTCAAAATCAAGACGATAGTGTAATTTTTGTCTGCTGACCGCTTCTTTTTGATTGCGTTATTGTTAGCTGGGATTATTTCATTACAAGCCTAGGAACAAGATGCTCAGCCGCAATGACTTGGACATTTTATTGAACCTCCTCGGGATGAATTATTCTGATTGCGCTTGGCAAACAGCTTTCGTTAAGTGCAGCCAGCCCTGCGTATCGAGTGTCTCGCTCTTGAGGAGCACGGCTCAGGGGAGATCCAGTTTCTGCTTGTAGAGAATAAGTTGACCACAAAATGTACTATTAATCAATGTAGAGTACACTCGAGCCATGACCCGATCTGAAAGTCCTTGCTCTCCACAAACAGAATATTCCCTCTGGCGCCCAATAAATATTGTTTTACCAGATCTACTTGTGTCTGCAAGAGCAGCAGCACCGAAACACATCTTCTGGGAAGGAGAAAGCAAGGGTGTGGACGAAAGGAGATACCTGCTCTCAGGGCTGGGACCTTCAGAGCTGAGAGGTCATTAGGACTGCAGTGATGGAGAAGAAAGAGAATATGTTCCCAATGTGAACCGCACGGCCCCGGGGGAACCTTAGAGAAGGTTCTGAATAACAAAAAGATCAGATGCTGCTATGTGTCCTTGGGCCACCGTGTCATGTCTTAGACAAGGATTGGGGCTAAAGGTTGGAGTAGAGTCAACTACACTGATTAAGAGAATTTTTCATTCTTTACTAAAATTGCCAAATTGGCTGCAATCATCCGTTTTTTAAATGTCCCTCGCAGTACGATGATGGTTGCAGTCCACAAAAGTTTGTTTCATTTTTTTTAGAAGTTGGATAGTCTTCTTTATAGGTGCTGTGTGGTCACTTCGTGTCAGGTTAGATCATGGAAGATGGTGCATTGATGAGGGATATAACAGCAGTTCCATCAGTCACAACGTTTAATCATTCTGGGAAAATCACAGTAACTTAAGACTATAACTGAACGGAAAACTAGAAATTGACTCCAAAGACCCAAAATGCACCGACTACGTCACAGTGAGGAAGCCGGCACCTGGAGCGTGGCCTTCACTCATTGCGCCTGCGCTGAATACAGAAGTGAACGGCGCAGGCGCGGGATTTCCTCAACGATGCATAAAACTTGGCCATCAATCAAGAGGAGCGGGGCGGGCAGAATAGAGGACCTGGGAAAGATAAAGGGTAGGTGCTGAATCTACGCCCACATAGCACCTAGAGGCTCATTAGCATATTGTAAAAGTGTGTATTTTAGCAGAACGGCTGCAGGGACAAATGTAAAAAACAAACTGTTATGTACTGCTGACATTAGCATATCGCTAATGTCAGTCAGCTACATAACACAAATTCTGATGGTAGAAACCCTTTAAAGACAATCGTAAAAAGCTAAAGCAAGAAAGTAAAAAAAGGGAACTTGAGTGATATGGTAGAGACGGTAGAAGAATCTGAATCAGAGCTTATGGCAGCATATGTCAACCTGCGGTCATTTACAACACCTTCCCAGGATATTGTAAGGAACATGGACACATGTACTGCGGTCACTAAAGATTTAGTAAAGCTCATGAGAGAACTATCATTTGCAGAAATCTATGATGAAGTTAAAAGCAAGAAGTAGAATGAATGAGCTTTTTATGAGAGACTATGCTAGGTCCTTAGGTGGTACAACAATCTCAAGTGTGACTTCCTTTGCAAGCAAAAGTGCCACCCATATATCAGAGTCCTCAAATACTTCAGCCAAAAGAAAGGAATTAGCTGAACAACTTGCTGTCAAGAGAGCAGAAATTGAGATGGACGCTGCCATCGAGGCGTAGCGCCAACAAATGGCTGAAAGGGAAGCTGAAAAGGATGCACAACGCCATCAGATGGAAGCTGAAAGGGAAGCACAGCGCCAACAGATGAAAAGTCTTGAAAGGCAGAAAGAAGTTAAGATAATAGAAGCCGGATTTAGAGTACATGAGGAAGATATGAGTCAGAGTAGTCATAGGTTCAAATCTGTACTAAGTGAAGAAACAGACTCCTACTTTCCTTCATACGTCCAGGAGAATGGAAGGAAATCTCCAGCATGTAGTGAAGAAATAAGTTATTATCCTTCCATCCCTGCCCAGAAAAACGGTGTTAGGAAAGAGGTGTGTGAATTTACCCTCTATCTCTACCGGAAAAGATGAAGAAAAGGACTCACCTAATTCAGAAGTAAGTGAGAAAATAGAACTAGATAATTCTATTCCTAGATGCCATGGCAATGCTCAGGAGTGTTACAACCATTGTCCCAGCAAGACCACAAAGAACAGTCTTAGCTAGACTTCACATTCCGGAACCCACTGTATTTTCAGGAGGCGTACTGAAGTTCATAGAGTGGAAGGCAAGTTTTGAGATGATCATTGAGCATCATTGCTTCTGTCCAGTTGACAAGTTATTCTACCTTCAGAGATATGTTCATGGAGAAGAAAGTTCTTGAAGGTAACTTCTATAGAAAAGACGAAGAAGCCTACAAGCAAGCTTGGGAAAAATTGAATGCAAGATATGGTCATCCTGTCTTAGTACAAAGAGCCTTTAGAGAGACACTGAATAACTGGCCTCAAATAGGTCTTAAAGAACACTTCAAACTCCAAAAGTATGGTGAATTCCTGCAAGCATGCAGCAATGCCATCCCACATGTTCAAGGACTGGAAGTACTGAACGACTATCTAGAAAACCACAGGATGCTAACTAAGCTACCTAATGAAGTGACTTCTACTGTAGATGGAATCGCTATGTGACTAAACAGTTAGATCAAGGTAAGAACTTCCCAAGTTTTAAAAAGTTCTCTGAGTTTGTCAATGAGGATACACAGATAGCATGTAATCCAGTAACATCATCTTACGTCTTAAAATCCTTAGAAGAAAGGCCTGCAAGAGAGATAAGATGTGCAAGAGCAACTAGCTTTGCAACCAACACAGCAGCTAAAGGTCCAGATACCTACGAGAGCAAGTTCAAAGTCACCACTGGGATCAATAGAGAGACAGAACCGACAAATCTTTAGACTACCTTCAAATGTATATTCTGTGGAGAGAACCACTCCATACACAAGTGCCAACAATTGAAGGAGAACTCCCCAGATGAAAATAAAAAATTTGTACTGGATAACCAACTGTGTAGACCATGTTACTAAGGAGTGTAAGAAAAAGGCCACATGCAGCGTTTGCAAAGGACGCCATCCTACACCACTACATGAAGAACGTCCAAAGAAAGATAAATCCTCAATACCCTCAGGAAGGAAAGAAAGTATCAGTATTCTCTTGCAGAGTGAGGGAAGGAGAAAGCAACGGCACATCAATGGTTGTACCAGTGTGCATTTCAAATCCAAAAAGGAGGAACAAGAAAGTATACGCCTATGCGCTACTGGATGCCCAGAGTGATTGGAGTCGAGAAGGAATTTTTTATTCCCCTAAAGTGGGGAAAATTGACTTCTACCTGACAGTTGTTTTTTTGCCTTCCTCTGGATCAACTTGCAGGATGACAGGCCGAACTGGATGGACAAATGTATTTTTTCGGCCTTATGTACTATGTTACTATGTAAGGTGGGAGAGTTGGATAAGAGACTTGCAAAACTTGAGAGAAGTTCGGATACCCAGATGTTTTGTACCTTATGATTTCGGAAAGTACAAGAAAATTGAAATTCATCATTTTTCAGATGCCAGTAGTTATGGTTATGGTCAGTGCTCCTACATCAGAGTAATAGGAGAAGAAAAGATACACTGTGCCCTGTTTATGGGGAAGCCCAGAGTTGCACCTACCAGTATTCAGACAATACCGAGACTTGAACTGACAGCAGCCATAGTTTCAGCATCAGTAAGGAAGTTTCTGAGAGAAGAATTGGAATTGAAAATAGATAAAGAATATTTTTGGACAGACTCACAAGTTGTCCTAGTATACATAAACAACGAAGCTCGAAGATTCGACATCTTTGTCGCCAACAGAGTTGAAAAAATTCGGGAGATAACAAATCCGGAACATTGGCATCACATTGACACAAAGCATAACCCAGCAGATCATGCTTCAAGATGCCTGAATGTAAAAGAATTGAAAAATTCAAACTGGTTCACCGATCCAGAGTTCCTTTGGGAAGAGGAAATCACGTTCAGTAAAGGTTACACAGAATTGTCTATGGATGATCCAGAAGTAAAAGTTGTACAAACATTGAGCACTGTTGCCAAGTGTCAAGATGACATACTTGGAAGACTAGCCAGATGTTCAAAATGGAATACAGTCATAAACGTAGTAGCTTGAATTCAACGTTTGGCAAAGGGAATCAGAAAGAAGGAATTGTTGAATGTAGAAGATAGAATGAAAGCTGAAGAAACAATCATGAAACTCATTCAACAGAGATTCTACAGTGAAGAGTGGAAGAGACTTATTCAAGAATATAAAAGGCTTCCAAACAACCACCCATTGTACAAGCTTAATTTTGTTCTGCAGGATGGTATACTGAAGGTGCGAGGGAGACTGAAAAATGCATCGTTACCTAGCAGAGTGAAACATCCAGCATATCTACCCAAAAACTCTACCTTCACAAGATTGATTATTGATCACTACCACAACAAATCCTTGCATCAAGGAAGAAGCTTTACCCAAAGCTGTTTGAGAGAAGGCGGTTACTGGATTGTGAAAGGAAGCAAAGTTATAGCAAAGTATATAAGTAAATGTGTAGTCTGCAGAAAGGAACGTAGACCTACCGAATGACAAAGAATGGCAGATTTACCGGCAGATCGTGTAAACCCATCACCACCATTTCTTTATAGCGGAATAGATTGTTTTGGCCCATTCATCACCAAACAAAACTGCAAGGAGTGCAAGAGATATGGACTAATATTTACATGTCTGAGCTCCAGAGCAATTCACCTGGAAATGTTAGAAGATATGTCAACTGACGCATTCATCAACGCCTTGAGATGTTTCATAGCCATTAGAGGTACTGTCAGAGAGCTTAGATCTGACCAAGGATCAAATTTTGTCGGAGCAAAGAATGAATTGAAGAAAGCTCTAAAAGAGATTGATAAAGAAAAAGTAACTGAGTATTAGAGAAACAGTGTGATTTTCATATAAATGCTCCACATGCAAGCCATATAGGAGGAGTTTGGGAAATACAAATCAGAACAGTGAGAAATGTGTTAAGTTCAGTGTTGAAAAATAACGCCGGAAGAATGGATGATGCTTCACTTAGGACCCTAATCTATGAAGTAATGTCTATTGTTAACAGTCGTCCACTTACAGTTGATAGCATCAACGATCCAACAAGTTTGGACCCTTTAACTCCCAACCATCCATTCACATGTCCGTGTGTGTTTTGCGGATCCACGGATCCGCAAAACACGGACATCGGCGATGTGCGTTCCGCATCGCTGGCACCACATCGCCGCATCGCTGGCACCACATCGCCGCATCGCTGGCACCACATCGCTGGCACTTAATAGAAAATGCCTATTCTTGTCCACAATTGCGCACAAGAATAGGATATGTTCTATTTTTTTTCGGGAACGGAATTGCGGACCCGGAAGTGAAAAAAAAATTGAAAAGATAAAGTTTCCCCCCCAAAAAATTAAAAGTTTCAAGTAAAAAAAAACAAAAAAAAGTCATTTCCCCCAAATAAAGTAAAATAAAATTGGTAAAAAATAAGTATTGGTAAAAAATAAGACATATTAGGTATCGCCACGTCCGTATCGACCGGCTCTATAAACATATCACATGACCTAACCCCTCAGATGAACACCGTAAAAAATAAAAAATAAAATCAGTGCTAAATAAACCATTTTTTTGTCACCTTACATCAAAAAGGCGTATGCCCACCAAAATAGTACCAATCTAACCGTCATCTCATCCCGCAAAAAATTAGCCGCTACCTAAGACAATCTCCCCAAAAATAAAAAAAAATAAACCATGAAGACACTAAAACATCATTTTTTTTGTTTAAAAAAAGCTGTTATTGTGTAAAACTTAAGTAAATTTAAAAAAGTATACATATTAGGTATCGCCGCGTCCGTAATAATTTTCTCTATGAAAATATCACATGACCTAACCCCTCAGATGAACACCGTTAAAAAAAAAGTGTAAAAAAAGCAGTTTTTTGTCACCTTACATCACAAAAAGTGTAATAGCAAGCGATCAAAAAGTCATACCACCCCAAAATAGTGCCAATCAAACCGTCATCTCATCCCGCAAAAAATTAGACCCTACCTAATATAATCGCTCAAAAACTGAAAAAACTATGGCTCTCAGATTATGGAGACACTAAAATATGATTTTTTTTTGTTTCAAAAATGATATTATTCTGTAAAACTTACATAAATAAAAATAAAAGTATACATATTAGGTATCGAAGCGTCAGTAATAACCTGCTTTATAAAAATATCACATGACCTAACCCTTCAGGTGAATACCGTAAAAAAATAAAGATAGAAACGGTGTAAAAAAGCAAGCGACTAGTATCAACTAGCGTGGGCGGGGCTAAGCTCTGTTTACTTGAATGGAGCTTAGCCCCGCCCACGCTAGTTGATACTAGTCGTGACGTTAGTGGGCCGGCGGTAAACAGTCAGAAGGCCGCGGCGCTACTGGAGCGCCGCTGCCTTCTCAAACAGCTGATCGGCGGGGGTCCCGGGTGTCGGACCCCCGCCGATCAGAAGCTGATGATCTATCCAGAGGATAGATCATCAGTTAAATGAAAGTGCAGAACCCCTTTAAGGAGTTAAAGGAGTTATGTCACAAAACATATTCTACATTTTTCCATCCAGCACCTGGATCTGAATACTTTTGTAATTGCATGTAATAAAAAATTCTGTATAGTCGGTGAGGTACTCAATAAACTGTATCTGTACAGCGCCACCTGCTGTTGGGTCCTTTTCCTATTTTTTGTCCACCTGACTGAGGGTCGCACATGCTCAGTTTAAATCTTCACCTGCCACCAGCCATATTTTCTGTTAGAGGCTGTGGCAGTTACAGATAGAGAGCTGCAGCTGAAAGCCAGGCGGAAGACAATCTAGCAGGGCACATGGAGCAGTTAATGTGGAGATCTCTGGACCCATGTGAAGTACAGGACTGGTTCTAGCTTTGTCAGAAAGGCATTGCCATGTACTATATAATGGCTGATTTTGAATTTTTACATCAATCATGGCATAACCCCTTTAACCCCTGTAAAGGGATCTGAATTTCGCTGCAGGGAACCAACCAGGCCTTTACCTCCTGGAGTAGTCCTTGTGTAGACAGCAGCTGACCCACAGGGGTCAGAGACACCAGTGCAAAGCACCAAGGGAAAAGGCAAAAAGCGCAGTCTGAATACAGTCCAAGGTCAGGGGAGGCCCAGTGCAGAATCAAGATGGCAGTTCCAAGGTCAGCGCAGGCGGCAAGGAGCAGAATCGGTAGTCAGAGATCACACCTTCACTGGTTACCCGAGAAAACCCCAAGCTCATGCAAGGAGGTGGTTGCCTAGAGCAGACCGCCTTGGCGCCTTCTTCACCCCCGTCTCGTATTTGCAGAGTTTACCACACAGACATCTTAGATTCATCACTTTTCCTTCAACCTCCTCCTCATGCCCCAAAGCTGTAATCCTGCTGCTAACCCCAATACCGTGCCCCCAAATAATATACTGCAAGATAGTACCCCCATAGTAAGTGCTCCCTACAGTCCCACTAATGGTAATCATTTTCTCCCCCAGTGCCCTCATTAGTAATAGTGCCCCAATAGCAAGAATGTTCCCCAGGACTTTAGTAGTAATGCCCTCAATATTGTGCCCTATAATAATACCCACAGTAACCCCAGTAGTAATAATGCCCCTATAGTGCCCCCAGCAGTAACAAGGCCCCTCTATAAGGCACCCCTGAACCCGGACATACCCATAATCTCACCCAGGCAGCCCCCCTGATGCTTCACGCTCCGATGCTTTCCCTTGCCCTGCGTGACTGCGTCTCTGAAGAGAAGTTGAGCTCCTCCATCTCCGCCTCTCGCTGGGTCACTCACTTTCTCCATTACAATCACTTGCCTCCATTGTCCCGGTGTTTGAAGTGAAAGGATGAGCCTGACAAACATCGATTCCCAACTATGCAACCGCCTGGTATCTGCATCTGGGTGTGGTTATCATCTAGTCTTGCCTGGATGATTAGGGCAGAGTGACGATTGTTGAGTCTTTTATATCCAAACCTCTGGTGTCCAGTCTGGTGACCGGGTGTGGTGCTTGTCATGTGCCAGCGCTGCTGTCTGACACTCTCTTTTCTCCAGCACTCTCTGCTGTCTGACACTCTCTTTACTCCAGCACTCTCTGCTGTCTCACGCTCTCTTTTCTCCAGCACTCTCTGCTGTCTCACGCTCTCTTTACTCCAGCACTCTCTGCTGTCTCACACTCTCTTTTCTCCAGCACTCTCTGCTGTCTCACACTCTCCTTAGTCCAGCACTCTCTGCTGTCTCACACTCTCCTTACTCCAGCACTCTCTGCTGTCTCACACTCTCCTTACTCCAGCACTCTCTGCTGTCTCACACTCTCTTTACTCCAGCACTCTCTGCTGTCTCACACTCTCTTTACTCCAGCACTCTCTGCTGTCTCACGCTCTCTTTACTCCAGCACTCTCTGCTGTTTCACGCTCTCTTTACTCCAGCACTCTCTGCTGTCTCACACTCTTCTTACTCCAGCACTCTCTGCTGTCTCACACTCTCTTTTCTCCAGCACTCTCTGCTGTCTCACGCTCTCTTTTCTCCAGCACTCTCTGCTGTCTCACGCTCTCTTTTCTCCAGCACTCTCTGCTGTCTCACGCTCTCTTTTCTCCAGCACTCTCTGCTGTCTCACACTCTTCTTACTCCAGCACTCTCTGCTGTCTCACACTCTCTTTTCTCCAGCACTCTCTGCTGTCTCACGCTCTCTTTACTCCAGCACTCTCTGCTGTCTCACGCTCTCTTTACTCCAGCACTCTCTGCTGTCTCACACTCTCCTTACTCCAGCACTCTCTGCTGTCTCACACTCTCCTTACTCCAGCACTCTCTGCTGTCTCACGCTCTCTTTACTCCAGCACTCTCTGCTGTTTCACGCTCTCTTTACTCCAGCACTCTGCTGTCTCACGCTCTTTTCTCCAGCACTCTCTGCTGTCTCACGCTCTCTTTTCTCCAGCACTCTCTGCTGTCTCACACTCTTCTTACTCCAGCACTCTCTGCTGTCTCACGCTCTCTTTTCTCCAGCACTCTCTGCTGTCTCACGCTCTCTTTTCTCCAGCACTCTCTGCTGTCTCACACTCTCTTTTCTCCAGCACTCTCTGCTGTCTCACGCTCTCTTTTCTCCAGCACTCTCTGCTGTCTCACGCTCTCTTTTCTCCAGCACTCTCTGCTGTCTCACACTCTCCTTACTCCAGTACTCTCTGCTGTCTCACACTCTCCTTACTCCAGCACTCTCTGCTGTCTCACACTCTCTTTTCTCCAGCACTCTCTGCTGTCTCACACTCTCTTTCTCCAGCACTCTCTGCTGTCTCACACTCTCTTTTCTCCAGCACTCTCGGCTGTCTCACGCTCTCTTTACTCCAGCACTCTCTGCTGTCTCACGCTCTTTTCTCCAGCACTCTCTGCTGTCTCACACTCTCTTTTCTCCAGCACTCTCTGCTGTCTCACACTCTCTTTACTCCAGCACTCTCTGCTGTCTCACGCTCTCTTTTCTCCAGCACTCTCTGCTGTCTCACACTCTCTTTACTCCAGCACTCTCTGCTGTCTCACGCTCTCTTTTCTCCAGCACTCTCTGCTGTCTCACGCTCTCTTTTCTCCAGCACTCTCTGCTGTCTCATGCTCTCTTTACTCCAGCACTCTCTGCTGTCTCACGCTCTTTTCTCCAGCGCTCTCTGCTGTCTCACACTCTCTTTTCTCCAGCACTCTCTGCTGTATCACACTCTCCTTACTCCAGCACTCTCTGCTGTCTCACACTCTCTTTACTCCAGCACTCTCTGCTGTATCACACTCTCTTTTCTCCAGCACTCTCTGCTGTCTCACGCTCTCTTTACTCCAGCACTCTCTGCTGTATCACACTCTCCTTACTCCAGCACTCTCTGCTGTCTCACACTCTCTTTACTCCAGCACTCTCTGCTGTATCACACTCTCTTTACTCCAGCACTCTCTGCTGTCTCATGCTCTCTTTTCTCCAGCACTCTCTGCTATCTCACACTCTCTTTACTCCAGCACTCTCTGCTGTCTCACGCTCTCTTTTCTCCAGCACTCTCTGCTGTCTCACGCTCTCTTTTCTCCAGCACTCTCTGCTGTCTCACGCTCTCTTTACTCCAGCACTCTCTGCTGTCTCATGCTCTCTTTACTCCAGCACTCTGCTGTCTCACGCTCTTTTCTCCAGCACTCTCTGCTGTCTCACGCTCTCTTTTCTCCAGCACTCTCTGCTGTATCACACTCTCTTTTCTCCAGCACTCTCTGCTGTCTCACACTCTCTTTTCTCCAGCACTCTCTGCTGTCTCACACTCTCTTTTCTCCAGCACTCTCTGCTGTCTCACACTCTCCTTACTCCAGCACTCTCTGCTGTCTCACACTCTCTTTACTCCAGCACTCTCTGCTGTCTCACATTCTCTTATCTCCAGCACTCTCTGCTGTCTCACGCTCTCTTTACTCCAGCACTCTCTGCTGCCTCACACTCTCTTTTCTCCAGCACTCTCTACTGTCTCACACTCTCTTTTCTCCAGCACTCTCTGCTGTCTCACGCTCTCTTTACTCCAGCACTCTCTGCTGTCTCACACTCTCTTTACTCCAGCACTCTCTTCTGTCTCACATTCTCTTATCTCCAGCACTCTCTGCTGTCTCACGCTCTCTTTACTCCAGCACTCTCTGCTGCCTCACGCTCTCTTTACTCCAGCACTCTCTGCTGCCTCACACTCTCTTTTCTCCAGCGCTCTCTGCTGTCTCACACTCTCTTTTCTCCAGCACTCTCTGCTGTCTCACACTCTCTTTTCTCCAGCGCTCTCTGCTGTCTCACACTCTCTTTTCTCCAGCACTCTCTGCTGTCTCACACTCTCTTTTCTCCAGCACTCTCTGCTGTCTCACACTCTCTTTCTCCAGCACTCTCTGCTGTCTCACGCTCTCTTTACTCCAGCACTCTCTGCTGTCTCACGCTCTTTTCTCCAGCACTCTCTGCTGTCTCACACTCTCTTTACTCCAGCACTCTCTGCTGTCTCACACTCTCTTTTCTCCAGCACTCTCTGCTGTCTCATGCTCTCTTTTCTCCAGCACTCTCTGCTGTCCCACACTCTCCTTACTCCAGCACTCTCTGCTGTCTCACGCTCTCTTTTCTCCAGCACTCTCTGCTGTCTCACACTCTCTTTCTCCAGCACTCTCTGCTGTCTCACGCTCTCTTTACTCCAGCACTCTCTGCTGTCTCACGCTCTTTTCTCCAGCACTCTCTGCTGTCTCACACTCTCTTTACTCCAGCACTCTCTGCTGTCTCACACTCTCTTTTCTCCAGCACTCTCTGCTGTCTCATGCTCTCTTTTCTCCAGCACTCTCTGCTGTCCCACACTCTCCTTACTCCAGCACTCTCTGCTGTCTCACGCTCTCTTTTCTCCAGCACTCTCTGCTGTCTCACGCTCTCTTTACTCCAGCACTCTCTGCTGTCTCACGCTCTCTTTTCTCCAGCACTCTCTGCTGTCTCACGCTCTCTTTACTCCAGCACTCTCTGCTGTCTCACGCTCTCTTTACTCCAGCACTCTCTGATGTCTCACGCTCTCTTTTCTCCAGCACTCTCTGATGTCTCACGCTCCTTTCTCCAGCACTCTCTGATGTCTCACGCTCTCTTTTCTCCAGCACTCTCTGCTGTCTCACGCTCTCTTTTCTCCAGCACTCTCTGCTGTCTCACGCTCTCTCTCCCACTATTACTTTGCATATCTGGGACATCACATCTTCCTACTTCAGCAGACACAGAAACCTGCGCTCTAAACTTCTCGACAAGTGTTGATGCGCGGAATCTCTTCCTCAGACATAAGACGAAAACAGACCCTACTCCCGTCTGTCGCGCCGCGGTTCCAAAAAGTGTGAAAAAAACATTTCCATTTTAAATATATTTCAATTAAAGGAAACAAAGCATCAACGTCTCCTGAAAACGACACATTGTACGTAGCTACAAAGAGGCGAGAAGGGAAATACGGAGAGCGCGTTATCTGACGTCCACACGGCGCAACATAAATCAGAAAAGAAAAATATGGGAACAAAAATAAAGACATTCGAAAATTTCCCACAACAAAAAACGTCTGCTACATTGAGTGGTCACCATGGTCCATCCAGACACATGAGAGGGGTGCACACTGAGGAGCGGGGGCTCCTAAAGGGTGACTCCAACCAGAGATCATGGACCACCTCTGATTTCCAGAAGGACGAGGCTGCAGCACCCCAAGGTTACTAAGAAAATGTCCACATTGTTACACGGCCAGTTTCCACAGGTGGTCGTTACCCCATCACTTCTCCCCAATCCCTTTGTCTACAGAGTTACAGTTCCTAAAAACAGGACTTAGATCTAGGGTTCCAACTGTGCAACGGTTTCACAAGTTTTTGGGGAAGCCAAGGTTGAAATTTGTGGCCAATCTATGAAGTGATGTCAAAATGTTTGCATGTAAGGCAGTGTTGTAGCGATCAGAGGTGCAGAGGGACCAGATACACCCCTGACCTGATGGTTGAGAGGACGCCGAGACACAAGAGGACACCAGGAGTGTCAAGTTATGCTTCTACAGGAATCCTTTATCCTAAAAACATTTCATTTTCTAGTCTTTTTGTCACACAGTAATGTTTCAAGCCAACCTATGACACCATGACTTGTCAAATAAAATAAGACGTTGAGCCTAAAATTCTCATATTTTTGAGGCACAAACACTTAATATGGAGCATGACCATTGAAATAAATAGGGAATAGGACAGAAATAAAAAGAGCATTGTATAGAAATGTAAGTGAATGGGAGCACCATCCATTAGGAAGGACTGGTGGCCGGGCTCATGGACCTATACCCATGTTACCATGGGAGACTCCATCTAAAATGGGTGGTAATAACTCTACAGGGGTCACTACCTCCTGCGAGGTCATAGTCTCCGTATCATCACCAGGACTGGATGTAGAACTGATACAAAAGTTCCATCTTTAATAAGTTCTCTTCTGATCTTAATTTTCCACACATCTGATCTATATTTTTTTAACATTCTGCATGAAATATCTGAATTCCGCTATCAGCCACCTGGGAATAGAGGAAAACGCTATCTCCCCAGCCAGACTTCATCCTGCACTAGTTACAGGCGGAGTGACCGGCATTTATCTTATTAATATGATTTTAACTACAGCCGCTCAGATTTTAATTAGTAGGGATTTCTTTGAAGTATCTGAACAGAAAAAAAACTTCTTTCCTTGTAAAAATAACAGAAGCAAATTGTTTATAATACATGGAGGAGAAAGCGCGGCAATTAAAATATCAAGAGAGGCTAAGCACGCTGCTTCCTCTGATCGCTCTGTTAATGACTCCTGAGGCAAAGAGTCTGTAGAAATATCACAAAAATAAAATGTAAATGCAAAAAGAGATCATGTACTTGGCTGATCTTCCCCTATCACAGACAACTAAACAGCAAGGAACTAGTATGAATATCAAATTATAATTATTAGCAATAGCAATCCATATCACCAAATATTCTATAATCATGGTTTGTAGAGTGAATCTAAATCGCACCTCCTCATTCCTATACTTATGACTACTGTACGTAATAAGCAGCATTTCTATTGATAAAACATGGGTATACAGCACTATTATCAATCATTTGCTGATACACATTTATACAAGAATATAACTACTATAATACTGCCTCCTATGTACAAGAATATAACTACTATAATACTGCTCCTATGTACAAGAATATAACTACTATAATACTGCTCCTATGTACAAGAATATAACTACTATAATACTGCCTCCTATGTACAGGAATATAACTACTATAATACTGCTCCTATGTATAAGAATATAACTACTATAATACTGCCTCCTACGTACAAGTATATAACTACTATAATACTGCTCCTATGTACAAGAATATAACTACTATAATACTGCCTCCTATGTACAGGAATATAATTACTATAATACTGCTCCTATGTACAAGAATATAACTACTATAATACTGCCTCCTATGTACAAGTATATAACTACTATAATACTGCTCCTATGTACAAGAATATAACTACTATAATACTGCTCCTATGTACAAGAATATAACTACTATAATAGTGCTCCTATGTACAAGAATATAACTACTATAATACTGCTCCTATGTACAAGAATATAACTACTATAATACTGCTCCTATGTACAAGAATATAACTACTATAATACTGCTCCTATGTACAAGTATATGACTACTATAATACTGCTCCTATGTACAAGAATATAACTACTATAATACTGCTCCTATGTACAAGAATATAACTACTATAATACTGCCTCCTATGTACAAGTATATAACTACTATAATACTGCTCCTATGTACAAGAATATAACTACTATAATACTGCCTCCTATGTACAAGAATATAACTACTATAATACTGCTCCTATGTACATGAATATGACTACTATAATACTGCCTCCTATGTACAAGAATATAACTACTATAATACTGCCTCCTATGTACAGGAATATAACTACTATAATACTGCTCCTATGTACAAGAATATAACTACTATAATACTGCTCCTATGTACAAGTATATAACTACTATAATACTGCTCCTATGTACAAGAATATAACTACTATAATACTGCTCCTATGTACAAGAATATAACTACTATAATACTGCTCCTATGTACAGGAATATGACTACTATAATACTGCTCCTATGTGCAAGAATATAACTACTATAATACTGCTCCTATGTACAGGAATATTGTCACAGTCACTATCTCTGGCTGTGACCTTCCGTCCTTGCTCATTCGGGCGCTCCTCGCTGAAGTTTCGTTCCTGTGTGCTATTTGTGGTTCTGTATGGGTTAACTCCCCTGTGTTCCTATTAGGAGTTAATCCTCTGTCTGCTCCATGGGTGTGGCTTCTCTGCTGCACCCATGGAACCTGTATATAAGGCTGAGGTTTCCCCAGTTCTGTGTCAGCTCTCCTGGTGTGTGTTGTCTTGTCCTGGCCTGCTCCTGGTTTGTACTCTCTCCCATGCTGCTGACCAATGGGATCCGTGTCTGTCTGTCTGTGCTCTGTGGGTTTCCCTACTTGTTCATTTACGTCCACTTTGATGTCCTCTTTCCTGTCTTTCTGTTATCTGTTCTGCCAGTTATGTTTTAGATACTTTGTGTTTATTCATATGTCTGTGTTCAGTAGCCTTTGCAGCAGAGTGCTATGCGCAAGGCCATGCAGTTTACTATTGGTGGAGCAAGTCCTTCTCTGCTCATTGCCACTCCTGCTCCCTTGCATGAACTCCTGCTTGTGTTATTAGCTGCCCTGTTTTGTATTTGCCTGTCTGTTATGTTTGCCTATGTGCCGTCGGTACCTTCTGGTACCTGTTGTCCATTCGTTCCTGCTGTCACTGTCTAGTTCACGCTCCTGAGTGGACCCTGGCAACTTCCTGCGGCAAAGCCTAACCCTACCTTCTGGGGCCCTAGTGAAAACCAGGAGTTGCTTAGTCACGCCCCTCTGGAGTATTACTAGACAGTGGCGCAGTGGGGGTTTTCTCCCACTGTGCTGACGGTACATAGAGCTCATGTTTTGTCTGTGCTGCCTTCCATGTTTTTGTTTGTGCAATAAACTCTTATGTGTCTGTACCTGATTTCCGTTTATTGCTTGACGACGCGGTGGTCTCTCCTGGGACCTCCAACTCGTGACAAATATAACTACTATAATACTGCTCCTATATACAAGAATATAACTACTATAATACTGCTCCTATGTACAAGAATATAACTACTAATCATTAGAGCAGAGTTTCCTTATCCTTTAACCCCCCCTCCTCCCTCATTTACTTAAATCCTCCTCCTCTATTTTTGTGTACGACATTAGATACCTACTTGCCTATAGAGGACGAGACTATCTGATGCCTTAATGTATCACATATTTTCTTTGGACTAATGCAGATTGTCATTTATTTTGTATACTCAAGTGTATCTTGTATCACCTTTCTTTTGGCTATCCGAAGTATGACCAATAAAAAGAGATTTGGTTAAGAATATAACTACTATAATACTGCTCCTATGTACAGGAATATAACTACTATAATACTGCTCCTATGTTTAAGAATATAACTACTATAATACTGCCCCCTATGTACAAAAATATAACTACTATAATTCTGCTGCTATGTACAAGAATATAAATACAATAATACTGCTCCTATGTACAAGAACATAACTACTATAATACTGCTCCTATGTACAAGAACATAACTACTATAATACTGCTCCTATGTACAAGAATATAACTACTATAATAGTGCTCCTATGTACAAGAATATAACTACTATAATACTGCCACTATGTACAAGAATATAATTATTAAAATAATACTCCTATGTAAAGGAATATAACTACTATAATATTGCTCCTATGTACAAGAATATAACTACTATAATACTGCTCTTATGTACAAGAATATAACTACTATAATACTGCCTCCTATGTACAAGAATATAACTACTATAATACTGCTCCTGTGTACAAGAATATTACTACTATAATACTGCTCCTATGTACAAGAATATTACTACTATAATTCTGCTGCTTTGTACAAGAATATAAATACTATAATACTGCTCCTATGTACAGGAATATAACTACTATAATACTGCTCCTATATACAAGAATATAACTACTATAATACTGCCTCCTATGTACAAGAATATAATTACAATAATACTGCTCCTATATACAAGAATATTACTACTATAATACTGCATCTATGTACAGGAATATAACCACTATAATACTGTACCCTATGTACAAGAATATAACTACTATAATACTGCTTCCTATGTACAAGAATATAACTACTATAATACTGCCCCCTATGTACAAGAAAATAACTACTATAATACTGCTCCAATGTACAAGAATATAACTACTATAATACTGCTCCTATGTACAAAAATATAACTACTATAATACTGCCTCCTATATACAAGAATATAACTTCTATAATACTGCTCCTATGTACAAGAATATAACCACTATAATACTACTCCCTATGTACAAGAATATAAATACTATATTACTGCATCCTATGTACAAGAATATAACTACTATAATAATACTCCTATGTAAAGGAATATAACTACTATAATACTGCTCCTATGTACAAGAAAATAACTACTATAATACTGTTCCTATGTACAAAAATATAACTACTATAATACTACCTCCTATGTACAAGAATATAACTACTATAATAGTGCTCCTATGTACAGGAATATAACTACTATAATACTGCTCCTATGTTTAAGAATATAACTACTATAATACTGCCCCCTATGTACAAAAATATAACTACTATAATTCTGCTGCTATGTACAAGAATATAAATACAATAATACTGCTCCTATGTACAAGAACATAACTACTATAATAGTGCTCCTATGTACAAGAATATAACTACTATAATACTGCCACTATGTACAAGAATATAACTACTAAAATAATACTCCTATGTAAAGGAATATAACTACTATAATATTGCTCCTATGTACAAGAATATAACTACTAATAATACTGCTCTTATGTACAAGAATATAACTACTATAATACTGCCTCCTATGTACAAGAATATAACTACTATAATACTGCTCCTGTGTACAAGAATATAACTACTATAATACTGCTCCTATGTACAAGAATATAACTACTATAATTCTGCTGCTTTGTACAAGAATATAACTACTATAATAGTGCTCCTATGTACAAAAATATAACCGCTATAATACTGCCCCCTATGTACAAGAATATAACTACTATAATACTGCTACTATGTACAAGAATATAATTACAATAATACTGCTTCTAAGTACAAGAATATTACTACTATAATACTGCATCTATGTACAGGAATATAACCACTATAATACTGTACCCTATGTACAAGAATATAACTACTATAATACTGCTTCCTATGTACAAGAATATAACTACTATAATACTGCCCCCTATGTACAAGAAAATAACTACTATAATACTGATCCTATGTACAAAAATATATCTACTATAATACTGCCTCCTATGTACAAGAATATAACTGCTATAATACTGCTCCTATGTACAAGAATATAACTACTATAATACTGCTCCAATGTACAAGAATATAACTACTATAATACTGCTCCTATGTACAAAAATATAACTACTATAATACTGCCTTCTATATACAAGAATATAACTTCTATAATACTGCTCCTATGTACAAGAATATAACCACTATAATACTACCCCCTATGTACAAGAATATAAATACTATATTACTGCATCCTATGTACAAGAATATAACTACTATAATAATACTCCTATGTAAAGGAATATAACTACTATAATACTGCTCCTATGTACAAGAAAATAACTACTATAATACTGTTCCTATGTACAAAAATATAACTACTATAATACTACCTCCTATGTACAAGAATATAACTACTATAATAGTGCTCCTATGTACAAAAATATAACCACTATAATACTGCCCCCTATGTACAAGAAAATAACTACTATAATACTGCCTCCTATGTACAAGAATATATCTACTATAATACTGCTCCTATGTACAAGAATATATCTACTATAATACTGCTCCTATGTACAAGAATATAACTACTATAATGCTGCTCCTATGTACAAGAATATAACTACTATAATACTGCTTCCTATGTACAAAAATATATCTACTATAATACTGCCTCCTATGTACAAGAATATAATTACAATAATACTGCCTCCTATGTACAAGAATATAACTACTATAATACTGCTCCTATGTACATGAATATAACTGCTATAATACTGCTCCTATGTGCAAGAATATAACTACTATAATACTGCCTCCTATGTACAAGAATATAACTACTATAATACTGCTCCTATGTACAAGAATATAACTACTATAATACTGCTCCAATGTACAAGAATATAACTACTATAATACTGCCTCCTATGTACAAGAATATAAATACTATTATACTGCCCCCTATGTACAAGAATATAACTAGTATACTACTGCCTCCTATGTACAAGAATATAACTACTATAATAATACTCCTATGTACAAGAATATAACTACTATAATACTGCTCCTATGTTTAAGAATATAACTACTATAATACTGCCCCTATGTACAAAAATAGAACTATTATAATACTGCCTCCTATATACAAGAATATAACTTCTATAATACTGCTCCTATGTACAAGAATATAACCACTATAATACTACCCCCTATGTACAAGACTATAAATACTATATTACTGCATCCTATGTACAAGAATATAACTACTATAATAATACTCCTATGTAAAGGAATATAACTACTATAATACTGCTCCTATGTACAAGAAAATAACTACTATAATACTGTTCCTATGTACAAAAATATAACTACTATAATACTACCTCCTATGTACAAGAATATAACTACTATAATAGTGCTCCTATGTACAAAAATATAACCACTATAATACTGCCCCCTATGTACAAGAAAATAACTACTATAATACTGCTCCTATGTACAAGAATATATCTACTATAATACTGCTCCTATGTACAAGAATATAACTACTATAATACTGCTCCTATGTACAAGAATATAACTACTATAATACTGCTCCTATGTACAAGAATATATCTACTATAATACTGCCTCCTATGTACAAGAATATAATTACAATAATACTGCTTCTATGTACAAGAATATTACTACTTTAATACTGCCTCCTATATACAAGAATGTAACCACTATAATACTTCCCCCTATGTACAAAAATATAACTACTATAATTCTGCTGCTATGTACAAGAATATAAATACTATAATACTGCCCCCTATGTACAAGAATATAACTACTATAATACTGCTCCTATGTTCAAAAATATAACCACTATAATACTGCCCCTATGTACAAGAATATAACTACTATAATACTGCTTCCTATGTACAAGAATATAACTACTATAATACTGCCCCCTATGTACAAGAATATAACTACTATAATACTGCCTTTCATGTACAAGAATATTTCTGCTATAATACTGCTCCTATGTACAAGAATATGACTACTATAATACTGCCTCCTATGTACAAGAATATAACTACTATAATACTGCGTCCTATGTACAAGAATATAACTACTATAATACTGCTCCTATGTACAAGAATATTACTACTATAATACTGCATCTATGTACAGAAATATAACCACTATAATACTGTACCCTATGTACAAGAATATAACTACTATAATACTGCTTCCTATGTACAAGAATATAACTACTATAATACTGCCCCCTATGTACAAGAAAATAACTACTATAATACTGATCCTATGTACAAAAATATATCTACTATAATACTGCTCCTATGTGCAAGAATATAACTACTATAATACTGCCTCCTATGTACAAGAATATAACTACTATAATACTGCTCCTATGTACAAGAATATAACTACTATAATACTGCTCCAATGTACAAGAATATAATTACTATAATACTGCCTCCTATGTACAAGAATATAAATACTATTATACTGCCCCCTATGTACAAGAATATAACTAGTATACTACTGCCTCCTATGTACAAGAATATAACTACTATAATAATACTCCTATGTACAAGAATATAACTACTATAATACTGCTCCTATGTTTAAGAATATAACTACTATAATACTGCCCCTATGTACAAAAATAGAACTATTATAATACTGCCTCCTATATACAAGAATATAACTTCTATAATACTGCTCCTATGTACAAGAATATAACCACTATAATACTACCCCCTATGTACAAGAATATAAATACTATATTACTGCATCCTATGTACAAGAATATAACTACTATAATAATACTCCTATGTAAAGGAATATAACTACTATAATACTGCTCCTATGTACAAGAAAATAACTACTATAATACTGTTCCTATGTACAAAAATATAACTACTATAATACTACCTCCTATGTACAAGAATATAACTACTATAATAGTGCTCCTATGTACAAAAATATAACCACTATAATACTGCCCCCTATGTACAAGAAAATAACTACTATAATAATGCTCCTATGTACAAGAATATATCTACTATAATACTGCCTCCTATGTACAAGAATATAATTACAATAATACTGCTTCTACGTACAAGAATATAACTACTATAATACTGCCCCCTATGTACAAGAAAATAACTACTATAATACTGCTCCTATGTACAAAAATATAATTAGAATAATACTGCCTCCTATGTACAAGAATATAATTACAATAATACTGCCTCCTATGTACAAGAATATAACTACTATAATACTGCTCCTATGTACAAGAATATAACTTCTATAATACTGCTCCTATGTACAAGAATATAACTACTATAATACTGCCACCTATGTACAAGAATATAACTACTATAATACTGCTCCTATGTACAAGAATATAACTACTATAATACTGCTCCTATGTACAAGAATATAACTACTATAATACTGCCTCCTATATACAAGAATATAACTGATATAATACTGCCCCTATGTACAAGAATATAACTACTATAATACTGCTCCTATGTACAAGAATATTACTACTATAATACTGCTCCTATGTTCAAGAATTTAACTACTATAATACTGCTCCTATGTACAAGAATATAACTACTATAATACAGCTTCTATGTACAAGAATATAACTACTATAATACTGCTCCTATGTACAAGAATATAACTACTATAATACTGCTCCTATGTACAAGAATATAACTACTATAATACTGCCTCCTATGTACAAGGATATAACTACTATAATACTGCTCCTATGTACAAGAATATAACTACTATAATACTACCTCCTATGTACAATAATATAACTACTATAATACTGCTCCTATGTACAGGAATATAACTACTATAATACTGCTTCTATGTACAAGAATATAACTACTATAATACTGCTCCTATGTACAAGAATATAACTACTATAATACTGCTCCTATGTACAAGAATATAACTACTATAATACTGCTCCTATGTACAAGAATATAACTACTATAATACTGCTCCTATGTACAAGAATATAACTACTATAATACTGCCTCCTATGTATAAGAATATAACTACTATAATACTGCTCCTATGTACAATAATATAACTACTATAATACTGCTCCTATGTACAGGAATATAACTACTATAATACTGCTTCTATGTACAAGAATATAACTACTATAATACTGCTCCTATGTACAAGAATATAACTACTATAATACTGCTCCTATGTACAAGAATATAACTACTATAATACTGCCTCCTATGTACAAGAATATAACTACTATAATACTGCTCCTATGTACAAGAATATAACTACTATAATACTGCTCCTATGTACAAGAATATAACTACTATAATACTGCTCCTATGTACAAGAATATAACTACTATAATACTGCCTCCTATGTACAATAATATAACTACTATAATACTGCTCCTATGTACAAGAATATAACTACTATAATACTGCTCCTATGTACAGGAATATAACTACTATAATACTGCTCCTATGTACAAGAATATAACTACTATAATACTGCTCCTATGTACAAGAATATAACTACTATAATACTGCTCCTATGTACAAGAATATAACTACTATAATACTGCCTCCTATGTACAAGAATATAACTACTATAATACTGCCCCCTATGTACAAGAATATAACTACTATAATACTGCTCCTATGTACAAGAATATAACTACTATAATACTGCTCCTATGTACAAGAATATAACTACTATAATACTGCCTCCTATGTACAAGAATATAACTACTATAATACTGCTCCTATGTACAAGAATATAACTACTATAATACTGCTCCTATGTACAAGAATATAACTACTATAATACTGCTCCTATGTACAAGAATATAACTACTATAATACTGCTCCTATGTACAAGAATATAACTACTATAATACTGCTCCTATGTACAGGAATATAACTACTATAATACTGCCTCCTATGTACAAGAATATAACTACTATAATACTGCTCCTATGTACAAGAATATAACTACTATAATACTGCCTCCTATTTACAAGAATATAACTACTATAATACTGCTCCTATGTACAAGAATATAACTACTATAATACTGCTCCTATGTACAAGAATATAACTAATATAATACTGCCCCTATGTACAAGAATATAACTACTATAATACTGCCTCCTATGTACAAGAATATAACTACTATAATACTGCTCCTATGTACAAGAATATAACTACTATAATAATGCCTCCTAGCTGTGAGGACGTGTGTGAGTAGCTCTCCTGAGCCTGTGGATGTCTGTCCAGAGCCCAGGGTGTGACCAGCCCGGGCGGGGAACTTCCCTCAGCAAGGCCCAGGCTTCCAGGCCTACACTGGGAGAAAACTCCCAAACCATTCCTAAAGTGGATACTAATCCCAAAGTTTCCAGTCAGCAGCAGAATGAAGGAAATATTGTTGTTCTGAAGAAAGAAGAAGAGAAGAAAGTGAGTGCAGTGAAGATGCAAGCGGATCCCAAGTCCAGCCAGCAAGGTGCAGAGGTGATGAGCACAGGCCGTGCAGCAGGTGAGCAGCTCCCCTCTCCTGCACACAGACAGAGACGGACGTCACTGGAGAAACAAACATTGCAAGAAAACCTGAAACAGCAAGTTGTGGCTTCCAGCATGGCCTGCCAAGGCCGCACCAGATCTGCAGCAATGCCTCTACAGGTAACCAGGAATGCCATGTCTACAAACACTGCAAAGTGTGAACAGGCCTCAGCAGATGCAACTGCAAGTACTAGCAGTAAAGCTGGAAAGGCAAAGCTGCAGGAGACCGGTGAATCCAAACAGCCTGGACCCCTGCCCCGACCAGGACAGCAGGTGAAGGAGACCACGCGAGCACCTGAGCTGCAGATGGCGGAGGAGATCCCGGCTCTGGTAAGGAGAATGGGGGAGTTAAAGCACCACAAACAACTGCTGCAGATGCAGATAGACTGTGTATATAACCTGAAAACTGCGCACCCCGATAGTAACACCTTGTATGATACCAAGCTGCACTCACTGAGCATAGAGCTGGCACAGGTGGTGAAGGAGATGGACTTTGTCCTGGAGAGGATGGGGCCCCTGGCCGAGTCCTACGGGAACCAGGAACGCTTCTCACAGCAGAGACAGAACAGTGACTCTGGATCCCGCTCCTCTAGAGCACAATCAGGGTCCGTGTCCCCAGATGAGCCCCGGCGTGTGACACAACCAATACTGAAGCCTGCAAGTTTCTCTTTCCAGAAGGGAGGTGGGCAAGTGCAGCCGCAAGAACCTTCAGCTGTCCCTGAGCAACATCCTGGATATGTGGCACCACAAGTCCCAGCAGAGCCAGCCCAACAGCAGGACAGTGGACATGTATCCATGGGTCAGGGTGATGCGGAGACGCAGGAGAGCTCTGTTACTGGGGCACAGACCGGGGACATTGATATTGTACCTGAGGGGTTGGGGGCTGGGGATACTGTACAGTGTGTGTGGGATATAGAGGTGGATGGCGGTCAGGAAGGTGTACAGAATGATGTCTGTAATTTCCCCCCCTTAACACAACCCACATCGGATGAGACTGTCCCCTCTAGTGCAGACGCGCACCCCAATACTCAGGGTAGTGCCCCCCCGTCAGGCCCCTCTAGTGGAGACACTCGCCCCAATACTCAGGGTAGTGAGGCCCGTCAGGATCCTCCCAGAAATGCCTGGAGCCGCGGCGCTCCATCCTTTACCTCCAGTGCAGGCTATACAGGCCAGGCGTTTAAGAGGAGGAACGTGGTGAGGTTTAAACACCGAGGCACCAAAGAAGACCTCCCCGATAGGAGGTTTGTGGTGAGGGAACTCCTGTGCCACCAGATGGGGTTTGCTCCAGAGGACATCCTGGCGGTGATAAATCTACCAGACAGGCAGGGCTATGATGTCAGCTTTAAGCTTATGTCTAGTCTGGATAGGTTCTGGGCAAACTTTGCCAGGGTTAGAGACACCGAGGGCTGGAATAAGTTCATTTTCATTCCCATTTCCAAGCCAGACACTGTTATTGTGAATGTTATTTTCTGGAATGAATCTGTTCCTCCCCAGGACATTGTGGTGTGGCTCCGGAGGCACTGTGACCTCGTGTCCGACCTCACTAAGAACAGGGACGATGATGGTGTCTGGACTGGAGGGTGGAAGGTGCTGGTGAAGCTGCGCCAGCACAATAACATCACCTTACATCTCCCTAACTCCTTCTTTATCGGTAGAGAGAAGGGCGTCTGTTTCTATCCTGGGCAACCTAGAAAGTGCTTCAAGTGTGGCAAGGTCGGTCATGTGGCAAATGTGTGCACAGTGGTCAAGTGCAACCTGTGCGGTGAGCTCGGCCATCTGAGTGCCACGTGTAAGAACGTTAGATGCAATCTCTGCGGACAGATAGGCCACTCACATAAGGATTGCCCAGATGCCTGGCATAACGTATGCAGGGAGCTTCCAGATGAGGAGTTAGTGGAGGCCGCAGACGCTATAGAGGAGGAGGCTTTGATGTCAGGGACCATACTGGCGAGGCACGAGGTACAACAGGGGTCAGGTGAGACAACACCCGAACCTCAGCCTTCAGAGAACACACAGGGCACCATGGAGGTGGTCACTCAGGACCAGTCTCAGGCAGCCGCCTCTGTATCACCTTCTGTATATGAAGAGGCCAAGAGGAACAAAAGGAGGAAAAAAGATAAGTCTTCCCGTAAGTCTGAGGAGGAACATAACCTGGGCCAAAACACCAGGAAAAAAGTCAGTACCGGTGCAGGCGTCATGGTCCTATCAAACAGATATGAGGCGTTATCAGAGTCTGATGGGGATTATGAGGAAGAGCAACAGAGAATAGATAATGAGTGTGAGGCAGACACAGGGGACCCCCCAACAAAGAAGAAGCCCCCTCCTGTAGAAGCCCCTGTAGAGTCAGATATGGAGACCGGTGGTAGGCAGGAAGCCTCTGATCCTGACCTATGATGATGGGAGTCACTTATCTGCTCTTTCTCTGTTGTCTTGTGATGGCTGGGTTTTTTCTAAAAGTTGCTTCGAGCAATGTGAACAGCATCAAAGTAAGAAGGACCAGACACGCGGTATACGATCACCTCAGATACCTGGATGCAGATGTCATCTTTCTGCAGGAGACACGTTTGAACACCTTGGGGCATCTACGTGAAGCTGAGAGTGAATGGCGGTCCGGTCCTTCTTACTGGTCGCTGGCTGTGGAGCCTTATGCCGGGGTGGCCATATTGTTTAACACTAATGACGTGACTGTGCACAGGTTAACGGAGGTAGCTATGGGAAGGTGCCTGGTGCTGGAAGTGACCATCCATGGTAGACGGCTCCGCTTTATTAACATCTACGGCCCACAGACAGTGGCTGAGAGAATCCAGCTGTTTAATGATGTGAAGCAGTATCTTTTCACCTCTATACCTGTGGTAATGGCGGGGGACTTTAATGTCACTTTGTCATCAGGTGACCGGTCCTCGGGCAGAGCGGTGGTCAGAGACTCCAGAGTCTTAAGTAACATAATATCGCAGGCTGGCCTAAGTGATGTCTTCACATGGGGTGGCAGAAAGCCAAACTTCACATATTCTTGTGCTGACAGAAGCAGTAGAATCGACATGGCATTTGTGAACCCCACAGAGACTGTTAGCGGGATAAGTGAGAAGGTCGTCCCCTACTCTGACCACCTGGCTTTGTTTTTTTGCTTGGGAGCCACTAGACGCTCTGATATTGGTAGAGGGCTATGGAGGCTTAATTCCAGCCTCCTGGATGATGTCTATGTCCAGGATTGTGTCCACTCTCTTTTCCAGGTTCAGCTACAGAGAGTGGACTTTTATAACAACGTGGCCGACTGGTGGGAGGATGTCAAGGTGGAGATCAGATCCCTCTTACAGAGACTGTCAGTTAAAAGAGGGAAGAGTAAGTATAGCCAGTATCTCAGGCTGCGGAAAGAATTGGAGTCACTGTATTCGGCGGGTGGGGATGAAAAACAAAAGATCGACCGACTGAAATCTGAGATAAGGCAGTATCAGTACAGCAGGTACACCTCCCTGGTTCTGGAACGGGATTATGGGACCTTAGGGGCTCCTGATCCCTTTGAGAATTGCAGGGAACGTGTGGCTAATAAATCGGTGGCAGGTCTCACTGACTCCCAGGGTGTTTTGCAGGAATCTCGGGAGGGTATCCTGGGGGTGGTGAGATCTTACTATGCTGACTTATTTCAGAAGAAGGTTTTGGATAAAGAGAAGATGACTCAATTCTTGGAGGCAACTCCAGGCCCTGATACTAATGATGTGGACTTTTCTCCTTTGACAGCAGAATTAACGGTGGAGGAAGTTAAAGTGGCCATTGATCAGTTACATCTGAAGAAGGCACCAGGTCCAGACGGTATAACAGCAGAATTCTATAAGAAGTTCAGAGACCACTTGGCCCCAATCCTCGTGGACGTGTACAAAAATTGTCTAGAAAATCACCTGATGCCTCCGTCCATGAGGGTGTCCTCGCTAATTCTGCTGTCTAAAGGTAAGGAGCCTAGTGACATCAAGAACTGGAGGCCGATTGCCCTCTTGAATGTCGACAGGAAGATTCTGGCAAAAATTCTGTTCTCTAGGTTAGTTTGTTTGTCCCGGGCACTGTTGGCAGGCTGTCAGTTTGGCACAGTAAAAGGGCGGAACATCTCTGGAGCAGTCATCTCGATAAGGGAGATGTTTGAGAGATGTAAAGCTCTGAGGTGTGGGAGATATGTTGTAGGTCTGGACCAGGCTAAAGCCTTTGACAGAGTGGATCACGAGTATCTATGGGCCACTTTGTCAAAGTACGGTATTCCAGGACAATTTGTAGATTGGCTGAAAACTTTATATTGTGAGGCGAAGAGCTTTCCTCTAATCAATGGTTGGCAAGGGGACACTTTTGAAGTAGAGGCAGGGGTGAGACAGTGTTGCCCTTTGAGTCCACTGCTGTATGTGTTTGCCTTGGACCCATTCCTGAGGTCACTACAGGAGTGTGATTTTCAGGGGGTGCTGGTCCCCCACTGCTTGCCTTTGAAAGTAGTTGCCTATGCGGATGATGTGACTGTGGTGATATCTGAGCCTCGAGAGGTGGAGATGTTGTCTGCAGCCATCAGAAGCTACTCGGAGGCCTCAGGGTCTCTAGTCAACCTTGAGAAGAGTCAAGCTCTCTGGACTTTAAGTACTGATCCAGACTTTGATCTGCCACAATTTGCAAAGGCCTCCACCTATATTAAAATCCTTGGGGTCAAATTTGGGAGGGAAGATAATGCCAAACTAAATTGGGAAGAAAAGTTGGATTCCGGAAATGCAAAGGTTCAGCGATGGAAGAACTGGAGGCTGACCTATAGAGAAAGGGTTACTATGTTGAAGACTTACCTGGTCCCCGTCTTCTTGTACGTCTCTGTTGTCTTTCCTTTGCCAGAACCTTTCTCGGCTAGGCTCTTTAGCCTGTTCTTCCAACTTTTGTGGGGGAACAGGTTGAACCCAATAAAAAGAGGGATCACCTACCTACAGAGGAGAGAGGGTGGGCTGGATATGTTAAATCCAAGGGTGTTCTTTGACTCCATGTTTCTGAAAGTTAATTTTGGTTGCCTGGACTCAAACAGCAGCTCCCTGTGGGTGAACAGTGTCAGGGACTGGATATTGCCTTTTGCAGAGTCTTGGGTGCGAGGCGGCAGTCTCAAGAGGGGTCGGTTTACTCGTGGCTTCCTCCCCCAGTACCTGGAATATGGTCTAAAGTGTGTGAAGAAATGGGGAATAGACAAGGTGTATCTGGAGACTAAGACCAGGAAGGATCTCTATATAAGGATCTGTAGGGCCTTCTATAACTTGCAGCCAGCACTGAGAGACTGCACAACAGCCACCTTGCAGAAAAGTCTTAGGTTCCTCAACGGACCAAGGCTTCCTGCAAAGTTGTTTGACATTGCCTGGCTGTCATTCCATGGGAAGCTTTTTGTCAGAGGCAATTTAAAGTTCCTGAGTGTTCTAGATCGCATGTGTCCCTTGGGCTGTCAGCAGGAGGAGACTATGGAACATTTTATAACCGAGTGCTAGGGAGGGCGACAGATATGGTAGGAGATAACCAGCAAGCTAAAAATCCCAAGACTGCAGTCTCTGACCTACCCAGACATTGTATATGGTGTGACATCACAGGTAGCTGACATTGACCGGGGGACCATGCATCTGATTATTACCATCGTTAAATACTATCACTGGCATACAAGAACAAGAGTGTCCATCCACAGTGAGCCCTTCAATCATGAGAAAGCCGTAAACCTCATCCTGTCGGAGCTAAGGTGGATCAGATCTATAGAAGTTAGGAGAAAGGGCGAGAATGAAAAATTATGGAGGAATGTATATTTGGAGTAATTTTTGGTTCATGTATCCTGAAATTATGTTTATTTATTCATCTTTTCTCCCATTTATTTGCAATGGACTCTTAAGTTAAAGTTATTATTATAAATTTATTATTTTGATGATATGTATGATTTCAGTTTAATAATTGTTTGTTCATTCTTATTTTGAAATGTATTATTGTATTTTTGCTTGTTTATACTAATAAAAATTGCCTCCTATTTACAAGAATATAACTACTATAATACTGCTCCTATGTACAAGAATATAACTACTATAATACTGCCTTCTATGTACAAGAATATAACTGCTATAATACTGCTCCTATGTACAAGAATATAACTATTATAATACTGCTCCTATGTACAAGAATATAACTACTATAATACTGCTCCTATGTACAAGAATATAACTACTATAATACTACTCTTATGTACAAGAATATAACTACTATAATACTGCTCCTATGTACAAGAATATAACTACTATAATACTGCCTCCTATGTACAAGAATATAACTACTATAATACTGCTCCTATGTACAAGAATATAACTACTATAATACTGCTCCTATGTACAAGAATATAACTACTATAATACTGCTCCTATGTACAAGAATATAACTACTATAATACTGCTCCTATGTACAAGAATATAACTTCTATAATACTGCTCCTATGTACAATAATATAACTACTATAATACTGCTCCTATGTACAAGAACATAACTACTATAATACTGCTCCTATGTACAAGAATATAACTACTATAATACTGCCTCCTATGTACAAGAATATAACTACTATAATACTGCCTCCTATGTACAAGAATATAACTACTATAATACTGCCTCCTATGTACAAGAATATAACTACTATAATACTGCTCCTATGTACAAGAATATAACTATTATAATACTGCTCCTATGTACAAGAATATAACTACTATAATACTGCCTTTCATGTACAAGAATATTTCTGCTATAATACTGCTCCTATGTACAAGAATATAACTACTATAATACTGCCTCCTATGTACAAGAATATAACTACTATAATACTGCCTCCTATGTACAAGAATATAACTACTATAATACTGCTCCTATGTACAAGAATATAACTACTATAATACTGCTCCTATGTACAAGAATATAACTACTATAATACTGCTCCTATGTACAAGAATATAACTACTATAATACTGCCTCCTATGTACAAGAATATAACTACTATAATACTGCTCCTATGTACAAGAATATAACTATTATAATACTGCTCCTATGTACAAGAATATAACTACTATAATACTGCCTTTCATGTACAAGAATATTTCTGCTATAATACTGCTCCTATGTACAAGAATATAACTACTATAATACTGCCTCCTATGTACAAGAATATAACTACTATAATACTGCCTCCTATGTACAAGAATATAACTACTATAATACTGCTCCTATGTACAAGAATATAACTACTATAATACTGCTCCTATGTACAAGAATATAACTACTATAATACTGCTCCTATGTACAAGAATATAACTACTATAATAATGCTCCTATGTACAAGAATATAACTACTATAATACTGCTCCTATGTACAAGAATATAACTACTATAATAATGCTCCTATGTACAAGAATATAACTACTATAATACTGCTCCTATGTACAAGAATATAACTACTATAATACTGCTCCTATGTACAAGAATATAACTACTATAATACTGCTCCTATGTACAAGAATATAACTACTATAATACTGCCTCCTATGTACAAGACTATAACTACTATAATACCGCTTCTATGTACAAGAACATAACTACTATAATACTGCCTCCTATGTACAAGAATATAACTACTATAATACTGCCTCCTATGTACAAGAATATAACTACTATAATACTGCTCCTATGTACAAGAATATAACTACTATAATACTGCTCCTATGTACAAGAATATAACTACTATAATACTGCCTCCTATGTACAAGACTATAACTACTATAATACTGCCTCCTATGTACAATAATATAACTACTATAATACTGCCTCCTATGTACAAGAATATAACTACTATAATACTGCCTCCTATGTACAAGAATATAACTACTATAATACTGCTCCTATGTACAAGAATATAACTAATATAATACTGCTCCTATGTACAAGAATATAACTACTATAATACTGCCTCCTATGTACAAGAATATAACTACTATAATACTGCCTCTTATGTACAAGAATATAACTACTATAATACTGCCTCCTATGTACAAGAATATAACTACTATAATACTGCTCCTATGTACAAGAATATAACTACTATAATACTGCCTCCTATGTACAAGAATATAACTACTATAATACTGCCCCTATGTACAAGAATATAACTACTATAATACTGCCTCCTATGTACAAGAATATAACTACTATAATACTGCCTCCTATGTACATGAATATAACTACTATAATACTACTCCTATGTACAAGAATATAACTACTATAATACTGCCTCCTATGTACAAGAATATAACTACTATAATACTGCTCCTATGTACAAGAATATAACTACTATAATACTGCCTCCTATGTACAAGAATATAACTACTATAATACTGCCTCCTATGTACAAGAATATAACTACTATGATACTGCCTCCTATTTACAAGAATATAACTACTATAATACTGCTCCTATGTACATGAATATAACTACAATAATACTGCCTCCTATGTACAAGAATATAACTACTATAATACTGCCTCCTATGTACAAGAATATAACTACTATAATACTGCATCCTATGTACAGGAATATAACTGCTATAATACTGCTCCTATGTACCAGAATATAACTACTATATTACTGCCTCCTATGTACAAGAATATAACTACTATAATACTGCCTCCTATGTACAAGAATATAACTACTATGATACTGCCTCCTATTTACAAGAATATAACTACTATAATACTGCTCCTATGTACATGAATATAACTACAATAATACTGCCTCCTATGTACAAGAATATAACTACTATAATACTGCCTCCTATGTACAAGAATATAACTTCTATAATACTGCTCCTATGTACAAGAATATAACTACTATAATACTGCCTCCTATGTACAAGACTATAACTACTATAATACCGCTTCTATGTACAAGAACATAACTACTATAATACTGCCTCCTATGTACAAGAATATAACTACTATAATACTGCCTCCTATGTACAAGAATATAACTACTATAATACTGCTCCTATGTACAAGAATATAACTACTATAATACTGCTCCTATGTACAAGAATATAACTACTATAATACTGCCTCCTATGTACAAGACTATAACTACTATAATACTGCCTCCTATGTACAATAATATAACTACTATAATACTGCCTCCTATGTACAAGAATATAACTACTATAATACTGCCTCCTATGTACAAGAATATAACTACTATAATACTGCTCCTATGTACAAGAATATAACTAATATAATACTGCTCCTATGTACAAGAAAATAACTACTATAATACTGCCTCCTATGTACAAGAATATAACTACTATAATACTGCCTCTTATGTACAAGAATATAACTACTATAATACTGCCTCCTATGTACAAGAATATAACTACTATAATACTGCTCCTATGTACAAGAATATAACTACTATAATACTGCCTCCTATGTACAAGAATATAACTACTATAATACTGCCCCTATGTCCAAGAATATAACTACTATAATACTGCCTCCTATGTACAAGAATATAACTACTATAATACTGCCTCCTATGTACATGAATATAACTACTATAATACTACTCCTATGTACAAGAATATAACTACTATAATACTGCCTCCTATGTACAAGAATATAACTACTATAATACTACTCCTATGTACAAGAATATAACTACTATAATACTGCCTCCTATGTACAAGAATATAACTACTATAATACTGCCTCCTATGTACAAGAATATAACTACTATGATACTGCCTCCTATTTACAAGAATATAACTACTATAATACTGCTCCTATGTACATGAATATAACTACAATAATACTGCCTCCTATGTACAAGAATATAACTACTATAATACTGCCTCCTATGTACAAGAATATAACTACTATAATACTACTCCTATGTACAAGAATATAACTACTATAATACTGCTCCTATCTACAAGAATATAACTACTATAATACTGCTCCTATGTACCAGAATATAACTACTATAATACTGCTCCTATGTACAGGAATATAACTACTATAATACTGCTCCTATGTACAAGAATATAACTACTATAATACTGCCTCCTATGTACAAGAATATAACTACTATAATACTACTCCTATGTACAAGAATATAACTACTATAATACTGCCTCCTATGTACAAGAATATAACTACTATAATACTGCCTCCTATGTACAAGAATATAACTACTATGATACTGCCTCCTATTTACAAGAATATAACTACTATAATACTGCTCCTATGTACATGAATATAACTACAATAATACTGCCTCCTATGTACAAGAATATAACTACTATAATACTGCCTCCTATGTACAAGAATATAACTACTATAATACTACTCCTATGTACAAGAATATAACTACTATAATACTGCTCCTATCTACAAGAATATAACTACTATAATACTGCTCCTATGTACCAGAATATAACTACTATAATACTGCTCCTATGTACAGGAATATAACTACTATAATACTGCTCCTATGTACAAGAATATAACTACTATAATACTGCCTCCTATGTACAAGAATATAACTGCTATAATACTGCTCCTATATACAAGAATATAACTTCTATAATACTGCTCCTATGTACAGGAATATAACTACTATAATACTGCCTCCTATGTACAAGAATATAACTACTATAATACTGCTCCTATGTACAGGAATATAACTGCTATACAACCTCTTACTTGTGCAGGAATATAACTTCTGTTATTCTGCCCCCTACTGCCCCCTGGCTGCTGATTACATTCTCCAGGCTATGTTTTGCTCCTGTAGACGAGGTCTGGCGGTTTTTACAGCTGCAGTGACCTTTTCCTTGGTGTCGTTCCTCTGCAGGAAGATTAATCCTGATTGAATTAAATCCAACATCATAAAGTTCTTTTCCCAACAAAAAAAGTTCTAGATGAATAATGGATTTAATTAAACAAAATGGTTCTAAACGGGGAAGGAAGACGGCAGATAGGGCGCCCGCGAGCTGTCAGGACCTGCCACGTATCGATCCCTGTAAAGTGAGAGGTGCTGAAATAACCGCGCGCCTTTAAAGTTCAGACTTTACAATTAAAATCTGATGATCAGAGGCTGGAAAAAATCCAGACAAATCACAGAGCGCTCTAACCTCCTAATACACACCTCAGCTGCTGCAGAACCTCCTAATACTCACCTCAGCTGCTGCAGAACCTCCTAATACACACCTCAGCTGCTGCAGGCTCCTAATACACACCTCAGCTGCTGTAGAACCTCCTAATACACACCTCAGCTGCTGTAGAACCTCCTAATACACACCTCAGCTGCTGCAGAACCTCCTAATACACACCTCAGCTGCTGCAGAACCTCATAACACACCTCAGCTGCTGCAGAACATCCTAATACACACCTCAGCTGCTGCACAACCTCCTAATACACACCTCAGCTGCTGCAGAACCTCCTAATACACACCTCAGCTGCTGCACAACCTCCTAATACACACCTCAGCTGCTGCACAACCTCCTAATACACACCTCAGCTGCTGCAGAACCTCCTAATACACACCTCAGCTGCTGCAGAACCTCCTAATACTCACCTCAGCTGCTGCAGAACCTCCTAATACACACCTCAGCTGCTGCAGAACCTCCTAATACTCACCTCAGCTGCAGCAGAACCTCATTATGTGGTCACTTGTCTTCTGATATATTACAATATTGTTAGTTTTACTATTTTATCCTTCATGTGGATTAACCCTAGATGCGCTACACTCCACTGTGGTCCTAGCCCCGGCAGAATGTCTGCGTTGACCTCCATCTGTTCCACTTGAACTTCTCCCCCCGACTTCCTCTGTTCTTGGGGCTTTTAGGGAAATAAATGTTCCCATCAGAAGAGCTTTATGGTCCATTACAGGGGCGATGTGCTGAGGCTGCAGATCGGCCGCAACGACCTGCAACATCCCTGTGAATGAGGCTGATAATCAATGAAGGGTTTGGCTAATTGGGTGTTGAGTGGAGTAGTGCCGAGGGAGCATCATGGGGAATTCATGTTAGACTCATGTCATCTGTCTTGTCCTGTTCCACCTCAGAAGACACTGAACAGGGAGGGTCAAGCTGTCAGGTAAGAGCTCCGAGGGGTCTCCTCTCCATGACTTCTCACCAATTTACACCTCTCACATGTTTTCTGAAAACCATTGGTATGTATCAGGCGCCTGTTCCATGTCTTCTGGACACAGTCAGCATGTATCAGGCACCTGTCCCATGTCCTCTGGACACAGTCAGCATGTATCAGGCGCCTGTCCCATGTCCTCTGGACACAGTCAGCATGTATCAGGCACCTGTCCCATGTCTTCTGGACACAGTCAGCATGTATCAGGCGTCTGTCCCATGTCCTCTGGACACAGTCAGCATGTATCGGGCACCTGTCCCATGTCTTCTGGACACAGTCAGCATGTATCAGGCGCCTGTCCCATGTCCTCTGGACACAGTCAGCATGTATCAGGCGCCTGTCCCATGTCCTCTGGACACAGTCAGCATGTATCAGGCGCCTGTCCCATGTCCTCTGGACACAGTCAGCATGTATCAGGCGCCTGTCCCATGTCTTCTGGACACAGTCAGCATGTATCAGGCTCCTGTCCCATGTCCTCTGGACACAGTCAGCATGTATCGGGCACCTGTCCCATGTCTTCTGGACACAGTCAGCATGTATCAGTCACCTGTCCCATGTCCTCTGGACACAGTCAGCATGTATCAGGCGCCTGTCCCATGTCCTCTGGACACAGTCAGCATGTATCAGGCGCCTGTCCCATGTCCTCTGGACACAGTCAGCATGTATCAGGCACCTGTCCCATGTCTTCTGGACACAGTCAGCATGTATCAGGCACTTGTCCCATGTCCTCTGGACACAGTCAGCATGTATCGGGCACCTGTTCCATGTCCTCTGGACACAGTCAGCATGTATCGGGCACCTGTCCCATGTCCTCTGGAGACAGTCAGCATGTATCAGGCGCCTGTCCCATGTCCTCTGGACACAGTCAGCATGTATCAGGCACCTGTCCCATGTCCTCTGGACACAGTCAGCATGTATCGGGCACCTGTCCCATGTCCTCTGGAGACAGTCAGCATGCATCAGGCACCTGTCCCATGTCCTCTGGAGACAGTCAGCATGTATCAGGCACCTGTCCCATGTCCTCTGGAGACAGTCAGCATGTATCAGGCGCCTGTCCCATGTCCTCTGGACACAGTCAGCATGTATCAGGCACCTGTCCCATGTCCTCTGGACACAGTCAGCATGTATCGGGCACCTGTCCCATGTCCTCTGGAGACAGTCAGCATGCATCAGGCACCTGTCCCATGTCCTCTGGACACAGTCAGCATGTATCGGGCACCTGTCCCATGTCCTCTGGAGACAGTCAGCATGTATCAGGCACCTGTCCCATGTCCTCTGGACACAGTCAGCATGTATCAGGCACCTGTCCCATGTCCTCTGGACACAGTCAGCATGTATCAGGCACCTGTCCCATGTCCTCTGGACACAGTCAGCATGTATCAGGCACCTGTCCCATGTCTTCTGGACACAGTCAGCATGTATCGGGCACCTGTCCCATGTCCTCTGGACACAGTCAGCATGTATCAGGCGCCTGTCCCATGTCCTCTGGACACAGTCAGCATGTATCAGGCACCTGTCCCATGTCTTCTGGACACAGTCAGCATGTATCAGGCACCTGTCCCATGTCCTCTGGACACAGTCAGCATGTATCAGGCACCTGTCCCATGTCCTCTGGACACAGTCAGCATGTATCGGGCACCTGTCCCATGTCCTCTGGACACAGTCACCATGTATCAGGCACCTGTCCCATGTCTTCTGGACACAGTCAGCATGTATCAGGCACCTGTCCCATGTCCTCTGGACACAGTCAGCATGTATCAGGCACCTGTCCCATGTCTTCTGGACACAGTCAGCATGTATCAGGCACCTGTCCCATGTCTTCTGGACACAGTCAGCATGTATCAGGCACCTGTCCCATGTCCTCTGGACACAGTCAGCATGTATCAGGCACCTGTCCCATGTCTTCTGGACACAGTCAGCATGTATCAGGCGCCTGTCCCATGTCCTCTGGACACAGTCAGCATGTATCAGGCACCTGTCCCATGTCCTCTGGACACAGTCAGCATGTATCAGGCGCCTGTCCCATGTCCTCTGGACACAGTCAGCATGTATCAGGCGCCTGTCCCATGTCCTCTGGACACAGTCAGCATGTATCAGGCACCTGTCCCATGTCCTCTGGACACAGTCAGCATGTATCAGGCACTTGTCCCATGTCCTCTGGACACAGTCAGCATGTATCAGGCGCCTGTCCCATGTCCTCTGGACACAGTCAGCATGTATCAGGCGCCTGTCCCATGTCTTCTGGACACAGTCAGCATGTATCAGGCACCTGTCCCATGTCCTCTGGACACAGTCAGCATGTATCAGGCGCCTGTCCCATGTCCTCTGGACACAGTCAGCATGTATCAGGCGCCTGTCCCATGTCTTCTGGGGACAGTCAGCATGTATCAGGCACCTGTCCCATGTCTTCTGGGGACAGTCAGCATGTATCAGGCACCTGTCCCATGTCCTCTGGACACAGTCAGCATGTATCAGGCGCCTGTCCCATGTCCTCTGGACACAGTCAGCATGTATCAGGCGCCTGTCCCATGTCCTCTGGACACAGTCAGCATGTATCAGGCACCTGTCCCATGTCCTCTAGACACAGTCAGCATGTATCAGGCACCTGTCCCATGTCCTCTGGACACAGTCAGCATGTATCAGGCGCCTGTCCCATGTCTTCTGGACACAGTCAGCATGTATCAGGCGCCTGTCCCATGTCCTCTGGACACAGTCAGCATGTATCAGGCGCCTGTCCCATGTCCTCTGGACACAGTCAGCATGTATCAGGCACTTGTCCCATGTCTTCTGGACACAGTCAGCATGTATCAGGCGCCTGTCCCATGTCCTCTGGACACAGTCAGCATGTATCAGGCACCTGTCCCATGTCTTCTGGACACAGTCAGCATGTATCAGGCACCTGTCCCATGTCCTCTGGACACAGTCAGCATGTATCAGGCACCTGTCCCATGTCCTCTGGACACAGTCAGCATGTATCAGGCACCTGTCCCATGTCTTCTGGACACAGTCAGCATGTATCAGGCACCTGTCCCATGTCTTCTGGACACAGTCAGCATGTATCAGGCACCTGTCCCATGTCTTCTGGACACAGTCAGCATGTATCAGGCGCCTGTCCCAAGTCCTCTGGACACAGTCAGCATGTATCAGGCACCTGTCCCATGTCCTCTGGACACAGTCAGCATGTATCAGGCACTTGTCCCATGTCTTCTGGACACAGTCAGCATGTATCAGGCGCCTGTCCCATGTCTTCTGGACACAGTCAGCATGTATCAGGCGCCTGTCCCATGTCCTCTGGACACAGTCAGCATGTATCAGGCACCTGTCCCATGTCTTCTGGACACAGTCAGCATGTATCAGGCACCTGTCCCATGTCTTCTGGACACAGTCAGCATGTATCAGGCACCTGTCCCATGTCCTCTGGACACAGTCAGCATGTATCGGGCACCTGTCCCATGTCCTCTGGACACAGTCAGCATGTATCAGGCGCCTGTCCCATGTCCTCTGGACAGTCAGCATGTATCAGGCACCTGTCCCATGTCCTCTGGACAGTCAGCATGTATCAGGCGCCTGTCCCATGTCCTCTGGACACAGTCAGCATGTATCAGGCACCTGTCCCATGTCCTCTGGACACAGTCAGCATGTATCAGGCACCTGTCCCATGTCCTCTGGACACAGTCAGCATGTATCAGGCACCTGTCCCATGTCCTCTGGACACAGTCACCATGTATCAGGCACCTGTCCCATGTCCTCTGGACACAGTCAGCATGTATCAGGCACCTGTCCCATGTCCTCTGGACACAGTCAGCATGTATCAGGCACCTGTCCCATGTCTTCTGGACACAGTCAGCATGTATCAGGCTCCTGTCCCATGTCTTCTGGACACAGTCAGCATGTATCAGGCACCTGTCCCATGTCCTCTGGACACAGTCAGCATGTATCAGGCACCTGTCCCATGTCCTCTGGACACAGTCAGCATGTATCAGGCACCTGTCCCATGTCCTCTGGACACAGTCAGCATGTATCAGGCACCTGTCCCATGTCCTCTGGACACAGTCAGCATGTATCAGGCACCTGTCCCATGTCTTCTGGACACAGTCAGCATGTATCAGGCGCCTGTCCCATGTCTTCTGGGGACAGTCAGCATGTATCAGGCACCTGTCCCATGTCCTCTGGACACAGTCAGCATGTATCAGGCACCTGTCCCATGTCCTCTAGACACAGTCAGCATGTATCAGGCACCTGTCCCATGTCCTCTGGACACAGTCAGCATGTATCAGGCACCTGTCCCATGTCTTCTGGACACAGTCAGCATGTATCAGGCGCCTGTCCCATGTCTTCTGGGGACAGTCAGCATGTATCAGGCACCTGTCCCATGTCCTCTGGACACAGTCAGCATGTATCAGGCACCTGTCCCATGTCCTCTAGACACAGTCAGCATGTATCAGGCACCTGTCCCATGTCCTCTGGACACAGTCAGCATGTATCAGGCGCCTGTCCCATGTCTTCTGGACACAGTCAGCATGTATCAGGCACCTGTCCCATGTCTTCTGGACACAGTCAGCATGTATCAGGCTCCTGTCCCATGTCTTCTGGACACAGTCAGCATGTATCAGGCACCTGTCCCATGTCCTCTGGACACAGTCAGCATGTATCAGGCACCTGTCCCATGTCCTCTGGACACAGTCAGCATGTATCAGGCACCAGTCCCATGTCCTCTGGACACAGTCAGCATGTATCAGGCGCCTGTCCCATGTCTTCTGGACACAGTCAGCATGTATCAGGCACCTGTCCCATGTCTTCTGGACACAGTCAGCATGTATCAGGCACCTGTCCCATGTCTTCTGGACACAGTCAGCATGTATCAGGCACCTGTCCCAAGTCCTCTGGACACAGTCAGCATGTATCAGGCACCTGTCCCATGTCCTCTGGACACAGTCAGCATGTATCAGGCTCCTGTCCCATGTCCTCTGGACACAGTCAGCATGTATCAGGCACATGTCCCATGTCCTCTGGACACAGTCAGCATGTATCAGGCACCTGTCCCATGTCTTCTGGACACAGTCAGCATGTATCAGGCACCTGTCCCATGTCCTCTGGACACAGTCAGCATGTATCAGGCACCTGTCCCATGTCCTCTTGACACAGTCAGCATGTATCAGGCACCTGTCCCATGTCTTCTGGACACAGTCAGCATGTATCAGGCGCCTGTCCCATGTCCTCTGGACACAGTCAGCATGTATCAGGCACCTGTCCCATGTCCTCTTGACACAGTCAGCATGTATCAGGCACCTGTCCCATGTCTTCTGGACACAGTCACCATGTATCAGGCGCCTGTCCCATGTCTTCTGGACACAGTCAGCATGTATCAGGCACCTGTCCCATGTCTTCTGGACACAGTCAGCATGTATCAGGCACCTGTCCCATGTCTTCTGGACACAGTCAGCATGTATCAGGCACCTGTCCCATGTCCTCTGGACACAGTCAGCATGTATCGGGCACCTGTCCCATGTCCTCTGGACACAGTCAGCATGTATCAGGCGCCTGTCCCATGTCCTCTGGACACAGTCAGCATGTATCAGGCACCTGTCCCATGTCCTCTGGACACAGTCAGCATGTATCAGGCACCTGTCCCATGTCCTCTGGACACAGTCAGCATGTATCAGGCGCCTGTCCCATGTCCTCTGGACACAGTCAGCATGTATCAGGCACCTGTCCCATGTCCTCTGGACACAGTCAGCATGTATCAGGCACCTGTCCCATGTCCTCTGGAGACAGTCAGCATGTATCAGGCACCTGTCCCATGTCCTCTGGACACAGTCAGCATGTATCAGGGTCCTGTCCCATGTCCTCTGGACACAGTCAGCATGTATCAGGCGCCTGTCCCATGTCTTCTGGACACAGTCAGCATGTATCAGGCGCCTGTCCCATGTCCTCTGGACACAGTCAGCATGTATCAGGCACCTGTCCCATGTCTTCTGGACACAGTCAGCATGTATCAGGCAACTGTCCCATGTCCTCTGGACACAGTCAGCATGTATCAGGCACCTGTCCCATGTCTTCTGGACACAGTCAGCATGTATCAGGCGCCTGTCCCATGTCCTCTGGACACAGTCACCATGTATCAGGCACCTGTCCCATGTCTTCTGGACACAGTCAGCATGTATCAGGCACCTGTCCCATGTCTTCTGGACACAGTCAGCATGTATCAGGCACCTGTCCCATGTCCTCTGGACACTGTCAGCATGTATCAGGCACCTGTCCCATGTCTTCTGGACACAGTCACCATGTATCAGGCGCCTGTCCCATGTCCTCTGGACACAGTCAGCATGTATCAGGCGCCTGTCCCATGTCCTCTGGACAGTCACCATGTATCAGGCACCTGTCCCATGTCTTCTGGACACAGTCAGCATGTATCAGGCAACTGTTCCATGTCCTCTGGACACAGTCAGCATGTATCAGGCACCTGTCCCATGTCTTCTGGACACAGTCAGCATGTATCAGGCGCCTGTCCCATGTCCTCTGGACACAGTCACCATGTATCAGGCACCTGTCCCATGTCTTCTGGACACAGTCAGCATGTATCAGTCACCTGTCCCATGTCTTCTGGACACAGTCAGCATGTATCAGGCACCTGTCCCATGTCCTCTGGACACTGTCAGCATGTATCAGGCACCTGTCCCATGTCTTCTGGACACAGTCACCATGTATCAGGCGCCTGTCCCATGTCCTCTGGACACAGTCAGCATGTATCAGGCGCCTGTCCCATGTCCTCTGGACAGTCACCATGTATCAGGCACCTGTCCCATGTCTTCTGGACACAGTCAGCATGTATCAGGCACCTGTCCCATGTCTTCTGGACAGTCACCATGTATCAGGCACCTGTCCCATGTCCTCTGGACACAGTCAGCATGTATCAGGCGCCTGTCCCATGTCCTCTGGACACAGTCAGCATGTATCAGGCGCCTGTCCCATGTCCTCTGGACACAGTCAGCATGTATCAGGCACCTGTCCCATGTCTTCTGGACAGTCACCATGTATCAGGCACCTGTCCCATGTCCTCTGGACACAGTCAGCATGTATCAGGCGCCTGTCCCATGTCCTCTGGACACAGTCAGCATGTATCAGGCACCTGTCCCATGTCCTCTGGACACAGTCAGCATGTATCAGGCACCTGTCCCATGTCCTCTGGACACAGTCAGCATGTATCAGGCGCCTGTCCCATGTCCTCTGGACACAGTCAGCATGTATCAGGCACCTGTCCCATGTCCTCTGGACACAGTCAGCATGTATCAGGCACCTGTCCCATGTCCTCTGGAGACAGTCAGCATGTATCAGGCACCTGTCCCATGTCCTCTGGACACAGTCAGCATGTATCAGGGTCCTGTCCCATGTCCTCTGGACACAGTCAGCATGTATCAGGCGCCTGTCCCATGTCTTCTGGACACAGTCAGCATGTATCAGGCGCCTGTCCCATGTCCTCTGGACACAGTCAGCATGTATCAGGCACCTGTCCCATGTCCTCTGGACACAGTCAGCATGTATCAGGCGCCTGTCCCATGTCTTCTGGACACAGTCAGCATGTATCAGGCAACTGTCCCATGTCCTCTGGACACAGTCAGCATGTATCAGGCACCTGTCCCCATGTCTTCTGGACACAGTCAGCATGTATCAGGCGCCTGTCCCATGTCCTCTGGACACAGTCACCATGTATCAGGCACCTGTCCCATGTCTTCTGGACACAGTCAGCATGTATCAGTCACCTGTCCCATGTCTTCTGGACACAGTCAGCATGTATCAGGCACCTGTCCCATGTCCTCTGGACACTGTCAGCATGTATCAGGCACCTGTCCCATGTCTTCTGGACACAGTCACCATGTATCAGGCGCCTGTCCCATGTCCTCTGGACACAGTCAGCATGTATCAGGCGCCTGTCCCATGTCCTCTGGACAGTCACCATGTATCAGGCACCTGTCCCATGTCTTCTGGACACAGTCAGCATGTATCAGGCAACTGTTCCATGTCCTCTGGACACAGTCAGCATGTATCAGGCACCTGTCCCATGTCTTCTGGACACAGTCAGCATGTATCAGGCGCCTGTCCCATGTCCTCTGGACACAGTCACCATGTATCAGGCACCTGTCCCATGTCTTCTGGACACAGTCAGCATGTATCAGTCACCTGTCCCATGTCTTCTGGACACAGTCAGCATGTATCAGGCACCTGTCCCATGTCCTCTGGACACTGTCAGCATGTATCAGGCACCTGTCCCATGTCCTCTGGACACAGTCACCATGTATCAGGCACCTGTCCCATGTCTTCTGGACACAGTCAGCATGTATCAGGCACCTGTCCCATGTCTTCTGGACACAGTCACCATGTATCAGGCGCCTGTCCCATGTCCTCTGGACACAGTCAGCATGTATCAGGCGCCTGTCCCATGTCCTCTGGACAGTCACCATGTATCAGGCACCTGTCCCATGTCTTCTGGACACAGTCAGCATGTATCAGGCACCTGTCCCATGTCTTCTGGACAGTCACCATGTATCAGGCACCTGTCCCATGTCCTCTGGACACAGTCAGCATGTATCAGGCGCCTGTCCCATGTCCTCTGGACACAGTCAGCATGTATCAGGCGCCTGTCCCATGTCCTCTGGACACAGTCAGCATGTATCAGGCACCTGTCCCATGTCTTCTGGACAGTCACCATGTATCAGGCACCTGTCCCATGTCCTCTGGACACAGTCAGCATGTATCAGGCGCCTGTCCCATGTCCTCTGGACACAGTCAGCATGTATCAGGCGCCTGTCCCATGTCCTCTGGACACAGTCAGCATGTATCAGGCACCTGTCCCATGTCCTCTGGACACAGTCAGCATGTATCAGCCGCCTGTCCCATGTCCTCTGGACACAGTCAGCATGTATCAGGCACCTGTCCCATGTCCTCTGGACACAGTCAGCATGTATCAGGCGCCTGTCCCATGTCCTCTGGACACAGTCAGCATGTATCAGGCGCCTGTCCCATGTCTTCTGGACACAGTCAGCATGTATCAGGCACCTGTCCCATTTCTTCTGGAGACAGTCAGCATGTATCAGGCGCCTGTCCCATGTACGCTGGACACAGTCAGCATGTATCAGGCACCTGTCCCATGTCCTCTGGACACAGTCAGCATGTATCAGGCACCTGTCCCATGTCCTCTGGACACAGTCAGCATGTATCAGGCACCTGTCCCATGTCCTCTGGACACAGTCAGCATGTATCAGGCACCTGTCCCATGTCCTCTGGACACAGTCAGCATGTATCAGGCACCTGTCCCATTTCTTCTGGAGACAGTCAGCATGTATCAGGCACCTGTCCCATGTCTTCTGGACACAGTCAGCATGTATCAGGCTCCTGTCCCATGTCTTCTGGACACAGTCAGCATGTATCAGGCACCTGTCCCATGTCCTCTGGACACAGTCAGCATGTATCAGGCACCTGTCCCATGTCCTCTGGACACAGTCAGCATGTATCAGGCACCTGTCCCATGTCCTCTGGACACAGTCAGCATGTATCAGGCACCTGTCCCATGTCTTCTGGACACAGTCAGCATGTATCAGGCGCCTGTCCCATGTCTTCTGGGGACAGTCAGCATGTATCAGGCACCTGTCCCATGTCCTCTGGACACAGTCAGCATGTATCAGGCACCTGTCCCATGTCCTCTAGACACAGTCAGCATGTATCAGGCACCTGTCCCATGTCCTCTGGACACAGTCAGCATGTATCAGGCGCCTGTCCCATGTCTTCTGGACACAGTCAGCATGTATCAGGCACCTGTCCCATGTCCTCTGGACACAGTCAGCATGCATCAGGCACCTGTCCCATGTCCTCTGGACACAGTCAGCATGTATCAGGCACCAGTCCCATGTCCTCTGGACACAGTCAGCATGTATCAGGCGCCTGTCCCATGTCTTCTGGACACAGTCAGCATGTATCAGGCACCTGTCCCATGTCTTCTGGACACAGTCAGCATGTATCAGGCACCTGTCCCATGTCTTCTGGACACAGTCAGCATGTATCAGGCACCTGTCCCAAGTCCTCTGGACACAGTCAGCATGTATCAGGCACCTGTCCCATGTCCTCTGGACACAGTCAGCATGTATCAGGCTCCTGTCCCATGTCCTCTGGACACAGTCAGCATGTATCAGGCACCTGTCCCATGTCCTCTGGACACAGTCAGCATGTATCAGGCACATGTCCCATGTCCTCTGGACACAGTCAGCATGTATCAGGCACCTGTCCCATGTCTTCTGGACACAGTCAGCATGTATCAGGCACCTGTCCATGTCTTCTGGACACAGTCAGCATGTATCAGGCACCTGTCCCATGTCTTCTGGACACAGTCAGCATGTATCAGGCACCTGTCCCATGTCCTCTGGACACAGTCAGCATGTATCAGGCACCTGTCCCATGTCCTCTGGACACAGTCAGCATGTATCAGGCTCCTGTCCCATGTCCTCTGGACACAGTCAGCATGTATCAGGCACATGTCCCATGTCCTCTGGACACAGTCAGCATGTATCAGGCACCTGTCCCATGTCTTCTGGACACAGTCAGCATGTATCAGGCACCTGTCCCATGTCCTCTGGACACAGTCAGCATGTATCAGGCACCTGTCCCATGTCCTCTTGACACAGTCAGCATGTATCAGGCACCTGTCCCATGTCTTCTGGACACAGTCAGCATGTATCAGGCGCCTGTCCCATGTCCTCTGGACACAGTCAGCATGTATCAGGCACCTGTCCCATGTCCTCTTGACACAGTCAGCATGTATCAGGCACCTGTCCCATGTCTTCTGGACACAGTCACCATGTATCAGGCGCCTGTCCCATGTCTTCTGGACACAGTCAGCATGTATCAGGCACCTGTCCCATGTCTTCTGGACACAGTCAGCATGTATCAGGCACCTGTCCCATGTCCTCTGGACACAGTCAGCATGTATCAGGCGCCTGTCCCATGTCCTCTGGACACAGTCAGCATGTATCGGGCACCTGTCCCATGTCCTCTGGACACAGTCAGCATGTATCAGGCGCCTGTCCCATGTCCTCTGGACACAGTCAGCATGTATCAGGCACCTGTCCCATGTCCTCTGGACACAGTCAGCATGTATCAGGCACCTGTCCCATGTCCTCTGGACACAGTCAGCATGTATCAGGCGCCTGTCCCATGTCCTCTGGACACAGTCAGCATGTATCAGGCACCTGTCCCATGTCCTCTGGACACAGTCAGCATGTATCAGGCACCTGTCCCATGTCCTCTGGAGACAGTCAGCATGTATCAGGCGCCTGTCCCATGTCCTCTGGACACAGTCAGCATGTATCAGGCGCCTGTCCCATGTCTTCTGGACACAGTCAGCATGTATCAGGCGCCTGTCCCATGTCCTCTGGACACAGTCAGCATGTATCAGGCACCTGTCCCATGTCTTCTGGACACAGTCAGCATGTATCAGGCAACTGTCCCATGTCCTCTGGACACAGTCAGCATGTATCAGGCACCTGTCCCATGTCTTCTGGACACAGTCAGCATGTATCAGGCGCCTGTCCCATGTCCTCTGGACACAGTCACCATGTATCAGGCACCTGTCCCATGTCTTCTGGACACAGTCAGCATGTATCAGTCACCTGTCCCATGTCTTCTGGACACAGTCAGCATGTATCAGGCACCTGTCCCATGTCCTCTGGACACTGTCAGCATGTATCAGGCACCTGTCCCATGTCTTCTGGACACAGTCACCATGTATCAGGCGCCTGTCCCATGTCCTCTGGACACAGTCAGCATGTATCAGGCGCCTGTCCCATGTCCTCTGGACAGTCACCATGTATCAGGCACCTGTCCCATGTCTTCTGGACACAGTCAGCATGTATCAGGCAACTGTTCCATGTCCTCTGGACACAGTCAGCATGTATCAGGCACCTGTCCCATGTCTTCTGGACACAGTCAGCATGTATCAGGCGCCTGTCCCATGTCCTCTGGACACAGTCACCATGTATCAGGCACCTGTCCCATGTCTTCTGGACACAGTCAGCATGTATCAGGCACCTGTCCCATGTCCTCTGGACACTGTCAGCATGTATCAGGCACCTGTCCCATGTCTTCTGGACACAGTCACCATGTATCAGGCGCCTGTCCCATGTCCTCTGGACACAGTCAGCATGTATCAGGCGCCTGTCCCATGTCCTCTGGACAGTCACCATGTATCAGGCACCTGTCCCATGTCTTCTGGACACAGTCAGCATGTATCAGGCACCTGTCCCATGTCTTCTGGACAGTCACCATGTATCAGGCACCTGTCCCATGTCCTCTGGACACAGTCAGCATGTATCAGGCGCCTGTCCCATGTCCTCTGGACACAGTCAGCATGTATCAGGCGCCTGTCCCATGTCCTCTGGACACAGTCAGCATGTATCAGGCACCTGTCCCATGTCTTCTGGACAGTCACCATGTATCAGGCACCTGTCCCATGTCCTCTGGACACAGTCAGCATGTATCAGGCGCCTGTCCCATGTCCTCTGGACACAGTCAGCATGTATCAGGCGCCTGTCCCATGTCCTCTGGACACAGTCAGCATGTATCAGGCACCTGTCCCATGTCCTCTGGACACAGTCAGCATGTATCAGCCGCCTGTCCCATGTCCTCTGGACACAGTCAGCATGTATCAGGCACCTGTCCCATGTCCTCTGGACACAGTCAGCATGTATCAGGCGCCTGTCCCATGTCCTCTGGACACAGTCAGCATGTATCAGGCGCCTGTCCCATGTCTTCTGGACACAGTCAGCATGTATCAGGCACCTGTCCCATTTCTTCTGGAGACAGTCAGCATGTATCAGGCGCCTGTCCCATGTACGCTGGACACAGTCAGCATGTATCAGGCACCTGTCCCATGTCCTCTGGACACAGTCAGCATGTATCAGGCACCTGTCCCATGTCCTCTGGACACAGTCAGCATGTATCAGGCGCCTGTCCCATGTCCTGTGGACACAGTCAGCATGTATCAGGCACCTGTTCCATGTCCTCTGGACACAGTCAGCATGTATCAGGCACCTGTCCCATGTCTTCTGGACACAGTCAGCATGTATCAGGCGCCTGTTCCATGTCCTCTGGACACAGTCAGCATGTATCAGGCGCCTGTTCCATGTCCTCTGGACACAGTCAGCATGTATCAGGCACCTGTCCCATGTCCTCTGGACACAGTCAGCATGTATCAGGCGCCTGTCCCATGTCCTCTGGACACAGTCAGCATGTATCAGGCGCCTGTCCCATGTCCTCTGGACACAGTCAGCATGTATCAGGCGCCTGTCCCATGTCCTCTGGACACAGTCAGCATGTATCAGGCACCTGTCCCATGTCCTCTGGACACAGTCACCATGTATCAGGCACCTGTCCCATGTCTTCTGGACACAGTCAGCATGTATCAGGCACCTGTCCCATGTCTTCTGGACACAGTCAGCATGTATCAGGCACCTGTCCCATGTCCTCTGGACACAGTCAGCATGTATCAGGCACCTGTCCCATGTCTTCTGGACACAGTCAGCATGTATCAGGCGCCTGTCCCATGTCCTCTGGACACAGTCAGCATGTATCAGGCACCTGTCCCATGTCCTCTGGAGACAGTCAGCATGTATCAGGCTCCTGTCCCATGTCCTCTGGACACAGTCAGCATGTATCAGGCACCTGTCCCATGTCTTCTGGACACAGTCAGCATGTATCAGGCACCTGTCCCATGTCTTCTGGACACAGTCAGCATGTATCAGGCGCCTGTCCCATGTCCTCTGGACACAGTCAGCATGTATCAGGCGCCTGTCCCATGTCCTCTGGACACAGTCAGCATGTATCAGGCGCCTGTCCAATGTCCTCTGGACACAGTCAGCATGTATCAGGCGCCTGTCCCATGTCTTCTGGACACAGTCAGCATGTATCGGGCACCTGTCCCATGTCCTCTGGACACAGTCAGCATGTATCAGGCACCTGTCCCATGCCCTCTGGACACAGTCAGCATGTATCAGGCACCTGTCCCATGTCCTCTGGACACAGTCAGCATGTATCAGGCGCCTGTCCCATGTCCAATAGACACAGTCAGCATGTATCAGGCACCTGTCCCATGTCTTCTGGACACAGTCAGCATGTATCAGGCGCCTGTCCCATGTCCTCTGGACACAGTCAGCATGTATCAGGCACCTGTCCCATGTCCTCTGGACACAGTCAGCATGTATCAGGCGCCTGTCCCATGTCCTCTGGACACAGTCAGCATGTATCAGGCACCTGTCCCATGTCTTCTGGACACAGTCTGCATGTATCAGGCACCTGTCCCATGTCTTCTGGACACAGTCAGCATGTATCAGGCGCCTGTCCCATGTCCTCTGGACACAGTCAGCATGTATCAGGCACCTGTCCCATGTCCTCTGGACACAGTCAGCATGTATCAGGCGCCTGTCCCCATGTCCTCTGGACACAGTCAGCATGTATCAGGCGCCTGTCCCATGTCCTCTGGACACAGGCAGCATGTATCAGGCACCTGTCCCCATGTCCTCTGGACACAGTCAGCATGTATCAGGCACCTGTCCCATGTCCTCTGGACACAGTCAGCATGTATCAGGCGCCTGTCCCATGTCCTCTGGACACAGTCAGCATGTATCAGGCACCTGTCCCATGTCTTCTGGACACAGTCAGCATGTATCAGGCACCTGTCCCATGTCCTCTGGACACAGTCAGCATGTATCAGGCACCTGTCCCATGTCTTCTGGACACAGTCAGCATGTATCAGGCACCTGTCCCATGTCCTCTGGACACAGTCAGCATGTATCAGGCAGGGCCGATCCTACACGTGGTGCAGTGGGTGCCCCGCACCCCAGCGCTGTCACCCGAAAGGCGCCGAGCGCAGGGCCGGACTGGCCTGCCGGGATAGCGGGAAATTTCCCGGTGGGCCGGCAAGCCTGAGTGCCGCAAGGCCGCGGCCCTGGTGACAAGTGGGGGCGGCCGGCGGCAGGGCAGAGCAGGAGATGAGCGCCTCCATTGCGGAAGCGCTCATCTCCATAGTCATCTGTATTGCCGTCCTCAGGACAGTGATACAGATGTCTATGCTGCGGCAGAGGAGGGAGAGGTGTGTCCCCTCCTGTTCCTCTGATAGGCTGCCGGCTTAGGTGCTGCAGCCTATCGGAGGCCGGTGCAGGCGGCGCGATGACGTCATCGCGTCGCCTGAGCCGTATAGCGAGGGACACAAGACGGAAGGAGGGCGGCCTGCATACGCATCGCATTGCCTGGAGGTAAGTATATAGTGTATTATTTTTTTTTTATTTTTTTATATAGGTAGCAATACTGGGCTGGCACATGATAAGGGGGGCTAACTGGGCTGGGCACATAAGGGGGGGGCTACTGCTGGCACATAAGGGGGGCTACTGGGGCTGGCACATTAAGGGGGGGACTACTGGGCTGGGCTGGCACATGATAAGGGGGGCTACTGGGCTGGCACATGATAGAGGGGGGACGACTGGGCTGGCACATGATAAGGGGGGACTACTGGGCTGGCACATGATAGGGGGGGGACTACTGGGGCTGGCACATGATAAGGGGGCTACTGGCACATGATATGGGGGGGCTACTGGCACATGATATGGGGGCACTCTGGCTACTGGCACATGATATGGGGGGCACTCTGGCTACTGGCACATGATATGGGGGGGGGGATCTGCTACTGGCACATGATAAGGAGGGGGGGGGGCTCTGGCTACTGGCACATGATATGGGGGGCTACTGGCACATGATAAGGGGGCTACTGGCACACTGATAAGGGGGGCTACTGGCACATGATAAGGGGGGCTACTGGCACATGATAAGGGGGCTACTGGCACATGACATTTATTTTGACTTGTCAAAGCCGTTGACTAAGTTATTGTCAAAGCAAATTGGTGGGGGCTGAAGTTGGGGGCTGAAGTTGTTGCCATAGAAACATTGTTAAAGGGGAGGAGTTAGTAAGATAACCACGCCCAATGTTGGGGGCGCCAGAAATATTTCTGCACCCAGGCGCCTGTGACCCTAGGATCGGCCCTGGTATCAGGCACCTGTCCCATGTCCTCTGGACACAGTCAGCATGTATCAGGCACCTGTCCCATGTCCTCTGGACACAGTCAGCATGTATTAGGCACCTGTCCCATGTCCTCTGGACACAGTCAGCATGTATCAGGCACCTGTCCCATGTCCTCTGGACACAGTCAGCATGTATCAGGCGCCTGTCCCATGTCCTCTGGACACAGTCAGCATGTATCAGTCACCTGTCCCATGTCTTCTGGACACAGTCAGCATGTATCAGGCACCTGTCCCATGTCCTCTGGACACAGTCACCATGTATCAGGCACCTGTCCCATGTCCTCTGGACACAGTCAGCATGTATCAGGCGCCTGTCCCATGTCCCTCTGGACACCAGTCAGCATGTATCAGGCACCTGTCCCATGTCCTCTGGACACAGTCAGCATGTATCAGGCACCTGCCCCATGTCCTCTGGACACAGTCAGCATGTATCAGGCGCCTGTCCCATGTCCTCTGGACACAGTCACCATGTATCAGGCGCTGTCCCATGTCCTCTGGACACAGTCAGCATGTATCAGGCCACCTGTCCCATGTCCTCTGGACACAGTCAGCATGTATCAGGCGCCTGTCCCATGTCCTCTGGACACAGTCAGCATGTATCAGGCACCTGTCCCATGTCCTCTGGACACAGTCAGCATGTATCAGGCACCTGTCCCATGTCCTCTGGACACAGTCAGCATGTATCAGGCACCTGTCCCATGTCCTCTGGACACAGTCAGCATGTATCAGGCACCTGTCCCATGTCCTCTGGACACAGTCAGCATGTATCAGGCACCTGTCCCATGTCCTCTGGACACAGTCAGCATGTATCAGGCGCCTGTCCCATGTCCTTTGGACACAGTCAGCATGTATCAGGCACCAGTCCCATGTCCTCTGGACACAGTCAGCATGTATCAGGCACCTGTCCCATGTCCTCTGGACACAGTCAGCATGTATCAGGCACCTGTCCCATGTCCTCTGGACACAGTCAGCATGTATCAGGCACTTGTCCCATGTCCTCTGGACACAGTCAGCATGTATCAGGCACCTGTCCCATGTCTTCTGGACACAGTCAGCATGTATCAGGCACTTGTCCCATGTCCTCTGGACACAGTCAGCATGTATCAGGCACCTGTCCCATGTCCTCTGGACACAGTCAGCATGTATCAGGCACCAGTCCCATGTCCTCTGGGACACAGTCAGCTGTATCAGAGCACCTGTCCCATGTCTTCTGGACACAGTCAGCATGTATCAGGCACCTGTCCATGTCCTCTAGACAACAGTCAGCATGTATCAGGTGCCTGTCCCATGTCCTCTGGACACAGTCACATGTATCAGGCACCTGTCCCATGTCTTCTGGACACAGTCAGCATGTATCAGGTGCCTGTCCCATGTCCTCTAGACACAGTCAGCATGTATCAGGCGCCTGTCCCATGTCCTCTGGACACAGTCAGGCATGTATCAGGCACTTGTCCCATGTCTTCTGGGACACAGTCAGCATGTATCAGGCACCTGTCCAATGTCCTCTGGACACAGTCAGCATGTATCAGGCACCTGTCCCATGTCCTCTGGACACAGTCAGCATGTATCAGGCAACCTGTCCCATGTCCTCTGGACACAGTCAGCATGTATCAGGCACCTGTCCCATGTCCTCTGGACACAGTCAGCATGTATCATGAGCACCTGTCCCATGTCCTCTGGACACAGTCAGCATGTATCAGGCACCTGTCCCATGTCCTCTGGACACAGTCAGCATGTATCAGGCACCTGTCCCATGTCCTCTGGACACAGTCAGCATGTATCAGGCACCTGTCCCATGTCCTCTGGACACAGTCAGCATGTATCAGGCACCTGTCCCATGTCCTCTGGACACAGTCAGCATGTATCAGGCACCTGTCCCATGTCCTCTGGACACAGTCAGCATGTATCAGGCACCTGTCCCATGTCCTCTGGACACAGTCAGCATGTATCAGGCACCTGTCCATGTCCTCTGGACACAGTCAGCATGTATCGGGCACCTGTCCCATGTCCTCTGGACACAGTCAGCAAGTATCAGGCACCTGTCCCATGTCCTCTGGACACAGTCAGCATGTATCAGGCGCCTGTCCAATGTCCTCTGGACACAGTTCAGCATGTATCAGGCACCTGTCCCATGTCCTCTGGACACAGTCAGCATGTATCAGGCACTTGTCCATGTCCCTCTGGACACAGTCAGCATGTATCAGGCACCTGTCCCATGTCCTCTGGACACAGTCAGCATGTATCAGGCACCTGTCCCATGTCCTCTGGACACAGTCAGCATGTATCAGGCGCCTGTCCCATGTCCTCTGGACACAGTCAGCATGTATCAGCACCTGTCCCCCATGTCTTCTGGGACACAGTCAGCATGTATCAGGCGCCTGTCCAATGTCCTCTGGACACAGTCCAGCATGTATCAGGCACCTGTCCCATGTCCCTCTGGACACAGTCAGCATGTATCAGGCACCAGTCCCCATGTCCTCTGGACACAGTCAGCATGTATCAGCCACCTGTCCCATGTCCTCTGGACACAGTCAGCATGTATCAGGCGCCTGTCCCATGTCCCTCTGGAACACAGTCAGCATGTATCAGGCACCTGTCCCATGTCCTCTGGACACAGTCTGCATGTATCAGGCCCACCTGTCCATGTCCTCTGGACACAGTCAGCATGTATCAGGCACCTGTCCCATGTCCTCTGGACACAGGTCAGCATGTATCAGGCAACCTGTCCCATGTCCTCTGGACACAGTCAGCATGTATCAGGCACCTGTCCCATGTCCTCTGGACACAGTCAGCATGTATCAGGCACCTGTCCCATGTCCTCTGGACACAGTCAGCATGTATCAGGCACCTGTCCCAGTCCTCTGGACACAGTCAGCATGTATCAGGCACCTGTCCCATGTCTTCTGGGACACAGTCAGCATGTATCAGGCACCTGTCCCATGTCTTCTGGACACAGTCAGCATGTATCAGGCACTTGTCCCCATGTCCTCTGGACACAGTCAGCATGTATCAGGCACCTGTCCCATGTCCTCTGGACACAGTCAGCATGTATCAGGCGGCCTGTCCCATGTCCTCTGGACACAGTCAGCATGTATCAGGCACCTGTCCCATGTCCTCTGGACACAGTCAGCATGTATCAGGCACCTGTCCCATGTCTTCTGGACACAGTCAGCATGTATTAGGCACTTGTCCCATGTCCTCTGGACACAGTCAGCATGTATCAGGCACCTGTCCCATGTCTTCTGGACACAGTCAGCATGTATCAGGCACCTGTCCCATGTCCTCTGGACACAGTCAGCATGTATCAGGCACTTGTCCCATGTCCCTCTGGACACAGTCAGCATGTAATCAGCGCCTGTCCCATGTCCTCTGGACACAGTCAGCATGTATCAGGCACCTGTCCCATGTCCTCTGGACACAGTCACCATGTATCAGGCACCTGTCCCATTGTCCTCTGGACACAGTCAGCATGTATCAGGCACCTGTCCATGTCCTCTGGACACAGTCAGCATGTATCGGGCACCTGTCCCATGTCCTCTGGACACAGTCAGCATGTATCAGGCACCTGTCCCATGTCCTCTGGACACAGTCACCATGTATCAGGCACCTGTCCCATGTCTTCTGGACACAGTCAGCATGTATCAGGCACCTGTCCCATGTCCTCTGGACACAGTCAGCATGTATCAGGCGCCTGTCCCATGTCTTCTGGACACAGTCAGCATGTATCAGGCACCTGTCCCATGTCTTCTGGACACAGTCAGCATGTATCAGGCACCTGTCCCATGTCCTCTGGACACAGTCAGCATGTATCAGGCACCTGTCCCATTCCTCTGGACACAGTCAGCATGTATCAGGCACCTGTCCCATGTCCTCTGGACACAGTCAGCATGTATCAGGCACCTGTCCCATGTCCTCTGGACACAGTCAGCATGTATCAGGCACTTGTCCCATGTCCTCTGGACACAGTCAGCATGTATCAGGCGCCTGTCCCATGTCCTCTGGACACAGTCAGCATGTATCAGGCACCTGTCCCATGTCCTCTGGACACAGTCACCATGTATCAGGCGCCTGTCCCATGTCTTCTGGACACAGTCAGCATGTATCAGGCGCCTGTCCCATGTCCTCTAGACACAGTCAGCATGTATCAGGCGCCTGTCCCATGTCCTCTGACACAGTCAGCATGTATCAGGCGCCTGTCCCATGTCCTCTGGACACAGTCAGCATGTATCAGGCGCCTGTCCATGTCCTGTGGACACAGTCAGCATGTATCAGGCACCTGTCCCATGTACGCTGGACACAGTCAGCATGTATCAGGCACCTGTCCCATGTCCTCTGGACACAGTCAGCATGTATCAGGCACCTGTCCCCATGTCCTCTGGACACAGTCAGCATGTATCAGGCGCCTGTCCCATGTCCTGTGGACACAGTCAGCATGTTCAGGCACCTGTCCCATGTCCTCTGGACACAGTCAGCATGTATCAGGCACCTGTCCCATGTCCTCTGGACACAGTCAGCATGTATCAGGCGCCTGTCCCATGTCCTCTGGACACAGTCAGCATGTATCAGGCACCTGTCCCATGTCCTCTGGACACAGTCAGCATGTATCAGGCACCTGTCCCATGTCTTCTGGACCAGTCAGCATGTATCAGGCGCCTGTCCCATGTCCTCTGGACACAGTCAGCATGTATCAGGCGCCTGTCCCATGTCCTCTGGACACAGTCAGCATGTATCAGGCGCCTGTCCCATGTCCTCTGGACACAGTCAGCATGTATCAGGCACCTGTCCCATGTCCTCTGGACACAGTCAGCATGTATCAGGCACCTGTCCCATGTCCTCTGGACACAGTCACCATGTATCAGGCACCTGTCCCATGTCTTCTGGACACAGTCAGCATGTATCAGGCACCTGTCCCATGTCCTCTGGACACAGTCACCATGTATCAGGCACCTGTCCCATGTCTTCTGGACATAGTCAGCATGTATCAGGCACCTGTCCCATGTCCTCTGAACACAGTCAGCATGTATCGGGCACCTGTCCCATGTCCTCTGGACACAGTCAGCATGTATCAGGCGCCTGTCCCATGTCCTCTGGACACAGTCAGCATGTATCAGGCACCTGTCCCATGTCCTCTGGACACAGTCAGCATGTATCAGGCGCCTGTCCCATGTCCTCTGGACACAGTCAGCATGTATCAGGCACCTGTCCCATGTCCTCTGGACACAGTCAGCATGTATCAGGCACCTGTCCCATGTCCTCTGGACACAGTCAGCATGTATCAGGCACCTGTCCCATGTCCTCTGGACACAGTCAGCATGTATCAGGCACCTGTCCCATGTCCTCTGGACACAGTCAGCATGTATCAGGCACCTGTCCCATGTCTTCTGGACACAGTCAGCATGTATCAGGCACCTGTCCCATGTCTTCTGGACACAGTCAGCATGTATCAGGCGCCTGTCCCATGTCCTCTGGACACAGTCAGCATGTATCAGGCGCCTGTCCCATGTCCTCTGGACACAGTCAGCATGTATCAGGCGCCTGTCCCATGTCCTCTGGACACAGTCAGCATGTATCAGGCACTGTCCCATGTCCTCTGGACACAGTCAGCATGTATCAGGCACCTGTCCCATGTCTTCTGGACACAGTCAGCATGTATCAGGCACCTGTCCCATGTCCTCTGGACACAGTCACCATGTATCAGGCACCTGTCCCATGTCTTCTGGACATAGTCAGCATGTATCAGGCACCTGTCCCATGTCCTCTGAACACAGTCAGCATGTATCGGGCACCTGTCCCATGTCCTCTGGACACAGTCAGCATGTATCAGGCGCCTGTCCCATGTCCTCTGGACACAGTCAGCATGTATCAGGCACCTGTCCCATGTCCTCTGGACACAGTCAGCATGTATCAGGCACCTGTCCCATGTCCTCTGGACACAGTCAGCATGTATCAGGCACCTGTCCCATGTCCTCTGGACACAGTCAGCATGTATCAGGCACTTGTCCCATGTCCTCTGGACACAGTCAGCATGTATCAGGCGCCTGTCCCATGTCCTCTGGACACAGTCAGCATGTATCAGGCACCTGTCCCATGTCTTCTGGACACAGTCAGCATGTATCAGGCACCTGTCCCATGTCCTCTGGACACAGTCACCATGTATCAGGCACCTGTCCCATGTCTTCTGGACACAGTCAGCATGTATCAGGCGCCTGTCCCATGTCCTCTGGACACAGTCAGCATGTATCAGGCGCCTGTCCCATGTCCTGTGGACACAGTCAGCATGTATCAGGCACCTGTCCCATGTACGCTGGACACAGTCAGCATGTATCAGGCACCTGTCCCATGTCCTCTGGACACAGTCAGCATGTATCAGGCACCTGTCCCATGTCCTCTGGACACAGTCAGCATGTATCAGGCGCCTGTCCCATGTCCTGTGGACACAGTCAGCATGTATCAGGCACCTGTCCCATGTCCTCTGGACACAGTCAGCATGTATCAGGCGCCTGTCCCATGTCCTCTGGACACAGTCAGCATGTATCAGGCGCCTGTCCCATGTCCTCTGGACACAGTCAGCATGTATCAGGCGCCTGTCCCATGTCCTCTGGACACAGTCAGCATGTATCAGGCACCTGTCCCATGTCCTCTGGACACAGTCACCATGTATCAGGCACCTGTCCCATGTCCTCTGGACACAGTCACCATGTATCAGGCACCTGTCCCATGTCCTCTGGACACAGTCAGCATGTATCAGGCACCTGTCCCATGTCCTCTGGACACAGTCAGCATGTATCAGGCACCTGTCCCATGTCCTCTGGACACAGTCAGCATGTATCAGGCACCTGTCCCATGTCCTCTGGACACAGTCAGCATGTATCAGGCACCTGTCCCATGTCTTCTGGACACAGTCAGCATGTATCAGGCGCCTGTCCCATGTCCTCTGGACACAGTCAGCATGTATCAGGCGCCTGTCCCATGTCCTCTGGACACAGTCAGCATGTATCAGGCACCTGTCCCATGTCCTCTGGACACAGTCAGCATGTATCAGGCACCTGTCCCATGTCCTCTGAACACAGTCAGCATGTATCGGGCACCTGTCCCATGTCCTCTGGACACAGTCACCATGTATCAGGCACTTGTCCCATGTCTTCTGGACACAGTCAGCATGTATCAGGCACTTGTCCCATGTCTTCTGGACACAGTCAGCATGTATCAGGCACCTGTCCCATGTCTTCTGGACACAGTCAGCATGTATCAGGCACCTGTCCCATGTCCTCTGGACACAGTCAGCATGTATCAGGCACCTGTCCCATGTCTTCTGGACACAGTCAGCATGTATCAGGCACCTGTCCCATGTCCTCTGAACACAGTCAGCATGTATCGGGCACCTGTCCCATGTCCTCTGGACACAGTCAGCATGTATCAGGCACCTGTCCCATGTCCTCTGGACACAGTCAGCATGTATCAGGCACCTGTCCCATGTCCTCTGGACACAGTCAGCATGTATCAGGCGCCTGTCCCATGTCCTCTGGACACAGTCACCATGTATCAGGCACCTGTCCCATGTCCTCTGGACACAGTCAGCATGTATCAGGCACCTGTCCCATGTCCTCTGGACACAGTCAGCATGTATCAGGCGCCTGTCCATGTCCTCTGAACACAGTCAGCATGTATCGGGCACCTGTCCCATGTCCTCTGGACACAGTCACCATGTATCAGGCACTTGTCCCATGTCTTCTGGACACAGTCAGCATGTATCAGGCACTTGTCCCATGTCTTCTGGACACAGTCAGCATGTATCAGGCACCTGTCCCATGTCTTCTGGACACAGTCAGCATGTATCAGGCACCTGTCCCATGTCCTCTGGACACAGTCAGCATGTATCGGGCACCTGTCCCATGTCCTCTGGACACAGTCAGCATGTATCAGGCGCCTGTCCCATGTCCTCTGGACACAGTCAGCATGTATCAGGCACCTGTCCCATGTCCTCTGGACACAGTCAGCATGTATCAGGCACCTGTCCCATGTCCTCTGGACACAGTCAGCATGTATCAGGCACCTGTCCCATGTCTTCTGGACACAGTCACCATGTATCAGGCACCTGTCCCATGTCCTCTGGACACAGTCAGCATGTATCAGGCGCCTGTCCCATGTCCTCTGGACACAGTCACCATGTATCAGGCACCTGTCCCATGTCCTCTGGACACAGTCAGCATGTATCAGGCACCTGTCCCATGTCCTCTGGACACAGTCACCATGTATCAGGCACCTGTCCCATGTCCTCTGGACACAGTCAGCATGTATCAGGCACCTGTCCCATGTCCTCTGGACACAGTCAGCATGTATCAGGCACCTGTCCCATGTCCTCTGGACACAGTCAGCATGTATCAGGCACTTGTCAGCTGCTACAAAACCTCATGATGTCACCTCCAGATTACAGCGCTTCTTTGGCTGCCCGGTCGCCAGATTCATCACCAATCCAGCATTTATGGGACCAGCGGTGACGCAGCGACCTAAGAGTGAGCAGGATCTGCCGACTGAGCTGTGACATCTGAGGGGATATGTGCCGCAGGATACCAAGAACCTGTATACCTCCGTGTGCAATGGGCGGCCTCCCCCCAGGGCCCTCTATATAACGTCCCAGGTGTAGGAAATGCCGAGTGGTATGTTGCGGCCTAAAATGTCTCTTTGTGTGTGTCACGGTGCTCCTACCTGGATACAGCAGGACCCCAGGCTTTGGTTCCAAAGCGATAAATAGGGGGAATAATTGAGGGATTAAGTAAGAACTTGAGTCCAGACCTTGATATGAAGTTCAATGGCAGCTTTACTTGAGAAATGTCTTTCCAAAACAGATTTCAGGCTTTGTATTGGTTCCAGCAAACTCCACTCTGCTATATTTGTTTCTCTCTGACTCTGCTGTACTGACAGGCTGGCTGTATAACTCAGCTTCTTCTCTGTAGTCTGACTCTAGGTTATGCCAGGGAACTTTCCTCCTGGCTCCTGAAGCTCTAAGCTTTGGCTTCCATGACCAGCAGAGCTTAGAGTGCTCTGGCTGGCGTGGGCACCTCCAGCAGACACATGCCCTTACTCCCTTCCCCTAGCTGGGGGCAAACTCGACTGGAACTAACTGCTCCCCACCCTATCTGCAGGAAGTAGGACAAGCCCACTTCTCTCCAGAAGGGGTTTAGAATGGAAGGTTCCATTCTATCTAAGGACAGCTCTGCAGTGTTTGCTGCCACCTGCTGGTGAACCAGGCACATTACATGAACATAACAGTTGCGTGGAGGACCTGGAAATAAATGCAAAAGATGACATGAGGTTAGACCAATCAAGACAGTAGCAGGGTGCAGGAGTGGTAACACCACTCTGGGGTGTTACCCATGTCCCACTGTATCTCATCTTGTATCCAGGCTAGAGGCCGTATCTCATCTTGTATCCGGGCTAGAGGCTGTATCTCATCTTGTATCCAGGCTAGAGGCTGTATCTCATCTAGTATACAGGCTAGAGGCCGTATGTCTTTGTATCCAGGCTAGAGGCCGTATCGCATCTTGTATCCAGGCTAGAGGCCGTATCTCATCTTGTATCCAGGCTAGAGGCCGTATTTCATCTTGTATCCAGGCTAGAGGCCGTATCTCATCTTGTATCCAGGCTACAGGCCGTATCTCATCTTGTATCCAGGCTACAGGCCGTATCTCATCTTGTATCCAGGCTAGAGGCCGTATCTCATCTTGTATCATGGCTACAGGCCGAATCTCATCTTGTATCAAGGCTATAGGCCGTATCTCATCTTGTATCCAGGCTAGAGGCCTTATCTCATCTTGTATCCAGGCTAGAGGCCGTATCTCATCTTGTATCCAGGCTATAGGCCGTATCTCATCTTGTATCCAGGCTACAGGCCGAATCTCATCTTGTATCCAGGCTATAGGCCGTATCTCATCTTGTATCCAGGCTAGAGGCCGTATCTTATCTTGTATCTAGTCTAGATAAAGTCTCATCATAAAACCATCAGATGGACAAGGTGGTCTCATGGTCCCTCCACTCATGTTCCATGTCCTCTTCAGTCTGGGAAGAGCTCCCTTCTCTGCTCACTATCGCCCCCTGCTGACTAATGACTGTTACGGAGGAGCGGGGGGGAAGGGAAGTGACAACTGCCCAGAGTGGACTTCTGGAGGCACAGATGACCTGAGTTTGAGCGGTTGCAGTGATGGGGGTGCTGGGTTTTGGGAGGCGTTCCCTGATTGCTGCGTCTGCTGCTTGCGCTGAACATTCACCGTCCTGAAGCTTTTTCTAGTTTTACAACTTGTAACTCGCGGTATCTACTGACATTTTCCTGTCTGCGCACGTGTTTAGGATTAATGAACAGGCTCTCTACGTCCCCACATTAATCTGCACAACCTTGAAACAAGACTAACGAGGCCAAAATGCTGCGGATTTATATCAGGAGGGAAGCGCAGTGATGATGGAGGTGAGTGACAGGTATGAGGGGTACAGTAGAGTATTTACAGGTAATGGATACATTGGAAACATGTGACTGGTAACAATGTATCAAGTAGGTTTTCTCCTCGCGGACAATGATTGACACCTGAAATTACGTTACATCAGCATCCTTAATGTAGGGCCAACTCAGTACCGCCATATGTCATCCACAACTACCATATTGTGTACTCATAATACTGCCATATAGTGTCCACACCTTACCGCCGCTCAGACCCAGAAGAAAGCGTCTCTACAGTCCTGCATATAATATGGCCTCAACCTAGAAGGACAGGTAGAAAGAAGCTTTCAATGTGGGACTGTAATGATGAGATGTGTAGAGCCTCTAGCCTAGATACCAGATGAGATACGGCCTCTAGCCTGGATACAATATGAGATACGGCCTCTAGCCTAGATACCAGATGAGATACGGCCTCTAGCCTGGATACAAGATGAGATACGGCCTCTAGCCTGGATACAAGATGAGATACAGCCTCCTGCCTAGATACAAGATGAGATACGGCCTCTAGTCTGGATACAAGATGAGATACGGCCTCTAGCCTGGAAACAAGATGAGATACGGCCTCTAGCCTAGATACAAGATGAGATACGGCCTCTAGCCTAGATACAAGATGAGATACGGCCACTAGCCTGGAAACAAGATGAGATACGGCCTCTAGCCTAGATACAAGATGAGATACGGCCTCTAGCCTGGATACCAGATGAGATACGGCCTCTAGCCTAGATACCAGATGAGATACGGCCTCTAGCCTGGATACAAGATGAGATACGGCCTCTAGCCTAGATACAAGATGAGATACGGCCTCTAGCCTAGATACAAGATGAGATACGGCCTCTAGCCTGGATACAAGATGAGATACGGCCTCTAGCCTAGATACAAGATGAGATACGGCCTCTAGTCTGGATACAAGATGAGATACGGCCACTAGCCTGGAAACAAGATGAGATACGGCCTCTAGCCTAGATACAAGATGAGATACGGCCTCTAGCCTAGATACCAGATGAGATACGGCCTCTAGCCTGGATACAAGATGACATACGGCCTCCAGCCTGGATACCAGATGAGATACAGCCTCCAGCCTGGATACAAGATGAGATACGGCCTCTAGCCTAGATACAAGATGAGATACAGCCTCTAGCCTGGATACAAGATGAGATTCGGCCTCTAGCCTAGATATAAGATGAGATACGGCCTCTAGCCTAGATACCAGATGAGATACGGCCTGTAGCCTGGATACAAGATGAGATACAGCCTCCAGTTTGGATACAAATGCCCAAAAAATCTTAAATAATATAGGAGAGTCCAGTAAAAAGTGCAGAAAACATTGCCCAAGGGTTAATTGCAGACTTTTGGCGGGCACAGTACATGAGGGGGCATCAGGGAAATCAGACTACATGGCGTTCTCTGGCCTCGGATCCATCACGTAGCGTTTATGAAGTGGAACATTGCATCATTTGTAATCCACGCTCAGCACCTGTTTCCTGTCGCAAAGTGTACACAGGACTCCACGGGGTCAGTAGGGTTCCCATAAAGGCCTTGGGTAATTGCCTCCATCACGTCTTGGAGGTGAAGAGCCTCCACAAGGTGCCTCGTCCCCGCTGGCGTCTTCTGCCCATTCATCATCTCCAGTGTGTTATCCGAGCGTTCTCGTTAGAGGTTAACAGCTCCATCACTCCACCGCCTCGCCATCCATTTTTCGTATAAGGAAATATATAAAAATGATGGAGAACGTCCCGGGGTTGCCAAATTCTGCTGAGTCTGATTCATTCTGTGTGAAGGATCTGACTTGTCACTCGCCCATTGAGCTTATATTTATGAGTTAAGGCCGCGGAGCGCGGGGATCCGGACGTTGGCTTGACAGTTCATTTAACGTCGACGCTCGTTTCTCCAGAACAGGGAGAGCCGCAGATGGCTCCTGGAGATTGCAGCAATTAGGAAGATGGTTAATAACTGGAGGAGAAGAGAGTCTGACACCTGGCGGGATCCTCCAGGACATTCGCGGGACGACGCACAGGTCCATGTTCTTCATATCAATGATGATAGGTTTAACTTTATATTAATATACAATGTATCGACAGGAAGGAAGTGACTGTTAACTGCTTCATGACCACACACAATGTCACCGGACGCCGCTCGTTACTCCTTGTCAAGCCATCAGACCCAGGTTCTCCTCTTCTGAGATGGCGCCTTAAACGCACAAATCCCAGCAATCCCTAACCGTGCGTCACTCCAGGCACAACCAATCCCATTTAGTTGTATTGCCCTCCATTGTAAAACACAGAAATAGTGCCCCCACCTGGTAAGAGTGCCGCATTGTGGCCCACGCACTATGAAAGTGCCCTCAGTACTAATGCTGACCCCCTAGTGCCCCCATATAGAAAGAATGCCCCCTTTGTCCCCCAACGCATTAAGAATCATCCCTTAGTGCCCTCCACATTGTAACAAAGCCACCTTACTACCCCTCTCGAGTCTCACCCACATAAATAGTGCCCCCAGAGCTTTATTAAAAGTAATACCTATCCACACTCTCACGTGGAATGGAGAACATCATTGAGGGTAACACCTGTGTGGTTCCTTCTGTTAGTGCCCCCGTATGGTACACTGTCATACGAAGACCTCTACCGTACAGTATGGTGCCAAAGGTCGTCTATATAACATCAATACAGCGGCCTAAATAACAATCCCATACAGCGCCACCACCTCATATACTGCAAAAACCTCTATGGCTTATATATGGGGAGAACCGGCTGAGAACAAGGAGCAGCAAACAGATACCACAAAGATGGCCCATCCACTAAAAACACAATGCAAGGGCACGAGAAGCCAGGTGCGCCCGTGGCCAAAAATCACAACTTCAGGCAGCTTTTGCAGATACCAGGCTGAGCCTCGTCCACTGCTTGTGGCTTAAGAAATCTCAAGATTGATGAAGAAGATGAATGAGGAGTTGTCCAGGTCTATGTGAAGACAGAAGAATGACTACAAGATGAACATCTCTGAGACTGCACACTGTGAGAGGGGAGAAAGAGCTGCAGAGAGGAGAAAGCTCTTCCACCATAGCGTGGTCCTCTAGGGTCCGGTGCTGATATACACGTCTACAGCAATTATCGTATTGTCCGTTGTAGACCCTGTGACACGGGGGCGGTGGTATGTACATGCGCCTTATGGTTCCATATTCATGTATAAATAAATTCTGAGAAGGGAATCCAGCCCGGCGCTCGGAGGGTAAATTTTTTGCAGAGCATTTACGCCTCTTAATTAAAGCTCCTCGCAGTCAGGACTCCTTCACAGCATTCACGAGTCTCGAGCAGAATATGAAATGTTGCAGGCAGCCGATACATTATCAGACTCCTCGTAACAATGTGTCGCTAATGTATAACACTGCAGCTATGACAATGCACGCCACGCCGCAACAATGCGTAGCTGCGGGTCGCCAGCTCTAGAAGTTGAGTTAAAGATCCCCTGCGGCCGCTCTCCATTGTTGCGGGGAGTATTTAAGCCGTTGAGTCATTGTGCGGCAGAATTTGTGCCATTTAAAAAGCTTTAATGTAGTTTTTGTCAGAAGAATTTAACATTGAGTTTATAAAACATCAGTAATCAAGAGCATCCGGCCCGCACGGCTCTGCAGCGCCTCCTACGCCCCGGGCTGGGACGTTACACCACATCTCTGGTCTACTCACTGTGAGAAGTCCACCATTAGTATCAATGGATGCAATCAATACCCCCACCATCACAGCTCTGATAGGAGTTATCACCCGGCGAGCTGCACGGCCCGTCATCCTCAAGTGTTCCTCTTCGGAAGCCGGATGAACCATAATGGCCGTCAGTAGGTATAACACAGGACCTCATGGGGTCTGACCCAGAACAGAGATGCCCAAAAATAGCTAAAAAAAACACTGTGCAATAAAGGCCTCATGCACACGACTGTTTTTCGGATCCGCATCCGAGCTGCAGTTTTTGCGGCTCTGGTGCAGACCCATTTACTTCAATGGGGCCGCAAAAGATGCGGACAAGAATAGGCATTTCTACAATGGGCTGCCTGTTCCGTTCTGCAAATTGCCTAAGGCACACGGGCGGCTTCCGTGATTTTGCGGACCGCAAAAAACTGAACGGTCGTGTGCATGAGGCCAAACTCTCTGATTGTGGCCTCTCCGTGCTTCACCTCTACCAGTCCTGGACTGACACATCACATGACCAATCCTGGCGCACTGCGACGGACATACTGTCATTCTGCACCATGATTGGCTGCCACAGTCACGTGATATCACATTGTGTTGTATCCATAGGACCAGCACAGGGGGAACGGGAGCAGGGGCACCAGACTGTATACAGTTATTATAGTATTATTGTATCACTATAGTGGTCATGGTGTGGCGGTATTATTATTAGTGCCCTGTATAGAGTTATCATCGCTAACATTGTATCACTGTGTGATAGTCATAGCAGTGGTCATGGCGTGGCAGTATTTATTAGGGTTTGTAAAGTGGTAGAATTGGTAAAAGCTACGGATCATAGATCCTTGTAGCCAAACTTTGTCTCGGCTCAAGCTGAGCTAGACTTCGGTTAATCACTTTGTATTTAAAAACATTTTAAAATAGGAATCCGAAATGGGCTTTGTGGCTGCAACAATGGAGGCTCCTGCAATGAATCATTTCCAAAAGACATAGTTGTGCACCTTCCATCAGGCCCATGTGCTGGATGTGGCCCCCACCTAACAGCGGGGTCCTGAGCTGAGCCCCCTTCATGTTTTATCTGCCGCCTGCAAATGATTTACTCTCCGCTCCGCAGGAGTCTCATAGATTTCACAGGCCAGTATTTAGCCGCTGACTGGTTTGTATGTTTTCTGGGTATTTACGGATTATTCTGGCCATTTCTATGTATTTATTTTTACATATTTCCTGGAAGGATGTTTTTCTCTCTTAATTTGGACCAATTAGCATCCGCCTCATAAAGATTGTTTTTCCTTTCTCTGGTTCAACCCGCTAGGACTTGATGGACCCGTCAGCGATAATTCCAGGTGTCTATTTGTTACATTTCTTACCTTTTTATCGTCGGTGTTCTTCAGCATTCTTATTTATTTATGTTTAGATGTTTTTTTTTATCATTGTTATTTTTTTTGCATACTTTGTTTCATTTCATGATATTTTATTTATTCCGCTTGGAAAGCTGCAGACATGAAGTTACAAACAAATATTAACATTAACTCCCAGCTCAGAAATGTGCAGCGTCCGGGGAGACTCCTTCCTCTTATGCAGACACTTTGTATCTCCCGATGTTAAGATCTTTTATATTAAAATGAGCTCCGAGTCTCTCTCCATGATGGGACCCCCTGAGATCTAATGTGTTGAGGGCATTTCTTAAAGGGGAAGAGTCATCAATGTCTGATTCTATAACACAATACGACATAATACAAATTACACATTTAAAGGAAAACTCAGCAAAGCCTTCTCATTTTCCTGACTGATATTCCACCATTCTGAACGCTGGTGCACACTGCTCCAGCCGCACTTGCACCCCTTACAGTTCATATTTTGCAAGGATCAATATGTTGACCAGTAAATGATTTTTGTTTAAAGGGCCCCTGTCAGCAGATCTGTCCCTCTGACACCGGCTGAACTGTGCGCTCGGCAGCTGAAGGCATCTATGTTAGTCCCGTGTTCATATGTGTCCGCATTGCTGAGAAAAATGATGCTTGAATGTATGCAAATTAACCTCTAAGTGCAAGAAGAAGGAGGAGCTGAGCTGTCTATGTCTATTGTCTTCTATGGGAGATTGTTGTGGTCATGCTCTGTGACAGCAGAAGGAAGAAGAACTAAGCTGTCCTCATCCCTTATTGACTTCTATGGGAGGTTGTTGTGGTCATGCTCTGTGACAGCAGAAGGAAGAGGAACTAAGCTGTCCTCATCCCTTATTGACTTCTATGGGAGGTTGTTGTGGTCATGCTCTGTGACAGCAGAAGGAAGAAGAACTAAGCTGTCCTCATATCTTATTAACCTCTATGGGAGGTTGTTGTGGTCATGCTCTGTGACAGCAGAAGGAAGAAGAACTAAGCTGTCCTCATCCCTTATTGACTTCTATGGGAGGTTGTTTTGGTCATGCTCTGTGACAGCAGAAGGAAGAAGAACTAAGCTGTCCTCATCCCTTATTGTCTTCTATGGGAGGTTGTTGTGGTCATGCTCTGTAACAGCAGAAGGAAGACGAACTAAGCTGTCCTCATCCCTTATTGTCTTCTATGGGAAGTTGTTGTGGTCATGCTCTGTAACAGCAGAAGGAAGACGAACTAAGCTGTCCTCATCCCTTATTGACTTCTATGGGAGGTTGTTGTGGTCATGCTCTGTGACAGCAGAAGGAAGAGGAACTAAGTTGTCCTCATCACTTATTGACCTCTATGGGAGGTTGTTGTGGTCATGCTCTGTGACAGCAGAAGGAAGAAGAACTAAGCTGTCCTCATCCCTTATTGACTTATATGGGAGGTTGTTGTGGTCATGCTCTGTGACAGCAGAAGGAAGAAGAACTAAGCTGTCCTCATCCCTTATTGTCTTCTATGGGAGGTTGTTGTGGTCATGCTCTGTGACAGCAGAAGGAAGAAGAACTAAGCTGTCCTCATCCCTTATTGACTTCTATGGGAGGTTGTTTTGGTCATGCTCTGTGACAGCAGAAGGAAGAAGAACTAAGCTGTCCTCATCCCTTATTGTCTTCTATGGGAGGTTGTTGTGGTCATGCTCTGTAACAGCAGAAGGAAGACGAACTAAGCTGTCCTCATCCCTTATTGTCTTCTATGGGAGGTTGTTGTGGTCATGCTCTGTAACAGCAGAAGGAAGACGAACTAAGCTGTCCTCATCCCTTATTGACTTCTATGGGAGGTTGTTGTGGTCATGCTCTGTGACAGCAGAAGGAAGAGGAACTAAGTTGTCCTCATCACTTATTGACCTCTATGGGAGGTTGTTGTGGTCATGCTCTGTGACAGCAGAAGGAAGAAGAACTAAGCTGTCCTCATCCCTTATTGACTTATATGGGAGGTTGTTGTGGTCATGCTCTGTGACAGCAGAAGGAAGAAGAACTAAGCTGTCCTCATCCCTTATTGTCTTCTATGGGAGGTTGTTGTGGTCATGCTCTGTGACAGCAGAAGGAAGAGGAATTAAGCTGTCCTCATCCCTTATTGACTTCTATGGGAGGTTGTTGTGGTCATGCTCTGTGACAGCAGAAGGAAGAAGAACTAAGCTGTCCTCATCCCTTATGGTCTTCTATGGGAGGTTGTTGTGGTCATGCTCTGTGACAGCAGAAGGAAGAAGAACTAAGCTGTCCTCATCCCTTATTGACTTCTATGGGAGGTTGCTGTGGTCATGCTCTGTGACAGCAGAAGGAAGAAGAACTAAGCTGTCCTCATCCCTTATTGTCTTCTATGGGAGGTTGTTGTGGTCATGCTCTGTGACAGCAGAAGGAAGAGGAACTAAGCTGTCCTCATCCCTTATTGACTTCTATGGGAGGTTGTTGTGGTCATGCTCTATGACAGCAGAAGGAAGAAGAACTAAGCTGTCCTCATCCCTTATTGTCTTCTATGGGAGGTTGTTGTGGTCATGCTCTGTGACAGCAGAAGGAAGAGAAACTAAGTTGTCCTCATCACTTATTGACCTCTATGGGAGGTTGCTGTGGTCATGCTCTGTGACAGCAGAAGGAAGAAGAACTAAGCTGTCCTCATCCCTTATTGTCTTCTATGGGAGGTTGTTGTGGTCATGCTCTGTGACAGCAGAAGGAAGAGGAACTAAGCTGTCCTCATCCCTTATTGACTTCTATGGGAGGTTGTTGTGGTCATGCTCTGTGACAGCAGAAGGAAGAAGAACTAAGCTGTCCTCATCCCTTATTGTCTTCTATGGGAGGTTGTTGTGGTCATGCTCTGTGACAGCAGAAGGAAGAGGAACTAAGCTGTCCTCATCCCTTATTGATTTCTATGGGAGGTTGCTGTGGTCATGCTCTGTGACAGCAGAAGGAAGAAGAACTAAGCTGTCCTCATCCCTTATTGTCTTCTATGGGAGGTTGTTGTGGTCATGCTCTGTGACAGCAGAAGGAAGAGGAACTAAGCTGTCCTCATCCCTTATTGACTTCTATGGGAGGTTGTTGTGGTCATGCTCTGTGACAGCAGAAGGAAGAAGAACTAAGCTGTCCTCATCCCTTATTGTCTTCTATGGGAGGTTGTTGTGGTCATGCTCTGTGACAGCAGAAGGAAGAGGAACTAAGCTGTCCTCATCCCTTATTGACTTCTATGGGAGGTTGCTGTGGTCATGCTCTGTGACAGCAGAAGGAAGAAGAACTAAGCTGTCCTCATCCCTTATTGTCTTCTATGGGAGGTTGCTGTGGTCATGCTCTGTGACAGCAGAAGGAAGAAGAACTAAGCTGTCCTCATCACTTATTGACCTCTATGGGAGGTTGTTGTGGTCATGCTCTGTGACAGCAGAAGGAAGAAGAACTAAGCTGTCCTCATCCCTTATTGACTTCTATGGGAGGTTGTTGTGGTCATGCTCTGTGACAGCAGAAGGAAGAAGAACTAAGCTGTCCTCATCCCTTATTGTCTTCTATGGGAGGTTGTTGTGGTCATGCTCTGTGACAGCAGAAGGAAGAAGAACTAAGCTGTCCTCATCCCTTATTGACTTCTATGGGAGGTTGTTGTGGTCATGCTCTGTGACAGCAGAAGGAAGAAGAACTAAGCTGTCCTCATCCCTTATTGTCTTCTATGGGAGGTTGTTGTGGTCATGCTCTGTGACAGCAGAAGGAAGAGGAACTAAGCTGTCCTCATCCCTTATTGACTTCTATGGGAGGTTGTTGTGGTCATGCTCAGTGACAGCAGAAGGAAGAGGAACTAAGCTGTCCTCATCCCTTATTGTCTTCTATGGGAGGTTGTTGTGGTCATGCTCTGTGACAGCAGAAGGAAGAAGAACTAAGCTGTCCTCATCCCTTATTGTCTTCTATGGGAGGTTGTTGTGGTCATGCTCTGTGACAGCAGAAGGAAGAAGAACTAAGTTGTCCTCATCCCTTATTGTCTTCTATGGGAGGTTGTTGTGGTCATGCTCTGTAACCAATGCAAGGGTCACTGTGTACAGAGAGGGAAGAAGGAAGCTGCATATCCAATAGAGGTGCTACTTCTCATTGTAACCATGCCATTTTATGATAATGAGATGACTGCTGTTGAACTGATCTACTCAGAAAAAGAAGTGTCAGCCAATAATGAGTCTCAGGAGGTCAGAGTGAAAACTGCAAGATTTCAGAATTTTAAAAATGACAGTGACCATCATTAATTTCCAGCAATGTGCTGGATTCTATGTATCCATCCTTACTACATGACCTTACACTGTGGTATGTGATACACTGCAGGCTCGTTGGGTAGATCACATAATGAGGCAAATTTACTATTCACATATCTGATACAGCTGGGTGACAACCCTAAAGGCAGAGTTAATGGCCGCTCTACGAGTTGTCACTCAGCTTTATGCATAATCTTAATTTTTTATCAACTCTAAACTCTAATTACTTTCCAGTCCAACTGACTAACAGTATTTTTATGGAAAATGGAACATCCCTTTAAGACTTCAGAAATTTCTGCAGAATCCACAATTCGTAGTTTATTACAGAACAATACGACTTCCATTCAGGGATTGAAGGATCTCAGGTTAAAGCCGCGTCAGTCATTTATTACCGGATCACAGGGTATAATGTAATGTATATGTACGCAGAACAGAAGGATGGGGGCGAAGGGTAATAAGACGGCGGCGCTGCGGTGTCTCCGGGGATTGGTGCAGATGCGGTAGTGAATGCAGAACACACACTGTTTGCAGTGGAAATCTTACAAGGTTATTAAGACCAATTATTTCCAGTTAGAGATTGCAGGCAATATTACCCCAGAAGGCTCTTTGACACCATCGTTTAATGAATTGTCCCCATAGTGTCAGCTCAAAGTGACTTTGGACGAGACAATTTATCTCTGTGTTTCAGGCTCTCATTAGGGCACAAGGAGATGTAAATGCTAATTAAATCTGCTTTATTAACAAGGTAAAGAATATTTATAAAGCGGGGGAGGGGGGGAGCTCATCACTGAGATATTTCCCCAGATGAGGGGTCGGATGTACGGACAGACGTTCAGACTTCTAATCACTCGCTGTTCATTCAAAATCTCTTCTATTGCAATCATTTTTATGTTTTTATTAAATCTTGAATCTCTTTTTGCTGCACAGTAGATATAGGAACCTGTTGCATCGTTATTATACTTATTCATACAGCGCTTGCATCAGTCGCTGTCACCACCGGGGCTGACAATCAAAATTCCAAATTAACCTCTCAGGATGTTTTTGGAGAGTGGTAGGAAATCTATGTAACTGTGCGGAGAACATACAAACTCCATGTAGATGTTGCCCTTGGTTAAATTCAAACCTAGGCAGGCCCCAGCGCTGCCAGGTAGTAGTGCTGCTAACCACTGAGCCACCTGCAAGTTTAGAATCGCATCATCAAAAGATTCGATACAAATGTATTTTTGGCGAATCGCGTTAAAATACGGCTATTTCCGGGCTGCAGAAAGCCTTTACAGGGGTGTATAACACTGTGCCTGTATAGCGGTGTAGAACACTTTGCCTGTATAGCGGTGTAGAACACTGTGCCTGTATAGCGGTGTAGAACACTGTGCCTGTATAGCGGTGTAGAACACTGTGCTTGTATAGTGGTGTAGAACACTGTGCCTGTATAGCGGTGTAGAACACTGTGCTTGTATAGTGGTGTAGAACACTGTGCCTGTATAGTGGTGTAGAACACTGTGCTTGTATAGTGGTGTAGAACACTGTGCCTGTATAGCGGTGTAGAACACTGTGCCTGTATAGCGGTGTAGAACACTGTGCCTGTATAGCGGTGTAGAACACTGTGCCAGTATAGTGGTGTAGAACACTGTGCTTGTATAGCGGTGTAGAACACTGTGCCTGTATAGGGGTGTAGAACACTGTGCCTGTATAGTGGTGTAGAACACTGTCCCTGTATAGTGGTGTAGAACACTGTCCCTGTATAGCGGTGTAGAACACTGTGCCTGTATAGTGGTGTAGAACACTGTGCTTGTATAGCGGTGTAGAACACTGTGCCTGTATAGGGGTGTAGAACACTGTGCCTGTATAGTGGTGTAGAACACTGTCCTTGTATAGTGGTGTAGAACACTGTCCCTGTATAGCGGTGTAGAACACTGTGCCTGTATAGTGGTGTAGAACACTGTGCTTGTATAGTGGTGTAGAACACTGTGCCTGTATAGCGGTGTAGAACACTGTGCCTGTATAGTGGTGTAGAACACTGAGCCTGTATAGCGGTGTAGAACACTGTGCCTGTATAGCGGTGTAGAACACTGTGCCTGTATAGTGGTGTAGAACACTGTGCCTGTATAGTGGTGTAGAACACTGTGCCTGTATAGTGGTGTAGAACACTGTGCCTGTATAGCGGTGTAGAACACTGTGCCTGTATAGCGGTGTAGAACACTGTGCCTGTATAGCGGTGTAGAACACTGTGCCTGTATAGCGGTGTAGAACACTGTGCCTGTATAGTGGTGTAGAACACTGTGCCTGTATAGCGGTGTAGAACACTGTGCCTGTATAGCAGTGTAGAGCACTGTGCCTGTATAGTGGTGTAGAACACTGTGCCTGTATAGCGGTGTAGAACACTGTGCCTGTATAGCGGTGTAGAACACTGTGCCTGTATAGTGGTGTAGAACACTGTGCCTGTATAGCGGTGTAGAACACTGTGCCTGTATAGCGGTGTAGAACACTGTGCCTGTATAGCGGTGTAGAACACTGTGCCTGTATAGTGGTGTAGAACACTGTGCCTGTATAGCGGTGTAGAACACTGTGCCTGTATAGTGGTGTAGAACACTGTGCCTGTATAGTGGTGTAGAACGATGTGCCTGTATAGCGGTGTAGAACACTGTGCCTGTATAGGGATGTAGAACACTGTGCCTGTATAGCGGTGTAGAACACTGTGTCTGTATAGTGGTGTAGAACACTGTGCCTGTATAGCGGTGTAGAACACTGTGTCTGTATAGCGATGTAGAACACTGTGCCTGTATAGCGGTGTAGAACACTGTGCCTGTATAGTGGTGTAGAACGATGTGCCTGTATAGCGGTGTAGAACACTGTGCCTGTATAGTGGTGTAGAACACTGTGCCTGTATAGCGGTGTAGAACACTGTGCCTGTATAGTGGTGTAGAACACTGTGCCTGTATAGTGGTGTAGAACACTGTGCCTGTATAGCGGTGTAGAACACTGTGCCTGTATAGTGGTGTAGAACACTGTGCCTGTATAGTGGTGTAGAACGATGTGCCTGTATAGCGGTGTAGAACACTGTGCCTGTATAGCGGTGTAGAACACTGTGCCTGTATAGTGGTGTAGAACACTGTGCCTGTATAGTGGTGTAGAACACTGTGCCTGTATAGCGGTGTAGAACACTGTGCCTGTATAGCGGTGTAGAACACTGTGCCTGTAAAGCGGTGTAGAACACTGTGCCTGTATAGCGGTGTAGAACACTGTGCCTGTATAGCGGTATAGTGGTGTACACTGTGCCTGTATGTGCCTGTATAGTGGTGTAGAACACTGTGCCTGTATAGCGGTGTGCCTGTATAGCGGTGTAGAACACTGTGCCTGTATAGCGGTGTAGAACACTGTGCCTGTATAGCGGTGTAGAACACTGTGCCTGTATAGTGGTGTAGAACACTGTGCCTGTATAGCGGTGTAGAACACTGTGCCTGTATAGCGGTGTAGAACACTGTGCCTGTATAGCGGTGTAGAACACTGTGCCTGTATAGTGGTGTAGAACACTGTGCCTTTATAGCGGTGTAGAACACTGTGCCTGTATAGCGGTGTAGAACACTGTGCCTGTATAGCGGTGTAGAACACTGTGCCTGTATAGCGGTGTAGAACACTGTGCCTGTATAGCGGTGTAGAACACTGTGCCTGTATAGCGGTGTAGAACACTGTGCCTGTATAGCGGTGCAGAACACTGTGCCTGTATAACGGTGTAGAACACTGTGCCTGTATAGCGGTGTAGAACACTGTGCCTGTATAGCGGTGCAGAACACTGTGCCTGTATAGCGGTGTAGAACACTGTGCCTGTATAGCGGTGTAGAACACTGTGCCTGTATAGCGGTGTAGAACACTGCGCCTGTATAGCGGTGTAGAACACTGTACCTGTATAGTGGTGTAGAACACTGTGCCTGTATAGTGGTGTAGAACACTGTGCCTGTATAGCGGTGTAGAACACTGTGCCTGTATAGCGGTGTAGAACACTGTGCCTGTATAGCGGTGTAGAACACTGTGCCTGTATAGCGGTGTAGAACACTGTGCCTGTATAGTGGTGTAGAACACTGTGCCTGTATAGCGGTGTAGAACACAGTGCCTGTATAGCGGTGTAGAACACTGTGCCTGTATAGTGGTGTAGAACACTGTGCCTGTATAGCGGTGTAGAGCACTGTGCCTCTATAGCGGTGTAGAACACTGTGCCTGTATAGCGGTGTAGAACACTGTGCCTGTATAGCGGTGTAGAACACTGTGCCTGTATAGTGGTGTAGAACACTGTGCCTGTATAGTGGTGTAGAACACTGTGCCTGTATAGCGGTGTAGAGCACTGTGCCTGTATAGCGGTGTAGAACACTGTGCCTGTATAGCGGTGTAGAACACTGTGCCTGTATAGCGGTGTAGAACACTGTGCCTGTATAGCGGTGTAGAACACTGTGCCTGTATAGCGGTGTAGAACACTGTGCCTGTATAGTGGTGTAGAACACTGTGCTTGTATAGTGGTGTAGAACACTGTGCCTGTATAGTGGTGTAGAACACTGTGCCTGTATAGTGGTGTAGAACACTGTGCCTGTATAGTGGTGTAGAACACTGTGCCTGTATAGCGGTGCAGAACACTGTGCCTGTATAGCGGTGCAGAACACTGTGCCTGTATAGCGGAGTAGAACACTGTGCCTGTATAGCGGTGTAGAACACTGTGCCTGTATAGCGGTGTAGAACACTGTGCCTGTATAGTGGTGTAGAACACTGTGCCTGTATAGCGGTGTAGAGCACTGTGCCTGTATAGCGGTGTAGAACAATGTGCCTGTATAGCGGTGTAGAACACTGTGCCTGTATAGCGGTGTAGAACACTGTGCCTGTATAGCGGTGTAGAACACTGTGCCTGTATAGTGGTGTAGAACACTGTGCCTGTATAGCGGTGTAGAACACTGTGCCTGTATAGCGGTGTAGAACACTGTGCCTGTATAGTGGTGTAGAACACTGTGCTTGTATAGTGGTGTAGAACACTGTGCCTGTATAGCGGTGTAGAACACTGTGCCTGTATAGTGGTGTAGAACACTGTGCCTGTATAGTGGTGTAGAACACTGTGCCTGTATAGTGGTGTAGAACACTGTGCCTCTATAGCGGTGTAGAACACTGTGCCTGTATAGCGGTGTAGAACACTGTGCCTGTATAGTGGTGTAGAACACTGTGCTTGTATAGAGGTGTAGAACACTGTGCCTGTATAGCGGTGTAGAACACTGTGCCTGTATAGCGGTGTAGAACACTGTGCCTGTATAGCGGTGTAGAACACTGTACCTGTATAGTGGTGTAGAACACTGTGCCTGTATAGTGGTGTAGAACACTGTGCCTGTATAGCGGTGTAGAACACTGTGCCTGTATAGCGGTATAGTGGTGTACACTGTGCCTGTATGTGCCTGTATAGTGGTATAGCCTGTATAGCGGTATAGTGGTGAACACTGTGCCTGTATGTGCCTGTATAGTGGTGTAGAACACTGTGCCTGTATAGCGGTGTGCCTGTATAGCGGTGTAGAACACTGTGCCTGTATAGCGGTGTAGAACACTGTGCCTGTATAGCGGTGTAGAACACTGTGCCTGCATAGTGGTGTAGAACACTGTGCCTGTATAGCGGTGTAGAACACTGTGCCTGTATAGCGGTGTAGAACACTGTGCCTGTATAGTGGTGTAGAACACTGTGCCTTTATAGCGGTGTAGAACACTGTGCCTGTATAGCGGTGTAGAACACTGTGCCTGTATAGCGGTGTAGAACACTGTGCCTGTATAGTGGTGCAGAACACTGTGCCTGTATAGCGGTGTAGAACACTGTGCCTGTATAGCGGTGCAGAACACTGTGCCTGTATAGCGGTGTAGAACACTGTGCCTGTATAGCGGTGTAGAACACTGTGCCTGTATAGTGGTGTAGAACACTGTGCCTGTATAGTGGTGTAGAACACTGTGCCTGTATAGCGGTGTAGAGCACTGTGCCTGTATAGCGGTGTAGAACACTGTGCCTGTATAGCGGTGTAGAACACTGTGCCTGTATAGCGGTGTAGAACACTGTGCCTGTATAGTGGTGTAGAACACTGTGCCTGTATAGCGGTGTAGAACACTGTGCCTGTATAGGGGTGTAGAACACTGTGCCTGTATAGTGGTGTAGAACACTGTGCTTGTATAGTGGTGTAGAACACTGTGCCTGTATAGTGGTGTAGAACACTGTGCCTGTATAGTGGTGTAGAACACTGTGCCTGTATAGTGGTGTAGAACACTGTGCCTGTATAGCGGTGCAGAACACTGTGCCTGTATAGCGGTGCAGAACACTGTGCCTGTATAGCGGAGTAGAACACTGTGCCTGTATAGCGGTGTAGAACACTGTGCCTGTATAGCGGTGTAGAACACTGTGCCTGTATAGTGGTGTAGAACACTGTGCCTGTATAGCGGTGTAGAGCACTGTGCCTGTATAGCGGTGTAGAACACTGTGCCTGTATAGCGGTGTAGAACACTGTGCCTGTATAGCGGTGTAGAACACTGTGCCTGTATAGTGGTGTAGAACACTGTGCCTGTATAGTGGTGTAGAACACTGTGCCTGTATAGTGGTGTAGAACACTGTGCTTGTATAGTGGTGTAGAACACTGTGCCTGTATAGCGGTGTAGAACACTGTGCCTGTATAGTGGTGTAGAACACTGTGCCTGTATAGTGGTGTAGAACACTGTGCCTGTATAGTGGTGTAGAACACTGTGCCTTTATAGCGGTGTAGAACACTGTGCCTGTATAGCGGTGTAGAACACTGTGCCTGTATAGCGGTGTAGAACACTGTGCCTGTATAGTGGTGCAGAACACTGTGCCTGTATAGCGGTGTAGAATACTGTGCCTGTATAGCGGTGTAGAACACTGTGCCTGTATAGCGGTGTAGAACACTGTACCTGTATAGTGGTGTAGAACACTGTGCCTGTATAGTGGTGTAGAACACTGTGCCTGTATAGTGGTGTAGAACACTGTGCCTGTATAGCGGTGTAGAGCACTGTGCCTGTATAGCGGTGTAGAACACTGTGCCTGTATAGCGGTGTCGAACACTGTGCCTGTATAGCGGTGTAGAACACTGTGCCTCTATAGCGGTGTAGAACACTGTGCCTGTATAGCGGTGTAGAACACTGTGCCTGTATAGTGGTGTAGAACACTGTGCTTGTATAGAGGTGTAGAACACTGTGCCTGTATAGCGGTGTAGAACACTGTGCCTGTATAGCGGTGTAGAACACTGTGCCTGTATAGCGGTGTAGAACACTGTGCCTGTATAGTGGTGTAGAACACTGTGCCTGTATAGTGGTGTAGAACACTGTGCCTGTATAGCGGTGTAGAACACTGTGCCTGTATAGCGGTATAGTGGTGTACACTGTGCCTGTATGTGCCTGTATAGTGGTATAGCCTGTATAGCGGTATAGTGGTGAACACTGTGCCTGTATGTGCCTGTATAGTGGTGTAGAACACTGTGCCTGTATAGCGGTGTGCCTGTATAGCGGTGTAGAACACTGTGCCTGTATAGCGGTGTAGAACACTGTGCCTGTATAGCGGTGTAGAACACTGTGCCTGCATAGTGGTGTAGAACACTGTGCCTGTATAGCGGTGTAGAACACTGTGCCTGTATAGCGGTGTAGAATACTGTGCCTGTATAGCGGTGTAGAACACTGTGCCTGTATAGCGGTGTAGAACACTGTGCCTGTATAGTGGTGTAGAACACTGTGCCTGTATAGTGGTGTAGAACACTGTGCCTGTATAGCGGTGTAGAGCACTGTGCCTGTATAGCGGTGTAGAACACTGTGCCTGTATAGCGGTGTAGAACACTGTGCCTGTATAGCGGTGTAGAACACTGTGCCTGTATAGTGGTGTAGAACACTGTGCCTGTATAGCGGTGTAGAACACTGTGCCTGTATAGGGGTGTAGAACACTGTGCCTGTATAGTGGTGTAGAACACTGTGCTTGTATAGTGGTGTAGAACACTGTGCCTGTATAGTGGTGTAGAACACTGTGCCTGTATAGTGGTGTAGAACACTGTGCCTGTATAGTGGTGTAGAACACTGTGCCTGTATAGCGGTGCAGAACACTGTGCCTGTATAGCGGTGCAGAACACTGTGCCTGTATAGCGGAGTAGAACACTGTGCCTGTATAGCGGTGTAGAACACTGTGCCTGTATAGCGGTGTAGAACACTGTGCCTGTATAGTGGTGTAGAACACTGTGCCTGTATAGCGGTGTAGAGCACTGTGCCTGTATAGCGGTGTAGAACACTGTGCCTGTATAGCGGTGTAGAACACTGTGCCTGTATAGCGGTGTAGAACACTGTGCCTGTATAGTGGTGTAGAACACTGTGCCTGTATAGTGGTGTAGAACACTGTGCCTGTATAGTGGTGTAGAACACTGTGCTTGTATAGTGGTGTAGAACACTGTGCCTGTATAGCGGTGTAGAACACTGTGCCTGTATAGTGGTGTAGAACACTGTGCCTGTATAGTGGTGTAGAACACTGTGCCTGTATAGTGGTGTAGAACACTGTGCCTTTATAGCGGTGTAGAACACTGTCCCTGTATAGCGGTGTAGAACACTGTGCCTGTATAGCGGTGTAGAACACTGTGCCTGTATAGTGGTGCAGAACACTGTGCCTGTATAGCGGTGTAGAATACTGTGCCTGTATAGCGGTGTAGAACACTGTGCCTGTATAGCGGTGTAGAACACTGTACCTGTATAGTGGTGTAGAACACTGTGCCTGTATAGTGGTGTAGAACACTGTGCCTGTATAGTGGTGTAGAACACTGTGCCTGTATAGCGGTGTAGAGCACTGTGCCTGTATAGCGGTGTAGAACACTGTGCCTGTATAGCGGTGTCGAACACTGTGCCTGTATAGCGGTGTAGAACACTGTGCCTCTATAGCGGTGTAGAACACTGTGCCTGTATAGCGGTGTAGAACACTGTGCCTGTATAGTGGTGTAGAACACTGTGCTTGTATAGAGGTGTAGAACACTGTGCCTGTATAGCGGTGTAGAACACTGTGCCTGTATAGCGGTGTAGAACACTGTGCCTGTATAGCGGTGTAGAACACTGTACCTGTATAGTGGTGTAGAACACTGTGCCTGTATAGTGGTGTAGAACACTGTGCCTGTATAGCGGTGTAGAACACTGTGCCTGTATAGCGGTATAGTGGTGTACACTGTGCCTGTATGTGCCTGTATAGTGGTATAGCCTGTATAGCGGTATAGTGGTGAACACTGTGCCTGTATGTGCCTGTATAGTGGTGTAGAACACTGTGCCTGTATAGCGGTGTGCCTGTATAGCGGTGTAGAACACTGTGCCTGTATAGCGGTGTAGAACACTGTGCCTGTATAGCGGTGTAGAACACTGTGCCTGCATAGTGGTGTAGAACACTGTGCCTGTATAGCGGTGTAGAACACTGTGCCTGTATAGCGGTGTAGAACACTGTGCCTGTATAGTGGTGTAGAACACTGTGCCTTTATAGCGGTGTAGAACACTGTGCCTGTATAGCGGTGTAGAACACTGTGCCTGTATAGCGGTGTAGAACACTGTGCCTGTATAGTGGTGCAGAACACTGTGCCTGTATAGCGGTGTAGAACACTGTGCCTGTATAGCGGTGCAGAACACTGTGCCTGTATAGCGGTGTAGAACACTGTGCCTGTATAGCGGTGTAGAACACTGTGCCTGTATAGTGGTGTAGAACACTGTGCCTGTATAGTGGTGTAGAACACTGTGCCTGTATAGCGGTGTAGAGCACTGTGCCTGTATAGCGGTGTAGAACACTGTGCCTGTATAGCGGTGTAGAACACTGTGCCTGTATAGCGGTGTAGAACACTGTGCCTGTATAGTGGTGTAGAACACTGTGCCTGTATAGCGGTGTAGAACACTGTGCCTGTATAGGGGTGTAGAACACTGTGCCTGTATAGTGGTGTAGAACACTGTGCTTGTATAGTGGTGTAGAACACTGTGCTTGTATAGTGGTGTAGAACACTGTGCCTGTATAGTGGTGTAGAACACTGTGCCTGTATAGTGGTGTAGAACACTGTGCCTGTATAGCGGTGCAGAACACTGTGCCTGTATAGCGGTGCAGAACACTGTGCCTGTATAGCGGAGTAGAACACTGTGCCTGTATAGCGGTGTAGAACACTGTGCCTGTATAGCGGTGTAGAACACTGTGCCTGTATAGTGGTGTAGAACACTGTGCCTGTATAGCGGAGTAGAACACTGTGCCTGTATAGCGGTGTAGAACACTGTGCCTGTATAGCGGTGTAGAACACTGTGCCTGTATAGTGGTGTAGAACACTGTGCCTGTATAGCGGTGTAGAGCACTGTGCCTGTATAGCGGTGTAGAACACTGTGCCTGTATAGCGGTGTAGAACACTGTGCCTGTATAGCGGTGTAGAACACTGTGCCTGTATAGTGGTGTAGAACACTGTGCCTGTATAGTGGTGTAGAACACTGTGCCTGTATAGTGGTGTAGAACACTGTGCTTGTATAGTGGTGTAGAACACTGTGCCTGTATAGCGGTGTAGAACACTGTGCCTGTATAGTGGTGTAGAACACTGTGCCTGTATAGTGGTGTAGAACACTGTGCCTGTATAGTGGTGTAGAACACTGTGCCTCTATAGCGGTGTAGAACACTGTGCCTGTATAGCGGTGTAGAACACTGTGCCTGTATAGTGGTGTAGAACACTGTGCTTGTATAGAGGTGTAGAACACTGTGCCTGTATAGCGGTGTAGAATACTGTGCCTGTATAGCGGTGTAGAACACTGTGCCTGTATAGCGGTGTAGAACACTGTACCTGTATAGTGTTGTAGAACACTGTGCCTGTATAGTGGTGTAGAACACTGTGCCTGTATAGCGGTGTAGAACACTGTGCCTGTATAGCGGTATAGTGGTGTACACTGTGCCTGTATGTGCCTGTATAGTGGTATAGCCTGTATAGCGGTATAGTGGTGAACACTGTGCCTGTATGTGCCTGTATAGTGGTGTAGAACACTGTGCCTGTATAGCGGTGTAGAACACTGTGCCTGTATAGCGGTGTAGAACACTGTGCCTGTATAGCGGTGTAGAACACTGTGCCTGCATAGTGGTGTAGAACACTGTGCCTGTATAGCGGTGTAGAACACTGTGCCTGTATAGCGGTGTAGAACACTGTGCCTGTATAGTGGTGTAGAACACTGTGCCTTTATAGCGGTGTAGAACACTGTGCCTGTATAGCGGTGTAGAACACTGTGCCTGTATAGCGGTGTAGAACACTGTGCCTGTATAGTGGTGCAGAACACTGTGCCTGTATAGCGGTGTAGAACACTGTGCCTGTATAGCGGTGCAGAACACTGTGCCTGTATAGCGGTGTAGAACACTGTGCCTGTATAGGGGTGTAGAACACTGTGCCTGTATAGCGGTGCAGAACACTGTGCCTGTATAGCGGTGCAGAACACTGTGCCTGTATAGCGGTGCAGAACACTGTGCCTGTATAGCGGTGTAGAACACTGTGCCTGTATAGCGGTGTAGAACACTGTGCCTTTATAGCGGTGTAGAACACTGTGCCTGTATAGCGGTGTAGAACACTGTGCCTGTATAGCGGTGTAGAACACTGTGCCTGTATAGTGGTGCAGAACACTGTGCCTGTATAGCGGTGTAGAACACTGTGCCTGTATAGCGGTGCAGAACACTGTGCCTGTATAGCGGTGTAGAACACTGTGCCTGTATAGCGGTGTAGAACACTGTGCCTGTATAGCGGTGTAGAACACTGTGCCTGTATAGCGGTGTAGAACACTGTGCCTGTATAGCGGTGTAGAACACTGTGCCTGTATAGCGGTGTAGAACACTGTGCCTGTATAGCGGTGTAGAACACTGTGCCTGTATAGCGGTGTAGAACACTGTGCCTGTATAGCGGTGCAGAACACTGTGCCTGTATAGCGGTGCAGAACACTGTGCCTGTATAGCGGTGTAGAACACTGTGCCTGTATAGGGTTGTAGAACACTGTGCCTGTATAGCGGTGCAGAACACTGTGCCTGTATAGCGGTGCAGAACACTGTGCCTGTATAGCGGTGTAGAACACTGTGCCTGTATAGCGGTGTAGAACACTGTGCCTGTATAGCGGTGTAGAACACTGTGCCTGTATAGCGGTGTAGAACACTGTGCCTGTATAGCGGTGTAGAACACTGTGCCTGTATAGTGGTGTAGAACACTGTGCCTGTATAGCGGTGTAGAGCACTGTGCCTGTATAGCGGTGTAGAGCACTGTGCCTGTATAGCGGTGTAGAACACTGTGACTGTATAGCGGTGTAGAACACTGTGCCTGTATAGTGGTGTAGAACACTGTGCCTGTATAGTGGTGTAGAACACTGTGCCTGTATAGTGGTGTAGAACACTGTGCTTGTATAGGGGTGTAGAACACTGTGCCTGTATAGTGGTGTAGAACACTGTGCCTGTATAGGGGTGTAGAACACTGTGCCTGTATAGTGGTGTAGAACACTGTGCTTGTATAGTGGTGTAGAACACTGTGCCTGTATAGTGGTGTAGAACACTGGGCCTGTATAGTAGTGTAGAACACTGTGCCTGTATAGCGGTGTAGAACACTGTGCCTGTATAGCGGTGTAGAACACTGTGCCTGTATAGCGGTGTAGAACACTGTGCCTGTATAGCGGTGTAGAACACTGTGCCTGTATAGCGGTGTAGAACACTGTGCCTGTATAGCGGTGTAGAACACTGTGCCTGTATAGCGGTGTAGAACACTCTGCCTGTATAGCGGTGTAGAACACTGTGCCTGTATAGCGGTGTAGAACACTGTGCCTGTATAGCGGTGTAGAACACTGTGCCTGTATAGCGGTGTAGAACACTGTGCCTGTATAGCGGTGTAGAACACTGTGCCTTTATAGTGGTGTAGAACACTGTGCCTTTATAGTGGTGTAGAACACTGTGCCTGTATAGCGGTGTAGAACACTGTGCCTGTATAGCGGTGTAGAACACTGTGCCTGTATAGCGGTGTAGAACACTGTGCCTGTATAGCGGTGTAGAACACTGTGCCTGTATAGCGGTGTAGAACACTGTGCCTGTATAGCGGTGTAGAACACTGTCCCTGTATAGTGGTGTAGAACACTGTCCCTGTATAGCGGTGTAGAACACTGTGCCTGTATAGCGGTGTAGAACACTGTGCCTGTATAGCGGTGTAGAACACTGTGCCTGTATAGCGGTGTAGAACACTGTGCCTGTATAGCGGTGTAGAACACTGTGCCTGTATAGCGGTGTAGAACACTGTGCCTGTATAGCGGTGTAGAACACTGTGCCTGTATAGCGGTGTAGAACACTGTGCCTGTATAGCGGTGTAGAACACTGTGCCTGTATAGCGGTGTAGAACACTGTGCCTGTATAGCGGTGTAGAACACTGTGCCTGTATAGCGGTATAGTAGTGTAGAACACTGTGCCTGTATAGCGGTGTAGAACACTGTGCCTGTATAGCGGTGTAGAACACTGTGCCTGTATAGCGGTGTAGAACACTGTGCCTGTATAGCGGTGTAGAACACTGTGCCTGTATAGCGGTGTAGAACACTGTGCCTGTATAGTGGTGTAGAACACTGTGCTTGTATAGTGGTGTAGAACACTGTGCCTGTATAGCGGTGTAGAACACTGTGCCTGTATAGTGGTGTAGAACACTGTGCCTGTATAGTGGTGTAGAACACTGTGCCTGTATAGTGGTGTAGAACACTGTGCCTCTATAGCGGTGTAGAACACTGTGCCTGTATAGCGGTGTAGAACACTGTGCCTGTATAGTGGTGTAGAACACTGTGCTTGTATAGAGGTGTAGAACACTGTGCCTGTATAGCGGTGTAGAACACTGTGCCTGTATAGCGGTGTAGAACACTGTGCCTGTATAGCGGTGTAGAACACTGTACCTGTATAGTGGTGTAGAACACTGTGCCTGTGTAGTGGTGTAGAACACTGTGCCTGTATAGCGGTGTAGAACACTGTGCCTGTATAGCGGTATAGTGGTGTACACTGTGCCTGTATGTGCCTGTATAGTGGTATAGCCTGTATAGCGGTATAGTGGTGAACACTGTGCCTGTATGTGCCTGTATAGTGGTGTAGAACACTGTGCCTGTATAGCGGTGTGCCTGTATAGCGGTGTAGAACACTGTGCCTGTATAGCGGTGTAGAACACTGTGCCTGTATAGCGGTGTAGAACACTGTGCCTGCATAGTGGTGTAGAACACTGTGCCTGTATAGCGGTGTAGAACACTGTGCCTGTATAGTGGTGTAGAACACTGTGCCTGTATAGTGGTGTAGAACACTGTGCCTTTATAGCGGTGTAGAACACTGTGCCTGTATAGCGGTGTAGAACACTGTGCCTGTATAGCGGTGTAGAACACTGTGCCTGTATAGTGGTGCAGAACACTGTGCCTGTATAGCGGTGTAGAACACTGTGCCTGTATAGCGGTGCAGAACACTGTGCCTGTATAGCGGTGTAGAACACTGTGCCTGTATAGCGGTGTAGAACACTGTGCCTGTATAGTGGTGTAGAACACTGTGCCTGTATAGTGGTGTAGAACACTGTGCCTGTATAGCGGTGTAGAGCACTGTGCCTGTATAGCGGTGTAGAACACTGTGCCTGTATAGCGGTGTAGAACACTGTGCCTGTATAGCGGTGTAGAACACTGTGCCTGTATAGTGGTGTAGAACACTGTGCCTGTATAGCGGTGTAGAACACTGTGCCTGTATAGGGGTGTAGAACACTGTGCCTGTATAGTGGTGTAGAACACTGTGCTTGTATAGTGGTGTAGAACACTGTGCCTGTATAGTGGTGTAGAACACTGTGCCTGTATAGTGGTGTAGAACACTGTGCCTGTATAGTGGTGTAGAACACTGTGCCTGTATAGCGGTGCAGAACACTGTGCCTGTATAGCGGTGCAGAACACTGTGCCTGTATAGCGGAGTAGAACACTGTGCCTGTATAGCGGTGTAGAACACTGTGCCTGTATAGCGGTGTAGAACACTGTGCCTGTATAGCGGTGTAGAACACTGTGCCTGTATAGTGGTGCAGAACACTGTGCCTGTATAGCGGTGTAGAACACTGTGCCTGTATAGCGGTGCAGAACACTGTGCCTGTATAGCGGTGTAGAACACTGTGCCTGTATAGCGGTGTAGAACACTGTGCCTGTATAGCGGTGTAGAACACTGTGCCTGTATAGTGGTGTAGAACACTGTGCCTGTATAGCGGTGTAGAGCACTGTGCCTGTATAGCGGTGTAGAGCACTGTGCCTGTATAGCGGTGTAGAACACTGTGACTGTATAGGGGTGTAGAACACTGTGCCTGTATAGTGGTGTAGAACACTGTGCTTGTATAGTGGTGTAGAACACTGTGCCTGTATAGTGGTGTAGAACACTGTGCCTGTATAGTAGTGTAGAACACTGTGCCTGTATAGCGGTGTAGAACACTGTGCCTGTATAGCGGTGTAGAACACTGTGCCTGTATAGCGGTATAGAACACTGTGCCTGTATAGCGGTGTAGAACACTGTGCCTGTATAGCGGTGTAGAACACTGTGCCTGTATAGCGGTGTAGAACACTGTGCCTGTATAGCGGTGTAGAACACTGTGCCTGTATAGCGGTGTAGAACACTGTGCCTGTATAGCGGTGTAGAACACTGTGCCTGTATAGCGGTGTAGAACACTGTGCCTGTATAGCGGTGTAGAACACTGTGCCTTTATAGTGGTGTAGAACACTGTGCCTTTATAGTGGTGTAGAACACTGTGCCTGTATAGCGGTGTAGAACACTGTGCCTGTATAGCGGTGTAGAACACTGTGCCTGTATAGCGGTGTAGAACACTGTGCCTGTATAGTGGTGTAGAACACTGTGCCTGTATAGCGGTGTAGAACACTGTGCCTGTATAGTGGTGTAGAACACTGTCCCTGTATAGTGGTGTAGAACACTGTCCCTGTATAGCGGTGTAGAACACTGTGCCTGTATAGCGGTGTAGAACACTGTGCCTGTATAGCGGTGTAGAACACTGTGCCTGTATAGCGGTGTAGAACACTGTGCCTGTATAGCGGTGTAGAACACTGTGCCTGTATAGCGGTGTAGAACACTGTGCCTGTATAGCGGTGTAGAACACTGTGCCTGTATAGCGGTGTAGAACACTGTGCCTGTATAGCGGTGTAGAACACTGTGCCTGTATAGCGGTATAGTAGTGTAGAACACTGTGCCTGTATAGCGGTGTAGAACACTGTGCCTGTATAGCGGTGTAGAACACTGTGCCTGTATAGCGGTGTAGAACACTGTGCCTGTATAGCGGTGTAGAACACTGTGCCTGTATAGCGGTGTAGAACACTGTGCCTGTATAGTGGTGTAGAACACTGTGCTTGTATAGTGGTGTAGAACACTGTGCCTGTATAGCGGTGTAGAACACTGTGCCTGTATAGTGGTGTAGAACACTGTGCCTGTATAGTGGTGTAGAACACTGTGCCTGTATAGTGGTGTAGAACACTGTGCCTCTATAGCGGTGTAGAACACTGTGCCTGTATAGCGGTGTAGAACACTGTGCCTGTATAGTGGTGTAGAACACTGTGCTTGTATAGAGGTGTAGAACACTGTGCCTGTATAGCGGTGTAGAACACTGTGCCTGTATAGCGGTGTAGAACACTGTGCCTGTATAGCGGTGTAGAACACTGTACCTGTATAGTGGTGTAGAACACTGTGCCTGTGTAGTGGTGTAGAACACTGTGCCTGTATAGCGGTGTAGAACACTGTGCCTGTATAGCGGTATAGTGGTGTACACTGTGCCTGTATGTGCCTGTATAGTGGTATAGCCTGTATAGCGGTATAGTGGTGAACACTGTGCCTGTATGTGCCTGTATAGTGGTGTAGAACACTGTGCCTGTATAGCGGTGTGCCTGTATAGCGGTGTAGAACACTGTGCCTGTATAGCGGTGTAGAACACTGTGCCTGTATAGCGGTGTAGAACACTGTGCCTGCATAGTGGTGTAGAACACTGTGCCTGTATAGCGGTGTAGAACACTGTGCCTGTATAGCGGTGTAGAACACTGTGCCTGTATAGTGGTGTAGAACACTGTGCCTTTATAGCGGTGTAGAACACTGTGCCTGTATAGCGGTGTAGAACACTGTGCCTGTATAGCGGTGTAGAACACTGTGCCTGTATAGTGGTGCAGAACACTGTGCCTGTATAGCGGTGTAGAACACTGTGCCTGTATAGCGGTGCAGAACACTGTGCCTGTATAGCGGTGTAGAACACTGTGCCTGTATAGCGGTGTAGAACACTGTGCCTGTATAGTGGTGTAGAACACTGTGCCTGTATAGTGGTGTAGAACACTGTGCCTGTATAGCAGTGTAGAGCACTGTGCCTGTATAGCGGTGTAGAACACTGTGCCTGTATAGCGGTGTAGAACACTGTGCCTGTATAGCGGTGTAGAACACTGTGCCTCTATAGCGGTGTAGAACACTGTGCCTGTATAGCGGTGTAGAACACTGTGCCTGTATAGTGGTGTAGAACACTGTGCTTGTATAGAGGTGTAGAACACTGTGCCTGTATAGCGGTGTAGAACACTGTGCCTGTATAGCGGTGTAGAACACTGTGCCTGTATAGCGGTGTAGAACACTGTACAAGTATAGTGGTGTAGAACACTGTGCCTGTATAGTGGTGTAGAACACTGTGCCTGTATAGCGGTGTAGAACACTGTGCCTGTATAGCGGTATAGTGGTGTACACTGTGCCTGTATGTGCCTGTATAGTGGTATAGCCTGTATAGCGGTATAGTGGTGAACACTGTGCCTGTATGTGCCTGTATAGTGGTGTAGAACACTGTGCCTGTATAGCGGTGTGCCTGTATAGCGGTGTAGAACACTGTGCCTGTATAGCGGTGTAGAACACTGTGCCTGTATAGCGGTGTAGAACACTGTGCCTGCATAGTGGTGTAGAACACTGTGCCTGTATAGCGGTGTAGAACACTGTGCCTGTATAGCGGTGTAGAACACTGTGCCTGTATAGTGGTGTAGAACACTGTGCCTTTATAGCGGTGTAGAACACTGTGCCTGTATAGCGGTGTAGAACACTGTGCCTGTATAGCGGTGTAGAACACTGTGCCTGTATAGTGGTGCAGAACACTGTGCCTGTATAGCGGTGTAGAACACTGTGCCTGTATAGCGGTGCAGAACACTGTACCTGTATAGCGGTGTAGAACACTGTGCCTGTATAGCGGTGTAGAACACTGTGCCTGTATAGTGGTGTAGAACACTGTGCCTGTATAGTGGTGTAGAACACTGTGCCTGTATAGCGGTGTAGAGCACTGTGCCTGTATAGCGGTGTAGAACACTGTGCCTGTATAGCGGTGTAGAACACTGTGCCTGTATAGCGGTGTAGAACACTGTGCCTGTATAGTGGTGTAGAACACTGTGCCTGTATAGCGGTGTAGAACACTGTGCCTGTATAGGGGTGTAGAACACTGTGCCTGTATAGTGGTGTAGAACACTGTGCTTGTATAGTGGTGTAGAACACTGTGCCTGTATAGTGGTGTAGAACACTGTGCCTGTATAGTGGTGTAGAACACTGTGCCTGTATAGTGGTGTAGAACACTGTGCCTGTATAGCGGTGCAGAACACTGTGCCTGTATAGCGGTGCAGAACACTGTGCCTGTATAGCGGAGTAGACCACTGTGCCTGTATAGCGGTGTAGAACACTGTGCCTGTATAGCGGTGTAGAACACTGTGCCTGTATAGTGGTGTAGAACACTGTGCCTGTATAGCGGAGTAGAACACTGTGCCTGTATAGCGGTGTAGAACACTGTGCCTGTATAGCGGTGTAGAACACTGTGCCTGTATAGTGGTGTAGAACACTGTGCCTGTATAGCGGTGTAGAGCACTGTGCCTGTATAGCGGTGTAGAACACTGTGCCTGTATAGCGGTGTAGAACACTGTGCCTGTATAGCGGTGTAGAACACTGTGCCTGTATAGTGGTGTAGAACACTGTGCCTGTATAGTGGTGTAGAACACTGTGCCTGTATAGTGGTGTAGAACACTGTGCTTGTATAGTGGTGTAGAACACTGTGCCTGTATAGCGGTGTAGAACACTGTGCCTGTATAGTGGTGTAGAACACTGTGCCTGTATAGTGGTGTAGAACACTGTGCCTGTATAGTGGTGTAGAACACTGTGCCTCTATAGCGGTGTAGAACACTGTGCCTGTATAGCGGTGTAGAACACTGTGCCTGTATAGTGGTGTAGAACACTGTGCTTGTATAGAGGTGTAGAACACTGTGCCTGTATAGCGGTGTAGAATACTGTGCCTGTATAGCGGTGTAGAACACTGTGCCTGTATAGCGGTGTAGAACACTGTACCTGTATAGTGGTGTAGAACACTGTGCCTGTATAGTGGTGTAGAACACTGTGCCTGTATAGCGGTGTAGAACACTGTGCCTGTATAGCGGTATAGTGGTGTACACTGTGCCTGTATGTGCCTGTATAGTGGTATAGCCTGTATAGCGGTATAGTGGTGAACACTGTGCCTGTATGTGCCTGTATAGTGGTGTAGAACACTGTGCCTGTATAGCGGTGTGCCTGTATAGCGGTGTAGAACACTGTGCCTGTATAGCGGTGTAGAACACTGTGCCTGTATAGCGGTGTAGAACACTGTGCCTGCATAGTGGTGTAGAACACTGTGCCTGTATAGCGGTGTAGAACACTGTGCCTGTATAGCGGTGTAGAACACTGTGCCTGTATAGTGGTGTAGAACACTGTGCCTTTATAGCGGTGTAGAACACTGTGCCTGTATAGCGGTATAGAACACTGTGCCTGTATAGCGGTGTAGAACACTGTGCCTGTATAGTGGTGCAGAACACTGTGCCTGTATAGCGGTGTAGAACACTGTGCCTGTATAGCGGTGCAGAACACTGTGCCTGTATAGCGGTGTAGAACACTGTGCCTGTATAGCGGTGTAGAACACTGTGCCTGTATAGCGGTGTAGAACACTGTACCTGTATAGCGGTGTAGAACACTGTGCCTGTATAGCGGTGTAGAACACTCTGCCTGTATAGCGGTGTAGAACACTGTGCCTGTATAGCGGTGTAGAACACTGTGCCTGTATAGCGGTGTAGAACACTGTGCCTGTATAGCGGTGTAGAACACTGTGCCTGTATAGCGGTGTAGAACACTGTGCCTTTATAGTGGTGTAGAACACTGTGCCTTTATAGCGGTGTAGAACACTGTGCCTGTATAGCGGTGTAGAACACTGTGCCTGTATAGCGGTGTAGAACACTGTGCCTGTATAGCGGTGTAGAACACTGTGCCTGTATAGTGGTGTAGAACACTGTGCCTGTATAGCGGTGTAGAACACTGTGCCTGTATAGTGGTGTAGAACACTGTCCCTGTATAGTGGTGTAGAACACTGTCCCTGTATAGCGGTGTAGAACACTGTGCCTGTATAGCGGTGTAGAACACTGTGCCTGTATAGCGGTGTAGAACACTGTGCCTGTATAGCGGTGTAGAACACTGTGTCTGTATAGCGGTGTAGAACACTGTGCCTATATAGCGGTGTAGAACACTGTTCCTGTATAGCGGTGTAGAACACTGTGCCTGTATAGCGGTGTAGAACACTGTGCGTTGCAGTAACACGCATAGAGAGTCTGCTGTGGTAGTGAGATAATACTGTGAGTCCGTATGACATGTAGATGACAGGCGTCGCTCTTAGAATCACTGCACACTGCACTTATTGGGGCCGTCACGGGGCCAAAACTGACCAAATAACTCAAGTGTGAACTCAGCCTTACAGGTCGATGTTAGCGCTAAGAAGAAGCGCACTCCTTTTACACCGTCGTCAGCTGATTCCACATAGATGTCTACAGAACCTGTTCTATTAAACACTTATACAAGTAGAGCCCCCCCTCCCCCCGACAGAGTGGAGAGGGGGTCAGCAGTAAGTTTGTGGTGACGTCACTGATTATTTTTCCCTTCCTCTGATCCGTCAGAACAATAACCCCCAAAAAATGGATCCTGTCTGTGGGGCATCCGCCTTCAGTCGATCAGCATTTGGTCAGTAATCCATTAGTATTGCTAAGGCCAAAAAAAAACAGGAGTGGATCCAAAACAGAGATGACACGTGAACGGAATATTTGCATGTCTTCTGTGTTTTGTACCCACTCCTGCTTTTGGCTACCAATTCTGATGCAAAATGGAGACCATGTCATAAAGGCCCTACAGCTGCTACACAGACAGGATCTGTTGTGCTTCTCATTTTTTCCTTCCTTCTGACCTATCAGAAGTGTCAAATAAATGATGATGTCAGCCAGGCCAAAAAGGCAAAATAGTGGCCTCATTCATGGAGTGGGGAGGATGGGAAGAGCATTAAAAGTCCGGTGACATAGTGGTGAGGTGGCAGCAGCATGAGGAGACAACAGAGTGGCCCAGTGACATAGTGGTGAGCAGGCAGCAGCATGAGGAGACCACAGAGTGGTGAGGTGGCAGCAGCATGAGGAGACTACAGATTGGTGAACTGGCAGCAGCATGAAGAGACCACAGAGTGGCCCAGTGACATAGTAGGGAGGTGGGGGGCAATACCAGTGCCAGATGAAAATTGTGGCTGGCAGTAGAAGCACCTGGCAGCAGGTGTGGCAACAGGTGGATGGCAGCATCAGAATAGTAGCTGAAGCAGGTAGCCAGAAAAAAAACGGTCTCTTTTGTCAAAGTGTTGGTGTGGCACCATGGATGATCTAGTCTGATACATCAGGTATTGGTGTTTGAAAATCCTAGCTGATCCACGCCTGATTCATCTTCACAAAGGTCAGTTCTTGGGGTAACTATGGCCCCCGCCGCACTAAACACCCGCTCTGATGCCACGCTACTGTGACCACAAATCGAGTTTGGCTGCCCAGTAATCCAGGGGATCTTCGATGTGGGGTGGCAGGGTGCACTCCAAGTATGCCACCACCTGCTGGTTCAGGTTCTGCTCTATATCTAGCTGCTGCTGATGAGTAGTTTCTTTAGGAAGCAGGTAAAGAAAACTGCTCATCAGACACTCTAGACTTAAGTTGCTGCTGATGGAGCTGGTACTGCTCCTGCCCCCACCCCCAACCCCCCCAGCAGTCATGGCAGTGGAACGTGAATGCAGAGGGCCTCCCTGGTCAGACCTGTGTGAGGATGGGCGATGGTGCACATAGGCAGTGGCAAACTGACTACATAGAATGTCTCAATAGTATTTCAGTTTGTCTTTCCTTTCAGCGGGTGTAAACAAGGCCCCCATTTTGGACCGTTAGAGAGGATCTAACATGGTGGAGAGCCAGCAGTCATCCCTCTGCCAAATGGTGACAATTCGACTGTCACTACGCAAGCCAAGTGAGCTTGCATCAGGCCATTTGCGCAAGTGACTCGGAGGGACTCCCTGCCTCCATCTCCACTGCATACTGCCACGGTGTTTCCGGGTCCTCTGCCTCATCTTCCTCATTGCCCTGTAGCTCCTCTGGCTGCTCCTGCTCCTCCTCTCTTGTCACCTGTGTAGAAAAACCACCCATTTCTCTACACATTGCTTGTGCTCCAATGTCCTCCTCCTCCTCCAGTTTAGCCCACACAGGGCTCATGTGGCCATGAGATCTAGGCGCCACGTCTCCATTCCTCTGACCAACCAGATTTACCAGCATCTGTTCCAGGACATGAAGCAGTGGAATGATGTCATTCATCCCGTAGTCCTGGTGACTGACATATAACGTGGCCTCCTCAAAGGGCCTGAGCAAATGGCAGGTGTCACGCATTAGCTGCCACTGGCTGACATCGAAGTTACACAGAGGAGTACTCCTGTCCGCCTGTATCATCAAGAAATCGTTTATGGCCTTTCTCTGTTCGTACAGTCGGTCCAACAGATGGAGGTTGGAATTCCAAAAGGGGGAAACGTTGCATATAAGCCTATGGATGCCGTTCTGCCGCTGCAGCTCAAGGAGGGTGTGCTTTGCGGAGTATGAGTGGCTGAAGTGCATGCAAAGTTTCCTGGCCATTTTTAGGATGTCTTGCAGATGGGTGGAAGACTTCAGGATCCGCTTGACAACCAGATTGAACACGTGAGCCATGCAGGGCGCATGGCTCATCCCTCCTTGACGCATCACTGACACCATGTTCTTCCCGTTGTCGGTCACCATGGTTCCAATTTTGAGTTATCGATGAGAAAGCCAGGATTCGATTTCTTGATGAAGGACACAGAGAAATTCCTCCCCTGTGTGACTCCGTTCACCCAGGCAAACGAGGTACAGAACAGTGTGACACCACCGTGCCCTGCACATGTGGTATGCTGGAGGGTCACTGTGAATTGTCCCTGTAGTGGAGGCTGAGGACATGGTGGAGGATGAGGAGGCAGAGGCGGATATTGTCGCAGGACCAACGGCGTGAGAATGTGAAGGCGGAAGCGGCGTGACCTGGCCAAGTTGCTGGTGTGGCTGTGCAGGAACCACATTCACCCAGTGGGCCTTAAAGGACATATATTGTCCTTGACCGTAGTTACAGCTCCACACGTCAGCGCTGTCGTGCACTTTGGCAGACACCGACAGGCTCAAGGACTGGCCCACCTTCTGTTCTACATATGTCTGCAGGGCTGGTACTGCATTTTTCACAAAGAAATTATGGCTTGGGACTCTCCACCTCGGCTCAGCACAAGCCATCAGTTCTCTGAAAGGTGCAGAGTCCACCACTTGGAAAGGGAGGGACTGCAGCACCAGCAACTTGGACAGGAGCATGTTCAGCTTCTGCGCCGTTGGATGAGTGCACGGATACTGTTGTCTCTAGGCAATCGCTTCAGTGATCGATTGCTGACGGAATGACTGACGAGGAGGAGGAGCAGGAGCTTCAGGACCAGCAGATTATGGGAAGGACAGACATCTCCCTTTGGCTGAGGTGGTGGAGCCTTGACTGGCTGATGCAGTGGTTGCTGCGGCAGGCTGGGACACCACATCGGAGCCATGGTTCTCCCAGGCCACTTTATGGTAACGTTGCATATGTTGAGCAGGGCCAGCGCCTACTGGAAGAAGCGGCGGATGTCTCCTTCAGATCTTGGCTGGGTAGTAGCTACTGATTGTCCTCTAGTAGCTTGTCCTCGCTGAAAAGTTGAGCCGAGCCTATGACATATAATACTTCTTGAGCTGAGGGAACTGAAAATGACAGAGGCAGGTTGAGGACAGGTGAGGGCACAGGGCCTTCTCCCGGGCCATGCCTACTAAGGGTTGTGTCTGACGAACCCACCAACTCTTGGCTGGGGGTGTCTGATGTCACTTGCGACAAAGTCGAAGACCGAGTCAACCATTCAAGCACCGCTGGGTTGCTGGTCAAGATATATGACCGCTAGATGACACCGGGAGCTCAGGCCTCTCGCTGCGACTCCTGCTGCGACCCCCCTTCTCCTGCTGCCTGCGAAAGAAACATTTTGGCCACTGCCTGTTCCCTTTGAAGGTCCTGTCACCTGTCTGTCTGACATACTATATAATAAAATAATTCACCCCAAAAAAGGCTGTGGTACAATGTAACTTCACCGCTGAAGGGCAATGAAAACATATATAGATTTTTTCTGATTAATGATCTCCCCCCCCACCCCGAAAAAAAATTATTACAATCAACTAAGACGTATTCTTTTTCCTATTTCTACACCCCAAATAAAGAAATATAACAATCACAGCAGAATGGCTAATGGGTCATACGTTCCTATTAATACACCACGTAAATGGCTGTAGTACAATGTAACGGCACTGCTGTGCTGAACAGCAACTATGACATATAGTTTCTCCTTTTTTTCTATTAATACAACCTCTTAATTGTATGTATACTAATGCCAGAAGCCTGATTAATAAAACTGGTGAACTGGAATTAGTGATGTGTGAGGAGAACTATGACATAGTGGGAATAACTGAGACATGGCTGGATGATAGCTATGACAGTGGGAATAACTGAGACATGGCTGGATGATAGCTATGATAGTGGGAATAACTGAGACACGGCTGGATGATAGCTATGACAGTGGGAATAACTGAGACACGGCTGGATGATAGCTATGACAGTGGGAATAACTGAGACATGGCTGGATGATAGCTATGGCAGTGGGAATAACTGAGACACGGCTGTATGATAGCTATGACAGTGGGAATAACTGAGACACGGCTGGATGATGGCTATGACAGTGGGAATAACTGAGACACGGCTGGATGATAGCTATGACATAGTGGGAATAACTGAGACATGGCTGGATGATAGCTATGACAGTGGGAATAACTGAGACATGGCTGGATGATGGCTATGACAGTGGGAATAACTGAGACACGGCTGGATGATAGCTATGACAGTGGGAATAACTGAGACACGGCTGGATGATAGCTATGACAGTGGGAATAACTGAGACATGGCTGGATGATAGCTATGACAGTGGGAATAACTGAGACACGGCTGGATGATGGCTATGACAGTGGGAATAACTGAGACACGGCTGGATGATAGCTATGACATAGTGGGAATAACTGAGACATGGCTGGATGATAGCTATGACAGTTGGAATAACTGAGACATGGCTGGATGATGGCTATGACAGTGGGAATAACTGAGACACGGCTGGATGATAGCTATGACAGTGGGAATAACTGAGACATGGCTGGATGATAGCTATGACAGTGGGAATAACTGAGACACGGCTGGATGATAGCTATGACAGTGGGAATAACTGAGACATGGCTGGATGATAGCTATGACTGTGGGAATAACTGAGACATGGCTGGATGACAGCTATGATAGTGGGAATAACTGAGACATGGCTGGATGATAGCTATGACAGTGGGAATAACTGAGACATGGCTGGATGATAGCTATGACAGTGGGAATAACTGAGACATGGCAGGATGATAGCTATGACAGTGGGAATAACTGAGACACGGCTGGATGATAGCTATGACTGTGGGAATAACTGAGACATGGCTGGATGATGGCTATGACAGTGGGAATAACTGAGACACGGCTGGATGATAGCTATGACAGTGGGAATAACTGAGACATGGCTGGATGATAGCTATGACAGTGGGAATAACTGAGACATGGCTGGATGATAGCTATGACTGTGAGAATAACTGAGACATGGCTGGATGATAGCTATGACTGTGGGAATAACTGAGACATGGCTGAATGATAGCTATGACAGTGGGAATGACTGAGACATGGCTGGATGATAGCTATGACTGTGAGAATAACTGAGACATGGCTGGATGATAGCTATGACTGTGGGAATAACTGAGACATGGCTGGATGATAGCTATGACAGTGGGAATAACTGAGACATGGCTGGATGATAGCTATGACAGTGGGAATAACTGAGACATGGCTGGATATTAGCTATGACAGTTGGAATAACTGAGACATGGTTGGATGATAGCTATGACAGTAGGAATAACTGAGACATGGCTGGATGATAGCTGTGACTGTGGGAATAACTGAGGCATGGCTGGATGATAGCTATGACAGTGGGAATAACTGAGACATGGCTGGATGATAGCTATGACAGAGGGAATAACTGAGACACGGCTGGATGATAGCTATGACAGTGGGAATAACTGAGACATGGCTGGATGATAGCTATGACATAGTGGGAATAACTGAGACATAGCTGGATGATAGCTATGACTGTGGGAATAACTGAGACATGGCTGGATGATAGCTATGACAGTGGGAATAACTGAGACATGGCTGGATGATAGCTATGACAGTGGGAATAACTGAGACACGGCTGGATGATAGCTATGACTGTGGGAATAACTGAGACATGGCTGGATGATAGCTGTGACAGTGGGAATAACTGAGACATGGCTGGATGATAGCTATGACAGTGGGAATAACTGAGACACAGCTGGATGATAGCTATGACAGTGGGAATAACTGAGACATGGCTGGATGATAGCTATGACAGTGGGAATAACTGAGACACAGCTGGATGATAGCTATGACAGTGGGAATAACTGAGACACGGCTGGATGATAGCTATGACAGTAGGAATAACTGAGACATGGCTGGATGATAGCTGTGACTGTGGGAATAACTGAGACATGGCTGGATGATAGCTATGACTGTGGGAATAACTGAGACATGGCTGGATGATAGCTATGACTGTAGGAATAACTGAGACATGGCTGGATGATAGCTATGATAGTGGGAATGACTGAGACATGGCTGGATGATAGCTATGACTGTGAGAATAACTGAGACATGGCTGGATGATAGCTATGACTGTGGGAATAACTGAGACATGGCTGGATGATAGCTATGACAGTGGGAATAACTGAGACATGGCTGGATGATGGCTATGACAGTGGGAATAACTGAGACACGGCTGGATGATAGCTATGACAGTGGGAATAACTGAGACATGGCTGGATGATAGCTATGACAGTGGGAATAACTGAGACATGGCTGGATGATAGCTATGACAGTGGGAATAACAGACACGGCTGGATGATAGCTATGACTGTGAGAATAACTGAGACATGGCTGGATGATAGCTATGACAGTTGGAATAACTGAGACATGGTTGGATGATAGCTATAACAGTAGGAATAACTGAGACATGGCTGGATGATAGCTGTGACTGTGGGAATAACTGAGGCATGGCTGGATGATAGCTATGACAGTGGGAATAACTGAGACATGGCTGGATGATAGCTATGACAGAAGGAATAACTGAGACACGGCTGGATGATAGCTATGACAGTGGGAATAACTGAGATATGGCTGGATGATAGCTATGATAGTGGGCATAACTGAGACATGGCTGGATGATAGCTATGACAGTGGGAATAACTGAGACATGGCTGGATGATAGCTATGACAGTGGGAATAACTGAGACATGGCTGGATGATAGCTATGACAGTGGGAATAACTGAGATATGGCTGGATGATAGCTATGATAGTGGGCATAACTGAGACACGGCTGGATGATAGCTATGACAGTGGGAATAACTGAGACACGGCTGGATGAAAGCTATGACATAGTGGGAATAACTGAGACATAGCTGGATGATAGCTATGACTGTGGGAATAACTGAGACATGGCTGGATGATAGCTATGACAGTGGGAATAACTGAGACATGGCTGGATGATAGCTATGACAGTGGGAATAACAGACACGGCTGGATGATAGCTATGACTGTGAGAATAACTGAGACATGGCTGGATGATAGCTATGACAGTGGGAATAACTGAGACATGGCTGGATGATAGCTATGACTGTGAGAATAACTGAGACATGGCTGGATGATAGCTATGACTGTGGGAATAACTGAGACATGGCTGGATGATAGCTATGACAGTGGGAATAACTGAGACATGGCTGGATGATAGCTATGACAGTGGGAATAACTGAGACATGGCTGGATATTAGCTATGACAGTTGGAATAACTGAGACATGGTTGGATGATAGCTATAACAGTAGGAATAACTGAGACATGGCTGGATGATAGCTGTGACTGTGGGAATAACTGAGGCATGGCTGGATGATAGCTATGACAGTGGGAATAACTGAGACATGGCTGGATGATAGCTATGACAGAAGGAATAACTGAGACACGGCTGGATGATAGCTATGACAGTGGGAATAACTGAGATATGGCTGGATGATAGCTATGATAGTGGGCATAACTGAGACATGGCTGGATGATAGCTATGACAGTGGGAATAACTGAGACATGGCTGGATGATAGCTATGACAGTGGGAATAACTGAGACATGGCTGGATGATAGCTATGACAGTGGGAATAACTGAGATATGGCTGGATGATAGCTATGATAGTGGGCATAACTGAGACACGGCTGGATGATAGCTATGACAGTGGGAATAACTGAGACACGGCTGGATGAAAGCTATGACATAGTGGGAATAACTGAGACATAGCTGGATGATAGCTATGACTGTGGGAATAACTGAGACATGGCTGGATGATAGCTATGACAGTGGGAATAACTGAGACATGGCTGGATGATAGCTATGACAGTAGGAATAACTGAGACATGGCTGGATGATAGCTGTGACTGTGGGAATAACTGAGACATGGCTGGATGATAGCTATGACTGTAGGAATAACTGAGACATGGCTGGATGATAGCTATGACAGTGGGAATAACTGAGACATGGCTGGATGATAGCTATGATAGTGGGAATGACTGAGACATGGCTGGATGATAGCTATGACAGTTGGAATAACTGAGACATGGTTGGATGATAGCTATGACAGTAGGAATAACTGAGACATGGCTGGATGATAGCTGTGACTGTGGGAATAACTGAGGCATGGCTGGATGATAGCTATGACAGTGGGAATAACTGAGACATGGCTGGATGATAGCTATGACAGAGGGAATAACTGAGACACGGCTGGATGATAGCTATGACAGTGGGAATAACTGAGACATGGCTGGATGATAGCTATGACATAGTGGGAATAACTGAGACATAGCTGGATGATAGCTATGACTGTGGGAATAACTGAGACATGGCTGGATGATAGCTATGACAGTGGGAATAACTGAGACATGGCTGGATGATAGCTATGACAGTGGGAATAACTGAGACACGGCTGGATGATAGCTATGACTGTGGGAATAACTGAGACATGGCTGGATGATAGCTGTGACAGTGGGAATAACTGAGACATGGCTGGATGATAGCTATGACAGTGGGAATAACTGAGACACAGCTGGATGATAGCTATGACAGTGGGAATAACTGAGACATGGCTGGATGATAGCTATGACAGTGGGAATAACTGAGACACAGCTGGATGATAGCTATGACAGTGGGAATAACTGAGACACGGCTGGATGATAGCTATGACAGTAGGAATAACTGAGACATGGCTGGATGATAGCTGTGACTGTGAAAATAACTGAGACATGGCTGGATGATAGCTATGACTGTGGGAATAACTGAGACATGGCTGGATGATAGCTATGACTGTAGGAATAACTGAGACATGGCTGGATGATAGCTATGATAGTGGGAATGACTGAGACATGGCTGGATGATAGCTATGACTGTGAGAATAACTGAGACATGTCTGGATGATAGCTATGACAGTGGGAATAACTGAGACATGGCTGGATGATGGCTATGACAGTGGGAATAACTGAGACACGGCTGGATGATAGCTATGACAGTGGGAATAACTGAGACATGGCTGGATGATAGCTATGACAGTGGGAATAACAGACACGGCTGGATGATAGCTATGACTGTGAGAATAACTGAGACATGGCTGGATGATAGCTATGACTGTGGGAATAACTGAGACATGGCTGGATGATAGCTATGACAGTGGGAATAACTGAGACATGGCTGGATGATAGCTATGACAGTGGGAATAACTGAGACATGGCTGGATATTAGCTATGACAGTTGGAATAACTGAGACATGGTTGGATGATAGCTATAACAGTAGGAATAACTGAGACATGGCTGGATGATAGCTATGACAGTGGGAATAACTGAGACACGGCTGGATGATAGCTATGACAGTGGGAATAACTGAGACATGGCTGGATGATAGCTATGACAGAAGGAATAACTGAGACACGGCTGGATGATAGCTATGACAGTGGGAATAACTGAGATATGGCTGGATGATAGCTATGATAGTGGGCATAACTGAGACATGGCTGGATGATAGCTATGACAGTGGGAATAACTGAGACATGGCTGGATGATAGCTATGACAGTGGGAATAACTGAGACATGGCTGGATGATAGCTATGACAGTGGGAATAACTGAGATATGGCTGGATGATAGCTATGATAGTGGGCATAACTGAGACACGGCTGGATGATAGCTATGACAGTGGGAATAACTGAGACACGGCTGGATGATAGCTATGACATAGTGGGAATAACTGAGACATAGCTGGATGATAGCTATGACTGTGGGAATAACTGAGACATGGCTGGATGATAGCTATGACAGTGGGAATAACTGAGACATGGCTGGATGATAGCTATGACAGTGGGAATAACTGAGACACGGCTGGATGATGGCTATGACAGTGGGAATAACTGAGACACGGCTGGATGATAGCTATGACATAGTGGGAATAACTGAGACATGGCTGGATGATAGCTATGACAGTGGGAATAACTGAGACATGGCTGGATGATGGCTATGACAGTGGGAATAACTGAGACACGGCTGGATGATAGCTATGACAGTGGGAATAACTGAGACATGGCTGGATGATAGCTATGACAGTGGGAATAACTGAGACACGGCTGGATGATAGCTATGACAGTGGGAATAACTGAGACATGGCTGGATGATAGCTATGACTGTGGGAATAACTGAGACATGGCTGGATGACAGCTATGATAGTGGGAATAACTGAGACATGGCTGGATGATAGCTATGACAGTGGGAATAACTGAGACATGGCTGGATGATAGCTATGACAGTGGGAATAACTGAGACATGGCTGGATGATAGCTATGACTGTGGGAATAACTGAGACATGGCTGGATGATAGCTATGACAGTGGGAATAACTGAGATATGGCTGGATGATAGCTATGATAGTGGGCATAACTGAGACATGGCTGGATGATAGCTATGACAGTGGGAATAACTGAGACATGGCTGGATGATAGCTATGACAGTGGGAATAACTGAGACATGGCTGGATGATAGCTATGACAGTGGGAATAACTGAGATATGGCTGGATGATAGCTATGATAGTGGGCATAACTGAGACACGGCTGGATGATAGCTATGACAGTGGGAATAACTGAGACACGGCTGGATGATAGCTATGACATAGTGGGAATAACTGAGACATAGCTGGATGATAGCTATGACTGTGGGAATAACTGAGACATGGCTGGATGATAGCTATGACAGTGGGAATAACTGAGACATGGCTGGATGATAGCTATGACAGTGGGAATAACTGAGACACGGCTGGATGATGGCTATGACAGTGGGAATAACTGAGACACGGCTGGATGATAGCTATGACATAGTGGGAATAACTGAGACATGGCTGGATGATAGCTATGACAGTGGGAATAACTGAGACATGGCTGGATGATGGCTATGACAGTGGGAATAACTGAGACACGGCTGGATGATAGCTATGACAGTGGGAATAACTGAGACACGGCTGGATGATAGCTATGACAGTGGGAATAACTGAGACACGGCTGGATGATAGCTATGACAGTGGGAATAACTGAGACATGGCTGGATGATAGCTATGACTGTGGGAATAACTGAGACATGGCTGGATGATAGCTATGACAGTGGGCATAACTGAGACATGGCTGGATGATAGCTATGACAGTGGGAATAACTGAGACATGGCTGGATGATAGCTATGACAGTGGGAATAACTGAGACATGGCTGGATGATAGCTATGACAGTGGGAATAACTGAGACATGGCTGGATGATAGCTATGACAGTGGGAATAACTGAGACACGGCTGGATGATAGCTATGACTGTGGGAATAACTGAGACATGGCTGGATGATGGCTATGACAGTGGGAATAACTGAGACACGGCTGGATGATAGCTATGACAGTGGGAATAACTGAGACATGGCTGGATGATAGCTATGACAGTGGGAATAACTGAGACATGGCTGGATGATAGCTATGACAGTGGGGATAACTGAGACATGGCTGGATGATAGCTATGACAGTGGGAATAACTGAGACACGGCTGGATGATAGCTATGACTGTGAGAATAACTGAGACATGGCTGGATGATAGCTATGACAGTGGGAATGACTGAGACATGGCTGGATGATAGCTATGACTGTGAGAATAACTGAGACATGGCTGGATGATAGCTATGACAGTGGGAATAACTGAGACATGGCTGGATGATAGCTATGACAGTGGGAATAACTGAGACATGGCTGGATATTAGCTATGACAGTTGGAATAACTGAGACATGGTTGGATGATAGCTATGACAGTAGGAATAACTGAGACATGGCTGGATGATAGCTGTGACTGTGGGAATAACTGAGGCATGGCTGGATGATAGCTATGACAGTGGGAATAACTGAGACATGGCTGGATGATAGCTATGACAGAGGGAATAACTGAGACACGGCTGGATGATAGCTATGACAGTGGGAATAACTGAGACATGGCTGGATGATAGCTATGACATAGTGGGAATAACTGAGACATAGCTGGATGATAGCTATGACTGTGGGAATAACTGAGACATGGCTGGATGATAGCTATGACAGTGGGAATAACTGAGACATGGCTGGATGATAGCTATGACTGTGGGAATAACTGAGACATGGCTGGATGATAGCTATGACAGTGGGAATAACTGAGACACGGCTGGATGATAGCTATGACAGTGGGAATAACTGAGACACGGCTGGATGATAGCTATGACTGTGGGAATAACTGAGACATGGCTGGATGATAGCTATGACAGTGGGAATAACTGAGACACGGCTGGATGATAGCTATGACAGTGGGAATAACTGAGACATGGCTGGATGATAGCTATGACAGTGGGAATAACTGAGACACAGCTGGATGATAGCTATGACAGTGGGAATAACTGAGACACGGCTGGATGATAGCTATGACAGTAGGAATAACTGAGACATGGCTGGATGATAGCTGTGACTGTGGGAATAACTGAGACATGGCTGGATGATAGCTATGACTGTGGGAATAACTGAGACATGGCTGGATGATAGCTATGACTGTAGGAATAACTGAGACATGGCTGGATGATAGCTATGATAGTGGGAATGACTGAGACACGGCTGGATGATAGCTATGACAGTGGGAATAACTGAGACATGGCTGGATGATGGCTATGACAGTGGGAATAACTGAGACACGGCTGGATGATAGCTATGACAGTGGGAATAACTGAGACATGGCTGGATGATAGCTATGACAGTGGGAATAACAGACACGGCTGGATGATAGCTATGACAGTGGGAATAACTGAGACATGGCTGGATGATAGCTATGACAGTGGGAATAACTGAGACATGGCTGGATGATAGCTATGACTGTGGGAATAACTGAGACACGGCTGGATGATAGCTATGACAGTGGGAATAACTGAGACATGGCTGGATGATAGCTATGACTGTGAGAATAACTGAGACATGGCTGGATGATAGCTATGACAGTGGGAATAACTGAGACACGGCTGGATGATAGCTATGACAGTGGGAATGACTGAGACATGGCTGGATGATAGCTATGACTGTGAGAATAACTGAGACATGGCTGGATGATAGCTATGACTGTGGGAATAACTGAGACATGGCTGGATGATAGCTATGACAGTGGGAATAACTGAGACATGGCTGGATGATGGCTATGACAGTGGGAATAACTGAGACACGGCTGGATGATAGCTATGACAGTGGGAATAACTGAGACATGGTTGGATGATAGCTATGACAGTGGGAATAACAGACACGGCTGGATGATAGCTATGACTGTGAGAATAACTGAGACATGGCTGGATGATAGCTATGACAGTGGGAATAACTGAGACATGGCTGGATGATAGCTATGACTGTGAGAATAACTGAGACATGGCTGGATGATAGCTATGACTGTGGGAATAACTGAGACATGGCTGGATGATAGCTATGACAGTGGGAATAACTGAGACATGGCTGGATGATAGCTATGACAGTGGGAATAACTGAGACATGGCTGGATATTAGCTATGACAGTTGGAATAACTGAGACATGGTTGGATGATAGCTATAACAGTAGGAATAACTGAGACATGGCTGGATGATAGCTGTGACTGTGGGAATAACTGAGGCATGGCTGGATGATAGCTATGACAGTGGGAATAACTGAGACATGGCTGGATGATAGCTATGACAGAAGGAATAACTGAGACACGGCTGGATGATAGCTATGACAGTGGGAATAACTGAGATATGGCTGGATGATAGCTATGATAGTGGGCATAACTGAGACATGGCTGGATGATAGCTATGACAGTGGGAATAACTGAGACATGGCTGGATGATAGCTATGACAGTGGGAATAACTGAGACATGGCTGGATGATAGCTATGACAGTGGGAATAACTGAGATATGGCTGGATGATAGCTATGATAGTGGGCATAACTGAGACACGGCTGGATGATAGCTATGACAGTGGGAATAACTGAGACACGGCTGGATGATAGCTATGACATAGTGGGAATAACTGAGACATAGCTGGATGATAGCTATGACTGTGGGAATAACTGAGACATGGCTGGATGATAGCTATGACAGTGGGAATAACTGAGACATGGCTGGATGATAGCTATGACAGTAGGAATAACTGAGACATGGCTGGATGATAGCTGTGACTGTGGGAATAACTGAGACATGGCTGGATGATAGCTATGACTGTAGGAATAACTGAGACATGGCTGGATGATAGCTATGACAGTGGGAATAACTGAGACATGGCTGGATGATAGCTATGATAGTGGGAATGACTGAGACATGGCTGGATGATAGCTATGACAGTTGGAATAACTGAGACATGGTTGGATGATAGCTATGACAGTAGGAATAACTGAGACATGGCTGGATGATAGCTGTGACTGTGGGAATAACTGAGGCATGGCTGGATGATAACTATGACAGTGGGAATAACTGAGACATGGCTGGATGATAGCTATGACAGAGGGAATAACTGAGACACGGCTGGATGATAGCTATGACAGTGGGAATAACTGAGACATGGCTGGATGATAGCTATGACATAGTGGGAATAACTGAGACACGGCTGGATGATAGCTATGACTGTGGGAATAACTGAGACACGGCTGGATGATAGCTATGACTGTGGGAATAACTGAGACATGGCTGGATGATAGCTATGACAGTGGGAATAACTGAGACATGGCTGGATGATAGCTATGACAGTGGGAATAACTGAGACACGGCTGGATGATAGCTATGACTGTGGGAATAACTGAGACATGGCTGGATGATAGCTGTGACAGTGGGAATAACTGAGACATGGCTGGATGATAGCTATGACAGTGGGAATAACTGAGACACAGCTGGATGATAGCTATGACAGTGGGAATAACTGAGACATGGCTGGATGATAGCTATGACAGTGGGAATAACTGAGACACAGCTGGATGATAGCTATGACAGTGGGAATAACTGAGACACGGCTGGATGATAGCTATGACAGTAGGAATAACTGAGACATGGCTGGATGATAGCTGTGACTGTGGGAATAACTGAGACATGGCTGGATGATAGCTATGACTGTGGGAATAACTGAGACATGGCTGGATGATAGCTATGACTGTAGGAATAACTGAGACATGGCTGGATGATAGCTATGATAGTGGGAATGACTGAGACATGGCTGGATGATAGCTATGACTGTGAGAATAACTGAGACATGGCTGGATGATAGCTATGACAGTGGGAATAACTGAGACATGGCTGGATGATGGCTATGACAGTGGGAATAACTGAGACACGGCTGGATGATAGCTATGACAGTGGGAATAACTGAGACATGGCTGGATGATAGCTATGACAGTGGGAATAACAGACACGGCTGGATGATAGCTATGACTGTGAGAATAACTGAGACATGGCTGGATGATATCTATGACTGTGGGAATAACTGAGACATGGCTGGATGATAGCTATGACAGTGGGAATAACTGAGACATGGCTGGATGATAGCTATGACATAGTGGGAATAACTGAGATATGGCTGGATGATAGCTATGATAGTGGGAATAACTGAGACATGGCTGGATGATAGCTATGACTGTGGGAATAACTGAGACATGGCTGGATGATAGCTATGACAGTGGGAATAACTGAGACATGGCTGGATGATAGCTATGACAGTGGGAATAACTGAGACATGGCTGGATGATAGCTATGACAGTGGGAATAACTGAGACATGGCTGGATGATAGCTATGACAGTGGGAATAACTGAGATATGGCTGGATGATAGCTATGATAGTGGGCATAACTGAGACACGGCTGGATGATAGCTATGACATAGTGGGAATAACTGAGACATAGCTGGATGATAGCTATGACTGTGGGAATAACTGAGACATGGTTGGATGATAGCTATGACAGTAGCAATAACTGAGACATGGCTGGATGATAGCTGTGACTGTGGGAATAACTGAGGCATGGCTGGATGATAGCTATGACAGTGGGAATAACTGAGACATGGCTAGATGATAGCTATGACAGAGGGAATAACTAAGACACGGCTGGATGATAGCTATGACAGTGGGAATAACTGAGACATGGCTGGATGATAGCTATGACATAGTGGGAATAACTGAGACATAGCTGGATGATAGCTATGACTGTGGGAATAACTGAGACATGGCTGGATGATAGCTATGACAGTGGGAATAACTGAGACATGGCTGGATGATAGCTATGACAGTGGGAATAACTGAGACACGGCTGGATGATAGCTATGACTGTGGGAATAACTGAGACATGGCTGGATGATAGCTGTGACAGTGGGAATAACTGAGACATGGCTGGATGATAGCTATGACAGTGGGAATAACTGAGACACAGCTGGATGATAGCTATGACAGTGGGAATAACTGAGACATGGCTGGATGATAGCTATGACAGTGGGAATAACTGAGACACAGCTGGATGATAGCTATGACAGTGGGAATAACTGAGACACGGCTGGATGATAGCTATGACAGTAGGAATAACTGAGACATGGCTGGATGATAGCTATGACTGTGGGAATAACTGAGACATGGCTGGATGATAGCTATGACTGTAGGAATAACTGAGACATGGCTGGATGATAGCTATGATAGTGGGAATGACTGAGACATGGCTGGATGATAGCTATGACTGTGAGAATAACTGAGACATGGCTGGATGATAGCTATGACTGTGGGAATAACTGAGACATGGCTGGATGATAGCTATGACAGTGGGAATAACTGAGACATGGCTGGATGATGGCTATGACAGTGGGAATAACTGAGACACGGCTGGATGATAGCTATGACAGTGGGAATAACTGAGACATGGCTGGATGATAGCTATGACAGTGGGAATAACAGACACGGCTGGATGATAGCTATGACTGTGAGAATAACTGAGACATGGCTGGATGATAGCTATGACAGTGGGAATAACTGAGACACGGCTGGATGATAGCTATGACAGTGGGAATGACTGAGACATGGCTGGATGATAGCTATGACTGTGAGAATAACTGAGACATGGCTGGATGATAGCTATGACTGTGGGAATAACTGAGACATGGCTGGATGATAGCTATGACAGTGGGAATAACTGAGACATGGCTGGATGATGGCTATGACAGTGGGAATAACTGAGACACGGCTGGATGATAGCTATGACAGTGAGAATAACTGAGACATGGTTGGATGATAGCTATGACAGTGGGAATAACTGAGACATGGTTGGATGATAGCTATGACAGTGGGAATAACAGACACGGCTGGATGATAGCTATGACTGTGAGAATAACTGAGACATGGCTGGATGATAGCTATGACAGTGGGAATAACTGAGACATGGCTGGATGATAGCTATGACTGTGAGAATAACTGAGACATGGCTGGATGATAGCTATGACTGTGGGAATAACTGAGACATGGCTGGATGATAGCTATGACAGTGGGAATAACTGAGACATGGCTGGATGATAGCTATGACAGTGGGAATAACTGAGACATGGCTGGATATTAGCTATGACAGTTGGAATAACTGAGACATGGTTGGATGATAGCTATAACAGTAGGAATAACTGAGACATGGCTGGATGATAGCTGTGACTGTGGGAATAACTGAGGCATGGCTGGATGATAGCTATGACAGTGGGAATAACTGAGACATGGCAGGATGATAGCTATGACAGAAGGAATAACTGAGACACGGCTGGATGATAGCTATGACAGTGGGAATAACTGAGATATGGCTGGATGATAGCTATGATAGTGGGCATAACTGAGACATGGCTGGATGATAGCTATGACAGTGGGAATAACTGAGACATGGCTGGATGATAGCTATGACAGTGGGAATAACTGAGACATGGCTGGATGATAGCTATGACAGTGGGAATAACTGAGATATGGCTGGATGATAGCTATGATAGTGGGCATAACTGAGACACGGCTGGATGATAGCTATGACAGTGGGAATAACTGAGACACGGCTGGATGATAGCTATGACATAGTGGGAATAACTGAGACATAGCTGGATGATAGCTATGACTGTGGGAATAACTGAGACATGGCTGGATGATAGCTATGACAGTGGGAATAACTGAGACATGGCTGGATGATAGCTATGACAGTAGGAATAACTGAGACATGGCTGGATGATAGCTGTGACTGTGGGAATAACTGAGACATGGCTGGATGATAGCTATGACTGTAGGAATAACTGAGACATGGCTGGATGATAGCTATGACAGTGGGAATAACTGAGACATGGCTGGATGATAGCTATGATAGTGGGAATGACTGAGACATGGCTGGATGATAGCTATGACAGTTGGAATAACTGAGACATGGTTGGATGATAGCTATGACAGTAGGAATAACTGAGACATGGCTGGATGATAGCTGTGACTGTGGGAATAACTGAGGCATGGCTGGATGATAACTATGACAGTGGGAATAACTGAGACATGGCTGGATGATAGCTATGACAGAGGGAATAACTGAGACACGGCTGGATGATAGCTATGACAGTGGGAATAACTGAGACATGGCTGGATGATAGCTATGACATAGTGGGAATAACTGAGACATAGCTGGATGATAGCTATGACTGTGGGAATAACTGAGACATGGCTGGATGATAGCTATGACAGTGGGAATAACTGAGACATGGCTGGATGATAGCTATGACAGTGGGAATAACTGAGACACGGCTGGATGATAGCTATGACTGTGGGAATAACTGAGACATGGCTGGATGATAGCTGTGACAGTGGGAATAACTGAGACATGGCTGGATGATAGCTATGACAGTGGGAATAACTGAGACACAGCTGGATGATAGCTATGACAGTGGGAATAACTGAGACATGGCTGGATGATAGCTATGACAGTGGGAATAACTGAGACACAGCTGGATGATAGCTATGACAGTGGGAATAACTGAGACACGGCTGGATGATAGCTATGACAGTAGGAATAACTGAGACATGGCTGGATGATAGCTGTGACTGTGGGAATAACTGAGACATGGCTGGATGATAGCTATGACTGTGGGAATAACTGAGACATGGCTGGATGATAGCTATGACTGTAGGAATAACTGAGACATGGCTGGATGATAGCTATGACTGTAGGAATAACTGAGACATGGCTGGATGATAGCTATGACAGTGGGAATAACTGAGACATGGCTGGATGATGGCTATGACAGTGGGAATAACTGAGACACGGCTGGATGATAGCTATGACAGTGGGAATAACTGAGACATGGCTGGATGATAGCTATGACAGTGGGAATAACAGACACGGCTGGATGATAGCTATGACTGTGAGAATAACTGAGACATGGCTGGATGATAGCTATGACTGTGGGAATAACTGAGACATGGCTGGATGATAGCTATGACAGTGGGAATAACTGAGACATGGCTGGATGATAGCTATGACATAGTGGGAATAACTGAGATATGGCTGGATGATAGCTATGATAGTGGGCATAACTGAGACATGGCTGGATGATAGCTATGACAGTGGGAATAACTGAGACATGGCTGGATGATAGCTATGACAGTGGGAATAACTGAGACATGGCTGGATGATAGCTATGACAGTGGGAATAACTGAGATATGGCTGGATGATAGCTATGATAGTGGGCATAACTGAGACACGGCTGGATGATAGCTATGACATAGTGGGAATAACTGAGACATAGCTGGATGATAGCTATGACTGTGGGAATAACTGAGACATGGCTGGATGATAGCTATGACAGTGGGAATAACTGAGACATGGCTGGATGATAGCTATGACAGTAGGAATAACTGAGACATGGCTGGATGATAGCTGTGACTGTGGGAATAACTGAGACATGGCTGGATGATAGCTATGACTGTAGAAATAACTGAGACATGGCTGGATGATAGCTATGACAGTGGGAATAACTGAGACATGGCTGGATGATAGCTATGATAGTGGGAATGACTGAGACATGGCTGGATGATAGCTATGACAGTGGGAATAACTGAGACATGGCTGGATGATAGCTATGACAGTGGGAATAACTGAGACATGGCTGGATGATGGCTATGACAGTGGGAATAACTGAGACACGGCTGGATGATAGCTATGACAGTGGGAATAACTAAGACATGGCTGGATGATAGCTATGACAGTGGGAATAACAGACACGGCTGGATGATAGCTATGACTGTGAGAATAACTGAGACATGGCTGGATGATAGCTATGACTGTGGGAATAACTGAGACATGGCTGGATGATAGCTATGACAGTGGGAATAACTGAGACATGGCTGGATGATAGCTATGACATAGTGGGAATAACTGAGATATGGCTGGATGATAGCTATGATAGTGGGCATAACTGAGACATGGCTGGATGATAGCTATGACAGTGGGAATAACTGAGACATGGCTGGATGATAGCTATGACAGTGGGAATAACTGAGACATGGCTGGATGATAGCTATGACAGTGGGAATAACTGAGATATGGCTGGATGATAGCTATGATAGTGGGCATAACTGAGACACGGCTGGATGATAGCTATGACATAGTGGGAATAACTGAGACATAGCTGGATGATAGCTATGACTGTGGGAATAACTGAGACATGGCTGGATGATAGCTATGACAGTGGGAATAACTGAGACATGGCTGGATGATAGCTATGACAGTAGGAATAACTGAGACATGGCTGGATGATAGCTGTGACTGTGGGAATAACTGAGACATGGCTGGATGATAGCTATGACTGTAGGAATAACTGAGACATGGCTGGATGATAGCTATGACAGTGGGAATAACTGAGACATGGCTGGATGATAGCTATGATAGTGGGAATGACTGAGACATGGCTGGATGATAACTATAACTGGGCAGTTAATGTACAGGGTTACAGTCTGTTTATAAAGGATCGCCAAAACCAGACAGAGGAGGGGTCTGCCTCTATGTAAAGTCCTGTCTAAAGCCCACAGTCCGAGAAGATATAAGTGAGGGACATGAACATGTGGAGTCACTGTGGGTAGAAATACATGGAGGAAAAAACTATAATAAAATACTAATAGGAGTTTATTATAAACCACCTAATATACCAGAGCCCACAGAAAATTTCATAATTTCACAACTGGTCCCAGACCCGACTAGAGGGACGGCCATACTGGACTTAGTACTAACCAATAGGCCTGACAGAACAACAGATGTGCAGGTTGGGGGACATCTGGGAAATAGTGACCATAAAGTAATAACCTTCCAATTTTCGTTCAAAAGTTTTTACAGGGATGAACAAAAATACCAAACTTCAAAAAAGCTAAATTTAATCAACTAAGAGAGGACATAGGCCTAACTAAGTGGGACAAAGTCCTCAAAAATAAAAATACAGCCAGAAAATTGGATATTTTTAAAAGCATCCTAAAATCTAATTGTGGTACATACCGTATGGGAATAAAAAGTTAAGGATCAAGAAAAAAAACAATGTGGATAAATAGAACTGTAAAGAAAGAAATAAATGACAGAAAGAAAGCATTTAAATCACTAAAACAGGAGGGTAGCATGGAAGCACTGAAAAACTATAAGGAAAAAAATAGAATATGTAAAAAAACTAATAAAAGCGGCCAAACTAGAGACCGAGAGATTAATTGCCAAAGAGAGTAAAACTAACCCTAAAATGTTCTTCAATTATATAAATGGTAAAAAGTATAAATCTGAAGGTGTCGGCCCTTTCCATAGTGATGAGGGGGGAGTTGCAGAGAGCGATGAGAAAGAAAAGCTATTAAATATTTTTTTCTCCACTGTATTCACTGAAGAAAATAAACTGTCAGATGAAATGCAGAATGTAAATTCTCCATTAAAAGTGCCCTGTCTGACCCAGGAAGAAGTACAACAGCGACTTAAAAAGATTAAAATAGACAAATCGCCAGGACCAGATGGCATACACCCCCGTATCCTAGGAGAATGAAGTAATGTCATAGCCAGACCCTTATATCTGATATTTAAGGACTCTATACTGACAGTGAGTGTTCTATCGGATTGGTGCATAGAAATGTGGTGCCAATATTCAAAAAGGGTCCAAAAACAGAGCCCGGAAACTATAGGCCGGTAAGTTTATCTGTCGTGGGTAAACTGTTTGGACATTTTCTAAGAGATGCTATCTTGGAGAAAATGTCTGTATGTGGGTAAGTAACTGGCTCAGTGATAGAAAACATAGGGTGGTTATTAACGGTACACACTCAGATTGGGTCACTGTCACTAGTGGGGTACCTCAGGGGTCAGTATTGGAGGGGTCACTGTCACTAGTGGAGTACCACAGGGGTCAGTATTCGGCCCTATCCTCTTCAATATATTTATTAATGATCTTGTAGAAGGCTTGCACAGTAAAATATAAATTTTTGCAGATGACACTAAACTGTGTAAAGTAATTAACACGGAAGAGGAAAGCATACTGTATATATACTACAGAGGACAGTATACTGTATATATACTACAGAGGACAGTATACTGTATATATACTATAGAGGACAGTATACTGTATATATACTACAGAGGACAGTATACTGTATATATACTACAGAGGACAGTATACTGCATATATACTACAGAGGACAGTATACTGTATATATATACTACAGAGGACAGTATACTGTGTATATACTACAGAGGACAGTATACTGTATATATATACTACAGAGGACAGTATACTGTATATATATACTACAGAGGACAGTATACTGTGTATATACTACAGAGGACAGTATACTGTATATATATACTACAGAGGACAGTATACTGTGTATATACTACAGAGGACAGTATACTGTATATATATTACAGAGGACAGTATACTGTATATATACTACAGAGGACAGTATACTGTATATATACTACAGAGGACAGTATACTGTATATATATTACAGAGGACAGTATACTGTATATATACTACAGAGGACAGTATACTGTATATATACTACAGAGGACAGTATACTGTATATATACTACAGAGGACAGTATACTGTATATATATTACAGAGGACAGTATACTGTATATACACTACAGAGGACAGTATACTGTATATATACTACAGAGGACAGTATACTGTATATATACTACAGAGGACAGTATACTGTATATATATTACAGAGGACAGTATACTGTATATATACTACAGAGGACAGTATACTGTATATATACTACAGAGGACAGTATACTGTATATATACTACAGAGGACAGTATACTGTATATATATTACAGAGGACAGTATACTGTATATACACTACAGAGGACAGTATACTGTATATATACTATAGAGGACAGTATACTGTATATATACACTACAGAGGACAGTATACTGTATATATATACTACAGAGGACAGCATACTGTATATATACTACAGAGGACAGTATACTGTATATATACTATAGAGGACAGTATACTGTATATATACTACAGAGGACAGTATACTGTATATACAGGGAGTGCAGAATTATTAGGCAAGTTGTATTTTTGAGGATTAATTTTATTATTGAACAACAACCATGTTCTCAATGAACCCAAAAAACTCATTAATATCAAAGCTGAATATTTTTGGAAGTAGTTTTTAGTTTGTTTTTAGTTTTAGCTATTTTAGGGGGATATCTGTGTGTGCAGGTGACTATTACTGTGCATAATTATTAGGCAACTTAACAAAAAACAAATATATACCCATTTCAATTATTTATTTTTACCAGTGAAACCAATATAACATCTCAACATTCACAAATATACATTTCTGACATTCAAAAACAAAACAAAAACAAATCAGTGACCGATATAGCCACCTTTCTTTGCAAGGACACTCAAAAGCCTGCCATCCATGGATTCTGTCAGTGTTTTGATCTGTTCACCATCAACATTGCGTGCAGCAGCAACCACAGCCTCCCAGACACTGTTCAGAGAGGTGTACTGTTTTCCCTCCTTGTAAATCTCACATTTGATGATGGACCACAGGTTCTCAATGGGGTTCAGATCAGGTGAACAAGGAGGCCATGTCATTAGATTTTCTTCTTTTATACCCTTTCTTGCCAGCCACGCTGTGGAGTACTTGGACGCGTGTGATGGAGCATTGTCCTGCATGAAAATCATGTTTTTCTTGAAAGATGCAGACTTCTTCCTGTACCACTGCTTGAAGAAGGTGTCTTCCAGAAACTGGCAGTAGGACTGGGAGTTGAGCTTGACTCCATCCTCAACCCGAAAAGGCCCCACAAGCTCATCTTTGATGATACCAGCCAAACCAGTACTCCACCTCCACCTTGCTGGCGTCTGAGTCGGACAGGAGCTCTCTGCCCTTTACCAATTCAGCCACGGGCCCATCCATCTGGCCCATCAAGACTCACTCTCATTTCATCAGTCCATAAAACCTTAGAAAAATCAGTCTTGAGATATTTCTTGGCCCAGTCTTGACGTTTCAGCTTGTGTGTCTTGTTCAGTGGTGGTCGTCTTTCACCCTTTCTTACCTTGGCCATGTCTCTGAGTATTGCACACCTTGTGCTTTTGGGCACTCCAGTGATGTTGCAGCTCTGAAATATGGCCAAACTGGTGGCAAGTGGCATCTTGGCAGCTGCACGCTTGACTTTTCTCAGTTCATGGGCAGTTATTTTGCGTCTTGGTTTTTCCACACGCTTCTTGCGACCCTGTTGACTATTTTGAATGAAACGCTTGATTGTTCGATGATCACGCTTCAGAAGCTTTGCAATTTTAAGAGTGCTGCATCCCTCTGCAAGATATCTCACTATTTTTGACTTTTCTGAGCCTGTCAAGTCCTTCTTTTGACCCATTTTGCCAAAGGAAAGGAAGTTGCCTAATAATTATGCACACCTAATATAGGGTGTTGATGTCATTAGACCACACCCCTTCTCATTACAGAGATGCACATCACCTAATATGCTTAATTGGTAGTAGGCTTTCGAGCCTATACAGCTTGGAGTAAGACAACATGCATAAGAAGGATGATGTGGTCAAAATACTCATTTGCCTAATAATTCTGCACGCAGTGTATACTGTAAGAGCAGTGAGACTATGGACTCTTTACGGTTAGAGCAGGAAATCTATGGACTCTTTACTGTAAGAGCAGTGAGACTATGGATTCTTTACTGTAAGAGCAGTGAGACTATGGACTCTTTACTGTAAGAGCAGTGAGACTATGGACTCTTTACTGTAAGAGCAGTGAGACTATGGACTCTTTACTGTAAGAGCAGTGAGACTATGGACTCTTTACTGTAAGAGCAGTGAGACTATGGACTCTTTACTGTAAGAGCAGTGAGACTATGGACTCTTTACTGTAAGAGCGGTGAGACTATGGACTCTTTACTGTAAGAGCAGTGAGACTATGGACTCTTTACTGTAAGAGCAGTGAGACTATGGACTCTTTACTGTAAGAGCGGTGAGACTATGGACTCTTTACTGTAAGAGCAGTGAGACTATGTACTCTATACGGTAAGAGCGGTGAGACTATGGATTCTTTACTGTAAGAGCAGTGAGACTATGGACTCTTTACTGTAAGAGCGGTGAGACTATGGACTCTTTACTGTAAGAGCAGTGAGACTATGTACTCTATACGGTAAGAGCAGTGAGACTATGGACTCTATACTGTAAGAGCAGTGAGACTATGGACTCTATACTGTACGAGCAGTAAGACTATGGACTCTATACTGTAAGAGCAGTGAGACTATGGACTCTGTACTGTAAGAGCAGTGAGACTGTGGACTCTTTACTGTAAGAGCAGTGAGACTATGGACTCTTTACTGTAAGAGCAGCGAGACTATGGACTCTTTACTGTAAGAGCAGTGAGACTATGGACTCTTTACTGTAAGAGCGGTGAGACTATGGACTCTTTACTGTAAGAGCGGTGAGACTATGGACTCTATACTGTAAGAGCAGTGAGACTATGGACTCTTTACTGTAAGAGCAGTGAGACTATGGACTCTTTACTGTAAGACCGGTGAGACTATGGACTCTTTACTGTAAGAGCGGTGAGACTATGGACTCTATACTGTAAGAGCAGTGAGACTATGGACTCTTTACTGTAAGAGCAGTGAGACTATGGACTCTTTACTGTATGAGCAGTGAGACTATGGACTCTTTACTGTAAGAGCAGTGAGACTATGGACTCTATACTGTAAGAGCAGTGAGACTATGGACTCTATACTGTAAGAGCAGTGAGACTATGGACTCTTTACTGTAAGAGCAGTGAGACTATGGACTCTTTACTGTAAGAGCAGTGAGACTATGGATTCTTTACTGTAAGAGCGGTGAGACTATGGACTCTATACTGTAAGAACAGTGAGACTATGGACTCTATACTGTAAGAGCAGTGAGACTATGGACTCTATACTGTAAGAGCAGTGAGACTATGGACTCTATACGGTAAGAGCAGTGAGACTATGGACTCTTTACTGTAAGAGCAGTGAGACTATGGACTCTTTACTGTAAGAGCAGTGAGACTATGGACTCTTTACTGTAAGAGCAGTGAGACTATGGACTCTTTACTGTAAGAGCAGTGAGACTATGGACTCTTTACTGTAAGAGCAGTGAGACTATGGACTCTTTACTGTAAGAGCGGTGAGACTATGGACTCTTTACTGTAAGAGCAGTGAGACTATGGACTCTTTACTGTAAGAGCAGTGAGACTATGGACTCTTTACTGTAAGAGCAGTGAGACTATGGACTCTTTACTGTAAGAGCAGTGAGACTATGGACTCTTTACGGTAAGAGCAGTGAGACTATGGACTCTTTACTGTAAGAGCAGTGAGACTATGGACTCTTTACTGTAAGAGCAGTGAGACTATGGACTCTTTACTGTAAGAGCAGTGAGACTATGGACTCTGTACTGTAAGAGCAGTGAGACTATGGACTCTTTACTGTAAGAGCAGTGAGACTATGGACTCTTTACTGTAAGAGCAGTGAGACTATGGACTCTATACTGTAAGAGCAGTGAGACTATGGACTCTTTACTGTAAGAGCAGTGAGACTATGGACTCTTTACTGTAAGAGCAGTGAGACTATGGACTCTTTACTGTAAGAGCAGTGAGACTATGGACTATATACTGTAAGAGCGGTGAGACTATGGACTCTTTACTGTAAAAGCGGTGAGACTATGGACTCTTTACTGTAAGAGCAGTGAGACTATGGACTCTTTACGGTAAGAGCAGTGAGACTATGGACTCTTTACGGTAAGAGCAGTGAGACTATGGACTCTTTACTGTAAGAGCAGTGAGACTATGGACTCTATACTGTAAGAGCAGTGAGACTATGGACTCTTTACTGTAAGAGCGGTGAGACTATGGACTCTATACTGTAGGAGCAGTGAGACTATGGACTCTTTACTGTAAGAGCAGTGAGACTATGGACTCTTTACTGTAAGAGCAGTGAGACTATGGACTCTTTACTGTAAGAGCAGTGAGACTATGGACTCTTTACTGTAAGAGCAGTGAGACTATGGACTCTTTACTGTAAGAGCAGTGACACTATGGACTCTTTACTGTAAGAGCAGTGAGACTATGGACTCTTTACGGTAAGAGCAGTGAGACTATGGACTCTTTACGGTAAGAGCAGTGAGACTATGGACTCTTTACGGTAAGAGCAGTGAGACTATGGACTCTTTACGGTAAGAGCAGTGACACTATGGACTCTATACTGTAAGAGCAGTGAGACTATGGACTCTTTACGGTAAGAGCAGTGAGACTATGGACTCTATACTGTAAGAGCAGTGAGACTATGGACTCTTTACTGTAAGAGCAGTGAGACTATGGACTCTTTACTGTAAGAGCAGTGAGACTATGGACTCTTTACTGTAAGAGCAGTGAGACTATGGACTCTTTACGGTAAGAGCAGTGAGACTATGGACTCTTTACGGTAAGAGCAGTGAGACTATGGACTCTTTACGGTAAGAGCAGTGAGACTATGGACTCTTTACGGTAAGAGCAGTGACACTATGGACTCTATACTGTAAGAGCAGTGAGACTATGGACTCTTTACGGTAAGAGCAGTGAGACTATGGACTCTATACTGTAAGAGCAGTGAGACTATGGACTCTTTACTGTAAGAGCAGTGAGACTATGGACTCTATACGGTAAGAGCAGTGAGACTATGGACTCTTTACGGTAAGAGCAGTGAGACTATGGACTCTTTACGGTAAGAGCAGTGAGACTATGGACTCTTTACGGTAAGAGCAGTGACACTATGGACTCTATACTGTAAGAGCGGTGAGACTATGGACTCTTTACGGTAAGAGCAGTGAGACTATGGACTCTATACTGTAAGAGCAGTGAGACTATGGACTCTATACTGTAAGAGCAGTGAGACTATGGACTCTATACTGTAAGAGCAGTGAGACTATGGACTCTTTACTGTAAGAGCAGTGAGACTATGGACTCTTTACTGTAAGAGCAGTGAGACTATGGACTCTTTACTGTAAGAGCAGTGAGACTATGGACTCTATACTGTAAGAGCGGTGAGACTATGGACTCTTTACGGTAAGAGCAGTGACACTATGGACTCTATACTGTAAGAGCAGTGAGACTATGGACTCTATACTGTAAGAGCAGTGAGACTATGGACTCTATACTGTAAGAGCAGTGAGACTATGGACTCTTTACTGTAAGAGCAGTGAGACTATGGACTCTTTACTGTAAGAGCAGTGAGACTATGGACTCTTTACTGTAAGAGCAGTGAGACTATGGACTCTATACGGTAAGAGCAGTGAGACTATGGACTCTTTACTGTAAGAGCAGTGAGACTATGGACTCTATACTGTAAGAGCAGTGAGACTATGGACTCTATACTGTAAGAGCAGTGAGACTATGGACTCTATACTGTAAGAGCAGTGAGACTATGGACTCTTTACTGTAAGAGCAGTGAGACTATGGACTCTTTACTGTAAGAGCAGTGAGACTATGGACTCTTTACGGTAAGAGCAGTGAGACTATGGACTCTTTACGGTAAGAGCAGTGAGACTATGGACTCTTTACTGTAAGAGCAGTGAGACTATGGACTCTATACTGTAAGAGCAGTGAGACTATGGACTCTTTACTGTAAGAGCGGTGAGACTATGGACTCTATACTGTAGGAGCAGTGAGACTATGGACTCTTTACTGTAAGAGCAGTGAGACTATGGACTCTTTACTGTAAGAGCAGTGAGACTATGGACTCTTTACTGTAAGAGCAGTGAGACTATGGACTCTTTACTGTAAGAGCAGTGAGACTATGGACTCTTTACTGTAAGAGCAGTGACACTATGGACTCTTTACTGTAAGAGCAGTGAGACTATGGACTCTTTACGGTAAGAGCAGTGAGACTATGGACTCTTTACGGTAAGAGCAGTGAGACTATGGACTCTTTACGGTAAGAGCAGTGAGACTATGGACTCTTTACGGTAAGAGCAGTGACACTATGGACTCTATACTGTAAGAGCAGTGAGACTATGGACTCTTTACGGTAAGAGCAGTGAGACTATGGACTCTATACTGTAAGAGCAGTGAGACTATGGACTCTTTACTGTAAGAGCAGTGAGACTATGGACTCTTTACTGTAAGAGCAGTGAGACTATGGACTCTTTACTGTAAGAGCAGTGAGACTATGGACTCTATACGGTAAGAGCAGTGAGACTATGGACTCTTTACGGTAAGAGCAGTGAGACTATGGACTCTTTACGGTAAGAGCAGTGAGACTATGGACTCTTTACGGTAAGAGCAGTGACACTATGGACTCTATACTGTAAGAGCAGTGAGACTATGGACTCTTTACGGTAAGAGCAGTGAGACTATGGACTCTATACTGTAAGAGCAGTGAGACTATGGACTCTTTACTGTAAGAGCAGTGAGACTATGGACTCTTTACTGTAAGAGCAGTGAGACTATGGACTCTTTACTGTAAGAGCAGTGAGACTATGGACTCTTTACGGTAAGAGCAGTGAGACTATGGACTCTTTACGGTAAGAGCAGTGAGACTATGGACTCTTTACGGTAAGAGCAGTGAGACTATGGACTCTTTACGGTAAGAGCAGTGACACTATGGACTCTATACTGTAAGAGCAGTGAGACTATGGACTCTTTACGGTAAGAGCAGTGAGACTATGGACTCTATACTGTAAGAGCAGTGAGACTATGGACTCTTTACTGTAAGAGCAGTGAGACTATGGACTCTATACGGTAAGAGCAGTGAGACTATGGACTCTTTACGGTAAGAGCAGTGAGACTATGGACTCTTTACGGTAAGAGCAGTGAGACTATGGACTCTTTACGGTAAGAGCAGTGACACTATGGACTCTATACTGTAAGAGCGGTGAGACTATGGACTCTTTACGGTAAGAGCAGTGAGACTATGGACTCTATACTGTAAGAGCAGTGAGACTATGGACTCTATACTGTAAGAGCAGTGAGACTATGGACTCTATACTGTAAGAGCAGTGAGACTATGGACTCTTTACTGTAAGAGCAGTGAGACTATGGACTCTTTACTGTAAGAGCAGTGAGACTATGGACTCTTTACTGTAAGAGCAGTGAGACTATGGACTCTATACTGTAAGAGCGGTGAGACTATGGACTCTTTACGGTAAGAGCAGTGACACTATGGACTCTATACTGTAAGAGCAGTGAGACTATGGACTCTATACTGTAAGAGCAGTGAGACTATGGACTCTATACTGTAAGAGCAGTGAGACTATGGACTCTTTACTGTAAGAGCAGTGAGACTATGGACTCTTTACTGTAAGAGCAGTGAGACTATGGACTCTTTACTGTAAGAGCAGTGAGACTATGGACTCTATACGGTAAGAGCAGTGAGACTATGGACTCTTTACGGTAAGAGCAGTGAGACTATGGACTCTTTACGGTAAGAGCAGTGAGACTATGGACTCTTTACGGTAAGAGCAGTGACACTATGGACTCTATACTGTAAGAGCGGTGAGACTATGGACTCTTTACGGTAAGAGCAGTGAGACTATGGACTCTATACTGTAAGAGCAGTGAGACTATGGACTCTTTACTGTAAGAGCAGTGAGACTATGGACTCTTTACTGTAAGAGCAGTGAGACTGTGGACTCTATACTGTAAGAGCAGCGAGACTATGGACTCTTTACTGTAAGAGCAGTGAGACTATGGACTCTTTACTGTAAGAGCAGTGAGACTATGGACTCTTTACTGTAAGAACAGTGAGACTATGGACTCTATACTATAAGAGCAGTGAGACTATGGACTCTTTACTGTAAGAGCAGTGAGACTATGGACTCTATACGGTAAGAGCAGTGAGACTATGGACTCTATACGGTAAGAGCAGTGAGACTATGGACTCTTTACGGTAAGAGCAGTGAGACTATGGACTCTTCACTGTAAGAGCAGGGAGACTATGGACTCTTTACGGTAAGAGCAGTGAGACTATGGACTCTTTACGGTAAGAGCAGTGACACTATGGACTCTATATTGTAAGAGCAGTGAGACTATGGACTCTTTACGGTAAGAGCAGTGAGACTATGGACTCTATACTGTAAGAGCAGTGAGACTATGGACTCTTTACTGTAAGAGCAGTGAGACTATGGACTCTATACGGTAAGAGCAGTGAGACTATGGACTCTTTACGGTAAGAGCAGTGAGACTATGGACTCTTTACGGTAAGAGCAGTGAGACTATGGACTCTTTACGGTAAGAGCAGTGACACTATGGACTCTATACTGTAAGAGCGGTGAGACTATGGACTCTTTACGGTAAGAGCAGTGAGACTATGGACTCTATACTGTAAGAGCAGTGAGACTATGGACTCTATACTGTAAGAGCAGTGAGACTATGGACTCTATACTGTAAGAGCAGTGAGACTATGGACTCTTTACTGTAAGAGCAGTGAGACTATGGACTCTTTACTGTAAGAGCAGTGAGACTATGGACTCTTTACTGTAAGAGCAGTGAGACTATGGACTCTATACTGTAAGAGCGGTGAGACTATGGACTCTTTACGGTAAGAGCAGTGACACTATGGACTCTATACTGTAAGAGCAGTGAGACTATGGACTCTATACTGTAAGAGCAGTGAGACTATGGACTCTATACTGTAAGAGCAGTGAGACTATGGACTCTTTACTGTAAGAGCAGTGAGACTATGGACTCTTTACTGTAAGAGCAGTGAGACTATGGACTCTTTACTGTAAGAGCAGTGAGACTATGGACTCTATACGGTAAGAGCAGTGAGACTATGGACTCTTTACGGTAAGAGCAGTGAGACTATGGACTCTTTACGGTAAGAGCAGTGAGACTATGGACTCTTTACGGTAAGAGCAGTGACACTATGGACTCTATACTGTAAGAGCGGTGAGACTATGGACTCTTTACGGTAAGAGCAGTGAGACTATGGACTCTATACTGTAAGAGCAGTGAGACTATGGACTCTTTACTGTAAGAGCAGTGAGACTATGGACTCTTTACTGTAAGAGCAGTGAGACTGTGGACTCTTTACTGTAAGAGCAGTGAGACTATGGACTCTTTACTGTAAGAGCAGTGAGACTATGGACTCTTTACTGTAAGAGCAGTGAGACTATGGACTCTATACTGTAAGAGCGGTGAGACTATGGACTCTTTACGGTAAGAGCAGTGACACTATGGACTCTATACTGTAAGAGCAGTGAGACTATGGACTCTATACTGTAAGAGCAGTGAGACTATGGACTCTATACTGTAAGAGCAGTGAGACTATGGACTCTTTACTGTAAGAGCAGTGAGACTATGGACTCTTTACTGTAAGAGCAGTGAGACTATGGACTCTTTACTGTAAGAGCAGTGAGACTATGGACTCTATACGGTAAGAGCAGTGAGACTATGGACTCTTTACGGTAAGAGCAGTGAGACTATGGACTCTTTACGGTAAGAGCAGTGAGACTATGGACTCTTTACGGTAAGAGCAGTGACACTATGGACTCTATACTGTAAGAGCGGTGAGACTATGGACTCTTTACGGTAAGAGCAGTGAGACTATGGACTCTTTACTGTAAGAGCAGTGAGAATATGGACTCTTTACGGTAAGAGCAGTGACACTATGGACTCTATACTGTAAGAGCGGTGAGACTATGGACTCTTTACTGTAAGAGCAGTGAGACTATGGACTCTATACTGTAAGAGCAGTGAGACTATGGACTCTTTACTGTAAGAGCAGTGAGACTATGGACTCTATACTGTAAGAGCAGTGAGACTATGGACTCTTTACTGTAAGAGCAGCGAGACTATGGACTCTTTACTGTAAGAGCAGTGAGACTATGGACTCTTTACTGTAAGAGCAGCGAGACTATGGACTCTTTACTGTAAGAGCAGTGAGACTATGGACTCTTTACTGTAAGAGCAGTGAGACTATGGACTCTATACGGTAAGAGCAGTGAGACTATGGACTCTATACGGTAAGAGCAGTGAGACTATGGACTCTTTACGGTAAGAGCAGTGAGACTATGGACTCTTCACTGTAAGAGCAGGGAGACTATGGACTCTTTACGGTAAGAGCAGTGAGACTATGGACTCTATACTGTAAGAGCAGGGAGACTATGGACTCTTTACGGTAAGAGCAGTGAGACTATGGACTCTTTACGGTAAGAGCAGTGAGACTATGGGGCTCTCTGCCTGAGGAGGTGGTGATGGTGAGTACAATAAAGGAATTCAGGAGGGTCCTGGATGTATTTCTGGAGTGTAATAATATTACAGGCTATAGCTACTAGAGAGGGGTCGTTGATCCAGGGAGTTATTCTGATGCCTGATTGGAGTCGGAAAGGAATTTTTATTCCTCTAAAGTGAGGAAAATTGGCTTCTACCTCACAGGGTTTTTTTTGCCTTCCTCTGGATCAACTTGCAGGATAACAGGCCGAACTGGATGGACTATGTTACTATGTTACCCCCCCCCCAAAAAAAAGTTAAATAATGTAAAATCAATGCAGAACGGCTAATAGGACATACGTATCTTTCCTATTAATACACCCCGTAAATGGCTGTATCACAGAACTTGCACCCCAATCACAAGCAAGATTTTCTGGAATTACTGATGTATCATATCGTGCAAACAACCTAAAAGCAATTTGGATCCCCAATAAGGGCAGCAAGGTGTAATAGAATCGCTCCTGTTACCCAGGCCGTACACTCTCCTATTGCACCCTGTTCTCCTTTTATAGTGTAGATGATTCCTCCCTATCCTTTCCCTGCACCTTGACTAATCTTCCCCTGAACTTGTAAATCCCTTTTTCAGCACAATGAAGTCTTTCCTAGCACTGTCCCTAGCGCCTCCTGACGTCTCTTCCTGCACTAAGCGCACTGGAAAATGGCAGAATCCAAGATGGCTGAGACTATTTATAGGGCTGTGACATCACAGGGCTCGCTGGCTGCTGATTGGCTGCATGCATGGCATTGTGGGTGATCCCTCGTTCCCAGAGTTCCTTGCTCCATGTCCTAACACGTGCAGCAGCCATTTTAGGAAAAAAATGTATTCGTTACCACAAAGAGTGAGTAAATTCAGTCATAAGAGGCGAGAAGCATTCTTTACAGTAAGAGCGGTGAATCTTTGGAATAGCTGCAGGATTACATTACAATCACTTAATTAATTTAAATTTTTTTTTCTTTTTTTTAACCCCTATTTCATTTTTTGCAAAACTGACCAGTGTCACTTTAAGTGCTGATAACTTTAAAACGCTTTGACTTATCCAGGCCGTTCTGAGACTGTTTTTTCGTCACATATTGTACTTCATGACACTGCTAAAATTGGGTCAATAAAGTAAATTTTTTTGCATAAAAAAATACCAGATTTACCCAAAATTTTGAAAAATTAGCAAATTTCTAAGTTTCAGTTTCTCTACTTCTGTAATACATAGTAATACCCCCAAAAACATTCCCCATATGTCTACTTCATGTTTGTAGAATTTTGGGAATGATATTTTATTTTTTGTTTAGAAGCAAATTTTTCAGAAATTTACAAAAACCCAATTTTTAGGGACCACTACAGGTCTGAAGTCACTTTGTGAGGCTTACATAATAGAAACCGCCCAAAAATGACCCGATTCTATAAACTACACCCCTCAGGGTATTCAAAACTGATTTTACAAACTTCGTTAACCCTTTAGGTGTTGCACAACAGTTGTTGGCAAATGGGGAAGAAATTTGAGAATTTCATTTTTTTGCCTAATTTTCCATTTTAACCCATTTTTTCCAGTAACAAAGCAAGGGTTAACAGCCAAACAAGACTGTATCTTTATTGCCCTGACTCTGCCGTTTACAGAAACACCCAATATGTGGCCGTAAACTACTGTACGGCCACACAGCGGGGCATAGAGTGAAATTTGCGCCGTATGGTTTTTGGAAGCCAGATTTTGCTGGACTGTTTTTTTGACACCATGTCCCATTTGAAGCCCCCCTGATGCACCCCTAGAGTAGAAACTCCATAAAAGTGACCCCATCTAAGAAACTACACCCCTCAAGGTATTTAAAACTGATTTTACAAACTTTGTTAACCCTTTAGGTGTTGCACAAGATTTAATGGAAAATAGATACAATTTCAAAATTTCACTTTTTTGGCAGATTTTCCATTTTAATATTTTTTTTCCAGTTACAAAGCAATGGTTAACAGCCAAACAAAACGTATTATTTATGGCCCTGATTCTGTAGTTTACAGAAACACCCCATATGTGGTCGTAAACTGCTGTACGGGCACACGGCAGGGCGCAGAAGGAAAGGAATGCCATACGGTTTTTGGAAGGCAGATTTTGCTGGACTGGTTTTTTTGACACCATGTCCCATTTGAAGCCCCCTGATGCACCCCTAGAGTAGAAACTCCATAAAAGTGACCCCATTTTAGAAACTACGGGATAGGGTGGCCGTTTTGTTGGTACTAGTTTAGGGTACATATGATTTTTGGTTGCTCTATATTACACTTTTTTGTGCGGCAAGGTAACAAGAAATAGATTTTTTGGCACGTTTTTTTTTTGTTATTTACAACATTCATCTGACAGGTTAGACCATGTGGTAATTTTATAGAGCAGGTTGTCACGGACGCGGCGATACCTAATATGTATACAATTTTTTTTATTTATGTAAGTTTTACACAATGATTTCATTTTTAAAACAAAAAAAAATGTTTTAGTGTCTCCATAGTCTAAGAGCCATAGTTTTTTTTAGTTTTGGGGCAATTGTCTTAAGTAGGGTCTCATTTTTTGCGGGATGAGATGACGGCACTATTTTGGGGTGCATATGACTTTTTGATCGCTTGCTATCACACTTTTTGTGACGTAAGATGACACGATACGGACGCAGCAATACCTGTATACTTTTTTTTATTTATTTAAGTTTTACACAATGATTTCATTTTTGAAACAAAAAAAATCATGTTTTAGTGTTTCCATAGTCTGAGAGCCATAGTTTTTTCAGTTTTTGGGCGATTATCTTGGGTAGGGTATGATTTTTGCGGGATGAGATGACGGTTTGATTGGTACTATTTTGGCGTACATGCGACTTTCTTGATCACTTTTATTACCTTTTTTGGGAAGTAAGGTGGGCAAAATTTCAATTTCATCATAGTTTTTATTTTTTTATTTTTATGGCGTTCACCGTGCAGGGAAAGTAACATGATCGTTTTATAGTTCAGGTCGTTACGGACGCGGCGATACCAAACATGTGTAGGGAATTTTATTTTTTTCATTTTTAATCAGTGATAAATGTGTTTTTTGATTTTTACTTTTTTTTTTACTTTTTTTTACTTTTCTTTTAACCAGACCCACTTGTTTCTTGAAGATCCAATGGGTCTGATGTCTGTATCATACAGTACAGTACACTATATAGTGTTTTGTACTGTATTTTACTTACACTTTGTCTGAACAGATCTATGCCTTTAGCACAGATCTGTTCAGCACCATGGACAGCAGGATGCCTGAGAAGGCGTCCTGTTGCCATGGGAACCTTCCCCGTCTGCTCAGTACTGGTCAGAACTTCGCAGACGGGGAAGGGTAAGGACGGGGCTGTCGGGGGCTGTCTGGGAGCTCTCTCCCTCTCCATCGGGGGGCTGCAATGGCACAGCAGCCCCCCGATGGGAGAGGGAGGGAGCTCCCTCTTACTGTTAACTTTTTCCATACAGCAGTCCGTACGGACCGTGGTATGGAAAGGGTTAAACGGCTGACAGATGTCAGCCGTTTATACCAGGGTGTCAGCAATGTGCTGGTACCCTGGTTTACCCACTAACCACCAACGATTATTCAAGGGGAGGCGGGCGGGGGATCGCGATCGAGCCTGCCGCACCGCCCGCCTCCCGCACCACTCCCACCGCCCACAACTCCCCCCCCCCCCCCCCGCAAAAAATCATGCAGGGGTGCAGGGGGGGTGGAAAATCGATATTTGAGGGACACTAAAGTTTCTGATCAGAAACTGCAGAAAGCGCAGCAAACCGCAGGTCTGAATTGACCTGCGGTTTGCGTCGATCGCCGATAGGGGGGGTCACATGACCCCCCCGGCGTTGTGACAGGATGCCGGCTGAATGATTTCAGCCGGCACCCCGTTCCCATTAACCCCCGCGGCGCCGGAATCTTTATTTAAAGTTAGGACGTATCTGTACGCACTGAGTCCTTAAGGGGTTAAATGGATTTTTGTCTTCCTCTGGATCAACTTGCAGGATAAAAGCTGAACTGGATGGGCGGAGGGCATTTTACTATGTTACACCATGTGCTCATCTTGTCCTCTGGCTGCGCAGGTCGGAGGTGTTCCCTTCGTACAGGCATCTGGTTCCATAATGTCTGCGGTCTGAGGTTCATTCTGATGTCTGTTACGTGAAGTTACATTGTATCTTTAGCTGCTTCTTCTGTCAGATTTACATAAATGTGATTATCTATGGAAATGAAGTCACGGCAATTATTTCACTAATTATTCTCCTTAGAAACCCAAAGAAAAAATGGTGAGATACAAACAATAATGAAGTCAAATTCATTTCATTTGGTTATTATCAGTTTTTCAGAAATAATGGACTATAGAAAAGCAGAAGCTCAAGATACGATTCCACAAATCTTCTGCCGTGTCAATTGTCAGTGACATGGGAAGTGTCGGATCAAGCGGAAGTGCAATGTCTGCATCTGAGCAGGGGCCCTCAGGTGATGGGGCCACTGCCACCTACAAGATGGCGTGCAGGATTTCAGCAGATTAAACTATCATCAAAAAGACCCTGAACATGAAAAGGGCCCATATATCTTTTCTGACTGTTTCCACCCCAAGGGCATGCATACCATAGAGGCAGAGCATGCAGCTGCTATGGGACCATAGGCGAATGGCGAGGTCCTGTGCGGGACGCTCTTCTCAAAGCTACTGAATAAGTGGTGAATTATGAAAGTATCTGGATGAACAAATGCCAGAATAATAAAAACAACAAAAATAACTGTCCTTGATAAATCATGAAATAGTTAATAATACAATAAAATACTGCTACTACAAATATAAATAATACTGTTATTTCTACTAATAAAATAATGAACAGAAATAATATAAATTCTACCAACAATAAATGATGATTTAAAGCACCGCTACTGCAGCTAATAGTATTCTGAAATGGTACTAATATAAAAAATGCTAATACCAATGGCACTAATATGACCCGTCCCCCGGGTTCCTGTCCTGTGATTGTTTAAATTGGCAAATTTAGCTACTTAGCATTTTCCTGACTCAATACTTTGATTTCAGCTGCAGGATGGAGGTGCGGACTCTGGACGATTTCCTATTAACTCGAGGGGCAGAGTGTTTCTATAGCCCATGGCCATTATATTGACTAGAAATTCAGATATCCCAATCCAATATGGGCAAAGAATAACAGCTCACACCCCGAATACAGCACATAAATCTGCGCGCAATCACACGACGACCGCCGTTGTCTGAAGTATTCGTGTTCTGCTGATGAACGTGATGCGGGGTAAACGTAACATAAGGTCGGGAACGCCGCTATATTCTGGCAAAGCATGAAAGCTATGAACACCTTTGGGGGCCATTTTTTTATGATTGCATTTTACTCATTTTGGGCAACAAACTGCTTTTTCCTTTGGTCTTTACATAAAAACTGTTCACGCTTTCTGTTCTCCATCCCCCACTTTCAGTAACTCTGCCGGCTGCCTTGCAGCTGCTCCAAGGGCCAGATGTGACGCTCTTACCTCTGAACTCCTGACAGCTCACAAACACGCATTATAGCTCAATTCTTATCAGTTTGATAACAGTTTAGCTTAAATGAGCATTTATGAGCGGTCACCCAGCTTTCCCAGCCGCTGATATAAGCAATTCGCTGAACAGAGCTCTTTATTTCTATGTAAATCATTTATTAAACAACCCGTAATGAAACAGAAGTAAACTGCTTAATCAGCCATAAGTCTAACTACCTGCTCGTGACGCCTGCGGCTTCTGCGGCGTTATCCTACAGCGAGGAAGGAGACAAGGTATAAGAAGTACTTGTAACCCCACATGATACATAAGCCGGATCCTAAGAGAGCACTTATAGTATGAGTCACCAAAAATGTGACTCAAGTGCGTCTTCAGTGCTGAATCCAGAAGGACTTCTAGAAGTAGGCGGAAAATAATTGGGAAAAGAATCTATTCAGCCACAACAATAAAACACAGAGCACCAGATTATATCACAATGTAACAATGTAACAAACTCCACTGCTACACTGTGCAAATACAATTAGTTACATCCTGCATTATACTCCAGAGCTGCATTCTTAGGGCACTTTCAGTTCAGGAGTTCCGTCCTAGAGGCTCAATACCAGAAAAGAACTGATCAGTTGTATTCCCATGCATTCTGAATGGAGAGCGATCGATGCATCAGGAATGGATGTCTTCAGTGTCTTCAGTTCAGTCTTTTTGACTTTTCAGGATGGAGATAATACCGCAGCATGCTACGGTTTTATCTCCGTCACAAATTCCGGAACACTTGCCGGAATGCCAGATACGGCATTAATTTACATTGAAATGTATTAGTGCCGGATCCGTCCTTCCAGTCTGTGCATGCGCAGACCGGTAAAGATGTGAAAAACAATATATAACGGATCCGTTTCTCCGGATGACATCTGGAAAGACGGATCCGTTCTTGCAAATGCTGTCTGTTTGCATGCAGATTGCCGGATCCGGCAGGTAGTTACGGCGATAGAACTGCTTGCCGGATCACTCTGCAACAAGTGTGAAAGTAGCCTTAGTGTTGCAGATTTCTTATTAACACTCAGGATGCTGGGCCTGTCATTCATGCCCAGTTACTCCCAGAGCTGCACTCACTATTCTGCTTGTGCAGTCACTGTGTACATACATTACGTATCCTGTACTGATCCTGAGTTATATTCTGTATTATACTCCAGAGCTGCACTCACTATTCTGCTGATGCAGTCACTGTGTACATACATTACGTATCCTGTACTGATCCTGAGTTACACCCTGTATTATACTCCAGAGCTGCACTCACTATTCTGCTGGTGCAGTCACTGTGTACATACATTATTTATCCTGTACTGATCCTGAGTTACATCCTGTATTATACCCCAGAGCTGTACTCACTATTCTGCTGGTGCAGTCACTGTGTACATACATTACTTATCCTGTACTGATCCTGAGTTACATCCTGTATTATACTCCAGAGCTGCACTCACTATTCTGCTGGTGCAGTCACTGTGTACATACATTACTTATCCTGTACTGATCCTGAGTTACATCCTGTATTATACTCCAGAGCTGCACTCACTATTCTGCTGGTGCAGTCACTGTGCACATACATTACTTATCCTGTACTGATCCTGAGTTACATCCTGTATTATACTCCAGAGCTGCACTCACTATTCTGCTGGTGCAGTCACTGTGCACATACATTACTTATCCTGTACTGATCCTGAGTTACATCCTGTATTATACTCCAGAGCTGCACTCACTATTCTGCTGGTGGGGTCACTGTGTACATACATTACTTATCCTGTACTGATCCTGAGTTACATCCTGTATTATACTCCAGAGCTGCACTCACTATTCTGCTGGTGCAGTCACTGTGCACATACATTACTTATCCTGTACTGATCCTGAGTTACATCCTGTTGTCACGGCTGAGGATGGGGGAAATCCTCAGCCGTGTGCAGCCCGGTGATGTTATGGCTGCTTGACCAAGAAGACAGGATTAGGGAGCAGGTCACCTCCTAAACGCATCCCTAACCTGACCCTGGCTCCTAGCTACATGAGCCAACCTTGATGGTAGGAGGGCTCATGCTCCGGAACCTAGAAGTCCCTGCTAGCCCTCAAGATGGCCCTAAACTAGGAGCTGAGTAAGACAACCCACTCCTCCTAGACACGGAGGAGCAGGAGTCTCAACGGCCAAGCTGCTGGAAAAGGGGAGACATAAACAGCTCTATGGATATGGCAGGTGAACAAAGAGTTCCACCTACCTGCCACAGCCTTGCTGACTGGATCCCTGTGTTAGCAGGGTGCAGATCACAAACGCATCCCCACACAGGGACCCAGATCCATAGCTGCACAAGATCACAACAAAACATCAAACGGACATCACACATCACTAGAAATAAACTTAAAGGGTTTCTATCACTTCATATGACATAATTAGCTGGCAGACACTAGCGATCTGCTAGTGTCTGCTCTGGCCAACCATCCTACTATAATCGCTTGTGGGGCAGCGGTTTTGCTAAAAAACTAACTTTTATAAATATGCTAATGAGCCTCTAGGTGCTATGTGGGCGTCATTAGCACCTAGAGGCTCCGTCTACCTTCATACACAGCCGCCGCCCAGCGCGTCCCTCCAGCCCGCCCATGTCCTCCTCCGTGTGACGCAGCGGCTGAATTCTCGCGCATGCGCCGTGCGCGGCTGTATTCGGCGCATTTGAGATGTCTGAGCTCGGAGCGGTCAGACATTCAATGCGCATGCGCCGAATACATCCGCGCATGCGCATTGAATGTCTGACCGCTCCGAGCTCAGACATCTCAAATGCGCCGAATACAGCCGCGCACGGCGCATGCGCGAGAATTCAGCCGCTGCGTCACACGGAGGAGGACATGGGCGGGCTGGAGGGACGCGCTGGGCGGCGGCTGTGTATGAAGGTAGACGGAGCCTCTAGGTGCTAATGACGCCCACATAGCACCTAGAGGCTCATTAGCATATTTATAAAAGTTAGTTTTTTAGCAAAACCGCTGCCCCACAAGCGATTATAGTAGGATGGTTGGCCAGAGCAGACACTAGCAGATCGCTAGTGTCTGACAGCTAATTATGTCATATGAAGTGATAGAAACCCTTTAATGAGACATTATGGTTATGACCACAGGGGTGGCTCTTACTGGCAGGTAGTAAAGACAGGAGGCTGTATAGGCCAAGAAGCCACACCCCACAGTCGGACACACCCAGTGAGACACACACACACTGGGAAGGGAGTTAACCCTTCCAGCACCAAAGAAGGGAAACACACACTAAAAGGAAAAGTGTCCAAACAACACATACACTGTGGCTGTTGCCGCAGGCAACGACATGGGTGGCACTCATGTCCAGGGAGTCAGCCCGAAGGCCGGGACACTGCCACCACATGTACAACAACGACCAAACGTTGCCACGGGCAACCACAGTGAGGGGAAGATGTACGTGCACACCACACATAACACAGAGTGTACACAGACATACAAACACACACACCTAACAGAAAGATTGCTAGGTGCAACCGCATGAAGATTGCCGCCAGGAGCCTAGCACCTGCTCAGGCTGCTCTACGGCGACAATACCAAAACTACAACGTGTTGCCCGCGGCAACCACAAGTGAGGCAGCACACAAGCGGCCCTCACCTGTGGTTGAACACCAGAACCAAACCGCAGGCAACCGCATGCGGTAGAGGAGTCACGGTCATAGCCATGGCCGTGACACCTGTATTATACTCCAGAGCTGCATTAATTATTCTGCTTGTGGAGTCACTGTGTACATACATTACTTATCCTGTACTGATCCTGAGTTACATCCTGTATTTTACTCCACAGCTGCACTCACTATTCTGCTGGTGCACTATTCTGTTTGGTGGGGTTTTGTTGCCTCTTCTTAGGAAAAACAAAAGGCACCCTTCTAGGAAGTGGCAGACGCCACTGAAAGTCTTCTCTGGGGTTGCAGGAATAAGGAGCAGGAGGAATGCTGTGACTCCTGGCTCCAAGGCACAGTGTCAGACTCAGAAGTCACCTTCATGTCATCCTGCTGTGACTGAGTGGAGGAGTAAGCCATCTAATCCACAGTCTCATCCTCTTTCTCCTCAATCATAATGTGGAGCCTATCAGAAGCCACAGAGAACTGTGCCCATCTACTACTACTGACAGGATGACTGGTGCTGCTAACCACATTCTGACTCTGGGAAGACGAGACATGGCTCTCCCATTTTCCACTGTTCCATTTACCAGACATTTTGTTTGGAGGCCTATAAATGTAAAGTCACAGGTTTCATACATAGATTGTTAAAAGGTAGCAAAATTGCTAGTGTGTTTTCTGTAATTTAAAGACAGAGATGCAACCTCCTTCTACAAACACTCTGATGACTGGTACTGACAATTTACAATGATAATTCAATTAGTGCATTAAAATGTTTTTGCTAAAACTGAAGGGTATTTTGAAGGAATACTCTAACATGGGTATAGGAATGCTGCTATTGCTGTAAAATGTGTTTGCTGTAACTGTATGGTATTTAAAAGTAATCGAATGTGTTACTGAAATTCGCTGAAATGCCCAATTACAAACAGTAGACAGAAGAAATTGATTTTTAGAAATAAAATGACAGTTGCTCAGTATTTGCCGTAGAATGTATGTTATTGATGCTGGAGGTGCTGGCAATAAGCAGATGAACAGTAAAAACTTATAAAAAAATATAAATAAAAAAATCTGTAAATAAAAGCTGGCTCACTGCTCATTCACAGAAAAAAATAAAATTTGCACAAGTTTGTAGTGCAGAGATTGCTAGTAGCTCTCTTTTCCCTGCCTCACTCCCTATGCTTTCCCTGATAAAACCATACTGCTGGCACAGTCTTCCGGCAGGCTGTTCTAGCATAGAATGCTGGGAATCAGCCGGGAAAAAAACGCTGCATGCAGCAGTATTTGTCTGGCTATTTCTCTGCACATTTGCCAGTTTGCGGCTGGATCACTGATGGACCCCGTTATAGTTAATAGGGTCAGACGGCATTCCAGCAGCGTCCGGCAATGCCAGATCCAGCAGGCTGTTTCCAACCAGAACAGCCTGCTGGATTGTTAAACGCTAGTGTGCAAGTAGCCTTAAAGGGGTTCTCCAGGAATTAAGAAAATGAAAATACTTAAAAATAACTTTATTACAAATATATTCCCAAATACATTTCATTAGTTATAATGGCTCATTTTGTCTGGGGAGCAATCATCAGGAGAAATATAATGGCCGCCGTCCTATTAGTGCACACAAAACCTGTCCTAATCACACAGCAGAACAAGTTACTTTTGTCCTCCTGTGTAATTAGGGCAGGCTTTCTGTGGACTAATAGGATGGCGGCCATATTATTTCTCCTAATGATCGCTTCCCAGATAAAAAAGACCAATTATAACTAATGAAAGGCATTTGGGAATATAGTTATAATAAAGTAATATTTAAGTATTTTCATTATATACGTATGTCAATATATATATAGTAGTAGCTCAGGCTTTGAAAGTGAGGCAGTGAGCTAACTGACCACTATTGAAAGGCCAGTAGCATGTGCTATATATAGCAGGGAGAGTGCACATCTATAAACACAGGGAACCGATCATTTATAACTATTCTGTTTGGCTCACTGCTGAGTTTTAATACACTAATAAAGGCTATTTTTTATTTTTGTATCAATTAATAATCTGGGTCACGTTAGGTATTAAGCCAGGTTGGCTTTCTTGTGAATTATGTACCTTTACCCAGATCGGGTCCTCTTCTTTTTGTTTTGTTATATTTTCCATAATATGTGACTCTTTATTGTTCTTTCTCTTCCTCTTCCCTCTCAGAAAGTTTTTTACTTTCTTTATTCCTCTTCCCTCTCTCACTCTATGTTGCTCTCTCACACTTCCTCTTCCCTCTCCTCTCAGACTCTTTGTCGCTATCTCTCTCTTCCCTCTCCTTTCTCAATCTATGTTGCTCTCTTCCTCCTCTATGACTCTTTTTTGCTCTCTCTTTCTCTACCCTCTCAGAGTCTCTGTTTCTCTCTCTTCCTCTTTGACCCTCTGTTGGTCTCTCATCCCCTCTCTGTCTTCTCTAGCTATCTCATCCTCTCCCTGCTGTCTTCCTCTTCTCTCTCTGCCTCCATTGTGCTCTCTCTCTCCCTCTTTCCTTTCAGACTCTCTGTTTCTCTCTCTTCCTCTTCTCTCTCTGCCTCCATTGTGCTCTCTCACTTCCTCTTTCCTTTCAGACTCTCTGTTTCGATCTCTTCCTCTTTCCGCTCATCTTTGTCTCTCTGTTGCTCACACTTCCCCTTCCTGTCTCCCCTCTAGCTCTCTCATCCTCTTCCCTTTCTGCCTCCTTTGTGCTCTCTCTCTTCCTCTTCCCTCTCAGACTCTCTGTTTCTCTCTCTTCCTCTTTCCTCTCTTCTTTGACTCTCTGTTGCTCTCTCTCTTACTCTTCCCTCTCAGACTCTCTGTTTGTCTCTCTTCCTCTGTCCTCTCCTCTTTGTCTCTCTGTTGCTCTCTCTTCCCCACCCTGTCTTCTGTAGCTCTCTAACTCTCTCTTCCTCTCCTTGCTGTCTTCCTCTTCCCTTTCTGCCTCCTTTGTGCTCTCTCTCTTCCTCTTCCCTCTCAGACTCTCTGTTTCTATCTCTTCCTCTGTCCTCTCCTCTTTGTCTCTCTGTTGCTCTCTCTTCCCCACCCTGTCTTCTGTAGCTCTCTAACTCTCTCTTCCTCTCCCTGCTGTCTTCCTCTTCCCTTTCTGCCTCATTTGTGCTCTCTTCCTCTTCCCTCTCAGACTCTCTGTTTCTCTCTCTCTTCCTCTTTCCTCTCCTCTTTGACTCTCTGTTGCTCTCTCTCTTCCTCTTCCCTTTCAGACTCTCTGTTTCTCTCTCTTCCTCTGTCCTCTCCTCTTTGTCTCTCTGTTGCTATTTCTTCCCCGCCCTGTCTCCCCTCTAGCTCTCTTCTCCTCTCCCTGCTATCTTCCTCTTCCCTTTCTGCCTCCTTTGTACTCTCTCTTCCTCTTCCCTCTCAGACTCTCTGTTTCTCTCTCTTCCTCTTTCCTCTCCTCTTTGACTCTCTGTTGCTCTCTCTTCCTCTTCCCTCTATGACTCTCTGTTTCTCTCTCTTCCTCTTTCCTCTCCTCTTTGACTCTCTGTTGCTATCTCTCTTCCTCTTCCCTCTCAGACTCTCTGTTTCTCTCTCTTCCTCTTTACTCTCCTCTTTGACTCTCTGTTGCTATCTCTCTTCCTCTTCCCTCTCAGACTCTCTGTTACTCTCTTCCTCTGTCCTCTCCTCTTTGTCTCTCTGTTGCTCTCTCTTCCCCTCCCTGTCTTCCCTCTAGCTCTCTCGTCCTCTCCCTGCTGTCTTCCTCTTCCCTTTCTGCCTCCTTTGTGCTCTCTCTCTCTTCCCTCTTTGACTCTCTGTTGCTATCTCTCTTCCTCTTCCCTCTCAGACTCTCTGTTTCTCTCTTCCTCTGTCCTCTCCTCTTTGTCTCTCTGTTGCTCTCTCTTCTCCTCCCTATCTCCTCTCTAGCTCTCTAACTCTCTCGTCCTCTCCCTGCTGTCTTCCTCTTCCCTTTCTGCCTCCTTTGTGCTCTCTCTCTCTCTTCCTCTTCCCTCTCAGACTCTCTGTTTCTCTCTTCCTCTGTCCTCTCCTCTTTGTCTCTCTGTTGCTCTCTCTTCTCCTCCCTGTCTCCTCTCTAGCTCTCTAACTCTCTCGTCCTCTCCCTGCTGTCTTCCTCTTCCCTTTCTGCCTCCTTTGTACTCTCTCTCTCTCTTCCCCTTCCCTCTCAGACTCTCTGTTTCTCTCTTCCTCTGTCCTCTCCTCTTCGTCTCTCTGTTGCTCTCTCTTCCCCTCCCTGTCTCCCCTCTAGCTCTCTTGTCCTCTCCCGCCGTTCCATTCCCTTCATGTCCCGCAGTGGGTTCATGCTGTGCTCCTCCTGCTATTCATTATGTGCCGCCACGTTGTGTATTGGCAGAGTTACATTGATGAATAATCTGTATATTCAGGCTGCAGATCTGTGTAATTCTCCTCACACATATTGGTTTTTATGTTCATCTGTTGGGTGAATACACAGAACCCCTCGATCACGACGACGTTAATATGGCAGAGGCAGAGTGTGGGCAGCTGACATCAGGGTCTTACACATAATTAATCCCATTCTTCACTGCTGCTTTCTGCTCCAGGACAGAAATTCCCGATAATTATATTCTCACAACTGATCACTTAAAGGAACAATTACATAGAGGAGCAAAAAGCTTCGGGAGGAATCCGCCAAAGAAGAGAAGACGGGAAATTACAAAATGAAGCAAGGACGAGGCATCTGAAGATCTGTGAATAATACCCACATGTGCTGGTAAAAACTGGGTGGCAGTAATGGCCAGGCAGATGAGAGGTAGCACAGGGGGCACAAACTTTAAAGACACATCTGGGATGAGGCTATGACAACTTTTCAGGCATTACATAGAAGCAGGTTGTCAGCAGAAATAGATGAATAGATGTTACTGTAGTATAAGATGTGTGGATTTCATGTCTAATCACATGTCATTATATCAGTGATGTCATCAGCAGGGGGCGGGGCTATGACTACCTCTCAGACATGATGTACAGGCAGGTTGTCAGCAGTAATAGTCAGAAGAATAGTGTCTCCTGAAAGTGAAAGGGAATGGCAACTACTCTTTACTCATTCCTCTGGGTCTCTCTGCAGCATTTGACACTGTAGACCGCCATCTATTCCTCACTATGCTCCACTCTAGATCAGCATATTTGGTTTTTAGTACCATCTCTATGCTGATGACACCCAACTACATACCTTATCCCTTGACATCACCCCTGCTGTACTCCACAACACCAGTCACTGTCTGCCTGCTGTCTCTAACATCATGCCCTCCAGTGACTGTCCACTGTCTCTAACATCATGCCCTCCAGTGACTGTCCGCTGTCTCTAACATCATGCCCTCCAGTGACTGTCCGCTGTCTATAACATCATGCCCTCCAGTGACTGTCCGCTGTCTCTAACATCATGCCCTCCAGTGACTGTCCGCTGTCTCTAACATCATGCCCTCCAGTGACTGTCCGCTGTCTCTAACATCATGTCCTCCAGTGACTGTCCACTGTCTCTAACATCATGTCCTCCAGTGACTGTCCACTGTCTCTAACATCATGTCCTCCAGTGACTGTCCGCTGTCTATAACATCATGTCCTCCAGTGACTGTCCACTGTCTCTAACATCATGTCCTCCAGTGACTGTCCACTGTCTCTAACATCATGTCCTCCAGTGACTGTCCGATGTCTTTAACAACATGTCCTCCAGTGACCGTCCACTGTCTCTAACATCATGTCCTCCAGTGACTGTCCACTGTCTCTAACATCATGTCCTCCAGTGACTGTCCGCTGTCTATAACATCATGTCCTCCAGTGACTGTCCACTGTCTCTAACATCATGTCCTCCAGTGACTGTCCACTGTCTCTAACATCATGTCCTCCAGTGACTGTCCGATGTCTTTAACAACATGTCCTCCAGTGACCGTCCACTGTCTCTAACATCATGTCCTCCAGTGACTGTCCGCTGTCTATAACATCATGTCCTCCAGTGACTGTCCGCTGTCTCTAACATCATGTCCTCCAGTGACTGTCCACTGTCTCTAACATCATGTCCTCCAGTGACTGTCCACTGTCTCTAACATCATGTCCTCCAGTGACTGTCCACTGTCTCTAACATCATGTCCTCCAGTGACCGTCCGCTGTCTCTAACATCATGTCCTCCAGTGACTGTCCACTGTCTCTAACATCATGTCCTCCAGTGACCGTCCGCTGTCTCTAACATCATGTCCTCCAGTGACTGTCCGATGTCTTTAACAACATGTCCTCTCTCTATCTGAAACTGAATCTTTTTTTTTTTTTTTAACTAAAATTCTTCTCTTTCCCTCATCTACATCCTCTGCGTCTGGAGGAAAGAAGGTTTGTACACAAACATAGAAGAGGATTCTTTACGGTAAGAGCAGTGAGACTATGGATCTCTCTGCCTGAGGAGGTGGTGATGGGGAGTACAATAAAGGAATTCAAGAGGGGCCTGGATGTATTTCTGGAGTGTAATAATATTACAGGCTATAGCTACTAGAGAGGGGTCGTTGATCCAGGGAGTTATTCTGATTGGAGTCGGGAAGAAATTTTTTATTCCCCTAAAGTGGAGAAAATTGGCTTCTACCTCACAGGGTTTTTTGCCTTCCTCTGGATCAACTTGCAGGATGACAGGCCGAACTGGATGGACAAATGTCTTTTTTCGGCCTTATGTACTATGTTACTATGTTACTTATCTACCTAAACCTGATTTTTTTTTTTATTTCAGTCTGTCGTACTATCATTACTCTGGGGCAGCATGCCCGCTGTTCTGGGGTTATTTTTCTTTCCCATATTCAATCTCTACACCAATGCCTCTAGCATTTATCTGTCACTACACCAATGCCTCCAGCCTGTGTCCATCTCTACACCGATGCCTCTAACTAGTGCCAGTCACTACACCAATGTCTCTGGCCTGTACCAGTCACTACACCGAGGTCTCTGGCCTGTACCCGTCTCTACACTGATGCCTCCACTCTGTGCCAGTAACTTCATTGGATGGCCATCCACCACAGAATACAGTTCAAACATCTGACCCACAAACCTCCAGAGTGCTGGAGCTTCTACATCTCCTCCTCATCTCTGTCTACCATCCTACCCGTGCTCTCCAAAGTGCTGCACCCCCTACATCTCCTCCTCATCTCTGTCTACCATCCTACCTGTGCTCTCCACGGTGCTGCATCCCTACATCTCCTCCTCATCTCTGTCTACCATCCTACCTGTGCTCTCCACAGTGCTGCACCTCCTACATCTCCTCCTCATCTCTGTCTACCATCCTACCTGTGCTCTCCACAGTGCTGCACCCCCTACATCTCCTCCTCATCTCTGTCTACCATCCTACCTGTCCTCTCCACAGTGCTGCACCCTTGACATCTCCTCCTCATCTCTGTCTACCATCCTACCCGTACTCTCCACAGTGCTGCACTCCCTACATCTCCTCCTCATCTCTGTCTACCATCCTACCTGTGCTCTCCACAGTGCTGCACCCCCTACATCTCCTCCTCATCTCTGTCTACCATCCTACCTGTACTCTCCACAGTGCTGCACCCCTACATCTCCTCCTCATCACTGTCTACCATCCTACCTGTGCTCTCCACAGTGCTGCACTCCCTACATCTCCTCCTCATCTCTGTCTACCATCCTACCTGTGCTCTCCACAGTGCTGCACCTCCTACATCTCCTCCTCATCTCTGTCTACCATCCTACCTGTGCTCTCCACAGTGCTGCACCCCTACATCTCCTCCTCATCTCTGTCTACCATCCTACCTGTCCTCTCCACAGTGCTGCACCCTTGACATCTCCTCCTCATCTCTGTCTACCATCCTACCCGTACTCTCCACAGTGCTGCACCCCCTACATCTCCTCCTCATCTCTGTCTACCATCCTACCTGTACTCTCCACAGTGCTGCACCTCCTACATCTCATCCTCATATCTGTCTACCATCCTACCTGTGCTCTCCACAGTGCTGCACCTCCTACATCTCCTCCTCATCTCTGTCTACCATCCTACCTGTCCTCTCCACAGTGCTGCACCCCCTACATCTCCTCCTCATCTCTGTCTACCATCCTACCTGTACTCTCCACAGTGCTGCACCTCCTACATCTCATCCTCATATCTGTCTACCATCCTACCTGTGCTCTCCACGGTGCTGCACCTCCTACATCTCCTCCTCATCTCTGTCTACCATCCTACCTGTGCTCTCCACAGTGCTGCACCTCCTACATCTCATCCTCATCTCTGTCTACCATACTACCTGTGCTCTCCACAGTGCTGCACCCCCTACATCTCCTCCTCATCTCTGTCTACCATCCTACCCGTGCTCTCCACGGTGCTGCATCCCTACATCTCCTCCTCATCTCTGTCTACCATCCTACCTGTGCTCTCCACAGTGCTGCACCTCCTACATCTCCTCCTCATCTCTGTCTACCATCCTACCTGTGCTCTCCACAGTGCTGCACCCCCTACATCTCCTCCTCATCTCTGTCTACCATCCTACCTGTCCTCTCCACAGTGCTGCACCCTTGACATCTCCTCCTCATCTCTGTCTACCATCCTACCTGTCCTCTCCACAGTGCTGCACCCTTGACATCTCCTCCTCATCTCTGTCTACCATCCTACCCGTACTCTCCACAGTGCTGCACCCCCTACATCTCCTCCTCATCTCTGTCTACCATCCTACCTGTACTCTCCACAGTGCTGCACCTCCTACATCTCATCCTCATCTCTGTCTACCATCCTACCTGTGCTCTCCACAGTGCTGCACCTCCTACATCTCCTCCTCATCTCTGTCTACCATCCTACCTGTCCTCTCCACAGTGCTGCACCCTTGACATCTCCTCCTCATCTCTGTCTACCATCCTACCTGTCCTCTCCACAGTGCTGCACCCTTGACATCTCCTCCTCATCTCTGTCTACCATCCTACCTGTCCTCTCCACAGTGCTGCACCCTTGACATCTCCTCCTCATCTCTGTCTACCATCCTACCCGTACTCTCCACAGTGCTGCACCCCCTACATCTCCTCCTCATCTCTGTCTACCATCCTACCTGTACTCTCCACAGTGCTGCACCTCCTACATCTCATCCTCATCTCTGTCTACCATCCTACCTGTGCTCTCCACAGTGCTGCACCCCCTACATCTCCTCCTCATCTCTGTCTACCATCCTACCTGTCCTCTCCACAGTGCTGCACCCTTGACATCTCCTCCTCATCTCTGTCTACCATCCTACCTGTCCTCTCCACAGTGCTGCACCCTTGACATCTCCTCCTCATCTCTGTCTACCATCCTACCCGTACTCTCCACAGTGCTGCACCCCCTACATCTCCTCCTCATCTCTGTCTACCATCCTACCTGTACTCTCCACAGTGCTGCACCTCCTACATCTCATCCTCATCTCTGTCTACCATCCTACCTGTGCTCTCCACAGTGCTGCACCTCCTACATCTCCTCCTCATCTCTGTCTACCATCCTACCTGTGCTCCCCACAGTGCTGCACCTCCTACATCTCATCCTCATCTCTGTCTACCATACTACCTGTGCTCTCCACAGTGCTGCATCCCCTACATCTCCTCCTCATCTCTGTCTACCATCCTACCCGTGCTCTCCACGGTGCTGCATCCCTACATCTCCTCCTCATCTCTGTCTACCATCCTACCTGTGCTCTCCACAGTGCTGCACCTCCTACATCTCCTCCTCATCTCTGTCTACCATCCTACCTGTGCTCTCCACAGTGCTGCACCCCCTACATCTCCTCCTCATCTCTGTCTACCATCCTACCTGTCCTCTCCACAGTGCTGCACCCTTGACATCTCCTCCTCATCTCTGTCTACCATCCTACCCATGCTCTGCACAGTGCTGCATCCCCTACATCTCCTCCTCATTTCTGTCTACCATACTACCTGTCCTCTCCACAGTGCTGCACCCCCTATATCTTCTCCTCATCTCTGTCTACCATCCTACCCGTGCTCTCCACAGTGCTGCACCTCCTACATCTCCTCATCATCTCTGTCTACCACCCTACCTGTGCTCTCCCCCCAGTGCTGCACCCCCTACATCTCCTCCTCATCTCTGTCTACCATCCTACCTGTGCTCTCCACAGTGCTGCACCTCCTACATCTCCTCCTCATCTCTGTCTACCATCCTACCTGTACTCTCCACAGTGCTGCACCTCCTACATCTCCTCCTCATCTCTGTCTACCATCCTACCTGTACTCTCCACAGTGCTGCACCCTTGACATCTCCTCCTCATCTCTGTCTATCATACTACCTGTCCTCTCCACAGCTCTCCACCCCTACATCTCCTTCTCATCTCTGTCTACCCGTCTACCTGTGCTCTCCACAGTGCTGCACTCCCTACATCTCCTCCTCATCTCTGTCTACCATCCTACCTGTGCTCTCCACAGTGCTGCACCCTTGACATCTCCTCCTCATCTCTGTCTACCATACTACCTGTCTTCTCCACAGTGCTGCATCTCCTACATCTCCTCCTCATCTCTGTCTACCATCCTACCTGTGCGCTCCACAGTGCTGCACCCCCTACATCTCCTCCTCATCTCTGTCTACCATCCTACCCGTGCTCTCCACAGTACTGCAATCCCTACATCTCCTCCTTATCTCTGTCTATCATCCTACCCATGCTCTGCACAGTGCTGCACCCCCTACATCTCCTCCTCATCTCTGTCTACCATCCTACCTGTGCTCTCCACAGTGCTGCACCTCATACATCTCCTCCTCGTCTCTGTCTACCATCCTACCTGTGCTCTCCACAGTGCTGCAATCCTTACATCTCCTCCTCATCTCTGTCTACCTTCCTACCTGTGCTCTCCACAGTGCTGCACCCCCTACATCTCCTCCTTATCTCTGTCTACCATCCTACCTATGTTCTCCACAGTGCTGCACCCCCTACATCTCCTCTTCATCTCTGTCTACCATCCTACCTGTGCTCTCCACAGTGCTGCACCCCCTACATCTCCTCCTCATCTCTGTCTACCATCCTACCCGTGCTCTCCACAGTGCTGCACCCCCTACATCTCCTCCTCATCTCTGTCTACCATCCTACCTGTGCTCTCCACAGTGCTGCAATCCTTACATCTCCTCCTCATCTCTGTCTACCTTCCTACCTGTGCTCTCCACAGTGCTGCACCCCCTACATCTCCTCCTTATCTCTGTCTACCATCCTACCTGTGCTCTCCACAGTGCTGCACCTCCTACATCTCCTCCTCATCTCTGTCTACCACCCTACCCATGCTCTCCACAGTGCTGCACCCCCTATATCTCCTCCTTATCTCTGTCTACCATCCTACCCGTGCTCTCCACAGTGCTGCACCCTTGACATCTCCTCCTCATCTCTGTCTACCATCCTACCCGTGCTCTCCACAGTGCTGCACCCCTATATCTCCTCCTCATCTCTGTCTACCATCCTACCCGTGCTCTCCACAGTGCTGCACCTCCTACATCTCCCCCTTATCTCTGTCTACCATACTACCCGTGCTCTCCACAGTGCTGCACCCCCTACATCCCCTCCTCATCTCTGTCTACCATCCTACCCGTGCTCTCCACAGTGCTGTACCCCCTACATCCCCTCCTCATCTCTGTCTACCATCCTACCTGTGCTCTCCACAGTGCTGCACCCCTACATCTCCTCCTCATCTCTGTCTACCATCCTACCCGTGCTCTCCACAGTGCTGCACCCCTACATCTCCTCCTCATCTCTGTCTACCATCCTACCTGTGCTCTCCACAGTGCTGCACCTCCTACATCTCCTCCTCATCTCTGTCTACCATCCTACCCGTACTCTCCACAGTGCTGCACCTCCTACATCTCCTCCTCATCTCTGTCTACCATCCTACCTGTACTCTCCACAGTGCTGCACCCCCTACATCTCCTCCTCATCTCTGTCTACCATCCTACCTGTGCTCTCTACAGTGCTGCTCCCCTACATCTCCTCCTTATCTCTGTCTACCATCCTACCCGTGCTCTCCACAGTGCTGCACCCCCTACATCTCCTCCTCATCTCTGTCTACCATCCTACCCGTGCTCTCCACAGTGCTGCACCCCCTACATCTCCTCCTCATATCTGTCTACCATCCTTCCCTGATCTCTAATCTGCCAATTATCTAAAATTGACATCCACCATAATGCGAACCTCTCATTCCCGTTCTTTTCCTGAATTGAACCTGCTTTCTGTGATGCACTTCCCCAGACAATCAGGTTAATTCCCAGCTTCTATAGCTTTTAACCTGCCTTAAAAGCACATCTTTTATGCAGGTTTATCATGTTCCCTAACCTGACCCTCCCTACACTCAATGCACTGGCTCCTGCAGCTCCACCTGCACTGCTCTATTTAATTCATAGATGGCCGAACCACTTTACAGAACGGTCACTTTTACCTTCTGAGCAGGGTTGCCAACTCTCTGGAAATTCCTGGACAAATAGCTGTAAGGAGCAATTAGCTGTGACCATGATTTTTGTGGCTGGTGGTTCTTGTCCAGGACACTGTGTAATCCTCCTCATTTTCTGGCTGTAATACATTTATATTGCTATTCTGAACCATAGACCTGTATTACTTACCGTCTTTATTATTCAGTGTCGTTTTCCAAGTGTCCGTCAATAAATGTTGCCTTTACATGATTTTTAAATAAGTTCTCCAGAAAAGAAGAAGCACTCAGACTTACAACCTGCTTTTGAGTCATTCCCATTTCCTCATAGATTGTCAGCTCTTGTGTTTCATTTCTACATTAGCCTGTAATCCTGCCATGTCGGTTTGGATTTGTACATGAACGCTCTGAGCTGTACAGCGCTGCGGCATATGGAGGCGCTACAGAGATAAAGCTTATTACTATTATTAGATGTTTCTGTTGTATAAGGCGTGGATTTATGCTCGTTAGTAAGGATTGCGCCCATTTCGCGCTCCGCATCTTTCGCTGTCGGCTGATGGATTCTCTGCTGCAGTTTCTATTTTCTGTTATTTTCTTTCTTCGGCTCCTTGAAGAAATGAAGGGGAGAATTGGAGGGGACGGCTGAATTCGTAATCTAATTAGTATTTCATTATAAACACTGCTCTTCTCTCCAGACCCCATTAAAGGGACTGAACAGAATCAATAGATTTCAGGGCCCAAAGAAAATGGACTTAAGTGTATTTCTCATTAAACATCAATGAGCCCGGCGCACATTAAAGTGCAGGGAGGAGAGATTTTTTACACGCTAATGAAAAAGCCTCGAGCCCCGGTGCGGTGAAGGGGGGGGGGAGGTGGATGGGAAATGATTCCTCCTGAAATACATAAAGAAATCACAGGGAGGAAGATGGTGGAGCGAGAGTCACTTCTTATCTTACCTTCCAATGGCAGCGACCGCCCTGACGCAAAACCCTTCAATTCTTCGTCAAGAACATTTGTGGATTTTTTTTTATTCCATTTCAGGTCTAAAGAAATGCTGGGGGTTGTAGTTCCCTGACAGTCGGAGAGCCGCAGGTTCCTGTTGAGGGGGCAGACCAAAGGGCATATTTTTAAAAAAATATTTGGAATGTTATAGGTTATTCTATATAACGCTTGGAAATGTAAAGGCAGAGTACTGGTTTGAAGTTGAATTTTCTAACTTTAAGAGGGTTTTCCAGAATTAGAAAAATGTGGCGCAAAAACAATGCCACCCCTGTCCACAGGTGACGTGCGGTACTACAGCCCATCCACATAAACTTTACTCCAAACAATCCCTCGACTGGTGTGGAGCTGCTTCCAGAAGAAGGTCGCCATGTTTTTTTTTTCTAATTCTAGGCAACCCCTTTAATGAATTGCGGACTGCCGAGCACCTTCCTTATCAGACCTAGTGACACCCGAGGCGGTACCCCCTGTTACTAGGGCAATAATAAAAAAATTAGCAATAAAAAAAGTTAATGTTATAATCCTGTATGAATCTTATATGAACTTATAGGGGGCACAAAGTAGAAGTAAAATAAATAAATATAAAGAGAAGGATAAATAGTAAAATAAAAAAAATACATAAATACATTGATTAACAAGCCAAAAGGATTTGAAGAAAGGAAATAAATAAAAAGTTAATGCTGTCAAACCCGCATCTACTAAAAAAGCAAAGCTGTGTCTGGTCATGAACGGGCGAGAGCGGAGCGGTATAGAAGAGTTCACATCAACGTTCATTTTCTGTTCTTCTGATCCATCAGAAGAACAGAAAAATAAAGGAAAAAAGCGGATTCTGCAAAAAAAATAAGTATCCTGTGCACCATTTCTGCACATTTGGCATCTGTTTGAGCCGCTTCCTTCATGCAGGACTTTTTTATGTCTAAAGAAAAGGGATCTCTGACAGAAATGGCTCAAACTGATGCCAAATGTGCAGAAATGGTGCACAGGATACATTTTTTTGCAGAATCCGTTTTTCCCTTTAATAATAACGGTGATGTGAACTCTCCCTTACAGAGTCCTGTTTAAACCTCGAGTTCCAATTTTTTTTTAGAAACTTAAATACCCAAATGACATTTATTTTTTTATTTTTCAAGGGGTTGTCTCTGTTTTGGACGATACTCTGTGTCCAAGACTGTGTGACCTTAGCCTAGGACCTGATAATCCGCTATTCACAATGAGTCACCCTGATCCCATACTATACAACCCCTGATGGTTCTGGGCGCGGTTCTTCCGATGGGCTGTTAGTTCTGCTCCTGCCTGTGAGAGCTCATCCTTCCTGCTCTTCTTCATTATCTTGTTATTGCTGACAGAACATTACAATTATGTCTTTATAAATGACTTTTGCGCACGTCTCGCTGTTTATATTCGCGGAATCAAGTGATTTGTAGTTTATTGTTTTCAGATTAAATAAAAACAAATAAACCGCGGATCAGGCGCATTACCGGGATTAAGAAGCTGCAGAAGAATTACATTTCCTCAGATTAAATGTTTTATTATTTTGATTTGGTTGAAATCTTCTCAGCGATTATGACGGAGACTTATTGTGAGATTACCTGCAGAAATCCAGACACAGGAAGGCAGGATTTACTACAGCCACAATTATGGCGAAACTTATGAAGATACAAGACATGGGGGGGGGGGGGGGTACTGTGATAAATATCTCATTGGGGGACACCCATTCATTGTACTGTGAATGGGTGCTTCATAGGAAACACAACCACTGGAGGTCGCTGCATTGTAAACACAACCACTAGAGGTCGCTGCATTATAAACACAACCACTAGAGGTCGCTGCATTGTGAACACAACCACTGGAGGTCGCTGCATTGTAAGCACAACCACTAGAGGTCGCTGCATTGTAAACGCAACCACTAGAGGTCGCTGCATTATAAACACAACCACTAGAGGTCGCTGCATTGTAAACATAACCACTGGAGGTCGCTGCATTGTAAACACAACCACTAGAGGTCGCTGCATTATAAACACAACCACTAGAGGTCTCTGCATTGTAAGCACAACCACTAGAGGTCGCTGCATTATAAACACAACCACTAGAGGTCGCTGCATTGTGAACACAACCACTGGAGGTCGCTGCATTGTAAACACAACCACTAGAGGTCGCTGCATTGTAAACACAACCACTAGAGGCCGCTGCATTGTGAACACAACCACTAGAGGTCGCTGCATTGTGAACACAACCACTAGAGGTCGCTGCATTGTAAACACAACCACTAGAGGTCGCTGCATTATAAACACAACCACTAGAGGTCACTGCATTGTAAACACAACCACTAGAGGTCGCTGCATTATAAACACAACCACTAGAGGTCGCTGCATTATAAACACAACCACTGGAGGTCACTGCATTGTGAACACAACCACTAGAGGTCGCTGCATTATAAACACAACCACTAGAGATCGCTGCATTATAAACACAACCACTAGAGGTCGCTGCATTGTGAACACAACCACTAAAGGTCGCTGCATTGTAAACACAACCACTAGAGGTCTCTGCATTGTGAACACAACCACTAGAGGTCGCTGCATTATAAACACAACCACTAGAGGTCTCTGCATTGTAAACACAACCACTAGAGGTCGCTGCATTGTAAGCACAACCACTAGAGGTCGCTGCATTGTAAACACAACCACTAGAGGTCGCTGCATTATAAACACAACCACTAGAGGTCGCTGCATTGTGAACACAACCACTAAAGGTCGCTGCATTGTAAACACAACCACTAGAGGTCTCTGCATTGTGAACACAACCACTAGAGGTCGCTGCATTATAAACACAACCACTAGAGGTCGCTGCATTGTAAACACAACCACTAGAGGTCGCTGCATTGTAAGCACAACCACTAGAGGTCGCTGCATTGTAAACACAACCACTAGAGGTCGCTGCATTATAAACACAACCACTAGAGGTCGCTGCATTGTAAACACAACCACTAGAGGTCGCTGCATTGTCTGCATCAGAGCAAGTAAGGCTGGGTTCACATCACCGTTTAATTTTCTGTTCTTCTGATCCATCAGAAGAACAGAAAAAAATACAGGATCGCTTGCATTGTAAACAGAACCACTAGTGGTCGCTGCATTGTAAATACTAAATACAACCACCAGAGGCCACTGCATTGTAAACACAACCACTAGAGGTCGCTGCATTGTAAGGACAACCACTAGAGGTCGCTGCATTGTAAACACAACCACTAGAGGTCGCTGCATTGTAAACACAACCACTAGTGGATCGCTGCATTGTGAACACAACCACTAGAGGTCGTTGCATTATAAACACAACCACTAGAGGTCACTGCATTATAAACACAACCACTAGAGGTCGCTGCATTGTAAACACAACCACTAGTGGTCGCTGCATTGTAAACACAACCACTAGAGGTCGTTTCATTATAAACACAACCACTGGGTTCATTATAAACACATCAGAGCCAGTAAGGCTGGGTTCACATCACCGTTTAATTTTCTGGTCTTCTGATCCAATTATAATGCAACGACCTCTAGTGGTTGTGGGTGACTGTCGGGAGCATACATTGACCAGGAAGGTGAGCTGGATTAAGAGGGATCTGTGGGTGACACTGTTATAGAGATCTGTGGATGACACTAATATGGGGATCTGTGGATGACACTGTTATAGGGGGATCTGTGGATTAAACTGTTATGGGTATCCGTGGATGACACTGTTATGGGGGATCTGTGGATAACACACTGTTATGGGGGATCTGTGGATAACACACTGTTATGGGGGATCTGTGGATAACACACTGTTATGGGGATATCTGTGGATGACACTGTTATGGGGGATCTGTGGATGACACTGTTATGGGGGGGATCTGTTGATGACACTGTTTTGGGGGGGATCTGTGGATTACACTGCTATGGGGGGATCTGTGGATGACACTGCTATGGGGGGATCTGTGGATGACACTGTTATGGGGGGGATCTGTGTATGACACATATATAGCATCTTATGCTGTATATGTGTCATCCACAGATCCCCCCCATAACAGTGTCCCTGTGTAAATAGTGACCCCCCAATACAGTGGCTGGAGGCTGGCAACTGCTGTTCCAATCCCGTTGGGGACCGGTGCAGTCACTGTACTCTATTACCCCGGGCCCCGCTCACAGCAGTCTTTATATGTAAAGTGTAGTCATGGGAGCTTTGTTAAAGTATGGCAATCCTCTGCAGTAGCGCAATCCTCTGTAGTACTCACTATCAAACTACCGTAGCAGGCAGGCCGGCCGGCAGCGTAACGTCACTTACTCCCTCACGCGCCTGCTTCATTAATAAAGTGGCAAGAGAAGGCGTGTGACGGAGTGAGTGACGTTACGCTGCCGGCCTGCCTGCTACGGTAGTTTGATAGTGAGTACTACAGAGGATTGCGCTACTGCAGAGGATTGCCATACTTTAACAAAGCTCCCATGACTACACTTTACATATAAAGACTGCTGTGAGCGGGGCCCGGGGTAATAGAGTACAGTGACTGCACCGGGCTTCGCCGCGATTCCAACACCAGTTGCCGGCCTCCAGCTCCTCCTCCCTCCCCGCTGATACATCGCAGGCCGCGCTGTGCAGCATAGCGGCTGGCGATGTATCAGCGTCACCAGAGTAAAAATGGCAGCATTTGTTTTATAGGACGCACTGCCATTTTCCCCCCACTTTTGGGGGAAATATAGTGCATCTTATAAAGCGAAAAATACGGTAGTGCAAATATAGAGTCACATTAGAGTTTCTTTAGAGTCCAGTCTTCAATGTTTGAAGGTAAAGTGTACCACACTGTAACTCTAAGTGCAAGAATAGCAGGGATCTCAAGTCTCCCGGAGGTTCAGGGAGTCTCCCGCTATTAGATAGCTGCTCCCTGACACCCACATGTGAGACAATATATCCCGGAAAGGTTTACTGATAGCAGAGCAGAGAGATGAGAGAAGTGACAGGACACAGAGTTTAGATTACAGGTTGAATTAACCCTTTATGATCAAAGTGGCTTCTCAAGGAGATATATATGTTAAAGGCATCCCTTCTTCTGTCTCATTCAGTAGCTATAGAACTATTGAGAGAGATGTATTTTTTTTAAATACATTTACACATTTAACCCTCCATTTTAATTATATTATTTACCCCAGTGTTAAATTCACCCCCCCTGGATGCTTGATTTTTTCCTACAGTGGGGTAGATAATTACACACAGGGTTTTAAAGAATAGACTTCCTGACTCAGACCAAGAGCCGACTCAGCGAGTCAGCAAGTGAATCGAAGCATCCGCGCATGCGCATTGCGCAACCTAAGCTTCGGTTCACTTGCTTCTTGTCAGCTCAGCGAATTAACGGATTCATGTGAAAGATCCGAACTTCCCATCTCTAGTTTACTCGCAGTAAACCTTTCCGGCAACCTGTAGCAGTGTCCCCTTCTCGGCGCGTGCGCACAGTGCAAGAAGAAGCCGATGCCAGCAGTCCGCAACGGCGCATCAGGCTGAGCCTGTGCGCACGCGCGGTATCCCAAAGCTGGAGGGAGGGGAGGGAGGAAGAGGCGGCACTGAGGAGTAGAAGGCGGCGCTGGGCACGAACGGCGATGCGTGCGGCCGGGCACCGTGCATCCACAGACCTCCCCTGCTTGGGCACCTTAATTCTAAGATTGACAGGTTAGTAAAACCTGTTTTTCCGCAGAATAAAGCCACAAATTGCTTTTCTAAGGCCACCCTAGAAATCAGAATGCTGCCCTGGACATGAGCATATGTTTAGCTCACAGGGCTTATAGGTGGTGACAGAATCCCTTTAATCATATACATAAATATGATAATTTGGGGCAGGGTAATGAGCGCCCAGTCCTCCACACCATAGAGCAAAGTGTGCAGATACTGCATATGTCTGGAAAATGTAATAAAAAGTTTGTGAAAGAAAACCTCCCTGAAATGAGTTTTTGCAAGTTGGGATGTCTGTAATAGTCTTTTGTAATCCATGGGAATAATAATGTCACTTTTGTCATCCAAATGAGGTAGTAGAGTCATTTGTAATCCACATAAGGCACAAAGTCATTAATATCATGTAATCCAAATAGGTAAGAAAGTAGCGGTACAGGTCATGAGAACCATTAGCCAAGGCTCCCAAATAACCTAAAAAAAAAAAGGGGGGGGGGGGGGAGAAAGGAAATGGGCACTATTCAGTGCAACTTGGGCTTTAGTAGCTGGGGGGAGTTCTAACTCACATGACCATCTGGGTGAGGGCTAAAAACAAGGGCAACCTATAAACATAAAAACACATAGAATATGCCAACAGGCCCTCACCCATTAGTAACAGTACACGCTGTGGCTCCCAAAGTCAATGTTCTTGTAAATGTAGACAGATGGCCCAGCTCCTTGGAGGAGGGACTGGAAGTCTTCCTCGCTGCTTGAGCTGGAGAACTGGATGAGAGGTTTATCCTCCCTCTGGAAATCCATCCTAGCACGGGTAGTAGAACGTCACTGCCCTCCTGTGGCGGTAGTTGGACTTGGCTTGATGATCACACTTTTCATCTGTGCAGCTATCACCTACTTGATTGGCGCAGCTGCTCCTACCATGTCGAAAGGATCCAGGATCTCTGGCTGGAGGGGTGTTGGTAGATAGGCCTCCACTTGAGTTGGCCAAATCGACAGCTCCGGATGCTCTCTTTTTATTAACTGCGGCTGCGACTTCCAAGATAATTGATAGGACACTAATTGGACTGTACACCAGGGCTGTCTGGTCCATGTGTTCCATCTGCCGACCCATGATTGGGGGTGTGGGCAGTCCCGGTATGAGAGGTTCTGGCCCAGGTGCGGATCTCTCTGGATATCGCCAGACCTCGCATTCCTCTTCCTGTAGGCGGCTAACCCGATCCCGGGTAGCTGGACCTTTCTGCCAGTGCTTCTGCTTGGGCACTGATGCTGTTTATTTACGGAATAGGCTCACTCTCGTGGCAAATAAACCTTTCGTGGACCGCATAGGGGTGTATTGCACCTGATCCCCTTGGCAAAGGTTATGACGGGCCTGAGGAAGATATGGCCTCTTAACCGAGTGGCGGTTGACAAAGAGTTCTGTCTCCGACTTGTCATCTTGTATAAACCCTGTACCTCGGTCTATGTTGGACCAACCCTGCAATCCAGTATCGGTCGGTTAATCAGGCGGAGGACCCTGATTTTGCGGCACTCCCGCACGTCGGTGACGTGGGCTGTCACTCTCCAGGGCACCATGGGGTTGAAAGAGTCGGTCTTCCCTCTCTTCTTGGGCGGCTCGCTTCTTCTTGGCGGCGGAGTAGGATCTCCGGCTGCCCCCACCGAAACAGCCGGCGAGGAGCTTGCAGGCACCTCCTTCCATGATCGCTGGACAAGTGTCACGACCGCTACCCCAGCAGCAGTCGTGTCGCACCAGACGGAGGGGAAGGGGGACCCTTATCTACGGATAGGAATAGTATGGCCACCCCTGACTAACCCTAAGCTGGCACCTGTCTGCCCTGATACCCTAGACGGGGTGTGAACCCGTGCGGCGAGCAGGATGCCTAAACCCTCAGTCACCCTAAAGCCTAGAGTGGGGAAAGGCCGATGGGAGCACTAGTCACCATCACTCATGTCTAGGAGAACAGCAGGGGAAGACAGCAACAAACAAACTATATCAGAGATAGACTTATCCAGTCACGAGCAGAGAAGGCGATCCCAATCACGACAGTCCACGCCGGACAAGAGCTCCACAGCAACACCATCAAACGATCTCCTTCAATGGTCAGAATAGAACTGGAAGTAAGGACTATATCTGGCAATGACTGCAAGTGAAAGTGAAACTAATATAGTAGCTGGGAGTGGCAGACAGGACTCACCAGAGAAGGATGCCTACAAACTCCCAGTCAGGACGAAAAGGTTCACAAGGCAAAACCCAGATGACATACCCTGAACCACGGAGCAAACTCACAAGCTATCGCGAGTAGCAAGTCGCTGCGACCTTCTCCTCCCAGACCTGTCTGGATCAGTCACAGTCGTGACAGTACCCCCCTTTCTACGAGGGGCCCCTGGACCCTCAAGACCAGGCCTCTCCGGATGGGAGCTATGAAAAGCCCGAATGAGTCTGTCCGCTTTTATCTCTGATGCTGGAACCCACATTCTCTCTTCGGAACCATAACCTTTCCAGTGCACCAGGTACTGAAGAGAGCGGCGAACATATCGTGAATCAACAATCTTTTCTACCTGAAACTCAAGACTGCCATCAACAACCACCGGTGGAGGCGGTAGTGGCAATGGTTCAGGAGGTTCTACATATCTCTTAAGCAGAGATCTGTGGAAGACATTATGGATCCTTAGAGTCTGAGGTAGCTCCAGACGAAAAGCCACCGGGTTAATGATCTTAATTACCCTATAAGGACCAATAAATCTCGGACCTAATTTCCACGAGGGAACCTTCAACTTGATATTTCTGGTAGACAACCACACCAAGTCATTCACCCCAAGGTCCGGACCTTCAGAGCGCCTCCTATCAGCCGCACGTTTGTATCTACCACCAATTCTCTTCAAACTTTCTTGCACACTCTGCCACACTGAAGAAAGTGAAGACGCAAATCGTTCCTCCTCGGGAATCCCAGACGGCCCCCCCCTCACTAAACGTACAAAACTGAGGATGGAAACCATACGCACCAAAAAATGGTGACTTATCGGTGGATTCTTGACGACGATTATTAATGGCAAACTCGGCTAACGGTAAATAAGATGACCATTCCTCCTGATTTTCGGAAACAAAGCATCTCAAATATGTCTCTAGGTTTTGATTGGTATGTTCAGTCTGACCGTTGGACTGCGGATGGAAAGATGAAGAAAACGACAGATGAACCCCTAAACGAGAACAAAAAGCTTTCCAAAATTTAGAAACAAATTGGGTACCACGATCCGAAACAATATCGGAAGGGACCCCGTGAAGCTTCACGATGTGGTCAATAAAAACCTGAGCCAGTGTGTTAGCATTAGGCAATGCGGCAAGAGCAATAAAGTGCACCATTTTGCTGAATCTGTCAACAACTACCAGAATAACAGTCTTCCCCGCTGATACTGGTAGATCCGTAATGAAATCCATTGACAGGTGCGTCCAAGGCCTGTTGGGGATTGCCAGAGGTAAAAGACGCCCTGCCGGACGAGTATGATCTAACTTAGAACGAGCACAGGTAGCACATGCAGACACAAAATTCAACACCTCCTGGCGCCATTTAGGCCACCAGAACCGACGAGACACTAACTCAGAGGTTGCCCTACTACCTGGGTGTCCTGCCAGTGTGGAGTTATGGTGTTCTTTTAGTATCTCCAGTCGTAAATTTTCTGGCACAAACAGTTTACCCGAGGGGCAGGAGGCCGGGGCGTCCCCCTGAGCTTCCAACACCCTCCCCTCCAAACCTGAGTGTAATGCAGAGACCACCACCCCCTTTTGCAAAATGGGCTCTGGTACCTCAACATCACCCCCTCCAGGAAAACTTCGAGACAATGCATCCGCCTTAGTATTTTTTGCCCCCGGGCGATAGGTTATTACAAAATTAAACCTAGTAAAAAATAACGACCACCGAGCCTGTCTAGGGGTGAGATGTTTAGCAGACTCCAGACAGGGCCGGCCTTTGGGGTGTGCGGGCTGTGCGGCCGCACAGGGCGCCATAGTAACAGGGGCGCTGGGCAGCCGACAGCTCGCAATGTAATCTGCGGCAGGCGAGGCTGCACTTGTGTTCTCCCTCGGGGCGCCCCCTCCATCTCCCCCTCCCCTGTCTGACCTGCCTGCTGCCCCCGCCGCTGCCAATAAGAAGAGAGACGGGAGGAGGAGGGGAGGGGCTGTGGCCACTGCGCCACCAATGAAAAAAACTGACCTGAAATACAAATACAGGAGGCGGGTGCCGGAATCAAATAGCCGGCACCCGACCTCTGTGACAGGGAGCTGCGATCAGCTGCAGTTGAGTTAACCCTTCAGGTGCGGTACCTGAGGGGTTAACTGCCGCTGATCGCAGCTCCCTGTCACAGAGGTCGGGTGCCGGCACCCGCCTCCTGTATTTGTATAAGAAACGTTGGTGGCACAGTGCGACCCCCCCCCCCCAACACCCCAGTATAAGAAACGGTGGCACAGTGCGGCCCCCCCCCCCCCAACACCCCAGTATAAGAAACGGTGGCACAGTGCGGCCCCCCCCCCCCCCCAACACCCCAGTATAAGAAACGGTGGCACAGTGGGAAGTGCCAGTGAGGGTTAAAAAATAATAAAAAAAAATTAACTCACCTCCTCCAGTTGATCGCATAGCTGCCGGTCTCCTGTTTTCTTCAGGACCTGTGGTGACGTCACTGAGCTCATCACATGACCCATTACCATGGTGATGGATCATGTGATGAGCACAGTGATGTCACCACAGGTCCTTTGACAGGTCATGAAGAAAGAACAGAAAACGATCAATTGGAGGAGGTGAGTTAATTATTTTTTAACCCTCATTGGCACTGCCCACTGCGCCACCAATGTTTATTATATTGAGGGGGGGCGCACTGCACCACCAATGTTTATTATATTGGGGGGGGGGGGGGCGCACTGCGCCACCAATGTTTATTATATTGGGGGGGCGCACTGCGCACAACGATGGGTTAGGGAAATTTCACAGCAGAGTGCGCATGCGCTGGGAGCCTCGCCGGCGGTTAGGGTAGGGAAAAATGATGGGCCAGTGCACAGGTGCGGTGATCGGATGGATGTTCTCAGCTGGACACCGGCCGACACTGCGCATGCGCTGGGAGCCTCACCAGCGGTTAGGGTAGGGAAAAAGCACTGGCCCGTATGTAATTTTTCCCTTCCCTAACCGCTGGTGAGGCTCCTGGCGCATGCGCACTCTGCTGTGAAACTTCCCTAACCTGTCGTTGTGCGCCTGCGCGGCGCTGCACACCTCCTCACGTCATGTCCGGTGCGACTGGAAGTGACGAGGGTAGGGAAATCTCACGAAGTAGGGAAGTATAACATTACACCGGCCTTTGGGGTGTGTGGGCTGGTAACTACTTGGTTGGATAGTCAGCCAGCCTATGCCATGATGCCAGCAACAAGCAGTGTTTTTTTTTTTTTTTTGGGGGGGGGGGGGGCGCCACAAGGTTAGCTCGCACAGGGCGCCTGAACACCTAAGGCCGGCCCTGACTCCAGATATAATAAGTTTTTGTGATCAGTAATCACCGTGACGGGATGAACCGCCCCCTCCAAAAAATGACGCCACTCCTCAAAGGCCAACTTAATAGCCAAAAGTTCCCTGTTGCCAATATCATAGTTCCTTTCTGCAGTAGACAATTTCTTCGAAAAGAAAGCACACGGATGCCATTCACCAGGGGACGGACCCTGAGATAGTACCGCTCCCACCCCCACCTCTGATGCATCAACCTCTACAATAAAAGGAAGCGAGACATCTGGCTGTACGAGAATAGGGGCCGAGGTGAATCTCTCCTTCAGAGATGCAAAGGCAGTTTTGGCTGCATGTGACCATTTGGAAAAATCGGATCCCTTTCGGGTCATGTCCGTCAGTGGTTTGACCACCAAGGAATAGTTCTTTATAAACTTTCTATAAAAATTGGCAAACCCCAGGAAGCGTTGCAATGCCTTCAGGTTCTCAGGCAGATCCCAGTCTATAATCGCCCGGACTTTCTCTGGATCCATGCGGAAACCTGAATCTGACAACACATACCCCAGAAATGGCAGTTCTTTTACGGCGAACACACATTTTTCTAACTTAGCAAACAATTTGTTGGCCCTTAATATCTGCAGCACTTGTCTCACATGGATCTTATGTGTATCCAGATCCGGGGAATAGACCAGGATGTCATCAAGATATATCACAACAAATCTCCCGATAAGGTGACTAAAAATATCGTTGACAAAATGTTGGAACACTGCAGGCGCATTAGTAAGACCAAATGGCATAACCAGATTTTCATAATGCCCTTCCGGGGTATTAAAAGCCGTCTTCCACTCATCCCCCTCTTTGATGCGAACCAGGTTATAGGCTCCTCTGAGATCCATTTTGGAGAACCATTTAGCACCAGCAACCTGATTAAAGAGGTCGGGAATGAGAGGAAGAGGATAGGGATCTCGGATAGTTATCCGGTTTAATTCCCGGAAATCCAGGCAAGGACGTAGGCCCCCATCTTTCTTTTTAACGAAAAAGAACCCTGCAGCCAAGGGTGAAGAAGAGGGTCTGATGTGTCCCTTAGCCAAACTCTCCGAAATATAATCTTTCATAGCCTTCCTCTCCGGGCCGGAAAGATTGTATAACCGGGTTTTAGGTAGTTTGGCCCCAGGTAGTAGATTAATCGGGCAATCATATGGACGATGAGGTGGTAACCCCTGACAACCCTTCTCAGAGAACACATCCATAAAATCTGACAGAAAGGCAGGTAAAGATGTTACAGAGAGTGTAGAGCACCTACTACTCAAGCAGTTGTCCTTACAATGTTCACTCCACTCCACAATCTCCCCGGCCTGCCAATCCACCACTGGATTGGCAGCCCCAATACCATAGGAGCCGGAAGACCGTCCAGGACATAACACGAGATATGCTCTTTATGGAGGTGCCCTACCTGCAGATGGATATTATGAATGATCTGAGTTAACTCTCTCTGAGTAAGAGGGGAGGAGTCAATGGCAAAAACAGGAATAATTCTGCATACCGGTTCCGGAGTAAAACCCAGAGCCTGAGCAAACCGTGAATCCACCAAGTTGACCCCCGCCCCACTGTCCAAAAAGATGGAACAGATCTCAGTCTTATTGCCCGCCTCAACGGTAGCGGACAACAAAAACTGAGACATGCGTATGGAGGAAACGAATACGCCCAGACTGTTATCCTCCGCACAATCTGGGGACTCTAGTTTTCCCGGCGGCTCCTTTGTTTGTGGTCTCTTGGGTTCTGAGGGACAAACCTTTACAAAATGACCCCTCCCCCCACAACGAAAACAAACCTCTGACCTACAGCGGAACTTAGGAGGATTCACTCGTCTAGTGGCGCCCCCTATTTGCATTGGTTCGACTGGATCATAACAAACCGATCCCTGCCCTATAGAGGCCTCCGTAAAATTTAATAGTCTCTCCCTGAGTCGTCTGTCGATTCTTATGGACAGAGACATAGCAGCCTCCAGAGACCCAGGGACCTCGTATACCGCCAGCGCGTCTTTTAATTTTTCAGACAACCCCTGGCAGAACTGACTCCTAAGGGCCGAGTCGTTCCATAACGTATCAGTAGCCCACCTACGGAATTCGGAACAATATAGTTCAGCAGACCGGTTCTCCTGCCGAAGTCCACGTAGCTTAGACTCAGCCAGTGAGACCCTGTCCGGGTCATCATATACGAGACCCAGGGCTTCAAAAAACTCCTCCACTGATCGTAAGGCCAGATATACTGTCACGACCGCTACCCCAGCAGCAGTCGTGTCGCACCAGACGGAGGGGAAGGGGGACCCTTATCTACGGATAGGAATAGTATGGCCACCCCTGACTAACCCTAAGCTGGCACCTGTCTGCCCTGATACCCTAGACGGGGTGTGAACACGTGCGGCGAGCAGGATACCTAAACCCTCAGTCACCCTAAAGCCTAGAGTGGGGAAAGGCCGATGGGAGCGCTAGTCACCATCACTCATGTCTAGGAGAACAGCAGGGGAAGACAGCAACAAACAAACTATATCAGAGATAGACTTATCCAGTCACGAGCAGAGAAGGCGATCCCAATCACGACAGTCCACGCCGGACAAGAGCTCCACAGCAACACCATCAAACGATCTCCTTCAAAGGTCAGAATAGAACTGGAAGTAAGGACTATATCTGGCAATGACTGCAAGTGAAAGTGAAACTAATATAGTAGCTGGGAGTGGCAGACAGGACTCACCTGAGAAGGATGCCTACAAACTCCCAGTCAGGACAAAAAGGTTCACAAGGCAAAACCCGGATGACATAGCCTGAACCATGGAGCAAACTCACAAGCTATCGCGAGTAGCAAGTCGCTGCGACCTTCTCCTCCCAGACCTGTCTGGATCAGTCACAGTCATGACAACAAGCTGCGGGAGATTAATCTCTTCTAGAGCCTCTTTGAGGTCTGAGAGGTCACTTCTGCTGGGCATCTCTTCCCCAGTAGACTGTGGGGTAGTCTTCCCTTGATGTGGTTCAGTCGCCATCTTCCAGCCTTTTACGTGGGCTAAAACTGGAAGTGAAGGAGGAGCTTCTTGGGAGAGGCTTCCTCTCTCTCTCATCATGCAGTACCACCGCTCCCGGTAGGCTGGGCTTGAGTTTCCCGCTCTAGCTGGGGGCGTTTCCGACTTTTCCCGCTTTTGTTGAGCATGAAGAAGCTGCGCCATAAGTATTAAAGATGGCGAATTAACTCTTCGGACGCCGGCGCTCAGCGTTTTGCGTCGGTCGCTTCGCAGCAAACATATTAAAGTCATTTTCAAAAGCAATTTTGTAAATCCAATAGGCTAATAAAGTTTGCAGGCTTTAGAATAGTATAGCACACAGTTTTAACCGTTGCAAGAATCCTTTTCTGATCCTATTCTTAATGGCATACAGTTTTAACGTTGCACGAATCCTGTTCGTGACACCAATTGATGCAGTATACTACTCCCAGGCGTCTGGGGGTTCCCTTGCCCTCTAGGAGGTTTCTACGAAATATGTCCCTCTTACAGAGCAAGTAGTCGTGACTTGTGACACCAGTTGCAATTAAGCAACGAGGACATGGAGTCCCCTTTGTCGATTGTAGGTCACTCTACACCACTCTGGCAATCCTATATCTGGGTACCCACACTACCATCTCTCTGAAGGTGTTTTATGCACGAGTCATGGTGCTTCTACCTGGATATCCTTGGATCCCAGACGTGGTAGTCCAAAGCAGTGCAAAAAGAGAGTTGTTGAACTTGGGTGATGATTAAGTAGAATAAATGGAGTCCAGACTTTGTATTAAAGTTGAACACAGATTTACTTGAATAGTCCAAACAGTTTCCAGACTTTATCTTGGTCATTAGCAGGTATTGGCTTAACTTCTGGCAGGCAAACACTTCTGCAACAATCTCAGCTCTGCTAAGCTGTAGCTTTCTCAGCTCTGCTATGCTGGCTGGACTAAATAGGACACTTCTCCTCCTCTGCTGTAACTTAGTGTCTGTTGTCTATCTTTTACTTTATCTTTATCTTTAGTCCTAGAAACTTCTTTCTGGCTTCAAGCTCACTTTAGCTTGGGGTTTTAGGCAATGCAAGCCCAGGAGGGAACATGCCACTATGTGGACATATAGAGATTAAATAGTAACATAGTAACATAGTAACATAGTACATAAGGCCGAAAAAAGACATTTGTCCATCCAGTTCGGCCTGTCATCCTACAAGTTGATCCAGAGGAAGACAAAAAAACCCTGTGAGGTAGAAGCCAATTTTCCTCACTTTAGGGGAATAAAAAATTCCTTCCCGACTCCAATCAGGCAATCAGAATATCTCCCTGGATCAACGACCCCTCTCTAGTAGCTATAGCCTGTAATATTATTACACTCCAGAAATACATCCAGGCCCCTCTTGAATTCCTTTATTGTACTCACCATCACCACCTCCTCAGGCAGAGAGTTCCATAGTCTCACTGCTCTTACCGTAAAGAATCCATAGTCTCACTGCTCTTACCGTAAAGAGTCCATAGTCTCACTGCTCTTACAGTAAAGAGTCCATAGTCTCACTGCTCTTACAGTAAAGAGTCCATAGTCTCACTGCTCTTACAGTAAAGAGTCCATAGTCTCACCGCTCTTACAGTAAAGAGTCCATAGTCTCACTGCTCTTACAGTAAAGAGTCCATAGTCTCACTGCTCTTACAGTAAAGAGTCCATAGTCTCACTGCTCTTACCGTAAAGAGTCCATAGTCTCACCGCTCTTACAGTAAAGAGTCCATAGTCTCACCGCTCTTACAGTAAAGAGTCCATAGTCTCACTGCTCTTACAGTAAAGAGTCCATAGTCTCACTGCTCTTACAGTAAAGAGTCCATAGTCTCACTGCTACTACAGTATAGAGTCCATAGTCTCACTGCTCTTACAGTAAAGAGTCCATAGTCTCACCGCTCTTACAGTAAAGAGTCCATAGTCTCACCGCTCTTACAGTAAAGAGTCCATAGTCTCACTGCTCTTACAGTAAAGAGTCCATAGTCTCACTGCTCTTACAGTAAAGAGTCCATAGTCTCACTGCTCTTACCGTAAAGAGTCCATAGTCTCACTGCTCTTACAGTAAAGAGTCCATAGTCTCACTGCTCTTACAGTAAAGAGTCCATAGTCTCACTGCTCTTACAGTAAAGAGTCCATAGTCTCACTGCTACTACAGTATAGAGTCCATAGTCTCACTGCTCTTACAGTAAAGAGTCCATAGTCTCACCGCTCTTACAGTAAAGAGTCCATAGTCTCACTGCTCTTACAGTAAAGAGTCCATAGTCTCACTGCTCTTACCGTAATGAGTCCATAGTCTCACTGCTCTTACAGTATAGAGTCCATAGTCTCACTGCTCTTACCGTAAAGAGTCCATAGTCTCACTGCTCTTACAGTAAAGAGTCCATAGTCTCACTGCTCTTACAGTATAGAGTCCATAGTCTCACTGCTCTTACCGTAAAGAATCCTCTTCTATGTTTGTGTACAAACCTTCTTTCCTCCAGACGCAGAGGATGTCCCCTCGTCACAGTCACAGTCCTGGGGATAAATAGATGATGGGAGTGATCTCTGTACTGACCCCTGATATATTTACACATAGTAATTAGATCTCCCCTCAGTCGTCTTTTTTCTAACGTGAATAACCCTAATTTTGATAATCTTTCAGGGTACTGTAGTTGCCCCATTCCAGTTATTACTTTAGTTGCCCTCCTCTGGACCCTCTCCAGCTCTGCTATGTCTGCCTTGTTCACAGGAGCCCAGAACTGTACACAGTACTCCATGTGTGGTCTGACCAGTGATTTGTAAAGTAGTAGGAATATGTTCTCATCACCGCCATCTATGCCCCTTCTGATGCAGCCCATTATCTTATTGGCCTTGGCAGCAGTTGCCTGACACTGTTTTTTGCAGCTTAGTTTGCTGTTTATTAAAATTCCTAGATCCTTTTCCATGTCAGTGTTACCGAGTGTTTTACCATTTAGTATGTACGGGTGACTTGCATTATTCCTTCCCATGTGCATAACTTTACATTTGTCAGTGTTAAACCTCATCTGCCACTTATCTGCCCAAACCTCCAATCTATCCAGATCCCTCTGTAGTAGTATACTGTCCTCTGTAGTATATATACAGTATACTGTCCTCTGTAGTGTATATATACAGTATACTGTCCTCTGTAGTGTATATATACAGTATACTGTCCTCTGTAGTATATATATAGTATACTGTCCTCTGTAGTATATATATAGTATACTGTCCTCTGTAGTATATATACAGTATACTGTCCTCTGTAGTATATATACAGTATACTGTCCTCTGTAGTATATATACAGTATACTGTCCTCTGTAGTATATATACAGTATACTGTCCTCTGTAGTGTATATATACAGTATACTGTCCTCTGTAGTATATACACAGTATACTGCCCTCTGTAGTATATATACAGTATACTGTCCTCTGTAGTATATATACAGTATGCTGTCCTCTGTAGTATATATACAGTATACTGTCCTCTGTAGTATATATACAGTATAATGTCCTCTGTAGTATATATACAGTATACTGCCCTCTGTAGTATATATACAGTATACTGCCCTCTGTAGTATATATACAGTATACTGTCCTCTGTAGTATATATATACAGTATACTGTCCTCTGTAGTATATATACAGTAAACTGTCCTCTGTAGTATATATACAGTATACTGTCCTCTGTAGTATATATACAGTATACTGTCCTCTGTAGTGTATATATACAGTATACTGTCCTCTGTAGTATATATACAGTATACTGCCCTCTGTAGTGTGTATATACAGTATACTGCCCTCTGTAGTGTATATACAGTATACTGTCCTCTGTAGTATATATACAGTATACTGTCCTCTGTAGTATATATACAGTATGCTGTCCTCTGTAGTATATATACAGTATACTGTCCTCTGTAGTATATATACAGTATAATGTCCTCTGTAGTATATATACAGTATACTGTCCTCTGTAGTACATATACAGTATACTGCCCTCTGTAGTGTGTATATACAGTATACTGCCCTCTGTAGTATATATACAGTATACTGCCCTCTGTAGTATATATACAGTACACTGTCCTCTGTAGTATATATATACAGTATACTGTCCTCTGTAGTATATATACAGTATACTGTCCTCTGTAGTGTATATATACAGTATACTGTCCTCTGTAGTATATATACAGTATACTGCCCTCTGTAGTGTGTATATACAGTATACTGCCCTCTGTAGTATATATACAGTATACTGTCCTCTGTAGTATATATACAGTATACTGTCCTCTGTAGTATATATACAGTATACTGTCCTCTGTAGTATATATACAGTATACTGTCCTCTGTAGTATATATACAGTATACTGTCCTCTGTAGTATATATACAGTATACTGTCCTCTGTAGTATATATACAGTATACTGTCCTCTGTAGTATATATATACAGTATACTGTCCTCTGTAGTATATATACAGTATACTGTCCTCTGTAGTGTATATATACAGTATACTGTCCTCTGTAGTATATATACAGTATACTGCCCTCTGTAGTGTGTATATACAGTATACTGCCCTCTGTAGTATATATACAGTATACTGTCCTCTGTAGTATATATACAGTATACTGTCCTCTGTAGTATATATACAGTATACTGTCCTCTGTAGTATATATACAGTATACTGTCCTCTGTAGTATATATACAGTATACTGTCCTCTGTAGTATATATACAGTATACTGCCCTCTGTAGTATATATACAGTATACTGTCCTCTGTAGTATATATACAGTATACTGTCCTCTGTAGTATATATACAGTATACTGTCCTCTGTAGTATATATACAGTATACTGTCCTCTGTAGTATATATACAGTATACTGTCCTCTGTAGTGTGTATATACAGTATACTGTCCTCTGTAGTATATATACAGTATACTGTCCTCTGTAGTATATATACAGTATACTGTCCTCTGTAGTATATATACAGTATACTGTCCTCTGTAGTATATATACAGTATACTGTCCTCTGTAGTGTGTATATACAGTATACTGTCCTCTGTAGTATATATACAGTAAACTGTCCTCTGTAGTATATATACAGTATACTGTCCTCTGTAGTATATATACAGTATACTGTCCTCTGTAGTGTATATATACAGTATACTGTCCTCTGTAGTATATATACAGTATACTGCCCTCTGTAGTGTGTATATACAGTATACTGCCCTCTGTAGTGTATATACAGTATACTGTCCTCTGTAGTATATATACAGTATACTGTCCTCTGTAGTATATATACAGTATGCTGTCCTCTGTAGTATATATACAGTATACTGTCCTCTGTAGTATATATACAGTATAATGTCCTCTGTAGTATATATACAGTATACTGTCCTCTGTAGTACATATACAGTATACTGCCCTCTGTAGTGTGTATATACAGTATACTGCCCTCTGTAGTATATATACAGTATACTGCCCTCTGTAGTATATATACAGTACACTGTCCTCTGTAGTATATATATACAGTATACTGTCCTCTGTAGTATATATACAGTATACTGTCCTCTGTAGTGTATATATACAGTATACTGTCCTCTGTAGTATATATACAGTATACTGCCCTCTGTAGTGTGTATATACAGTATACTGCCCTCTGTATTATATATACAGTATACTGTCCTCTGTAGTATATATACAGTATACTGTCCTCTGTAGTATATATACAGTATACTGTCCTCTGTAGTATATATACAGTATACTGTCCTCTGTAGTATATATACAGTATACTGTCCTCTGTAGTATATATACAGTATACTGTCCTCTGTAGTATATATATACAGTATACTGTCCTCTGTAGTATATATACAGTATACTGTCCTCTGTAGTGTATATATACAGTATACTGTCCTCTGTAGTATATATACAGTATACTGCCCTCTGTAGTGTGTATATACAGTATACTGCCCTCTGTAGTATATATACAGTATACTGTCCTCTGTAGTATATATACAGTATACTGTCCTCTGTAGTATATATACAGTATACTGTCCTCTGTAGTATATATACAGTATACTGTCCTCTGTAGTATATATACAGTATACTGCCCTCTGTAGTATATATACAGTATACTGTCCTCTGTAGTATATATACAGTATACTGTCCTCTGTAGTATATATACAGTATACTGTCCTCTGTAGTATATATACAGTATACTGTCCTCTGTAGTATATATACAGTACACTGTCCTCTTCAGTGTTAATTACTTTACACAGTTTAGTGTCATCTGCGAAAATTGATACTTTACTATGCAAGCCTTCTACAAGATCATTGTAGAATAGGGCCCAATACTGACCCCTGAGGTACCCCACTAGTGACAGTGACCCCTCCAGTACTGACCCCTGAGGTACTCCACTAGTGACAGTGACCCCTCCAGTACTGACCCCTGAGGTACCCCACTAGTGACAGTGACCCAACCTGAGTGTGTACCGTTAATAACCACCCTCTGTTTTCTATCCCTCAGCCAGTTACTTACCCACTTACAGACGTTTTCTCCGAGTCCGAGCATTCTCATTTTATATACTAACCTTTTATGTGGTACAGTGTCAAATGCTTTGGAGAAGTCCAGATATACGACATCTATTGATTCGCCGCTGTCAAGTCTAGAACTTACCTCCTCATAGAAACTGATTGAATTAGTTTGACATGACCGATCCCTCACGAAGCCATGCTGATATGGCGTTATTTGCTTATTTCCGTTAAGATGCTCTAACATAGCATCTCTCAGAAAACCTTCAAACAGTTTACCCACAACAGATGTTAAACTTACTGGCCTATAGTTTCCAGGCTCTGTTTTTGGACCCTTTTTGAATATTGGCACCACATTTGCCATGCGCCAATCCTGTGGGACATTCCCTGTCAGTACAGAGTCCGCAAATATCAGAAATAAGGGTCTGGCTATGACATTACTTAATTCCCTTAGGATACGGGGGTGTATGCCATCTGGTCCTGGCGATTTGTCTATTTTAATCTTTTTAAGTCGCTGATGTACTTCTTCCTGGGTCAGACAGGACACTTTTAATGGCAAATTTATTTCAACATTCAGCATTTCATCTGACAGTTTATTTTCCTCAGTGAATACACTGGAGAAAAAAATATTTAACAGCTTTGCTTTCTCCTCGGCGCTCTCTGCGACTCCCCCCTCATTACTCTTTAAAGGGCCGACACCTTCAGATTTATACTTTTTAACATTTATATAATTGAAGAACATTTTAGGGTTAGTTTTACTCTCTTTGGCAATTAATCTCTCGGTCTCTAGTTTGGCCGCTTTTATTTGTTTTTTACATGTTCTGTTTTTTTCCTTATAGTTTTTCAGTGCTTCCGTGCTACCCTCCTGTTTTAGTGATTTATATGCTTTCTTTTTGTCATTTATTGCTTTCTTTACAGTTCTGTTTATCCACATTGGTTTCTTTTTGTTCCTTAACCTTTAATTCCCATACGGTATGTACCTCTGACAATGAGTTTTTAGGATGTTTTTAAAGATATCCCATTTTGTGGCTGTATTTTTATTTTTGAGGACTTTGTCCCAGTTAGTTAGGCTTATGGCCTCTCTTAGTTGGCTAAATTTAGCTTTTTTGAAGTTTGGTATTTTTGTTCCTCCCTGTAGAAACGCTCTTTTGAATGATAATTTGAAGGTTATTACTTTATGGTCACTATTTCCCAGGTGTCCCCCGACCTGCACGTCTGTTGTTCTGTCAGGCCTATTGGTTAATACTAAGTCCAGTATGGCCGTCCCTCTAGTCGGGTCCTGAACCAGTTGGGAGAGGTAATTGTCTTTGGTTATTTCCAAGAATCTGTTTCCTTTATGAGATATACAGGTTTCAGTTTCCCAGTCTATATCCGCGGAGTTCCCCCATAATAACCACCTCATTATGATTTGCCCCCTCGTCTATCTCGTTTAGTAGTAGATTTTCTGTGGACTCTGGTATATTAGGTGGTTTATAGTAAACTCCTATTAGTAATTTATTGTTGTTTTTAGCTCCATGTATCTCTACCCACAGAGACTCCACATGTTCATGTCCCTCACTTATATCTTCACGGAGTGTGGGCTTTAGACAAGACTTTACATAAAGGCAGACCCCTCCCCCCCTCCCCTCCGGTTTTGACGATCCTTTCTAAACAGACTGTAACCTTGTACATTAACCGCCCAGTCATAGCTATCATCCAGCCATGTCTCAGTTATTCCCACTGTCATAGCTATCATCCAGCCGTGTCTCAGTTATTCCCACTATGTCATAGCTATCATCCAGCCGTGTCTCAGTTATTCCCACTGTCATAGCTATCATCCAGCCGTGTCTCAGTTATTCCCACTGTCATAGCTAACATCCAGCCATGTCTCAGTTATTCCCACTGTCATAGCTATCATCCAGCTGTGTCTCAGTTATTCCCACTGTCATAGCTATCATCCAGCCGTGTCTCAGTTATCCCCACTGTCATAGCTATCATCCAGCCGTGTCTCAGTTATCCCCACTGTCATAGCTAACATCCAGCCATGTCTCAGTTATTCCCACTGTCATAGTTATCATCCAGCCATGTCTCAGTTATTTCCACTGTCACAGCTATCATCCAGCCGTGTCTCAGTTATTCCCACTGTCATAGCTATCATCCAGCCGTGTCTCAGTTATTCCCACAGTCATAGCTATCATCCAGCCGTGTCTCAGTTATTCCCACTGTCATAGCTATCATCCAGCCATGTCTCAGTTATTCCCACTGTCATAGCTATCATCCAGCCGTGTCTCAGTTATTCCCACTGTCATAGCTATCATCCAGCCATGTCTCAGTTATTCCCACTGTCATAGCTATCATCCAGCCATGTCTCAGTTATTCCCACTGTCATAGTCCTCCTCACACATCACTAATTCCAGTTCACCAGTTTTATTAGTCAGGCTTCTGGCATTAGTATACATACATTTGAGAGGTTTATGTATATATATATATTTTTTTAAAAGTGCTGGAGGCTTGCCCAAGAAAAAAAGGGGGGAGGCCCAGGTGGTCTTGGGGATAGTGGGCAGTAGCACAGGGGCGCCAAGGTGAAGAAAAAACGGATAAGGGCGGTGTAGTAAGTCTATGGAGGGTTACTACTACTTTGCTAGTTGGATTTGTGCTTCTGCTTCACAGTATCGATATATTGCATAAACATATATATCACTGTGTCTATTTATATCTTGTTATATTGATTCTATTTCACAGTATCGATATATGGCGACACATGTATCACTGTGCGGGTAATTCAGAAATAAATAAAAATAATAATAAGTGATTTAAAAAGAATTGTATGAGAAAAACGGAAGGCGACTTACTTCACCAGGGAGGGAGATATAGGATAAGCAAAATACACCTATACCTGCTCCTCCCCCGCTGAGATCGCTCGTCAGGTAGTATAAACTTTCCTCCACGTCCCAAATGATGGTAGTCAGGGTTCCAGATAGAGAGTTCTTTAGAGCTTTTATTCATTTATGCAATAAAGAACTCTCCATCTGGAACCCTGACTACCATCATTTGGGACGTGGAGGAAAGTTTATACTACCTGACGAGCGATCTCAGCGGGGGAGGAGCAGGTATAGGTGTATTTTGCTTATCCTATATCTCCCTCCCTGGTGAAGTAAGTCGCCTTCCGTTTTTCTCATACAATTCTTTTTAAATCACTTATTATTATTTTTATTTATTTATGAATTACCCGCACAGTGATACATGTGTCGCCATATATCGATACTGTGAAATAGAATCAATATAACAAGATATAAATAGACACAGTGATATATGGGCTCACCATATATTGAGACTGTGAAATAGAACCACTAACTATACAGACACAGTGATATCCACTGCTCAAAAAAATAAAGGGAACACTTAAACAACACAATGTAACTCCAAGTCAATCGCACTTCTGTGAAATCAAACTGTCCACTTAGGAAGCAACACTGAGTGACAATCAATTTCACATGCTGTTGTGCTAATGGGATAGACAACAGGTGGGAATTATAGGCAATTAGCAAGACACCCCCAATAAAGGAGTGGTTCTGCAGGTGGTGACCACAGACCACTTCTCAGTTCCTATGCTTCCTGGCTGATGTTTTGGTCACTTTTGAATGCTGGCGGTGCTTTCACTCTAGTGGTAGCATGAGACGGAGTCTACAACCCACACAAGTGGCTCAGGTAGTGCAGCTTATCCAGGATGGCACATCAATGCGAGCTGTGGCAAGAAGGTTTGCTGTGTCTGTCAGCGTAGTGTCCAGAGCATGGAGGCGCTACCAGGAGACAGGCCAGTACATCAGGAGATGTGGAGGAGGCCGTAGGAGGGCAACAACCCAGCAGCAGGACTGCTACCTCCGCCTTTGTGCAAGGAGGAACAGGAGGAGCACTGCCAGAGCCCTGCAAAATGACCTCCAGCAGGCCACAAATGTGCATGTGTCTGCTCAAACGGTCAGAAACAGACTCCATGAGGGTGATATGAGGGCCCGACGTCCACAGGTGGGGGTTGTGCTTACAGCCCAACACCGTGCAGGACGTTTGGCATTTGCCAGAGAACACCAAGATTGGCAAATTCGCCACTGGCGCCCTGTGCTCTTCACAGATGAAAGCAGGTTCACACTGAGCACATGTGACAGACGTGACAGAGTCTGGAGACGCCGTGGAGAACGTTCTGCTGCCTGCAACATCCTCCAGCATGACCGGTTTGGCATTGGGTCAGTAATGGTGTGGGGTGGCATTTCTTTGGAGGGCCGCACAGCCCTCCATGTGCTCGCCAGAGGTAGCCTGACTGCCATTAGTTACCGAGATGAGATCCTCAGACCCTTGTGAGACCATATGCTGGTGCGGTTGGCCCTGGGTTCCTCCTATTGCAAGACAATGCTAGACCTCATGTGGCTGGAGTGTGTCAGCAGTTCCTGCAAGACGAAGGCATTGATGCTATGGACTGGCCCGCCCGTTCCCCAGATCTGAATCCAATTGAGCACATCTGGGACATCATGTCTCGCTCTATCCACCAACGTCACGTTGCACCACAGACTGTCCAGGAGTTGGCAGATGCTTTAGTCAAGGTCTGGGAGGAGATCCCTCAGGAGACCGTCCGCCACCTCATCAGGAGCGTGCACAGGCGTTGTAGGGAGGTCATACAGGCACGTGGAGGCCACACACACTACTGAGCCTCATTTTGACTTGTTTTAAGGACATTACATCAAAGTTGGATCAGCCTGTAGTGTGTTTTTCCACTTTAATTTTGAGTGTGACTCCAAATCCAGACCTCCATGGGTTAAAAAATTTGATTTCCATTTTTTTATTTTTGTGTGATTTTGTTGTCAGCACATTCAACTATGTAAAGAACAAGCTGCTTCCCCGGTAGTTACGCCACTGAATGGACTAACACAGGTAATCCTGTGACCTCCACAAGATCGGCACACGCCTCTCCTGAAATCCTCTGTGCTGCTGGAAGGACCCTCCTCCTCCCACTATGTAACTCTCAGCCTGTGACCTCCCACAAGATCAGCACTCTCCTCTCCTGAAATATTCTGTTCTGCTCCTTCCACTATGTAACTCTCATCCTGTGACCTCCACAGGATCAGCACTCTCCTCTCCTCACTTCCTCCAAAAGATCTTCATACTCTTCTCAATTATTCTATGCTGAGGATAAGCCTTGCTTCTTCTACTGTGTAACTCTGCACACATCTGCTCTGAAATACTTAGTGCTGCTGTGACCGTCTTATGGTCTGTGTGTTGCCTGTGCATGCACCCCCTCCCCTCTATGTCAATTTGCAGCATCTCTGGGCGCTGGGACCTTTAATTATTCAGATTCCGGTGCTGGGGATCATCTGTGAAGCAGACGACCTAGTTCCTTGCCTTCGTCTTTTGCGTCTTGAGCCCTTAGAAGAGTTCGGGGATTTGTCGGAGGCGCAGCCGCATCTGCAAAGAATCAAGTAGATGGAGATCAGGAGCAAACACTCACACCACCCTTTATTCCATAAACCCCTGGTTTGTGCTACCCCTGGATCAGGACTGATGAGATGTCTGCACCGGGGGGCGCCGCGACTCCCAACAGCTCCACACGTTACATAAGGGGCACGTCTCCTTTAAATTAAGAAAAATAGATTTGTTATGTTAATGGAAGCGGTCACATGCTGGAACCGTGATTAGATACATAATGCATGGTCTGGAGTCTGCACTACATGTCCCAGAGGAGAGACAGGAGGGTGAGGAGGAAGAGACAGATTGCAGGGTGAGGAGGAAGAGACAGAGAGCAGGATGAGGAGGAAGAGACAGAGAGCAGGGTGAGGAGGAAGAGACAGAGAGCAGGGTGAGGAGGAAGAGACAGAGAGCAGGGTGAGGAGGAAGAGACAGAGAGCAGGGTGAGGAGGAAGAGACAGAGAGCAGGGTGAGGAGGAAGAGACAGAAAGCAGGGTGAGGAGGAAGAGACAGAGAGCAGGGTGAGGAGGAAGAGACAGAGAGCAGGGTGAAGAGGAAGAGACAGAGAGCAGGGTGAGGAGGAAGAGACAGAGAGCAGGGTGAGAAGGAGGAGACAGAGAGCAGGGTGAGAAGGAGGAGACAGAGAGCAGGGTGAGAAGGAAGAGACAGAGAGCAGGGTGAGAAGGAGGAGACAGAGAGCAGGGTGAGAAGGAGGAGACAGAGAGCAGGGTGAGAAGGAGGAGACAGAGAGCAGGGTGAGGAGAAAGAGACAGAGAGCAGAGTGAGGAGGAGGAGACAGAGAGCAGGGTGAGGAGGAAGAGACAGAGAGCAGGGTGAGGAGGAAGAAACAGAGAGCAGGGTTAGGAGGAAGAGACAGAGAGCATGGTGAGGGGGAAGAGACAACGAGCAGGGTGAGGAGGAAGAGACAGAGAGCAGGAGGATGAAGAAGAGACAGATAGCAGGGTGAGGTGGAAGAGACAGAGGTAGAGAGAGGCAGAGATCAGGGTGAGAAGGAAGAGACAGAGAGCAGGGTGAGGAGGAAGAGACAGAGAGCAGGGTGAGAAGGAGGAGACAAAGAGCAGGGTGAGGAGGAAGAGACAGAGAGCAGGGTGAGGAGGAAGAGACAGAGAGCAGGGTGAGGAGGAAGAGACAGAGAGCAGGGTGAGGAGGAAGAGACAGAGAGCAGGGTGAGTAGGAAGAGACAAAGAGCAGGGTGAGGAGGAAGAGACAGAGAGCAGGGTGAGGAGGAAGAGACAGAGAGCAGGGTGAGAAGGAGGAGACAGAGAGCAGGGTGAGGAGGAAAAGACAGAGAGCAGGGTGAGGAGGAAGAGACAGAGAGCAGGGTGAGGAGGAAGAGACAGAGAGCAGGGTGAGAAGGAGGAGACAAAGAGCAGGGTGAGGAGGAAGAGACAGAGAGCAGGGTGAGGAGGAAGAGACAGAGAGCAGGGTGAGGAGGAAGAGACAGATATCAGGGTGAGGAGGAAGAGACAGAGAGCAGGGTGAGGAGGAAGAGACAGAGAGCAGGGTGAGAAGGAGGAGACAAAGAGCAGGGTGAGGAGGAAGAGACAGAGAGCAGGGTGAGGAGGAAGAGACAGAGAGCAGGGTGAGGAGGAAGAGACAGATTGCAGGGTGAGGAGGAAGAGACAGAGAGCAGGGTGAGGAGGAAGAGACAGAGAGCAGGGTGAGGAGGAAGAGACAGAGAGCAGGGTGAGGAGGAAGAGACAGAGAGCAGGGTGAGGAGGAAGAGACAGAGAGCAGGGTCAGTAGGAAGAGACAAAGAGCAGGGTGAGGAGGAAGAGACAGAGAGCAGGGTGAGGAGGAAGAGACAGAGAGCAGGGTGAGAAGGAGGAGACAGAGAGCAGGGTGAAGAGGAAGAGACAGAGAGCAGGGTGAGAAGGAGGAGACAGAGAGCAGGGTGAGGAGGAAGAGACAGAGAGCAGGGTGAGGAGGAAGAGACAGAGAGCAGGGTGAGGAGGAAGAGACAGAGAGCAGGGTGAGGAGGAAGAAGAGACAGATAGCAGGGTGAGGAGGAAGAGACAGAGAGCAGGAGGATGAAGAAGAGACAGATAGCAGGGTGAGGAGGAAGAGACAGAGAGCAGGAGGATGAAGAAGAGACAGATAGCAGGGTGAGGAAGAATAGACAGAGAGCAGGGTGAGAAGGAAGAGACAGAGAGCAGGGTGAGGAGGAAGAGACAAGGAGCAGGGTGAAGAGGAAGAGACAGAGAGCAGGGTGAGAAGGAGGAGACAGAGAGCAGGATGAGAAGGAGGAGACAGAGAGCAGGGTGAGGAGGAAGAGACAGAGAGCAGGGTGAGAAGGAGGAGACAGAGAGCAGGGTGAGCAGGAAGAGACAGAGAGCAGGGTGAGGAGTAAGAGACAGAGAGCAGGAGGATGAAGAAGAGACAGATTGCAGGGTGAGGAGGAAGAGACAGAGAGCAGGGTGAGAAGGAGGAGACAAAGAGCAGGGTGAGGAGGAAGAGACAGAGAGCAGGGTGAGGAGGAAGAGGAAGAGACAGATTGCAGGGTGAGGAGGAAGAGACAGAGAGCAGGGTGAGAAGGAAGAGACAGAGAGCAGGGTGAGGAGGAAGAGACAGAGAGCAGGGTGAGGAGGAAGAGACAGAGAGCAGGGTGAGGAGGAAGAGACAGAGAGCAGGGTGAGGAGGAAGAGACAGAGAGCAGGGTGAGGAGGAAGAGACAGAGAGCAGGGTGAGGAGGAAGAGACAGAGAGCAGGGTGAGGAGGAAGAGACAGAGAGCAGGGTGAGTAGGAAGAGACAAAGAGCAGGGTGAGGAGGAAGAGACAGAGAGCAGGAGGATGAAGAAGAGACAGAGAGTAGGGTGAGGAGGAAGAGACAGAGAGCAGAGTGAGAAGGAGGAGACAGAGAGCAGGGTGAAGAGGAAGAGACAGAGAGCAGGGTGAGAAGGAGGAGACAGAGAGCAGGATGAGAAGGAGGAGACAGAGTGCAGGGTGAGGAAGAAGAGACAGAGAGCAGGGTGAGGAGGAAGAGACAGGGAGCAGGGTGAGAAGGAGGAGACAGAGAGCAGGGTGAGGAGGAAGAGACAGAGAGCAGGGTGAGGAGGAAGAGACAGAGAGCAGGGTGAGAAGTAAGAGACAGAGAGCAGGGTGTGTATGGGAAGTGAGGGAAAGCAGTTTTGGCCTCACAGAACTGGCAGAGGAGCCATCTTGAGAAGGTCCTCATATTGTAAATTTTTAAACAGCTGTAACTTAGGGAAAAATTCAAGAAAAAAAGTGGTATGTGAAGCAACTAAAGATTGATTTATGCATAATGCTGCTGCAGCAGTAACATATGCTAAAATTATTTTTTGGACGAAAACATGACAGTTACCCTTTAAGTTAAATGATCTGGACCAGGGCCGGACTGGCCATAGGGCAGACCGGGCATTTGCCCGGTGGGCCGGGCCGCCTGGTGGGCCGGCCGAACACAATCAGCTGGGCAGGAGTGGAGATGAACGCTTCCCAGTAACTATCAGGGAAGCAGCTGCTTCGGGGCCCAAGAGCAGTCACTGTACTTCGTCACCCCGGGCCCCGTCAGAGCAGCTGACTTCTCCTGCACCACTTGCACTCTGTCACTGACCTCCTGACATCAGTGACATTGCTCCGCCTCTCCCCTCCTTAGTTCTTATGACGGACAGTGGTGACCAGCAACAGGACGGCCCGATGTGGGCGGAGCTATAATAGCCCTGCCCCCTTTTATGCCCGCGATTCCTGCAGCCTGAACTTTCCTGCCCAGCATGCTGAACATCAGTTGGATTGGAATTTGTCACAACTGCACCAGTGATGTGAGTAGCAGGGGAACTGGGCTTATATTCAGCTTTCCCAGACTGTGCACATGTGACTGCGTCCATTTATGTGGAGAGTGCGTGTATGACTGCATCCATGTATGTGGAGAGTGCGTGTATGACTGCGTCCATGTGTGTGGAGAGTGCGTGTATGACTGCATCCATGTATGTGGAGAGTGCATCCATGTATGTGGAGAGTGCGTGTATGACTGCGTCCATGTATGTGGAGAGTGCGTGTATGACTGCATCCATGTATGTGGAGAGTGCGTGTATGACTGCGTCCATGTATGTGGAGAGTGCATCCATGTATGTGGAGAGTGCGTGTATGACTGCGTCCATGTATGTGGAGAGTGTGTGTATGACTGCGTCCATGTATGTGGAGAGTGCATCCATGTATGTGGAGAGTGCGTGTATGACTGCGTCCATGTATGTGGTGACTGTGTGTATGATTGCATCTATGTATATGGTGAGCGCATGTATGAGTGCGTCCATGTATGTGGAGACTGCGTTCATGTATGTGGAGAGTGTGTGTACAGTAGGAAAGCTGGGTGAATTATATCATGAAATGTCATCCAGCTTCCCTGCTATCCTGCATGGCACAAGTGCAGAGGCATTAGAGTATGGGGGAGAGGCACAGCAGGAAAGCTGGGTGTCTATATATGTGTATTGTATATGTGTGCGTCCATGTATGTGGTGACTGTGTGCATGAGTGCGCCCCTGTATGTGAAGAGTATGTGTATGAGTGCGTCCATGTATGTGTGGAGAGTGTGTGTATGAGTGCGTCCATGTATGTGGAGAGTGTGTGTATGAGTGCGTCCATGTATGTGTGAAGAGTGTGTGTATGAGTGCGTCCATGTATGTGTGAAGAGTGTGTGTATGAGTGCGTCCATGTATGTGTGAAGAGTGTGTGTATGAGTGCGTCCATGTATGTGGAGAGTGTGTGTATGAGTGCGTCCATGTATGTGTGGAGAGTGTGTGTATGAGTGCGTCCATGTATGTGGAGAGTGCGTGTATGACTGCGTCCATGTATGTGGAGAGTGCGTGTATGACTGCGTCCATGTATGTGAAGAGTATATGTATGAGTGCGTCCATGTATGTGTGGAGAGTGTGTGTATGAATGCATCTATGTAAATGGAGACTGCGTTAATGTATGTGGAGAGTGTGTGTATGACTGCGTCCATGTATGTGGAGAGTGTGTATGACTGCGTCCATGTATGTGGAGAGTGTGTGTAAGACTGCGTCCATGTATGTGGAGAGTGCGTGTATGACTCCGTCCATGTATGTGGTGACTGTGTGTATGATTGCATCTATGTATATGGTGAGCGCATGTATGAGTGCGTCCATGTATGTGGAGACTGCGTTCATGTATGTGGAGAGTGTGTGTATGACTGCGTCCATGTATGTGGAGAGTGCGTGTATGACTGCATCCATGTATGTGGAGAGTGCGTGTATGACTGCGTCCATGTATGTGGAGAGTGCATCCATGTATGTGGAGAGTGCGTGTATGACTGCGTCCATGTATCTGGAGAGTGTGTGTATGACTGCGTCCATGTATGTGGAGACTGCGTTCATGTATGTGGAGAGTGTGTGTATGACTGCGTCCATGTATGTGGAGAGTGCGTGTATGACCGCGTCCATGTATGTGGAGAGTGCATCCATGTATGTGGAGAGTGCGTGTATGACTGCGTCCATGTATGTGGAGAGTGTGTGTATGACTGCGTTCATGTATGTGGAGAGTGTGTGTAAGACTGCGTCCATGTATGTGGAGAGTGCGTGTATGACTGCGTCCATGTATGTGGTGACTGTGTGTATGATTGCATCTATGTATATGGTGAGCGCATGTATGAGTGCGTCCATGTATGTGGAGACTGCGTTCATGTATGTGGAGAGTGTGTGTATGACTGCGTCCATGTATGTGGAGAGTGCGTGTATGACTGCATCCATGTATGTGGAGAGTGCGTGTATGACTGCGTCCATGTATGTGGAGAGTGCATCCATGTATGTGGAGAGTGCGTGTATGACTGCGTCCATGTATCTGGAGAGTGTGTGTATGACTGCGTCCATGTATGTGGAGACTGCGTTCATGTATGTGGAGAGTGTGTGTATGACTGCGTCCATGTATGTGGAGAGTGCGTGTATGACCGCGTCCATGTATGTGGAGAGTGCATCCATGTATGTGGAGAGTGCGTGTATGACTGCGTCCATGTATGTGGAGAGTGCATCCATGTATCTAGAGAGTGCGTGTATGAGTGCGTCCATGTATGTGGAGAGTGCGTGTATGACTGCGTCCATGTATGTGGAGAGTGCGTGTATGACTGCGTCCATGTATGTGGAGAGTGCGTGTATGACTGCGTCCATGTATCTGGAGAGTGCGTGTATGACTGCGTCCATGTATCTGGAGAGTGCGTGTATGACTGCGTCCATGTATGTGGAGAGTGCGTGTATGACTGCGTCCATGTATGTGGAGAGTGCGTGTATGACTGCGTCCATGTATGTGGAGAGTGCGAGTATGACTGCGTCCATGTATCTGGAGAGTGCGTGTATGACTGCATCCATGTATCTGGAGAGTGCGTGTATGACTGCGTCCATGTATGTGGAGAGTGCGTGTATGACTGCGTCCAGATATGTGGAGAGTGCGTGTATGACTGCGTCCATGTATGTGGAGAGTGCGTGTATGACTGCGTCCATGTATCTGGAGAGTGCGTGTATGACTGCGTCCATGTATGTGGAGAGTGCGTGTATGACTGCGTCCATGTATGTGGAGAGTGCGTGTATGACTGCTTCCATGTATGTGGAGAGTGCGTGTATGACTGCGTCCATGTATGTGGAGAGTGTGTGTATGACTGCGTCCATGTATCTGGAGAGTGCGTGTATGACTGCGTCCATGTATCTGGAGAGTGCGTGTATGACTGCGTCCATGTATGTGGAGAGTGCGTGTATGACTGCGTCCATGTATGTGGAGAGTGCGTGTATGACTGCGTCCATGTATGTGGAGAGTGCGTGTATGACTGCGTCCATGTATCTGGAGAGTGCGTGTATGACTGCGTCCATGTATGTGGAGAGTGCGTGTATGACTGCGTCCATGTATGTGGAGAGTGCATCCATGTATCTGGAGAGTGCGTGTATGACTGCGTCCATGTATCTGGAGAGTGCGTGTATGACTGCGTCCATGTATGTAGAGAGTGCGTGTATGACTGCGTCCATGTATGTGGAGAGTGCGTGTATGACTGCGTCCATGTATGTGGAGAGTGCGTGTATGACTGCGTCCATGTATGTGGAGAGTGCGTGTATGACTGCGTCCATGTATGTGGAGAGTGCGTGTATGACTGCGTCCATGTATGTGGAGAGTGCGTGTATGACTGCGTCCATGTATGTGGAGAGTGCGTGTATGACTGCGTCCATGTATCTGGAGAGTGCGTGTATGACTGCGTCCATGTATGTGGAGAGTGTGTGTATGACTGCGTCCATGTATGTGGAGAGTGCGTGTATGACTGCGTCCATGTACGTGGAGAGTGCATGTATGACTGCGTCCATGTATGTGGAGAGTGAATCCATGTATGTGGAGAGTGTATGCATGAGTGCGTCCATGTATGTGGAGAGTGCGTGTATGACTGCGTCCATGTATGTAGAGAGTGCGTGTATGACTGCGTCCATGTATGTGGAGAGTGCGTGTATGACTGTGTCCATGTATGTGGAGAGTGCGTGTATGACTGCGTCCATGTATCTAGAGAGTGCGTGTATGACTGCGTCCATGTATGTGGAGAGTGCGTTTATGACTGCGTCCATGTATGTGGAGAGTGCGTGTATGACTGCGTCCATGTATGTGGAGAGTGCGTGTATGACTGCGTCCATGTATCTGGAGAGTGCGAGTATGACTACGTCCATGTATGTGGGTGCGTGTATGACTGTGTCCATGTATGTGGAGAGTGCGTGTATGACTGCGTCCATGTATCTGGAGAGTGCGTGTATGACTGCGTCCATGTATGTGGAGAGTGCGTGTATGACTGCGTCCATGTATGTGGAGAGTGCGTGTATGACTGCGTCCATGTATCTGGAGAGTGCGTGTATGACTGCGTCCATGTATGTGGAGAGTGCGTGTATGACTGCGTCCATGTATGTGGAGAGTGCGTGTATGACTGCGTCCATGTATGTGGAGAGTGCATCCATGTATCTGGAGAGTGCGTGTATGACTGCGTCCATGAATCTGGAGAGTGCGTGTATGACTGCGTCCATGTATGTAGAGAGTGCGTGTATGTCTGCGTCCATGTATGTGGAGAGTGCGTGTATGACTGCGTCCATGTATGTGGAGAGTGCGTGTCTGACTGTGTCCATGTATGTGGAGAGTGCGTGTATGACTGCGTCCATGTATGTGGAGAGTGCGTGTATGACTGCTTCCATGTATGTGGAGAGTGCGTGTATGACTGCGTCCATGTATGTGGAGAGTGTGTGTATGACTGCGTCCATGTATCTGGAGAGTGCGTGTATGACTGCGTCCATGTATCTGGAGAGTGCGTGTATGACTGCGTCCATGTATGTGGAGAGTGCGTGTATGACTGCGTCCATGTATGTGGAGAGTGCGTGTATGACTGCGTCCATGTATGTGGAGAGTGCGTGTATGACTGCGTCCATGTATCTGGAGAGTGCGTGTATGACTGCGTCCATGTATGTGGAGAGTGCGTGTATGACTGCGTCCATGTATGTGGAGAGTGCATCCATGTATCTGGAGAGTGCGTGTATGACTGCGTCCATGTATCTGGAGAGTGCGTGTATGACTGCGTCCATGTATGTAGAGAGTGCGTGTATGACTGCGTCCATGTATGTGGAGAGTGCGTGTATGACTGCGTCCATGTATGTGGAGAGTGCGTGTATGACTGCGTCCATGTATGTGGAGAGTGCGTGTATGACTGCGTCCATGTATGTGGAGAGTGCGTGTATGACTGCGTCCATGTATGTGGAGAGTGCGTGTATGACTGCGTCCATGTATGTGGAGAGTGCGTGTATGACTGCGTCCATGTATCTGGAGAGTGCGTGTATGACTGCGTCCATGTATGTGGAGAGTGTGTGTATGACTGCGTCCATGTATGTGGAGAGTGCGTGTATGACTGCGTCCATGTACGTGGAGAGTGCATGTATGACTGCGTCCATGTATGTGGAGAGTGAATCCATGTATGTGGAGAGTGTATGCATGAGTGCGTCCATGTATGTGGAGAGTGCGTGTATGACTGCGTCCATGTATGTAGAGAGTGCGTGTATGACTGCGTCCATGTATGTGGAGAGTGCGTGTATGACTGTGTCCATGTATGTGGAGAGTGCGTGTATGACTGCGTCCATGTATCTAGAGAGTGCGTGTATGACTGCGTCCATGTATGTGGAGAGTGCGTTTATGACTGCGTCCATGTATGTGGAGAGTGCGTGTATGACTGCGTCCATGTATCTGGAGAGTGCGTGTATGACTGCGTCCATGTATCTGGAGAGTGCGAGTATGACTACGTCCATGTATGTGGGTGCGTGTATGACTGTGTCCATGTATGTGGAGAGTGCGTGTATGACTGCGTCCATGTATCTGGAGAGTGCGTGTATGACTGCGTCCATGTATGTGGAGAGTGCGTGTATGACTGCGTCCATGTATGTGGAGAGTGCGTGTATGACTGCGTCCATGTATCTGGAGAGTGCGTGTATGACTGCGTCCATGTATGTGGAGAGTGCGTGTATGACTGCGTCCATGTATGTGGAGAGTGCGTGTATGACTGCGTCCATGTATGTGGAGAGTGCATCCATGTATCTGGAGAGTGCGTGTATGACTGCGTCCATGTATGTAGAGAGTGCGTGTATGACTGCGTCCATGTATGTGGAGAGTGCGTGTATGACTGCGTCCATGTATGTGGAGAGTGCGTGTATGACTGCGTCCATGTATGTGGAGAGTGCGTGTATGACTGCGTCCATGTATGTGGAGAGTGCGTGTATGACTGCGTCCATGTATGTGGAGAGTGCGTGTATGACTGCGTCCATGTATGTGGAGAGTGCGTGTATGACTGCGTCGATGTATGTGGAGAGTGCGTGTGTGACTGCGTCCATGTATGTGGAGAGTGCGTGTATGACTGCGTCCATGTACGTTGAGAGTGCATGTATGACTGCGTCCATGTATGTGGAGAGTGAATCCATGTATGTGGAGAGTGTATGCATGAGTGCGTCCATGTATGTGGAGAGTGCGAGTATGACTACGTCCATGTATGTGCAGAGTGCGTGTATGACTGCGTCCATGTATGTGGAGAGTGTGTGTATGACTGCGTCCATGTATCTGGAGAGTGCGTGTATGACTGCGTCCATGTATGTGGAGAGTGCGTGTATGACTGCGTCCATGTACGTGGAGAGTGCGTGTATGACTGCGTCCATGTATGGGGAGAGTGCGTGTATGACTGCGTCCATGTATTTGGAGAGTGCGTGTATGACTGCGTCCATGTATGTGGAGAGTGCTTGTGTGACTGCGTCCATGTATGTGGAGAGTGCGTGTATGACTGCGTCCATGTATGTGGAGAGTGCATGTAAGACTGCGTCCATGTATGTGGAGAGTGCGTCCATGTATGTTGAGAGTGCGTGTATGACTGCGTCCATGTATCTGGAGAGTGCGTGTATAACTGCGTCCATGTATGTGGAGAGTGCGTGTATGACTGCGTCCATGTATGTGGAGAGTGCGTGTATGACTGCATCCATGTATGTGGAGAGTGCGTGTATGACTGCGTCCATGTATGTGGAGAGTGCGTGTATGACTGCGTCCATGTATGTCGAGAGTGCGTGTATGACTGCGTTCATGTATGTGGAGAGTGCGTGTATGACTGCGTCCATGTATGTTGAGAGTGTGTGTATGACTGCATCCATGTATGTGGAGAGTGCGTGTATGACTGCGTCCATGTATGTGGAGAGTGCATGTATGACTGCGTCCATGTATGTGGAGAGTGCGTGTATGACTGCGTCCATGTATGTGGAGAGTGCGTGTATGACTGCGTCCATGTATGTGGAGAGTGCGTGTATGACTGCGTCCATGTATGTGGAGAGTGTGTGTATGACTGCGTCCATGTATGTGGAGAGTGCGTGTATGACTGCGTCCATGTATGTGGAGAGTGCGTGTATGACTGCGTCCATGTATCTGGAGAGTGCGTGTCTGACTGCGTCCATGTATCTGGAGAGTGCGTGTATGACTGCGTCCATGTACGTGGAGAGTGCGTGTATGACTGCGTCCATGTATGTGGAGAGTGCGTGTATGACTGCGTCCATGTATGTGGAGAGTGCGTGTATGACTGCGTCCATGTATCTGGAGAGTGCGTGTATGACTGCGTCCATGTATGTGGAGAGTGCGTGTATGACTGCGTCCATGTATGTGGAGAGTGCGTGTATGTCTGCGGCCATGTATGTGGAGAGTGCGTGTATGACTGCGTCCATGTATGTGGAGAGTGCGTGTATGACTGCGTCCATGTATGTGGAGAGTGCGTGTATGACTGCGTCCATGTATGTCGAGAGTGTGTGTATGACTGCGTTCATGTATGTGGAGAGTGCGTGTATGACTGCGTCCATGTATGTGGAGAGTGTGTGTATGACTGCGTCCATGTATGTGGAGAGTGCGTGTATGACTGCGTCCATGTATGTGGAGAGTGTGTGTATGACTGCGTCCATGTATCTGGAGAGTGCGTGTATGACTGCGTCCATGTATGAGGAGAGTGCATGTATGACTGCGTCCATGTATGTGGAGAGTGTGTGTATGACTGCGTCCATGTATGTGGAGAGTGCGTGTATGACTGCGTCCATGTATGTCGAGAGTGCGTGTATGACTGCGTTCATGTATGTGGAGAGTGCGTGTATGACTGCGTCCATGTATGTGGAGAGTGCGTGTATGACTGCGTCCATGTATGGGGAGAGTGCGTGTATGACTGCGTCCATGTATCTGGAGAGTGCGTGTATGACTGCGTCCATGTATGTGGAGAGTGTGTGTATGACTGCGTCCATGTATGTGGAGAGTGTGTGTATGACTGCGTCCATGTATGTGGAGAGTGTGTGTATGAGTGCGTCCATGTATGTGGAGAGTGCGTGTATGACTGCGTCCATGTATGTGGAGAGTGTGTGTATGACTGCGTCCATGTATCTGGAGAGTGCGTGTCTGACTGCATCCATGTATCTGGAGAGTGCGTGTATGACTGCGTCCATGTATGTGGAGAGTGTGTGTATGACTGCGTCCATGTATCTGGAGAGTGCGTGTCTGACTGCGTCCATGTATCTGGAGAGTGCATCCATGTATGTGGAGAGTGTATGTATGAGTGCGTCCATGTATGTGGAGAGTGCGTGTATGACTGCGTCCATGTATGCGGAGAGTGCGTGTATGACTGCGTCCATGTATCTGGAGAGTGCGTGTATGACTGCGTCCATGTATGTGGAGAGTGCGTGTATGACTGCGTCCATGTATGTGGAGAGTGCGTGTATGTCTGCGTCCATGTATGTGGAGAGTGCGTGTATGACTGCGTCCATGTATGTGGAGAGTGCGTGTATGACTGCGTCCATGTATGTGGAGAGTGCGTGTATGACTGCGTCCATGTATGTCGAGAGTGCGTGTATGACTGCGTTCATGTATGTGGAGAGTGCGTGTATGACTGCGTCTATGTATGTGGAGAGTGCGTGTATGACTGCGTCCATGTATGTGGAGAGTGCGTGTATGACTGCGTCCATGTATGTGGAGAGTGTGTGTATGACTGCATCCATGTATGTGGAGAGTGCGTGTATGACTGCGTCCATGTATGTGGAGAGTGCGTGTATGACTGCGTCCATGTATGTGGAGAGTGCGTGTATGACTGCGTCCATGTATGTGGAGAGTGCGTGTATGACTGCGTCCATGTATGTGGAGAGTGCGTGTATGACTGCGTCCATGTATGTGGAGAGTGCGTGTATGACTGCGTCCATGTATGTGGAGAGTGCGTGTATGACTGCGTCCATGTATGTCGAGAGTGCGTGTATGACTGCGTTCATGTATGTGGAGAGTGTGTGTATGACTGCGTCCATGTATGGGGAGAGTGCGTGTATGACTGCGTCCATGTATGGGGAGAGTGCGTGTATGACTGCGTCCATGTATGTGGAGAGTGCGTGTATGACTGCGTCTATGTATGTGGAGAGTGCGTGTATGACTGCGTCCATGTATGTGGAGAGTGCGTGTATGACTGCGTCCATGTATGTGGAGAGTGTGTGTATGACTGCATCCATGTATGTGGAGAGTGCGTGTATGACTGCGTCCATGTATGTGGAGAGTGCGTGTATGACTGCGTCCATGTATGTGGAGAGTGCGTGTATGACTGCGTCCATGTATGTGGAGAGTGCGTGTATGACTGCGTCCATGTATGTGGAGAGTGCGTGTATGACTGCGTCCATGTATGTGGAGAGTGCGTGTATGACTGCGTCCATGTATGTGGAGAGTGCGTGTATGACTGCGTCCATGTATGTCGAGAGTGCGTGTATGACTGCGTTCATGTATGTGGAGAGTGTGTGTATGACTGCGTCCATGTATGGGGAGAGTGCGTGTATGACTGCGTCCATGTATGGGGAGAGTGCGTGTATGACTGCGTCCATGTATGTGGAGAGTGTGTGTATGACTGCGTCCATGTATCTGGAGAGTGCGTGTCTGACTGCGTCCATGTATGTGGAGAGTGCGTGTATGACTGCGTCCATGTATGTGGAGAGTGCGTGTATGACTGCGTCCATGTATGTGGAGAGTGCGTGTATGACTGCGTCCATGTATGGGGAGAGTGCGTGTATGACTGCGTCCATGTATCTGGAGAGTGCGTGTATGACTGCGTCCATGTATCTGGAGAGTGCGTGTATGACTGCGTCCATGTATGTGGAGAGTGCGTGTGTGACTGCGTCCATGTATGTGGAGAGTGCGTGTATGACTGCGTCCATGTATGTGGAGAGTGTGTGTATGACTGCGTCCATGTATCTGGAGAGTGCGTGTATGACTGCGTCCATGTATGTGGAGAGTGCGTGTATGACTGCGTCCATCTATGTGGAGAGTGCGTGTATGACTGCGTCCATGTATGTGGAGACTGCGTGTATGACTGCGTCCATGTATGTGGAGAGTGCGTGTATGACTGCGTCCATGTATGTGGAGAGTGCGTGTATGACCGCGTCCATGTGTCTGGAGAGTGCGTGTATGACTGCGTCCATGTATGTGGAGAGTGCGTGTATGACTGCACTATGGGGGCATCTACTGGGGGCCCTGTATACTGGCATGCATTATAGGTGGGCACTATGGAGAAGTGGCATTTAATACTGGCACCCATTTTGATGCCACTATGGGGAAGGGAGGAAAAGAGCATTATGGGGGTATCTATGTGGGGCAGTCTATAGGGGCATTTTATAGTGCCACATTATGGAGGGCACTATGGAGACGTGGAAGGAGCACTATGGGGGCATCTTCTGGGGGGACTATATGGGAGTATTTTATACTGGCACAAATTATAAGGTCACTATGGGCACCTAAGCTCAGCTGGTGGCACTAAGTGTTTTTTGTAGTGGCACACAGTACAGGTCATTGGAACACATGAGGGCCCTCTGGGGACATTGGCTCTACTGGGGGCACTAAGAGGAGGTATTTCTTTTTTTACTGCCACACGACGGGGCATTTTTTGTACTGGTGCACATTATAAGGGGGGGGGGGTTCTACTGTCACACATTATAAAGATAATTATTACTATCAGGGCATTATGTGGGCTTTATTACAACTGGGGGACTATGGGAGCATTATTACTTGTGGGACACAATTACTGTTGGGGGCACTGTAGGAGCACTATTACTACTAAATGGACTTTGGGAGCCCCATTACTGTGGGGGCACCCTGGCACAGCATCAGCTTGGCACAGTTCTTTTTGCAGTATAGTTTTGGGGAGCACAGCCTCTCAGTATTCGGGCTGCCTGATGGGATGTTAATTGGAGGATGATGGAAAAGTAGGAAACTAAGATGTCTGTCAAACTCTGCAGAGACGTGAGATGGCTGAAAGAAATCATCATGGCGGTCTGGTCTGAATGGAGAAGATGAAGAAAGAGAACATCTACATCAGAGGAGACGTCACTGGATATAAGAGGTATGGGGCGCTGTATGAGGCTACCTTCACATCTGCGTTAGTGACCCTGGCGGCTGTTCCAGCTGAGAAGTCACTGGATCCAGCACTGCTGGGTGCAGACAGAATGCCCGCCAGCCCCAGTAACTATAATGGTGTACGGCAGAGATCCGGCCACAATCTGGGAAAAATGCAGACAATCAGCGGGACATAAACCGCTGCACGCTGTGCTTTGTGTCCAGTCGATTCCTTGCATTTTCTGCCGGATTAAGTGGCCGGATCGTACTAAGACCCCTAATGTCACCTGGGGACCCCCAAAGAAGCTTGTGTGTTGGCTGAAGCCTTCCTATCTTACTGGTGGCTGGCCCTGCCTCTCAATTGTGCTTCCAGTTTTGGCTCCGCCCCTAGACTGCAAGGGGGTGGGGCCTGTTGGGGGTCATGTGATTGGGCTGCTCAGTCAAAAATGCCCGGGCCTATTTTTTTGTCCCAGTCCGGCCCTGATCTGGACTGACATTCTGTCGTTTGGCCACAAGATGCCGCTGTTTCCTAAACACAGCTAACACACTGCATATTTCCATATTCATGAGAGGTGGAGCTACCCAAAGCCTGGAGAAGAAAGGGAGCAGCCATCTTAGAGGGAGCTGAGACTAAGGAACTGTGTGAGCAGAGGTTTAGTCAACATCCAGGTGTGAGAGCATCCCTCAGTGACCAGAGCTGCAGCTAAGTGAAGCTGATCGTGTCCAAGACCCTGATCCTTTCCAGAAGAATGAGGATTGCTTCCAGGAACGCGGATGAGAGCTGAGGAGCAAAGCTATATTCACTGTGGTACCGCATGCTAGTTGGAGAGGTATTTGTTCGGTTCACAGTTACCAGCGGAGGTAGAGCAGACCCGGGTAGGTAAGATGGTGCACTCACCTCATTACAGTGTTGGCGCCTAGAGACTGAGACCAGGCCTGTAGTTAGTTAGGGTCTCTGTTTGTGTCAGGCCACAAGTGTTACTACTGTTCATTACTGAAATTTCACAAACTCAAGCCAGGCGGGCGTTTTGCTCAGGAGGAATACTCTGACACGTGCTACAAGACCAGTTATGGGAGGGGGAATACTGTAGAGCACTTTAAGTTTGTAAGCTGCTGTGCTGCACCGCAGGCTAGCCCGTACCACACACCAAAACTGTTTTTTTAGGGTAATAACAGGTAAGGTGTGGCAGTTTAGTTGTGCCCGCCAGTAGGTAAATTAGTGCACTTTCCTCCTTCATCCATCGGAGGGTGCCATGCAATGCAGCACAAGGGTCTCAGCCTTCGAGCTGGGTGTATGTACATTTATTGTAGGTTCCCAGCATTTGTGGTTGTGCTCATTGCCATGTTTAAGTACAATTCTGTTTTGGCAAAAGCTGGTGTTGGGGTTTCTTTTCTCGTTCGTGACTTCGCTGTATCCTGGGGAGCCTACATCGGTACACAGCTTACAACTACAGCAAGGAGGAAGAGATAGAGAGTAGGGATAGGTGGAAGAGAGACATGCAGAGAGCCGGTTGAGAAGAAAGATACCGTAGAGAGGCAGAAAGCAGAGCGAGGAGAAAGAGAGAGAGCAGGATGAGGTGGAAGAGAGATGGAGAGAGAGACAGAGAGCAGGGTAGGTTGGCCAGACATCCAGTTTTTTGGCTCCCTGTCCTCTGTCTGGCACAAGGCCTGGACGGACGCACGGATGTCCTCCTTTTCAGTAGCTCATGCAGCATTGTGCTGTCTGAGCGTGAGCTACAGCAACATATTAACTGACTGAGGCTTCTCTCACCTCCAATCAGTCACTAGAGCTGGCGGACATAGCTCTTTGTGGCTGACTGAGGGGGAGAGAACCCCCCAGGCTGCCCCCAGATCGTGGTTTAGCAGTTTGGGGGCATGGCTGGTGATGTCTGGCTTTCTGGGGTGAAGCCACTGGCCACCCTAGAGCAGGGTGTGGCAGGTGCAGCACTATGAAGTGCCTTTTGCGCTGTGGCATTAGAAGAATTCTGATATCTCTGAGTTTTAGTCTAACCAGACTGTCTATTACTCTGTAATTCCTCTAGCGCCGTTCTATGGAAACAATAGGTTTAAAGAGCACACCAAATGCTTGAAATAACTTCTTTATAAACTTCAACTTTTCTTCATATATAACACTGCCGCCTCCGCAGCAGATAGTCCATGTAATGTACATAACACGTGTTGAAAAGATATCACAAAATGGCGGTATGCATAAGATGGTGGTTCAACTGTTCAATCTTGTCATTCAACATAAACTGGTGGATATATTTCTCTCTTCAGTATCTGTACTCTCACTTTAAGCTATTTAAGCACTTTATGATCTCTCTGAGAGGTATATCTGAGGTCTAAATAATAGTTCAACTTGCTGAATTTAGTCGCAATTTGCAGTATGCAGTTAGCAGTGACTATTGGCAGATTGGTTGAGTATGATCTGGTATGGTTGTATGCAATTTGGATTGCAATATGGAATTTTAATTTGTATGTGAACTTTGTAGTTTTCAATTGGTGGAACTGTAAGTAAACACACATATAACTGGTCCAGTATACAGTTCTAATCACTACATTAACAGTGGGAACATTATATAACTGTTTTAAATACCTATTTTGGCCTCTCTGCTTCCATAAAACACAGCTATTAGTGGAGTGAATGTCTGTTCAGCTTCTCTCCTCTGGTGTAACGATTCTAGCAACTCCTGCTAGGGGAATTTCCCACACAGGCTGTGTGTGAGGCTGGCTGTGATTGGTCAAATCTCTTGCTGTGTGTGAGGCTGGATGTGATTGATCAAGACTCTTGCTGTGTGTGAGGCTGGCTTTGATTGGTCAAAACTCTTACTCTGTGTGACGCTGGAAGACTCCTGCCCATCAACAACAGTTTAACTCTATGCTTTCTGTTGTTGAGCTTACCTTACATTATACTGTATAATGAATCTTAATGGCATATTATCTTTTCTGCTTCTGTGAACACAATATATAACAGTTTTATGACATCCAAACATGACGTCACTGTAAATAACTCTGCTTTTGTCTTTAACACATAAACATAGGAACTATATTAAGGCTATTAGCAGGTCTAGCTGTATAAACATATAAGCTGTATTAGCAACCTAGGACAGGTCTCTTTTAGAGCTTTCTTCAATTCATTCTTCGCTTCGACAAAATTAGATCCTTGGTCAGAGCTAAGCTCTCTGACAGTACCTCTAATGGCTATGAAACATCTCAAGGCGTTGATGAATGCGTCAGTTGACATATCCCCTAACATTTCCAGGTGAATTGCTCTGGAGCTCAGACATGTAAATATTAGTCCATATCTCTTGTATTCCTTGCGGTTCTGTTTGGTGATGAATGGGCTAAAACAATCCATTCCGCTATAAAGAAATGGTGGTGATGGGTTTACACGATCTGCCGGTAAATCTGCCATTCTTTGTTCTTCGGTAGGTCTATGTTCCTTTCTGCAGACTACACATTTACTTATATACTTTGCTATAACTTTGCTTCCTTTCACAATCCAGTAACCACCTTCTCTCAAACAGCTTTGGGTAAAACTTCTTCCTTGATGCAAGGATATGTTGTGGTAGTGATCAATAATTAATTTTGTGAAGGTAGAGTTTTTCGGTAGAATTGCTGGATGCTTCACACTGCTAGGTAACTCTGTTGGCGGCAAAGATATGGAATCTTCAAGCTTCGTTGTTTATTTATCCTGGGACAACTTGTGAGTCTGTCCAAAAATATTCTTCATTTATTTTCAATTCCAATTCTTCTCTCAGAAACTTGCTTACTGATGCTGAAACTACAGCTGCTGTCAGTTCAAGTCTTGGTATTGTCTGAATACTGGTAGGTGCAACTCTGGGCTTCCCCATAACCAGGGCACAGTGTTTATTTTCTTCTCCTAACATTCTGATGTAGGAGCACTGACCATAACCATAACTACTGGCATCTGAAAAGTGATGAAGTTCTATTTTCTTGTACTTTCCGAAATCATGAGATATCCGAACTTCACTCAAGTTTTGCAAGTCTCTTACCCAACTCTCCCACCTTGGCCTCAAATTTTCAGGTATGGGTTCATCCCATCCTAACTTCTGTCTGCATAATTCTTGCAGTATTTATCTTGCTTTGAGGATTACTGGGGTCAAGAATCCTAATGGATCATATATAGAAGCCATTGCGGAAAGAATGGTGCGTCTAGTTGCAACTTTCTCTTCAATAGATACTTCAAAGAAGAACTTGTCGTTCTCTACATTCCATCCCAATCCAAGTACGTTCTGGACTGGAAGATGATCATAATTGAGATCTACATTCTTCATTGTGGCTGCACGTTCAGAGTCACTGATGGATTCCAGTACCTCTCTGTTGTTTGAGATGAATTTGTGAATGCGCAGGTTTCCTCTTGCGCATAACTCTTGGCTTTCTTTCACTAGTTTGATTGCAGATTCTGTGGACTCTAGACTTATAAGACCATAATTCAGAAAATTTGCTGCTGATGGGCAATCCTTTTCATTCTGATTAAACAGGTACTTTATATAATAATTGGCCCAACCTGGAGACGATGCTGCTTCAAACAAGTGTACTTTCATTCTGTATTCTGCTGGCTCTGTATCTGTATCTCCATCCTTCCACCATAGAAACCTCAGGAAGTCTCTATCTTCATTTTTCACATGAAACAGGTGGAACATCTTTTCAATGTCACACATGACCGCTATGGGATACTTCCTGAATCTACAGAGTACTCCGGGCAGAGCGGTTGTAAGATCTGGTCCTTTTAGTAGATGATCGTTCAATGCAACACCATCGTACTTTGCTGAGCAATCAAATACTACTCTAATCTTATCTGGTTTCTTTGAATGGTAGACACCTTGATGTGGGATGTATCACACTTTTCCTTCTTTAGGTTGATTATTAACTTTCTCTGCATGTCCTTCTTCAAGGATGCCTTCCATGAATTTCAAATAATCCTGCTTGAATTTGGGATCTCTTCCCATCATTTTCTTCAAACATTTCAATCTTGCTAGGGCAAGATTTTTGTTATTTGGCAGACGAGGTCATTCTCTAAAAAGGTAAGGGCATTTCAAGATGACCTTATTGATTCTGCTGAATATTTTCTTCTAGAGTGTGTACGAACTTTATGTCTTCTTGGGATACGCTCTTTTCTTTAGAACTTATGTCTGCAAAGTCAGATTCAAGGATCTTGATTACTTTTGCTGGACTTACAGTTGGTAACTCTTGGACAGATATTCGATGACACAATCCTGTCACCTGTCTTAAGTTTGCGATCTGCTGTTTTCCTCCAACAACACCCCATCCTAGATCAGTTTGAACAGCGTGGGGTTCACCCTTTCCTCCTGTGATTACCTTTCATGGTACCAAGTGTCACGGTCATATTGGTGTTTGACCGTGACACGGTTGCCATGCAGACCGGTTGCCAGGGGCAACATGTAGTTTGTGGTTTGCACGTGCACTTCCCCTTTAAGGTGTGCCTCCCTGCTGTTTGGTGAGCAAGGGGTTAATCTTCTGGCTAGTGGGGATTAAGGTGTTTCCTGGGTGTGGCCGCAAGCTTGATATATAAACCTGTGGCTTGCTGGCTGGGTGCAGTTGTATTACAGCCTTGCTTGGTGTTGGATCTTTGCTCCTTGCCTGGGTGTTTCTGCCCAGTCCTTGAGGGCCACCTTATGGAACATAAATTGTCCTCCCTTTTGTACCCTCCTTGTACCTTTACCCTCACTTGTATGTGTGGTGTGGGTTTATGTTCTGGGTGTGTGTAGCGTTTTGTTGGTTGTTACATGTCTGGGCTTTTGTTGGTGTTGGTCCCTGCATGTATGCTATACGTCACCCGGTATGTTGATACCTCCATGAGAGGGCTGGTTTCCCGGAGGGGTTAACCATTAGTCTGTATGCAGTGCTGCCTGGGGCTGTCGTACTCTTTGCGGTATGGTGTCCAGGCAGTATCAGGTATGCCGGATACCTGTGTGTGTTGTCTGTACGGTGTCTTGTTTGGTGTGTGGGCACCTGTACTTATGCTCGGGTTCCAGTCGTGGTGGCAGCGGCAGGTAAGTGAGTTTTCCGGTGTCCTTACCTGCCGATCCAGATTCTGCATATGGTCATTTCCCTTTCACCTGTTACTAGGCAGCTGGAGACTCCAGTTCGTCTGAGTCCCTGAGGAACCGGTTATCTCCTATTCCTGACCCTATGCCAGGGACCGTCAGGGTCAGCAGGATCCAGGTTCCAGTGCATGAGCCCTCCCACCTTCAGGGCTTGCTCATGTGGTAAGGAGATCAGGGTCAGGATTAGGGCGGCTGTAGGCTGTGGCCTGCTACCTTCATTGTTGTCTGGCCTAGTAACAGTTCCCATTATACGGTGGGGGGTTTCCCCCACTCCCCACCGTGACACCAAGGCTTCAGAAAAATCGTAACCTATCAACAGTCCAACACCAAACTCCTTCAGCGGGGACATTTCATGAGATATGACAGATAGGTGCTCCCATTTATTGGCTGTTTCACAGGTAGGTATGCGATCTCGATCTAGAGGTATATTGTTTTTTGTATAAGCTGGAGGCAGATCTAATGTGAAGTTTGAATGAAGTCCTCTAACTCTCAGTCCTTTGACCCTTTGACTGTTCACTAATGTGTCTCTCCCCGTCATTGTGGTGAGTTTGAGATTTACTTATTCTATAGCCACTTGTAATTTCTTGCAGATTTCTTGATCAATGAAGGTGACATCACTCTGGGCATCCAGTAGCGCATAGGCATATACCTTTTTGTTCCTCCTTTTAGATTTTGTAATGCACACTGGTACAACCATTGATGTACCATTGCTTTCTCCTTTTCTCACTCTGTAAGAGAATACTGATACTTTCTTTCCTTCCTCAGTATCTTTAGGTATTGAGGATTTATCTTTCTTTGGACGTTCTTCATGCAGTGGTGTTGGATGGCGTCCTTTGCAAACGCTGCATGTGACCTTTTTCTTACACTCCTTAGTAACATGGCCTTTTCTTAGGCATCCAAAACACAGTTGGTTATCCAGTACAAATTTTTTATTTTCTTCTGGGGACTTCTCCTTCAATTGTTGGCACTTATGTATGGAGTGGTTCTCTCCACAGAACATACGTTAGATGGTAGTCTGAAGATTTGTCGGTTCTGTCTCTCTACTGATCCCAGTAGTGACTTTGGACTTGCTCTCATAGGTACCTGGACTGTGTTGGTTGCAAAGCTAGTTGCTCTTGCATGTCTTATCTCTCTTGCAGGCCTTTCTTCTAAGGATTTTAAAACGTAAGATGATGTTACTGGATTACATGCTATCCGTGCTTCCTCATTGACAAACTCAGAAAACTCTTTAAAACTTGGGAAGTTCTTACCTAGACCTAACTGTTTGGTCACATAGCGATTCCGTCTAGAAGCCACTTCTTCAGGTAGCTTAGTTAGCATCCTGTGGTTTTCTAGATAGTCGTTCAGTACTTCCAGTCCTTGAACATGTGGGATGGCATTGCTGCATGCTTGCAGGAAGTCACCATACTTTTGGAGTCTGAAGTGTTCTTTAGGACCTATTTTAGGCCACTTATTCCGTTTCTCTCTAAAGGCTCTTTGTACTAAGAAAGGATGACCAAATCTTGCATTCAATTTTTCCCAAGCTTGCTTGTAGGCTTCTTCAACTCTTCCCCACCAACATATCTCTGAAGGTAGAAAAACCTTGTCAAATGGACTGAAGCAATGATGCTCAATGATCATTTCAAAGCTTGCCTTCCACACTATGAACTTCATTACGTCTCCTGAAAATACAGTAGGTTCCGGAACGGGAAGTCTAGCGAGGACTGTTCTCTGTGGTCTTTCTGGGACAATGGTTGTAACATTCTCCTGAGCATTGCCGTGGCATCTAGGAATAGAATCATTCTATGTTCTCACTTAGTTCTGAATTAGGTGAGTCCCTTTCTTCTATTTTTCCAGAAGAGATTAGTGATGAGCGGCAGAGGCAATATTTCACGAATATTTTGTAGAATATTCGTCATATATTCGCGAATTTTGAGAATTTGAGATTATTTTATTGAATGTGATAAATCAGCAATGTAAAATTCGAATAATGCAAATTTGTAATGCGAAATACAGGCGTGGGTCACTTTGGCTACATTTTTCAAGCTGGTATAAGTTTCCTGAGACTGGAGAAAATGGTTGGCACGGCAGAATATTAGAATAGCTTTTTTATGCAGATAGAGTCAAATGCTCCAATATATTCACGATTGCGCTAATCAGCAGTGATTAGAAAAAAAATTCGCACTACGTGCAACTTCACTTTTTTGCAGGTTTGACTACAGATTACTGATTGGTGCACTAAGTATTGTTGTAAACTTGACATTGCTTCCTTCTCATTGGCCCACAAGCAAGAAGCAGAGAGGAATCATGTGTTCAGATGGAAAAAAATGCAGAATATTCGATATAAAGAATATATAGCACTATATTCTAAATATTTGTGAATTCTCGAAGTGGCTCAACTTCTTTCTGCCTTTCCAGACTTTTCATCTGTTGGCGCTGTGCTTCCATTTCAGCTTCCATTTGATGGCGATGTGCCTCCATTTGATAGTGCCGTACCTCGATGGCAGCTTCCATCTCAATTTCTGCTCTCTTGACAGCAAGTTGTTTAGTTAATTCCTTTCTTTTGGCTGAAGTACTTGAGGACTCTGATTTGTGGGTGGCACTTCTGCTAGTGAAGGACGTCCCACTTGAGATTGTGGTACCACCTAAGGACCTAGCATAGTCTCTCATAAAAAGCTTGTTCATTCTCTTTCTTGCTTTAACTTCATCATAGTTTGCTGCAGATAAAAGTTCTCTCATGAGCTTTACTAAATCTTTAGTGACCGCAGTACATGTGTCCATGTTCCTTACAATATCCTGGGAAGGTGTCGTAAAAAAACACAGGTTGACATATACTGCCATAAGCTCTGATTCAGATTCTTCTACCGTCTCTACCATATCACTCAGGTTCCTTTTTTTACTTTCTTGCTTTAGCTTTCTACGAATGTTTTTAATGTATGATTTCCACCTATCATACATCCAGGCAAACTTTTTCTATTTCAGTGCAGCTTCTTGCTCCAAAATTTCCAGCATTATTGGGGTCGGTTTTTTGGCACATGATGAACGTCTTAGTTCATTTGTTTGGGCTAGATTAGTTTGAGGCAAGACTAATGCTGCATTAGACTCTTCTAACTCAGACAGGTTCTCTTGCTATTCACCTTCTACCCTATCTATTTTTGTATCCTCCATCAGTGGCATGGTAATACTAGGCTCGGACATTTTACTTTAAATGCTATAACAATCAATACAAATAATAAGATGCCTTTCACTTTAAATGAAATACTGACAAAATGCAGAAATAAATGACTTTCACTTTAAATGTAACAAAGTCCGTGTATTACAAACTGTCCTTTGTCTTTTATTCCTGAACACAAAACGCTCTGACCTTATTCTGAAGAGCAGTAACAAATGTATGTCTTAAAGGAGACATGTCTTTTCTTGATGATGCGATGCTCTGTGCTGACTTGCTATTCTCTGTGCTGACTTGCGATGTGCTTGCTTGGATACGCTGCTTGCAATGTTCTGTGCTGACTTGCGATGCTTTGTGCTGACTTGAAAGGCTTCAGGCTTTGGGCCTAGAGGTGGGAAACTAGATGGCTGCAGTACGTGGCCTCTTCGTGGGTAGCAGTGCGGGCACTCTAGCTCTGGACTCTGGCCTCCCCACCATGCGTCTTTTTCTCTCTCTAGGGATCGCAGGAGGGTTGGCGCTCTTTCTCTGACTATCTTGCCTTGCTGTTTTGCCACTTTAAGAGTCGGCTGCAGTTTGAAAATGCACACATTCTATGGCCTCTATGGTAGCTCCGCTGAGGTGTCTTTGTTTGCTCACTCAGGGAACAGTTTCTGCGCGGCGATATAACTGGTTCAGTATACAGTTCAAATCACTATATTAACAGTAGAAACATTATATAACTGTTTTAAATACCTATTTTGGCCTCTCTGCTTTCATAAAACGCAGTTCTTAGTGGAGTGAATGTCTGTTCAGCTTCTCACCAGAGGAGAGAAGCTGAACAGACATTCACTCCACTAAGAACTGCTTTTTATGGAAGCAGAGAGGCCAAAATAGGTATTTAAAACAGTTATATAATGTTTCTACTGTTAATATAGTAATTTGAACTGTATACTGAACCAGTTATATCGCCGTGCAGAAACTGTTCCCTGTAATGATGCTAGCCACTCCGGCTAGGGGAATTTCCCACACAGGCTGTGTGTGAGGCTGGCTGTGATTGGTCAAAACTCTTGCTGTGTGTGAGGCTGGCTGTGATTGGTCAAGACTCCTGCACAGCAACAACAGTTTAACTCTATGCTTTCTGTTGTTTCTGCTGTGTCATTGAGCTTACCTTACATTATATAATGAATCTTAAAGGCATATTATCTTTTCTGCTTCAGTGAACACAATATATAACAGTTTTATGACATCCAAACATGATGTCACTGTAAATAACTCTGCTTTTGTCTTTAACACACAAACATAGGAACTGTATTAAGTTTATTGGCAGGTTTAGCTGTATAAACATATAAGCTATATTAGCAACCTAGGACAGGTCTTAGCTGGCCAGCTACACAGGAGGAAAATGAAGTGGCAGAGAGCAGGGTGAGAAGAAAGAGGCAGAGATCATGGTTAGGAGACTGCTAGAGAGAGGAAGAGAACTTAGTGAGGAGAAATAGAAAGCCAAAGAGAGAGGCAAAGAGCAGGATTAAGAGGAAGAGAGAGGCAGAGAGCATGGTGAGGTAACAGGGAAATAAAAAGTGAGCTGGCAAGTTGCTGCTGGAAACTAAGCCAACAATAATCCTGCATGTAGTTAGCTAGATAGTGGAGGTGATAGTCATAGCAGGTGATAGTGCCCATAGTTACAAGAGTTTAATACCACAAGGTATAGATAGGGACACAGAGCTGTTGAGTAGATATGAGCGAATTTTTCAAAAATTCGATTCGGACGGTTCTCTGAATTTTTCAAAAAGATTTGATTCAATCCGAATTTATTTGTGACGTATCGAGTTAGAAATTTGCTATTTCGTGGCTGCAGAGAGCCTTTATAGTGGTGTAGAACACTGTGCCTGTATACCGGTGTAGAACACTGTGCCTGTATAGTGGTGTAGAACACTGTGCCTGTATAGTGGTGTAGAACACTGTGCCTGTATAGCGGTGTAGAACACTGTGCCTGTATAGCGGTGTAGAACACTGCCTTGCAGTAACACGCATAGGGAGTCTGCTGTGGTAGTGAAATAATACTGTGAGTCCGTATGACATGTAGATGACAGGCGTCGCTCTTAGAATCACTGCACACTTTACTTATTAGGGCAGTCACGGGGCCAAAACTGACCAAATAACTGAAGTATGAACTCAGTCTTACAGGTCGATGTTAGCGCCAAGAAGAAGCGCGCTCCTTTTACACCGTCGTCAGCTCATTCCACATAGATGTCTACAGAACCTGTTCTATTAAATGCTTATACAAGTAGAGCCCCCCGACAGAGTGGAGAGGGGGTCAGCAGTAAGTTTGTGTTGACGTCACTGATTATTTTGCCCGTCCTCTGATCCGTCAGAACAATAACACCCAAAAAACGGATCCTGTCTGTGGAGCATCCACCTTCACTCGGTCAGCATTTGGTCAGTAATCCATCAGTATTGCTAAGGCCAAAAAAAACAGGAGTGGATCCAAAACAGAGATGACACGTGAACGGAAAATTTGCATGTCTTCTGTGTTTTGTACCCACTCCTGCTTCTGGCTACCAAATCACAAGCCAATTCTGATGGACCATACAGGCCTTACAGCCGCTACACAGACAGGATCCGCTGTGCGTCTCATGTTTCTGTTCTTCTGACAGATCAGAAGTGTCAAATAAATGATGATGTCAGCAATGCCAAACAGGAACAATAGTGGACCAGTCACAGAGGGGGGAGGGTGGCAACCGCATCAGGAGTCCACACAGTGGCCCAGTGACAGAGTGGTGAGGGTGCAACTGTGCCTTCATTGAAAGACTGTAACCACTAAGTCTGTGCCTTCATTGTATGGTCTAATTTAACCCCCACCTTATATATACAGACAAAGCATGAAAGACACAGGTCACTATAAAGAGACAGACAAAAAGATGAGGAGACACACAATGTACGAGCAAGAGCGAAAGACAAAAAGGCCAGAAGTATAGGGGTCAGAGAAGAAGATAAAGATGGTGAGAGAGACAGAAAAAGATGATGAAGATGAAGATGAGGAGACAGTCAGAGACAGGAGCGGCTGCATTTATCTAGAATGTAGACTGCTTGTAACTTATTAGATGATACAATGTATCGGGAGTGAGGAGATGACGGATGTGATTACAGGGAGACATCATTGGTAGAATCATGAGACGTTTCATCAAGACCTGAGACATCTGACGCACATACAGCATGTTGGATCTCACCAGGATCTCCTAATGCAGATATCATTAACCCCTTCCTTTTCACCTCTGTATAAATCATATGGTCCATCTCTTGAGTTACGATCTCCGCAGTCTAAACCCAACCTGTTGGCCACACATAGTCAACATTTCGAAGACCCATCATCTCTGTGAGGACTTGGCCTCTCTTCTCTCAACCCATCGATGATCACTTTGGTCACACAATGTAGTGACCCAAACCCTCCAAGGACCTCTGGGATTTGGTTGCAGCAGCTAAGCCTGGGAATGTTGTCTAGGACTTCACTTGAGGATATTCCATAGCTGGTCGTGATAGTGCACCATCATCACCAATGGGTTTAATGTCGGAACTTGTGAGAACAGTAAAAAAAAAAACCTAAAGCTGGAAACTTTGTATCACGTCCAATTACAGCGAGTGTGGAGCCGCCCGCCGCGCACATCCCATTCGATCATTCACACCTAATATGATTCCCAGCGTTGTCATTGGTGGCAAATAGGACGGTAGATAAAAGTCACCGAGTGTCACCGTGTATAAATAACGAAAATGAATGTGTCAGGGCTCACGCGAGGCGCTCTGCTATCGGAGGGAATAACTGTGGCGCAGTTAGGGCGTCTCTTCATTCCAGCGCCACCGTCTCTCTCTCTCCGGAGGAAGCTAATAGACTGCGAAGAACCTTCCCTCACAGATCTGCGCTAATGATAAAGGAGACCGGAATAATGATCCATTTCCTTTTGCGGTTCTTGAACTTGTAATAAAGAAAGGAGACATTAAGCTCTCGAGCTCCTTGAAATATATTCCAGATACTGCAGGTTCCGCTCTCCGCCGCCTCTCATTTTCCTCCTGTATCTTTTGTTTATGTAACATGAATATACTGCTGCGTCCCGATATAAGGAAAATGCAAAATCCAATTACTGGCTGCTCCACGTGGATGACGAGCCGAAAATTGGCTAACTTGTGATGGATGAGCTGCAGGCGGCTGAGGGTCTTGGGGTGCAGAGTTAAATCTTTGTTTTATGTGGTGCAGAGTGTGAGGCTAAGGGTATAAAGGCGCACATACATATGCAATAGAGTAACCCTATGAGAACTGGGGGCCAGGCTCAGGTTGGTCCTCTTTACCATCAGACACCTCGGACTCTGCAGGTCGGTTCTGGCATTGTCCGTCTTACCGAGTGGCGAAAACATCAAAAGTGCCAGCAGGAAGATATTCAGGGCTGGCACGGGGGCAGATGTCAATGTTATGGTGGCCCTGTCTACTTTGTTGCTGTCTGATATATAAGGTTAACATCCCTGGTGGTCTAGGGCCTGACTTCTCACATTGTTGTACCTGAATTGAGGGGGTACTTACACTGTTCTTATGTCGTGTTTTCCGCACGCAGCCCAGTGTAGCACGGCAGAGACACACAGCATGCCATTTGACCAGGGGACAAGAGCGGTGTCCATGCCAGGGAATCATGTTCCCACAGTGGACACGCTCTTCTAAAATTAGCCTCAGAGAACTTTAAGGTAACTTGTTTGATTTGAGGGTATTTAGCTTATAAACGTTAGGAAACACTGTTCTAAGGCATTTCAGGGATTAATATTAGAGATGTGCAAATTTTTCAAAAATTCTACTTGGCCGTTTTGCTGAATTTTTAGAAAATATTTGGATCGATCCGAATTTATTCACGGTGAATTGCGTTAAAAACGGCTATTTCCGGGCTGCTGAGAGCCTTTATAGTGGTGTAGAACACTGTGCCTTACAGTAACAAGCATAGGGAGTCTGCTGTGGTAGTGAAGTAATACTGTGAGTCAATTTGAGAGAGCGGTCCGTGGTATGCCGGGCTGGATTCCTGTTCAGAGCAGGAGCGCACGGCGTCATTGGTTGCTATGACGCCGTGCGCTTTATGCCGCCGCTGCACTACAGTAATACAATCGTATAGATCATACCAGTGTATCACTGTAGTGCAGCGGCGGCATAAAGCGCACGGCGTCATAGCAACCAATGACGCCGTGCGCTCCTGCTCTGAACAGGAATCCAGCCCGACATACCACGGACCACTCTCGGCCGTGTGCATTCGGCCTTAGGCTGAAAAAACACCATAAAACCCATCAGAGAGATAGCAAAAACATCAGGCCTGGCCAAAACAACTGTTTGGAACATTCTTAAAAAGAATGCATTGTGGTGGTGTATAGAGCCAAAAATGTTAGAATTGTGTCGATGTCCTAATATTTATGGACCTGACTATATATATATAACTTTTTAGCTATAATATATTTACATATATTATTATTTATTTAGACTGATCCAAAGAACTTGTTGTTGCCTCTATACTGCATCAGCTAATCCTGTCTACCAGGGCAAAACCCCACCATATATATCTATCTCTTTTTTTTGTAATATTATTATTATTATTTATTTTGTGCCATACATTTTTTACAATTTATAAAAAAAAATAATTAAATATATAAATTGAATCTCTATATCTGAAATGTTCCTGCCAGGATTCAAACTCCCAACCTTGTACATTAGAGGCAAGGATGTTAACCACTACACTATAGAGCTACATGGTAACCTGCACTAAAATATAAAATAAGACTTCTGCTGAATAGGAATACTCACTACATCAGAAACTTCTATGAGGTTTTTCTGACAGAGTTTAGCATTCAGCTTTATAGTTGAGTGGATAAGGTCCTTGCCTCTAATGTACAATGTTGGGAGTTTGAATCCTAGCAGAAACTTTTCAGAAATTAGATTTGAATACACTGGGGTGTCCCCAAGCACTGACTCCATATATGTATATAGCTATATATGGAGTCAAAGCAGGGACTCCTAAGCCGAACTAGAGTCCCGACACCCTCCCCTCTTCAGAGCAGGGGGTGGCTGGGGTTCTCCTATTGACTTCCATTGTGCTCGGGTGCTCGGTAGAACACCCAAGCATCGCAAAGTGTTCTGCTCGATCAACACTATTAAGCTAGGGCTACACGACGACATGTGTCACGCGACACATAGGGCACAACTACACTGCAACATGTGTCTACGATAGTCTATGGTGACATGCTGCGACAGTCGCAGAAAAATTTATTTTGGATGGGATTTTTGCTACTGTCGTGTCGCAGTATGTCGCATGTTGCAGTGCGACACCATAGACTATCATTATAAAAATTGTCGCGCGAAAAATGAATGGAGCACGCTGGGAGTTGTAGTTTTACCACAGCTGGAGTGCCGGAGGTTAGCCATCACTGGTCTAGGGTATTTCAGTGGTTAATATCTCTAATGGTCTAAGGTTTTTCAGGGGTTAACTTGGGAATTTTTCAGGTTAACATATCTATAACATTTGTGGTCTAATGTTTTTCAAGGGTTAATATTCCTCATGGTCTAGGGCAGTGGTGGCGAACCTATGGCACGGGTGCCAGAGGCAGCACTCAGAGCTCTCTCTGTGGGCACCCACACCCTGGAAAAAGTCTAAGGCGTGCCAGTATGCCTAAGACTTCCTTTGGCAGGTGCAGCACTATGAAGTGCCTTTTGCGCTGTGGCATTAGAAGAATTTTGATATCTCAGACTTTTAGTCTAACCAGACTGTCTGTTACTCTGTAATTCCTCTAGCGCCGTTCTATGGAAACAGTAGGTTTAAAGAGCACACCAAATGCTTGATATAACTTCTTTATTAACTTCAACTTTTCTTCATATATAACACTGCCGCCTCCGCAGCAGATAGTCCATGTACATAACACGTGTTGAAAAGATATCACAAAATGGCGGTATGCATAAGATGGTGGTTCAACTGTTCAATCTTGTCATTCAACATAAAATGCTGGATATATTTCTCTCTTCAGTATCTGTACTCTCACTTTAAGTTATTTAAGCACTTTATGATCTCTCTGAGAGGTATATCTGAGGTCTAACTAACTGTTCACATGCAGTTAGCAGTAACTATTTGCAGATTGGTTGAGTATGATCTGGTATGGTTGTATGCAATTTGGATTGCAATATGGAATCTGAATGCTTGCAATTTGTAATTGAATTTGTATGCCATTGTATGGCCCAGTATGCTTGCAATTTGGTGGAACTGTAAGTAAACACATATATAACTGGTTCAGTATACAGTTCTAATCACAATACTAACAACATGAACATTATATAACTGTTTTAAATACCTATATTGGCCTCTTGTTCCCATAAAACGCAGCTCTCAGTGGAGTGAATGTTTCTTCAGCTCCTGTCTCTGGTGAATAATGATTCTAGCAGCAGGAGCTGGGGGAATTCCCAGGCAGGCTGTGTGTGAGGCTGGCTGTGATTGGTGAAAGCTCTTGCTGTGTGAGAAGCTGGCTGTGATTGGTCTAGACTTCTGCCCAGTAACAACAGATTAACACTATGCTTTCTGTTGTTTCTTCTGTGTCACTGAGTCCTCCCTACACTACCAAATGAATCCCAAAGGTACATTATCTCTTTCTGCTTCTGTGAACACAAAATATAACAGTTATATGACATCCAAAACATGATGTCACAGTAAATAACTCTGCTTTTGTCTTTAACACATAAACATAGGAGCTGTATTAAGGCTATTGGCAGGTTTAGCTGTATACACATATAAGGCTACACTAGCAACCAAGGACAGGTCTTAGCTGGCCAGCTACACTCCCTGCCATTCATCAGCGCAGGGCGCACTATGAACAGCACAGGCAGTGCGCTGAATGTAGGCAGTTATTGCTAAATGATAAAGTACACGGAAGATATACTATATTGGTATCCAGGTTAAATTGCCGTGTTGACACGTTGCGATAAATAAGTGGGTTTTGCGTTGCAGTTCGGGCACTGGGTCGGTAAAAGGTTCACCATCACTGCTCTAGGGTATTTTATAGTCTAACTTACTTGATGGTCTAGAGCAGGGATGCTCAACCTGCGGCCCTCCAGCTGTTGCAAAACTACCAGCATACTCTAATAGCTGTAGGCTATCCAGGCATGCTGGGGGGTTTGCAACAGCTAGAGGGCCGCAGGTTGGGCATCTATGCTCTAGGGGGTTACTAGCACAAACCCCTCTTGTCCGGCTTGATTGTTATCTGCTATGAGAGTACTTGTCAGGATTACATAAGAAGTGCCCCATTTACTGACAAGCAAGCTGAGGTCTTGAAAATCGTGAAGAATTGAAAGTCTGATGGAAAGTTACAGAACTGTTAGTTTTAAAATGAACAACTTTTTATTTCCACAAAAATCCCTTTAAATAAATTCTTTCACCATCTCCAGATCTGAGCGCTCTGTGGGATTAGCGTAAGACGTAAATTGTGTCGGTTTCAGAAGTAATTTTACTCCGCTGGATAATTTTCCGTGTTTACGTTGCGGTTGAGACCCCTCCGGATTATCCGGCCTCTTCTCGGCGGTGCTCTCCACATAATGGACTGGAAGCGATTCCAGATTAATTAACTCGACTCAATAACAGATTTTAATTTTGGCTTCAAATATGAAAGATTCAAAGTTGATTAATCGTAGTCTTACTGAGACTGGGGATGTAGCCTCTTCTTTGAGGGTACGGGACACAGGGTCTTATATGAGGATCTGGACGCAGTGTCTTCTGTGAGGGTCCGGATGCAGGGTCTTCTGTGAGGGTCCAGACATAGTGTCTTCTGTGAGGTTCTGGATGCAGTGTCTTCTGCGAGGGTCCAGACGCAGTGTCTACTGTGCGGGTCCGGATGCAGTGTCTTCTGTGAGAGTCTGGATGCAGTGTCTTCTGTGAGGGTCCAGACATAGTGTCTTCTGTGAGGTTCTGGATTCAGTGTCTTCTGTGAGGGTTCAGACGCAGTGTCTACTGTGAGGGTCCGGATGCAGTGTCTACTGTGAGGGTCTGGACGCAGTGTCTTCTGTGAGGGTCCGGACACAGTGTCTTCTATGAGGGTCCAGATGCTTTGTCTCCTGTGAGGGTCCAGACGCAGTGTCTACTGTGAGGGTCCGGATGCAGTGTCTTCTGTGAGAGTCTGGATGCAGTGTCTTCTGTAAGGGTCCAGGACACAGGGTCTTATATGAGGATCTCGACGCAGTGTCTTCTGTGAGGGTCCGGATGCAGTGTCTTCTGTGAGGGTCTAGACATAGTGTCTTCTGGGAGGTTCTGGATGCAGTGTCTTCTGTGAGGGTCCAGATGCAGTGTCTACTGTGAAGGTCCAGATGCAGTGTCTACTGTGAGGGTCTGGACGCAGTGTCTTCTGTAAGGGTCCGGACACAGTGTCCTCTGTGAGGGTCCAGATGCAGTGTTTTCTGTAAGGTTCCTAGACACACGGTCTTATGTGAGGATCTGGATGCAGTGTCTTCTGTAAGGGTCCGGACGCAGTGTCTTTCGTGAGGGTCCAGACGCAGGGTCTTCCGTGAGGGTCCAGACGCAGTGTCTTCTGTGAGGGTTCGGGACACAGGGTCTTATATGTGGATCTGGACGCAGTGTCTTCTATGAGGGTCCGTACGCAGTGTGTTATGTGAGAGTCCAGACCTAGTGTCTTCTGGGAGGTTCTGGATGCAGTGTCTTCTGGGAGGTTCTGGATGCAGTGTCTTCTGTGAGGGTCCAGACGCAGTGTCTACTGTGAAGGTCCGGATGCAGTGTCTTCTGTGAGAGTCTGGACGTCGTGTCTTCTGTGAGGGTCCGGACACAGTGTCTTCTATGAGGGTCCAGATGCATTGTCTTCTGTGAGGGTCCAGACGCAGTGTTTTCCGTGAGGGTCTGGGACAAAGGGTGTGAGGATCTGGATGCAGTGTCTACTGTGAGGTTCCAAGTTCTGTAAGGATCCGGACGCAGTATCTTCTGTGAGGGTCCAGACGCAGGGTCTTCTGTGAGGGTCCAGATGCAGGGTCTTCTGTGAGGGTCCAGACACAGTGTCTTCCGTGAGGGTCTTGGACACAGAGTCTTATGTGAGGATCTGGATGCAGTGTCTACTGTGAGGTTCCAGATGCAGTGTCTTCTTTGAGGGTTCTAGACACACGGTCTTATGTGAGGATCTGGATGCAGTGTCTTCTGTAAGGGTCTGGACGCAGTGTCTTTCTTCTGTGAGGGTCTAGACGCAGTGTCTTCCGTGAGGGTCCAGGACACAGGGTCTTATGTGAGGATCTGGATGCAGTGTCTACAGTGAGGTTCCAGATGCAGTGTCTTCTGTGAGGGTCCGGACGCAGTGTCTTCTATGGGGGTCTGGACGCAGGGTCTTCAGTGAGGGTCTGGTCACAGTCTCCACTGTGAGGGTCTGGCTGCAGTGTCTTTCTTCTGTGAGGGTCCGGACACAGTGTCTTCTGTGAGGGTCCAGACACAGTGTCTTCTGTGAGGGTCCGGACACAGTGTCTTCTGTGAGGGTCCAGGACACAGGGTCTTATGTGAGGATCTGGATGCAGTGTGTACTGTTAGGTTCCAGATGCAGTGTCTTCTGTGAGGGTCTGGACGCAGTGTCTTCTATGGGGGTCTGGACGCAGGGTCTTCAGTGAGGGTCTGGTCACAGTCTCCACTGTGAGGGTCTGGCTGCCTGGCTGCAGGGTATACTGTGAGGGTCCAAGCACAGTGTCTACTGGAAGGGTGGAGATGCAGGGTTTAATGTGAGGGTCTGGATGTGTAACGCCCCTAGTGGCATTACCACTCCTGCGCCATTCTTCTGTCTGTATATGCAATAACCATGTCATCTTATACCTTTATTCCAGGTCCTCCAAATAGTGTGCATCTCCTCTTAGGCATTTGTTATTGTTCATGTGATAACCTGGTTCACCAGCAGGTGGCAGCAAACTTGCCAGTGCTAGGTAGCAGAGTCTGGAATCCTACTTCCAGCTCTCTGGCTCTCCTCTAAGGAGAGAGTACGATCTAATTAGAGGGAGTTGGTTCCTGGAGAAAAGCAGTAGCCCGTCCCTGTAGGACTGAGCTCTCCCTAAAAGCCAAGCTAAGTAAGCTTGAAGCCAGGAAGAAGTTCCTAGGATTACAGTATGAGACAGACTACCAAGAGTAGGAAGTTGCAGCAGAAAGAAAGCTGAAGGAAAAGTTCCTACAGATTCAGCAGAGAGGAATTTGTTGCAGAAGTTGTTGCCTGCCAGTTTCATGCTAAAATCGGCTAGGAATCAGGACCAAGTCTGGAAACTGTTTGGATTACTGTTTATTCAAGTAAAGCTGCATTTAACTACTTCAATACCAGTCTGGACTCAATTTATTCAACCGATTCCTCAACTATTCACCCTATTTTCACTGCTGCGGACGACCAAGTGCAACGAGCCGGACCACAGGAGAAAACACGTGAGGCTCATGGTGGGCCGATGGGGGTAGTAGTTCATGTACTGACGGTTAGCACAGCCTCCCTGGGCCGGCAGTGCAGTGGATGGGAAGACAGCACTAAATCCTCCGGGGCACTCTCTATTGCAGGGAACACCAGCCAGATGGAAGTTTAGGTGCCCTTGATGGTATAGGTGTTTTAGGTGCTTTGGTGGCTGGGCCCCTGTGTTCGTGACGCCAGCACCGTAAGGTGCAAATGTTGAGTGTAGTAATAGAAATTAAGTGTCAATTGTTGTAAAACAATTGAACATTTACTTGAATCCATAGTCTCAAGGCAGATGTTACAGTCCATCAATAAAGTGCATTCATATGGCACCAGTAATAATTCAGATGTTAAGGTAATTGTAATCCTTATATCAGGTTTAGGCAATTGTCAATTGAGGGATTTTCTAATGCTATTACTTGACAGGCAAAGACTGAATATATTTACTTTAAGTCCCAACTATAGCACTCTGGTACTAAATATGCTGGTTTCTATTTATCTTGAGCTATTGAATAAGGGCGTTCTCCCTCGTGGCAGACAAACTCTCTGCTACATTATTTGCAGGATGCTCTCCTGAAGGATTCAGGTTCACTATATCCTGGAAGGCTTCTAGTGAATAAGGACAATTCTGCGCATCAATTATCCATTTGTGTCCCGACACTTGGAAAGTTGATCTCAGGCACTTGTGCTTGTGAAGTCCATAGGCTGGACTCAGCTGTAACCCTCACTAGGCTTGCTTCATATTTAGACAAAGACTCACTGTCTGGTGCTTGGCTGCTGTAGATAAATGTTCACTGTACTCCCTTACCCTGGCCATGACCAAGGGGTAGAAATAGCAGACTACATGGTGGACGATGCCTGTTTCTCTCCTCCATACACACTGTACTAACTAACTTCACTTCCTCTCTACAATCCCCTCTGTACTTCAACTAACTTTATTAACACACCCCAGCTATATATATATATTATGTGGTGTCAGCACCACCTAGGGGCAAATGGGTGAAATTACAATGTCAGCCTGATTATAGGAAATACCATACAATTAGTGTTGATCGAGCACAAGTGCTAGGCTGTTCGGGTGCTCTGGCCGAACACTTCGGGATGCTCGGGTGCTCTACCGAGCACAATGGAAGTCAATGGAAGAACCCGAGCATTCAACCAGGCACCACCTGCTTTGAAGAGGGGAGGGTGTCTGGTTCATAGGAAAAGGTCAGAAATTGATGGAAACACCACCGAAATGGTTCGGGAACAGCATGGGGAGGATGTCTGGATGCATCGTGGACTCCCAGGTTGCTGCCGGGAACGATGTTGTCCAAGTAGTACGCCACTTTTACAGACTGACAATAATACGCACAAAACCAAAATTAAAATCGATTTTAGACGTACAATTGTTAGGAAACATTTTTTCCTGTATATTTACTTGTATATAACGTGCAAGTGCTGCCAAAAATTACAAGGAAGAGGCACTCCGATACAACCTGTATATCACATAAAGGAGGGCATCATACACATTGTGGTACAATTGTTCAGATAGTGGGACTCCTACACTCATAAAGACTATGCACTAAGTGAAAGGGCTGCCAAAAATGACAAGGAACCGGCACATACACCCTTTATTACACATAAAGGAGGGCATCATACACACTTGAAAAATTATGATTGATGGCCTGCTGGTAACCCTCTAAATCATTACGGGCGAGGGCCTGCTGCTAAGCTGACCATCTAAAACATTAGGGGTGACGGTCTGTAGTGTACGGGAACTGTAATACCCGTCACTACCAAAGTGTCACTTGGTGTGCTGTCGTCCCTCCTTAGTATGGAGAAGTTGGTATATGTCAGTTTTATAAAATGTCATGTAATGCAATGTTATGTGTTTCCCTGTTACTATGACACTTGCATGTACAGGCTTGCTAGGGGTGTCATTCCAGCTTCTAGTCACTAGAGGGAGCTAGAGAGCCCTAGTTTATATAAGGCCCAGTCAGGGAAGTACAAGGCAGACGGAGTCTAGTGTCTGTAATCTACAGTTGGAGATTAGACAATGTCTGAGACAAGTCCAGGCCTGAAGCCTGCTGTCCAGGAGAAGATTCCCTCCTGAATTCCCATATGCAGAAACAGGAATATGTTAGATCAAGAACCTGAGGAAGTTTCCAGCAGCTGAGAGAGACAGAGGCAAAGATCTAAGAAAGCCAGAGGTATTAAGAAAGACAGAGGAGGTACTTATAGAAGCCATAGCCAAGGATATAAAGCCAGAATTAGGTTAATGGGCCTTGGTGAAGAATTGCTGTATTCCAGGATCAGACAGAATTAGAGTGCAAGCTCCTGTGCTGCAAGTCCTGTGTTCAACACTCTGTAATTACCCTGCTGTACTGAATTGCCTGCATCGACCGAATTGCAAAATCGACTGTATGCTTAGGAACTGCATTTCCAATATTGTCTCTGCTTGGAAAACTACTAAAGTTGGAGTTCTGTTTTAATACTACGTTTCCTCAATTTATTCCTGCATCCGCAAACGGCGTGCCACCGTTTACTTGGCACTGGCGTCACAAACTATTTCTACCTATACCTGCCCTTGCAGAGAGTCAGCTGTACCAGGTTAGTGTATATTGCACTACATCACCCAGAAACACCTACTGCACACAACTTAAGTACACTGCACCTCTCTTTTGGCGTCACAAACAGGATTCGCACGCTTTCTAGTGCAAGAAGCGTGAACTTTGTGCCTTATACAGTTGCCCTGTGACCAAAGTGACAAATTGCCTGTTTATTTAAGTGGACTTTGTGGACTGAGAATCCTACCCAAAGTGTACCCAAAACTTCTAAAAAGCGCTGTACAGTATTGCGCTACACAGAGGAAGAAAACCGCCGCATTGGAGTGTGGTTTTGTGGACTTTTTACAATCCTGCTTGCTGTCAGTGAATAGACAGCGTTTATACCCAAAGATGGCTGCTGGGCTTGCTGAATTTACTGCTGCGTCACCTTCATCCCGAAAAGGCGGGAAAAATTGGCGCCTTTCTGAGGAAAAAGCGGGAAGAAGGTCAAGGGCAGGCGCCACGGCTTATCTGGACATTTGCATGTCTGCCAGCATGGACACCGCCTTCCATATACTGGAATACCTGGGGGGCGGCCTCCCAGTGCAGTGGGAGGAGCTGGCTACTCTAATTGACGCGACCCTATCGCTCTCCTCAGAAGGATCGAGCATGTTGGAAAGTGAGCAGAGTGTTACTGCAGCGTCCACACCTGAAATTGCAAAGATGACTGACATCGGTGTAGAGCCAGAAGAGGCTCCACCGGCCTACTCTCCGGGACCGGAGCAACTCGCCTGCCGCCCAAGGGAGAAAGAACCCGAGCCCTGCTATGGCTCGTGGAGGGACTTTTTCCAACCATCTTTCAAATGGTCCTCCCTGATGGCGGAGATCCGAGAGGCCGCTATCAAGCGGAATACAAAGACCAAAATCATCTATGAGGAACTAACCAAGACCATACATGAGAAGCATACGCACACCCAACCCCGCCTGGAAAGGAGAAAGGGAGTGGTGCTGTCATTTGACAAACCCCGTGGCTACGGGTTTATCCAGGACTATCTAACTGGCAGAGACCTCTATGTCAATCGAAGGTCTGTCAAAAGAGACTACCTCCCTTCGTACCAGCACAGCCTCCGCGAGGGAGAGGAAGTGGAGTACACCCCTGCCGAGAGCCTACGAGGCCCTTATGCAACTGCCGTGACCCGTCCCAAGCGAGCATCTGAGGACTGGGAGGCAGAAGAAGGAGAAGACTACTCTGGCTGCGAGCGGGAACCGGAACGCTCTCCAGAGCCGGCCCATCACGCCTTTCAGGAGCGGAGCTCCTTCATTGGGCCTAATGTCTTCTGGCAGCCAACCGTGTTGGAGAAATGGGTGAGCCCCTATCCTTCCCCCGAGCTGCCTCGTCGGGAGAAGACCATATCAGAGCTGGAACAGTTAAAAGGACTTAGTGCTACCTTTGAAAACATCCGGAGGGGTCGGAGACCAGACCCATCGCCAGAACCTGCAGAGGCCGAGTCCGCACCATCGGTGACTGTACCTGCGCCGGCGGCGCCAGCAGATGACAGCGACTCCGACACAGAGAGCATCGGTGAGCAGATCGTCCGGCTGGAGGAGAAGTTGCGGGAGTTGCGCAAGAGGTACACCGCCAGGATCCAGACACCGCCGAGGAAGGATGAGGTAAGGGTGCCTGTCACCACCCGTAGACCGCCTTCTGTTGCCACCGCTCCGTCAGTGCCCCAGACCGGACCCGCGATTGCCGTAAACTGCTGCACCCAGAGCACCGGACCGCTTGCTGCGGCGGTGCCCAGCCCGTTACACCCTGCAGTGATCATGCAAGGACCGGCACGGTCCACCAGAGGGTTCACCCCTAGGCCTAATGGGCCAATACCTATTAGGGGCCCCTTTACCCTACAGCTGCCCCCTGACACTGTTATGTGGGCACACCCTCCTGTAGAAGAATACTACAGACGATACCTGCCAGCGGAGCCAAGTGGTTATGATATGCCACTGTAATCAGCCTGCTAGGCCTTTGATTTATTTCACTGCAGAAGTTTGATGTTAACCCTTCCAGGACAGGAGTCCTACGTTTCTGGTCCTTTGTTGCGGCTGCCAGTTTGTCCACGGCTCAGTGGTAGGTGTTGACCACTGAAATCACAAAGTCAGCAAGGCCACGTTTGTTTCCAGGATCTCCTGCCTGCTTTTGTTACCCCACGCCAAGTTGTGCCTGTTCCTTTGTTGCACCTTTTACCCTTCACCCCCTTTTCAGGTTGATCAGGGGTATTACAGCACTTGTCTTTGCTGTCCTTTTATTGTGCAACTTCATACTAAGGAACCGTGCCCGGAGACAGACTCAAAAGTACCTGAGCCTCTGAGATTCTTACTCTTTTAAAAGTATTGTGCCCAGAGATGGACTCCACCGCACGAGAGCCTCTGTGATTTAATAAGAAATAACCTGGGTACGGACTCATGTTTGTTCTTTGAGCCTCCAAGAACTTTTATACTGTTTTATCTATTTTGCTGTTCTATTATGGACTTATTCATTGTCATGGACTATCCTGGTTATAATGTTACGCTGTGCCAGGTCAGCGCCCCCGTTCCATTCATTATCCTGAGAGAAGAGAACGACGCCCCTTGTCACCACACTTCACTTTTGCCAATTGGACCTGATGTAAATGTAAATGCAGATGAATTACATGTATGTATGCCTGCATGTCTCTTTTTCTGTTTCAGGTAGAGATTCCAGTTGGGCGACCCATGATGGAGTACGAGGTCGTACTCAGCTTAAAGCAGTGGGGTATGTAGTGTACGGGAACTGTAATACCCGTCACTACCAAAGTGTCACTTGGTGTGCTGTCGTCCCTCCTTAATTATGGGGAAGTTGGTATATGTCAGTTGTATAAAATGTCATGTAATGTAATGTTATGTGTTTCCCTGTTACTATGACACTTGCATGTACAAGCCTGCTAGGGGTGTCATTCCAGCTTCTAGTCGCTAGAGGGAGCTAGAGAGCCCTAGTTTATATAAGGCCCAGTCAGGGAAGTGCAAGGCAGACGGAGTCTAGTGTCTGTAATCCACAGTTGGAGATTAGACAATGTCAGAAACCAGTCCAGGCCTGAAGCCTGCTGTCCAGGAGAAGATTCCCTCCTGAATTCCCATATGCAGAAACAGGAATATGTTAGATCAAGAGCCTGAGGAAGTTTCCAGAAGCTGAGAGAGACAGAGGCAAATATCAGGAAAGCCAGAGGTACTCAGAAAGACAGAGGAGGTACTTATAGAAGCCATAGCCAAGGATATAAAGCCAGAACTAGGTTAATGGGCCTTGGTGAAGAATTGCTGTATTCCAGGATCAGACAGAATTAGAGTGCAAGCTCCTGTGCTGCAAGTCCTGTGTTCAACACTCTGTAATTACCCTGCTGTACTGAATTGCCTGCATCGACCGAATTGCAAAATCGACTGTATGCTGAGGAACTGCATTTCCAATATTGTCTCTGCTTGCAAAACTACTAAAGTTGGAGTTCTGTTTTAAGACTACGTTTCCTCAATTTATTCCTGCATCCGCAAACGGCGTGCCACCGTTTACTTGGCACTGGCGTCACGAACTATTTCTACCTATACCTGCCCTTGCAGAGAGTCAGCCGTACCAGGTTAGTGTATATTGCACTACATCACCCAGAAACACCTACTGCACACAACTTAAGTACACTGCACCTCTGCTACAGACTGACTCTCTAAAACATTAGGGGCGAGTGCCTGCTGATGATCTGAGCATCGAAAAAATTATGGGCGAGTGGCTGCTGCTTAACTAACCATTGAAAAAATTATGGGCAAGGGCCTGCCGGTGAGCTGACCCTGTAAAACATTATGGTTGAGGGCCTGATGGTGAGCTGACCCTGTAAAACATTATGGTTGAGGGCCTGATGGTGAGCTGACCCTCAAAAACATTTTATGCGAGGGCCTGCAGGTCAGCTGACCCTCTACTCTCCTTTCTCTGCGTGTCCATTCACTCCCGGACATCCGCAAGCCAGGATGGAATCGGATTAAGTCTCTCACAGAAATGCAACTGGCGTTGCAAAAAATTACATTTATCACATCTTAACCACCTCAGCCCCCAGTGCTTAAACACCCTGAAAGACCAGGCCACTTTTTACACTTCTGACCTACACTACTTTCACCATTTATTGCTCGGTCATGCAACTTACCACCCAAATGAATTTTACCTCCTTTTCTTCTCACTAATAGAGCTTTCATTTGGTGGTATTTCATTGCTGCTGACATTTTTACTTTTTTTGTTATTAATCGAAATTTAACGATTTTTTTGCAAAAAAATGACATTTTTCACTTTCAGTTGTAAAATTTTGCAAAAAAAACGACATCCATATAGAAATTTTGCTCTAAATTTATAGTTCTACATGTCTTTGATAAAAAAAAAATGTTTGGGTAAAAAAAAAATGGTTTGGGTAAAAGTTATAGCGTTTACAAACTATGGTACAAAAATGTGAATTTCCGCTTTTTGAAGCAGCTCTGACTTTCTGAGCACCTGTCATGTTTCCTGAGGTTCTACAATGCCCAGACAGTACAAACACCCCACAAATGACCCCATTTCTGAAAGTACACACACTAAGGTATTCACTGATGGGCATAGTGAGTTCATAGAACTTTTTATTTTTTGTCACAAGTTAGCGGAAAATTATGATTTTTTTTTTTTTTTTTTTTTTTCTTACAAAGTCTCATATTCCACTAACTTGTGACAAAAAATAAAAAGTTCTATGAACTCACTATGCCCATCAGCGAATACCTTGGGGTCTCTTCTTTCCAAAATGGGGTCACTTGTGGGGTAGTTATACTGCCCTGGCATTCTAGGGGCCCAAATGTGTGGTAAGGAGTTTGAAATCAAATTCTGTAAAAAATGACCAGTGAAATCCGAAAGGTGCTCTTTGGAATATGGGCCCCTTTGCCCACCTAGGCTGCAAAAAAGTGTCACACATCTGGTATCTCCGTACTCAGGAGAAGGTGGGGAATGTGTTTTGGGGTGTCATTTTATATATACCCATGCTGGGTGAGAGAAATATCTTGGCAAAAGACAACTTTTCCCATTTTTTTATACAAAGTTGTCATTTGACCAAGATATTTATCTCACCCAGCATGGGTATATGTAAAAAGACACCCCAAAACACATTCCTCAACTTCTCCTGAGTACGGGGATACCAGATGTGTGACACTTTTTTGCAGCCTAGGTGGGCAAAGGGGCCCATATTCCAAAGAGCACCTTTCGGATTTCACTCCTCATTTTTTCCTGAATTTGATTTCAAACTCCTTACCACACATTTGGGCCCCTAGAATACCAGGGCAGTATAACTACCCCACAAGTGACCCCATTTTGGAAAGAAGACACCCCAAGGTATTCCGTGAGGGGCATGGCGAGTTCCTAGAATTTTTTATTTTTTGTCACAAGTTAGTGGAAAATGATGATTTTTTTTTTATTTTATTTTTTCATACAAAGTCTCATATTCCACAAACTTGTGACAAAAAATAAAAACTTCCATGAACTCACTATGCCCATCAGCGAATACCTTGGGGTCTCTTATTTCCAAAATGGGGTCACTTGTGGGGTAGTTATACTGCCCTGGCATTCTAGGGGCCCAAATGTGTGGTAAGTAGGTAAATGACCTGTGAAATCCGAAAGGTGCTCTTTGGAATGTGGGCCCCTTTGCCCACCTAGGCTGCAAAAAAGTGTCACACATCTGGTATCTCCGTATTCAGCAGAAGTTGAGGAATGTGTTTTGGGGTGTCTTTTTACATATACCCATGCTGGGTGAGATAAATATCTTGGTCAAATGCCAACTTTGTATAAAAAAATGGGAAAAGTTGTCTTTTGCCAAGATATTTCTCTCACCCAGCATGGGTATATGTAAAATGACACCCCAAAACACATTCCCCAACTTCTCCCGATTACGGAGATACCAGATGTGTGACACTTTTTTGCAGCCTAGGTGGGCAAAGGGGCCCATATTCAAAAGAGCACCTTTCGGATTTCACAGGTCATTTTTTACAGAATTTGATTTCAAACTCCTTACCACACATTTGGGCCCCTAGAATGCCAGGGCAGTATAACTACCCCACAAGTGACCCCATTTTGGAAAGAAGAGACCCCAAGGTATTCGCTGATGGGCATAGTGAGTTCATGGAACTTTTTATTTTTTGTCACAAGTTAGTGGAATATGAGACTTTGTATGAAAAAAAAAAAAAAAAAAAATCATCATTTTCCACTAACTTGTGACAAAAAATAAAAAATTCTAGGAACTCGCCATGCCCCTCACGGAATACCTTGGGGGGTCTTCTTTCCAAAATGGGGTCACTTGTGGGGTAGTTATACTGCCCTGGCATTTTCCAGGGGCCCTAATGTGTGGTAAGTAGGTAAATGACCTGTGAAATCCTAAAGGTGCTCTTTGGAATATGGGCCCCTTTGCCCACCTAGGCTGCAAAAAAGTGTCACACATGTGGTATCGCCGTATTCAGGAGAAGTTGGGGAATGTGTTTTGGGGTGTCATTTTACATATACCCATGCTGGGTGAGAGAAATATCTTGGCAAAAGACAACTTTTCCCATTTTTTTATACAAAGTTGGCATTTGACCAAGATATTTCTCTCACCCAGCATGGGTATATGTAAAATGACACCCCAAAACACATTCCCCAACTTCTCCTGAGTACGGCGATACCAGATGTGTGACACTTTTTTGCAGCCTAGATGCGCAAAGGTGCCCAAATTCCTTTTAGGAGGGCATTTTTAGACATTTGGATACCAGACTTCTTCTCACGCTTTGGGGCCCCTAGAATGCCAGAGCAGTATAAATACCCCACATGTGACCCCATTTTGGAAAGAAGACACCCCAAGGTATTCAATGAGGGGCATGGCGAGTTCATAGAAATTTTTTTTTTTTGGCACAAGTTAGCGGAAATTGATATTTTTAATTTTTTTCTCACAAAGTCTCCCGTTCCGCTAACTTGGGACAAAAATTTCAATCTTTCATGGACTCAATATGCCCCTCACGGAATACCTGGGGGTGTCTTCTTTCCGAAATGGGGTCACATGTGGGGTATTTATACTGCCCTGGCATTCTAGGGGCCCTAAAGCGTGAGAAGAAGTCTGGAATATAAATGTCTAAAAAATTTTACGCATTTGGATTCCGTGAGGGGTATGGTGAGTTCATGTGAGATTTTATTTTTTGACACAAGTTAGTGGAATATGAGACTTTGTAAGAAAAAAAAAAAAAATTCTGCTAACTTGGGCCAAAAAAATATCTGAATGGAGCCTTACAGGGGGGTGATCAATGACAGGGGGGTGATCAATGACAGGGGGGTGATCAATGACAGGGGGGGTGATCAATGACAGGGGGGTGATCAGGGAGTCTATATGGGGTGATCACCACAGTCATTGATCACGCCCCTGTAAGGCTTCATTCAGACGTCCGGATGCGTTTTGCGGATCCGATCCATCTATCAGTGCATCCGTAAAAATCATGCGGACATCTGAATGGAGCTTTACAGGGGGGTAATCAATGACAGGGGGGTGATCAGGGAGTCTATATGGGGTGATCACCACAGTCATTGATCACTCCCCTGTAAGGCTTCATTCAGACGTCCGGATGCGTTTTGCGGATCCGATCCATCTATCAGTGGATCCGTAAAAATCATGCGGACATCTGAATGGAGCTTTACAGGGGGGTGATCAATGACAGGGGGGTGATCAGGGAGTCTATATGGGGTGATCACCACAGTCATTGATCATGCCCCTGTAAGGCTTCATTCAGACGTCCGGATGCGTTTTGCGGATCGGATCCATCTATCAGTGCATCCGTAAAAATCATGCGGACATCTGAATGGAGCTTTACAGGGGGGTGATCAATGACAGGGGGGTGATCAGGGAGTCTATATGGGGTGATCACCACAGTCATTGATCACGCCCCTGTAAGGCTTCATTCAGACGTCCGGATGCGTTTTGCGGATCGGATCCATCTATCAGTGCATCCGTAAAAATCATGCGGACATCTGAATGGAGCTTTACAGGGGGGTGATCAGGGAGTCTATATGGGGTGATCACCACAGTCATTGATCACGCCCCTGTAAGGCTTCATTCAGACGTCCGGATGCGTTTTGCGGATCGGATCCATCTATCAGTGCATCCGTAAAAATCATGCGGACATCTGAATGGAGCTTTACAGGGGGTTGATCAATGACAGGGGTGTAATCAATGACAGGGGGGGTGATCAGGGAGTCTATATGGGGTGATAACCACAGTCATTGATCACGCCCCTGTAAGGCTTCATTCAGACGTCCGGATGCGTTTTGCGGATCGGATCCATCTATCAGTGCATCCGTAAAAATCATGCGGACATCTGAATGGAGCTTTACAGGGGGTTGATCAATGACAGGGGTGTAATCAATGACAGGGGGGGTGATCAGGGAGTCTATATGGGGTGATCACCACAGTCATTGATCACGCCCCTGTAAGGCTTCATTCAGACGTCCGGATGCGTTTTGCGGATCGGATCCATCTATCAGTGCATCCGTAAAAATCATGCGGACATCTGAATGGAGCTTTACAGGGGGGTGATCAATGACAGGGGTGTAATCAATGACAGGGGGGGTGATCAGGGAGTCTATATGGGGTGATAACCACAGTCATTGATCACGCCCCTGTAAGGCTTCATTCAGACGTCCGGATGCGTTTTGCGGATCCGATCCATCTATCAGTGGATCCGTAAAAATCATGCGGACATCTGAATGGAGCTTTACAGGGGGGTAATCAATGACAGGGGGGTGATCAATGACAGGGGGGTGACCAGGGAGTCTATATGGGGTGATCAGGGGTGATCAGGGGCTAATAAGGGGTTAATAAGTGACGGGGGGGGGGTGTAGTGTAGTGTAGTGGTGCTTGGTGGGACTTTACTGAGCTACCTGTGTCCTCTGGTGGTCGATCCAAACAAAGGGGACCACCAGAGGACCAGGTAGCAGGTATATTAGACGCTGTTATCAAAACAGCGTCTAATATACCTGTTAGGGGTTAAAAAAAACACATCTCCAGCCTGCCAGCGAACGATCGCCGCTGGCAGGCTGGAGATCAACTCTCTTACCTTCCGTTCCTGTGAGCGCGCGCGCCTCTGTGCGCGCGTTCACAGGAAATCTCGCCCATCGCGAGATGACGCATATATGCGTGACTCTGCGCAGGGCTGCCACCTCCGGAACGCGATCCTGCGTTAGGCGGTCCGGAGGTGGTTAAAGGTAACTTAGCCGCATGTCGTGCGCTGCAGTGTCTACTGTGAGGGTCTGGCTGCAAGGTCTTCTCTGAAGGTCCAGGTGAAGTGTCTTCTGTGAGGTTCTGGACACAGGGTCTTCTGTGAGGGTCCACAAGCAGGGTCACCTGTGAAGGTCTGGATTCATGGTCTTCTGTGAGGGTCCAGATGCAGGATCTTCTGTGAGGGTCCAAATGCAGGGTCTTCTGTGAGGGTTCAAATGCATTGTCTTCTGTGAGGGTCTGGACACAGTGCCTTATGTGAGGGTCTGGACACAGTGCCTTATGTGAGGGGCCATATGCAGTGTCTTGTGTGAGAGTTTAGACACACTGTCAGCTGTGAGGGTCCAGATATAATATTTGCTGTTAGAGTCTAGATGCAGTGTCTAATTTGAGGGTCTGGACGCAATGTCTCATAGGGTTTGATGCGACAGTCTAGACCAGGGGTACTCAACTAGTTTTATTAAAGGTCCACATACCTGGGTCTGCAGTCAGGTGAAGGTCCGAGCTGAACGCCAACAGTAAAGATGCCATGCGATCATGTGATCCATGCGCGTGGGGCGCTCTGACGTTATAGTGGAGCGCCCCGGGTAAGTCCCAGAATTAGTAATGGCCACATTAGTGCCCCAGTAAGAATAATGTCCCCATTAAGAGTAATGCCCCCATTAGTGCCCCCCTTCTCTGCTTTTGCAAAAAAAATAAAAAATATATTAGCATTCCCCTGGCTGCGGTGAACATTCGCTGCTGACTGCACGCTCAGGACCGGTGCTCCAACGTGATGACTTCTTGTAGGTCCTGTCCTGAGCTTCTAGTCAGCAGGGAGTGTTCTCCACAGCGTGAGCAAATGGAGGTGGAGGTACCGTAATTTTATTAATTTTTTTACTAGCACAAGTTGCGGTGGAGGTAACGGCTGTACTAATGGGCGTTCCATGATGGAAGCGCTCATTAGTAAGGGTACTTTCACACTTGCAGCAGGACGGATCCGACAGGCTGCTCACCCTGTCAGATCCATTTTGCCACTACTTCGCCGTGCCGCTGCTCTGTGCCCATCGACTATAATGGGGATGGGGCAGAGCTTCGGCGCAGCACGGTGAGAGGCCGCCAGACTAAAAGTACTACATGTCCGACTTTTTCGTCTGGCGGCCTCACGCCGTGCACTGCCATGCTGCGCCGTAGCTCCACTCCCGCTATAGTCAATGGGGAGTGGCAGTCCGGCGAAATAGCGGCAGGACGGATCTGACAGGGTGAACAGCCGGTCGGATCCGTCCTGCCGCAAGTGTGAAAGGAGCCTAACAGTCCTTACAGGACAATTCTGGCACCGGCAAGGGAACTAAAATACCAGCCTTGCTGGTGAACTACTGGCCGGGTGGCAACCCAAGCCACAGAACAGACATGTGATAGTTCTGTTCCGCATCCAATTCCCATTATTGGGGGATTGGATGCGGCCCCTTAATTACAATGGGGCCCCAAGAGATGCAGACAGCACACTGTGTGCTGTCTGCATCTTTTTCCGCTCCATTGAAACTAAGGGGTCCGCATCCAATGCCCCAATAATGGGAATTGGATGCGGAACAAAACTATCATGGTTTGATGGGGCTTAATCACTTTATTTAATCAGGTTACCTAAAGAAGATGGCCCAGGGGAGATGGGAACATGACACTGGAGTCAGTGACGTGTTCCCGCCTCTCTGTAGCCCTCTCCACGCACCCCTTACTTTCCAAATGGGACATTTATTTCATTGGTGGCAGTGGTGATGTCCCTCCCCTCTCCAGCAGCAGGTAAGTGTCCTTTGGAGCTTGAAGCTCCCTTATGTGCTGCCGCTGCTGCAGGGGAGGAGGGACCTGTGAGCGCACTGAGGGAGAAAGCGCTGGTGCCTGCATGTGGAGGGAGCCGTCTCTCACTGCGCCCCTGGGAAGGAGGAAGTGCGCCGGTAAGCTCCGCCTCCTGCACGTACCAGAGTGTGCAGGAGGAGGAGCGCTATATGTGGAGGGAGCCGGCCTGTCTCACTGCGCTCTGGGACAGGAGGAAGTGCGCCGGTAAGCTCCGCCTCCTGCAGGTGTCGGATGAAAGCGCTGGTGCCTGCATGTGGAGGGAGCCGTCTCTCACTGCGCCCCTGGGGCAGGAAGAAGAAGTGCGCCGGTAAGCTCCTCCTCCTGCACGTACCAGAGTGTGCAGGAGGAGGAGCGCTACATGTGGAGGGAGCCGTCTCTCACTGCGCTCTGGGACAGGCGGAAGTGCGCCGGTAAGCTCCTCCTCCTGCACGTACCAGAGTGTGCAGGAGAGGAGGAGCGCTACATGTGGAGGGAGCCGTCTCTCACTGCGCTCTGGGACAGGAGGAAGTGCGCCGGTAAGCTCCTCCTCCTGCACGTACCAGAGTGTGCAGGAGAGGAGGAGCGCTACATGTGGAGGGAGCCGTCTCTCACTGCGCTGTGGGACAGGCGGAAGTGCGCCGGTAAGCTCCTCCTCCTGCACGGTACAGTGTGCAGGAGAGGAGGAGCGCTCTGAAGGCTGGCCGGGGTCCGAACAACTGGCAGCCGCGGTCCGTATTTGGACCGCGGTCCGCCAGTTGAGTACCCCTGGTCTAGACAGAGGGTTTTATGTAAGGGTCTGGACGCAGTGTCTTCTGTGAGGGTCTGGACGCAGTGTCTTCTGTGAGGGTCCAGACATAGTGTCTACTGTCACAGTCTAGATGCAGGGTCTATTGTGAGGGTCTGGATGCAATGTTTTCTGTGAAGATCCGGATGCAGTATCTTCTGTGAGGGTCCGGATGCAGTATCTTCTGTAAGAGTCCGGATGCAGTATCTTCTGTGAGGGTCCAGACGTAGTGTCTACCATGAGAGTCTAGACGCAGTGTCTAATGTGAGGGTCAGGATGCAGTGTCTTTATGAGGGTCTGGTTGCAGAGTCTGTGAGGAATAAAGGCCTTTGCGTGTTCCGCGCGTTTCAGGCTGGCACTTTGAATCTGATCAGTAAAATGCGTCTTCTCTCATTGTTGCAGCTGCTCCTCAGCAGAATGCATCGAGAAATGCGCTAATTATTCACTGATGAAGACGTCTGGAGAGCAGTGTCACGTTTGCACCTTCTATCGATGCTTGGAGAAGTGTTCAGAGCAGAGAACTTGCAGTCAGGAGTGTAATACTGTGTACAGAGGAGGCAAGAGGTGCTCAGACAGGGAGGGCCGGGTCGCTGGAGTATAACCCCCAGCCTTCTGATTATCATACATGTGATGTTAAAGAGGACCTTTCATAGATTTTTCTTTAGTTTAATTAAATACCTTTCTTTGCCGGGTACCCCTGCTGATGCTGCCACCCTACCTGTTTTTTTTAAATATGACTTGTACGCCCCGCTGTGCGCCCCTGCTGTTTTCCTGCCCAGTATGTTAATACTGAGTATCGGTACAGGGAGGAGGAGACGCCAGGGTTTCTCAATGGGCGTCTCCTTCTCCCTGGTTGTGTCGAGATCCAATCACAGCAGAGAGCGTCACAGCCAGGGAGAAGGGATGCAAATGAGCTCTTAACAAGCTCCGCCTCTAATGCCACCAGATGTAAGGCAGCTCTCCTAGATGCATCTAGATGTTCAGCTCTTAAAATAACCCTTGAGACATGACTTGGATATTAAATAAGCCAGCATCTCATCTGCAGGCAGCTGTTTCCGGGCGATTGCCCCTCATCAGTGCAGAGCAGAGAGTACTGGCTTAACTGGATAGGAGGCCTGTGTCCGAGCAAGGGGGGAACTAACTCTCCTTAGGGAGAGAGCACCTTAATCAGTGTGAGGAGACTTATAGGCCATACATGCCCTGACCTGGACACAGGCCTCTCACCCAGTTAAGCCAGTACTCTCTGCTCTGCACTGATGAGGGGCAATCACCCCGAAACAGCTGTCTGCAGATGAGATGCTGGCTTATTTAATATCAAAGTCATGTTTCAAGGCTTATTTTAAAAGCTGAACATTGACTCATAGGAGAGCTGCCTTACATCTGGTGGCATTAGAGGCGGAGCTTGTTAAGAGCTCATTTGCATCCCTTCCCTCCCAGAATTCCAGAGGAGCATGTATGGCCTATAAGTCTCCTCACACTGATTAAGGTGCTCTCTCCCTAAGGAGAGTTAGTTCCCCCCTAGGCAGGGATTAGGAGACGCCCACTGAGGAACCCTGGTGTCTCCTCCTCCCTGTATTGATGCTCAGTATTAACATACTGGGTGGGAAAACAGCAGGGGGCCACAGTGGGGTGTACAAGCAATATAAAATAAAAATAAAATAAACAGGCAGGGTGGCAAAAAAAAGGTATTTAATTAAACTAAAAAAATAAATAAAAATCAATAAAAGGTCCTCTTTAAATATTTTATTTGATATCCCAAAAAATTTTGTTTGCAGCGCTCAGGGCACAGAGGCTGCAGCATCAGATCAGCCAATAAAGGTTTCACTGGTAGAAAACTTCTCTTCATTTTTAATTATTGTATTATAAATACGTGATTATCATACATGGCTGCTGAATCACGTAGCTCAGGAAAATGTTACTGTTTTTACCAATTCTAGGAAAAACTACAGAGTAATTAATTCCTTCCCCAGCAAAACCAAATGCCACAGTGCAGGTCAAAATACAGGCCATACACTGCCCATCCATGGTGCAAACTTTGCACCCAACACAGTACCACTTCTCCTGTCCTGTATACCGGGTGTAATCCTCAGTATCTGCTCTTATTCTGTATATATATATACACTGCACAGTACCACTTCTCCTGTCCTGTATACTGGGTGTAATCCTCAGTATCTGCTCTTATTCTGTATATATATACACTGCACAGTACCACTTCTCCTGTCCTGTATACCGGGTGTAATCCTCAGTATCTGCTCTTATTCTGTATATATATATACACTGCACAGTACCACTTCTCCTGTCCTGTATACTGGGTGTAATCCTCAGTATCTGCTCTTATTCTGTATATATATATACACTGCACAGTACCACTTCTCCTGTCCTGTATACCGGGTGTAATCCTCAGTATCTGCTCTTATTCTGTATATATATATACACTGCACAGTACCACTTCTTCTGTCCTGTATACTGGGTGTAATCCTCAGTATCTGCTCTTATTCTGTATATATATATATACACTGCACAGTACCACTTCTCCTGTCCTGTATACCGGGTGTAATCCTCAGTATCTGCTCTTATTCTGTATATATATATACACTGCACAGTACCACTTCTCCTGTCCTGTATACTGGGCGTAATCCTCAGTATCTGCTCTTATTCTGTATATATGGACACTGCACAGTACCACTTCTCCTGTCCTGTATACCGGGTGTAATCCTCTGTATCTGCTCTTATTGTGTATATATATACACTGCACAGTACCACTTCTCCTGTCCTGTATACCGGGTGTAATCCTCAGTATCTGCTCTTATTCTGTATATATATATACACTGCACAGTACCACTTCTCCTGTCCTGTATACTGGGCGTAATCCTCAGTATCTGCTCTTATTCTGCATATATATACACTGCACAGTACCACTTCTCCTGTCCTGTATACTGGGTGTAATCATCAGTGTGCAGGAGCCAGTGGACGGGTGTGGTCGTGTGTGCAGGAGTCAGTGGACGGGTGTGGTCGTGTGTGGAGGAGCTCCTGCTGATTGTCCAGCCGCTTCCAGGGATTTTTCCATCTATCCCAGCCCAGGCCCTGCCTCTCTCTCCCCAGGGAGGTGGTAGGGTCCTGGGCAATGAAGCGACTGAAGACCCAGGATCCTACTTCCCGGGGTAGGCCGGCGGGAGGTAGGGGAGGTGAGCTACCGGCCTCAGTTCCATCTCCCGCCTCGGGGGTCAGAAGATCCAGCAGGAGTCGTGGTGCAGCGGCCCCTGCAGCCCCCGGAGGTGAAGCCGTGTCCATCGCCGGCAGTTCCAGGAGGGCGGACAGTAGCCCTCCAAGAGGTACGCGGAGTGCTCCTGGGGATGGGACGGTTCCGGTTGAGGCTGACTGGGGCAACATGAAGCCCCGGGAACTAATCACCGTTTACAGCTCCCGGATCACAGCCTACCTCCGGGAGTACGAGGAAGCGAATAGGACCCTCAAGAAGGTGAGGGAGAACCTGAAGCTTGAGAGGGGGAAGGTGGACAAAGCGGAAAGAAAAAAAAGGCCAGAAATATCAAAAATAAAAATCTTAAAAGAAGTCATTAAAGAGCTGCAGGAAAGAATGGGGGCCATTCTGGATAACAGTGGTCCCTTCAAGGAAAAACTCATGAACGATCAAAGGTTTAATGAAATGGCTGGAAATCAAAAGCAGCAGGAAGATGACTCCTCTAGTGAGGAGGAAGAGTCGGACATGGGGGGGCAGCCTGCGGAAACTGGCATCACCGCAGAGCAGGTATGCCTGCCCCCCACTAGCTCTGACGAAGAAGGCGGGTACAGTGAGAACAGCGGAGTTGGGGGGCAGCTTATGGCCGAAATACGCCACCTGGAGTCCCCCAAAATTAGTGAGGACATTTGTTTTGGTGACGAATTGCCTGAAGATGAGCCGATGGGAAAAAAGAGAAAGGCAAAGACATTAAAGCCAGAGGTGAGGTATGTCTATGTGACCCACCCTGCGTGCCCTGGGCCAGCTGAAAAGCCAGCTCAGGGCACGAACCCCACCATCCTCCCTGGCCCGGTCTCTGCTGTGGGATCGGTGCGTAGGAGTGGGGAGAAAGACGTGGCAAAGATGGCGCAGGACGCCGTCCCTGTTTGCGGTAACAGGGGCGGTGAGGAAAAGCTGGAGGGGCCAGACAGGAAGGCTCCCGGGGCGGGCGGCGAGGGGGACATGGTTGGTGGTCGGATGGCTCCGCCCGCCTCTGCTGGGGCACTGGACAAGTGCCGGGTGGAGGTGCGGCGGGGCGGTGTGGCTGCCACTGACCCCCTTGCAGAGGTTGTTGCCGGGATCCCTGTCCTGGGGTCTGCCTCCTCTGCCCCGGTCTGCTTCGCCGCTCCCGTGCGCCCTGCAGCCCCCCCTGCCGGTTTTGGCATGGCGGTGGGGGACAGGGGGGCGGGGGTGGTGGGGACGGCTGTGGGTGGAGGGGGTGGGACCGCGGGTACAGCGGTGTCCCGATCCGGAGTTGCAGGGGGAGGGTGCGAGGTGGCTGCCTCCGCCCCTCCCAGTTTGTATGCCCAAATCCCTGCCGGGGTTCCCGTCTCCTCTGCCCCGGTCTGCTCCGCTTCAGTCCCTTCCGCTGGTATTGTCGTGGCGGCGGGGAGTGGAGGCGCAGTGGGAGTGGTCAGGGGTGGAGGGGGTGGGGCTTCGGATGTCCAGAGAAAAGCTCAGAGCAGTGTATGTGTAGGCAGAGAGGGAGGGGGCGGTCCTGATGCGAGTGTGGTGCGCACCGCCCCTCCCTCCTGCACTGTCCGTCAAGTGGATAAGGCCGGCGTGGCTGGGACCAGTGGTTCTACAGCCCGCCGGCCCGAAAAATCAGGAAAGACTGAAAAATCAGAAAAGACTGTTAAAAATGTGTCCAGCAAGGAGATGCTGGACAAAACAAATAATGTGACCTCGGTCCCCTCTGGCCCAGCAGTGTGTGTGGGGGGAGGGGAGAGTGTGGTAGTGGCCACTGAAGAAGTGGTCACTTGTGTAAATACAGTTTTTGTTAGTGGTGTTGGTGTTGCCCTGGGCCCTGATGGAGGGGTGAGTGTTGGAGGTCGGCCGCCCACTGTACAAGTGGCCGGTGCGCCTCATGTAGCCCCTTCAGAGGGGTCTGGAGTGGCACCTGCTGTAGATAGGTCTGGGGGGGGTGGGGGTGGGCCCGGTCCGGCTGCCCCTCCTGCGTCGGTTACGCCTGGCAGAAGTTATGCTGGTGTGGTTGCCGGCGCGGGGGGGGAGGGGCGGTCCCCATTGTCCTCCCCATTACCAATGTCTGGTGACGGTAACTTGCAGCGGCAACTTCTAGAGGCTCTTAGGAGAGGGGAGAATTCCATTACAGTAGGGGGGCAGCAGGTGGATCTATCCTTCTGGATAGACAGGCATGGCCTGCGTGCCTTCCGAGAGCAAGGCGGGGGCGAGACCACCTGGTCCTCACCCACAACCGGCCCCGGGTCAACCAGGCGGAATGTTGTCTGTCTGAAGTGGAGAGGCAATGAAGCGTGCCCTACCAGAAAGAGGGTGGCAGAGCTTCTCTTTCGGATGGGCATCAGGGCATGTGACATCTTTGCCCTGATACATCCGTATGGCACCCGGGAGTTTGATGTCAGTTTTGCCCGGCCAGAGGGTCTTGAACTTTTCTGGTCTGGGTATGAACTGGCAAAAGACCAGCCGGACTGGCAGGGGTTTTTTGTGCAAGCGATAACCCGCCAGAATGAGGTCAAGAAGGTGACCGTTCTCACCCGTAACGAGTCACTTTCTTGTGTTGACATCTTGACCTGGTTGAGCAGGTACGGGGACGTCCAGGGTCTTCCTAGCAAGAACCTGGATGAGTTTGGCATCTGGTCGGGTGCCTGGACGTTTCAGATTAAGTTGAAACATTCAGGGGGGTCGGTTTCCCACATACCATCATCTGCTTTCCTTGGTCGGGATAGGATCATGGTGTTCTACAGGGGGCAGCCTAAGCTGTGTTACAAGTGCGGCAGCCCTTCGCACTTCAGCGCCAGCTGCCAAGTGCAGAGGTGCGCGTTGTGCGGGGGTGAAGGCCATCTAGCTGCATCTTGTGGGCAGATTAGATGCAACCTGTGTGGTGAGCTAGGGCACCCGTTCAGTCGTTGCCCTCGCTCTGTCGCCAACGTGGCTCGTGCACGCGCGGAGGCGAGCCGGGAGGCCCCCACCGCCGAGGCGAGTGCTGGCGAAGGCGACAGGGCAGTGGGGTCGATGAAGAGAAAAGACGGCCCGTCCCAGCAGAGACGGAGGGAGAGGCGTCAGATGGAGAGGGGGCAGGTGGAACCCCGTCCTGGGGTGATGCCTGTGCCCTCCCAAGAGAATGCCTCTCCTAGAGCTGAGACCCTGGGGGATATCGAGGGGAATGAGGAACTCAGGAGACTAGACCGTTCCGAGGTGACTCTGTCCTCTTGCTACGAGAGTGCAACAGAGGGGAGTGAGACAGAGTCTAAAAGAATAAGAAGGAAACGTCTGACCAAAAAAAGATCTAGCCCGACTAGAGTGCCTGTGGAAGGCAAAGCCAGCTCCCCCCTGGACCTCTCTAATCCTGACTCTCTTCCCCTGGATCTTTCCAACCGGTACCTCACCTTGGATGAGATCTCCGCCTCCTCTTCTTCCGGGGAGGAGGTTCAAGGTGGGGAGCCGGAGGGGCAAGAGAAGGAGCCTCTGGAAGGGCCCGCGCCTCCCTCCGGTGAGGATGCAAGGTCCTCAGGAGGTGGGGCGGGTCCAGACACTGGGAATGGGAATGACAAGGGTGGTGCGAAGGGGGAGGCGGTGGTGACTAATGAGATGGACACCACTGTCTCTCTCAAAAGAGATCGTGCCACCTTAGGGGGTAGCCCCAAGAGGGGTAAGAAGAAGAACAAGAAGGGGAAGGGAAGGAAGAAGGCCGTCTAACTTAATCACTCTGTATGGCGGCACTCACTCCGTTGACGCTGGCGACCATTAATGTCGCCAGTATTAAATCGGATGCGGCTAGGTTTGCAGCCTTTGATTTTCTCAGCCGGGTTGAAGCTGACATTTTATTTTTGCAAGAGACCAGGCTGCCAGATTTGGCGGCTGTGTATAAAGCAAAAAAGGAGTGGAGGTGTGGTCCATCATATTGGTCTCTTGCGGCTGAGCCGTATAGCGGAGTGGCGGTTCTTTTTACCGCACCAGTAGAAAGCCGACGAGTGATTGAGTTAGAAATGGGGAGGTGTTTGATTTTAGATGTCCTCATGAAGGGTCAAGAGCTTCGCCTGATAAACATCTATGGTCCCCAAACCAGGTGGGATCGGAAGCGTCTCTTTATGAGGATCAAACCTTTCCTTTTTACGAGTCGGCAGGTGGTCTTTGGCGGGGACTTTAATACAGTCACAAGGTCCCAAGACCGGGGAGGCGCCAGAAACCGGCTGGCTTATGATAGTGTATCCCTGAATAGCATAGCTAGTGAGGCTCGCCTGGTGGATGTCCACATTAGGCACACCCCAGGCCACGGTGGTTTCACTTATTATAGAGGTAGTCAGATTAGGTCTAGAATAGACAGGTTTTATTTAAAGGAGGAGACTACTTTTTCACCTTTAGAGGTGGTAGAGGTGGAATTCTCCGATCACTGTCTAATTATGTTCTCTTTGAATGTTGCAGAATCCCCCCAAATGGGAAGAGGCTATTGGAAGCTAAATTCGGCCCTCCTGGAGGAAGCAGAGGTGAGACAATCCTTTAAGGACTTCCTTCAGAGTCAGGTAGAGTTGCTGGATCTTTGTGACACTAAGTCTGAGTGGTGGGAGATATTCAAAGATCGGGTGGCAAAATTCTTCCGCCAGCTCTCGAGCCTCAGGTCCCTGGACAGGTACCGCTTGTATCAGGGTCTGAGGAGGAAACTCGAACAACTGGTCTCGACTGGAGGTAGCCGAGAGGATATCTCCAGGGTGAAATCTTTGCTTAAGAGGTGCCAGTATGATAGGCACACATCTTTGGTTTTTGAGAGGGATTTCGGGAAGTACCGCTCGCCCGACCCTTACAGAAACTGTAAGATGTCAGTGAAAAGTAAGTTGGTGACGGGACTGGTCGATGGTACGGGATCTCTGGATAGGTCCAGATCAGGGATCTTGGAAATCGTCAAGTCCTTCTACTCGTGCCTCTTGAGGAAGAAGGATCTGAATCGGGACAGGATTTCGGCTTTCCTGGCTGAAACCATCCCTGAGTCAAGAGTAGACCTCTCTCTTGGCGTTTTGATAGAAGAAATCAGAGAAGAGGAAGTCAGCCTGGCGATCGAAGGGCTTGCCCTAAAGAAGTCGCCAGGCCCGGATGGCTTAACATCCGAGTTTTATAAGACCTTTAAGGACTCCTTGGTTCCCCTCTTGACTAAGGTATTCAATGAGTGCCTTTCCTCAGGTACTCTGCCGAAGTCAATGAGGAGGTCAGCTCTGATCCTTATATCAAAGGGTAAAGATCCGAGCCGTATTGAGAATTGGCGTCCCATAGCGCTTCTCAATACGGACAGAAAGATCCTGGCCAAGATACTGTTTAAACGGTTGGTGCAGTTTGCGCCCCGGCTCCTTTCGGAGACCCAACATTGCTCAGTTCCAGGCCGAAGCACGTTTAGTGCTGTGCTCGGTGTCCGAGAGGCAGTGGAGCAGAGTAGGGCGGGTAACTGGAAGGGGTACATGCTGGCTTTAGATCAGGCAAAGGCTTTTGATCGGGTTAACCACGAGTACCTCTGGGCAGTCCTTCTGAAATATGGCCTGCCGGGAGGGTTTGTCGATTGGTTAAAGATCTTGTATGCAGGGGCAGAGAGTTTCCCGCTGGTGAACGGTTGGTCTGGCAGCCCTTTTGAGGTCGGGTCTGGAGTCCGCCAGGGTTGTCCATTGAGCCCGCTCTTATACGTGTTTGCGATTGATCCTTTTATTAGGAGGATTGATCGGGGACCGTTAGCGGGAGTCAGGATGAGTCTGGAGGAGCCAGAAGCCACTCTGAGGGTGGTGGCGTATGCCGATGACGTCACTGTTTTCGTGTCCTCGGGAGGGGAGGCGGAATACGTGATGTCGGAGGTAGAACGCTACTCGGAAGTCTCCGGGTCCATGATTAACCGGGATAAGTGTGAGAGTCTCTGGCTGGGAGGGGGTGATCCATCTTTCGGTCTCCCGGACACCCTCCCAGAGCCCCAGTCGTCAGCCAAAGTCCTAGGCGTTCAATTCGGCCATGGGGATTATCCCACCCAAAATTGGGACAGCAGGCTCACGATCGCCGCTCAGAAGGTTGACCAGTGGAAGGGTTGGTCTTTGACCCTCAGGGAAAGGGTGAACCTGATCAAGACTTACCTTCTCCCTTTGCTTATCTATTTGGCCAGTGTATGTGTCTTGCCAGAACCTCTCTGGACTCGGGTTTACAGTCTGTTCTTTCAACTGTTATGGGGGAATAGGCTGAACCTAGTCAAGAGAGAGGTGACATACCGTACGAGGAGATTAGGGGGGTTGGGTATGGTCAACCCAGTGGTGTTCCTTGTGAACACCTTTGTTAAGATCAACCTGGCAAACCTCTGGAAAGAGAGGGCTCCTCCGTGGGTAGTCTCTTGCAGGGGTTGGTTTCGGCCTTTCTTCCAGGAGTGGGAGACAGGAGGGCAAGTGAAGGATTTGCGTACACCTCACGGATATCTTCCGGCTTATGTCACCCCGATTCTGAAGGTGATCCGCCAGTGGGGTTTGGGAGTGAGGGAAATCAAGACCCAGTCAAGGAGATCCCTTGACGAGAGGGTCTTGTTGACCCACTTCTGGAAGCCCCTGGCCCTTAAGGATTGCCCAAGCCGGGATCTAGACAAGGGGTTACAGTTGTTAAATTCGGCAAGGATCCCCTTGAAGTTTTGGGACTTGGCTTGGCGCTGCTTTCACGGGAAGCTGTATGTAAGGGACAACTTGAAGTACAGGAACTCTGATGAAAGGGGTTGTCCCCGGGAGGAGTGTGGCGACATACTGGAAAGTATGGAGCACTTCCTGCTTCAGTGTCCCTTTAATACAGAGGTATACAAACGGGTGGGTGCATCCATTGGCTGGCCTAGGCTAGCCAACCTCTCCTATGTGGAATGGGCTTATGGAGCATTCAAAGGTTTGGGAAGAAGGGACCCATGCACAGCTTTTATAGTTAGCATAGTGATCAGGTACTTCACATGGAACGCACGGTGTTTAGTTTCAACCCAGCAGAAAGTCCTCCCTGTGGAAGAGGTGTGTAGGAACATTCTAGGTGACCTGGCGAAGGTTCGCTCTCTTGAGTGCGAGAAGGTGGGTACGGATGGGGTCTCTTACCTCTGGAGAGGCTTCACCTTTGATGTGCCTTAGCCTCAGTAGCACTTTTCCTGGTGTTGGGCTGAGGCTTTCACATTAGGTTTTTGTTTTGTATTTAAGATGAGTTTTTGAAGAAAGGTTTGCAAATGACTGAACTTGGGCCTTCGGGTGGATTTTAATATTGGTTTGTATAGATTGATATGGTTGTTATAAGATGTATATATTGTATGATAGGGTAAGTGGGGTGTAGTTAGGTTGGGTGGGATGGGGTGGGGGGGTTCATATTTTTGTGTGGGGAGACCTGCATCCAGCCCTGGACTATGCGGACATAGGAGGACATGAGGCGAGGGGCTGGGTGTGGGTGGTGGTGGAAGGGCTGGCCTCATGGAGGGACAAGAGGCGGAGGTTGGCCCTGGGTGAAGGTGATGGGATAGATAGATTGGTAGGGTTAGTATAGGTTTGTTTTCTCATATATGTGTGTAAAAAAAAAAAAAAAAAAAAAAAAAAATTAATTAAAATTAAAAAAAAATAAAATAATAATAAAAAAAAAAAAAAAAAAAAAAAATTATTAGAGTTATTTGATATTTCTGTTATGATTATTTTATGTTTATTATTTTTTATTGTAAGAAGTTGTAATTTAGTTTCTGTTCTGATTAATTTGTATAAATTTGTATATAGTCGGGGCTCAGCCGGATCGGATGTTTACGTTAGGCTAGGTTTCATTTTCTCCATTTTTTTTAGTAGGTATGAATGAGATAGTATGCATGTAGCTGGGCCAGTAGGGTAAGTGTATATACTTTATACCTTGTTTTGAAAATTTTATGGCAACGTTTTTGTATTTTTGTATAAAATTAAAAAAGAGTTCCTCAGTATCTGCTCTTATTCTGTATATATATACACTGCACAGTACCACTTCTCCTGTCCTGTATACCGGGTGTAATCCTCAGTATCTGCTCTTATTCTGTATATATATACACTGCACAGTACCACTTCTCCTGTCCTGTATACCGGGTGTAATCCTCAGTATCTGCTCTTATTCTGTATATATATACACTGCACAGTACCACTTCTCCTGTCCTGTATACTGGGTGTAATCCTCAGTGTGCAGGAGCCAGTGGACGGGTGTGGTCGTGTGTGCAGGAGTCAGTGGACGGGTGTGGTCGTGTGTGCAGGAGCCAGTGGACGGGTGTGGTCGTGTTTGGAGGAGCTCCTGCTGATTGTCCAGCCGCTTCCATGGATTTTTCCATCTATCCCAGCCCAGGCCCTGCCTCTCTCCCCAGGGAGGTGGTGGGGTCCTGGGCAATGAAGCGACTGAAGACCCAGGATCCTGCTTCCCGGGGTAGGCCGGCGGGAGGTAGGGGAGGTGAGCTACCGGCCTCAGTTCCATCTCCCGCCTCGGGGGTCAGAAGATCCAGCAGGAGTCGTGGTGCAGCGGCCCCTGCAGCCCCCGGAGGTGAAGCCGTGTCCATCGCCGGCAGTTCCAGGAGAGCGGACAGTAGCCCTCCAAGAGGTACGCGGAGTGCTCCTGGGGATGGGACGGTTCCGGTTGAGGCTGACTGGGGCAACATGAAGCCCCGGGAACTAATCGCCGTTTACAGCTCCCGGATCACGGCCTACCTCCGGGAGTACGAGGAAGCGAATAGGACCCTCAAGAAGGTGAGGGAGAACCTGAAGCTTGAGAGGGGGAAGGTGGACAAAGCAGCCAGAAAAAACAGGCCAGAAATATCGAGAAAAATAAAAGTCTTAAAAGAAGTGATTAAAGAGCTGCAGGAAAGAATGGGGGCCATTCTGGATAACAGTGGTCCCTTTAAGGAAAAACTCATGAACGATGAAAGGTTCAATGAAATGGCTGGAAACCAAAAACAGCAAGAAGATGACTCCTCTAGTGAGGAGGAAGAGTCGGACATGGGGGGGCAGCCTGCGGAAACTGGCATCACCGCAGAGCAGGTATGCCTGCCCCCCACTAGTTCTGATGAAGAAGGCGAGTTCAGTGAGAACAGCGGAGTTGGGGGGCAGCTCATGGCCGAAATACGCCACCTGGAGTCCCCCAAAATTCGTGAGGACATTTGCTTTGGTGACGAATTACCTGAAGATGAGCCAATAGGAAAGAAGAGAAAGACAAAGACATTAAAGCCAGAGGTGAGGTATGTCTATGTGACCCACCCTGCGTGCCCTGGGCCGGCTGAAAAGCCAGCTCAGGGCACGAACCCCACCATCCTCCCTGGCCCGGTCTCTGCTGTGGGATCGGTGCGTAGGAGTGGGGAGACAGATGTGGCAAAGATGGCGCAGGACGCCGTCCCTGTTTGCGGTAACAGGGGCGGTGAGGAAAAGCTGGAGGGGCCAGACAGGAAGGCTCCCGGGGCGGGCGGCGAGGGGGACATGGTTGGTGGTCGGATGGCTCCGCCCGCCTCTGCTGGGGCACTGGACAAGTGCCAGGTGGAGGTGCGGCGGGGCGGTGTGGCTGCCACTGACCCCCTTGCAGAGGTTGTTGCCGGGATCCCTGTCCTGGGGTCTGCCTCCTCTGCCCCGGTCTGCTTCGCCGCTCCCGTGCGCCCTGCAGCCCCCCCTGCCGGTTTTGGCATGGCGGTGGGGGACAGGGGGGCGGGGGTTTTGGGGACGGCTGTGGGTGGAGGGGGTGGGACCGCAGGTACAGCGGTGTCCCGATCCGGAGTTGCAGGGGGAGGGTGCGAGGTGGCTGCCTCCGCCCCTCCCAGGTTGTATGCCCAAATCCCTGCCGGGGTTCCGGTCTCCTCTGCCCCGGTCTGCTCCGCTTCAGTCCCTTCCGCTGGTATTGTTGTGGCGGCGGGGAGTGGAGGCGCAGTGGGAGTGGTCGGGGGTGGAGGGGGTGGGGCTTCGGATGTCCAGAAAAGAGCTCAGAGCAGTGTGTGTGTAGGCAGAGAGGGAGGGGGCGGTCCTGATGAGAGTGTGGTGCGCACCGCCCCTCCCTCCTGCACTGTCCGTCAAGTGGATAAGGCCGGCGTGGCTGGGACCAGTGGTTCTACAGCCCGCCGGCCCGAAAAATCAGGAAAGACTGAAAAATCAGGAAAGACTGTTAAAGATGTGTCCAGCAAGGAGATGCTGGACAAAACAAATAACGTGACCTCGGTCCCCAGCAGTGTGTGTGGGGGGAGGGGAGAGTGCGGTAGTGGCCACTGAAGAAGCGGTCACTTGTGTAAATACAGTTTTTGTTAGTGGTGTTGGTGTTGCCCTGGGCCCTGATGGAGGGGTGAGTGTTGGAGGTCGGCCGCCCACTGTACAAGTGGCCGGTGCGCCTCATGTAGCCCCTTCAGAGGGGTCTGGAGTGGCACCTGCTGTAGATAGGTCTGGGGGGATGGGGGTGGGCCCGGTCCGGCTGCCCCTCCTGCATCGGTTACGCCTCGCAGAAGTTATGCTGGTGTGGTTGCCGGCGCAGGGGGGGAGGGGCGGTCCCCATTGTCCTCCCCATTACCAATGTCTGGTGACGGTAACTTGCAGCGGCAACTTCTAGAGGCTCTTAGGAGAGGGGAGAATTCCATTACAGTAGGGGGGCAGCAGGTGGATCTATCCTTCTGGATAGACAGGCATGGCCTGCGTGCCTTCCGAGAGCAAGGCGGGGGCGAGACCACCTGGTCCTCACCCACAACCGGCCCCGGGTCAACCAGGCGGAATGTTGTCTGTCTGAAGTGGAGAGGCAATGAAGCGTGCCCTACCAGAAAGAGGGTGGCAGAGCTTCTCTTTCGGATGGGCATCAGGGCATGTGACATCTTTGCCCTGATACATCCGTATGGCACCCGGGAGTTTGATGTCAGTTTTGCCTGGCCAGAGGGTCTTTTTTGGTCTGGGTATGAACTGGCAAAAGACCAGCCGGATTGGCAGGGGTTTTTTGTGCAAGCGATAACCCGCCAGAATGAGGTCAAGAAGGTGACCGTTCTCACCCGTAACGAGTCACTTTCTTGTGTTGACATCTTGACCTGGTTGAGCAGGTACGGGGACGTCCAGGGTCTTCCTAGCAAGAACCTGGATGAGTTTGGCATCTGGTCGGGTGCCTGGACGTTTCAGATTAAGTTGAAACATTCAGGGGGTCGGTTTCCCACATACAATCATCTGCTTTCCTTGGTCGGGATAGGATCATGGTGTTCTACAGGGGGCAGCCTAAGCTGTGTTACAAGTGCGGCAGCCCTTCGCACTTCAGCGCCAGCTGCCAAGTGCAGAGGTGCGCGTTGTGCGGGGGTGAAGGCCATCTAGCTGCATCTTGTGGGCAGATTAGATGCAACCTGTGTGGTGAGCTAGGGCACCCGTTCAGTCGTTCCCCTCGCTCTGTCGCCAACGTGGCTCGTGCACGCGCGGAGGCGAGCCGGGAGGCCCCCACCGCCGAGGCGAGTGCTGGCGAAGGCGACAGGGCAGTGGGGTCGATGAAGAGAAAAGACGGCCCGTCCCAGCAGAGACGGAGGGAGAGGCGTCAAATGGAGAGGGGGCAGGTGGAACCCCGTCCTGGGGTGATGCCTGAGCCCTCCCAGGAGAATGCCTCTCCTAGAGCTGAGACCCTGGGGGATATCGAGGGGAATGAGGAACTCAGGAGACTAGACCGTTCCGAGGTGACTCTGTCCTCTTGCTACGAGAGTGCAACAGAGGGGAGTGAGACAGAGTCTAAAAGAATAAGAAGGAAACGTCTGACCAAAAAAAGATCTAGCCCGACTAGAGTGCCTGTGGAAGGCAAAGCCAGCTCCCCCCTGGACCTCTCTAATCCTGACTCTCTTCCCCTGGATCTTTCCAACCGGTACCTCACCTTGGATGAGATCTCCGCCTCCTCTTCTTCCGGGGAGGAGGTTCAAGGTGGGGGGCCGGAGGAGCAAGAGAAGGAGCCTCTGGAAGGGCCCGCGCCTCCCTCCGGTGAGGATGCAAGGTCCTCGGGAGGTGGGGCGGGTCCAGACACTGGGAATGGGAATGACAAGGGTGGTGCGAAGGGGGAGGCGGTGGTGACTAATGAGATGGACACCACTGTCTCTCTCAAAAGAGATCGTGCCACCTTAGGGGGTAGCCCCAAGAGGGGTAAGAAGAAGAACAAGAAGGGGAAGGGAAGGAAGAAGGCCGTCTAACTTAATCACTCTGTATGGCGGCACTCACTCCGTTGACGCTGGCGACCATTAATGTCGCCAGTATTAAATCGGATGCGGCTAGGTTTGCAGCCTTTGATTTTCTCAGCCGGGTTGAAGCTGACATTTTATTTTTGCAAGAGACCAGGCTGCCAGATTTGGCGGCTGTGTATAAAGCAAAAAAGGAGTGGAGGTGTGGTCCATCATATTGGTCTCTTGCGGCTGAGCCGTATAGCGGAGTGGCGGTTCTTTTTACCGCACCAGTAGAAAGCCGACGAGCGATTGAGTTAGAAATGGGGAGGTGTTTGATTTTAGATGTCCTCATGAAGGGTCAAGAGCATTCGCCTGATAAACATCTATGGTCCCCAAACCAGGTGGGATCGGAAGCGTCTCTTTATGGGGGATCAAACCTTTCCTTTTTACGAGTCGGCAGGTGGTCTTTGGCGGGGACTTTAATACAGTCACAAGGTCCCAAGACCGGGGAGGCGCCAGAAACCGACTGGCTTATGATAGTGTATCCCTGAATAGCATAGCTAGCGAGGCTCGCCTGGTGGATGTCCACATTAGGCACACCCCAGGCCACGGTGGTTTCACTTATTATAGAGGTAGTCAGATTAGGTCTAGAATAGACAGGTTTTATTTAAAGGAGGAGACTACCTTTTCACCTTTAGAGGTGGTAGAGGTGGAATTCTCCGATCACTGTATGATTATGTTCTCTTTGAATGTTGCAGAATCCCCCCAAATGGGAAGAGGCTATTGGAAGCTAAATTCGGCCCTCCTGGAGGAAGCAGAGGTGAGACAATCCTTTAAGGACTTCCTTCAGAGTCAGGTAGAGTTGCTGGATCTTTGTGACACTAAGTCTGAGTGGTGGGAGATATTCAAAGATCGGGTGGCAAAATTCTTCCGCCAGCTCTCGAGCCTCAGGTCCCTGGACAGGTACCGCTTGTATCAGGGTCTGAGGAGGAAACTCGAACAACTGGTCTCGACTGGAGGTAGCCGAGAGGATATCTCCAGGGTGAAATCTTTGCTTAAGAGGTGCCAGTACGATAGGCACACATCTTTGGTTTTTGAGAGGGATTTCGGGAAGTACCGCTCGCCCGACCCTTACAGAAACTGTAAGATGTCAGTGAAAAGTAAGTTGGTGACGGGACTGGTCGATGGTACGGGATCTCTGGATAGGTCCAGATCAGGGATCTTGGAAATCGTCAAGTCCTTCTACTCGTGCCTCTTGAGGAAGAAGGATCTGAATCGGGACAGGATTTCGGCTTTCCTGGCTGAAACCATCCCTAAGTCAAGAGTAGACCTCTCTCTTGGCGTTTTGATAGAAGAAATCAGAGAAGAGGAAGTCAGCCTGGCGATCGAAAGGGCTTGCCCTAAAGAAGTCGCCAGGCCCGGATGGCTTAACATCCGAGTTTTATAAGACCTTTAAGGACTCCTTGGTTCCCCTCTTGACTAAGGTATTCAATGAGTGCCTTTCCTCGGGTGCTCTGCCGAAGTCAATGAGGAGGTCAGCTCTGATCCTTATATCAAAGGGTAAAGATCCGAGCCGTATTGAGAATTGGCGTCCCATAGCGCTTCTCAATACGGACAGAAAGATCCTGGCCAAGATACTGTTTAAACAGTTGGTGCAGTTTGCACCCCGGCTCCTTTCGGAGACCCAACATTGCTCAGTTCCAGGCCGAAGCACGTTTAGTGCTGTGCTCGGTGTCCGAGAGGCAGTGGAGCAGAGTAGGGCGGGTAGCTGGAAGGGGTACATGCTGGCTTTAGATCAGGCAAAGGCTTTTGATCGGGTTAACCACGAGTACCTCTGGGCAGTCCTTCTGAAATATGGCCTGCCGGGAGGGTTTGTCGATTGGCTAAAGATCTTGTATGCAGGGGCAGAGAGTTTCCCGCTGGTGAACGGTTGGTCTGGCAGCCCTTTTGAGGTCGGGTCTGGAGTCCGCCAGGGTTGTCCATTGAGCCCGCTCTTATACGTGTTTGCGATTGATCCTTTTATTAGGAGGATTGATCGGGGACCGTTAGCGGGAGTCAGGATGAGTCTGGAGGAGCCAGAAGCCACTCTGAGGGTGGTGGCGTATGCCGATGACGTCACTGTTTTCGTGTCCTCGGGAGGGGAGGCGGAATACGTGATGTCGGAGGTAGAACGCTACTCGGAAGTCTCCGGGTCCATGATTAACCGGGATAAGTGTGAGAGTCTCTGGCTGGGAGGGGGTGATCCATCTTTCGGTCTCCCGGACACCCTCCCAGAGCCCCAGTTGTCAGCCAAAGTCCTAGGCGTTCAATTCGGCCATGGGGATTATCCCACCCAAAATTGGGACAGCAGGCTCCCGATCGCCGCTCAGAAGGTTGACCAGTGGAAGGGTTGGTCTTTGACCCTCAGGGAAAGGGTGAACCTGATCAAGACTTACCTTCTCCCTTTGCTTATCTATTTGGCCAGTGTATGTGTCTTGCCAGAACCTCTCTGGACTCGGGTTTACAGTCTGTTCTTTCAACTGTTATGGGGGAATAGGCTGAACCTAGTCAAGAGAGAGGTGACATACCGTACGAGGAGATTAGGGGGGTTGGGTATGGTCAACCCAGTGGTGTTCCTTGTGAACACCTTTGTTAAGATCAACCTGGCAAACCTCTGGAAAGAGAGGGCTCCTCCGTGGGTAGTCTCTTGCAGGGGTTGGTTTCGGCCTTTCTTCCAGGAGTGGGAGACAGGAGGGCAAGTGAAGGATTTGCGTACACCTCACGGATATCTTCCGGCTTATGTCACCCCGATTCTGAAGGTGATCCGCCAGTGGGGTTTAGGAGTGAGGGAAATCAAGACCCAGTCAAGGAGATCCCTTGACGAGAGGGTCTTGTTGACCCACTTCTGGAAGCCCCTGGCCCTTAAGGATTGCCCAAGCCGGGATCTAGACAAGGTGTTACAGTTGTTAAATTCGGCAAGGATCCCCTTGAAGTTTTGGGACTTGGCTTGGCGCTGCTTTCACGGGAAGCTGTATGTAAGGGACAACTTGAAGTACAGGAACTCTGATGAAAGGGGTTGTCCCCGGGAGGAGTGTGGCGACATACTGGAAAGTATGGAGCACTTCCTGCTTCAGTGTCCCTTTAATACAGAGGTATACAAACAGGTGGGTGCATCCATTGGCTGGCCTAGGCTAGCCAACCTCTCCTATGCGAAATGGGCTTATGGAGCATTCAAAGGTTTGGGAAGAAGGGACCCATGCACAGCTTTTATAGTTAGCATAGTGATCAGGTACTTCACATGGAACGCACGGTGTTTAGTTTCAACCCAGCAGAAAGTCCTCCCTGTGGAAGAGGTGTGTAGGAACATTCTAAGTGACCTGGCGAAGGTTCGCTCTCTTGAGTGCGAGAAGGTGGGTACGGATGGGGTCTCTTACCTCTGGAGAGGCTTCACCTTTGATGTGCCTTAGCCTCAGTAGCACTTTTCCTGGTGTTGGGCTGAGGCTTTCACATTAGGTTTTTGTTTTGTATTTAAGATGAGTTTTTGAAGAAAGGTTTGCAAATGACTGAACTTGGGCCTTCGGGTGGATTTTAATATTGGTTTGTATAGATTGATATGGTTGTTATAAGATGTATATATTGTATGATAGGGTAAGTGGGGTGTAGTTAGGTTGGGTGGGATGGGGTGGGGGGGTTCATATTTTTGTGTGGGGAGACCTGCATCCAGCCCTGGACTATGCGGACATAGGAGGACATGAGGCGAGGGGCTGGGTGTGGGTGGTGGTGGAAGGGCTGGCCTCATGGAGGGACAAGAGGCGGAGGTTGGCCCTGGGTGAAGGTGATGGGATAGATAGATTGGTAGGGTTAGTATAGGTTTGTTTTCTCATATATGTGTGTAAAAAAAAAAAAAATTAAAATTAAAAAAATAAAAATAAATGTATAATAAAAAAAAAAAAAATTATTAGAGTTATTTGATATTTCTGTTATGATTATTTTATGTTTATTATTTTTTATTGTAAGAAGTTGTAATTTAGTTTCTGTTCTGATTAATTTGTATAAATTTGTATATAGTCGGGGCTCAGCCGGATCGGATGTTTACGTTAGGCTAAGTTTCATTTTCTCCATTTTTTTTTTTAGTAGGTATGAATGAGATAGTATGCATGTAGCTGGGCCAGTAGGGTAAGTGTATATACTTTATACCTTGTTTGGAAAATTTTATGGCAACGTTTTTGTATTTTTGTATAAAATTAAAAAAGAGTTCCTCAGTATCTGCTCTTATTCTGTATATATATATACACTGCACAGTTCTGCATCTGGTGATTTTGGTAACCTGATGCCTCAGTCACATTTCCCGCTGGTTGTCGTACGTTGCGTTGCTGCCACCATTAGTGGAGGTTGACATTAGTAATGTTAGCACCTGACAGGTTGCGTTTTTTTCCCTCGTCCTCGCCGCTCCCTTCGCACTCTATAAACACGCCATCTCTTCTGTCAGCCATCACCCCCCCTCTTCCCTCCTCTTCCCTTTGGGACTTAAAATGGTGGCAGTAAAATATAAATATAAACGTTGATGCGGAGAGAAGTTCTGGCAGATGCTTTATGTCACCATAGAAACTGGCGTCAATTACTTCCTAATTAATGGAGCTGTGGATTTCATTTACATGATCTTCGATAATTGCGATTCACACCCCTCGTTTAGGATGGAGCTTGTTCAATGGTCTCCACATGAGGAGAAGGGTGATAAGTAAATTAGATGTTCACAGCTGCCATCATCCCGGGGAGAACTTCCATCACGACAAAGTCTCTTCACAGGAAGCGCCGGCCCTTTAACTGAAGACGTGTCTACATTGTATCCAAAATGTAACAACAAGGAAACAATGTAGAGATCTCAGCAGGTGACAGGAAGGCGCAGTCACCATGTCATGTCCATGGAGACCACTTTGGATAATAGACCCCCTGCCCCTTAAAGGGCTTGTACAGAATGTATGATTGAGGCTGGATCTTGCACTGGGACACCAAAAACTAGAAGGGTGGTCTCGAGTCTGTATATACATATGACGAGGCTCCATGGGCCTGATGTATACAGCTGAGTGCAGCAGTGGGGGTCTCCGGGGGCGCGGGGGTCTCCGGGGGTACCAGGAATCATATACGTATCAGTCATCCTGCAACTATTGTATCATGAGAGCCTCAGCTACTCTCTAATACTCTTCCATTCAGTTCCTGGCCATTTTAAAGATCTCTGCTTGCTGTCCACCAATGGAAACATTCATTGTTTACATCCACAGCCCAAAACTGTCTCTGACCTAAAACTTCTCACAGCACCTGGTTTGTTACAATATGTCCAGTGTCGACAATTCTCTGTGGGTTACGCCTCATGCGTACGATCGTAGATCCACAAAATATGGATTCCTCCGTGAGCTTTCCGCATTGCCCAGGCAGAGGCTGCACAGAGTACTACGGCCTCTTCAAACAGCTGATCGGCGGCGGTCCCGGGAGTCGGACCTCAGCCGATCTCATATGAATGACCTATCCTAAGGATAGTCCATCCGTATACAAAATCCCAGAAAACCCCTTTAAACACATCAGCAGCAGAAATGTCTCCTCTGTCCTAATAGCTTGTTACAATGTATCAGTCTGGGGTTCCGGTTGCTGGTGTCACAGGGGATTGTCCCAACTGGATACATTGTAACAAGCTGAGCAAGGTGTTGGGTCAGGATGGGTTTTCAGCCTCTGGATGTAAATCGATAGCATTCACATTTGCTGACAGCTAGCAGAGATCTTGAAAATTGTGAGAAATGGAACTCCTCTTTATATTATAAAGTTGCAGTACTTTTCTCAGCCGTCTTGGGAGGTTCCTCGGTGGGTTTGACAGGTCGGTGATTCTGCGAATGCAGAGAATTAGGCCTCATGCACACGTTGTTTTGGTCCGCATCCGAGCCGCATTCACTTCAATGGGGCCGCAAAAAAAAATAAATAACGTGTCCTATTCCTATCCGTTTTGCGGACGAAAATAGGCAGTTATATCAATGGCTGTCCGTGCGGACGCCATCCGTGTTTTGCGGATCCGTGGTTTGCGGACCTCAAAACACGCACCGATCGTGTGCATAAGGCCTTATCCGGAGGTTTTATTCTTCTTCACTTTGCCAAACGCTGAAATGTTTTCATCTTCAGGCAATGGCGGCTATTGTCAGCGTCTAACACCCCTGGATTTAATCAACGGTCCGAAGATTTAAAGGAGCCCTCCGGCACTGACATGATGCTCCACCGATGATCCCTCTGTAGGAGATCGCTGGAAAAGTGTACAATAGGCAGGTATAAAGCTTCTTATATTAGTTATCTCCCGCGAGGCCTTTCCGGAAATCTCCCTCCACCCTGGGCGGAGCTTAGTTGTCACATGATTATAGCGCACCTGCCATAAGGGGGTGGGGCCTGACACCTTTTTGTCTGCACAGGAAAATAGTTGTCAGGGAGGGTCATAAAGTGTCTGGAGCTGCTGCCATGTGGAAACCATACTGTAATAAGGCAGGGGGCGCGCCGGCCAGCACCAGGGGGCGCGCCGGCCAGCACTAGGGGGCGCGCCGGCCAGCACTAGGGGGCGCGCCGGCGGGCACCAGGGGGAGATGCCAGGCTCCCGAGGATGCAAAACAGTTAACAAAAGTTCTTGGCAAAGAATTTGTAGAGAACAACAAAAGCCGAGAGCAGAAATCGGCGGCTCGCACGAGGCTCCGCAACAAGCAAGACATGAAAGAACAGCAATATTACTTGTTTAAAACAATTAAAGGCACAGAAATTGCTGCACAGCGTGGAAGAGATAATCGCCAATTAAGAAAGCCAGCAAGATCCCCGAAATAACATTGTCACGAAGTTTCAGCAGGAAAGTAAACGTTAATTATCAGCACAAAGAAGAAAACTGCTCGCCGCGCTGTTTCACTTGTAATTGATGGGGCTAATATGGAGGGAGCGGGGTCGGCGCGGTCCTCCCCGGGCAGATGGGTGGAGCGTCCTGCCGGGGCTGGCGGAGGGCGACAGTTTAATGCAGGATATTTATAAGAAACGCTGAGACGCAGAAATAATTGTGTTATTTTTACTGCGAGAACCGGTTCAAGAGGCCGAGAAGACGCCGCAGACGCAGGGCGCATGCGGGTGGCACAAGAGACGCGGCGCTGGGGGCCACAGAGCACCAGTATGACGCCGCACTGGAAGGATAAATTGCCATGCAAGGAGCTAATAAAGAGTACGGTGCCCGGCGCTGCGTGCCGTACTACCGCTCTACGGCGTCTTATGGGGTTGTTAAAAATTTGATTCGGCTGCTTCGCCCAATTTTACAAAAAGATTTCTCTTTGTGACAGATTACTTCACACAATGAGGGGGAGCTGTGACTGCGCCGCCCTCAGATGCCGCATTCATCACTGATCGCGGCATCTGAGATTACTATTATAAACTGTGTAAGGCCTCATGCACATGACCGTTGTTTTGGTCCGCATCCGAGCCACAGTTTTTGCGGACAAGAATAGGCAGTTATATCAATGGCTGTCCGTGCGGACGCCATCCGTGTTTTGCGGATCCGCAATTTGCGGACTGCAAAACACACAACAGTCGTGTGCATGAGGCCTTACTATGTTACTAACACTAGGCTCAGAATCCAGGGTACACAGTGGAAGGAGCAGGGTCCCAGCAGCACAGAGTATTTCAGGAGAGGAGTGTGCTGATCTTGTGGAGGTCACAGGATGAGAGTTACATAGTGGAAGGAGCAGGGTCCCAGCAGCACAGAGGATTTCAGGGGAGGAGTGTGCTGATCTTGTGGAGGTCACAGGATGAGAGTTACATAGTGGAAGGAGCAGGGTCCTAGCAGCACAGAGGATTTCAGGGGAGGAGTGTGCTGATCTTGTGGAGGTCACAGACTGAGAGTTACATAGTGGAAGGAGCAGGGTCCCAGCAGCACAGAGGATTTCAGGAGAGGGGTGTGGTGATCTTGTGGGAAGTCACAGACTGAGAGTTACATAGTGGAAGGAGCCGGGTCCCAGCAGCACAGAGGATTTCAGGAGAGGGGTGTGCTGATCTTGCGGGAAGTCACAGACTGAGAGTTAGGCCGGGTTCACACGAACGTGTGTGACCCGTCCCTGTGAAGCGGCCCGCAAATAGCGGGCCGCAATGCTTGTTCGCCGGCCGTAGGTCAGCCGCATCGGATCGCGGACCCATTCACTTTAATGGGTCCGCGATCCGGCCGTTCCGCGAAAAGATAGGACTTGTTCTATCTTTTAGCGGAACGGAACAACGGGACGTAACCCCAGGAGGCACTCCGTAGTGCTTCCGAGGGGTCCCGTCCCGTGCGGCCGTTCCGCGATTCCGGATTAGTGGACCCATTGAAGTGAATGGGTCCGCATCCGTGATGCGGAATTCACACGGAACTGTGGCCGTGTATTGCGGCCCGCAATTTGCGGGCCGCAATACGGCCACGGGTCACGCACGTTCGTGTGAACTTAGCCTTACATAGTGGAAGGAGCAGGGTCCCCAGCAGCACAGAGGATTTTTGGAAAGGAGTGTGCTGATCTTGTGGAGGTCACAGGATAAGAGTTACATAGTGGAAGGAGCAGGGTCCCAGCAGCACAGAGTATTTCAGGAGAGGAGTGTGCTGATCCTGTGGAGGTGACAGGATGAGAGTTACATAGTGGAAGGAGCAGGGTCCCAGCAGCACAGAGTATTTCAGGAGAGGAGTGTGCTGATCTTATGGGAGGTCACAGGATGAGAGTTACATAGTGGAAGGAGCAGGGCCCACAGCAGCACAGAGGATTTCAGGAGAGGAGTGTGCTGATCTTGTGGAGGTCACAGGATGAGAGTTACATAGAGTAAGGAGCAGGGTCCCAGCAGCACAGAGGATTTCAGGAGAGGAGTGTGCTGATCTTATGGGAGGTCACAGGATGAGAGTTACATAGTGGAAGGAGTAGTGTCCTCCCAGCAGCACAGAGTATTTCAGGAGAGGAGTGTGCTGATCTTATGGGAGGTCACAGGATGAGAGTTACATAGTGGAAGGAGCAGGGTCCCAGCAGCACAGAGTATTTCAGGAGAGGGGTGTGGTGATCTTGTGGGAAGTCACAGACTGAGAGTTACATAGTGGAAGGAGCAGGGTCCCCAGCAGCACAGAGGATTTTTGGAAAGGAGTGCTGAACTTCTGGAGGTCACAGGATGAGAGTTACATAGTGTAAGGAGCAGGGTCCCAGCAGCACAGAGCATTTCAGGAGAGGAGTGTGCTGATCTGGTGGAGGTCACAAGATGAGAGTTAGGGCTTGTTCACACGAACGTGTGAAGCCCGTGCTGTGGACCGCAAATTGCGGTCCGCAATGCACAACCACCGTCCATGGGGCAGGCTAATGGGGATCGCAGACCTGTTCACTTGAATGGTTCCACGATCGCGGAAGCATGGAATGGAACCCCAGAAAGCACTCCGCAGTGCTTCCGTAGTGTTCCGTTCTGTTCTGCACCGTTCCACATCTCCGGATTTGTGGACCCATTGATGCGGAATGGCCATGAAACGGTGCCCGTGTATTGCGGATCCGCAAATGCGGTCTGCAATACGGCAACGGGCATCACACCTTCTTGTGAACGAGCCTGTGGCGAAACCGACCTCGCCACTGGGTTTTGGAGAGGACTGGCTGCTGGCCTCTTGTCCGTTACAGAGCCCTTACATAATGGAAGAAGCAGGATCTTCCCAGCAGCACAGAGGATTTCAGCAGAGGAGTACACTGATCTTGTGGGGGGGGGGGGGGGGACAGGATGAGAGCTACATAGTGGAAGGAGCAGGGTCCCAGCAGCACAGAGGATTTCAGGAGATGATCATTTGGGGAGCATTTACCTTAGGTGAAGTCATAGGAATAACAGTAATGCGTCATCTGGGAGATCCCTGCCCCCGGGGCCGTAGAATGAGCGCCGTCTCCTGCAGTTATATCAACACATTTGTCAGATTCACGGAGACAATTACAGCAAATGTTTTCTTCGGATTTGTTACAGACTACGCATCAGCCGAACAGAAATGTGTAGATTATAATAATAACAAAGAATCATCATCACCATCATCATCATCACCAGCCTCTTGCACAAGACGTATGTATTTTGCTGTTCGCAAAAAACGGATCCGCAAGAAATGCGGATGACGTCCGTGTGCATTCCGTATTTTGCAGAACGGAACAGCCGGCCCCTAATAGAACAGTCCTATCCTTGTCTTTGATGCAGACAATAATAGGACATGTTCTATTTTTTTTTTTTTGCGGAACGGAAATACGGAAATACAGAAATGGAATGCACACGGAGTACCTTCCCATTTTGTGTCGACCGATTGAAATGAATGGTTCCGTATACGGTCCGCGAAAAAAAAAAAAATTAAACGGACATGGAAAGAAAATACGTTTGCGTGTTAGAAGGTTTGTTACAATGTCTCCAGTCTGGCCAATCCTGTGATGTAAACTCCAGACTGATACATTGTAACAAACGCATGTCTTCCGACCATCTTGGATTTCAGACTCTGTTCTGCGGTCCCTGGCTGATGTATGTGTGTCCTTACAGCGCACACATCGTCAGACACAATGCCGCCATACAGTGATGGTGGTCCCACTAGAATACGCCATCAATGTCAGATAGGTGCAGGTCCTGTGCCCAGGAAACGGAAACCCTGAAGTGAAGACTAGCACACAGCGCATGCGCAGCCATCCTCCATTCATTTCTGTAAGACTGATGACAGATAGCCAAGCGCTGGCTCAGCGACTTCCAGCAGTCCCATAGTGATGCATGGAGAGCGGCTGCGCGTGCGCGATGCGTTATCCTTCACCTATCTGACATGGATAGGTAATCCGTATGTGGTGCATACCTTAGGACCCTTTCACACGAGCAAGTTTTCCGCGCTGGTCCAATGTGTGACGTGAACGCATAGCACCTGCGCGGTTTTTCACGTATCAGTTCTGCGTTGCAGCACGTTCTATATTCTCCGTTTTTCACGCGGCCCCGGCCCCATAGACATGAATGGAGCTTCAGTGAAAAACGCATTGTAATCCGGATACAATGCGTTTTTCACAGAGATGTTGTTTGTAAACCTTGAGTGTTTTTGTTTCACGTGAAAAAGCATAAAAACGCATTGCACCCGCGCTGAAAAAACGGAAGCACTGAATGCAATCACAGACATAACTGATCGAATTTGCTTGCAAAATGGTGCGAGTTTCACGGAACGCATCCTGTATTCATCAAGAGGCCTTAAACTGTAGCTCTGCTCTTCCTTCGTGATCCTATTGCTTCATGAATGGAATGCCGTTACTGCAGTGAAGACTGACACTAGCTGACTAATGATGGGGTGCAGGGGGTTACTCTGTGAGAACCTGGGTGACATGGCGGCTGTGTACGGTGGTAGAGCCTCGGAGGATGACTGATGCCTGTTTCCGTATTCGCACGCAGGGCTGGGAAGTATAAAGCGGCGGTTAAACCACGCGGCTGAGATTCTGTCGCTTTGTTTAAGTGTCTCCGCTCTGCTGTGAAATCCTCCTTTGCTGAGGAAATAATCCATTATTGATGCTAATTCCCCGTAAATAGGACGACCCATTAAGATACAATTTCACTTAATCCGCGGCCATCGCACGTGTATCCGAGAACAATTAGCTCCCTCCTCCCGGCGTCTCCTGCAACCTCAATTACAGTCATGCCTCGCGGCTCGCGCTTCGCCGGGCACCGGGGGCCACAAGAACCAATCTCACGAAATCCATCTCCTCACAATTACCTTCAATTAGATGGAAATGCGCGAATAGGGCTCTACCGGTGACGCAACGCGAGACCGAAGCGACACCGCGCCTTCATCCAGGAGGATCAATTGCAGGAAAATTCCTCTGATCCACCGGCTGACTGCCCGCAAATCGGCCAAGACACAAAAATAACCCCGCAGCGGCGTTTAGTCCGCCATTTGGACGCGGACCTTGGTCATTGCATCTTTGGCGCTCCGACGTTAAAGTGCATTTATTTCTGATTTGACTAAAATAAAGCGTTGCCATTTTATAGTGAGAAGTGTCTAGTATGCTTTAATTCATCGCTTTTTTCAATATCTCTGCTTGTTGTGTGTGAATGGAGACATTCCTAAAGGCTGAAAGCCCTGTGAAGACTGAGCTTTGCTCACAGCTGAGGGTTTGCTACCATATTTCCGCTCTAGACTGTGAGCTTAGCAGACTGATACATTTTCCCTGTACTGATACATTGTAACAGACTCAGCTGTGTGCTGTTGCTGTGCTTATCTCCCAGAGGATTGTCTGCACTGATACATTCTAACAAACCCTCAGCTATTAGATCTGTATAGAAATAAGAATGTTCCCATTCACTGACAGCAAACAGAGATCTTGAAAAAAAAAAGGTGAAGAACTGAAACATAAAGTCTGTCTGAAAGTGGAAGTCGGAGAACCCCTTTATCACATGATAATCAGAGGCTTCCTCTCTGCACATCTGATTGGCCGAGAGACATCAGGCTGATGCGTTTACGTGCCCCCCTCCCCCGCTCCGGAGCTGAGTGACCCCCAAACCTACCATGATCGGTGCAGAGTCCAAAAAGTATTCAGAGGGTGCCGACACTTACGCAATAAGCGTTTCTTGCGAGTTTTGTTCCTATAAAGATGTTATGTTCCTGAGTGGCGCTGAGGGAGCAAATACCCGCGCAGCATTAGCGCAGCACCGGAGGGCGGTGTAGTCGTTAATAAAACATCCGATCCGCGTGACGCTCCCATTAAGAGGATGTTTTATTCATGGAGTCGGGGGTTCTTCTTATCCATGGCTGCAAAATACCAGAGAAGCTTCAAGGAGCAGACAAGACGAGCTTCTCTTAGAAGGGTCCCGCTGATCACCGCTCGAGGCTGCGCTTAGGACCCCTCACAGGAACCGGTACACACCTGTCGTCTGACTCCCATAAGGAAAGAGAGGAGCCATCGGTCGCTGCGGTGTAGAGACCGTGCTGTGACGGCGGGGCTCATGGGGTTCACTTCTAGGAGTCAGGGCTTCACTGGACTTAAAGGGGCGTCTCATCATTGACAATCCCTTTAATGTGCAAGCTCCTGAGACCAGCGGCAAGCAGCTGATGTTCCTGATGGACACCCCGGGGGAAGTGTAGAGTCGTATGGCGGCTCGAGATATAAGGGGCACACCCCCACCTCACCGCCCAATGTCCATATCCCCTAATAGAGCTTAAAGGGGGCTTTTACCTACTTGACTTCAGGAGAGACTGTGGTCATATGCCCCGCCCCTTAATATATAAGACAAATGGGCGTGGCTAAAAATGAGAGTTAGAAAAAGATAAAGGGTTCACTTAGGACTACAAAAACATGGCCGCCCTCTTCCAGATACACCGCCACTCCCATCCTTGGCTTGTATCGTCTACTGCAAACCAGTTCCATTGAAGTGAAGAGGGCTGAGCTGCAATACCGCACACAACCTGCCGACAAGTGTGGCGCTACCAGCACAAAGCGGCTGTGGCGCCCCCTACAGGTCATCCAACCCTTCTTTCACAGTGGACCTCCCCTTGAAGTGACATCACCACACTGATGACATCACCAACACCAGCCTCGGACGCTCTTCTTCTCCTTCTTGAGATTCGGCAGCGGCGTGTCTTCTCTCCGCCGCGAGGCGCCGCTGACAGGCTGACGTCTCCCGCCGCCGATATCAACCAATTTAGGGAGATTTGAGAAAGCGAGAAGCTGTGGGCGTGAAGGAGAAGAGAGCGCGGCTCCTCCGATAATGAGGAGTCAGGAATCTGGAGAGGAGCAGGGCCGATGAAGATAATTAGCGGGACGTCTTTGGGAGCCTTAATAGGATGTGCCAGGCTCCTTGTGCCGCCGACGCGTTTCGTGTCACATTCTATACGTTCCTCCGGCTCGGGGAACATCCTGTTTCATAATGATTTCATTTATTCCCATTTATTCTGTGCTGTGTGACGGATCTCATGTGTCGCGCTGTCTCCTGTATCGCCCGCCACCGCCGCGGTGACAGCGCTGATCTCCCGGCTCCTGCACCGCCACGGCTTGTGATGTACTGTGCACACAGCAATTAGTCTGCTCCCGTGTGCAGAAGCTGCAGGGGCCGAAGCGGATAACAAGCCTGAAAGGAGAATACAGAGCCTCGCGCCTCCCGGGGAGAGAACCGGCGTATCCCACTCTGCACGGCGCCCCCCCCCCCCCCCCTAAATACTGATCTCAAACGACAGCGTCTTACACTCCACTCACATCCACACATGTGCGGGATGGGACCTGAGCTTCACCGCTAGGGATGCAACGGTTCAAAGGTTAGCTACCACAGAATTTTTAATGCAGCTTTGGATGTGACTGGAGTTTAATAAAAAGCAGTGGGTCCAGAAGGCATGCACTGGGAGGCAGCTTGCTGTCAGACACCTAAACCACGCCCCTTTGGCTAATTCCCACCCCTTGGTCAGGTGATTGGGAAGACAGGGGTTTTGGCAGAGAGTTTGGCTCATCCTCCCTGATGTTTTAAAATCTTAGGTTAAGTAAGTTTTCTCCTTGTAAATTTCATGATCTCTGCTTGCTGTCAGTGAATCATGAGGTCAAAAACCTGCCCTGACTTAAAGGGGTTATCCCATGACTAATGTAAAAAATGATAACCAGACACCATATAGGACATGTCAACCTCTTTCTAACAAAGCTGAAACCAGCCCTGTACCTCACATGGATCCAGAGATCTCCCCATTCATTGCTCTGCTAGATTTATATCAAGCTGACAGCTCAAGGGGAGTGTCCTTACTGCTGCAGCTCAGGGGGCGTATCTCAGCGCTTCCTATCACAGCTCAGGGGGCGTGTCTCAGGGCTTCCTATCACAGCTCAGGGGGCGTGTCTCAGGGCTTCCTATCACAGCTCAGGAGGCGTGTCTCAGGGCTTCCTATCACAGCTCAGGGGGCATGTCTCAGGGCTTCCTATCACAGCTCAGGGGGCGTATCTCAGCGCTTCCTATCACAGCTCAGGGGGCGTGTCTCTGCGCTTCCTATCACAGCTCAGGGTGTGTGTCTCAGCTCTCCCTATCACAGCTCAGGGGGCATGTCTCAGCGCTTCCTATCACAGCTCAGGGGGCGTGTCTCAGTGCTTCCTATCACAGCTCAGGTGGCGTGTCTCAGCGCTTCCTATCACAGCTCAGGGGGCGTGTCTCAGCGCTTCCTATCACAGCTCAGGTGGCGTGTCTCAGCGCTTCCTATCACAGCTCAGGGGGCGTATCTCAGCGCTTCCTATCACAGCTCAGGGGGCGTGTCTCAGGGCTTCCTATCACAGCTCAGGGGGCGTATCTCAGCGCTTCCTATCACAGCTCAGGGGGCGTGTCTCTGCGCTTCCTATCACAGCTCAGGGGGCGTGTCTCAGGGCTTCCTATCACAGCTCAGGGGGCGTGTCTCAGCGCTTCCTATAAAAGCTCAGGGGGCGTGTCTCAGCGCTTCCAATTACAGCTCAGGGGGCGTGTCTCAGCGCTTCCAATTACAGCTCAGGGGGCGTGTTTCTGTGCTTCCTATTACAGCTCAGGGGGCGTGTCTCTGCGCTTCCTATTACAGCTCAGGGGGCATGTCTCAGCGCTTCCTATCACAGCTCAGGGGGCGTGTCTCAACGCTTCCTATCACAGCTCAGGGGGCGTGTCTCTGCGCTTCCTATCACAGCTCGGGGGCGTGGATCAGCGCTTCCTATCACAGCTCAGGGGGCGTGTCTCAGCGCTTCCTATCACAGCTCGGGGGGTGTGTCTCAGCGCTTCCTATCACAGCTCAGGGGGCGTGTTTCTGAGCTTCCTATCACAGCTCAGGGGGCGTGTCTCAGCGCTTCCTATCACAGCTCAGGGGGCGTGTCTCAGCGCTTCCTATCACAGCTCAGGGTGTGTGTCTCAGCTCTCCCTATCACAGCTCAGGGGGCGTGTCTCTGTGCTTCCTATCACAGCTCAGGGGCGTGTCTCTGCGCTTCCTATCACAGCTCAGGGGGCGTGTCTCTGCGCTTCCTATCACAGCTCAGGGGGCGTGTCTCTGCGCTTCCTATTACAGTTCAGGGGGCGTGTCTCAGTGCTTCCTATCACAGCTCAGGGGGCGTGTCTCTGCGCTTCCTACCACAGCTCAGGGGGCGTGTCTCTGCGCTTCCTATTATAGCTCAGGGGGCGTGTCTCAGCGCTTCCTATCACAGCTCAGAGGGCGTGTCTCAGCGCTTTCTCATAGCTCAGGGGGCGTGTCTCTGCGCTTCCTATTACAGTTCAGGGGGCGTGTCTCAGTGCTTCCTATCACAGCTCAGGGGGCGTGTCTCTGCGCTTCCTATCGCAGCTCAGGGGGTGTTTCTCAGCGCTTCCTATCACAGCTCAGGGGGCGTGTCTCTGCGCTTCCTATTACAGCTCAGGGCGCGTGTCTCAGGGCTTCCTATCACAGCTCAGGGGGCGTGTCTCAGGGCTTCCTATCACAGCTCAGGGGCGTGTCTCAGCACTTCCTATCACAGCTCATGGGGCGTGTCTCTGCGCTTCCTATCACAGCTCAGGGGGCGTGTCTCAGCGCTTCCTATCAGCTCAGGGGGCGTGTCTCAGCGCTTCCTATCAGCTCAGGGGGCATGTCTCTGCGCTTCCTATCACAGCTCAGGGGGCGTGTCTCAGCGCTTCCTATCACAGCTCAGGGGGCGTGTCTCAGTGCTTCCTATCACAGCTCAGGGGGCGTGTCTCTGCGCTTCCTATCACAGCTCAGGGGGCGTGTCTCAGCGCTTCCTATCACAGCTCAGGAGGCGTGTCTCTGTGCTTCCTATTACAGCTCAGGGGGCGTGTCTCAGCGCTTCCTATCACAGCTCAGGGGGCGTGTCTCAGCGCTTCCTATCACAGCTCAGGGGGCGTGTCTCAGCGCTTCCTATCACAGCTCAGGAGGCAGATGAAGGATGAAACTGAGCATGTGCGGCCATCTCAGTGAGCAGGCCAAAGAAATAATAAAAAGACAAACAGCAGGTGGCGCTGTACAGATACATTTTATTGAATAATGAGTGTTTGCCTCATAGAGAATTGTGTATACAGGACACATTGTAACAAACCTTCAGCTGAGCATTAGATCTGTACATGTTTTCAGCTGTTGGAACTTCAGTAGATTTGTCCCTATGACACCGGTTGACCCGTTACATGTGCGCTCGGCAGCTGAAGGCATCTGTGTTGGTCCCATGTTCATATGTGTCCGCACTGCTGAGAAACATGATGTTTTATTATATGCAAATGAGCCTCCGGGAGCAACAGGGGCGTTACCATTGCTCTCTCTGCAACTGCCTTGCCCTCTGCACCTTCATTGGCAGGGCCAGATGTGATGACGTTTACACTGCCTGTTGCTGTAAATCAAAGTGCAGAGAGATCAGAGCCTCTAGGTGCAATGGTAACGCCCCCGTTGCTCTTAGAGGCTCATTTGCATACATTCAAACATCATTTTTCTCAGCAACGCGGGCACATATGAACATGGGACTAACACAGACGTCTTCAGCTGCCGAGCGCACATGTGTCAGAGGGACAGATCTGCTGACAGGGGCCCTTTAACAAGAATATTCCCACTAACATACAGCAAGCAGAGATCTTGAAAACAATGAGTTACAAAAAGCTGTAGAATCCCTGTAATTATCCGGTGAAGCCTCTCAGACGGGGAAGCGAGCACTTACCTGGCGAAGATGATGGCGGGAAATGTAATGTACTGAGTCCTCACTCTTATAAAATGATGAGAGTTATTGTTGATCAGGAATCCATCATCTTCACACTGATTTCATATATATCAATGCCATAGCTACACTGGCGGGATGGACATAATACTGTTAAAGGACATGTCCCCTTTAAATACAAAATAAACTTGTTTTCTTCAAGTCTGGGAAAGCTGGGTGACAACCAGTATGTATGTAACCAAGTGTAGCAGACAATCCTCAGCAAGAGCTCAAATCTCTCTCCCGTCCTGGACTCTACTGTATACTGATACACTGTAACAAACCTTCAGCTGTGTGAGCAAGGAATAGATGTGTTGCTATTGACTACTACCAACCAGAGATCTTGAAAATGGGGAGTAATTGAGGCAAAGGTGTAGCCATAGCGGCGGCCATGTTGGTCTTCAGTCAGGAAGATGTCTAGTCCTGTTCATGCAGCTGAAATTGTATCTAGTTGTAGTTGTAGTGTTACAATGTATCAGTGCAGGCAATCCTCTGTGGGTTCAACACAGCAAGAGCGCTGACTCCTGTCCTGGACGGCAGATGCAAAGCTCTTACCTGTACTAATACACTGTAACAGACCTTCAGCTGTGTGAATAGGGAATAGAGCTTGAGTGTTTTCATTCACTGACAGCTAGCAGAGATCTTCACTGAATCACACAGGAACACCCACATAGCAAAACTGAAGTGAGTACCCTCATCCTGGTTTTTGCCTTGCGCCACTAGTTACTCCCTACTTCAGCTAATGAGAGGCGCGACCCAATCTGACACCCCCCCCCCCCCCCCTTATTATGGGCTGCTTGGACCCGCACAGGGCTTCCCTCCTTCACTATAACAGCATTGTTAGCAACCAAGTGACTGGGGAACAACCAAAGGCCAGCCCCCCATTGGAGAAGGTGGAAAACATCAGCAGGGACCCCCGTTTTAGGCCTCATGCACACGACCGTTGTGTGCATCCGTGGCCGTTGTTCCGTTTTCCGTGATTTTCTGCGGACCCATTGACTTTCAATGGGTCCGTTGAAAACACGGAAAATGCACCGTTGTTCATCCGCGGCCGTGATCCGTGTTTCCTGTCCGTCAAAAAAATAGGACCTGTCCTATTTTTTTGACGGACAACGGTTCACGGACCCATTCAAGTCAATGGGTCCGTGAAAAAACACGGATGCAAACAAGATTGGCATCCGCGTCCGTGATCCGTGGCCGTAGGCTACTTTTACACAGACGGATCACAGATCCGTCTGTGTAAAAGCTTTTTCAGAGCTGAGTTTTCACTTCGTGAAAACTCATATCCGACAGTATATTCTAACACAGAGGTGTTGCCATAGTGATGGGGACACTTCAAGTTAGAATATCCTACGAACTGTGTACATGACTGCCCCCTGCTGCCTGGCAGCACCCGATCTCTTACAGGGGGCTGTGATCCGCACCTGAGGGGTTAATTGTGTGTATCTTAGCCCCCTGTAAGAGATCAGGTGCTGCCAGGCAGGAGGGGGCACACCCTCCTCCCTCCCCAGTTTTAAATTCATTGGTGGCCAGTGGGCCCCCCCTCCCTCCCCTGTATTACTGTACATTCATTGTTGGCCAGTGGGGCCCCCCCTCCCTCCCTTAATTAAAATCACCTTCCCCCATCATTGGTGGCCAGTGGGCCCCCCTCCCTCCCCTAATTAAAATCACCCCCCCCCCCATCATTGGTGGCCAGTGCGGCCTCCCCTCTTCCCCCCCCCCTAATTAAAATCACACCCCCATCATTGGTGGCCAGTGCGGCCTCCCCTCTTCCCCCCCTCCTAATTAAAATCCCCCCCCCCCCATCATTGGTGGCAGCGGAGAGTTCTGATCAGAGTCCCAGTTTAATCGCTGGGACTCCGATCGGTAACCATGGCAACCAGGACGCTACTGCAGTCCTGGTTGCCATGGTTACTTAGCAATTTTTAGAAGCATTATACTTACCTGCGATGTCTGTGACCGGCCGGGCGCTCCTCCTACTGGTAAGTGAAAGGTCTGTGCTATAAGCAATGCGCCACACAGACCTTTCACTTACCAGTAGGAGGAGCGCCCGGCCGGTCACAGACAGCGAAGGTAAGTATAATGCTTCTAAAATTGCTAAGTAACCATGGCAACCAGGACTGCAGTAGCGTCCTGGTTGCCATGGTTACCGATCGGAGTCCCAGCGATTAAACTGGGACTCCGATCGGAATTCTCTGCTGCCACCAATGATGGGGGGGATTTTAATTAGGAGTGGGGGAAGAGGGGAGGCCGTACTGGCCACCAATGATGGGGGAGTGATTTTAATTAGGGGGGGGGGAGAGGGGAGGCCGCACTGGCCACCAATGATGGGGGAAGGTGATTTTAATTAGGGGGGGGGGAGCCGCACTGGCCGCCAATGATGGGGGAGTGATTTTAATTAGGGGGGGGGGAGAGGGGAGGCCGCACTGGCCACCAATGATGGGGGAAGGTGATTTTAATTAGGGGAGGGAGGGGGGCCCCACTGGCCACCAATGAATTAAATACAGGGGAGGGATGGAGGGAGGGGGGCCGCACTGGCCACCAATGAATTTAAAACTGGGGAGGGAGGAGGGTGTGCCCTCTCCTGCCTGGCATCACCTGATCTCTTACAGGGGGCTAAGATATGCACAATTAACCCCTCAGGTGTGGCACCTGAGGGGTTAATTGTGCGGATCACAGCCCCCTGTAAGAGATCGGGTGCTGCCAGGCAGCAGGGGGCAGACATGTACAAAGTTCGTAGGATATTCTAACTTGAATTGTCCCCATCACTATGGGAACGCCTCTGTGTTAAAATATACTGTCGGATCTGAGTTTTCACGATCGAACTCAAATCCGATGGTATATTCTAACAGAGGCGTTCCCATGGTGATGGGGACTCTTCAAGTTAAAATATACCATCAGATTGGAGAAAATGGTATAATAGGGACTCCTGACTTTACATTGAAAGTCAATGGGGGACGGATCCGTTTGCACCATATTGTGTCAGCGTCAAACGGATCCGTCCCCATTGACTTGCATTGTAAGTCAGGATGGATCCGTTTGGCTCCGCACGGCCAGGCGGACACCAAAACAACTTTTTTCTTCATGTCCACGGAAGAAAAAACGGACACGGATCACGGACCGCAAAAAAAAAACGGTCGTGTGCATGAGGCCTTAATCTGTGTTTTGGGGTTCCCTTTGCTCCATGTGTCTTTCTTGCTCATATTGTATAACCAGAAGCCTTCTTTGAAGGTGAAATCCGGGGGAAAGGGCACCGAAAGAAAGCTGCACCCCTGTAGTGACCGGCTATGGGAAATGCAGGGGAGACAATTATGACTTAATTTTCTATATATAATTATCAGAGGCAACAATGTCATCTAATCCTGCACTTCATACATAAGGAAATTCATGGAGAAACACAGCAGAGACACAGACCCCGGCCTCCCCTGCCTTTATATTTCTATATATCAGAGCTATCAATGCCATAATATCAGTATTACCTGCACATTATATGGAAAGGCTTGGAAAAATACAGGGGAGACACATAACTGTGCCTTCCGCGCCTCTGTATTTCTATATATCATAGCTATCAATGCCATAATATCAGTATTAGGCCTCATGCACACGGACGGTTTTTTTTGCGGTCCGCAAAAACGGTATCCGTTGTACCGTGATCCGTGTCCGTTTTTTCATCCGTGGGTCTTCCTTGATTTTTGGAGGATCCACGGACATGAAAAGTGAAAAAAAAACCTAAGTCAAGTTTGCATTGAAAATGATAGGAAAAACGGACACGGATCACGGACACGGATCACGGACGCGGATGACTATCTTGTGTGCATCCGTGATTTTTCACGGACCCATTGACTTGAATGGGTCCGTGAACCGTTGTCCGTGAAAAAAATAGGACAGGTCATATTTTTTTCACGGACTGGAAAAATGGATCACGGATGCGGAAGCCAAACGGTGCATTTTCCGATTTTTCCACGGACCCATTGAAAGTCAATGGGTCCGCGAAGAAAAACGGAGAACGGAACAACGGCCGCGGATGCACACTACGGTGGTGTGCATGAGGCCTTACCTGCACATTATATAGAAAGACTTGGAGAAATACAGGTGTCACGGTAGGGACACCTAACTATTTGCACTATTTGCACAAGCCCTGATTGGCGGCCCACAACTGGTCGTCAGTCCCTTCCTATGTAGGTGCAGCATCCGAATCAGGAAGGGTTAAAGGGAAGCATAATAACATGGGACTAGTGACAGAACACACAGAAAACAGAAGTCAAATCCATGAACGTACCAAGCCGAGGTCAATGCCAATCAGAACCAGAAGACAGAAACCTGGAGAAGCCAGGGGTACAAAACCAAGAGAGCACGTCACGTCCAGAAGAGGGTCAAGCAAGGTCAAAGCAAGGGTCCAAATCCTAGGGTCAGATATCCAGAAAGCAGCAGAAGTAATCCAGGGCTAGTGAGGCAATCGCAAAAGACCATTCACAGCCAACCTGTGGCCAGCAGGTTGCCTGCGTAAATAGGCCGCGCTTCCTGGTCACATGACGCGCCTGTGAGCAGTGACGTCAGTGCACCTAACGGGCGAGTGCCGGCCCTATTTGGCTGGAGCTCCGTCACAGCAAGACCCAGCCTGTCTCCATAGAAACTGGACGCCGGCAGCGCTGCAGGGGGGGGGGGGGGGCGCGTCTGTCGGTGCCGGAACGGGAGAACCGAGGAGACACAAAGTTGTATGTTTCCTGTCTTACATTTTCTATGTATCATGACCAGCCAAATATGGGGACATGCAGGGGAGACAGAGGCTATGTCTTCACTGCTGCTCCATATGTATAGGTCACAGTAGGTCATGATAAGAATATACGTCAAATGCCCTGTGGGGCTGAACGTGCGACATAGTATCTCTGCCCCAGTACAATTATTGATCAGTTGTTTATATTCCCAACAGATGTAAATGCAGAACCCAGCGGAACAGAAATCAAGAGATCCCGGAAGCTCACAGACCAACCATCGCCAACCCAAAAACATCCACAACAAGAGCCCTGCCCCCTCTCCTCGATTTTATCCTCTAGCGAAAATCTTAATTACATGATTTCCATGACAGTCACATTGTCGTGAGCGGATTCTCCCGGCAGCGGTGACTCGCAGGAACCTCCGGAGAGCTGAAGGCTTATTCGAAAACTTATTCCCAGTGTGACTCAGATAATGAAAAGTCCGCCTTCCCCTCCCAATTCCCCATCTTGACACATAGTTAGAATAATTGCAATAGTATCACATTATTTCAAGGCTTTTGAATTGATCTATTTTCAGATCCTGCCGCGGCGTTTGACAGATGAGCCGAGCGAATGTGCTCCGAGTCATGGGAGACGCCAGGTTTAGTGCTGGGGGTGGAAACGCGATGCGTTGAATATTAAGACAATTTGTTGCTGAAACCTTCAATTGGGGCTGATTTTACACAAGATAATGTTCGGAAAGATTTTATAAAGCTTCACTTATAAGCAAGCCACATTACATGGAGAAGGAGGAAAGGAAGCGCAGAATATCCTACAGAATGAGCGATATACTGCCTTTTGCCTCGTTAAAGCGGGTGCTTTTTTTATGTATATGAAACTCGGTGCCAGGAACCAGTCCCATTAACTTCTATAGGCTTTAAATAGACACAATGAATGTATATGTTGTATCAATTTTAAAGTAACAAAGTTTAAAAAAAACTGGAGAAATTTCAAGGTTCTCCAAAATCTAAAAGCCTCAGGTGCCTGTTGCCACCACTAGAGGGCGCTCTGTATCCTATTAGGTCAATAAGATGTGTATAGAGTTGTATACTTGCAGCAGTGGAGGCGTGAGGTGGAAAGGATGGGAGTGGTAGTACTCACGGTGTCGATCCTGACCGAGTGAAGAGAAGGGTGCAGCCTTTCCTCCCCACGGGGAACACCCTCCTGCCTGATGTTAAGTGGGGTGCCTGTAGTGTCGATGGGTTTTGGAGATGCAAGATGGGGTCCCTTGTGGTGGAAGTACAGAAAGCCGTTGCAATGCAAGTGATGATGTAATACAATTGATTGAAAACAAGTCAAGTATATTTTACTGAAGCAACTCAGCAGATGGTACACAGCGGCACTTGTAAAAGTCGGCCCCCTCTCTACAGATGTCATAGACAGTTTTTTTTTTCTCAAAGCTGTATGTATGGAGAAATAAACTATAATTGATATCCTTTCGAGTCCCTTTCTAGGTTATCTGTAGCATCTTCCCAATTCGGCCTAAGGGTGCAATTTATCTCCCACTCTTTCTATATTTTCCAGTTCAATCATCATTTCTACAATACTCAGCTGCGGGGTGGAGTCCTTCTTTAACAAATGGCCAACCTGTCTCCTTTGCATGGTAGGGAGCTCGAAACTTCTATCCCAAACCAATATGCAATGAAGTCTACAGCCAATATACATGCATTACCTTCACTGGCTTTTTTGTCCATGTCTCTTGAAACCTTCTGTTAGGCTTTGGGGGGTTTGGCACTTGGTACAGTCACTATTATAGCAGCTCTCAGCTCACAGGGCTGGTGCATCCCTTTCTGCTACTCAGAGACACCAACTTCATACACTAGCTTCTCATGCAGGTTACTGGCTGCACACTACAGCGACAGCTCCTAGCTAAAGTGATGGGACCAGCCCACACCCAGCAACTGTATCCAAGAGTCCAGAAAATGAACCCTTTTCTCCCCATATATAGCCTTTGGGATACAAGGTGGATGAAGTACAATTTAGCCCATTTAGCAGTGAACCACCAGGTCACTGCACACCCCCAGAGTTAGAGACTTCATTGGGACAGGCACTTATTTTCCCGCTCTCAGAAATACAGCACTGACATTGGGCGGCATACAGATCACCCCATGGCGGTGCAAAATAGGATATGTGGGGACAGTGACACATCTTGAAGTTCCTCGGGCCCAATGCAACACTGAGGTCTTACAGAAGGCCAAAAGGGCACAACTGCTTCCTCTGACGCCTCCCTGTTATTATGCCCCAGGATGGGACTCTGCAGTAAAGATAAATCCTTATAAAATATGTCAGGAAAATGTTAAGTGTCCTATGCAATATATGCATGAACCCCCACCCAACTATCACATGTCAGTGACAGGGTTGATGAGGTTCTCATATAGGGAAGGAGCGCCCCCTCAGGCACCAGAGCCCAGCTGCAGCCACAGTCTCTGCAATCCCTCATTATGCCATTATTAGGGCTGATCCCACTCCAGAGCCTTTTTTAGTTTCACATCTCCGGCACTCTTTTCCGGCAGAGAACAACCTGGCAGAATTCTCCGGATCCAGTACTGCCGGAAGCAAGCAGAATGTAGACTGTAAAGGACAGAATGTAAACTGTATTGGGGTACGGCGGAGATCCGGGCGCAATCCGACAAATATCCGGTAAATGCATGCTGCGGCTGATTCACAGCATTCTCTGCCGGAACTGGCTCCCCGACACAATGCCGGAGATGTAAAAGTAGCCTAAGCAAGGCTGACCCCTGAACCTGGTGGATGCCAATTAATTCCGATGGCTCTTATGTAGTTTGTCTATAAAATGCACATTTACAAAGTGCTTCACCAGCAGGGGAAACAACAGCGATCAAACGCCCTGCAGACTGAAGAGTGGAAAGTATTTGTTTTTGTGTTTCTTTTGTTTATACAAATGAAGAAACAATGTTGCAAACTCATAACACATCCCAAGGCGCACAATGTAATTCTGTGTCATCCGGGGGCCTCGGCCTTCATGTCTCCGCCGCCTCCATCCGTCATTTCGCTGTCACTCGTCTTCTGCCAACGGTTTATATTTCCGAAAACCTCCAATCACAGCACTTTTGCTCAGAAAGTGTTTCCTCTAAACTTGTCAAGGTGAGTGGTGAGGTTGTGTTCCCCGCTGTGCGCGCCGCCTCGACACACGTATCTAAATCAAACATCCACTGACATCATTTTCCTAATTCGATTATCTATCTGCCACCATGCGTCTGTCAGGATCTGGGAGACTGGAGATAGCGGGCAGGACTGGCCCAGGCGCCTCTGTGTACAGAAGGATTTCCCTCATAGATCTGACCTTATTTCATATCAAAACACAGGATTCTGCAAACAGAGGTGTCTGTGTTTTCAGAAGCATTGCAACTTTTTGATTTATATTTAAAGGGACCGGAAACCTAAACTGCAAGTCCACTTAAAGATATATTCAGCAGCAGCCTTGCTTATTCATGATTAAGGGGCATTTTCACTTCTTTACTCCTTACCTTCCTGGAGCTATGACTTTTTTATTTTTCCACTAACATAGCCATATGAGGGATACTTTTTCGCAGAATAAATTGTACTATTTTCTAACAGCACTATTTAATATTGTATACAATGTAGTGAGGAGCTAGAAAACAATTCCAAATGGGGTGAATGAAAAAAAAAAAAAAAGCGCAATTCCACCACAGTTTTATGGGTTTTGCTTCTACGGCATTTCCTATTACGTAAAACTGACCTGTTCCCTTTATTCTCCAGGTCAGTTCGATTACAGTGATACCACATTTATATAGTTTTTCTTGTCTTTTAATACAGAAAAAACTTTGGAATAAAAAATGAATTTTTTCTTTGGGCCTTGGAAGCACAAAATTCCAGGGAAAACCTCTAAGATGCTGTAGTCACAATTGACCACAGCATCTAAGAGGTTAGATACCATTTCTTTCTTCCACATCCCTTGGATAAACACACAGGAAATGTAAAAAGTCTACCTACCTACAGTCACCACTAGAGGAAGCTCAGAAGCTTACTGCACACAAATATCTTCTTACACTTTGCGAGCTCAAGAACTTACCTGCATACAGAGAGAGCCAGCCACCATAGAGAGAGCACATGAGCTTACCACATACAGATATACACAGTCACCACTAGAGGGAGCTCAGGAGATTACCACATACAGATATATACAGCCACCATAGAGAGAGCTCATGAGCTTACCACATACAGATATACACAGTCACCACTAGAGGGAGCTCAGGAGATTACTACATACAGATATATACAGCCACCACTAGAGGGAGCTCATGAGCTGACCACATACAGATATATACAGCCACCATAGAGGGAGCTCATGAGCTTACCACATACAGATATATACAGCCACCACTAGAGGGAGCTCAGGAGATTACTACATACAGATATATATATACAGACACCACTAGAGGGAGCTCAGGAGATTACTACATACAGATATATACAGCCACCACTAGAGGGAGCTCAGGAGATTACTACATACAGATATATACAGCCACCATAGAGAGAGCTCAGGAGATTACTACATACAGATATATACAGCCACCACTAGAGGGAGCTCAGGAGATTACTACATACAGATATATACAGCCACCACTAGAGGGAGCTCAGGAGATTACTACATACAGATATATACAGCCACCACTAGAGGGCGCTCAGGAGATTGCTGCATACAGATATATACAGCCACCACTAGAGGGAGCTCAGGAGATTACTACATACAGATATATACAGCCACCACTAGAGAGAGCTCAGGAGATTACTACATACAGATATATACAGCCACCACTAGAGAGAGCTCAGGAGATTATTACATACAGATATATACAGCTACCACTAGAGAGAGCTCATGAGCTTACCACATACAGATATATACAGCCACCATAGAGGGAGCTTATGAGCTAACTACATACATATATATACAGCCACCACTAGAGGGAGCTCAGGAGATCACAATATACAGATGCATTCAGCCACCACTAGAGGGAGCTCAGGAGATTACTACATACAGATATATACAGCCACCACTAGAGGGATCTCTGGAGATTACTACATACAGGTATATACAGCCACCATAGAGGGAGCTCATGAGCTTACCACATACAGATATATACAGCCACCACTAGAGGGAGCTCAGGAGATTACTACATACAGATATATATATACAGACACCACTAGAGGGAGCTCAGGAGATTACTACATACAGATATATACAGCCACCACTAGAGGGAGCTCAGGAGATTACTACATACAGATATATACAGCCACCACTAGAGAGAGCTCAGGAGATTATTACATACAGATATATACAGCTACCACTAGAGAGAGCTCATGAGCTTACCACATACAGATATATACAGCCACCATAGAGGGAGCTTATGAGCTAACTACATACATATATATACAGCCACCACTAGAGGGAGCTCAGGAGATCACAATATACAGATGCATTCAGCCACCACTAGAGGGAGCTCAGGAGATTACTACATACAGATATATACAGCCACCACTAGAGGGATCTCTGGAGATTACTACATACAGGTATATACAGCCACCATAGAGGGAGCTCATGAGCTTACCACATACAGATATATACAGCCACCACTAGAGGGAGCTCAGGAGATTACTACATACAGATATATATATACAGACACCACTAGAGGGAGCTCAGGAGATTACTACATACAGATATATACAGCCACCACTAGAGGGAGCTCAGGAGATTACTACATACAGATATATACAGCCACCATAGAGAGAGCTCAGGAGATTACTACATACAGATATATACAGCCACCACTAGAGGGAGCTCAGGAGATTACTACATACAGATATATACAGCCACCACTAGAGGGAGCTCAGGAGATTACTACATACAGATATACAGCCACCACTAGAGGGCGCTCAGGAGATTGCTGCATACAGATATATACAGCCACCACTAGAGGGAGCTCAGGAGATTACTACATACAGATATATACAGCCACCACTAGAGAGAGCTCAGGAGATTACTACATACAGATATATACAACCACCACTAGAGGGAGCTCAGGAGATTATTACATACAGATATATACAGCTACCACTAGAGAGAGCTCATGAGCTTACCACATACAGATATATACAGCCACCATAGAGAGCTCATGCGCTTACCACATACAGATATATACAGCCACCATAGAGGGAGCTTATGAGCTAACTACATACATATATATACAGCCACCACTAGAGGGAGCTCAGGAGATCACAATATACAGATACATTCAGCCACCACTAGAGGGAGCTCTGGAGATTACTACATACAGATATATACAGCCACCACTAGAGGGATCTCTGGAGATTACTACATACAGATATATACAGCCACCACTAGAGGGCGCTCAGGAGATTGCTGCATACAGATATATACAGCCACCACTAGAGGGAGCTCAGGAGGTTACTACATACAGATATATACAGACACCACTAGAGGGAACTCAGGAGATTACTACATACATATATATATATACAGCCACCACTAGAGGGAGATCAGGAGATTACTACATACAGATATATACAGACACCACTAGAGGGAGCTCAGGGAATTACTGCATACAGATATATATATACAGTCACCACTAGAGGGAGCTCAGATGATTACTACATATAGATATATACAGCCACCACTAGAGGGAGCTCAGGTGATTACTACATACAGATATATACAGCCACCACTAGAGGGAGCTCAGGAGATCACAATATACAGATATATGCAGACACCACTAGAGAGAGCTCAGGAGATTGCTACATATATATACAGCCACCACTAGATGGAGCTCAGGAGAGTACTATATACAGATATATATATAGCCACCACTAGAGGGAGCTCAGGAGATCACAATATACAGATATATGCAGCCACCACTAGAGAGAGCTCAGGAGATTACTACATACATATATATATATATATATACAGCCACCACTAGAGGGAGCTCAGGAGATTACTACATACAGATATATACAGACACCACTAGAGGGAACTCAGGGAATTACTGCATACAGATATATATACAGTCACCACTAGAGGGAGCTCAGGTGATTACTACATACAGATATATACAGCCACCACTAGAGGGAGCTCGGGAGCTACTACATACAGATATATACAGCCACCACTAGAGGGAGCTCAGGAGATCACTATATACAGATATATACAGCCACCACTAGAGGGAGCTCAGGAGATTACTACATACAGATATATACACCCACCACTAGAGGGAGCTCTGGAGATCATTGCATACATACATACATATATATATATATATATATATATATATATACAGCCACCACTAGAGGGAGCTCAGGAGATTACTACATACAGATATATACAGACACCACTAGAGGGAGCTCAGGGAATTACTGCATACAGATATATATACAGTCACCACTAGAGGGAGCTCAGATGATTACTACATATAGATATATACAGCCACCACTAGAGGGAGCTCAGGTGATTACTACATACAGATATATACAGCCACCACTAGAGGGAGCTCAGGAGATTACTACATACAGATATATACAGCCACCACTAGAGGGAGCTCTGGAGATCATTGCGTACAGTGTTATTATGGAGTTTAATGTAACAGTATGCAGTAAGCTCCTGAGTTTCCCTCAGTGGTGGGTGCAGCCAAACCGATGTTCTGTAATCCCTAATTTTTGTTTATTACAAATATTATTGACATTAGAGTGATAATGACCGACACACATTCTCTTCGCTTCAAACCACAACAGTAATAACACAAAACAGATCTTTATGGCCAATTCTACACTATGAATCTTTGAGAACTCACATATTTCTTTTTAATGGTGAAAATACGATGAGAATGTCCTTCTGTTAATTCTCATTACTGAAATCCCTGAACTGGGATTTGATCACAGACACCAAAGCTTCACAACAAATTCTAAAAAAAAATAACTTTTGAATACTTTATAAATTTCTGCTGATTAGAAGAGATGGTTTGAAAATGATTACCTGGTCATTGTCATTTAGGCAGTATATGTGAGAATGACCTTATGAACAATCGCATCACTTCAAAACTACTATCAGAGAAATGGTTGAAAATTCAACTTTTAATGTGAAATTAGGAGGCCAAGTAAATATAATAAGTTAGTTTTCAATTATTCCTCATGATAATAAAACTATAATGAGAATAACTGAGTTGATCTCATGACTGTGATACACAAAATGCAATTTAAATAATGATGAAAAACAATTTTCATTACTGATTTTACATTTAATTTGCTATGAATTGGGAATCATTTTCTGCGCATTCTATTTTCACCAGTCCCTGAACTGGGATTTAATAACTGGCACAAACGTTTCACAATGAACTTTTAAATATTTCCCTCATTTCTGGCAAATCCAACTGATAGTTTGAGAATGACCACCTAGTCATTCTCATTTAGGCAGTGCACATGAGAATGACTTAAAGATTATTCTCATCACTGCAGTTCATACACTGTCATCTGAGAAATGGTGCAAAATTTCAGATTTTACAGTTAGGTGTCAGAGCAAATATAATACATATTTTATTATTATTAGATAAAACTATGATGAGAATGTCCAAGTTGTTCTCATTATTGTGATCAACAAGCACAGACTGATTCTGTATTTAGGCGGCAGGATTACATTTCCTATAATTCACACATTTCTCTTTGTTACAGGCAAAAAAAAAACTTCACAGTAAGCTTTTCAATATTTCCATCATTTCTGGAAATTCCAAGTGTCAGAATGACCTAAGGATTATTCTCATCACTGTAATTCACACATTGTGTAATGAGATCACAAAATTCTATTCTGATTTTGCAATAAGGAGCAAAGCAAATAAAACATATGTTAATTTTGTATTATTACATGAGATAACAGAACCATAATGAGAATGACCTAGTTGCTCTCTTTACTGTGATCCACAAAGTGCGATACCGACACAAAACAGATCTTTATGGCTGCTTCTACATTTAGGCAGTAGAGCCACATTTTTAGCATTATCAGTGATGGTGAAATTACAATGAGAATTATCTTCTGGTCATTCTCATCATTGCAATCCGTGAGCTGGGATTTGATCACAGACACAAAACCTACCAAACTGATTCTGTGCAAACGATTTAGTTTATTTCGAGTACTAGTTTGAGAATGACCCCCTGGCCATTCTCATTTGAGCAGTGTGTGTGAGAATGACCTTATGATCATTCTCACCATTGCAATCCGTAAAGTGTGAACTGACGCAAAAAATGGATTCTCACTCTGAATTCTGCATTTTTAATAATTCCCTTGTTGTTTTGGTGGTTGTGTCTTTGGATGTTTGTATATTAATTGCAGGAGGTGAGCTCTCCCTTCATGGTGCCGCACGTGCCGTGTTGACAAGCTAATGAGTCTGCTCCTGTCTTAAGTCGCTGCTTTACATGTATATATGCAGCTTTCCCCGCGTCTCTGGTGCATTCAATCTGTTAACTTCAAGTGCAAACTATTCTTAACTTGAAGATCTCATCTTGTCAGGCAGTGGAACACTATCATTTAAATCAATGTATATTCAAGCATGCTCCTTTCCCATTCACAGCTTTCAAAACAAATCAGATTTCTCCTTCCAAAGCGAGTTATTGTGGACAGCTCCACAGCGGCGCTGCCTCGCGGGCGGCAGATGTGACTCCGGATAATCAGTCAGTTTGTTAGAGCAGGTGACTGAATGTACACTGATCATTCGTCGCCAGAACTTCTGAAAGTGCCGAGCAGGTTTCAAACTAACTCAACGGATGGCAAAAACCTGAGCGAATGAAAAGTTACACACGGCGGATCCAGATTTACAGGAAATACTCCTAAGAAGAAACTCAGGATCGGTACATGATGGGGGATGTAGTGCTGCATTATCACACATGACAGGAGTAGATACAGCGCCTCAGTATCACACATGATGGGCTTAGATTTTCAGGCAGTATCACCTTGTAGGAGTTAATGTGCAGTGAATAACTTACCTGCAGATACTGTAGGTGACAGAACTACTTGCTTACCTACCTGCGCTTACTGCTGTATAAGGAACTCAGGCATTATATACCTGCATGTGGACACTTACCATTAGAGGGGAGCACATCAGGATTTCAGGAGGAGGGTGAGATGGGAGAAGTTTCCAATAATAAAAAAAAAACAACAACCATAGATCATACTAATGGAACAAGAACCAAGTTTGGCACATAGAGATAGCACCAGAACCAAGCCCATTACATGAATACAGCACCAGAACAAGGCACAGAATATGTATACAGCACCAGAACCAAGCTCAGTACATGAATACAGCACCAGAACCAAGCCCAGTACATAAATACAGCACCAGAACCAAGCCAAGTACATAAATACAGCACCAGAACCAAGCCAAGTACATAAATACAGCACCAAAACCAAGCCCAGTACATAAATACAGCACCAAAACCAAGCCCAGTACATAAATACAGCACCAGAACCAAGCCAAGTACATAAATACAGCACCAGAACCAAGCTCAGTACATGAATACAGCACCAGAACCAAGCCAAGTACATAAATACAGCACCAGAACCAAGCCAAGTACATAAATACAGCACCAAAACCAAGCCCAGTACATAAATACAGCACCAAAACCAAGCCCAGTACATAAATACAGCACCAGAACCAGGCCCAGTACATAAATACAGCACCAGAACCAAGCCCAGTACATGAATACAGCACCAGAACCAAGCTCAGTACATGAATACAGCACCAGAACCAAGCTCAGTACATAAATACAGCACCAGAACCAAGCTCAGTACATAAATACAGCACCAGAACCAAGCCCAGTACATAAATACAGCACCAGAACCAAGCCCAGTACATAAATACAGCACCAGAACCAAGCCCAGTACATAAATACAGCACCAGAACCAAGCCCAGTACATAAATACAGCACCAGAACCAAGCCAAGTACATAAATACAGCACCAGAACCAAGCCCAGTACATAAATACAGCACCAGAACCAAGCTCAGTAGATAAATACAGCACCAGAACCAAGCTCAGTACATGAATACAGCACCAGAACCAAGCCCAGTACATAAATACAGCACCAGAACCAAGCTCAGTACATAAATACAGCACCAGAACCAAGCCCAGTACATAAATACAGCACCAGAACCAAGCCCAGTACATAAATACAGCACCAGAACCAAGCCAAGTACATAAATACAGCACCAGAACCAAGCCCAGTACATAAATACAGCACCAAAACCAAGCCCAGTACATAGATACAGCACCAGAACCAAGCTCAGTACATAAATACAGCACCAGAACCAAGCCAAGTACATAAATACAGCACCAGAACCAAGCTCAGTACATGAATACAGCACCAGAACCAAGCCAAGTACATAAATACAGCACCAGAACCAAGCTCAGTACATGAATACAGCACAATGGAAGCACTCATCCTCCCTGTGTGACTGTCCTGCCTTTAGTTAGTTGCGGGTCGGCGCGGGGGGGCCCCTAAGGACTCGGGGGCCCGGGGGCAATTGCCCCCCTTGGCTTTATGGAAGCGCCCGCCCTGGTTGCTTTCTATCTGTTCTGGCCATGGTCTCTTTCAACCTGTTCCAGTGGTGCTCTCTTTCTATCTCTTTCTATCCATTCTGTAGGTGGTCTCTTTCATTCTGTTCCGGTGATGCTCTCTTTCTATCCTTTCCGACGGTGGTCTATTTCCATCCATTTTGTCGGTGGTCTCTTTCTCTCCGTTCTGGCGTTGGTTGCTTTCTATCTGTTACGGTGGTGATCTCTTTCTATCTACACTCACCTAAAGAATTATTAGTGCCCCCATACTAATACGGTGTTGGACCCCCTTTTGCCTTCAGAACTGCCTTAATTCTACGTGGCATTGATTCCACAAGGTGCTGATAGCATTCTTTAGAAATGTTGGCCCATATTGATAGGATCGCATCTTGCAGTTGATGGAGATTTGAGGGATGCACATCCAGGGCACGAAGCTCCCGTTCCACCACATCCCAAAGATGCTCTATTGGGTTGAGATCTGGTGACTGTGGGGCCATTTTAATACAGTGAACTCATTGTCATGTTCAAGAAACCAATGTGAAATGATTGGAGCTTTGTGACCTGGTGCATTATCCTGCTGGAAGGAGCCATCAGAGGATGGATACATGTTCTCATTCTGTTTACCCCAAATTCGGACTCTACCATTTAATTGTCTCAACAGAAATCGAGACTCATCAGACCAGGCAACATTTTTCCAGTCTTCAACAGTCCAGTTTTGGTGAGCTTGTGCAAATTGTAGCCTCTTTTCCCTATTTGTAGTGGAGATGAGTGGTACCCGGTGGGGTCTTCTGCTGTTGTAGCCCATCCGCCTCAAGGTTGTGCGTGTTGTGGCTTCACAAATGCTTTGCTGCAGACCTCGGTTGTAACGAGTGGTTATTTCAGTCAACGTTGCTCTTCTATCAGCTTGAATCAGTCGGCCCATTCTCCTCTGACCTCTAGCATCCACAAGGCATTTTCGCCCACAGGACGGCCGCATACTGGATGTTTTTCCCTTTTCACACCATTCTTTGTAAACCCTAGAAATGGTTGTGCGTGAAAATCCCAGTAACTGAGCAGATTGTGAAATACTCAGACCGGCCCGTCTGGCACCAACAACCATGCCACGCTCAAAATGGCTTAAATCACCTTTCTTTCCCATTCTGACATTCAGTTTGGAGTTCAGGAGATTGTCTTGACCAGGACCACAGCCCTAAATGCATCGAAGCAACTGCCATGTGATTGGTTGACTAGATAATTGCATTAATGAGAAATAGAACAGGTGTTCCTAATAATTCTTTAGGTGAGTGTATTCTGGTGGTGATCTCTTTCTATCTATTCTGGTGGTGATCTCTTTCTCTCTATTCTGACAGTGGTCTCTTTCTCTCCATTCTGACAGTGGTCTCTTTCTCTCCATTCTGACAGTGGTCTCTTTCTCTCCATTCTGACAGTGGTCTCTTTCTCTCCATTCTGACAGTGGTCTCTTTCCATCCGTTCCAGCAGAAGTCGCTTTCTATCTGTTCCGACGGTGGTCACATTCTGTCTGTTCCACTGGTAGTCTCTTTCTATCAGCTCCAGTGGTGGTCTCTTTTGATCTGTTCTGGCAGTGGTCTCTTTCTATTCGTTCTGACGGTGGTTTCTGTCCATTCCGGTGGTGGTCTTTTTCTTTCTGCTCCCTTTGTGGTCTCTTTCTGTCCCTTTCGGTGGTGGTCCCTTTCTATCAGCTCCAGCGGTGGTCTCTTTAGGTCTGTTCCAGTGGTGGTCTCCTTCTATCCTTTCCAGTGGTGGTCTCTTTCTATCTGCTCCAGTGGTGGTCTCTTTCTATCTGCTCCAGTGGTGGTCTCTTTTTATCTATTCCGGTGGTGGTCTTTTTCTTTCTGCTCCAGTGGTGGTCTCTTTCTGCCCATTTTGGTGGTGGCCTCTTTCTATCGGCTCCAGTGGTGGTCTCTTTCTATCTGTTCTGGCGGTGGTCTCTGTCTATCCGCTCCAGTGGTGGTCTCTTTCTATACTCTCCAGTGGTGGTCTCTTTCTCTACTCTCCAGTGGTGGTCTCTTTCTATACTCTCCAGTGGTGGTCTCTTTCCATACTCTCCAGTGGTGGTCTCTTTCTGTCCATTCCAGCGGTGGTCTCTTTCCATAGTCTCCAGCGGTGGTCTCTTGCTATACTCTCCAGCGGTGGTCTCTTTCCATACTCTCCAGCGGTGGTCTCTTTCTATACTCTCCAGTGGTGGTCTCTTTCTGTCCATTCCAGCGGTGGTCTCTTTCTATACTATCCAGTGGTGGTCTCTTTCTATACTCTCCAGTGGTGGTCTCTTTCTATACTCTCCAGTGGTGGTCTCTTTCTATACTCTCCAGTGGTGGTCTCTTTCCATACTCTCCAGTGGTGGTCTCTTTCTATACTCTCCAGTGGTGGTCTCTTTCTATACTCTCCAGTGGTGGTCTCTTTCCATACTCTCCAGCGGTGGTCTCTTTCTATGCTCTCCAGTGGTGGTCTCTTTCTCTACTCTCCAGTGGTGGTCTCTTTCTATACTCTCCAGTGGTGGTCTCTTTCCATACTCTCCAGTGGTGGTCTCTTTCTGTCCATTCCAGCGGTGGTCTCTTTCCATACTCTCCAGCGGTGGTCTCTTTCCATGCTCTCCAGCGGTGGTCTCTTTCTATACTCTCCAGTGGTCGTCTCTTTCTATGCTCTCCAATGGTCATCTCTTTCTATACTCTCCAGTGGTGGTCTCTTTCCATACTCTCCATGGGTGGTCTCTTTCTATACTCTCCAGTGGTGGTCTCTTTCTATACTCTCCAGTGGTGGTCTCTTTCTATACTCTCCAGCTGTGGTCTCTTTCTATACTCTCCAGTGGTGGTCTCTTTCTATACTCTCCAGCGGTGGTCTCTTTCTATACTCTCCAGTGGTGGTCTCTTTCTATACTCTCCAGTGGTGGTCTCTTTCTATACTCTCCAGTGGTGGTCTCTTTCTATACTCTCCAGCGGTGGTCTCTTTCTATACTCTCCAGTGGTGGTCTCTTTCTATACTCTCCAGCGGTGGTCTCTTTCTATACTCTCCAGTGCTGGTCTCTTTCCATACTCTCCAGTGGTGGTCTCTTACTATACACTCCAGTGGTGGTCTCTTTCTATACTCTCCAGCGGTGGTCTCTTTCTATACTCTCCAGTGGTGGTCTCTTTCTATACTCTCCAGTGGTGGTCTCTTTCTATACTCTCCAGTGGTGGTCTCTTTCCATACTCTCCAGCAGTGGTCTCTTTCTATACTCTCCAGTACTGGTCTCTTTCCATACTCTCCAGCGGTGGTCTCTTTCTATACTCTCCAGTGGTGGTCTCTTTCTATACTCTCCAGCGGTGGTCTCTTTCTATACTCTCCAGCGGTGGTCTCTTTCCATACTCTCCAGCGGTGGTCTCTTTCTATACTCTCCAGTGGTGGTCTCTTTCTATACTCTCCAGTGGTGGTCTCTTTCTATACTCTCCAGTGGTGGTCTCTTTCTATACTCCCCAGTGGTGGTCTCTTTCTATACTCTCCAGTGGTGGTCTCTTTCTATACTCTCCAGTGGTGGTCTCTTTCTATACTCTCCAGTGGTGGTCTCTTTCTATACTCTCCAGTGGTGGTCTCTTTCTATACTTTCCAGTGGTGGTCTCTTTCTGTCCATTACAGCGGTGGTCTCTCTCTCCTGCCGTTGGCGCACGCTCCTCTAGAAGCTGAACTTCATCTTGTCTCTATGTGTTTCCATTAATCCATAAATCTCGGACGAGCCGCGTCTTGTTTGTGGTGTTGGCGTCTATTCCGGGCTGAATGTGTAAATTGTATTCCAGCTGTAACCCTATTACAGCGCTGACCTGCAATCAATGTGTGTAACAACAGGCGGCCAGAAATACAGGAAAATCCATACGGCTGCCGAGCGGATTCTGAGCCGAGATGAGATAATGACATCTTGTCAGGTATTAGCAGCGGCTGCGGTACACGGTGCACAGCCAACACACGGGCCATTATACCGCCACATAGGAAGTCATATATGTATAAGACATGTCGTAACTACACGGGACCGCAGGACGCCACGTCTCACCCTAGCTGAGTACAAGCTGTCACATCCCCTCCATATAATATTATCACCCCCAATAAATGTTGCAACGAAGCTTAGAAAACTCACGATCACGAGTTACTGCCCACGAGAGCAAAGTGGCGTCACTGAGCACGTCGAGGCCGGACGGGGAATAAACAGAAAACCTGGCACAGGCGCCCGCCAGCCCACATACAATGTCACTCTCCACAGTACAGTAAATATGTAAGGGGAGTGACAGATACCAGAGAGCAGCAACACTGACAACACAGCTACATCCAACGTTATACTCCAGAGCTGCGCTCACTATTCTGCTGGTGCAGTCACTGTGTACATACATTATTTATCCGGTACTGATCCTCAGTTACATCCTGTATTATACTCCAGAGCTGCACTCACTATTCTGCTGGTGCAGTCACTGTGTACATACATTACTTATCCTGTACTGATCCTGAGTTACATCCTGTATTATACTCCAGAGCTGCACTCACTATTCTGCTGGTGCAGTCACTGTGTACATACATTACTTATCCTGTACTGATCCTGAGTTACATCCTGTATTATACTCCAGAGCTGCACTCACTATTCTGCTGGTGCAGTCACTGTGTACATACATTACTTATCCTGTACTGATCCTGAGTTACATCCTGTACTATACTCCAGAGCTGCACTCACTATTCTGCTGGTGCAGTCACTGTGTACATACATTACTTATCCTGTACTGATCCTGAGTTACATCCTGTATTATACTCCAGAGCTGCACTCACTATTCTGCTGGTGCAGTCACTGTGTACATACATTACTTATCCTGTACTGACCCTGAGTTACATCCTGTATTATACTCCAGAGCTGCACTCACTATTCTGCTGGTGCAGTCACTGTGTACATACATTACTTCTCCTGTACTGACCCTGAGTTACATCCTGTATTATACTCCAGAGCTGCACTCACTATTCTGCTGGTGCAGTCACTGTGTACATACATTACTTATCCTGTACTGATCCTGAGTTACATCCTGTATTATACTGCAGAGCTGCACTCACTATTCTGCTGGTGCAGTCACTGTGTACATACATTACTTATCCTGTACTGATCCTGAGTTACATCCTGTATTATACTCCAGAGCTGCACTCACTATTCTGCTGGTGCAGTCACTGTGTACATACATTACTTATCCTGTACTGATCCTGAGTTACATCCTGTATTATACTCCAGAGCTGCACTCACTATTCTGCTGGTGCAGTCACTGTGTACATACATTACTTATCCTGTACTGATCCTGAGTTACATCCTGTATTATACTCCAGAGCTGCACTCACTATTCTGCTGGTGCAGTCACTGTGTACATACATTACTTTTTCTGTATTACACGGGATAGCGGTGTTTCTATCACACGTGTACTCCTCCTGCTTCCTGTTTATCCATGTTTCTGCAGATGGTGTCAATCATGCTCCGTTCAGAGTGATGGAGAGGATTGTATCCGGCTCACCGGCCCCATTATATGCGGATAAGTAAACCAATCAGAGTCTCCGTCGGTGGCGGCGGTGATACAACGTGTCAGTAATGGCTGCCACTCATCCCCTCTCTCTGTGCCTTTTACCAGCGCTGTAAAGTGTGTTTTCTCCTTGAACTGTTTAGCGCTAATTGCAGGCTGAGCAGAATGGATCACACGTCTCTGCTGCGTCTCGCCTCTATTATTATTAATGTCGGGGAAGATGTGACAGGCAGGAGACGACTTCATGCAGATTGATATGGATACAGCAACTTCATTACAACCAAATGGATTTCAATGACACTAAAAACAAGATCAATGGTGCTGTCAGTGGCAGCAACTGCGGCGGAAGCACTGGATGTGCGCCACCTCGCCGCTCTGTCTCCGACCTCTCTCCCTGCATTTCAGGCTGGATGTGTAGTGGATAATGCAGCAGTCGCCGATCAATGACAATGGGGGTCATTGCTAGACTGGAACCTCAGAGCACACATCTGCTCTAAAACCCCAGACACATCTGAAGATTCTGGGGCAGAGTCTCTCTGGTCAATAACACAGCTTGTAAGTGTGTGTGAATTGGGGCCTAATCCACCTAATCGGAGTGTGGCATGCTGGATCCTGGAAGTCTAATTCCTGTGGGTGTGAGTCATCACAGAAGCAGATGGTGAGTCACCCATAGGTTCACAATGAGAAGACCCCCGACCCCCTAAATACAAAACCTCTGAACAAATAAAGACCCCAGACACTTACATAAAACTGCTCACATTCTTCTTCTGTGTGCAGATTTTTATATACATTCACTGGCTTCAGGACTTTCACAAATGGTCAAATTACCTCAGGTCCTTCACAAGGTGTTGTGTGACCACAGGTCCTTCACAAGGTGTTGTGTGACCACAGGTCCTTTACAAATGGTCATGTCACCTCAGGTCCTTCACAGACAGTTATGTAATAACACGTCCTTTGCTGATAATCATGTCATTATAGGTCCTTCTTAGGTGATCATTTGATCATAGGCCCTTCAGATATGGTCGTGTGACAACAGGTCCTTCACAGGTAGTCATATGATTACAGGTCCTTCACAGATAGTTATCTGATAACAGGTCCTTTGGTTATAGTCAAGTGATTACAGGTCCTTTACAGATAGTCATGTGATAACAGGTCCTCTGGTGATAGTCATGTGATTACATGTCTGTCACGTCAGGTTGTGGGAGGGAAACACCACACCAAACATAGAAGGGAAAGGGGTGAGGGAATAAGGCCTGGAAACTAGGGAAAGGAGATGGACACCTCCTTGTAAAACCCTAATTAAAGTCCTGACTAACTACCAGTATGAACAGATCCCAGAGGTAGGTGAGTTAATACACAGGAATACCTAGTGTCCTAACTCACCCTAAAGTACCCTGGTACTAATGTCAGGACTGAGACAACTTGTTCCTCCAAAAGGAAGGACGAACAGGAGTCTCCCTCAGGCCTTAATACAAATGACAGGGAAATGCAACACACAAAATAACCCAAACAAAATACAAAAGGGAAAGAAAACTCTTAAATTCAAGTAGCTATGGCAGCACCAGGAACTCAGCCGAGATCTACACACCAGCAATCTACAACTCAAACAGAAGCTATAAACCGTGCAGCATAGTGGGAGAAACAACTATAAATAGAGAAGGTTAAATGACCATAATAGCCACACCTGGGGAAAGAAGGTGTGGCAAGCACCAGAAACAACACAGACCTCATTTGATCCAAACGGAAAACATATCAGATCAAACCACGTGTTGCCAGTCTCACCGATCTCCTGCCATCTGTCACGGGAATGTCCGTGACAATACCCCCCTTTTTACGGGTAACCTCCAGGCACCCAGGAACAACCTTATCTGGATGAGACCTGTGAAAGGCTTTCACCAAACGACTGGCATTCACGTCAGATGCCGGTACCCACATCCTCTCCTCTGGTCCAAAACCCTTCCAGTGAACAAGATACTGAAGAGATCTACGGAGAACTCAAGAGTCAATAATCTTGGCGATCTGGAATTCCAAACTGCCATGCACCATGACAGGAGCGGGTGGCAAGGGGGACAACTCCAAAGGTTCAACATATCTCTTCAACAAAGGTTTGTGAAACACATTATGAATTTTCAGAGACTGAGGAAGTTGAAGACAAAAAGCTACAGGATTAATAATGGCAGTGATCTTATATGGACCCAACTTCCAAGAAGGAACCTTCAACTTAATGTTTCTTGTGGACAGCGACACAAAATCCCCCACACTTAGGTCCGGACCATTCATACGTTTCCTGTCAGCCACACGTTTATACTTGTTGCCCATATTCATCAAGTTATTTAGAATTTTTCGCCATATAGAAGATAATGATGATGAAAAACGTTCATCCTCAGGGATACTGGAAGTATCTGAACCAGAGAATGTGCCAAATTGCGGGTGAAACCCATATGCCCCCAAAAATGGCGACTTACCAGTGGACTCCTGTCTACGATTGTTTATGGCAAACTCTGCCAAAGACAAAAACGAGGACCATTCCTCCTGGTTCTCAAAAACAAAACATCTTAAGTAAGTCTCTAGACTCTGATTAGTGCGCTCAGTCCATTCGTCTGAGGATGAAAAACAGAAGAAAAAGACAGTTGTACCCCCAGCCGAGTACAGAACGCCTTCCTGAATCTGGACACAAACTGAGTCCCAGGATCCGAGACCACGTTAGAGGGAATGCCATGGAGTTTCACAATGTTGTCAACAAACACTTGTGCAAGTGTTTTAGCATTAGGTAGGTCAGACAATACTATAAATTGCACCATTTTACTAAAACAATCAACCACCACCAAAATAACTGTCTTTCCAGAGGAATTAGGCAGATCAGTAATAAAATCCATAGACAAGTGAGTCCATGGTCTGGACGGGATGGGCAACGGACGTAGAGATCCAGAAGGTCGAGTATGTGTCACCTTAGCGCGTGCACAGATACTACAGGCCGGCACATAGTCCTCAACACACTTACGCAACCCCGGCCACCAGAATCTACGAGAGATGAGGTCGGCAGTGGATCTACTCCCAGGGTGTCCTGTAAGAACTGTACAGTGATGTTCCTCAAACACCTTATGATGCAATTGTGATAGAACAATTTCCCAGAGGGGCAAGACTCCGGTGCGTCTCCCTGAGCCCCTAACACCTTCACCTCTAGGTCATGGTAATGAGCGAATATCATTACCCCCTCCGACAGTATCGGACTCGGATTTTCAAAATCACCACCTCCAGGAAAACTACTTGACAATGCATCCGCCTTGACGTTCTTATCCCCAAAATGATAAGTGACAATGAAATTGAATCTGGTGAAAAATAAAGACCATCTGGCCTGCCACGGGTTCAGTCGTTTAGCCGATTCCAGGTAAGCCAGATTTTTGTGATCTGTGAAAACCGTGATCCGATGAATCGCCCCTTCCAACCAATGACGCCATTCCTCAAAAGCCAACTTAATGGCCATTAACTCTCTGTTACCCACATCATAATTTCTCTCTGAGGCGGAGAGTTTTTTAGAGAAAAATGTACATTGGCGCCATTTACCAGGTGACGGGCCTTGGGTTAAAACTACTCCTACCCCCACCTCGGACAAGTTAACCTCCACAATAAAAGGTTATGATATATCTGGCTGCACCAATATAGGGGCAGAAGTGAAACACTCCTTAACCGCAGAAGGCTTGCAACGCCGAATCAGACCACACTGAGACATCCGTCCCTTTCTTAGTCATGTCAGTTAAGGGTTTTAATATTGTCAAATAATTCTGAATACATTTTTGGTAATAGTTGGTGAACCCCGAAAACCGCATAAGAACCTTCAGATTTTCGGGTCGATCCCAGTCCAATACAGCACGGACTTTCTCTGGATCCATTCGAAAACCTGAAGATGACAGCAGGTAGCCCAAGAATTGCACCTCGTGTACAGCAAAAAAACACTTCTCTAATTTTGCGTACAATTTATTATCTCTTAGGATCTGTAACACCTGTCTAACGTGATCCTGATGTATCTCCATGTCTAGAGAATAAATTAGTATGTCATCCAAATACACGACAACAAACCTCCCCACCAGGTGATGAAAAATGTCATTCACAAAATGCTGGAAAACCGCAGGAGCATTGGTCAACCCAAACGGCATGACCAGGTTCTCAAAGTGACCCTCTGGGGTATTAGAAGCCATCTTCAATTCATCCCCTACCTTGATCCTGACCATATTATTTGCCCCCCTTAAGTCCAACTTGGAGAATACCTTGGCATCAACAATCTGGTTAAACAAATCAGGAATCAAAGGAAGGGGGTAAGGATCACGGACAGTAATCCAACTGAGCTCACGGAAATCCAGACATGGCCTAAGAGTTCCATCCTTTTTTTTAACAAAGAAAATCCCTGCGGCCACTGGAGATTTGGAAGGTCTTATGTGTCCTTTAGCCAAACTGTCAGCAATATAGTCTCTCATGGTCAGTCTTTAGTGTCCAGAAAGGTTATACAACCTAGATTTGGGCAGCTTAGCTCCAGGAATAAGGTTATTAGGACAATCATATTCCCGATACGAGGGTAAATCCTCGCATCCACTTTTAGAAAATACATCGGCAAAATCAGATATAAAAGAGGGTAATGTTTTAGTAGTTAAAACAGAAAAAGATGTATTCAGACAATTGTCAACGCAATAATCACCCCAATCCAGAATCTGTCTAGCTTGCCTATCGATGGTTGGATTGTGCTTGCTTAACCATGGTAAACCCAGAACCACCGGAGCAGGGAGACCTTCCATCACAAAACACGAGATGAACTCCTGATGAAAATCACCCATTCTTAATCTGATATCATGCACCATCTGAGACAAACACTTCAGAGTTAGAGGTGCAGAATCAATAGCAAAAATGGAAATGTTTTTTTCTGATGCACTTGGAGACAACCCATGCATACGGAGGAACTGAGCATCAATTAGGTTCACCACGGCCCCACTGTCAATAAACACCTCAATCCCTACAGTCTTGGACTCTAGCGCAACCTCGGCAGTCAGGAAAAATCAGGTACTACCAGTCAAAGACAAATGCACATTCTCTGACTCTCCTCTCACCCCTCCAAGAGTCAGATGGGAATTAGACATCCCCCTTTTTTTCTATTTTTTTTTTAGGCTGAATGCATAGACATATATCGATAAAATGTCCTTTTTGTCCGCAGAAAAAACACACTCCCTTCCTACGACTACGACAGATCCAGGAGTAGCTCCCCCTAATTGAATGGGTTCGTCCCCCGACATAAACCAAGGAGTATTTTCACCCAAAGTGTCAGAGGAAGGCGATACGTTATGTGATAGTACATCCTGAGAGAGGGGGCCCCTAGATCTCTCTCAGGCGTCTATCCATGTGTATAGCCAGAGACATAGCGGCTTCCAGAGACTCAGGATTCTCATGAAAGGCTAAAGCGTCCTTCAGCCTCTCGGATAATCCCTGACAAAACTGACTACGGAGGGCAGGATCGTTCCACTCAGTACCTGTAGCCCACCTCCTAAACTCAGAGCAATAGATCTCAGCAGAACGATCACCCTGACGAAGGCCACGTAGCTTAGTCTTGGCCAGGGAAGTCCGATCCGGGTCATCATAGATGAGACCCAAAGCTTTGAAAAATTCATCCACCGACCGGAGAGACTGCGATCCGGTCGGCAGAGAAAAAGCCCATGACTGTGCATCCCCCTTAAGCAAGGAAATAACCACACCAACTCTCTGAATCTCATGCCCAGCTGAGTGTGGATGTAGCCTAAAATACAGTTTGCACGCCTCCCTAAACAAAATGAAATTATCACGTCCCCCAGAGGATCTGTCCGGGAGGGCAACTTTATGCTCGAGACAGGCCTGGTAATCGCCACTAGGACCAGCAGTCTGTGGTCTCTGGATCTGCGAGACGGCCATGTGGAGGTCAGCTACCTCCAAAGACAGCCCCTGCAGCTGTCTGGCCAGTGCAGCAATAGGATCCATGGCTGTCCTGAAAGAAGCAAAAAATTACGGTTTTGGAGGTTTATAATGTCATCTTCAGGTGTGAGAGAGAAACACCACACCGAACATAGGAGGGAAAGGGGTGAGGGAATAAGGCCTGGAAACTAGGGAAAGGAGATGGACACCTCCTAGTAAAACCCCAATCAAAGTCCTGACTAACTACCAGCATGAACAGATCCCAGAGGAAGGTGAGTTCATACACAGGAATACCTAGTGTCCTAAATGACCCTATAAGACCCTGGTCCTAATGTCAGGACTGAGACAACTTGTTCTCCAAAAGGAAGGACGAACAGGAGTCTCCCTCAAGCCTTAAAGGGCTTCTACCACCAGAAATACTGTAATGTAGCTGACTGATATAGCAGGGGCGGACACAGACAGCAGAGGGCCCTTGTGCAAAGAATGTGCCTGGGCCCCCTCCCCTCCAAGCCAAGTTCTCAACATAACCAATTCCGTCCTAACATTACTTATAGCAATACAAAAACATACAGTGTCACTGTGATTTTGTAGTAAAAGGATCACAGAGAGGCAAAGAGCATTATCAATCATGTTACTGCTCCGTGTCTCTGCTGTCCGGTGCGGGGCTTGGCTCTCTTTCACGCAACGGTTTACCCGCACGGCATCCGCTCGTGTGAAAGAGCCCTAAGCCCAATGCATAGCTACACTCACCCAGTCCTAATCAAATATGGTCCTACTTCATCCAGGGTGTCGCTAGCATCGGCGTAATGTCCACTGGATCCAGAACAAGGTCCCTGTGGTGATAGAGAAAAATAATAAATCACATAAGGAAGGGATGGTGACTGCCCCTGTGAAATCGCCAGCAGGGGGCGCTTGCTGGCCTGTAAGACTGAGCCATCCCAATGTATAGCATGGTAATCTAGTGCTAACATGCAGTACTAATGCCCACATTGTGGCCCCTCACAGTAATTAAGCCGTCAAAATAGTTATGTCCTCCATGTGGCCCCTCACAGAAGTTATGCCCAGATATGTGCCCCCTCACAGTCATTATGCCCAGATATGTGCCCCCTCACAGTTGTTATGCCCAGATATGTGCCCCCTCACAGTCGTTATGCCCAGATATGTGCCCCCTCACAGTCGTTATGCCCAGATATGTGCCCCCTCACAGTTGTTATGCCCAGATATGTGCCCCCTCACAGTAGTTATGCCCAGATATGTGCCCCCTCAGTCGTTATGCCCAGATATGTGCCTCCCTCACAGTTGTTATGCCCAGATATGTGCCCCTCACAGTCATTATGCCCAGATATGTGCCTCCCTCACAGTCGATATGACAGATATGTGCCCCTCACAGTCATTATGCCCAAATATGTGCCTCCCTCACAGTAGTTATGCCCAGATGTGCCCCCTCAGTCGTTATGCCAGATATGTGCCCCCTCACAGTAGTTATGCCCAGATATGTGCCTCCCTCACAGTAGTTATGCCAAGATGCATGCCCCCTCACAGTCGTTATGCCCAGATATGTGCCCCTTAGAGTAGTTATGCCCAGATATGTGCCCCCTCACAGTTATTATGCCAGATATATGCCCCTCACAGTAGTTATGGCCAGATATGTGCCTCCTCACAGTCGTTATGCCCATATATGTGCCCCCTCACAGTCGTTATGCCCATATATGTGCCCCCTCACAGTTATTATGCCAGATATGTGCCCCTCACAGTCGTTATGCCCAGATATGTGCCCCCTCACAGTTATTATGCCAGATATGTGCCCCTCACAGTGGTTATAGCCAGATATGTGCCTCCTCACAGTCGTTATGCCCATATATGTGCCCCCTCACAGTAGTTATGGCCAGATATGTGCCTCCCTCACAGCAGTTATGCCAGATATGTGCCCTAGTTATGCCAGATATGAGCCCCCTTACAGCAGTTATGCCAGATGTGCCCCTCACAGTGGTTATGCCAAATATGTGCCCCTCACAGTGGTTATGCCAGATATGTGCCTACAGTTATGCCAGATATGAGCTGCCTTACAACATTTATGCCAGATATGTGCCCCTCACAGTAGTTATGCCTACATATCTGTGCCCCCTCACAGTAGTTGTTATACCTAGATATGTGCCCCTCACAGTGGTTATGCTCTTTTGTGCCCCCTCACTTTAGTGGTTGCCCCCTTTTTGCAGCTGAAAAAAAAAAAAACGTAATACTTACCTTCTTCCCTGATGACAGGCTCCCACACTCACATCGTGCTGCTGGCTGTGCTGGAGGCAGATTCCGGGCATTCATCACTCCTCCCACAGCCAGCAGCGCAATGTGCAGCCAGCAGGGGGAGCGCCTGAGCTCTGAATATCAGTGAAGCAGGGAGCAGAGAGGTCTCCCTGCTTCACCATAGAAACGAACAGCCCGACAGTCACGAGAACTGCCGGGCCGGGTGAGTGCGCGCCCGGTCACTTCATGCTGGGCCCGGTCCGATCGCTCCCATTATAATGGAGTGCAGCGGGCCCCATCCCCCCGCACGCCCCTACTTGGGGCCCCCAGGAGCAACTGGGGCCGGGGCAGCTGCCCCTTTTGCCCCGCTTTAAAGACGGCCCAGGGAGTAGCTGATCTCCCCCTGCAGCCGGTAAGAAGGGGCCCCCTCCTGCTCTGGGCCCCTGTGCAACCGAACCAGCTGCACATGCGGTATGTCCGCCCCTGTGATATAGCGATGCGCTAATGTCAGCACTACATAACAGTATGTTTCTAACATTTGTCCCTGCAGCCGTTTTTGTAAAAAAAAGCACTTTTATGATATGCTAATGAGCCTTTAGGTGCTATGTGGGCGTAAAATCAGCACCTAGAGGCTCCGTCCACTCACCCATTATCCCGCCCAGGTCCAGTGTTGTGCCCGCCCAGCTCCTCTTGATTTATGGCACGGTCCGCCGCATCGCTGCCGAAATCCCGCGCCTGCGCCGTTCACTTCTGTCTTCGTCGCAGTGAGTGAATGATGCGATCCTGGTGCCGGATTCCTCACTGCGCCTGCGCCGGTTACGTCACAGTGAGAAAGCCGGCATCAGGAGAGCGGCCTTCACTCACTGCGCCTGAGCCAAAGACAGAAGTGAACGGCGCAGGCGCGGGATTTCGCCAACGATGCAGGGAACAGTGGCATCAATCAAAGAAAGCATAGTGGGAGAAAGAACAATAAATAGAGAAGGTTAAATGACCCAACTAGCCACACCTGGGGAAAGAAGGTGCGGCGAGCACCAGAAACAACAGAGACCTCATTTGATTCAAACGAAAAACATGTCAGATCAAACCACGTGTTGCCAGTCTCACGGATCTCCTGTCACCTGTCGTGCGAACGTCCGTGACAATGTCCTTTTGAGGTGATCAGTAAAAGGTATGCAGACATTTCTGCTACAGGACTCATTGTGCATCAGTTTTATTATGGTTTTTGTCATGGTTTGCAGGAAAAAATGTGACCATGATGTGCATTAAATCTTTCTTAGAAAAATAAAATAAAATTGAGTCCTCAACTTCCCCTTGTCCCCGCCTTGGAAGTGACACCATCCTATGGATCTACACATGGATTCAGAAGGAATGGGAATTACAGTGGCATGGAAACGTTTGGGCACCCTTGGTGAAAATTACTGTTACTGTGATCATTTAAGAAGCATGGTTAGTACCTAGTAACGCCCCCTTTGGCGAGTATCACAGCTTGTATACTCTTTTTGTAGCAGCCAAGAGTCTTTTAATTCTTGTTTGAGGGATTTTCCTCCATTCTTCCTGGAAAACGTCTTCCAGTTCTGTGAGACTCCTGGGCCTGTTAGTTCTTGTATGCTCTGCTCTTTTGAGGTCTGTCCACAGATTTTCAATTATGTACAGTACAGATGATTTTGAGGGCCATGGTAAATCCTTCATCTTGTGCCTTTTAAGGTCATCTACTGTGGACTTTTAGGTGTGTTTAGGATCATTAACGATCATTATCCATTTGTAGAAGCCATCCTCTTTTGAACTTTAGCTTTTTTTTACAGTTGGTGTTATCAGTACAGGATAAGTACCGTAAGGTATGTACACAGTGACTCCACCAGCAGAATAGTGAGTGCAGCTCTGGAGTATAATACAGGATGTAACTCAGGATCAGTACAGGATAAGTAATGCATGTACACAGTGACTCCACCAGCAGAATAGTGAGTGCAGCTCTGGAGTATAATACAGGATGTAACTCAGGATCAGTACAGGATAAGTAATGTATGTACACAGTGACTCCACCAGCAGAATAGTGAGTGCAGCTCTGGAGTATAATACAGGATGTAACTCAGGATCAGTACAGGATAAGTAATGTATGTACACAGTGACTGCACCAGCAGAATAGTGAGTGCAGCTCTGGAGTATAATACAGGATGTAACTCAGGATCAGTACAGGATAAGTAATGTATGTACACAGTGACTCCACCAGCAGAATAGTGAGTGCAGCTCTGGAGTATAATACAGGATGTAACTCAGGATCAGTACAGGATAAGTAATGTATGTACACAGTGACTGCACCAGCAGAATAGTGAGTGCAGCTCTGGAGTATAATACAGGATGTAACTCAGGATCAGTACAGGATAAGTAATGCATGTACACAGTGACTCCACCAGCAGAATAGTGAGTGCAGCTCTGGAGTATAATACAGGATGTAACTCAGGATCAGTACAGGATAAGTAATGTATGTACACAGTGACTGCACCAGCAGAATAGTGAGTGCAGCTCTGGAGTATAATACAGGATGTAACTCAGGATCAGTACAGGATAAGTAATGTATGTACACAGTGACTGCACCGGCAGAATAGTGAGTGCAGCTCTGGAGTATAATACAGGATGTAACTCAGGATCAGTACAGGATAAGTAATGTATGTACACAGTGACTGCACCAGCAGAATAGTGAGTGCAGCTCTGGAGTATAATACAGGATGTAACTCAGGATCAGTACAGGATAAGTAATGTATGTACACAGTGACTGCACCAGCAGAATAGTGAGTGCAGCTCTGGAGTATAATACAGGATGTAACTCAGGATCAGTACAGGATAAGTAATGTATGTACACAGTGACTGCACCAGCAGAATAGTGAGTGCAGCTCTGGAGTATAATACAGGATGTAACTCAGGATCAGTACAGGATAAGTAATGTATGTACACAGTGACTGTACCAGCAGAATAGTGAGTGCAGCTCTGGAGTATAATTCAGGATGTAACTCAGGATCAGTACAGGATAAGTAATGTATGTACACAGTGACTGCACCAGCAGAATAGTGAGTGCAGCTCTGGAGTATAATACAGGATGTAACTCAGGATCAGTACAGGATAAGTAATGTATGTACACAGTGACTGCACCAGCAGAATAGTGAGTGCAGCTCTGGAGTATAATACAGGATGTAACTCAGGATCAGTACAGGATAAGTAATGTATGTACACAGTGACTGCACCAGCAGAATAGTGAGTGCAGCTCTGGAGTATAATACAGGATGTAACTCAGGATCAGTACAGGATAAGTAATGTATGTACACAGTGACTGTACCAGCAGAATAGTGAGTGCAGCTCTGGAGTATAATTCAGGATGTAACTCAGGATCAGTACAGGATAAGTAATGTATGTACACAGTGACTGCACCAGCAGAATAGTGAGTGCAGCTCTGGAGTATAATACAGGATGTAACTCAGGATCAGTAATGTACGTACACAATGACTGCACCAGCAGAATAGTGAGTGCAGCTCTGGAGTATAATACAGGATGTAACTCAGGATCAGTACAGGATAAGTAATGTATGTACACAGTGACTGCACTAGCAGAATAGTGAGTGCAGCTCTGGAGTATAATACATGATGTAACTCAGGATCAGTACAGGATAAGTAATGTATGTACACAGTGACTGCACCAGCAGAATAGTGAGTGCAGCTCTGGAGTATAATACAGGATGTAACTCAGGATCAGTACACAGTGACTTTTATGATTATGAAGCGTCTTTCTGTATGTGACCTGTAATACAACATTTTCTAGACCGTGTGGAGATGCCTCCCTTTCTCCTATATAGGATACATTGTATCCACATTTACATATAATTATGATTTTTCACTTTTAGTTTTTTTTTCATTTACCGAGAATCAGCTATTTTTGGGATGTGTTGAAATAAATATGTTCTCCATTGTCTTTTCTGCAAATTACAAATTCATTATAAATATGAAATGTCAAACTCTCCTCAATTTACTTTCTCTTGTGAGGGGGCGAAGGGAAGGAAAGTGTTATGCGAAATTCAACTATTATAATTATAATATTACTGGAGCGCGGTACGGTGGCTGTGAACGCTCGTTAGGCAGAGGTGTGAAGTAATTAGGGGCTTTGTTTTGTTTTTTCCCCCCTATTTTTACATATCCTTTATTTATACTTTATTGGCTTACAGAAAATCATTGTGATTGGTTCAGGAATAAAATGCTTTAATATGAGCTCTATTTGTCATTTCCTAGCGGCAGTCAACAGAAGTCTGTTCTTTTTATAACATTTTTGCAACTTTTTTGGTACAGGTGCAATCTCCATATTTTTGCACATAAACAGCTGCACTTGGCATGGCGACATCTAGCATGCCCAATCCTAGGGGGGTTATAGCTAAAGTCTTGCTAAATTGTAGACAGTTGATCCTCAGACCTTGTAGGAGGCATAACCACATTTCTGAAAAGAACCCTTTGACTTTTATGGGAGAATGTTGTGGTCATGCTCTGTGACCTTTACAGCTCTCTTTGTGCAAGGAGATGTGCTGTGTCCATCATGGTTTGTCTTCTATGGTAGAGTGTTGTGAGTGAGCATGTCCTGCTCTTCTACTGCTGTCAGCAGTTTAGCATAGTCAAACTGATGACAGACTCCCTTTAAAACCCCTGTGTTGTGTCTTCACAGCTTCTGTGCAGTGTTAATGGTTACAGATAGAGATGAGCGAATTTCATATTTTGAAATTCGTTCACGCTTCGTTTGGTGGTAAAAGCAGAATTGCGTTATGGATTCCGTTACCACTGACCACAACGCAATTCTATGACGGAATGCATAACGGAATGTCTTTAGAGGCATTCCGTTATTCATTCCGTCATAATAGAAGTCTATGGGCTGCAAAACGAATCCGTCCCGTTTCCGTTATGCAGGGGAGTCCTCTCCTGATCCTGAGTCCTCTCCTGATCCCGAGTCCTCTCCTGATCCCGAGTCCTCTCCTGATCCCGAGTCCTCTCCTGATCCCGAGTCCTCTCCTGATCCCGAGTTCTCTCCTTATCCCGAGTCCTCTCCTGATCCCGAGTCCTCTCCTGATCCCGAGTCCTCTACTGATCCTGAGTCCTCTCCTGATCCCGAGTTCTCTCCTTATCCCGAGTCCTCTCCTGATCCCAAGTCCTCTCCTGATCCCGAGTTCTCTCCTTATCCCGAGTCCTCTCCTGATCCCGAGTCCTCTCCTGATCCCGAGTCCTCTCCTGATCCTGAGTCCTCTCCTGATCCTGAATCCTCTACTGATCCTGAGTCCTCTCCTGATCCTGAATCCTCTACTGATCCTGAGTCCTCTACTGATCCCGTGTCCTCTCCTGATCCTGAGTCCTCTCCTGATCCTGAATCATCTACTGATCCTGAGTCCTCTCCTGATCCTGAGTCCTCTACTGATCCTGATTTCTCTTCTGATCCTGAGTCCTCTACTGATCCTGAATCCTCTACTGATCCCGAGTCCTCTCCTGATCCCGAGTTTTCTCCTGATCCTGAGTCCTCTCCTGCATAACGGAAACTGGACGGATCCATTTTGCAGCCCATAGACTTCTATTATGACGGAATGAATGCCTCTAAAGGCATTCTGTTATGCATTCCGTCATAGAATTGCGTTATGGTCCGTGGTAACGGAATCCATAACACAATTCTCCTTTAATCAACAAACGAAGTGTGAACAAATTTCATAAGCGGAAATTTGCTCATCTCTAGTTACTGATTACACAGCCTGTGTAGTCGGATCCTCCAGCCATGTGTTACTTACTTTGAATCTTCTTCATAACAGTAGAAAAGGGAGAGGGAAAAGTTAACACAATGCTACAGGATCAGACTACACAGGCTTTGTTTGTAGTCTGTAACCATAGAGACACATACAGTATAGTTGCCTTCCTAATCACACAACTAAGCGATTGTTACAATGTATCGGAGTAGATATGAACTTTCAGCTGGGATCCTAGTGCAGGAGACTGATTTGTGCTGCAGACGTGTTTCGTTCACAAACGACTGTATACACTGTAACAAGCTATGTGAACATTACTAGATCCATTCACTGACAGCAAGCCGACTCCAAGAAAATGGTAAGAAATTCAGATTCTGTTAGAAATTTGCAGAGCTGTTTGTTCCCACCTATCTCCCTGTCCCCGGTGACGGTATTCCTCTACGCCTCCCTCTCCAGTCTGAGATCCGTCGGTGGCGATAAGAGATGCAAATATAACAATAGATATCTGAATAATTTGTTTTTCATCTCCCTTCTTTACATGAAAGCGTCTTACGTTACCTCCGGGCACAGCAATGAAATGACACGGTTATAACGTACACAGGAACGACGCTGCAGGGCCGAGTAAGATGAAAGGAAGGAATCAGAGATAGCGCCTTCTATCGTCTGGTTTAATGAGCGTAATGTATTCCAGCCGCCGTTATCTTCACAGCACACTCTTCCCTTTATGAGGAGCTCCTTTAATAATGGCTCTGTGTGAATGAGACGTCTTCAGATCCACCCTCCACCTCGTTCTGCCACTTATTAATGAATTAAAGAATAATGCCGCCAAATGGTTATTGTATTGCTGAGCCAAAGGATTACGCCGCCGTGCAGCACGTAGATGTAATCGATGGCACTTCAGAGAGTATAAGGGGAGAGTTACACCATGAAGGATTGTGATAGATCTGAGAGGAGCAGAGTGCTCTGATATGTCCAGGAGATGCAGAGTAATGGGGTGGACTTAAATAGACGGCTACACTGTCAGGAAGGTTTCATCACATTGGCGGGGCCAGTACAATTTTTAGACCAGTGATGGAAAAGGTTTTGATTCACAGGTTGTGCTTCTCTTATAGGATTAATTTTCTTTTTCTTCTCCATTTTACCCAGACCACCACGATGACTTCTTCCAGCCATAACTCATCTCTGTAGAGTTTGATGCTTTAAAAATCTCCCTTTTCCAACATTGGTTCCACCTATTCCTCATCCTGTACACAAACTATACAGCCTACTGATACTCTCAGTGATGTTTCTGTTGTTGCTTCTATACTGCACCTTCAAAATGCCCCCAAATGCTGTACATAGATAGAGATGTCGCGAACATAAAATTTTCCATTCACAAACGGCGAACACGAATTTCCGCAAATGTTCGCGAACGGGCGAACCGGGCGAACCGCCATAGACTTCAATAGGCAGGCGAATTTTAAAACCCACAGGGACTCTTTCTTGCCACAATAGTGATGGAAAAGTTGTTTCAAGGGGACTAACACCTGGACTGTGGCATGCCGGAGGGGGATCCATGGCAAAACTCGCATGGAAAATTGCACAACCGCAAACTCCCCATTTGCACAAGGTTGGATACCAAGCTAGCCATGTCGCGTTCCTTCTCCTCACTGACATCATTGAAGGTCTCTTCCTCCACCCAGCCACGTACAACACCAAGGGTCCCCGAAAGGTGACAACAAGCCCCCTGGGATGCCTGCTGTGGTTGGTCTTCCACCTCCTCAAAGCCACCTTCCTCCTCTGACTCCTCTTCTTCTTCTGCGTTGCTGCAGGTCCAGCAATCGACAACAACAAGGCTGCTTCTGGAGGTGATGGTGACCACAACTCTTCCTCTTCATGCTCATCTACGGCCTGATCCAGCACTCTTCGCAGGGCGCGCTCCAGAAAAAACGCATATGGGATGAGGTCGATGATGTTGCCTTGGGTTTGACTGACCAGGTTTGTCACCTCCGCAAAAGGACGCATGAGCTTACAGCCATTGTGCATGAGCGTTCAGTAACGCGGCCAAAAAATACCCAGCTCCGCAGAGGCTGTCCTCTTTTTTTTTTTATTAAAAAAATCTGTTATTACCAGTTTTATCTCTGTTTTGTCCCCTATCAGGGGCCGGTGTGGTGTATGGAATAGATTTTAGGAACCGGGAGATTGAAAAAGATGCTTGGTCGGTCCTCTTACTTCCAATTTGGGGCACTGCGCGTGCACCGTGCAATGTACTGTGCTACCAGATATGAGTGGTATGTTAAGTAGTACTTCTCCTATCAGTTTAATCCCTGTTACGTCCCCTATCAGGGGACGTGTATGGAATAGATTTTAGACAACCGCAAAAAGTTGTCAATAGTTGACACACTCATGACATAAATTTTATTCCTCTATGCACCAATCTTGGTGTAGTGATGACTGTGCTCGTGCGCACGTTTGGGATTTGAGATTGCAGGAGATGGCCTACTAGGCCAACAATGGGCCCACACTGCAGAATCATCGTTTTCTGGGTCACTTAACTGTCACTGAACTACCTCAGCCCGACCATAGGCTTTGAAAAACCGCCATCTCCTGCAATCTCAAATCCCAAACGTGCGCCATGGCCGTGTAGGAACGCCTGAAATGGCCACACACCTTCCTGGCCTGCTTGAGGACGTCCTGTAAGCCTGGGTACTTATGCACAAAGCGGTGTACGATCAGATGCGGTTTACTATAAGTACAGTGACTGAGTCACACCACACAAAAACAAAAGTTTTAGATTTTCGATTAGTGGTATACGAGTCCCTATCAGATTGGAACAGTTTCATTGGAGTCCATGAGAAATGTGACTACTTAAAAGTGGCACTATTGAAGGCAACAGAAAATTGCATTAGGCTTGTCAGTAAAAGCAAAAAAAGGAAGAGACCACTGTGGTACTCAGCAGAAGTGGCCAAAATCATTAAAAACAAAAAGATAGCATTTAGGAATTATAAAAAAAAAAAGAGGATGACAGGCAAATTTATAAGATTAGGCAGAGAGAGGCCAAACAAGTTATAAGAGCTTCTAAAGCACAGGCAGAAGAGAAATTAGCTCAGTCAGGGGAAAAAGGCGATAAGGTATTCTTCAGATACATAAATGAAAAAAGGAAACTAAAACAAGGAATTACCAAATTAAAAACAAAAGAAGGAAGGTATATGGAAGAAGATAAAGAACTAGCTGACTGCCTCAATGAATACTTCTGTTCAGTTTTTAAAAAGGAAAATGAAGGAGAAGGACCTCAGTTAGGAAAGAAGACTAATGAATCTTTTGATGCATGTGTCTTTACAGAGGAAGAGGTTCTAAGTCAGCTGTCTAAAATTATTACAAATAAGTCACAGGGGCCTGATGGGATACACCCAAAGCTATTAAAAGAGCTCAGCGGTGAACTAGCAAAACCATTAACAGATTTATTTAACCAATCACTGGCAAAAGGAGTCGTCTGAGAAGATTGGAAATTAGCAAATGTTGTGCCCATTCACAAGAAAGGTAGTAGGAAGGAATCGGGCAACTATAGGCCAGTAAGCCTGACATCAATAGTGGGGAAATTAATGGAAACCATACTCAAGGAGAGGATTGTGGAACATCTAAAATCCCATGAATTGAAAGATGAAAAACAGCATGGGTTTACTTCAGGGAGATCATGTCAAACTAATATTATTGATTTTTTTGATTGGGTGACTAAAATAATAGATGGCGGAGGTGCAGTAGACATCGCTTATCTGGACTTTAGTAAGGCTTTTGATACTGTCCCACATAGAAGGCTTATCAATAAATTTCAGTCTTTGTGCTTGGACTCCCATATTGTTGAATGGATTAGGCAGTGGCTGAGGGACAGGCAACAGAGGGTTGTAGTCAATGGAGCATATTCAGACCATGGTCTTGTTACCAGTGGGGTACCTCAGGGATCTGTTCTGGGACCCATATTGTTTAATATCTTTATCAGCAAAATTGCAGAAGGCCTCGATGGTAAGGTGTGTCTTTTTGCTGATGACACAAAGATTTGTAACAGGGTTGATGTTCCTGGAGGGATACACCAAATGGAAAAGGATTTAGGAAAACTAGAGGAATGGTCAAAAATCTGGCAACTAAAATGTAATGTTGATAAGTGCAAGATAATGCACCTGGGGCGTAAAAACCCAAGAGCAGAATATACAATCAGTGATACAGTCCTAACCTCAGTATCTGAGGAAAGGGATTTAGGGGTCATTATTTCAGAAGACTTAAAGGTAGGCAGACCATGTCATAGAGCAGCAGGAGATGCTAGCAGAATGCTGGGGTGTATAGGGAGAGGCATTACCAGTAGACAGAGGGAGGCGCTCATGCCGCTCTACAGAGCACTAGTGAGACCTCATCTGGAGTATTGTGCTCAGTACTGGAGACCATATCTCCAGAAGGATATTGATACTTTGGAGAGAGTTCAGAGAAGAGCTACTAAACTGGTCCATGGATTGCAGGACAAAACTTACCAGGAAAGATTAAAGGACCTTAACATGTATAGCTTGGAAGAAAGACGAGACAGAGGGGATATGATAGAAACTGCTACATAAAGGGAATCAACAAGGTAAAAGAGGAGAGAAGATTTAAAAGAAGAAAAACTGCTACAAGAGGACATAGTTTTAAATTAGAGGGGCAAAGGTTTAAAAGTAATATCAGGAAGTATTACTTTACTGAGAGAGTAGTGGATGCATGGAATAGCCTTCCTGCAGAAGTGGTAGCTGCAAATACAGTGGAGGAGTTTAAGCATGCATGGGATAGGCATAAGGCCATCCTTCATATAAGATAGGGCCAGGGGCTATCCATAGTACTCAGTATATTGGGCAGACTAGATGGGCCAAATGGTTCTTATCTGCCGACACATTCTATGAACTTTTTTTTTTTGCGGACCCATTGACTTGAATGGAGCCATGGAACGTGATTTGCGGGCAATAATAGGACATGTTCTATCTTTTAACGGATCGGAAAAAAAGGAAATACGGAAACGGAATGCATATGGAGTACATTCCGTTTTATTTGCGGAACCATTGAAATGAATGGTTCCGTACACGGACCGTATATGGAACGCAAAAAACAGCCCGTAAACGGAAAAAGAAACAGTCGTGTGAAAAAGGCCTAAGTCTTGCCTTAACTGCCAGGCAACTAGCCCCCAGCAACGTTTCCGCAGTCCCTTGGTACCTCTCCCGATCATCGAGGTACCGTTAGAGCGAATCGCTATGGACCTCATAGGCCCAGTAACGAAGTCCGCTAGTGGACACCAACACATCTTGGTCATCCTAGACTACGCCACTCGGTAACCAGAGGCGGTGCCACTGCAACATACGTTGGCTAAACACATAGCTAAGGAGCTAATGGAGATGTTCTCCCGAGTGGGGCTACCTAAAGAGGTTCTGACTGATCAGGGGACCCCTTTTATGTCCAGGGAACTCTGTAAGTTGCTGCACATAAAACAACTACGGACGTCCGTTTACCATCCGCAAACGGACGGTCTGGTTGAAAGGTTCAACAAAACACTAAAAACCATGTTAAAAAGGGTGGTGTCTAAAGATCGGAGGGACTGGGACCTTCTTCTGCCCTATCTCATGGGATGCAGGACCAGATCAGGGCCAAAAAAAATTGTGTTTAACTGGGGTGTTGGTGTGTGGGATTTTTGTACGTTTTTTGCAAGTTTTTAGTATTCTGCTGTGTGTAGGTGGGTGCAACCGGATGAGGAAGCTAAGTACATTGATATTGAAATAGAAATTGTAAATATTGTAAATACTATATATAGTGGGTGTTCTATGGAGGAGTGAGTGTTGGTGCTGGACCGGTGTTGTCTGTACCGTGCTGAGGTGCATTATGTCCTGTATTTTTAGTTTGGGTTTTATGTTATGATTTGGTGTGATTTCTGTATTTATTTATTTGTTATGTTTCTAAAAATTTTATAAAATAAATACAGGATGTAACTGAGGATCAGTACAGGATAAGTAATGTATGTACACAGTGACTGCACCAGCAGAATAGTGAGTGCAGCTCTGGAGTATAATACAGGATGTAACTGAGGATCAGTACAGGATAAGTAATGTATGCACACAGTGACTGCACCAGCAGAATAGTGAGTGCAGCTCTGGAGTATAATACAGGATGTAACTCAGGATCAGTACAGGATAAGTAATGTATGTACACAGTGACTGCACCAGCAGAATAGTGAGTGCAGCTCTGGAGTATAATACAGGATGTAACTCAGGATCAGTACAGGATAAGTAATGTATGCACACAGTGACTGCACCAGCAGAATAGTGAGTGCAGCTCTGGAGGATAATACAGGATGTAACTCAGGATCAGTACAGGATAAGTTAGTATGTACACAGTGACTGCACCAGCAGAATAGTGAGTGCAGCTCTGGAGTATAATACAGGATGTAACTCAGGATCAGTACAGGATAAGTAATGTATGTACACAGTGACTCCACCAGCAGAATAGTGAGTGCAGCTCTGGAGTATAATACAGGATGTAACTCAGGATCAGTACAGGATAAGTAATGTATGTACACAGTGACTGCACCAGCAGAATAGTGAGTGCAGCTCTGGAGTATAATACAGGATGTAACTCAGGATCAGTACAGGATAAGTAATGCATGTACACAGTGACTCCACCAGCAGAATAGTGAGTGCAGCTCTGGAGTATAATACAGGATGTAACTCAGGATCAGTACAGGATAAGTAATGTATGTACACAGTGACTGCACCAGCAGAATAGTGAGTGCAGCTCTGGAGTATAATACAGGATGTAACTCAGGATCAGTACAGGATAAGTAATGTATGTACACAGTGACTCCACCAGCAGAATAGTGAGTGCAGCTCTGGAGTATAATACAGGATGTAACTCAGGATCAGTACAGGATAAGTAATGTATGTACACAGTGACTGCACCAGCAGAATAGTGAGTGCAGCTCTGGAGTATAATACAGGATGTAACTCAGGATCAGTACAGGATAAGTAATGCATGTACACAGTGACTCCACCAGCAGAATAGTGAGTGCAGCTCTGGAGTATAATACAGGATGTAACTCAGGATCAGTACAGGATAAGTAATGTATGTACACAGTGACTGCACCAGCAGAATAGTGAGTGCAGCTCTGGAGTATAATACAGGATGTAACTCAGGATCAGTACAGGATAAGTAATGCATGTACACAGTGACTCCACCAGCAGAATAGTGAGTGCAGCTCTGGAGTATAATACAGGATGTAACTCAGGATCAGTACAGGATAAGTAATGTATGTACACAGTGACTGCACCAGCAGAATAGTGAGTGCAGCTCTGGAGTATAATACAGGATGTAACTCAGGATCAGTACAGGATAAGTAATGTATGTACACAGTGACTCCACCAGCAGAATAGTGAGTGCAGCTCTGGAGTATAATACAGGATGTAACTCAGGATCAGTACAGGATAAGTAATGTATGTACACAGTGACTGCACCAGCAGAATAGTGAGTGCAGCTCTGGAGTATAATACAGGATGTAACTCAGGATCAGTACAGGATAAGTAATGCATGTACACAGTGACTCCACCAGCAGAATAGTGAGTGCAGCTCTGGAGTATAATACAGGATGTAACTCAGGATCAGTACAGGATAAGTAATGTATGTACACAGTGACTGCACCAGCAGAATAGTGAGTGCAGCTCTGGAGTATAATACAGGATGTAACTCAGGATCAGTACAGGATAAGTAATGTATGTACACAGTGACTGCACCGGCAGAATAGTGAGTGCAGCTCTGGAGTATAATACAGGATGTAACTCAGGATCAGTACAGGATAAGTAATGTATGTACACAGTGACTGCACCAGCAGAATAGTGAGTGCAGCTCTGGAGTATAATACAGGATGTAACTCAGGATCAGTACAGGATAAGTAATGTATGTACACAGTGACTGCACCAGCAGACTAGTGAGTGCAGCTCTGGAGTATAATACAGGATGTAACTCAGGATCAGTACAGGATAAGTAATGTATGTACACAGTGACTGCACCAGCAGAATAGTGAGTGCAGCTCTGGAGTATAATACAGGATGTAACTCAGGATCAGTACAGGATAAGTAATGTATGTACACAGTGACTGTACCAGCAGAATAGTGAGTGCAGCTCTGGAGTATAATTCAGGATGTAACTCAGGATCAGTACAGGATAAGTAATGTATGTACACAGTGACTGCACCAGCAGAATAGTGAGTGCAGCTCTGGAGTATAATACAGGATGTAACTCAGGATCAGTACAGGATAAGTAATGTATGTACACAGTGACTGCACCAGCAGAATAGTGAGTGCAGCTCTGGAGTATAATACAGGATGTAACTCAGGATCAGTACAGGATAAGTAATGTATGTACACAGTGACTGCACCAGCAGAATAGTGAGTGCAGCTCTGGAGTATAATACAGGATGTAACTCAGGATCAGTACAGGATAAGTAATGTATGTACACAGTGACTGTACCAGCAGAATAGTGAGTGCAGCTCTGGAGTATAATTCAGGATGTAACTCAGGATCAGTACAGGATAAGTAATGTATGTACACAGTGACTGCACCAGCAGAATAGTGAGTGCAGCTCTGGAGTATAATACAGGATGTAACTCAGGATCAGTAATGTACGTACACAATGACTGCACCAGCAGAATAGTGAGTGCAGCTCTGGAGTATAATACAGGATGTAACTCAGGATCAGTACAGGATAAGTAATGTATGTACACAGTGACTGCACTAGCAGAATAGTGAGTGCAGCTCTGGAGTATAATACATGATGTAACTCAGGATCAGTACAGGATAAGTAATGTATGTACACAGTGACTGCACCAGCAGAATAGTGAGTGCAGCTCTGGAGTATAATACAGGATGTAACTCAGGATCAGTACACAGTGACTTTTATGATTATGAAGCGTCTTTCTGTATGTGACCTGTAATACAACATTTTCTAGACCGTGTGGAGATGCCTCCCTTTCTCCTATATAGGATACATTGTATCCACATTTACATATAATTATGATTTTTCACTTTTAGTTTTTTTTTTCATTTACCGAGAATCAGCTATTTTTGGGATGTGTTGAAATAAATATGTTCTCCATTGTCTTTTCTGCAAATTACAAATTCATTATAAATATGAAATGTCAAACTCTCCTCAATTTACTTTCTCTTGTGAGGGGGCGAAGGGAAGGAAAGTGTTATGCGAAATTCAACTATTATAATTATAATATTACTGGAGCGCGGTACGGTGGCTGTGAACGCTCGTTAGGCAGAGGTGTGAAGTAATTAGGGGCTTTGTTTTGTTTTTTCCCCCCTATTTTTACATATCCTTTATTTATACTTTATTGGCTTACAGAAAATCATTGTGATTGGTTCAGGAATAAAATGCTTTAATATGAGCTCTATTTGTCATTTCCTAGCGGCAGTCAACAGAAGTCTGTTCTTTTTATAACATTTTTGCAACTTTTTTGGTACAGGTGCAATCTCCATATTTTTGCACATAAACAGCTGCACTTGGCATGGCGACATCTAGCATGCCCAATCCTAGGGGGGTTATAGCTAAAGTCTTGCTAAATTGTAGACAGTTGATCCTCAGACCTTGTAGGAGGCATAACCACATTTCTGAAAAGAACCCTTTGACTTTTATGGGAGAATGTTGTGGTCATGCTCTGTGACCTTTACAGCTCTCTTTGTGCAAGGAGATGTGCTGTGTCCATCATGGTTTGTCTTCTATGGTAGAGTGTTGTGAGTGAGCATGTCCTGCTCTTCTACTGCTGTCAGCAGTTTAGCATAGTCAAACTGATGACAGACTCCCTTTAAAACCCCTGTGTTGTGTCTTCACAGCTTCTGTGCAGTGTTAATGGTTACAGATAGAGATGAGCGAATTTCATATTTTGAAATTCGTTCACGCTTCGTTTGGTGGTAAAAGCAGAATTGCGTTATGGATTCCGTTACCACTGACCACAACGCAATTCTATGACGGAATGCATAACGGAATGTCTTTAGAGGCATTCCGTTATTCATTCCGTCATAATAGAAGTCTATGGGCTGCAAAACGAATCCGTCCCGTTTCCGTTATGCAGGGGAGTCCTCTCCTGATCCTGAGTCCTCTCCTGATCCCGAGTCCTCTCCTGATCCCGAGTCCTCTCCTGATCCCGAGTTCTCTCCTTATCCCGAGTCCTCTCCTGATCCCGAGTCCTCTCCTGATCCCGAGTCCTCTACTGATCCTGAGTCCTCTCCTGATCCCGAGTTCTCTCCTTATCCCGAGTCCTCTCCTGATCCCAAGTCCTCTCCTGATCCCGAGTTCTCTCCTTATCCCGAGTCCTCTCCTGATCCCGAGTCCTCTCCTGATCCCGAGTCCTCTCCTGATCCTGAGTCCTCTCCTGATCCTGAATCCTCTACTGATCCTGAGTCCTCTCCTGATCCTGAATCCTCTACTGATCCTGAGTCCTCTACTGATCCCGTGTCCTCTCCTGATCCTGAGTCCTCTCCTGATCCTGAATCATCTACTGATCCTGAGTCCTCTCCTGATCCTGAGTCCTCTACTGATCCTGATTTCTCTTCTGATCCTGAGTCCTCTACTGATCCTGAATCCTCTACTGATCCCGAGTCCTCTCCTGATCCCGAGTTTTCTCCTGATCCTGAGTCCTCTCCTGCATAACGGAAACTGGACGGATCCATTTTGCAGCCCATAGACTTCTATTATGACGGAATGAATGCCTCTAAAGGCATTCTGTTATGCATTCCGTCATAGAATTGCGTTATGGTCCGTGGTAACGGAATCCATAACACAATTCTCCTTTAATCAACAAACGAAGTGTGAACAAATTTCATAAGCGGAAATTTGCTCATCTCTAGTTACTGATTACACAGCCTGTGTAGTCGGATCCTCCAGCCATGTGTTACTTACTTTGAATCTTCTTCATAACAGTAGAAAAGGGAGAGGGAAAAGTTAACACAATGCTACAGGATCAGACTACACAGGCTTTGTTTGTAGTCTGTAACCATAGAGACACATACAGTATAGTTGCCTTCCTAATCACACAACTAAGCGATTGTTACAATGTATCGGAGTAGATATGAACTTTCAGCTGGGATCCTAGTGCAGGAGACTGATTTGTGCTGCAGACGTGTTTCGTTCACAAACGACTGTATACACTGTAACAAGCTATGTGAACATTACTAGATCCATTCACTGACAGCAAGCCGACTCCAAGAAAATGGTAAGAAATTCAGATTCTGTTAGAAATTTGCAGAGCTGTTTGTTCCCACCTATCTCCCTGTCCCCGGTGACGGTATTCCTCTACGCCTCCCTCTCCAGTCTGAGATCCGTCGGTGGCGATAAGAGATGCAAATATAACAATAGATATCTGAATAATTTGTTTTTCATCTCCCTTCTTTACATGAAAGCGTCTTACGTTACCTCCGGGCACAGCAATGAAATGACACGGTTATAACGTACACAGGAACGACGCTGCAGGGCCGAGTAAGATGAAAGGAAGGAATCAGAGATAGCGCCTTCTATCGTCTGGTTTAATGAGCGTAATGTATTCCAGCCGCCGTTATCTTCACAGCACACTCTTCCCTTTATGAGGAGCTCCTTTAATAATGGCTCTGTGTGAATGAGACGTCTTCAGATCCACCCTCCACCTCGTTCTGCCACTTATTAATGAATTAAAGAATAATGCCGCCAAATGGTTATTGTATTGCTGAGCCAAAGGATTACGCCGCCGTGCAGCACGTAGATGTAATCGATGGCACTTCAGAGAGTATAAGGGGAGAGTTACACCATGAAGGATTGTGATAGATCTGAGAGGAGCAGAGTGCTCTGATATGTCCAGGAGATGCAGTGTAATGGGGTGGACTTAAATAGACGGCTACACTGTCAGGAAGGTTTCATCACATTGGCGGGGCCAGTACAATTTTTAGACCAGTGATGGAAAAGGTTTTGATTCACAGGTTGTGCTTCTCTTATAGGATTAATTTTCTTTTTCTTCTCCATTTTACCCAGACCACCACGATGACTTCTTCCAGCCATAACTCATCTCTGTAGAGTTTGATGCTTTAAAAATCTCCCTTTTCCAACATTGGTTCCACCTATTCCTCATCCTGTACACAAACTATACAGCCTACTGATACTCTCAGTGATGTTTCTGTTGTTGCTTCTATACTGCACCTTCAAAATGCCCCCAAATGCTGTACATAGATAGAGATGTCGCGAACATAAAATTTTCCATTCACAAACGGCGAACACGAATTTCCGCAAATGTTCGCGAACGGGCGAACCGGGCGAACCGCCATAGACTTCAATAGGCAGGCGAATTTTAAAACCCACAGGGACTCTTTCTTGCCACAATAGTGATGGAAAAGTTGTTTCAAGGGGACTAACACCTGGACTGTGGCATGCCGGAGGGGGATCCATGGCAAAACTCGCATGGAAAATTGCACAACCGCAAACTCCCCATTTGCACAAGGTTGGATACCAAGCTAGCCATGTCGCGTTCCTTCTCCTCACTGACATCATTGAAGGTCTCTTCCTCCACCCAGCCACGTACAACACCAAGGGTCCCCGAAAGGTGACAACAAGCCCCCTGGGATGCCTGCTGTGGTTGGTCTTCCACCTCCTCAAAGCCACCTTCCTCCTCTGACTCCTCTTCTTCTTCTGCGTTGCTGCAGGTCCAGCAATCGACAACAACAAGGCTGCTTCTGGAGGTGATGGTGACCACAACTCTTCCTCTTCATGCTCATCTACGGCCTGATCCAGCACTCTTCGCAGGGCGCGCTCCAGAAAAAACGCATATGGGATGAGGTCGATGATGTTGCCTTGGGTTTGACTGACCAGGTTTGTCACCTCCGCAAAAGGACGCATGAGCTTACAGCCATTGTGCATGAGCGTTCAGTAACGCGGCCAAAAAATACCCAGCTCCGCAGAGGCTGTCCTCTTTTTTTTTTTATTAAAAAAATCTGTTATTACCAGTTTTATCTCTGTTTTGTCCCCTATCAGGGGCCGGTGTGGTGTATGGAATAGATTTTAGGAACCGGGAGATTGAAAAAGATGCTTGGTCGGTCCTCTTACTTCCAATTTGGGGCACTGCGCGTGCACCGTGCAATGTACTGTGCTACCAGATATGAGTGGTATGTTAAGTAGTACTTCTCCTATCAGTTTAATCCCTGTTACGTCCCCTATCAGGGGACGTGTATGGAATAGATTTTAGACAACCGCAAAAAGTTGTCAATAGTTGACACACTCATGACATAAATTTTATTCCTCTATGCACCAATCTTGGTGTAGTGATGACTGTGCTCGTGCGCACGTTTGGGATTTGAGATTGCAGGAGATGGCCTACTAGGCCAACAATGGGCCCACACTGCAGAATCATCGTTTTCTGGGTCACTTAACTGTCACTGAACTACCTCAGCCCGACCATAGGCTTTGAAAAACCGCCATCTCCTGCAATCTCAAATCCCAAACGTGCGCCATGGCCGTGTAGGAACGCCTGAAATGGCCACACACCTTCCTGGCCTGCTTGAGGACGTCCTGTAAGCCTGGGTACTTATGCACAAAGCGGTGTACGATCAGATGCGGTTTACTATAAGTACAGTGACTGAGTCACACCACACAAAAACAAAAGTTTTAGATTTTCGATTAGTGGTATACGAGTCCCTATCAGATTGGAACAGTTTCATTGGAGTCCATGAGAAATGTGACTACTTAAAAGTGGCACTATTGAAGGCAACAGAAAATTGCATTAGGCTTGTCAGTAAAAGCAAAAAAAGGAAGAGACCACTGTGGTACTCAGCAGAAGTGGCCAAAATCATTAAAAACAAAAAGATAGCATTTAGGAATTATAAAAAAAAAAAGAGGATGACAGGCAAATTTATAAGATTAGGCAGAGAGAGGCCAAACAAGTTATAAGAGCTTCTAAAGCACAGGCAGAAGAGAAATTAGCTCAGTCAGGGGAAAAAGGCGATAAGGTATTCTTCAGATACATAAATGAAAAAAGGAAACTAAAACAAGGAATTACCAAATTAAAAACAAAAGAAGGAAGGTATATGGAAGAAGATAAAGAACTAGCTGACGGCCTCAATGAATACTTCTGTTCAGTTTTTAAAAAGGAAAATGAAGGAGAAGGACCTCAGTTAGGAAAGAAGACTAATGAATCTTTTGATGCATGTGTCTTTACAGAGGAAGAGGTTCTAAGTCAGCTGTCTAAAATTATTACAAATAAGTCACAGGGGCCTGATGGGATACACCCAAAGCTATTAAAAGAGCTCAGCGGTGAACTAGCAAAACCATTAACAGATTTATTTAACCAATCACTGGCAAAAGGAGTCGTCTGAGAAGATTGGAAATTAGCAAATGTTGTGCCCATTCACAAGAAAGGTAGTAGGGAGGAATCGGGCAACTATAGGCCAGTAAGCCTGACATCAATAGTGGGGAAATTAATGGAAACCATACTCAAGGAGAGGATTGTGGAACATCTAAAATCCCATGAATTGAAAGATGAAAAACAGCCTGGGTTTACTTCAGGGAGATCATGTCAAACTAATATTATTGATTTTTTTGATTGGGTGACTAAAATAATAGATGGCGGAGGTGCAGTAGACATCGCTTATCTGGACTTTAGTAAGGCTTTTGATACTGTCCCACATAGAAGGCTTATCAATAAATTTCAGTCTTTGTGCTTGGACTCCCATATTGTTGAATGGATTAGGCAGTGGCTGAGGGACAGGCAACAGAGGGTTGTAGTCAATGGAGCATATTCAGACCATGGTCTTGTTACCAGTGGGGTACCTCAGGGATCTGTTCTGGGACCCATATTGTTTAATATCTTTATCAGCAAAATTGCAGAAGGCCTCGATGGTAAGGTGTGTCTTTTTGCTGATGACACAAAGATTTGTAACAGGGTTGATGTTCCTGGAGGGATACACCAAATGGAAAAGGATTTAGGAAAACTAGAGGAATGGTCAAAAATCTGGCAACTAAAATGTAATGTTGATAAGTGCAAGATAATGCACCTGGGGCGTAAAAACCCAAGAGCAGAATATACAATCAGTGATACAGTCCTAACCTCAGTATCTGAGGAAAGGGATTTAGGGGTCATTATTTCAGAAGACTTAAAGGTAGGCAGACCATGTCATAGAGCAGCAGGAGATGCTAGCAGAATGCTGGGGTGTATAGGGAGAGGCATTACCAGTAGACAGAGGGAGGCGCTCATGCCGCTCTACAGAGCACTAGTGAGACCTCATCTGGAGTATTGTGCTCAGTACTGGAGACCATATCTCCAGAAGGATATTGATACTTTGGAGAGAGTTCAGAGAAGAGCTACTAAACTGGTCCATGGATTGCAGGACAAAACTTACCAGGAAAGATTAAAGGACCTTAACATGTATAGCTTGGAAGAAAGACGAGACAGAGGGGATATGATAGAAACTGCTAAATACATAAAGGGAATCAACAAGGTAAAAGAGGAGAGAAGATTTAAAAGAAGAAAAACTGCTACAAGAGGACATAGTTTTAAATTAGAGGGGCAAAGGTTTAAAAGTAATATCAGGAAGTATTACTTTACTGAGAGAGTAGTGGATGCATGGAATAGCCTTCCTGCAGAAGTGGTAGCTGCAAATACAGTGGAGGAGTTTAAGCATGCATGGGATAGGCATAAGGCCATCCTTCATATAAGATAGGGCCAGGGGCTATCCATAGTACTCAGTATATTGGGCAGACTAGATGGGCCAAATGGTTCTTATCTGCCGACACATTCTATGAACTTTTTTTTTTTGCGGACCCATTGACTTGAATGGAGCCATGGAACGTGATTTGCGGGCAATAATAGGACATGTTCTATCTTTTAACGGATCGGAAAAAAAGGAAATACGGAAACGGAATGCATATGGAGTACATTCCGTTTTATTTGCGGAACCATTGAAATGAATGGTTCCGTACACGGACCGTATATGGAACGCAAAAAACAGCCCGTAAACGGAAAAAGAAACAGTCGTGTGAAAAAGGCCTAAGTCTTGCCTTAACTGCCAGGCAACTAGCCCCCAGCAACGTTTCCGCAGTCCCTTGGTACCTCTCCCGATCATCGAGGTACCGTTAGAGCGAATCGCTATGGACCTCATAGGCCCAGTAACGAAGTCCGCTAGTGGACACCAACACATTTTGGTCATCCTAGACTACGCCACTCGGTAACCAGAGGCGGTGCCACTGCAACATACGTTGGCTAAACACATAGCTAAGGAGCTAATGGAGATGTTCTCCCGAGTGGGGCTACCTAAAGAGGTTCTGACTGATCAGGGGACCCCTTTTATGTCCAGGGAACTCTGTAAGTTGCTGCACATAAAACAACTACGGACGTCCGTTTACCATCCGCAAACGGACGGTCTGGTTGAAAGGTTCAACAAAACACTAAAAACCATGTTAAAAAGGGTGGTGTCTAAAGATCGGAGGGACTGGGACCTTCTTCTGCCCTATCTCATGGGATGCAGGACCAGATCAGGGCCAAAAAAAATTGTGTTTAACTGGGGTGTTGGTGTGTGGGATTTTTGTACGTTTTTTGCAAGTTTTTAGTATTCTGCTGTGTGTAGGTGGGTGCAACCGGATGAGGAAGCTAAGTACATTGATATTGAAATAGAAATTGTAAATATTGTAAATACTATATATAGTGGGTGTTCTATGGAGGAGTGAGTGTTGGTGCTGGACCGGTGTTGTCTGTACCGTGCTGAGGTGCATTATGTCCTGTATTTTTAGTTTGGGTTTTATGTTATGATTTGGTGTGATTTCTGTATTTATTTATTTGTTATGTTTCTAAAAATTTTATAAAATAAATACAGGATGTAACTGAGGATCAGTACAGGATAAGTAATGTATGTACACAGTGACTGCACCAGCAGAATAGTGAGTGCAGCTCTGGAGTATAATACAGGATGTAACTCAGGATCAGTACAGGATAAGTAATGTATGCACACAGTGACTGCACCAGCAGAATAGTGAGTGCAGCTCTGGAGGATAATACAGGATGTAACTCAGGATCAGTACAGGATAAGTTAGTATGTACACAGTGACTGCACCAGCAGAATAGTGAGTGCAGCTCTGGAGTATAATACAGGATGTAACTCAGGATCAGTACAGGATAAGTAATGTATGTACACAGTGACTGCACCAGCAGAATAGTGAGTGCAGCTCTGGAGTATAATACAGGATGTAACTCAGGATCAGTACAGGATAAGTAATGTATGTACACAGTGACTGCACCAGCAGAATAGTGAGTGCAGCTCTGGAGTATAATACAGGATGTAACTCAGGATCAGTACAGGATAAGTAATGTATGTACACAGTGACTGCACCAGCAGAATAGTGAGTGCAGCTCTGGAGTATAATACAGGATGTAACTCAGGATCAGTACAGGATAAGTAATGTATGTACACAGTGACTGCACCAGCAGAATAGTGAGTGCAGCTCTGGAGTATAATACAGGATGTAACTCAGGATCAGTACAGGATAAGTAATGTATGTACACAGTGACTGCACCATCAGAATAGTGAGTGCAGCTCTGGAGTATAATACAGGATGTAACTCAGGATCAGTACAGGATAAGTAATGTATGTACACAGTAACTGCACCAGCAGAATAGTGAGTTCAGCTCTGGAATATAATACAGGATGTAACTCAGGATCAGTACAGGATAAGTAATGTATGTACACAGTGACTGCACCAGCAGAATAGTGAGTGCAGCTCTGGAGTATAATACAGGATGTAACTTAATGATTTTCCTATTTCATGACGTAAAGTCATAGTTTTATTAAAGACACGGAGGCGAGTATTGCTTACTCCTTCTTTACTTCCACCAATAGCAGCAAAGGAGAAATTAACATAATCAAAACAATAAAGGATCCTCCCCAAACAGATCCTATAATAAGCAGTGTCCTCTTTATATCTTCCTCTTTCTTTGAATCCACGACACCAACCGCCCAACCATAACCGAAAACGAACCGAACTGGAACTGGTTCCGACACCGACCATTCTTCTTCCTCCAACTGACGAACTCAAGCCAACATGGCTAACATCTCAGGAAACCTGGAACAACACGGAATGCCATCTGCCAAGGATTTTTCAACCTGAAACAAAACAAATAATATAGCCAGTGTAAACACATGGGTACAAATGTGCAATCTCGACCCTATAACGGTCGTACATTAAAAAGGTCGCTGAAACAGAACCATAATCAATCTTGACGGTAAAACGGCATAAAATAACCACAGAGACAGTGTAATAGTCAATAATAATACCATAACATTAATAATAATAATAGGGTGGGCAGGAGAAACCTAGGGCGGGCAATACTCGCCTCCGTGTCTTTAATAAAACTATGACTTTACGTCATGAAATAGGAAAATCATTAAGTTTTACATCAAGACACGGAGGCTTCGTATTGCAAGTTCAAAGCTGCTCAATAATAGCAGAAAACACATGAGGGGGAGGACGGAAATAAAACTCTGTGAACGTCGTGGCCCTAGACCAGTCAGCCAGACGCAGAATGTCCTCCAAACGAGCCCCCGAAACTGCCAGGGCAGTAGCAGCCGCGCCCCTGGCCGAGTGAGCGGTAAAGATCGTCGTATCAATCCCAGAAAGGGACATGACCCACTTCATCCAACGCGCCAAAGTGGGACTGGTAACCGGGCCAAAGGGATGGCGAATAGAGAGGAAAAGCTGCGGAACGTCCGCAGACCGGTGAGAACGAGTGCGCAACTCATATTCCCGTAGACAAGCTACAGGACAGAGTGCCGGAGAAGACGGAAAACTGGGATAGGACACAGACCGAATATTGGTCTTGGTACGCCGCGTGATGTTAAAAGTAACACCCTCGGGAGTAAAGGATCTGGCATCGTGATCCAGAGCCCTGACATCAGAGATCCTCTTACAGGAAATAAGGCAAAAAAGGGTCAGCAACTTGGCTGACAGTTGACGGAGGGAAAGAGCCGCGTTGTCGGGCCAGGAAGAGAGGAAAGAAAGGACCAGGGAAACATCCCACGTAGTGGTGAAACGTGGCCGAGGAGGCCGAGCCAAGCGTGAGCCACGTAAAAGTCGAGACACTAAAGGGTGTTGACCAGCCGGAACGCCATCAAATCCCTGATGAGTCGAGGAAATCGCAGAACGGAACAAATTGATGGTCCGATAAGCTTTCCCTGCCTCAAAGAGAGAAGTCAGGAATTGCAACAAATGGGTTACAGATGCCGAAACGGGATCCAGGTCCCGTTCCATGCACCAGCTAACCCAAGATCCCCAAGCTGCCCGGTAAGATTTTCGGGTGCCGGGAGCCCAAGCGTTGTCCAGGAGGCGTCTAGTTGCCTCCGAAATTCCCTCGACCTCTCCTGGAGTCCTGAAATTCGGCACGCAAGAAGTTGAAGGGAGCCTTCGACCAGCAGGGGATGTGGGGCACCCAGAGGGTCCTGGAGGAGATCCGTCCGCGTCGCGAGTAGGAGAGGTACATCGACCAGGAGTTCTAGGAGGATCGGGTACCAGGCTTGAGATCCCCAGAAGGGAATCACCACCACCAGTTCCGCCACCTGACGCCGAGTCTGTAGCAACATCCTCGGAATCATGGCAAACGGTGGAAACGCGTAATGTAGGGCTGAGGACCAGTCCTGTAGAAACGCATCCACCGCTTCTGCCTCCGGGTCCGGTCGCCAGCTGAAGAACCTGGGCAGGTGAGTATTGAGCCGGGAAGCAAAAAGGTCTATGGAGCAAGGACCCCAGATGTCCGAGATTGTGGAGAACATTTCCGGATTCAGCCTCCAGTCGCTGCCGTCCGTGAAGCATCGGGAACTCCGATCCGCTTTGTAGTTGTGAAGACCCGGCAGGTACTCCGCTTGAATCATGATGTCCCTGGACAGACAGTAGGACCAGAACTCTTTCGCCAGTCGGGCTAAGGTGGCCGATTGAGTGCCGCCTAGGTGATTGACGTATCGGACCGCCGACACATTGTCCATGCGTAGACGGATGCATGCATGAGCTATGCCCTTGGTGAAACTCCTGATGGCAAACGAACCCGCTAGAAGTTCCAGAGCGTTGATGTGCAGATGGGTCTCTGACTCCGACCATCGACCCCCAGTGGAGATACCCTCGCAGTGGGCACCCCATCCTTGGAGACTCGCGTCCGACTCTACCGTGAATTCCGGTTGGAATCCGAAGATTGCTCTGCCGTTCCAGGCTTCCAAGTTGCTCAACCACCAACGAAGTTCCTCCTGAGCTTCCTGATCCAGAATCACAGCGTCCGCAAACGAGGCCCCGGCACGGAGGTGGGCGATCTTCAGGCGCTGTAAAGCCCGATAATGGAGCGGAGCGGGAAAGACTGCCTGGATAGAGGAGGCAAGTAACCCAATGATGCGAGCCAGGTGGCGTAGGGATAGAGAGGGAGTTGAGAGAGCATGTCTCAACTCCTTGCGTATCGTCCGCAATTTCTCTGCCGGGAGGCTGAGAGATTCCGCGACGGAGTCCACCGTGAAGCCCAGAAACTCCATACGTCGAGCCGGTGTGAGGCAGGATTTCTCGAGATTGAGTAGAAAACCCAGACCCGTCAGAAGATCCGAGGTCCACTGGAGGTGTTGTAGCAGAGACGACTGACATTGGTGCATAATGAGGATGTCGTCCAGGTATATGACAAGACGAACCCCACGGCTCCGAAGCCAGGCCATGACTGGGCGCAGTAACTTGGTGAAGCACCAAGGCGCTGAGGAAAGACCGAACGGTAGGCAAGTGAAGCGCCACACTTCGCCCTTCCACAGGAAGCGCAGAAGATCCCTGGAGGAGGAGGCAATCGGGACCGTCAGATAGGCATCCTTGAGATCCAGCTTCACCATCCAGTCCCCCGGAATCAGCAAATCCCGAAGGAGGTGAATCCCCTCCATCTTGAAGTGGCGGTAGCGCACCACAGAGTTCAGTGCCCGGAGATTTATGACCGGACGAAATTGTCCCCCTTTTTTCTGAACTAGAAAAATGTGGCTGAGGACGCCCCTTTGGGTAGGAGGGGCCCTTTCTATCGCATCCTTGTGCAAGAGGGAAAAAAATTCCACGTCCACTAGCTCCCTGTCCGGTAGTGCCAGGGGAGGGGGAGAAGGGACGAGATCTGGCGAACTCGTAAGTTCTATGTGGAACCCCTGCACAGTGTTCAGCACCCATGGATCTGATGTGATGCTGGACCAAACGTGGGAACATAGACGGAGTCTGCCCCCTACACAAGGAGTGAAAGAAGTCCCCACTGGGGAAAGACTTACCGAAAGATTTTCTGTAGTTCGGATTCCCTCTAACCGACCTGGAACGCCATTGGCCGCCTCTGGCCGGGAAGAACGAGGGGGGATTTCTTTGGTCCTGGAAAGGAGGCCTCTGGTTGAAGGAGCCTCTGCCCGAGCTGCGGGCTTGATAACTGGAACGGCCGGACAGACGGCCCCTACTACTGCCGGCCCTAGTGGAGACCCGTCCCTGAAATACCCTTTTCATGGAGGACTGGGCCTTGTCCAATGCGGTAAACGCTCCAACGTACCTGCTGAGGTCCTTGATGAAGGAATCCCCGAACAGTTGACCCTGAGCATCCTTCCCTGTCTCAGTAAGTGCCAGGTTGGCCAATTTTGGGTCAATTTTAAAAAGGATGGCTTTACGCCTTTCAATGGACAGGGAGGAATTGGTGCTGCCCGCAATACAAATGGCTCTCTGTATCCAGCCAGTAAGCTCCTCCGGATCTATCGGAGAGCCGTCCACTCTGGCCGATTCGGCCATTTCAAAGATTTTGGCGAGGGGGCCAAAAATGTCAAGGAGCTTATCCTGACAACTCTTTATAGCGGAATCCAGACCTTTGCGGGGATTCCAGCCGGTTTTAGTTAAAAACTGAGTCATCTTCTGATCCACAGATGGGGTCTCACAGACCTTGTTGGGGATCAACGGTCTAGGGCATTCTGCACGGAGCTTGCTGCGCGCCTCTTTGCTGAGAGGACGACGCACCCAATGCTCCAAGTAATCGCTCACATGAGCTACCGGCATCCACTCCGCCGACCTAGGGTGGTGGAGGGCATCAGGATCAAATAGTGGGTTGCCAGAAGGATCCACCAGGGTAGAAGCCGTGTTAGGGGCAGAGGTGGATGCGCCCACGGACTCAGATGTGGAAGGCCTAAGGCCTGAGGTGCTTGGAAACTGAGGTTCCATCTCTAACACTCCATCAGAGTGGTCACTTTCCTCCGCATAAGCCTCCATGTCCGATTCATTATCAGAATCTATGTCATCAGTTTGTGCTCTAGCACATTTCCACGTTCGCGCCCTTTCTGCCTGGCGCGGTAAGGCTCTTTTGCGCGATCTAAGCGCGCTATCATGGGTGGCTTGGATCACACCAGTCAATGTCTCCTGGGCAGGAGGTTCAATGGTAGGCTGCGGGCTAGTGAGTGCAGGCATTAGATTAGAGGGGCCAGGAGCATGGGCAGATAAGGCCTGAGATATGGTCTGAGAGATCATTGAGGACATGGAGCCCATGGCCTCTACAATGGCACTAGACACGGAGCGTTGTAGCTCCAGGGCCTGTGCACTCATGGCTGGCAGGCTGGGGTCCCCTGTAGGTGGGGGGGGGATTAGGCCCAGAGGGAGAGCGATCTGAGGACATGATCTCGTTTATTATAGATCTAAAATCTAAATGCAGGGTGACCGATGGGGGTACCTAGCCTAATGGTGCTAATCTAAGGTAGAAAGAACTAACCTAAACAGGGGTTAATCACCCCAAGCGACGCAGTAAAGCAGGAGCCGATCTGGAGCCGATAAGAAGCAGCAAGGCACTGGAGAGCGCTCCGAAATCCCGCGAGAAGACGGGCGGAAGATTCCAAGATGGCCGCCGAGATCTCGCGAGATCTCGGAGCCGCGGGAAGCTACAGAAACCTGCCGCCGAGAACCTATGCCGCCGGGAACCAGAGGGAAGGAATCGGAGCGGCGACTAAGGTAGGGGAAGAGGAGGGGGTTCAAAAGAACACACACCCCAAAACGAAAGGATACAGGGGATAAAACCGCCGATGAAGCAACGCAGAGGGGAAAGAGAGGGAGGGGGGGGGACGGCCCCCAGATGAAGGCCGCAATAGGTGTATGGGGATACAGTAATACTGTGATAAAATCTCCACAAATGAAGGGAAAGAGGGGAGACCCTGATACAGGTCAGAACAGTATATATATATATATATATATATCTACTAGGCAAGTATTAAAACGCCATGCAAAGACATAATTGCTTAAAATCAAAATCACATAATCGAATATATAGATCACTTAGCTTTGGTGGAGCAGCAAAGAAAGAGGAAGATATAAAGAGGACACTGCTTATTATAGGGTCTGTTAGGGGAGGATCCTTTATTGTTTTGATTATGTTAATTTCTCCTTTGCTGCTATTGGTGGAAGTAAAGAAGGAGTAAGCAATACGAAGCCTCCGTGTCTTGCTGTAAAACTCAGGATCAGTACAGGGTAAGTAATGTATGTACACAGTGACTGCACCAGCAGAATAGTGAGTGCAGCTCTGGAGGATAATACAGGATGTAACTCAGGATCAGTACAGGATAAGTAATGTATGCACACAGTGACTGCACCAGCAGAATAGTGAGTGCAGCTCTGGAGGATAATACAGGATGTAACTCAGGATCAGTACAGGATAAGTTAGTATGTACACAGTGACTGCACCAGCAGAATAGTGAGTGCAGCTCTGGAGTATAATACAGGATGTAACTCAGGATCAGTACAGGATAAGTAATGTATGTACACAGTGACTGCACCAGCAGAATAGTGAGTGCAGCTCTGGAGTATAATACAGGATGTAACTCAGGATCAGTACAGGATAAGTAATGTATGTACACAGTGACTGCACCAGCAGAATAGTGAGTGCAGCTCTGGAGTATAATACAGGATGTAACTCAGGATCAGTACAGGATAAGTAATGCATGTACACAGTGACTGCACCAGCAGAATAGTGAGTGCAGCTCTGGAGTATAATACAGGATGTAACTCAGGATCAGTACAGGATAAGTAATGTATGTACACAGTGACTGCACCAGCAGAATAGTGAGTGCAGCTCTGGAGTATAATACAGGATGTAACTCAGGATCAGTACAGGATAAGTAATGTATGTACACAGTGACTGCACCAGCAGAATAGTGAGTGCAGCTCTGGAGTATAATACAGGATGTAACTCAGGATCAGTACAGGATAAGTAATGTATGTACACAGTAACTGCACCAGCAGAATAGTGAGTTCAGCTCTGGAATATAATACAGGATGTAACTCAGGATCAGTACAGGATAAGTAATGTATGTACACAGTGACTGCACCAGCAGAATAGTGAGTTCAGCTCTGGAGTATAATACAGGATGTAACTCAGGATCAGTACAGGATAAGTAATGTATGTACACAGTGACTGCACCAGCAGAATAGTGAGTTCAGCTCTGGAGTATAATACAGGATGTAACTCAGGATCAGTACAGGATAAGTAATGTATGTACACAGTGACTGCACCAGCAGAATAGTGAGTGCAGCTCTGGAGTATAATACAGGATGTAACTCAGGATCAGTACAGGATAAGTAATGTATCTACACAGTGACTGCACCGGCAGAATAGTGAGTGCAGCTCTGGAGTATAATACAGGATGTAACTCAGGATCAGTACAGGATAAGTGTCATCACTGATCAGTACACAGGGTAATCTGAGATGCTGGTGCTGGTTCGGTGGAAGCAGAAGTGACCTGGACTCAGCATACAGTGGGACTCCACTACTTAGTTCGCCTGTTTCTCTTTAGTCCAATGCTGTTCTCATTGATGTTGCAAGAATTGTGAAAAAGCAAAAGTTGCAGAAGATAAAATCAATCATCTTTTCTACAAAGATGAATCAGATCCTGACAGTAGATCTTACAGGAGCGGGGGAGGGGTACATAGAGCCATCAATATCAGGAGGTGGCACTACGTGAGGTTAAGCTGGTAATAAATGTATTTTGCACTTGGAGCAGTATGACAGCGACTAAACTCCATCAGCCGGGCTTATAAACCTGACAAAGGTCACAAGACTCTTTATCTGTCGTCTTAAGATTGTCTGAGGAGCAGGTGAAGAGTCTCCATAACAGACGCCGGATTACACTGCAGCACACAAGGGCGCACCAGTCATTTAAAGGGACAAGAACTGCACAATTGTAATAGGCTGAAGTATAAAGACCTACTAAAGTAACGAGATTGCCCCAGTGCATGTGTGATCAGCAGACAGTCAGATATACTGTATAGCATGAGATGTCCAGTGAGCGCTGAGCATCATACATGGAACCCATGGCATGTGGTGGAAGAGGTCCTTACATGTCGTCCAAGCTAAACCTACCCCTGACTGTATGAACTCTAAAATAAGAAAGTGCATGACCACTATAATAAGGAAATGTCTGACCACTATAATCAGTGTGACACAGTGAGAGGTTTGGTCTGGGAAAACAGGTATTTTCCTCCCAGCATGTGCTGCTGGGCTGATTTATAGCCAGGTGAGGTCAAATACCGGACCGGATTTTAAGTGCCAGTCGGGGTTTTGGCAGCACCTGGCTGTCCTTAAATAGGCAGCTGGGCTCAGAAGCCAGGTCTCTGTGTTGGGATCTGGGAGCCTTGTGTCTGGTAGAAGGCTTGCTACCTGTTTGGCATGAAAACAGGTTGGTGCTGCTATGGTCAAGGACTCTTTGAGGCAGAATTGCTGCATGGTGTGAATTACCACCAACACCGCAAGGTGACTTTTTGCTTGTTTATGACTGCTTGTTTTGTCAGTTGCCTAAAGTGTGAATAAAACACTGAATTAAAGAACTCGTGGTTGCCTCTAAACTGCGTCCGCTAATCCTGTCTACCAGAGCACGTCCCCACAATTGGTGGAGGATGCGGGCAAGAGCAGTGAGGCTGGCGTGAACGCTGATATTTTTGGTTTCTGCATTTTTCAGGCACGGTTGTATGTCGTACATTAAACCAGCTGTATTACAACCAGTGCCCCACGACAAAATGAAGGCTGTTGTGAAGGCCCTCATGGAGGTTAATCTGCAGCAGCGAGAGACAAACCTGCAGCAACGCAAGGCTAATAAGCAGCAGCAGGAGACTAACCAGTTGCTGCTACAACACGTGATGGCTTCGCAGACAGCAGGAGCAACCTCGAGCGTCCACGGTGCCCGGAAAGCAGCCCGTGCCGTGATTCCTACGATGACCCCCACAGACAACGTTGAAACCTACCTGGCGATGTACGAGAAAGTGGCCATCAGGGAAAAGCTACCCCTAGACCAGTGGGCTGTGGTCGTCGCTCCGTTCCTGGCATCCGATTCCCAGCGGGTGTATTTCGACTTGCCGGACGATCAAGTGGCTGAATACCAGAAAGTATGGGTGAGATTCTGGCAAGACTGGGGGGGAATGTGTTGGTCCGAGCCCAGCAGGTGCATCAGTGGGGGTTCAACCCGGCTCAGCCTGCAAAACCCTAGTATTATAATTTACTTCACCTCTTGCAAAAAATGGCTACAGCCTGATTTGCTGAGTCCCAATGCTATGCTGGATCGTCTGTTAGCTGATATATGTTCTAGAGGGCTTTGCCATACCCTCTCCAGCACTGGATTGGTCAGGTGTCTCCTGACCAATGCCCTTGAGATGGTGGACCTGGTGGAACGCTATGAAGCTACCAGGAATCTAAAGGAGGGTTCTGTCAGGAGGGGCGTCAGCAAACCCCGGAAATCTCCACCCCAGGCCCAGAGATTTGAGCCGGATGTACCCAGGGCGGACCTGACTCCGATAGTCTGCTGGCAGTGTCAGGAGCCTGGCCATGTTAGGGCTGACTGTCCACATCGGGTTAAGCCCATGGACACTAACTAAGGCTACTGTCAGTCGCTATATGCCAGGAGGCTGAGTGCAACATGTACCCCAGAGTCTCTAGATCACTTGTGCCAGGTGGAAGTGGGAGACACTCCGGCGGAGGCTCTGCTGGACTCAGGGAGTCTGGTGACCCTAGTAAGGGCTACCCTGGTGCGGTCCCCTGAGTATACTGGCCAGAAAGTCGGGGTGATGTGCATCCACGGAGACTTAAAAGACTACCCCACCGCGCTGGTGTCTCTAACCACGGTGGACGGTAGATAGACCCACAAATCTACATTATGTACTCATAATAGGGAGAGGCTTCCCGGCACTGTGGCCTGCTATGAAAGTGACTGATACCCATGAGACAGGGGTAACCCTAGCAGAGTGGCCTGGCTCAGGGGGGAGACCAGAACCCTGGGAACCTGAGACCGAAGGGCCAGCGGTAGGGGTGACCACCACTTCAGTGGAAGAGGGAGAGACAACCCAGCTAAGTGTGATGGTGGGAGACGTGGAGGACTTGCCGCCGGGTCCTGAATTAGCAGACCTCAATGTCTCCGGGGATAATTTTGGTACCGCCCAACGTCGGGACCCAACCCTATCCAGTGCCTGGGAAAATGTGTTAATAGTAGATGGTGAACCACAGCAACCTGGGGCAGAGTCAGTCTTTCCCCGTTTTGTGGTTCATCAGGATATGTTGTATCGGGTAAACGAACTACGGGGTGAGCCTATTGAAAAGTTGGTGGCCCCCAAGGCTTATTGCAAGCTTGTGTTAGATCTAGCCCACCAACACATTCTCGGGGGTCACCTGGGGCTGCAGAAAACTCAGAATCGTATTATACAGCGGTTTTACTGGCCCAACATATTCAAAGAAGTGGAAGAGTTTTGTAAGTCTTGCCCGACCTGCCAGATAACTAGCCCCCAGCCACATTTCCATAGTCCCCTAGTGCCTCTCCCAATTATCGAAGTACCGTTTGACAGAAATAGCTATGGACCTCATAGGCCCAGTACAGAAGTCTGCCAGAGGGCATCAACACATCTTAATCATTCTAGACTATGCCACTCGGTACCCGGAGGCAGTGCCACTGCGACATACCTCGGCCAAACTCATAGCTAAGGAGTTAATGGAGATGTTTTCCTGAGTAGGACTACCTAAAGAGGTTCTTACCGACCAAGGGACCCCTTTTATGTCCAAGGTGATGAGGGAACTCTGTAAGTTGCTGCACATAAAACAACTACGGATGTCCTTTTACAATCCGCAAACGGATGGTCTGGTAGAAGGTTTTAACCAAATATAAAAAAATATGTTGAAAAAGGGTGGTGGCAAAAGATGAGAAGACTGGGACCTCCTTCTGCCCTATCTCATGTTCGCAGTGCGAGAGTTACCCCAGCCCTCTACTGGGTTCTCGCCCTTCGAACTTCTATATGGCAGACACCCTCGAGGTCTCTTGGACGTGGCCAAAGAGGCGTGGGAACAACAACCCACTCCACATAAAATTGTCATTGAGTACGTTACCCAGATGCAAGATCGGATACAGACAGTGTTGCCTTTTGTTACGGAGCATATGGAGGCAGCTCAGCGAGCCCAGAGTCGGGCTATAATCGGCAGGCTCAGGTCCAGATCTTTAACCCGGGTGATCAGGCTTTGGTTCTGTTGCCGACCGTGGACAGTAAGTTCCTGGCTAGGTGGCAGGGGCCCTACGAGGGACTCGAGAAAATTGGAGATGTAAAGTACAAGGTACACCAGCCAGGGCGGCGAAAGCCGAGGCAGGCGTACCATCTGAATTTGCTCAAACCTTGGAAAGATAAGGAAACCTGTACAGAAGACAGCCCACGGCCAGGTTTTCTAGGAGAAGAGGTACCGGCCCCTCTGTCTGATGCAAGAGAGGCGGCTGCCACAGTAAAAAATTGCTGACAGCCTCTCCGATAAACAGGCTCAGGAGGCCAGGGAGCTCCTTAGTCGGAACACTGATGTGTTCTCGGACCTCCCTGGATGCACTTCCATAATCCAGCATGACATTGTCACTGAGCCTCAGGCAAAAGTCAGATTAAAAGCATACCGGGTACCCGAGGCTCGGCGACAAGCCATATCAGAGGAGGTGCAGCTAATGTTGAAGCTAGACGTCATTGAGGAGTCAAAAAGTGAGTGGGCCAGTCCTATAGTATTGATACCCAAGCTGGACGGGACGTTGTGGTTTTGTAACGACTTTCGAAAACTTAACGAGGTTTCCAAGTTCGATGCGTATCCCATGCCCCGGGTGGATGAGCTCATCGAGAGGTTAGGACAAGCCCAGTATTTTTCTATTTTGGACCTCACGAAAGGGTACTGGCAGGTGCCCTTATCGGAGGCTGCCAAAGAGAAAATTGCCTTCATCACGCCTGAGGGGCTGTATCAATATAAGGTTTTACCGTTTAGTCTGCATGGCGCCCCTGCCACTTTTCAGCGACTAATGGACATTGTGCTTCGTCCACATCGTCGCTACGCTTCGGCTTACCTGGACGATATTGTCATCCACAGCACCGACTTGGAAAGTCACCCACCCAAAGTGCAGGCTGTAGTGTGCTCCCTTCGGAAAGCTGGCCTAACCACTAACCCAAAAAAATGCGCAATAGGATTAGAGGAGACTAAACTACCTGGGGTATGTCATTGGGTGTGGCGTAATCAAACCCCAAGTGAACAAAATAGAGGCGATACGGAATTGGCCCCGACCTGTCACCACTAGACAGATAAAGTCATTCCTGGGAATGGTGGGCTATTACATGAGGTTTGCTCCCCACTTTTCTACTCTAGCCGCGCCCTTGACAGGACTCTTGAAGGGACACAAGTCAATGATGGTTCCCTGGGATAATCGGGTGAAAGAAGCTTTCTCCGCTTTGAAGTCGGCCCTGTGCGGGTCTCCAGTTTTGGTGACGCCCGACTTCAAAAGGGAGTTTATAGTACAGACCAATGCCTCCGAAGTAGGCCTCGGTGCTGTACTGTCTCAGAGAGTCAACAGGGAGGAGCATCCCATTCTCTTCCTCAGCCGTAAGCTCACCCCAGCCGAGACCCGGTACAGTATAGTGGAGAGAGAGTGCCTGGCCATCAAGTGGGCACTAGAATATCTCTGCTATTATTTATTGGAGAGAAAATTCCACCTGTGACCGATCACTCCCCTCTCAAGTGGATGAGCCAGGCCAAGGACAGAAATGCCCGGGTCATCCGATGGTTTCTCTTCCTACAAAACTTTAAGTTTTCGGTGGAACACAGGGCAGGCCGGTTACAGGGAAACTTGGATACACTGTCCCGGGTACACTGGCATGTGTTCACCCCTCAGGGTTGAACAAAGGGGGGCGGGAATGTGACACAGTGAGAGGTTTGGTCTGGGAAAACAGGTATTTTCCTCCCAGCATGTGCTGCTGGGCTGATTTACAGCCAGGTGAAGTCAAATACCGGACCGGATTTTAAGTTCCAGTCCGGGTTTTGGAAGCACCTGGCTGTCTTTAAATAGGCAGCTGGGCTCAGAAGCGAGGTCTCTGTGTTGGGATCTGGGAGCCTTGTGTCTGACCACTTTAATAAGGAAATGTCTGACCACTATAATAAGGAAATGTCTGACCACTATAATAAGGAAATATCTGACTACTACAATAAGGAAATGTCTGACCACTATAATAAGGAAATATCTGACTACTACAATAAGGAAATGTCTGACTACTACAATAAGGAAATGTCTGACTACTACAATAAGGAAATGTCTGACCACTATAATAAGGAAATGTCTGACTACTACAATAAGGAAATGTCTGACCACTATAATAAGGAAATGTCTGACTACTACAATAAGGAAATGTCTGACCACTATAATAAGGAAATGTCTGACCACTATAATAAGGAAATGTCTGACCACTATAATAAGGAAATGTCTGACTACTACAATAAGGAAATGTCTGACTACTACAATAAGGAAATGTCTGACCACTATAATAAGGAAATGTCTGACCACTATAATAAGGAAATGCATGACCACTATAATAAGGAAATATCTGACTACTACAATAAGGAAATGTCTGACTACTATAATAAGAAAATGTCTGACTACTACAATAAGGAAATGTCTGACTACTACAATAAGGAAATGTCTGACCACTATAATAAGAAAATGTCTGACTACTACAATAAGGAAATGTCTGATCACTATAATAAGGAAATTGCCGTTGTTAATGTGTCCGGTGTCGTACATATGGCCATCGATATGATCCATATATGCAGTCCAGGCAGGCGCAGGACAGGGCTGTTGCCGCTGCTCTCTTGCCGCCACTCGTGTATTTGTCCCTTGGTGCGTGGTTTGTGTGGCTGCTGCTGATATTCTCTCCTGAGCGATATCTTAATGAGCAGATCGGGAGATTTTCCACGCTCGAATTGTTCCTGGAGATTATTTCTCCAACACTAAAAAAGTAATCAAATACTGAGCATCAGCCCTGAGAGGAAGAAGAGACAGGAATGAGCGAGATTAGAAAGTGATAGAACTGACGGCAGCGGATGATACGGCGGATAGATATGGGGATGTAAATACTGGAGGGGCAGCCTGCAGAGTCCATCATAAAGCCACTCAACAGTTCAGTTTCAAGTGAATTAATTTGGGATCCAGTAGAACCACCTAACCCGGTGGGACATGGCCCAGGCCCTGGTGATCCAGTTAATTAGGGTACGATCGGTCAGCCTTGTTCCATGATGTGGCAACGTCCTGCGGTGTCATCGCTGGAGACCAAGTGGCTTTTACTCTGCCCTGGAGATCCAGTGATGTTATATCTATCCATTACAATCCACTGGTGATCCAGTGCTTTATCCTGGGTAATTAAGTTGTTTAAGATCTATCCTGGTAATTCATCCATGGACTGATGGAATCGAAACCAGATGAATATGTTCCTGCGGAACTAGTTATTTGGGATCTGTCGCTGGTGATCCGGTGCTGTAGCATCTGGTGATCCAGTAGGCATCACCAGAGATTAGTGCTCAACCTTGATTTGTTGGGGATCCAGTGATCATCCATGCTCAATACTGATTGTACAAGCCTTTTCTCTTACAGAAATAAACTTTGCGCGCAGTAGATCCTGCATTGTTACTGCCGACATTTGCTGTATTATCAAGACAGCTTACTGCTCCTCCAGCCATCAACCCTGCATATCCATCGCCATCATGTCTGTATATCCGCTGCCATCATTACTGTATATCCATCGCCATCGTGTCTGTATATCCGCTGCCATCATGTCTGTATATTCATCGCCATTATGTCTGTATATCCGCTGCCATCATTACTGTATATCCGCTGCCATCAAGCCTGCATATCCATCGCCATCCTGTCTGTATATCCGCTGCCATTATGTCTGTATATCCGCTGCCATCATTACTGTATATCTGCTGCCATCCTGTCTGTATATCCATCGCCATCCTGTCTGTATATCCATCGCCATCATGTCTGTATATCCGCTGCCATTATGTCTGTATATCCGCTGCCATCATTACTGTATATCTGCTGCCATCCTGTCTGTATATCCATCGCCATCCTGTCTGTATATCCATCGCCATCATGTCTGTATATCCATCACCATCATGTCTGTATATCCGCTGCCATCGTTACTGTATATCTGCTGCCATCCTGTCTGTATATCCGCTGCCATCGTGTCTGTATATCCGCTGCCATCGTGTCTGTATATCCGCTGCCATCATTACTGTATATCCGCTGCCATCATGTCTGCATATCCATCGCCATCGTGTCTATATATCCACTGCCATCGTGTCTGTATATCCGCTTCCATCATATCTGCATATCCACTGCCGTCATGTGTGTATATCCGCTGCCATTATGTCTGTATATCCGCTGTCATCATTTCTGTATATTCATCGCCATAGTATCTGTATATCCGCTGCCATCTTGGCTGGCAATGTCATTACACCCATTTGCCCCTAGGTGGTGCTGGCACCACATAATATATATAGCCAGGGGTTTGCTAATAAAGTTAGTTAACAGGAAGTGAAGGGTACTTTCACACTTGCGTTATTCTTCTCCGGCACTGAGTTCCGTCCTAGGGGCTCAATGCTGGAAAAGAACTGATCAGTTTAATCCTAATGCATTCTGAATAGAGAGCGATCCGCTCAGTATGCATCAGGGTGCATCAGTTCAGTCCCTCTTGCGGTATTTGGCCGGAGAAAGTACCGCAGCATGCTGCAGTATTTTCTCCACCCAAAATACTGGAACATTTGCCGAAATTCATTTCCATTAAAATGTATGGAAATGGAAATGTATTAGTGCCGGATCCGGCATTAAAATTGCCGCTTTGACGGATCCGGTCTTCCGGTCTGCGCATGCGCATACCTTTATAAAAAAAAAATACTGGATCCGTTTTTCGAGATGACACCGGAGAGACGGATCAGGTATTTAAATGCATTTGTCAGACAAATGGTATCCGTTTGCATACGGATTTCTGGATCCGGCAGGCAGTTCCGGCTATGGAACTGCCTGCTGGATCCTCACAACACAAGTGTGAAAGTACCCTTAGTTGTAGAGAGGAGGAAAGGAGAGAAACAAGCTTTATCCACTATGTAGCTGCAATTTCTTTCCTCCGGGACCTGATCGATCCTGGAGAGGACAAACTAAGAGTAGTTACATCAGCTTAGCACTGGACAGTAAGTGTACATCTAAATATAAAGCAAGCCTAGTGAAGGTTAGAGCTGCGTCTGGCATATGGACTTCTCAAGCACAAGTGACCAAGAGTAACTTTCCAAGTTCCTGGACACAGCCGGACGACCAAGGCGCCAAGTTGTCCTTATTCATTAAAAGTCTTCCGGGATATAGTGAACCTGAATACTTCAGGAGAGCATCCTGCAAATAATGTAGCAGAGAGTTTGCCTGCCCCGAGGGAGAAACGGCCTTATTGGATAGCTCAAGATAAGTAGAAAACAGTATATTTAGTACCTGAGTGCTATAGAAAGTGGACTTAAAGTAAATCGAATTATTCTTCGCCTGCAAAGCTAAAATACTAGAGAACTCCTCAACTATCAATTGCCTAAACCTAATAAAAGGAATACTACTGAACCTGAATCATCACTCATGCCATACAAATTAACTGTATCTGTACTGACTACCTGAAGACAATTGATTCAGTAAATGTTCAACTGTTTGATTACAACTGACTCCTCATCATTTCTATTACTACACTCAACATTTGCACCTCACGGTGCTGGCGTCATGAACACAGGGGCCCAGCCACCAAAGCACCTTAACCACCTATACCATCAAGGGCACATCAACTTCCATCTGGCGTTTGTTCCCTGCAATAGAGAGTCCCCCGTTGGATTTAGTGCTGTCCTCCCCATCACTGTACGCCGGCCCAGGGAGGCTCTGCTAACCCTGAGTAAATTAACTACTACCCCCATCGGTCCACCGTAGCCTCATATGTTTCCCCTGCGGTCCGGCTCGCTGCATCTGTATATCCTCTGCCATCATGTCTGTGTATCCGCTGCCATCCGATCGGTCCCCAGCACCGCAGTGAAATTTCCCCCTCGTTGTCCAGTCGTTTCCACCGTCTTATACGGTATATCGTACGTCCGTTGCGTGTTGTACTTTGGTGAGTTATGATGTGGGGGAGCTTTCTGTCCCGAGCTGTAGATTTCCATTTTCTGTCAATATTTTCCCTGCAGCTTCAGATCTTCTCCGGATATCACAGCTTGGAGAGGCCCGGCTATGGCTGTCACTTGTTTGGTGACTTGAAAGAAGTGGGGACAGCTGGAGAGAGGGGGCGCCTCGGTCCTCTGAGTACTGGCTGAGCATCAGTTGTCAGGCCTGGAGCTAAGAGCAGCATCTGTCCCATATCTGCTAACTGGGGGGGGGGGGGACACAAAGTATTTTTCAGGAACATAGATTGGTCCTGTGATGCAATTCAGTCTCCAAATGTGCAATTATGTGAGGATGATAGGAGTATTCTCTGCATCTACATGTGGGTCCAGGCCTTGCACATCAAGCAACCCACTGATCAATCAAACCAAAAAGTCCTTAAATATTTAGTAGGAGATATTGCTGTGATACCTACCTGCATAAACACCACCGCAATGGACTGCCGTATCCATGGGTGAGTGACATCATCGCGTATCCATCTTATAAAACTTTTCATTGCACATAAAAGCTATAAATGATCCACTTTGTAATGTAAACCTTCGCGCTGGTCTGTACCTGCCACCTCACTCCTCTCAGTGGCCTCCTGAGCGCTCACCTGTTTCCTCTAGCAGTCCAAGGCCACCACTGTCTTGTCGCTTCCTCTAGGTGACCCCGGCCCCCACGGCAGCGCTTCACTCTCCACTCCGTGCAATCCTGTCTTTCACCTGCGCTGCCTCTCACTGCCCATCGGGCATGTGTGCTCCCCCCATCTCTTAAAGAGCCAGCAAGCACCCTATTTTTCCCCAACCAATGGCTGGCCACCTCAGGGTATGTAAGGCACCTTCCCCTGTAGGAGAGTGTCTAAATAATAGATTCTAATTCTCTAGTTTCCTGCTAATGTGCACTGCTCGTCTTGTTCACTCTCCCTTGTACTGACTTCTGCCTGACTTCTGGATTTGACCCTTCTCTGTCTGACCTGACCTTTGCCTGATCTCCGTATTAACTCTGAGATGCCCACCCTGACCTTGGAGAGTTTATCGGATTACTCGTGCTCAACCTGACCTCTTCCAACGATTCGTTCTGACCCTGAGCTCCCTGCATTGACCTAGGATTGTTTATCAGATTGCAAAAACTCTGCTTCACCTTAACTCAGCCTGCCCCCGACTACGGTTTTGCCTGTTTTTCCCAGAGTCATCCTGAAATGTATCCAGGATCCTAGAACTATAGCAAACGTATACGGTAATCTCATCTGCTATATTGATACATTTGGCTACATTTAGGGCAGATTACAATACACAGCCTTTGTAAAGCTTGCTCATATGACTGTACTAATGAATGAGCCCCTGTGTATCCTCTGACCTATACGAGGTAATGTGTGCCCATCAGCCATAACATTAAAACCACTGACCATTGCAGTGAATCACATTGATAACATTCACATTGATCTGGCGATGATGGTGCCTGCCGGAGGGGAAGGGAGGGGGATATGTTAGGTAGGAAGTGAACTGTCGGATCGACTCTGACAAGGACATAATTGTAACTGGTCAAAGGATCTCCAGAATGGCCGGTCTTGTGGGGTGTTCTCCATATGCAGTGGACAGCACCTGTCAAAGAAAGGATAGCTGGTGAACTGGCAACAGGGTTTTAGGCAGCCAAGACTCATTGATGTGAGAGGGGGGTGAAGATAAGGTGAGCCCGTCTGGTCCGATCCCACAGAAGACCTTATAGGGCTGACTGCTGACAACATTACTGCTAGCAATGATAGAAAGGTGTCAGAACACACAGGACATTGCAGCTTGCAGTATACAGGGCAGTGTACCCACAGACTGTTCAGAGCACCCATATGATTCTCTATCCACTGCTGAACTGGAGCAATGGAAGAAGGTGGCCTGGTCTGATGAATCAGGTTACATCATGTGGATGGCTGGATACATGAGCGTCACTTACCTGGGGAGGAATGAAGCCTGTTCTGATGGGTCACATTACATCATGTGGACGGATGGGTGGGTGTGCAAGTATGGGAGGAAGATGGCCACTCAATGCAACATCTTTCAAGTGCAACTCTTTAAGTGCACATACCGAATTATACCAGAATGTAATATTATGGATATGGAATCCACTTTGTCATCACTGTCTACTGACCATAACCCAATTCTTTCTTCTCCAGGTATGTCTGCATTGAACCTAACTGCTTCACCCAACTTTTCCAGAGTCTGATATTGTCCACACCCCTCATCTCTCCTTCTCATTCCCTGGTATGTCTGCATTGAACTTTTAATGTCTTTTTCCCTGCTGGATTTATTGAGTATTTGTTTACATTGACTATTTCACCCCTGTGTCTGGTCCTACCTTGATTCGGCCATATGTAGCCCCTTCCCCTCTTGTTTACACCTGATTGAACACTGAGTGGTGTAAATCTAAAAGACCTTAGCTCTTTCAGACCTTGGTATTTTCAATGCAACATCTTTGAAGTGCAACTCTCTAAGTGCACATACCGAATTATACCAGAATTGAACCAGAAGGGGACCAAAGGTAATTACAGAAATAGTAAATGCAAACAATGTTTCAATCTTTCATCTTACTCTTCCCACTTTTCCAAAACCTCTTGAAATACCCCCACATCCATTCACCCAGCAAGGAAATATTTATCTCTCCATCCATCTTACATTCTCATCTGACCGCTTGTACAAACCTGTTTGGCAATGTAAAATGCTTCCTTCCCAAAACACACAGATACCTCATGCCCTCTCTTATTCTCACCTACTAACACTTTCTCTGCTTCTCCTCATTGCTGGTGATATCTCTCCAAATCCAGGACCCCCTCAGCAAATCCCCACTAGCTGTCACCGCCAGTACTGTGAGAAGGTCTGGCAGACGTTCTTCTCTACCTCTTGTATGAATCTCTTTGTTTTGGTTTCACTTTCTCATCTCCTTTCCTTCTGCCAGGTGTCACTTATTCAGACTAATCGTCTTCCTTTATATTCCCTCCCATACTGCCTCACTTTGCGGTTTATACTACTTCCTGGATGAAGTGTTCACTGCTGGAGGCTGCTTCTGCTGTTTGCTCAGATAAGTTCTTTACTTTATTGTGTTTCCTTACTGGCTTGATTCTAGGTGACCCTGACTCCGTCCGTATTAAGTGCAAGGAGCCGGTGGTCGTGTCCCCTCACTATTATAGGGTTTTCAGGTGTCACACAGACTTAGGTACGTGGGCATGCAATCGTCTACCATCGAGACCCTTGCATGTGCACAGCAGTCAGGGAGAGCTCTTAGGGTTTTATAGGGCTCACCTATATGCTCCTTAGTTTGGGATCAAGCCAGTCACTCGTTTATTCATAAGTTCCAGCTATCTGCAAACTTCACCCGTGACACTAGCACCTCTACCACCTACTACAAATCTCCTTCAACAAATTTCTGCTCCTTTGGTTCCTCTTGCAGGAGCATTATGGAATGCACGCTTTATCTGTAACAAACTCTCCGATATTCATGACCTTTTCATCTCTCGAAAACTTTTCTTTTTGGGTCTTACAGAAACATGGTTGACACCCTCTGACACCTCCTCCCCTGCTGTACTCTCTTATAGCTGATTTCATTTCACTCACACATCCCGCCCCGGCAGCAAACATAGTTGAGGAGTTGGTCTTCTCCTATCAGACACCTGCTCCTGCAGTCCAACTCCACTGCCACCCTCCATTACACTCACCTCATTTGAAGTGCACTCTGTTCGCATCTACACTCCCTCCAACCTCCAAGCAGCTGTCATTTACCGCCCCCCAGGCCCAGCCACCATCTTTCTTGACCACTTTAACACCTGGCTGCTCCTACACTTCCCGACATCCCCACTATCATCATGGGTGACTTCAACATCCCTATTGACACCTGCCACTTAGCCACCTCTAAACTCCTATAACTCTCTTCCTCCTTTGGCCTCTCACAGTGGTCTTCCGCTCCCACCCACAGAAATGGTCACACTCTGGATCTTATCTTTACCCGCCTCTGCTCCCTATCTAACCTTTCTAATTCGCCTCTCCCCCTATCCGACCACAAATTTCTCACCTTTTCTTTACTCGTCTCTTCTGCTGCTCCCCCAGTCCACACACTAACACACCACTGCAGGAACCTTAAACATCTCGACTTTCGCTTGCTTTCTGACTCTTCTGCCACTCTCTGCCATTTGTTCCCTCCCCTAACCAGATGCTGCCACCACCATGTATAACACCACAATAAGTACAGCTCTGGACATTGTTGCCCCCCTCACACACAACAAAACCCAAAAAATCAACAGACAACCCTGGCACACCAACCTGACCAAAAAACTCAGACAAGCTTCCAGGGCTACAGAGCGGCGATGGAAGAAATCCCACTCTAAGAATCACTTCACCGCATACAAGCAATCCCTCCTCATATTCAAATCCTTACTCGCTGATGCAAAACAGGAAACTTCTCATCTCTCATATCTTCCCTGGCCCACAGCCCTAAACAACTTTTTAACACTTTTAACTCCCTTCTCCATCCCCCAGCGCCCCCATCCTCTCCTCTCAGCTGAGGACTTTGCCACATACTTCAAACAAAAGATAGTCAACATCAAAGAAAGCTTCAGTGAACAGTCCCCAGAGACCCTCTACACAACTTCTCAGTCCTCCTCTCCCAAAACCGCTTCTCCACCATTACAGAAGAAAAACTCTCCACTCTACTCTCCAGATCCCATCTCACCACCTGTGCACTTGACCCAATCCCATCCCACCTTATCCCTAACCTCACCACAGTGTTTATCCCAGCCCTAACTCATCTCTTCAACCTATCACTAACCTCTGGTGTCTTCCCCTCTGCTTTTAAACATGCTACCATTACACCCATTCTCAAAACCTTCACTTGACCCATCTTCTATGTCCAGTTATCGCCCCATATCACTTCTTCCATTTGCTTTAAAGCTACTTGAGCAACATGTCCATTCTGAACTGTCCTCTCACCTCTCCTCCAGCTCCCTCTTTGACCGGCTACAATCTGGCTTCCGACCCCACCACTCGACTGAGACTGCCCTTACCAAAGTCACCAATGACCTACTAACAGCCAAAATCAAAAAACATTACTCTGTCCTCCTTCTCCTTGACCTGTCCTCTGCCTTGGACACTTTCAACCACTCCCTTCTGTTACAAACTCTCTCATCTCATGGCATCACTGACCTGGCCCTCTCCTGGATCACATCATACCTCACAGACCGGATGTTTAGCGTCTCCCACCCTTGCACCATCTGCTCGTCTCATTCCCTCTCTGTTGGTGTCCCGCAAGGCTCTGTCCTAGGACCCCTGCTCTTCTCTATCTACACTTTCAGTCTGGGACAGCTCATAGAGTCCCATGGCTTTCAGTATCACTCTTATGCTGACGACACACAAATCTACCTCTCTGGTCCAGACATCACCCCTTTACTATCAAGAATCCCACAATGTCTATCTTCCATAGCCTCTTTCTTCTCCTCTCTATTTCAAAAACTTAACATGGATAAAACAGAATTCATCATCTTTCCCCCATCTTGCTCAACTTCCCCAACAGACCTAGCTATCACAATCAATGGCTGCACACTTTCCCCGGTCAACCAAGTCCGCTGCCTTGGAGTGACCTTGGATTCTGCCCTCTCCTTCCGACCACACATCCAAGCCCTTTCCACCAACTGCCGCCTCCAACTCAAAAACATCTCCCGCATCCGCGCTTTCCTCAACTTTGAGTCTGCAAAAAAGCTTGTACATGCCCTCATCATCTCCCGCCTAGACTACTGCAACATCCTCCTCTGTGGCCTTCCATCTAGCACTCTCGAACCCCTCCAATCTATCCTCAACTCTGCTGCCCGACTAATACACCTCTTACCCTGTTACTCCTATGCCTCTCCCTTCTGCCAATCCCTTAACTGGCTCCCCATTGCCCAGCGAATTCAATTCAAAATACTAACAAATACATACAAGGCCGTCCACAACCTGTCCCCTCCCTACATCTCTGAGCTACTTTCCCGATACATCCCCACACGCACTCTCCGATAAGCCCTCACGGGCAGGGCCTTCTCTCCTTCTGTACCAGTCTGTAACTTGTCTTGTTCATGCTTAGTGCAATTGTCTGTATTATGTATGTATACCTCTTCTCATATGTACAGTGCTATGGAATGAATGGCGCTATAATAATAATAACAATAAGAAGAAGTCAAGCAGGTGGAGGCAATGTGCTGCTAGAAACCTATGGTCCTGGAATCATGTGGATGTGACACGAACCACCAAACCTAACCATCAAATAGACATGTATTACCTACATGGCAGCAGTGCCCCCTAATGGTAGTGGCGTCTTTAAGCAGGACGATTCCTGGCCATACTGTAAAAACTGTCCAGGAATCAGGAACATCCTCAATTCCATTTGCTGAAGACTTAGTGCAGCAGATGAAAGACACATCATGCTTTACTTCCCTTCGAAATCAGAAGATGTCCATCAACTCTGAACTGGCAGAAACCAGTGGGACTCTGGTACACCCATCTAAAGTTGGCCAGAAGTAGTCTTCCTGAAAGGATTGTGGCCAAAAAGCCATATTTTCCATGTGAAAACAAAGTCACGCGACTCAACTATGCAGTAAAACATAGGAACTGGTGGAGAACAATGGCAGCAGCTTCTCTGGACTGAAATATTTGGCTACAACAGAAGGCAGTTTATTTCCCAAACGGCTAGAGAGCGGTACAATAATGAGCGTCTGCAGGCACCACTAAAGATGGCGGAGAGCGGTACAATAATGGGCGCCAGCAGGCACCACAAAAGCTGGCGGAGAGCGGTACAATAATGAGCGTCTGCAGGCAGCAGTGAAGATGGCGGAGAGCGGTACAATAATGAGCGTCTGCAGGCAGCAGTGAAGATGGCGGAGAGCGGTACAATAATGAGCGTCTGCAGGCAGCAGTGAAGATGGCGGAGAGCGGTACAATAATGAGCGTCTGCAGGCAGCAGTGAAGTGCCAGTATCAAGTGCCTCTCCCCCCCCCCCATGTGCCAGTATCTGGTGCCAACCCCTCTCCCCCCCCATGTGCCAGTATCAGGTGCCTCTCTCCTCCCCTCCATGTGCCAGTATCAGGTGCCAACCCCCCTCCCCCCCATGTGCCAGTATCAGGGGCCAACCCCCCTCCCCCCATGTGCCAGTATCAAGTGCCTCCCGCTCCCCCCATGGCAGTAACAGTCGGGTATTAAAAAAATAAATAAACACTTCTACTTACCTCCATGTCAGCCTCTTCCTGTGTCCCGCCCTGTATGTCCATATATGGAGTCAGTGCTTGTATTTCAGAAAAGTTTCTGCTGGGATTCAAACCCACGACCTTCTGTATCAGAGGCAAAGCACTTACCCACACAGCCATAAGAGCTGCCTTGCCAATGGCTGAAAAAATATGAGACTTCTACTGTTATAGCTGGCTAAGTGTACATCTATACACATGACAGCTGCCCCAACACACCCAGCACTGCTATATCTCTATATGACAGCTGTCCCAGCACACTCAGCTCTACTATATCTCTATATATGACAGCTGCCCCAGCACACCCAGCTCTGCTACATCTATATATCTCTAAGTATTGCTATACAATAGATAGATATATAGAGATATAGCAAAGCTGAGTGTGCTGGGGCAGTTGTCATGTGTATAGATGTAGCAGAGCTGGGTGTGCTTGGGCAGCTGTCATGTATATAGATGTAGCAGAGCTGGGTTTGCTGGGGCAGCTGTCATATATAGAGATATAGTAGAGCTGAGTGTGCTGGTGCAGCTGTCATGTGTATTAGATGTAGCAGAGCTGGGTGTGCTGGGGCAGCTATCATATATAGAGATATAGTAGTGCTGAGTGTGCTGGGACAGCTGTCATATAGAGATATAGCAGTGCTGGGTGTGTTGGGGCAGCTGTCATGTGTATAGATGTACACTTAGCCAGCTACAACAGTAGACGTCTCTTTTTTTTTTCAATCAGTGGCAATGCAGCCCTTATGGCTGTGTGGGTAAATGCTTTGCCTCTGATACAATGAAGGTTGTGGGTTCGAATCCCAGACACATCAGGAGACTTCAGGAGACAGTAAGATTAAGATCTGGTGGTCTAAGGCATTGAAAAGTTTAATACCAGTATCATTAGTGGTCTTGGGCAGTAAAGGGGTTCATTTAAAACTCCCCTGGTGATCTATGGAAGTGCAGGGGTTCATCTCAGTATAACTGGTGGTGTAGAGCAGTGAGGGGATAGATTACAGTCTCCCTGGTGGTCTATGTAGGTGAAAGGGTTAATGTTAATATCTTAAGTGCTCTAGAACAATCAAATGGCTACATTTAAGCTTCACAGTGGAGGGCGGTGAGGAGCTCACATCAGGATCCCTGGTGATCTAGAGAACTGAAGTATTTCTAATGAGGAGTGGGCTGCAGAAGAGGGATCTGGTGGTTACTCACCGCTCCAGCTGCAGCATTGTCTTGGTTGTTATGTTCAGTTTCCCCCCAGATCATAGGACGGGATAGAGAGGACGGAGCAGCTGTAGCTGTAGGACTGCACAGTTTTCTCTATGATCAGGCAGAACGGTTCAGGATTCTGCCCCATCTGCCTACAAGTTATATCCTTCCCACTGTAATCTCCAGCCTAGAGGATGAAAGCAGCGGCAGGACGAACACCTAGGGATGAGCGAACCCGAACTGTATAGTTCGGGTTCGTACCGAATTTTGGGGTGTCCGTGACACGGACCCGAACATTTTCGTAAAAGTCCGTGTTCGGGTTCGGTGTTCGGCGCTTTCTTGGCGCTTTTTGAAAGGCTGCAAAGCAGCCAATCAACAAGCGTCATACTACTTGCCCCAAGAGGCCATCACAGCCATGCCTACTATTGGCATGGCTGTGATTGGCCAGTGCAGCATGTGACCCAGCCTCTATATAAGCTTGGATCACGTAGCGCTGCACGTCACTCTGCTGATACAAGTGTAGGGAGAGGTTGCAGCTGCGACGTTAGGGCGAGATTAGGCAGATTAACTCCTCCAAAAGACTTCATTCAGTGATCAATCTCCAGCTGTGGATCATTGAAGTGCTGATATTGAATTGAATTTTTTAGGCTGCCCAGAGCGTTTTTATATCACTTTTTTCTGGGGTGATCGGCGTCCATTTTGTGGCTTGTGGTGCGCCAGCACAAGCTATCACCAAGTGTATTTAACCATCAACAGTGTGGTTATTTTGTGCCATATCCTACATCAGCTGCAGGCTGAGCCTGTGTCACCCAAGTGCATTTAACCATCAATAGTCTGGTTATTTTTTGGCCATATACTACATCAGGTGCAGGCTGAGCCTGTGTCACCCAAGTGCATTTAACCATCAATAGTGTGGTTATTTTTTGGCCATATACTACATCAGGGGCAAGTTGAGCCTGTCACCCAGCGCCTAAAAAATAGACCTGACATTTCTATTCAACCAAATCTGCACAGTTTTAGCTGGTCAAGTTATTTGTAGTGACCGTAAAAGCACACTTTTTTTTATGGGTTGAAAAACTATTCCCAAATTTGCCATTCTCAAAATAACTAGTTTCTGCTATATGAGGCCTACTTGAAATCTATCCCAAAAAGGATATCTTACATTGAAGGTGCTGATAGTGTCATTCAGAAAAACCTAAGACACACGCTAGCGTGCTGATAGAAGTCTGATTCTGTGATTAAACCTATACCTGTCACACAGCGCAAAAAAAAACAGGTCTCACATCTCTATTCAACCAAATCTGTACTGTTTTAGCTGGTCAAGTTATTTGTAGTGACCGTAAAAGCACACTTTTTTTTCTGGGTTGAAAACCTATTCCCAAATTTGCCATTCTCAAAATTGTGGTGAACGGGAACAATGAGGAAAACATCTAATAAGGGACGCGGACGTGGACATGGTCGTGGTGGTGTTAGTGGACCCTCTGGTGCTGGGAGAGGACGTGGCCGTTCTGCCACAGCCACACGTCCTAGTGAACCAACTACCTCAGGTCCCAGTAGCCAGCAGAATTTACAGGGATATTTGGTGGGGCCCAATGAGCAGGTACAGGCATTAGTCAATTGGGTGGCCGACAGTGCATCCAGCACGTTCACATTATCTCCCACCCAGTCTTCTGCAGAAAGTGCACAGATGGCGCATGAAAACCAAGCCCATCGGTCTGTCACATCACCCCCATGCATATCAGGGAAACTGTCTGAGCCACAAGTTATGCAGCAGTCTCTTGTGCTGTTTGAAGACTCTGCTGCCAGGGTTTTCCAAGGGCATCCACCTAGCCCTTCCCCAGCGGTGGAAGAGATAGAATGCACTAACGCACAACCACTTATGTTTCCTAATGATGAGGACATGGGAATACCACCTCAGCACGTCTCTGATGATGACGAAACACAGGTGCCAACTGCTGCGTCTTTCTGCAGTGTGCAGACTGAACAGGAGGTCAGGGATCAAGACTGGGTGGAAGACGATGCAGGGGACGATGAGGTCCTAGACCCCACATGGAATGAAGGTCGTGCCACTGACTTTCACAGTTCAGAGGAAGAGGCAGTGGTGAGACCGAGCCAACAGCGTAGCAAAAGAGGGAGCAGTGGGCAAAATCAGAACACCCGCCGCCAAGAGACTCCGCCTGCTACTGACCGCCGCCATCTGGGACCGAGCACCCCAAAGGCAGCTTCAAGGAGTTCCCTGGCATGGCACTTCTTTAAACAATGTGCTGACGACAAGACCCGAGTGGTTTGCACGCTGTGCCATCAGAGCCTGAAGCGAGGCATTAACGTTCTGAACCTTAGCACAACCTGCATGACCAGGCACCTGCATGCAAAGCATGAACTGCAGTGGAGTAAACACCTTAAAAACAAGGAAGTCACTCAGGCTCCCCCTGCTACCTCATCTGCTGCTGCCGCCTCGGCCTCTTCTGCTGCTGCCGCCGCCTCGGCCTCTTCCTCCGCCTCTGGAGGAACGTTGGCACCTGCCGCCCAGCAAACATGGGATGTACCACCAACACCACCACCTGCGTCACCAAGCATCTCAACCATGTCACACGGCAGCGTTCAGCTCTCCATCTCACAAACATTTGAGAGAAAGCGTAAATTACCACCTAGCCACCCTCGATCCCTGGCCCTGAATGCCAGCATTTCTAAACTACTGGCCTATGAAATGCTGTCATTTAGGCTGGTGGACACACACAGCTTCAAACAGCTCATGTCACTTGCTGTCCCACAGTATGTTGTTCCCAGCCGCCACTACTTCTCCAAGAGAGCCGTGCCTTCCCTGCACAAACAAGTGTCCGATAAAATCAAGTGTGCACTGCGCAACACCATCTGTGGCAAGGTCCACCTAACCACAGATACGTGGACCAGTAAGCACGGCCAGGGACGCTATATCTCCCTAACTGCACACTGGGTAAATGTAGTGGCGGCTGGGCCCCAGGCGGAGAGCTGTTTGGCGCACGTCCTTCCGCCGCCAAGGATCGCAGGGGAACATTCTTTGCCTCCTGTCTCCTCCTCCTCCTACTCAGCTTCCTCCTCCTCTTCTTCCACCTGCTCATCCAGTCAGCCACACACCTTCACCACCAACTTCAGCACAGCCCGGGGTAAACGTCAGCAGGCCATTCTGAAACTCATATGTTTGGGGGACAGGCCCCACACCGCACAGGAGTTGTGGCGGGGTATAGAACAACAGACCGACGAGTGGTTGCTGCCGGTGAGCCTCAAGCCCGGCCTGGTGGTGTTCGATAATGGGCGAAATCTCATTGCAGCTCTGGGACTAGCCGGTTTGACGCACATCCCTTGCCTGGCGCATGTGCTGAATTTGGTGGTGCAGAAGTTCATTCGCAACTACCCCGACATGTCAGAGCTGCTGCATAAAGTGCGGGCCGTCTGTTCGCGCTTCTGGCGTTCACACCCTGCCGCTGCTCGTCTGTCTGCGCTACAGCGTAACTTCGGCCTTCCCGCTCACCGCCTCATATGCGACGTGCCCACCAGGTGGAACTCCACCTTGCATATGCTGGACAGACTGTGCGAGCAGCAGCAGGCCATAGTGGAGTTTCAGCTGCAGCACGCACGGGTCAGTCGCACTGCGGAACAGCACCACTTCACCACCAATGACTGGGCCTCCATGCGAGACCTGTGTGCCCTGTTGCGCTGTTTCGAGTACTCCACCAACATGGCCAGTGGCGATGACGCCGTTATCAGCGTTACAATACCACTTCTATGTCTCCTTGAGAAAACACTTAGGGCGATGATGGAAGAGGAGGTGGCCCAGGAGGAAGAGGAGGAAGAGGGGTCATTTTTAGCACTTTCAGGCCAGTCTCTTCGAAGTGACTCAGAGGGAGGTTTTTTGCAACACCAGAGGCCAGGTACAAATGTGGCCAGACAGGGCCCACTACTGGAGGACGAGGAGGACGAGGAGGAGGAGGAGGTGGAGGAGGATGAGGATGAAGCATGTTCTATTAACCCCTCCCTTGCCAGCGCCATTTAGCTGTGTGTTCTGACTGCAGCCGAACACACAGCTAAATGGGGCTGGCAAGGGAGGGGTTAATAACAATAAGTGATGGAGGATCATGGCCCTGTGGGATAATCCAGAAAACAGCTTTGCATTTTACCCCCGAGCAAAGACAACATTATCCAGGGCCATGATGATCCTCCAGACCATGATCCATCACTTATTGTATTGTTATTAACACCTCCCTTGCCAGAAACAAGTCAAGTAATAACCTAATGGACGTTATGGACCTAATGAATTATTAGGGGGGGGGGGGTCCATCCAAGTCCAAGAAGATCATGTGTGTGATGGAGGAGAGGGTGAGGGCACTAGGGCAGGCTTCCAGACCACCACAGTCTCAGGCCACAAGTTACCTCCAGTACTGCGTCTGCTGCCACTCTCTCTGCCACTGCCAGGTGGCTACTTTGAAGAACCTAGAATATGACATATTTTCAGTTGTTTCACACTTGTTTGTTATGTATATAATTCCACATGTGTTAATTCATAGTTTTGATGCCTTCATAGTCATGAAAATAAAGAAAACTCTTTGAATGAGAAGGTGTGTCCAAACTTTTGGTCTGTACTGTATATATATATATATATATGTAACGCTGACAGTAACATTGTATCTATATGTAATGCTGGCAGTAACATTGTATCTATATGTAATGCTGGCAGTAACATTGTATCTATATGTAATGCTGGCAGTAACATTGTATCTATATGTAATGCTGGCAGTAACATTGTATCTATATGTAATGCTGGCAGTAACATTGTATCTATATGTAACACTGACAGTAACATTGTATCTATATGTAACACTGACAGTAACATTGTATCTATATGTAACACTGACAGTAACATTGTATCTATATGTAACGCTGACAATAACATTGTATCCATATGTCGTCGCTGTGACAGATGTAAAGGTTTTAATTTCCCGATCTTGTTCCTGTGTTCCGGTAACAGATACATTGCACATTGATTTCCCGGCTCGTAGCGGCAGCTCGTTAGTCTCCCTCTACCCCCTTGTTGTCCCGTGTGACGGATTCTTCCACTTGGGTCATCTGAGGGGGTGAGGGACCCCCCTGGCTGACCCCGTCCTGATCTAATTATTACCTCCCTGCCCCTCATGTGACCCTGCTTTGAATTCATTCATTAAAGGGAGGAAATAAAGTTTGGCAAAGACGTGATGTGCGAGGTATGAAGTCCGGCCGGGGCTCGCCATTCTTCAGGATGAGCAATGCCCTGGCAGCTCTCTGCGAAAATCAAATACTGCGAGATAATTAAAAGGAGAATGAAATCTGAAAGAGGCGTCTGAGCAGCACTGGCGCTGGACGGGAAACTCGCAGCATTAATTGCCTTTGTGCTTCTTGTTTTTCTCAGGTTCGTTCAGGAAGAATAAAATCTGAGCTGAAATGAATCGGCTGTGGGTAGATTGTGCATTAACCCTGTCGTTTCTCTCTAGTTACTGAGCTGCCTCTGCTTACACCGCGATAGTGGGATGATGTATATGGAGACGCGTCCTGTGGTCAATATGCAGAGATCACTTACCCATCTAGAACAGGAGGTCTGGGTGGTTTCCTTGCACCATGTAGTTTCTTTGATCATTGTGCTTGTAGGTTCTCACCACCTGTAACATAATGAATGGATGTCAACCCCTGGACCCCTTTAATTCAGGGGTCCCATTGAAGCCACATGGCCACCCTCTATTGCACATATACACTTTCGGGCACCATTGAGTGTTATAGAGCAACAGCATAGATTACATGGGATTGCTATAACTGGGTGAACTATAGGCCTCCATGTTGTTTGGGTCCAGTAATGATCCATAGCTCTTCTATACCACTGCCCTGCTGCCTCTAGGACATTGGGATGACTTAAAGTGACTGTCCAGTCTGGATATCAGTAATGACCTATAAGTCAGTACTAGAGATGAGCGAATTTCATGCTATGAAATTCGTTCACGCTTCGTTTGGTGGTAAAAGCAGAATTGCATTATGGATTCCGTTACCACAGACCATAACGCATTTCTATGACGGAATGCCTAACGGAATACCTTTAGAGGCAATCCATTATACATTCCATCATAATAAAAATCTATGGGCTGAAAAACGGATCCGTCACTTTTCCGTTATGCAGGGGAGTCCTCTCCTGCCTCTAAATGCATTTCGTCATAGAATTGCGTTGTGGTCCGTGGTAACGGAATCCATAAAGCAACTCTGCTTTTACCACCAAACGAAGCGTGAACAAATTTAATACCATAAAATACGCTAATCTCTAGTCAGTACCAGGTGATTACCTGATATTTGGCAGCGCTGTGATCTGTGACTACAGCTCAGCTACAGCGCCTACAGGGAGTGGGGGGCAGCCTGGAACACGCCCCCTGCCTCATCATTGGCTGCTGATCTCTCCTTCCACCAGCTCCGGCTCCACTGATTGGCTGTTGTGTCTTAATACAAACGCAGCACAACCTCGGCAGGAGTCCACTGGGAGCAATGCCGAAGACTTAATAAGAAGACTGATTGAACTACAAGTACCAGGAAACAGATGAAGAGAGAGCAAAGTAAAGGAAAAGATCAAAGCAAAAGTCAATCCCAACATCAATTTACAAAAAATAGGTAGCACATTCCCACACCAGGATGTCAGGCCCCGATAAATAGGCTGCCAAGGCCGGTATCATCTGTGTGTGTCAGTCTCTACTGCAACCCAATGTGGCCAGAAGGAGAGAAGCTGCGGCCAACAGTAGGAGATCGTCCACGGTGGGGGGAGAACTGAGCAACCTTACCATTGCTTGTTCCCTTCCTCTTTTACCAGCCTACAGGTGTCTTCTTCCTTACCTTTCCTCTAGGCTTACATTATACCGGAATATGTGGCACCAGATGACCAGTTTTCTGAGTACTCTGCCACAAGATGTTCATACTCAGTACTCTGCCATGAGATGTCCATACTCAGTACTCTGCCATGAGATGTCCATACTCAGTACTCTGCCATGAGATGTCCATACTCAGTACTCTGCCATGAGATGTCTATATTCAGTACTCTGCTATGAGATGTCCATACTCAGTACTCTGCCATGAGATGTCTATATTCAGTACTCTGTCTTAAGATGTCTATAATCAGTACTCTGCCATGAGATGTCTATACTCAGCACTCTGCCATGAGATGTCTATATTCAGTACTCTGCCATGAGATGTCTATATTCAGTACTCTGCCATGAGATGTCCATACTCAGTACTCTGCCATGAGATGTCTATATTCAGTACTCTGTCTTAAGATGTCTATAATCAGTACTCTGCCATGAGATGTCTATACTCAGCACTCTGCCATGAGATGTCTATATTCAGTACTCTGCCATGAGATGTCTATATTCAGTACTCTGCCATGAGATGTCCATAATCAGTACTCTGCCATGAGATGTCTATATTCAGTACTCTGCCATGAGATGTCTATATTCAGTACTCTGTCTTGAGATGTCTATAATCAGTACTCTGCCATCAGATGTCTATATTCAGTACTCGGTCTTGAGATGTCTATACTCATTACTCTGCCATGAGATGTCCATACTCAGTACTCTGCCATGAGATGTCCATACTCAGTACTCTGCCATGAGATGTCTATACTCAGTACTCTGCCATGAGATGTCTATATTCAGTACTCTGTCTTGAGATGTCTATAATCAGTACTCTGCCATGAGATGTCTATATTCAGTACTCTGCCATGAGATGTCTATACTCAGTACTCTGCCATGAGATGTCTATATTCAGTACTCGGTCTTGAGATGTCTATACTCAGTACTCTGCCATGAGATGTCCATACTCAGTACTCTGCCATGAGTTGTCCATACTCAGTACTCTGCCATGAGATGTCTATACTCAGTACTCTGCCATGAGATGTCTATATTCAGTACTCTGTCTTGAGATGTCTATAATCAGTACTCTGCCATCAGATGTCTATATTCAGTACTCTGCCATGAGATGTCTATACTCAGTACTCTGCCATGAGATGTCTATATTCAGTACTCTGTCTTGAGATGTCTATAATCAGTACTCTGCCATGAGATGTCTATATTCAGTACTCTGCCATGAGATGTCTATATTCAGTACTCTGCCATGGGATGTCCATACTCAGTACTCTGCCATGAGATGTCCATACTCAGTACTCTGCCACAAGATGATCATACTCAGTACTCTGCCATGAGATGTCCATACTCAGTACTCTGCCATGAGATGTCCATACTCAGTACTCTGCCATGAGATGTCCATACTCAGTACTCTGCCATGAGATGTCTATATTCAGTACTCTGCCATGAGATGTCCATACTCAGTACTCTGCCATGAGATGTCTATATTCAGTACTCTGTCTTAAGATGTCTATAATCAGTACTCTGCCATGAGATGTCTATACTCAGCACTCTGCCATGAGATGTCTATATTCAGTACTCTGCCATGAGATGTCTATATTCAGTACTCTGCCATGAGATGTCCATAATCAGTACTCTGCCATGAGATGTCTATATTCAGTACTCTGCCATGAGATGTCTATATTCAGTACTCTGTCTTGAGATGTCTATAATCAGTACTCTGCCATCAGATGTCTATATTCAGTACTCTGCCATGAGATGTCTATACTCAGTACTCTGCAATGAGATGTCTATATTCAGTACTCTGTCTTGAGATGTCTATAATCAGTACTCTGCCATGAGATGTCTATATTCAGTACTCTGCCATGAGATGTCTATACTCAGTACTCTGCCATGAGATGTCTATATTCAGTACTCGGTCTTGAGATGTCTATACTCAGTACTCTGCCATGAGATGTCCATACTCAGTACTCTGCCATGAGATGTCCATACTCAGTACTCTGCCATGAGATGTCTATACTCAGTACTCTGCCATGAGATGTCTATATTCAGTACTCTGTCTTGAGATGTCTATAATCAGTACTCTGCCATCAGATGTCTATATTCAGTACTCTGCCATGAGATGTCTATACTCAGTACTCTGCCATGAGATGTCTATATTCAGTACTCTGTCTTGAGATGTCTATAATCAGTACTCTGCCATGAGATGTCTATATTCAGTACTCTGCCATGAGATGTCTATATTCAGTACTCTGCCATGGGATGTCCATACTCAGTACTCTGCCATGAGATGTTCATACTCAGTACTTGTTAAATAATATGTGATATATTATTAATTGGTATTTAATATAAAGGATGTATTACACTACACACTGACACCATCTATAGTAATACACTTGTCAATGGGAGGTCTGTATGAGGACGTCAAGGCCTACAGGGAGTGCAGAATTATTAGGCAAGTTGTATTTTTGAGGATTAATTTTATTATTGAACAACAACCATGTTCTCAATGAACCCCAAAAACTCATTAATATCAAAGCTGAATATTTTTGGAAGTAGTTTTTAGTTTGTTTTTAGTTTTAGCTATTTTAGGGGGATATCTGTGTGTGCAGGTGACTATTACTGTGCATAATTATTAGGTAACTTAACAAAAAACAAATATATACCCATTTCAATTATTTATTTTTACCAGTGAAACCAATATAACATCTCAACATTCACAAATATACATTTCTGACATTCAAAAACAAAACAAAAACAAATCAGTGACCAATATAGCCACCTTTCTTTGCAAGGACACTCAAAAGCCTGCCATCCATGGATTCTGTCAGTGTTTTGATCTGTTCACCATCAACATTGCGTGCAGCAGCAACCACAGCCTCCCAGACACTGTTCAGAGAGGTGTACTGTTTTCCCTCCTTGTAAATCTCACATTTGATGATGGACCACAGGTTCTCAATGGGGTTCAGATCAGGTGAACAAGGAGGCCATGTCATTAGATTTTCTTCTTTTATACCCTTTCTTGCCAGCCACGCTGTGGAGTACTTGGACGCGTGTGATGGAGCATTGTCCTGCATGAAAATCATGTTTTTCTTGAAGGATGCAGACTTCTTCCTGTACCACTGCTTGAAGAAGGTGTCTTCCAGAAACTGGCAGTAGGACTGGGAGTTGAGCTTGACTCCATCCTCAACCCGAAAAGGCCCCACAAGCTCATCTTTGATGATACCAGCCCAAACCAGTACTCCACCTCCACCTTGCTGGCGTCTGAGTCGGACTTGAGCTCTCTGCCCTTTACCAATCCAGCCACGGGCCCATCCATCTGGCCCATCAAGACTCACTCTCATTTCATCAGTCCATAAAACCTTAGAAAAATCAGTCTTGAGATATTTCTTGGCCCAGTCTTGACGTTTCAGCTTGTGTGTCTTGTTCAGTGGTGGTCGTCTTTCAGCCTTTCTTACCTTGGCCATGTCTCTGAGTATTGCACACCTTGTGCTTTTGGGCACTCCAGTGATGTTGCAGCTCTGAAATATGGCCAAACTGGTGGCAAGTGGCATCTTGGCAGCTGCACGCTTGACTTTTCTCAGTTCATGGGCAGTTATTTTGCGCCTTGGTTTTTCCACACGCTTCTTGCGACCCTGTTGACTATTTTGAATGAAACGCTTGATTGTTCGATGATCACGCTTCAGAAGCTTTGCAATTTTAAGAGTGCTGCATCCCTCTGCAAGATATCTCACTATTTTTGACTTTTCTGAGCCTGTCAAGTCCTTCTTTTGACCCATTTTGCCAAAGGAAAGGAAGTTGCCTAATAATTATGCACACCTAATATAGGGTGTTGATGTCATTAGACCACACCCCTTCTCATTACAGAGATGCACATCACCTAATATGCTTAATTGGTAGTAGGCTTTCGAGCCTATACAGCTTGGAGTAAGACAACATGCATAAAGAGGATGATGTGGTCAAAATACTCATTTGCCTAATAATTCTGCACGCAGTGTATATTTGAAATCTCCATATATGACAATGTCGAAGCCCATACATTAGTAAGACACGCCTGTATCTATGGTATGAATGACTGGCAGAGACAGAGAAGAGGTCGTCTTCTTGCACTCACTCTGTTGGGGGTGTTGGCTGCTGAACATGATTGAAGACACAGATGGAGCCTGAGAAGGAATTCCTCCCCTTCAGAAAGGATACTTTAGGGACATTCATATTCACGCATGAACAATAGACTAAGACTTTTCCTAAACTATTTTTGTAAGTAATCAACTTTTATGAAGACCGAAAATAAATCACATTATTCATTTTTTATATAACTATTGTTGAATCCTGATAATGAGTCCTCCGGGTGTTCCTTACTCCAGATAACGCAAACAATATAATTGGAGAGGATTACCAAATCAGTTTGATATTTTTCATATATATTTATTTTACATTTGAAGTTATATTGCAATTGGCAAGCCACCATGCCGCTATATAAAAGCTTGAAGAGGGGGAAAGTAAACAAAAAAATAATTTTCAAGCTTTATTAAGTTGGAGAATCTAATCTTCTGAAGGAGGACAACAAGTGCCAACGTACCAAGATGTGCTGATGACATAAGCCCAGCCTTGAATCTACTGAGGTTTAGAGATGTCGCGAACATAAAATTTTACGTTCGCGAACGGCGAACGCGAGCTTCCGCGGATGTTCGCGAACGGGCGAACCGCCGTAGACTTCAATAGACAGGCGAATTTTGAAACCCACAGGGACTCTTTCTGGCCACAATAGTGCTGGAAAAATTGTTTCAAGGGGACTAACACCTGGACTGTGGCATGCCGGAGGGGGATCCATGGCAAAACTCCCATGGAAAATTACGTAGTTGACGCAGAGTGTGGCAAGTTGAATTCGCAATGTGATTAATATAACCTGCATTAATCGCATTGCGAATTCAACTTAGAGCTAAGTTCCTAATGGTTGTATTGCTAGAATTGACGAATATAACGAATATAGCACTAAATTCTCAATCTTCGTTATATTCTAGCAATACAACCATTAGGAACCCAGATCTAAGTTGAATTCGCAATGCGATTAATATAACCTGTATTAGGCTGAGTTCACACGAGCGTGTCCGGATAAGGTCCGGATGCTTTTCGGCAAACCCGCGCGAGTAGGTACCCAATTGCAGTCAGTTTTGACTGCGATTGCGTTCCGTTGTTCAGTTTTTATCGCGCAGGTGCAATGCGTTTTGCACGCGCGTGATAAAAAACTGACTGTGGTACCCAGACCCGAACTTCTTCACAGAAGTTCAGGTTTGGGTTCGGTGTTGTGTAGATGTTATTATTTTCCCTTATAACATGGTTATAAGGGAAAATAATAGCATTCTTTAATACAGAATGCTTAGTAGGTGGTCAATTGAGGGTTAAAAAATAAAAAATAATTAACTCACCTCCTCCTCTTTATCGCGTAGCTGCCGGTCTGACGTCACCACAGGTCCTTTAGCCGGCAGCTCATGATTAAAGAAGTAAGAAGAGACCGGCAGCTACGCGATCAAGAGGAGGAGGTGAGTTAATTATCTTTTATTTTTTAACCCTCAATTGACCACCTACTAAGCATTCTGTATTGAAGAATGCTATTATTTTCCCTTATAACGATGTTATAAGGGAAAATAATACAGTGAATAGACTGTCTCCTAGCAACCATGCGTGAAAATCGCACCGCATCCACACTTGCTTGCGGATGCTTGCGATTTTCACTCAGCCCCATTCACTTCTATGGGGCCTGCGTTGCGTGAAAAACGCACAATATAGAACATGCTGCGATTTTCACGCAACGCATAAGTGATGCGTGAAAATCACCGCTCATGTGCACAGCCGCATAGAAGTGAATGGGTCTGGATTCAGTGTGGGTGCAATGCGTTCACCTCACGCATTGTACCCGCGCGGAAATCTCGCCCGTGTAAACTCAGCCTTAATCGCATTGCGATTACAACTTAGATCTGAGTTCCTAATGGTTGTATTGCTAGAATTGACGAATATAACGAATATAGCACTATATTCTCAATCTTCGTTATATTCTAGCAATACAACCATTAGGAACCCAGCTCTAAGTTGAATTCACAATGCGATTAATATAACCTGTATTAATCGCATTGCGATTACAACTTAGTCAAATTTGTGACACTGCAGCTTCAGAATGAATCTAAGATGGATGCTGTCCTTGCTTTTTGATAGGAGGTGGGAGGGTCTGGGATGGAGGGTAAGCTGCTGATTGGCTGGAATGTGTCTGCTGACTGTGAGGTACAGGGTCAAAGTTTGCTCAGTGATGATGTATAGGGGGCGGACCGAACATTGCATATGTTCGCCCGCCGTGGCGAACAAGCTATGTTTGCCGGGAACTGTTCGCTGGCGAATAGTTCGGGACATCTCTACTGAGGTTGTGAGTATGGAAATAATAAATTTTATTGCTGATAAGAGTAGCTTACAATTTATGTTTATGCCTAGTGAACAGTTAGATCTGCAGAAGATATGGTTTGATTTATATGCAGAATGTGAACAGGAAAATAAGAATATAGACTGTAATCGTATTTTAGTCAGTAAGGAGAAGGAGAAAATAAGGAATATTGTCCATATGGTGAAGGTCTTTCACAGACTAGTGTCAGATAGATCCATGTATAATTGTTCCAGTGAAGTTCCAACCACAGATGCTTTTATCTGTGAAGATGCATCAACTGAGGGTGGAATTGGCATTAAAGTAGAGGAAAATAAGAATAATGACGATTTGAGAACCCAGCAGAATGAGATAAAACACATATATTAGATCTCTGCTGCAGGTGATCTTAATCGTATAGCTGAGGAAGGGTCAGTACAACAAGAGAAGACATTGCAGATCTCTGCTGAAGGTGACTTTGTGTCAGTAGACAATGAAAGGTCTATACACCAGCAGACATTGCATATTAAAGAGGCCAACTTACAATTAAAATTGCAGAAGCAATTAATGAAAATATGAAAAGAAATCCCCACATATGATGCAAACCTCCATGTGTGCAGGAATTCAGAGATTTTTGAGAGCCACGCAGACAAATTAGAATCAAATGAACAAATGAATCGATTATTTAGATTGTGGCTTCCTGTGAATTTTTCTAGGAGTCTAGCAATGAAACAGGTTGATGATAAGGATTCAAACTTGTGGATTTTTCATAATGATGTTCAAAGATTAAAAGAGCTGATTTGGTGCACTAGAAGTGACAGCATGCCCACATATGAAATTCTAAAGGAATTAAAAATTGGCAGAAAGGAATCCACATTTGGATTTATGTCCATGTTTGAACGGACATACAAAGAGGTTATTGAGAATGCCAAACCTTCACATATCATTCACATGTTTGTCAGAAAGTTCACATTTTTAGAGCCTTCTATATTAGTGTTGGCATCAGAGAAACAAACATTATTTCAGGCTGCAAAGTTTCTGGACATTATAAGGAAGCAAATGAAGCAGAACGTGTCTCCATCACATATCAGAAGTATAGATAAAACAGCGGTAGATGTAAAAATAGACAGAATCCGGCCTAAAAAGACTAAAATATCATATACAAGTTAAAGAAGCAAAGATACTCTTTATGAGGAACGTAGAAAGTTACATGTAATGTTTAGACCCTATCATATGATAAAATCATTTACACACACAAATCCACGGACACCAATTGTCACTGAACATAACTCTCAGTGTCAATCTACAAATAGACCGACTTCAGAGCAGGGTCTACAGAGGGAACAAGGTAAGATTTCTAAGGTAGATACCAGTCTAGAGACCAAAGGTAAAGACATTCAAAACCAGATGGGTTCTAAATGTGATTATCCTGTTATTATTGATGAAAAACTTAGGAAAATACAGTCAATGGATTTCTTAAATTAACTAAAAGATTTTGACATTTCTAAACCAGTCACATTGAACAGGATATTCCGGGATCTCATCAATAGCATAACTGTAGATGATTCAAATGGTACCTTTGTTGTGTTCTTGTGAAGTTCACCCAAGGCAAAAACTGACTTTTATTTATATGTAAATAAGGGCTCTCAAGTGCCCAGGGGCGGCGTTCACTTCGTTAGAGCCCAGGCTGCTCTGCCAATTGCTCATATCCCCACCCCAGACTCTGCCTCTGCCGCCCTTCTCTTCCCTTGCGTCCTCCTTCTTTCCCAGCGAGATCCCGCGCTTGTGCTCTCCCTCGCTGGGCCGGGGCATGCGCAAAACGATGCCCATTGTGGGCACGGCATCACCATAGCTACTGCGCCTCTGGTCCATCTCCTTGACGCTGCTTTTGCGCAGTTGGCCAGGAGAGCACAGGCGCAGGATCTCGCTGGGAGAGGAGGAGGACACAAGGGAAGAGAAGGGCGGGCAGAGGCTGGGGCGGGGATATGAGCAAAAGAGGCAGAGCAGCCTGGGCTCCAGCTAAGTGAACGCCGCCCAGGCTCGGACTGGCCCACAGGGGTACAGGGGAATCCCCCGGTGGGCCCCTGAGCACGATGGGCCCCTAGTCTCCCACCCCCTGCACAAGTGGCAGATAACACAGTAGACTTACTGCATATATACATATATTCAATGTATAGCACCTCAACCAGCCTATGTTCATATAAAAAACTTGTTTATTATATTTAAATGTATGCATACGGTGGGCCCCCAAAATAAATTTTACTGGTAGATCCTAGGTACCCCATTCCGACGCTGGCGCCGCCCCTGGGAACTTGCAAGCCTTCATTTACATATGAATAAAAGTCCGTTTTTTGCCTTAGGTGAACTTCACAAGAACACAACAAAGATACCATTTGAATCATCTACAGTTATGCTACAGCGCTATGTAAGCGGTCTATAATGTCAAAATGTGGTGACAGGTCCCTTTAATAGAGTAATATGTCATATCTTATGCAGAATATTACTTTATTAAATAGGTAAAGATGTGGTTTTACTGTAGAAAGATATGTGTGATCAATTAAATGAATCAATATAATTTTTATTTATAAAAATTCCACAAAGATACACGACTGAAGGAATAAAGATAAAAAGGCTACACTTACATAAAAGATTTTGTATTAGGATAATATTTTCAATAACATATAAACATCTACATTATGTTGAAATATAATATGGTAATAAATGAATGGTATGGTACACTGTGATACTATAGGTTTGGTATAATCACCAACTTTGGTGTAGCAATAGGAAAGAAGAAGAAGATATCTTCAATCAAGACTAAAGTGAACAGGAAATGTAATGTTTTCTAGAGACTGTGATATTCATAAAGACATAAACATAAAGACTGATGTGCACAGAGTCCCAGGAAAAGACTTGGAGGTTAACAAATCTGTGTTATATTCTGGGAAAGGTGTGAAGATAAGGGGCACTGGAGAGTGACCCAAGACAAGGGTGAAGAGTATCTGAAGCACACCTGTCCATAGACAGCTCCAGAGGTAAAGTTCATAGAAAGAAAGTTCTGTCCACACAGAAAGGAGGTCTGTGACAGAAGGACTGGCATCAAAAATGGAGAACTGATCTCAAGAAGAGCGAGTGCTGAAGAGCTTCAGTAAGTGATTTAGAGTTAGAATAACTAGAGTTCAAGAAGTGAGATATTTAGCGCCTAGGTTGTTTTTTTTTGTTTTGTTTTTCTTCATGAAAAAGCTATTCAATTGGATTGCCATAAACACCTCTACGAAGTTCAGGAATCTGCTACTTGTGATACAAAAGCTAAAAGCTTTGTTAAAGGACTACGTTCATTTCATTTGATCAAGGACAATCATGCCGAGAGCGTGAAAACCTCAGATGAGGCAAAATGGACAGTTACTCCAAATTCCTTATAAAGTTCTACCATGTTAAACCTGGTGAGAAAGAAGGGGAATGACAAAGAAGACACAGCTGTTCAGAGTGAGTTACATGACGCTTCTGAAGAAGATCAAGGAATTCCTGGTATGCAAGTCAAAATCTGTGCCCAGGAAAGCTGTACAAGTAGTAAGAAGTGATAGATTTTGTACATGAACATCATTGGGATAATATAATACAATTCAATTTAAGGAGTGCACATCATCTACATACGGTTTTATCAATTCTATCATAGACTTTATGTGAGTCAAATTTAAGATGAATAAGTGAAACTACAGTATCAAGGCCATGACAAGACCATAGGAAGATGATGAAGAGAAGAAGATGCCTAGTAAGATATTAGAATAGTTCGTTAATCTAATTCATCAGTATTCAAGCACTGTTTACCATATGTTCAGCAAATATTATTATTTTGTTGTCAAATAAATAATTGATGGACAATTAATATAAAGAAGAAAAGAAGAATGAAGAGTCCAAGATAATCGTAGAATTTGATTTTGTGGGTTCGAAAAGATTATCTCACCCTCAAGAGGGGGAAATGTTAAATAATATGTGATAAATTATTAATTGGTATTTAATATAAAGGATGTATTACACTACACACTGACACCATCTATAGTAATACACTTGGCAATGGGAGGTCTGTATGAGGACGTCAAGACCTATATTTGAAGTCTCCATATATGACAATGTATAAGCCCATACATTAGTAAGACACGCCTGTATCTATGGTATGAATGACTGACAGAGACAGACAGACAAGAGGGGTTGTCTTCTTGCACTCACTCTGTTGGGGGTGTTTGCTGCTGATCTAAACTATTCCCGAAGGGGAACAGAGGGAGATAAAACGTAACATTTAATGAGTGTCAATATAAAAGCTGCATTACACACAAGGACTAATACATACAACAAAAAACTGATAGACAGCGACCCGACTAGGGTCAAAACAAAATTAGGATAATACCTAATTTGCAACACAAAAAGAAAAGGAATGGTCTCACTAATCAGTAGATGCAGATGGAATGGGTTCTACAGGAAAAATTTATCGATTAGGTCACCAGCTGTCTAGATCCACTGGATATGGTGGGCAGAAGTACCATCCAACAGGAGATGCCGAGATCCCTAAGCAACCCTGTCCAGGGATGGGGTCTAGCAAGCCCTACCTACCTACACAGAGCACTCGCTCCAAAAGGGGAGACCCCATCGGAATACCTGTCCCTGTACCCAGGCAGAATCCCTAAAAAGGCCTTACATAAATGAGCTCAAGTAATCAACTTTTATGAAGACCGAAAAGAAATCACATTATTCATTTTTATATAACTATTGTTGACTCCTGATGATGAGTTCTCCGGGTGTTCCTTACTCCAGATAACGCAAACAATATAGTTGGAAAGAATCAGTTTGATATTTTTCACATACAAACCGGATTCCATAAAAGTTGGGACACTAAACAAATTGTGAATAAAAACTGAATGCAATGATGTGGAGATGGCAAATGTCAATATTTTATTTGTAATAGAACGTAGATGACAGATCAAACGTTCAATCCGAGTAAATGTATCATTTTAAAGGAAAAATACGTTGATTCCAATTTTCACGGTGTCAACAAATCCCAAAAAAGTTGGGACAAGTAGCAATAAGAGGCTGGAAAAAGTAAATTTGAGCATAACGAAGAGCTGGAAGACCAATTACCACTAATTAGGTCAATTGGCAACATGATTGGGTATAAAAAGAGCTTCTCAGAGGGGCAGTGTCTCTCAGAAGCCAAGATGGGTAGAGGATCACCAATTCCCACAATGTTGCGCAGAAAGATAGTGGAGCAATATCAGAAAGGTGTTACCCAGCGAAAAATTGCAAAGACTTTGCATCTATCATCATCAACTGTGCATAACATCATCCGAAGATTCAGAGAATCTGGAACAATCTCTGTGCGTAAGGGTCAAGGCCGTAAAACCATACTGGATGCCCGTGATCTCCGGGCCCTTAAACGACACTGCACCACAAACAGGAATGCTACTGTAAAGGAGATCACAGAATGGGCTCAGGAATACTTCCAGAAACCATTGTCAGTGAACACAATCCACCGGGCCATCCGCCGCTGCCAGCTGAAACTCTACAGTGCAAAGAAGAAGCCATTTCTAAGCAAGATCCACAAGCTCAGGCGTTTTCACTGGGCCAGGGATCATTTAAAATGGAGTGTGGCAAAATGAAGACTGTTCTGTGGTCAGACGAGTCACGATTCGAAGTTCTTTTTGGAAATCTGAGACGCCATGTCATCCGGACCAAAGAGGACAAGGACATCCCAAGTTGTTATCAACGCTCAGTTCAGAAGCCTGCATCTCTGATGGTATGGGGTGGCATGAGTGCGTGTGGCATGGGCAGCTTGCATGTCTGGAAAGACACCATCAATGCAGAAAAGTATATTCAGGTTCTAGAACAACATATGCTCCCATCCAGACGTCATCTCTTTCAGGGAAGACCCTGCATTTTTCAACAAGATAATGCCAGACCACATTCTGCATCAATCACAACATCATGGCTGCGTAGGAGAAGGATCCGGGTACTGAAATGGCCAGTCTGCAGTCCAGATCTTTCACCTATAGAGAACATTTGGCGCATCATAAAGAGGAAGGTGCAACAAAGAAGGCCCAAGACGATTGAACAGTTAGAGGCCTGTACTAGACAAGAATGGGAGAGCATTCCTATTTCTAAACTTGAGAAACTGGTCTCCTCGGTCCCCAGACGTCTGTTGAGTGTTGTAAGGAGAAGGGGAGATGCCACACAGTGGTGAAAATGGCCTTGTCCCAACTTTTTGGGGATTTGTTGACACCATGAAATTCTGATTCAACATATTTTTCACTTAAAATGGTACATTTTCTCAGTTTAAACTTTTGTTCCGTGATTTATGTTCTATTCTGAATAAAATATTAGAAGTTGGCACCTCCACATCATTGCATTCAGTTTTTATTCACAATTTGTATAGTGTCCCAACTTTTTTGGAATCCGGTTTGTATATTTATTTTACATTTGGAGTTATATTACAGTACTCTGCCACAAGATGTCCATACTCAATACTCTGTCATGAGATGTCTATGCTCAATACTCTGTAACAAGATATATATGCTCAATAGAAAGAAATGGGGATTTAGCCAGCACATCCCAGTGCGCAGGTGCATGTCACCATGGCTGGAAGCACAAAAGCAAAAACAAACACAATGCACCAGCGCTCTGCAAACACAAAAAATCAAGTAAATACAATTGTGCCGTACTCACTTTAAAAAATGTACTCATGCTAAAGCTACGTTATAAATGTGAGATTCTTGGCAAATACATTTTGTACAAAATTATTTGTGCCTGTCCGCCAAAGACTGGGTGACGTGACAGGAACCTACACTAAATACTACACCCACTGGTGCCATACCAGCCTCCATTAAATTCAGGGAATGCATTTCCACATGCATTCTGAGCCCACTCTGTATTGGTGTGGAGTGGTGCACTCCTAACTAACCTGTCCGTCTCATAGGCTGATTTTAATTAATGCAGATATAAACCTGTAGCCGCTCTCCCTGCATTTATTGGAGGCCATTTGGCACCAGGAGAGGTGAAATACAGAGTGGGCTGAGTATGCACATGGAACCTGCATCACCTGAATTTAATGGAGACCGGTATGGCAGCATTGGAGGTAGTAATTAGCGTAGGTTCCCATCCTAAAGAGATCGCCTTGATGCTGGCGGACAGGCAGAAATGATTTTGTACAAAATGTATTTGCCAAAAATCTCATATTTATAATGTAGCATTAGTACATTTTCTATAGTGAGTATGGCAATGCCGTATTTACTTGATTATTTGTGTTTGCAGAGTGCTGGGGTGTTGTGTTTGTTATTGCTCGTACAGTCTGGTGGAGCAATATGATCCTCTTTTGGACCCGCTATATAGACGATATTTTTCTGATCTGGAATGACAGTAAAGAAAAAATTGGTAATTTTATCTCTGCTCTTAATGACAATGATGTAGGGTTGAGTTTTACTAGTGAGATACAGTCTGAATGCATTACTTTCCTTGATGTGGAGGCTAGATCAACAGCTGGTCATCTCACTTCGTAAACCAACTGCCACCAATAACATCCTTCATTGGAGCAGCTACCATCCTTTTGCAGTGAAAAGAGGCATTCCAAGAGGACAATACCTGTGCGTTCGCAGGAATTGTTCTAGTAAGGAGAACTTTTATAATGAATCAAAAAAGTTGCAAAACAGGCTACTTCAGAGAGGTTATCCCAGATCCATTTTGAGGGAGGCCTTTCAGGTAGCAGAAAATAGCAATAGAAGTGATTTATTGGTACCCAGAACGAAGAATAAAAATGATGCAAGTCTGATTCGCTTGATCTCAACTTTTGATGTAGCCAACAGGGAGATTTTAGCCATTTTGAGAACCTATTGGCCCATTTTGACCATTTCCCCCTTTCTACAAATTACATACCGTAAGGGTAGGAGTCTAAAAGATAGACTCGTACATAGCCATTACACCGGTGTGAAAAAAGAGGGCACTTGGCTTGACAGAAAACCGAAGGGGATGTTCAGATGTGGGGCGTGTAAGGCCTGTAAATACATATGTGCAACTAAAACAATAACTTGCTCCATGACCAATCACACTTACTCCATAGGCGACTTTGTAAACTGTAAAACTAGGGGAGTTATATATATCTGTCAATGTACCTGCCCCAAGGACTACATTGGAAAGACCTACAGAGAGCTGAGACGGAGAGTGTGCGAACATATTAATGACATAGTCAAAAAGAACGACACCTCTGTAGCTAATCACATGATCCAACATCATAAGGGGGATCTTAGCTCCCTTAACTTCACCGTATTAGAGGTTATCCCTATGCCCCTGAGACAGGGCGACTGGGACCGGAGGATATTCCAAAAGGAATCCGAATGGATTTATCGTTTCCGGTCCCAGTCGCCAGGAGGCCTTAATGAACGACTTACCTATACATGCTTTATATGACTTGGTTCTTCTTTTTTCAGATATAGCCTTCTCCTCTGCTATTGTAGTTTTCCCTATCCTGACCATGTAGGTGCGAGAAGCACCCTTTATCTATAGGTGACATTTGTATCACATGTCCCTTTATTTTATTCTCTTGCATTCATGAGTTCCCCTTTATTTTCAGTGGGGCTCATGCAATATATGTGTAAGTAACTAATTGCTACTACCTGTGTGTTGTCTTTTCTCCTTTCTGTGAATACTGTGGCTGGTGAATCGGTATCAGAACATTAGGATTATCTAATCATGTATTAGGGTTCTATATGGGTTTTTGATCACTCTTTTACATAAATTGTTTACCCCTATACATTTTCGATCACCTCCGATATTCTCCAGCGCTTCCTGGTGTGCTTTTGAGGATATGCGTTCCACATGCCAAATGCCGAAAGTACGCTGTTTTGGCGTCCGGAATCTGCAGGTGATACCGGTGCGCGCACACTAGCCACGGTGATACCGGTGCGCGCACACTAGCCACGGTGATACCGGTGCGCGCACACTAGCCACGTCAGCTCCCCAGATATCCACATTTTATGTGCAACGGGCTCCACTGATCAGTAAGTGTTACACACACACCCATATAATCATGGGGCGTTTTACTAGTCTTTGTTACATCATCCTTTTTGATTGCAGGTTAATTATTCACTGACAGTTTTTTCTTCATCATCTATATCATATCCAACAAGCCGTTTATAGGAGCTAAGTATTATCTTCATTTACCTATTGGTTTATCTGTATTCCCTATGAATATTTATTGTTTATCACCCCCTGATGCCAGGCGCAGGTGAAACGCGTTGGGGTTTAGTACAAACATATAGATATCATGTTGTTTTTCCTTGGGCTAATCTATATATCCCAAAGGATTTGTCATGTATCCATTATCCAAGTAGGGCTTTATTAGGGTTGTAGATAGATATAGGTACGGGGACAGGGTACTTCCACCATTAGGGGGTATCCCTGGACACAGGGCCTAGATCTCCAGGGATATTTAGGGAAAGATACTCCTTATCAAATAACAATAATCCCCCCCCCACCTGTCTCCTTATAGTTATATAAGTCACCTATGTGATCATCTATCTCTCCCTATAAGTATTTATCTCGTTATCCTATTCATAGTAGGAGTTTTTTCTAAAAAGTATCTTTCTTTAAACATAGGATATCACTTGATCAGTTTTTTGCTCCGTTACCCCCTTATACTAATAAAGGTATTGTTTCAACAAGCACGTTACTTTCTTTCTACTTACGTACACTCACCTAAAGAATTATTAGTGCCCCCATACTAATATGGTGTTGGACCCCCTTTTGCCTTCAGAGCTGCCTTAATTCTACGTGGCATTGATTCCACAAGGTGCTGATGCCATTCTTTAGAAATGTTGGCCCATATTGATAGGATAGCATCTTGCAGTTGATGGAGATTTGAGGGATGCACATCCAGGGCACGAAGCTCCTGTTCCACCACATCCCAAAGATGCTCTATTGGGTTGAGATCTGGTGACTGAGGGGCCATTTTAGTACAGTGAACTCATTGTCATGTTCAAGAAACCAATGTGAAATGATTAGAGCTTTGTGACATGGTGCATTATCCTGCTGGAAGTAGCCATCAGAGGATGGAGACATGTTCTCATTCTGTTTACGCCAAATTCGGACTCTACCATTTGAATGTCTCAACAGAAATCGAGACTCATCAGACCAGGCAACAGTTTTCCAGTCTTCAACAGTCCAATTTTGGTGAGTTCGTGCAAATTGTAGCCTCTTTTTCCAATTTGTAGTGGAGATGAGTGGTACCCGGTGGGGTCTTCTGCTGTTGTAGCCCATCCGCCTCAAGGTTGTGCGTGTTGTGGCTTCACAAATGCTTTGCTGCAGACCTCGGTTGTAACGAGTGGTTATTTCAGCCAACGTTGCTCTTCTATCAGCTTGGATCAGTCGGCCCATTCTCCTCTGACCTCTAGCATCCACAAGGCATTTTCGCCCACAGGACGGCCGCATACTGGATGTTTTTCTCTTTTCACACCATTCTTTGTAAACCCTAGAAATGGTTGTGCGTGAAAATCCCAGTAACTGAGCAGATTGTGAAATACTCAGACCGGCCCGTCTGGCACCAACAACCATGCCACGCTCAAAATTGCTTAAATCTCCTTTCTTTCCCATTCTGACATTCAGTTTGGAGTCCAGGAGATTGTCTTGACCAGGAGCACCCCCCTAAATGCATTGAAGCAACTGCCATGTGATTGGTTGACTAGATAATTGCATTAATGAGAAATAGAACAGGTGTTCCTAATAATTCTTTAGGTGAGTGTATATGCAATACTCTGTCACAAGATGTCTATATGCAAGTGTTACGAGATGTCTGTGCTTGATATTCTGTCATGAGATGTCTGTACGCAATACTCTGCCATTAAATGTCTATATTGAATGTCTGATATTTAACTGAATTTGGAATCCAAAAGCAAAATTAAGTGGTAAAGGTGGACACATTGGTGTGGTGGTCTTCTCCCATGACCTCCTTGTCATATATCCAGTTTTGTAAGATCAGATGCAGTCAATTACTTGTTATTTATCATCCTGTTGCAATATTGCTTTTTGGGTAGTAGAACCCAGTTGGAGCAGCTCAGTAAGATCTCGATCATTCAACAAATAAAATGAATATTTTTGCCGGCTAATTGAGCAGATTGAGTGTCTCTAGAAGAACGTCTTGTAATTAAGACGTGAAAGTCAGAAAAATGGCCTGCGGAGGACACCATGCCCTGTTGGGTCTCTCCCCTCCGCCATCAGGATAAGAGGTAATCCGCCTCTTTCCTCCGCTTTCATCTCCAGTTTGAGGGTGAAAAGCTTTTCTGATTAATCTGCTCTCCATGAACTTAGATTTGTCTTGCTGGCACGTAGTGAATTTCCAGCTTTCCTGTAGAAGTCAATTAGCGGATTTAGTCACTTTGAAGGTAAATCCGCTGTTTATTAGGCTTTCTTCTTAATAGCCCTTGAACGGGGTAGCCAGATGTTTCTAAATCATAAATTTTCAGGATAATGGTTTGACGAGTCCCGCCACCGTAATAAGTACTCAATTCGGTCAGTGGACCGAAAAAAATCCCTGTAGGGGTCCTAAACTAAATAACTTTATTGTTGCATATCTAAAATCTAAAGACCTACAGGGATAGGTTAAAACTATCAGGAATGAAAGGGGGTGACGGTTCCTCACTTGCAATTGGTGCCACCTCACACTTTATGGACCATTTGGTTGTTTTATGGGCGCAGAGCCTGTCACAGAACTGAGGATAGCTAGACGACATTAATGATCAGGTGTAGTTTACATTTGTGGTACTGCTGTGCGAGACTGAGAGTTCATTAATAAACAATTAGGTGCAATCTAGGTTGCTACCATTGAATGTTATCTTACAGTCTCCCAGAAACTCGTAGCAATTGTTGCCAATGGTAATGGAATTGTTTGATTCGTGCAACTCACATTTGATCAATTAGCATTCAGACCGAGGGTACTAATCAGTTCTGTTGTGTGGCTTCATCAGGAGTTTGGAGCAACCGTAATCCCGCCATTCCCACCTAATAAGCGCAACTTGCATCTGTCACTGGGCTGAGATACATGTAGCACTCAAGATGCTGCACACGTCCTTCTGAGCGCTACATAAATGTATGAGCATTAACCAGTCTTCTGGTCTCATATGGGCAAAAAATAGTTCTGGTACAAAAGACTCCAAATTATATGGATGGTGATCAGGAGGAACCACCGGCTACCATAGAATATAACCAGCATTATGTGCAGAAACCTGAGACTAACAGGCAGGACGACTACTAAATGGTATTATCCTAACACAATGAGGTCATCATCCTAACAATTAAGTCATCGACCTAACAATGAGGTCATCATGCTAACGTAATAAGGTCCTCATCCTAAAACAATGAGGTCATCATCCTAACAATTAAGTTATGATCCGAACAATGAGGGCATCATCCTAATGTAACGAGGTCATCATCCTAACACAATGAGGTTATCATCCTAACCCAGTGTTTTGTAAGAGTATTTTACATAATTAAGTACTGATTGGTTCTTTCCCCTTTAATTATTATATCACCTTCTATGGCTACTTTCACACTAGCGTTCGGGGCTCCGCTTGTGAGCTCCGTTTGAAGGCTCTCACAAGCGGCCCCGAACGCATCCGTCCAGCCCCAATGCATTCTGAGTGGATGCGGATCCATTCAGAATGCATCAGTCTGGCAGCGTTCAGCCTCCGCTCCGCTCAGCAAGCGGATCAGTGCGGAGGCAAACGGATCCGTCCAGACTTACAATGTAAGTCAATGGGGACGGATCCGTTTGAAGATGACACTATATGGCTCAATTTTCAAACGGATCCGTCCCCCATTGACTTTCAATGTAAAGTCTGGACGGATCCGTCTGAACAACTTTCACACTTAGAATTTTTTCTAAACTATAATGCAGACGGATCCATTCTGAACGGATCCAAACGTCTGCATTATAGGAGCGGATCCGTCTGTGCAGACACCAGACGGACCCGCTCTGAACGCAAGTGTGAAAGTAGCCTATAATCTTCATAATGATATTCTTTGTGATGTAGTGAGTTAGGAATAGTTATATAACATATACAAAGACCCCCACTGTGCTGAGAAGGCCACGTTCCAGTGTAATTATCTTAAGGTGGGTTCACATCACATTTTTTTTATCCATTTAACGTATCCAAAAACATATACGTTAAACGGATGCCTCAGACTGATGCCACACAGTGACATCTTTCACCATAAAGTTCCATTGTAAAAAAAAAAAGTATACTGCAAGATACAAGAACATGGTGTGCTGTGTTTCTGTATCCTTTTTTTTCTAACATATATGTCAAAAGGAGGCATAAAACGTGATGTGAACCCGCCCTTAGAGACACGCGTACTGCACACTGGACATCCTTAGGAGGAGGGTCTGAAAAGTATAAACCTTTGTGCACAAAGACCCATAACTGGAACAACGCTGAGAATATCATCCGGGTAGGATGTTGTAGGTCACTATCTCTCTTTTGTATCACCATCGGTGATTATTGATAATTATTTATTCTGTATGTGATTTGTCTGTTTTACCTTATATTTAATCACACTTAATAAATATTTTTATCACTTAGCCTGTTTAAGCCTATTTATTCTCAAATCCAAGAATTCACATTCAAACACACAGTAAGGTCATCATCCTGATACAATAAGTTCATCATCCTAACGTAATGAAGTCATCATCTTAACATAATGAGGTCATCATCCTAATGGTTAAACACAAGAGGACTATTATGGGGTCAATATCATAAAGGTTTCAAGCAAGAGAACTATTGTGAAAGGTTAAACCAAGAATACTACTCATCATCCTAACACAATAGGGTCATCTTAACATAGTAAGGTCATTGCAAACCAAGGTCTTTAAGTTCCTCCGCTTTAATTTCATTTAGATGTTTAGATGTCTATTAGTTGTGATTAGAGATGAGCGAATTTTAAAAAAATTCGATTCGGCCGGTTCGGCAAATTTGCTTTGATCCTAATTTATTTGTAGTGAATCGCGTTAAAAAATGGCTATTTCCGGGCTGCAGAGAGCCTTTATAGGGGTGTAGAACACTGTGCCTTGCAGTAACATGCATAGGGAGTTTGCTGTAGTATTGAAATAATACTGTGAGTACGTATGACATGTAGATGACAGGAATCGCTCTTAGAATCACTGCACACTTCACTTATTTGGGCAGTTTCGGGGCTCAAGTATCAACTCAGCCTTACCGGTAGATGTTAGCGCCAAGAAGAAGCGCACTCCTTTTGCACCACACAGGTGTCTACAGAACCTGTTCTATTAAACACTTATTGATTATTTTGCCCTTCATCTGATCCGTCAGAACAATAACCCCCAAAAAACAAATCCTGTCTGTGGAGCATCCGCCTTCACATGGTCAGCATTTGGTCAGTAATCCATCAGTATTGCTAAAGCCAAAAAAAACAGGAGTGGATCTAAAACAGAGATGGCACGTGACTGGAATATTTACATATCTTCTGTGTTTTGTACCCACTCCTGCTTTTGGCTACTAATTCATAAGCCAATTCTGATGGGACCATACAGGCCTTACAGCTGCTACACAGACAGAATCCGCTGTGCGTCTCATTTTTCCTTCCTTCTGACAGATCTGAAGAAGGGTCAAATAAATGATGATGTCAGCCAGGCCGAAAGCCAAAATAGTGGACCAGTCATGAAGTGGGGAAGGGTGGGAACAGCATGGGAAGTCCACAGAGTGGACCTATGACATAGTGGTGAGGTGGAAGCAGCATGAGGAGACCACAGAGTCGCCCAATGACAGGGTCTGGAAATAGTAGCAGTATGAGGAGGCCACCGAGTGGCACAATGACAGAGTCTGGAGTTGGCAGCAGCATGAGGAGGCCACAGAGTAGCACAACAATAGAGTCTGGAGGTAGCAGCAGCATGAGTAGGCCACAGAGCAGCACAATGACAGAGTCTGGAGGTGGTAGCAGAATTAGGAGGCCACAGAGCAGCACAATGACAGAGTCTGGAGGTGGCAGCAGCATGAGGAGGCCACAGAGTAGCACAACAATAGAGTCTGGAGGTGGTAGCAGAATTAGGAGGCCACAGAGTGGCACAATGACAGAGTCTGGAGGTGGCAGCAGCATCAGGAAGCCACAGAGGGGCCCAATTACAGAGTCTGGAGGTGGCAGCAGCATCAGGAAGTCACAGAATGGCACAATGACAGTGTCGATCGACCAAGATACTTCTGGGGGAACCTGCCTGCCATGAACAGGCCTCTAGTAGCTACAGACAATGACAAGACAAAGCGTCAAGATAGCTTTGAGCCCAGAAGAGTCGAGAAGTTCATCAAGATACGTCACTAAAGATTTTAACTGCAGCGCTGACCGCAGAATAAATTTTGTTTTTCGACTGAAGTACTTCAATAAAGATTTTAGAGCATATAACCGCAGCGCTGACCACTGAATTAATTTTGTTTTTCGACCAACATACTTTGTGACACAGTGAAGAGTATGGTCTTGGAGGACAGGTATTTTTCTCCCAGTGTGTGCTGCTGGGCTTATTTGCAGCCAGGTGGGGTCAAACACCGGACTGGATTTTAAGTGCCGGGCCGGGTTTTGAGAACACCTTGCTGTCCTTAAAAGACAGCTGGGCTCAGCAGCAAGTTGTCTCTGTTCCGTGCTAGAGGGCTGAGAGCCGCATGCGGGAAACAGGCCCCCTAAATCCTGTTGTGGACGGCTGGTGAAAAACTGCTAACATGGTGATTGTTTTGTTCTTTGGACTTTCCTTTGTGTGAACGAACACTAAGACTGAAAAATGTTGCTTTGTTTTTGCCTTGTGTGTGAATAAACACTGAAGTTTTATTTTACAGACTGTTTTTTTGCCTCTGTTCTGCGTCCGCTCACCCTGTCTGATGTGGCTGATGCAGGCACACGCAGTGAGGCTGGCCTGAAGGCCGAAATTTTTTTGTCTTTTCCAGGCACGGGTGTATGTCTTATATCAAGCCGGCAAGGTTACGACCTGACAAAATGGTGGCGGTCGTGAAAGCCCTCGTGGAGGCTAACTTGCAGCAGTGGGAGGCTAACAAGCAGCAGCAGGAAACTAACCAGCTGCTATTACAACATGTGATGGCATTACAAGCAGCAGGAGCGTCCCAGAACGTTTACGATGTCCGGAAAGCTGTCCGTGCGGCGATCCCTAAGATGACCCCCTCGGGCGACGTCGAGGCCTATCTGGTGGTATTCGAAGAGGTGGCCGTGAGGGAGAAGTAACCCCGAGACCAATGGGTTGAGGTTGTTGCTCCGTTCCTGGCGTCTGGAACCCAGTAGGTGTTTTTCGACCTACCAGATGATCAAGCGGCCGACTACTCAACCATAAAGGGTGAGATTCTGGCAACACTGGGGGTGAATGTATTGGTCCGGGCCCAGCGAGTGCATCAGTGGGAATTTAACCCGTCTGAACCCGCCAGACCGGTTGCAAAAATGGCTGCAGCCTAACGTACTGAGTCCCACTGCTATGCTGATGTGTTCTGGAGGGCTTTGCCGTACCCCTTCCAGCACTGGATCAGCCAGGTATCTCCTGGTAATGCCCTAAAGATGGTCGACCTGGTAGAGCGCTACAAGGCTACTAGAAATCTGCAGGGGGGTTCTTTTTGGGGGGGAGGGGGGGTTAAATCCTGGAAATCTCCACCCTCGACCAGGCGGCTAAGGCCAGCAAAACCCGCTCGGGATATTCTTCCTACAGACCCAGCTCCAATGGTCTGTTGGCGGTGTCAAGAGCCTGGTCACCTAAGGGCTGACTGTCCCCATCGGGGGGAACCCATGGACAGTGGCAGACCACGCCATTGCTATGGGGCCCGGAGCGCATGGAAGACCCCTCCCCCTATTTATACTCTGCACAAGACACAGTTTAATCATGGGGTATTGAGGCGGCAGGTGGCCCGCCCACTTGTGTTCCCCCACTATGTCCAGGAACTGACCCTTTTCTACTTATTCCCTGGCGATGCAGAGTCCGGACAACCAACCTAACCTCCTGCCGTTTGTCCATGCATTCTATTGAACCACCTCCCATTTGCCCATACATTCTAATACATTCTATTGAACCTCCTCCCGTTTGTCCATACATTCTATTGAACCTCCTCTCGTTTGTCCATACATTCTATTGAACCTCCTCTCGTTTGTCCATACATTCTAGTAAACACCTCCCATTTGCCCATACATTCTAAACCACCTCCGTTTTGCCCATACATTTTAAGCAAGAGAATTGAACGGCACTCCTCTAAAAGATAGGTGGTGCTCAGTGGTAAGGGGGGGTAACAGTATTGATAGAATACTACGGCACTCTGAAGAAATGTTATAATGATTTTTTTATTTCATTATTTTTGTTTCATTCTTTTAATCCATCCGCATAAATAATCACTGGCCAACGTTTCGGTCCTACATAGACCTTGGTCACTGCCTTAGTTTCTTAAGTAATGTAGATGGCGTCGCCATCCGCTATCTACATTACTACATTACTTAAGAAACTAAGGCCGTGACCAAGGTCTATGTAGGACCGAAACATTGGCCACTGATTATTTATGCGGATGGATTAAAACAATGAAACAAAAATAATGAAATAAATAAGAAATCATTATAAAGTTTCTTCAGAGTGCAGTGGCTGCCCATACATTTTGTTAGGGGTCAGCGTGACTTCAGGACATGCGCAGTATTACAATCGGCACGGCGTGCTGTCCGGAACAGATACTACATAGTGAGGCATGGACCCGATCTCCCCTCAGATACCTACCTGTGTATGAATTTTGTGTAAGTACTTAGGTGATACATACGTTTTGAAGTGTGTGTGACTTTTTGATCACATTTTATTATATTTTTTGGGGTAAGATAAGTGATGAAAAAATGGCACTGGTAGCAAAGGGGTTAAGATCTGGGGGATGGGCTATGTCAGGCGGGCTCCTGCCCTGCACTCGTTCAGCTGTGCTCACATACATATGGCGCCCTGTGTCCACTGTCCTGTGCCCACTCTGCTAAAGCCTGACATAGCCCATCTATGCCCGGCTTTACCAAAGCAGACAGGCAGGAGCAGCGATGTGCTTTTTAAGTTACTGCAACAAAGTTGGTTAATAAAAATTAAATAAAAAGATTTATCCCTAACGGTTTCATTAGGTCATGTATACATGTCTTTATTGGCAAATGGGGGTGTGGCAGAGGAGGAGCCAGGACAGGAGGTGGGATGGGCCAGGGGTGTGTAGTGGGCGGGGTTAGGGGGCCCAATTGAGATTCTTGCTATGGGGCCCAGTGATTTCTATGTATGCCCCTGCCCATGGACACTAACTATGGCTACCGCCCCTCAATGTATGCCAGGAGGCTGTGTGCAACCGGTACCTCCGAGACAATAAACAATAGTCACCTGTGCCAGGTGCAAGTGGGAGATACCCTGGCGGTGGCGCTGCTGAACTCAGCGAACCTGGTGTCCCTGGTAAGAGCTGCCCTGGTGTGGCCCGCCGAGTATACTGGCCGAAAAAGTCGGCGTTGTGTGCATCCATGGAGACTTATAGGACTATCCCACCGCAGTTGCGTAGGGATCGCCATAGCAGCCATAGCAATGGCTATGGGGCCCTATGCCACTGGGGGCCCGGGCCGCCGGCTGAGGATAAAAAAAAAAAATTCATGTGGCGAGTGGCGGTACGATAGGGGGCGGCCCCCCCCTCATCATTGGTGGCAGCGGAAGTTCAGATAGGAGTCCCAGCAGTGTAATGCTGGGGCTCTGATCAGGTACCATGGCAGCCAGGACGCTACTGAAGTCCTGTCTGCCCTGGCCAGTTACTCTGCAGCAATATACTTACATGCGCTGTGGCCGCCCGGCGCTCCTTCTTCTTGTAACTCGTCACAGGTCTGTGCGGCGCATTGCTATAAGCATAAGCAACGCGCCGCACAGACCTGTGAGTTACAAGAAGAAGGAGCGTCGTGCGGCCACAGCGCATGTAAGTATATTGCTGCAGAGTAACTGACCATGGCAGACAGGACTTCAGTAGCATCCTGGCTGATATGGTAACTGATTGGAGCCCCAGCATTACACTGCTGGGACTCCGATCGGAACTGCCGCTGCCACCAATGATGGGGGGGGTGTCACTACCAGAGCTTTGAGATGTTCTCACAGCTCTGTTTCTCCACCCCTGTGATGAAGTCTTTACTTTCTGTTTCCTTCCTCCCAGCTGTTCCTCCTGCGGTTGATTTCCCTGCCTTTAAATCACCCCTCCTCCTATTGTAGGGCGTGGATTATATTTCTCATTTCAGTTGTAGCTCTTGCTTGAGTATCTTCACTTGTAGCTATCAGTTCACTGGACCTGTGTTCTGCTGCAGCAAGCACTCCGGATATTGCCAGCTGTCCTTGGATCCGTCTTCTCTGCGGCTGCAGCTCCTTCAGCTAAGTGTGCAGACATTGTTGTGTACCTGGTTATTTTCTGACTGGATCTGAGGTGGCCACGGTTCCCTCCATATACTGAGCAGGGCACCGGTGGCCGTGCCCCTTCCACTATTGTAGGGGTTACAGTGGTCATCAGTCTTAGGTACGCGGGCATGCCTCGTTCTGCCATTTGGATCCGGGCATGTGCTTTAGCAGCATAGGGAGAGCTTTGAGGGTCTGACAGGGGTCACCCTTTATCCTCCCTAGTTTGGGTCCGGTCAGTAGCTCTTTTTACTGTGTATACTCTTGTTGCTCACATACAGCCGTGACATTATAATCCACCAAAACCGTCCTTTTTTGACATGGATCCGCTTTCTGGCCTGGTTGACCGCATGCAGGGTCTTTCTTTGGAAGTAGCGGATCTCCGTCAATCTATGACTCAGCTTCAAGCATTGGGCTCTGCTCCGGCTCATGGAGTCTGTTGCGAGCCAAAGGTCTCACTTCCGGAAACGTTCTCCGGGGGCAGTGAGAATTTTGTTCGCTTCAGAGAGGCATGCAAACTCCATTTTTGCTTGTGTCCTCTGGTAAGGAGGAGCAGAGGGTGAGGATTGTCATCTCCCTGCTCAGGGGTAATGCTCAGACTTGGGCTTTTTCGCTGCTATCAGGGGATCCCTCCCTTCGATCCGTGGAAAGATTTTTTGTGGCCCTGGGGCAGATATATGATGACCCGGATCGTGTTGCTCTGGCCGAATTTAACTTACGTGTTTTATGCCAGAACAAACTGTCTGCGGAGCTTTATTGTTCTGAATTTCGGAGATGGGCAGCTGATTCAGGTTGGAATGATGCTGCACTCCGGAGTCAGTTCTGTCATGGTCTCTCAGAGAGATTGAAAGATGCGTTTGCTTTCCATGAGAGACCAACGTCCTTAGAGTCTGCCATGTCATTGGCGGTACGCCTTGACAGGCGTCTAAGAGAAAGAAACAAGACCTCTCTGTCCAGCCATTGTCAGTCTAGGGGCAATGGTGCGGACTCATTCAGTGTGCAGGGGCCTCATCCTGTCTCGCTCCCCTCTGAGGAGGAGCCCATGCAGCTAGGTCGACTTGCCCCTGATAAAAGAGGATTTAGTCCTCAGAATATGGTGTGTTTTTGTTGTGGGGGCATAGGTCATTTGGCTAATGTTTGTCCGTCTAGGAGATTCTTGAACTGTACTAAGAGCGATAATAAGAGAAAAACCTCAAAAGGTAAATCATCAAATTCTGCTTCATCTGCTACTTTGGGCAAAGTTGATGTAGGAATTGATTATTTTCCTCTGACCTGCAGTTCCCGTTTTCTCCTGTCTGCCAGGGTGGCGCTAGAGAGCAAAGTCATTTCTTGTGAGATTTTTGTCGATAGTGGAGCGGCCGTCAATCTTATTGACACTCAATTTGTAGCCATGCATGGTTTTCAGGTTTGCACATTAGAAAAGGATATACCTGTTTTTGCTATTGACTCTGCTCCACTCTCACAGAGATCTCTGAAGGGCATTGTTCACAATATCCGGCTAGCTGTAGGTGACACTCATGTGGAGGATATATCTTGTTTTGTCCTTAACGGATTGCCTTCTCCTCTAGTTTTGGGGTTACCCTGGCTCACTAGACATAACCCCACTATTGATTGGCAAGGAAGGCAAATAAATGAGTGGAGTGACTTTTGTAGAGAGAATTGTCTCACAGCGACTTTTGCAGAGGTGTCTACTAAAACTGTGCCATCATTTCTCTCTGATTTCTCGGACGTGTTTTCCGAGAGCAGTGTTCAGGAGCTACCTCCTCACCGGGAGTTTGACTCTCCCATTAACCTCATTCCCGGCGCCAAGCTGCCAGAAGCACGCCTCTACAATCTCTCACAACCGGAAAGAATCGCAATGCAAACTTATATCTCCGAGAGTCTCGAGAAGGGGCATATTCGTCCCTCAAAGTCACCTGTGGCCGCAGGTTTTTTTTTTGTTAAAAAAAAAGATGGCTCTCTGAGACCTTGCCTAGATTTTAGGGAGCTGAACCGTATCACGATTCGCGATCCCTATCCCCTTCCTCTGATCCCGGACCTCTTCAACCAAATTGTTGGGGCCAAGGTGTTTTCCAATTTGGATTTGAGAGGCGCGTACAACCTGGTCAGGGTCAGAGAGGGGGATGAATGGAAAACGGCCTTTAATACCCCTAACGGGCATTTCGAGAATCTCGTTATGCCTTTCGGCCTGATGAATGCTCCGGCCGTCTTTCAGCATTTTGTTAATAGTATTTTCTACCAATTAATGGGGAAATTTGTATTGGTGTATCTTGATGATATTTTGATTTTTTCCCCTGATGTTCAGACCCATCAGGATCATCTTTTTCAGGTTCTGCAGATTCTGCGGGAAAATAAATTGTACGCCAAGCTGGAGAAATGTCTTTTTATGGTATCGGAGATTCAATTTCTGGGTTTTCTCCTCTCTGCTTCTGGTTTTCGCATGGATCCGGAGAAGGTCCGTGCTGTACTTGAGTGGGAGCTTCCTGAGAATCAGAAGGCATTGATGCGCTTTCTGGGTTTTGCGAACTATTACAGAAAGTTCATTTTGAATTATTCCTCTGTTGTCAAACCCCTCACTGACATGACAAAAAAGGGGGCGGATTTTTCCTCTTGGTCGGAGGAGACGCTTGCAGCCTTTTCTAAGATTAAAGAGAGTTTTGCGTCTGCTCCCGTCTTGGTGCATCCCGATGTTTCCTTACCTTTTATTGTTGAGGTGGATGCTTCCGAGGTGGGTGTGGGTGCAGTTTTGTCCCAGGGCCCTTCTCCTACCAAATGGCGACCCTGTGCCTTTTTCTCTAAAAAACTCTCCCCAGCAGAGAGAAACTATGATGTGGGAGATAGGGAGTTGTTGGCCATCAAGTTGGCTTTCGAGGAATGGCGCCATTGGTTGGAGGGGGCCAGGCACCCTATCACCGTTTTTACCGACAATAAGAATCTGGCATACTTGGAGTCGGCCAGGCGTATGAATCCGAGACAGGCCAGATGGTCTCTGTTCTTCTCCAGATTCAATTTTGTCGTTACATTCCGACCTGGGATCAAAAATGTGAAGGCTGATGCTCTCTCTCGCTGTTTTCCGGGAGGAGGAAACTCTGAGGACCCGGGTCCCATTTTGGCGGAGGGGGTAGTTGTTTCTGCTCTATATTCCGATTTGGAGGCCGAGGTCCAGGCTGCCCAGACTGAGGCACCTGCCCGTTGTCCTTCTGGGAAGTTGTTCGTGCCTCCTGAGCTACGTCACAAACTCTTCAAGGAGCATCATGATACGGTTCTTGCTGGTCACCCCGGGAGTAGAGCCACGGTAGATCTCATTGCTCGGAGATTTTGGTGGCCGGCTCTTCGTAAGTCGGTGGAGGGTTTTGTGGCTGCTTGTGAGACGTGCGCTCACGCTAAGGTCCCTCGTTCACGGCCTTCAGGTTCCCTTCTCCCGTTACCCATACCTTCCCGTCCTTGGACACACCTGTCCATGGACTTTATCACGGATCTTCCTCGTTCCTCGGGGAAGTCGGTGATCCTGGTGGTGGTGGACCGTTTTAGCAAGATGGCTCATTTCGTACCTTTCCCTGGTTTACCCAATGCTAAAACGTTGGCGCAAGCTTTTGTCGACCATATTGTTAAATTGCACGGCATTCCCTCTGATATTGTTTCCGATAGAGGCACGCAGTTTGTGTCCAGGTTCTGGAAGGCTTTCTGTTCTCGCCTGGGGGTTCGGCTGTCCTTCTCTTCTGCTTTTCACCCGCAGTCGAATGGTCAGACTGAGCGCCTCAATCAGAATCTGGAGACATATTTGCGCTGTTTTTTGGCAGAGAACCAGGAGGATTGGTGTTCATTTCTTCCTCTTGCTGAGTTTGCTCTGAACAACTGTCGTCAGGAATCTTCTGATAAGTCACCATTCTTTGGTGCATATGGGTTCCATCCGCAGTTTGGGACATTCTCGGGAGGGGCTCTTTCTGGTTTACCTGAGGAGGAGAGATTTTCCTCGTCTTTGTCTACCATTTGGCAAAAGATTCAGAGTAATCTTAGAAAGATGAGTGAGAAGTATAAGCGTGTGGCTGATAAGAGACGTGTGCCTGGTCCGGACCTGAATGTGGGTGATCTGGTGTGGTTGTCTACAAGAAATATTAAACTGAAGGTTCCCTCCTGGAAATTGGGTCCCAAGTTTATTGGGCCTTATAAAATCTTGTCAGTCATCAATCCTGTTGCCTTCCGTCTTGATCTTCCACGGGTTTGGAAGATACATAATGTATTTCACAGATCTCTCTTAAAACCATATGTCCAGCCCACGGTACCCTCCTCTTTGCCTCCTCCTCCGATTTTGGTTGATGGCAATCTGGAGTTTGAGGTTTCCAGAATTGTGGACTCTCGCATTGTCCGCGGTTCTCTTCAGTACCTCGTTCATTGGAAGGGTTATGGTCCTGAGGAGAGGATGTGGGTTCCGGTGTCGGACATTAAAGCCACTCGCCTCATCAGGGCATTTCATAGGGCTCATCCTGAGAAGGTGGGTCCTGGGTGTCCGGAGTCCACCCGTAGAGGGGGGGGGTACTGTCACTACCAGAGCTTTGAGACGTTCTCACAGCTCTGTTTCTCCACCCCTGTGATGATGTCACTACTAGAGCTTGGAGGAGTTCTCACTGCTCTGTTTCTCCGCCCCTGTGATGAAGTCTTTACTTTCTGTTTCCTTCCTCCCAGCTGTTCCTCCTGCGGTTGATTTCCCTGCCTTTAAATCACCCCTCCTCCTATTGTAGGGTGTGGATTATATTTCTCATTTCAGTTGTAGCTTGAGTATCTTCACTTGTAGCTATCAGTTCACTGGACCTGTGTTCTGCTGCAGCAAGCACTCCGGATATTGCCAGCTGTCCTTGGATCCGTCTTCTCTGCGGCTGCAGCTCCTTCAGCTAAGTGTGCAGACATTGTTGTGTACCTGGTTATTTTCTGACTGGATCTGAGGTGGCCACGGTTCCCTCCATATACTGAGCAGGGCACCGGTGGCCGTGCCCCTTCCACTATTGTAGGGGTTACAGTGGTCATCAGTCTTAGGTACGCGGGCATGCCTCGTTCCGCCATTTGGATCCGGGCATGTGCTTTAGCAGCATAGGGAGAGCTTTGAGGGTCTGACAGGGGTCACCCTTTATCCTCCCTAGTTTGGGTCCGGTCAGTAGCTCTTTTTACTGTGTATACTCTTGTTGCTCACATACAGCCGTGACAGGGGGAGGGGGACGGCGCACTGCCCACCAATGATTTTAATGCTGGGGAGGGTGCACTGCCCACCAATGATTTTAATACTGGGGGGGGGCGCACTGCCCACCAATGATTTTAATACTTGGGAGGGGAAGGGGAAGGGCGCACTGCCCACCAATGATTTTAATACCAGGGAGGGGGAGGGCGCACTGCCCACCAATGATTTTAATACTTGGGAGGAGAAGGGGGAGGGCGCACTGCCCACCAATTATTTTAATACAGGGGAGGGGGGTAAGGTGCACTGCCCACCAATGATTTTAACACTGGGGAGGGTGCACTGCCCACCAATGATTTTAATACCGGGGAGGGTGTACTGCCCACCAATGATTTTAATACCGGGGAGGCCGCACTGGGGGCTGATTGAGAGGCACTGACTGGGGGCTGATGGAGAGGCACTGTGGGCTGGTGAGAGGCACTGGGGTCTGATGGAGAGGCACTGGGGGCTGATGGAGAGGCACTGGGGGCTGGTGAGAGGCTACTGGGGGCTTCTATAAGGCTAATAGGGGCTGCTATAAGGCTACTGGGGGCTGCTATGAGGCTACTGGGGGCTGCTATGAGGCATGGGGCTCTTATCTAAAGTCTGATTGGGGGTCATTCATATTGGGGTCTGAGCTGAGGTGGTCACCGATTGGAGCCCCAGCATTACCCTGCTGGGACTCCGATCGGAACTGCCGCTGCCACCAATGATGGGGGGGAGGGGGGCGCACTTCCCACCAATGATTTTAATACTGTGGAGGGTGCACTGCCCACCAATGATTTTAATACTGGGGGGGAGGGCGCACTGCCCACCAATGATTTTAATACCGGGGAGGGGGAGGGCGCACTGCCCACCAATAATTTTAATACTTGGGAGGGGGAGGGCGCACTGCCCACCAATGATTTTAATCCAGGGGAGGACGCACTGGGGGCTGATGGAGAGGCACTGACTGGGGGCTGATGGAGAGGCACTGGGGGCTGATTAAGAGGCACTGACTGGGGGCTGATGGAGAGGCACTGGGGGCTGATTGAGAGGCACTGGGGGCTGATGGAGAGGCACTAAGGGCTGGCGAGAGGCACTGGGGTCTGATGGAGAGGCACTGGGGGCTAATGGAGAGGCACTGGGGGCTGATGGAGAGGCACTGGGGGCTGCTATGAGGCTACTGGGGGCTGCTATGAGGCTACTGGGGGCTTCTATAAGGCTACTAGGGGCTGCTATGAGGCTACTGGGCGCTGCTATGAGGCTACTGGGGGCTGCTATGAGGCATGGGGCTCTTATCTGAGGTCTGATTGGGGGTCATTCATATTGGGGTCTGAGCTGAGGTGTTATCTGAGGTCTTATTGGGGACTTATTAACATTGGGGATCTTATTGGGGCTGTTAGCTGAGGTCTGATTAACATTGGGGGTCTGACTGGTGGTCTGACCTGAGGTATAATGAAAAATATTTTTTTTCCGGAGCAGCTTGGAGAAAAAAGGCCTCACAGTCTCCCACATTGCTTCTGCCCGGCCAAGCGAGCCAGCACCCCTGAGGTCAAGCCAGCCAGTACCCCTGAGGCTAAGCCAGCCAGCACCCCTGAGGCCAAGCCACCCAGCACCCTTGAGGCCAAGCCTGCCAGCACCCTTGAGACCAATCTAGCCAACACCCGTGAGGCCAAGCCAGCTAGCCCCCCTGAGGCTAAGCCAGCCAGCACCCCCGAGGCCAAGCCAGCCAGCCCACTGAGGCTAAGCCAGCCAGCACCCCTGAGGCCAAGCCAGCCAGCACCCCTGAGTCTTCAGAACTGTAAGTAAATTATATATAAGGGGAGCTTATAATATGAAAGAGACTAATTATGTCTGAACAGACATATAGCGCAAATTCCATTTTTTGTTTACGTTCTGCGAAATGTATATATATATATATATATAAAATTATTTTTTTTATTTTTTTTGGGGTGGGGGAGTCGTGGTGGCAGTGGATCTTGGGTGAGTTCCCACACTCTTCACCTACACATGTATCAGCACTAGATATATACCCATAACTCTCCCTAATACCCAAACTACACAAGATACATATCCCTACCTTCTGTCTAATACACATGCACACCCCACGATATGTACTTTCACCTTCTTGTGTTACAGACCCCTGTACAATTTAACAATCTTCTTTAATACACAGACATTTAGATTCATACATTTCCTACACTGGCACAAATGCGTTGCCAATGACCAACTGTCTGTGCTCAGTCCTACGCGTAACCGTCGCAAGTGCATGAGGAGCTGCAGATGTGGCGGTGAGGTCCGAGAGGTATGTAGGGGTGGGAGATCCGGGAGGGGGGGCCAATGAAAATTTTTTGCTATGGGACCCAGTCATTTTTAGCTACGCTCCTGTCCCACCACCCTGGTTTCTCTATCCACGGTGGCCTGCAGGTGGACTCATGAGGTGGCCGTCGCTACAAAGATACATTATGAACTAATAATTGGGAGAGACTTCCCCGCTTTCCCGTCACTGTGGCCTGAGGCGAGAGTCACTGATACCCATGGGGCAGGAGTAGCCCCAATAGAATGGCCTTGCTCAGGGGGGAAACTGGAACCCTGGGAACCCGAGGCCGAAGGGCCAGCAGTAGGGGTGGCCGCCACTGCGGTGGAAGGGGGGGAGCCAACCCCACTGAATGTAATGGTGGGAGACGTGGAGGATGCGCCGCCGGGTCCAGAGTTGGCGGACTTCAACGTCTCTGGAGACAATTTTGGTACAGTACAGCACCAGGACTCAACTCTATCTCGGGCCTGGGAGAATGTAGTAGTAGTTGAGGGTGAGCCGCAACAACCGGGGGCCGAGTCTATGTTCCCCCGTTTTGTGGTTCAACAGGAGATGCTGTATTGGGTAAATAAACTACTGGGTGAGCATATTGAACAGCTGGTGGTGCCCAAGGCGTATCGCAAGCTCGTGTTGGAGTTAGCCCACCAACATGTTCTTGGGGGACACCTGGGCAAGCAGAAAACTCAGGACCGGATTCTACAGCGGTTTTACTGGCCCAGTGTGTTCAGAGAGGTAGAAGAGTATTGCAAGTCTTGCCCAACCTGCCAGATAACCAGCCCCCAGCCACATTTTCGTAGTCCTCTTGTCCCTCTCCCGATTATTGAGTTTCCATTCGAGCGGATCTCTATGGATCTTATAGGCCCAGTACTGAAGTCCGCTAGAGGGCACCAACACATCTTGGTCGTCCTCGACTACGCCACTCGGTACCCGGGGCGGTGCCACTGCGTCATACATCAGCCAAACTCATAGCTAAGGAGTTAATGGAGATGTTAAAGGGTCTGCCTAAGGAGATTCTAAATGACCAAGGGACCCCGTTTATTTCCAAGGTCATGAGGGAACTCTGTAAGTTGCTCCACATAAAATAGTTACGTGTATCATCCGCAAACAGATGGCCTGGTGGAGAGGTTTAATCAAACATTAAAAAATATGTTAAAAAGAGCGGTGTCTAAGGATGGGAGGGACTTCTTCTTCTGCCCTATCTCATGTTTGCAGTGCGAGAAGTGCCCCAGGCCTCTACTGGGTTCTCGCCCTTCGAACTGCTATACGGCAGACACCCTCGCGGTCTGTTGGACGTGGCCAAAGAGGCGTGGGAACAACAACCCACACCGCACAAAAGTGTTGTTGAGTACGTCACCCAGATGCAAGGATGGATGGAAACAGTGTTACCTCTGGTTAGGGAGCATATGGAGGCAGCACAGCGACCCCAGAGTCGGGTGTATAATCGGCAGGCTCGCGTCCGGAACTTTAACCCGGGTGATTGGGTGTTGGTTCTAGTACCGACTGTAGACAGTAAGTTCCTACCTAGGTGGCAGGGGTCCTACGAGGTACTTGAAAAAATTGGAGAGGTAGATTACAAGGTACATCAGCCGGGGAGTCAGAGCAGGTGTAGCATGTGAATTTACTAAAACCGTGGAGAGATAGGGAAACCTGTACGGAAGACAGCCCACGACCAGGGTTCCTAGAGGACGCAGTTTCAGACCCTCTGTCTGATGCAAGGGAAGCCGGCTGCCACAGTGAAAATTGCTGACAGCCTCTCCCTTAAACAGGTTCAGGAAGCCAGGGAGTTCGTTAGTCGGAACACGGATGTTTTTTTGGACCTTCCCGGACGCACGTCCCTAATCCGGTATGACATTATCACTGAGCCTCAGGCAAAAGTCCAGTTAAAACCGTACTGGGTACACGAGGCTCGGTGACAAGCCATCGCAGAGGAAGGGCAGCTAATGCTCCAGATAGGTGTCATCGAGGAGTTCTATAACGACTTCCGCAAACTTAATGAGGTGTCCAAGTTTAACGCGTATCCCATGCCCCGAGTAGATGAGCTTATTGAGAAGTTAGGCCAAGCCCGGTATTTTTCTGTGTTGGACCTCACCAAAGGGTACTGGCAGGTACCCTTGATGGAGGCTGCCAAGGAAAAAACTTCTTTCACAGCAGAGGGGCTGTATCAGTACAAGGTATTACCCTTTGGTCTACATGGCGCTCCCGCCAAGTTTCAAAGGCTAATGGACGTCGTACTACGCCCACATCGTCGGTACTCTTCGGCATACCTGGACGATATTGTTATCCATAGCACCGACTGGTAAAGCCACCTATCTAAAGTACAGGCTGTAGTGGACTCCCTTAGGATGGCTGGCTTAACCGCTAACCCAAAAAAGGGCGCGATAGGGTTAGAAGAAACCAAGTACCTGGGGTATGTAATTTGGCGCGGAATGATCAAACCTCAGGTGAACAAAATTGAGGCAATTAGGAATTAGCCTCGACCTGTCACTACTCGGCAAGTAAAGTCGTTCCTGAGTATGGTGGGATACTATATGAGGTTTGTCCCCAAATTTGCTACAGTCGCCGCACCATTGACAGGCCTTTTGAAGGGACGCAAGTCAGTGACGGTTCAGTGGAATGAACAGGCGGAAAAGGCTTTCTCCACTTTGAAGTCGGTCTTGTGCGGGTCCCTGGTGTTGTTGACGCCCAACTTCAAGAGGAAGTTTTTGGTACAGACCGATGCCTCTGAAGTAGGCCTCGGAGCTGTACTCTCTAAGGACATCAATGGGGAGGAGCATCCCGTTGTTTTCCTGAGCCGAAAACTTACCCCAGCCGAGATTAGGTGCATTATAGTGGAGAGAGAGTGCCTGGCCATCAAGTAGGCACTCAAGTCTTTCCACTATTACCTGTTGTGGAGAAAGTTTCGTCTGGTGACCGGCCACTACCCTTTCATGTGGATGAGCCAGGCCAAAGAGAGGAAAGCTCGGGTCACCAGATGGTTCTTGTCATTACAGGACTTCAAGTTCTCAGTGGAACACAGGGCAGGCCACTTACAGGGAAACACGGATGCCCTGTCCCGGGTACACTGGCAAGTGTTCACCCCCTCAGGGTTGAACAAAGGGTGGAGGTATGTAGGAAGGTGCAAGGGTCCGTCATTGACGGAAGGTATGTGTCACTGAAATTCCTGGCCTCGGTGAGGTAAGAGCCGGTAATTTCATGTGTCAGCAGCAGCTAGTGCTGGCTAACATGGTTTTGCTATTTAGTATGGCTGTAAAGCTGATCCGGGCCGGCTCTTACTGGGAGCAGCCAAAGTGCAGGGTGGGTGGTTTCTCCCCACATTCCAGGCCGGGTCTTGGTTTGGGCTATAAAACACAGGCAGCATTGTCAGGTGGTAGGAATTTACTCCTCTCTGACACTGAAGCTCTGTCAGTCTCTGTGTTTCGACCTGGGAGTTTGGGCCTGGGTAAAGGCCTACTACCTTGTTGGCGTGAGAGCAGGTGGTTTCTGCTATGTCCAAGGACTTCTGCATTGCTGCATGGTGTGAACAAACACCAGACTCAAGGTGACTGTTTTCCTTGAAACTGACTTTTTGTTTTGCTTATCCTTATGTGTGAATAAACACCGAACTGTTTAAGTTAAAGACGTTGTCGTTGCCTCTATACTGCGTCCGCAAGCCTGTCTACCAGAGCAAATCTTCACAACGCTTTCACCAAAAATATTTGCAACAGTGCAGTGCGCATATATTTTTCTTTTTTTACTGTAATACGCCCCTATACGCTTTAAACAGAAATAACTGCAGAAGTGAAGTGAGTATATATTTTTTGTTGTACTGAAATACGCCCCTATACGCTTTCAACAGAAATAACTGCAGAAGTGAAGTGCGTATATATTTCTCTTGTAGTACTGAAATACCCCCCTATACGCTTTCATCAGAAATAACTGCAGAAGTGAAGTGCGTATATATTTCTCTTGTTGTACTGAAATACACCCCTATACGCTTTCAACAGAAATAACTGCAGAAGTGAAGTGCGTATATATTTCTCTTGTAGTACTGAAATACCCCCCTATACGCTTTCATCAGAAATAACTGCAGAAGTGAAGTGCGTATATATTTCTCTTGTAGTACTGAAATACCCCCCTATACGCTTTCATCAGAAATAACTGCAGAAGTGAAGTGCGTATATATTTCTCTTGTAGTACTGAAATACCCCCCTATACGCTTTCAACAGAAATAACTGCAGAAGTGAAGTGCGTATATATTTTTCTTGTAGTACTGAAATACGCCCTTATACGCTTTCATCAGAAATAACTGCAGAAGTGAAGTGCGTATATATTTTTCTTGTAGTACTGAAATACGCCCTTATACGCTTTCATCAGAAATAACTGCAGAAGTGAAGTGCGTATATATTTTTCTTGTAGTACTGAAATACGCCCTTATACGCTTTCATCAGAAATAACTGCAGAAGTGAAGTGCGTATATATTTTTCTTGTTGTACTGAAATACACCCCTATACGCTTTCAACGGAAATAACTGTAGAAGTAAAGTGCGTATATATATTTCTTGTAGTACTGAATAAGATACTAAGATATAAGCCTCTAAATGCTTTTCAACATAGCACTTACAGTCCAATAACAAATAGCTGGAATGACAGAGCTGTCTAATGACTATTTGGATCCCCAAATATTTGTTCCCTGCACTTGTAAATCACTTTCCTATCCCTGTCCCTAGCGCCGTCTGACGTCTCTCCCTGCACCAAGATGCTGTGAAATGATTCCTAGCCTTTCCCTGCACTTATAAATCGTTTTACATAAACAACAAAAAAATACACATCGCGAGCATCACCATTAAAATATTTTTCCCAAATGGTGAATGGCAAAATGGAAAAAAACTTTCTGTTTGTATAAGAGAAGATAAGAACAATGTGCATTATTAGCCAGAAACAGGCAGTTGAGTTTATAATATGTTTCTCTCTCTTAGTGCAGTTCTGGCTGTGAATGGGTTGTTGCGTTTTCAGGAAAGCTGGGTACTTGTATGAAGGCGGACAGCGGGGGCTAATGTCACAACTAAGGAATGTGAGACACCTAGTACAGTGTGCACACAGGCATATTAACAGTAAGACGACAGTGATTGTATACATTGAGGTACTGAGTGTGCGGAGAGGAACCACTTACATATTTATGATGTTTTATGTTTTCTTTTACAGTTTTTTTTATGAGTTTAAAGAACTCCGGTGTGTGTGACACGGGGGCCCTTTACATTTGTTTCTGTCTGTTCAATTATATGCTGAATGTTATGTTTGTTACTCAATATATAGGGACCATTGATCTGACCTCATACAGCGCTAAGGAGACTGGTGGAGGGTCTTAATAAATGTGCCCCTTAGTTTTGGAACAGAAAGCTCAGCTACATTGAAGACATCGTCAGGGTAAGATGTCTGCTACCATCCAGTGGCGTGACTGGGGGGGGGGGGGGGGGGGCGTTTCCTGCTTTCAGGTGGGTGCCAGAAGCAATGAGCTCTTCCATTTATAGAGATGGAGCTTCGGGTGCTGCGGTCCTGTCACCCAGCTCCCCGCGCTCCATCTCTCCCGCACTGAATGATGAAGCCTTCTGCTCCCTGCTCAGCCATTCAGCCTGCAGGCACAGATCGCGCTGCCAGCCTGTGTGGGAGGAGCCTGCAGCCCAGGAATCTGCATAAGATCCGCCCACACAGTGCTGCAGAGCGATCTGTGTCTGCAGGGGAGAGATGGATGTGAGCATCAGGAACGGGACAAGGTGAGTAGTTACTGATTTTTTGTTTTGGTTTTTTAACACAGAGGGGGCACAGAGGGCATTACTACTACAAAGAAACACAGAGGTCTTTACTACTGTGAAGGGGGCACAATGGGCATTTCTACCATGGAAGGGGCACAGAGGGCATTACTACTACAAAGGGGTGCCAATGTCATTACTACTACTAAGGGGTCACAATGGGCATTATTACTATGAAGGGGGCACAATGGGCGTTACTATAGTGAAGGGGCCACAGAGGTCATTACTACTACTAAGGGGCACAGAGGACATTACTACTATAAGGGGGCACAATGGGCATTTATTACTGTGAAGGGGGCACAGAGGGCATTACTACTGTGAAGGGGCACAGAAGACATTACTACTATGAAGGGGGCACAATGGGCAATACTACTATGGAGGGGGCACAATAGGGATTGTGGCGAAACCAACCTCGCCACTGGGTTTTGGAGGGGCCTGGCTGCTGGCCTCTTGCCCCAGGATTATGGGCCCTCTCATCAGCCAGGCCTCATTTGTTCACAAAGGACTTGAACTTACTTGAACTCCTGGTCTAATTCGTGCCATTTTGGGATGTTAAATGTCTGTGTATTGAAAAGGGTTGTGACATTGTATGTTTGTTGTCTCCACATGTGTATTGGTGATTTCCCTTTGTCTTGAGAGATAATTGGATTACTCCTCGGGTGTCTCCAGGGCAGAGAGGGGGAACCATGATGCATTGTGCGGATGTATTGTGTCTGTGTATCTTGCAGTGCTGCATATCTGTCCTGTGTCACAGTCTTCATTCTGGTCCCCTAGGGGGCGTGTCCACCAGATGGGGACCTGCATAAATACGGGCGGGTAGCCCTCAATAAAGTGTTCCTGTTTTATCCTTCATCATGTTGAGGCTGGTGTTTGGGTAACTGATTGATGCTGGGGATTGCTATACGCTGGGAGATTTGCTATACTCCCCTGGCTTTACTACTAGCTCTTGTAAGAGCTTGTTCCTGGTTCCTGCTCTCTGGATGTAGGAGAGGTTCACCCACTGGAGCCTGGAGCTTTGTCGTAGGTCCAGGGTGGGTAGGAGACGGTGAGACCTCAACCAAGCTTCGGCGGTTCGTGGGGTCTGCAGTGCGTACGGTGTCAAGTGGAGTGCTTGGAGTCCTCGGAAAGCACTAGGAGCATCCATTCAATGGAGGTACCCGGTCGGGGTGCTAGGAGATCCGTTACAGGGATTATAACTATAAAGGGTGCTCAATGGGCATTATTACTGTGAAGGGGGCACAGAGGGCATTGTTACTGTGAAGGGGGTACAGAGTACATTACTACTGTGAAGAGGGGACAGAGGGCATTGTTACTGTGAAGGGGGTACAGAGTACATTACTACTGTGAAGGGGGCACAGAGGGCATTATTACTATGAAGGGGTACCATGGCCATTATTACTATGAAGGGGGAACAATGGACATTATTACTGTGAAGGGGGCACAGAGGGCATTACTACTATGAAGGGGGCACAATGGGCATTATTACAATGAAGGGGGCACAATGGGCATTACTACGATGGAGGGGAAACAATGGGCATTACTACTATGGAGGGGGAACAATGGGCATTATTACTGTGAAGGGGGCACAGAGGGCATTACTAGTGAGAAGGGGACACAGAGGGCATTACTACTGTGAAAGGGGCACAGAGGGCATTACTACTGTGAAGGGACATAACTGTTATGGTGGCAAAGTGAGGGAAAGACTACTGTGAAGGGGCACAGAAGGCATAACTTCTGTCAAGGGGCACAGAGTGGGCATTACTACTGTGAAGGGGGACATACAGCATTACCACTGTGAATGGGGCACATACACATTACTACTGTGAAGGGGGCACAGAGGGCATTACTACTGTGAAGGGGCACAGAGAGCCATACTACTGTGAAGGGGCATAACTGTTATGGGGGCACAGTGAGGGAATAACTACTCTGAAGGGGCACAAAGAGGGCATTGCTACTGTGAAAGGGACACAGAGAGGGAATAACTACTTTAAAGGGGCAAAATGAAGGGATAAGTACTTTAAGGGGGCACAATGCAGGCAAAACTACTGTGAAGGTTGTACAATGAGGGCATAAATACTGTGAGGAGGCACAGTGTGGGCATACCTACCGTAAGAGGACACAATGTGCATATTATTAGGGGGCACATATCCGGACATAACTACTTTTGAATGTTGTACAATGAGGGCAATGTTTACTGCAAGGTGGCACAATTCTTTAAAGTATTGGGGGGGGGGGGTGCCAGAGAAAGGACCCGCCCTGGGTGTCAAACACCTTGGGCATGCTACTGCTACCATCCCCTTTCTTTGTAAAATAAGGATGTCGGCCGAGTGCCATGTTGGGAGCTGATCGATTGGCGCTCACTCATCTGTTTAACAGCGCTCAGTGACTGTTACGTGTTAATTCTATTTTTTCCCAAACTTCAGATCCCACGATAATACAGTCATCATCCTGACACAATGGGGTCACCATCCTAACAAAAATCATCATCCTAAAGGTCACACACAGGAACCCTACTGTGAATGCTTCATCCTAACACATAATAATGAGGTCATCATTTTAAAGGTTATTACATGGGATGACTACTACTATGAGGTCATCACCCCAAAACAATGAGGTCATCATCCTGACACAATGAGGTCATCATCCTATACAATGTAGCACTTTTAGTCCGGTAGTCCAGGGGCACGCATGCACTAGCGGCAGGACGGATCGGGCTGTTCACCCGCCGGAACAGCCTGCCGGAGGTCCTTGCCCCTAGTGTAAAACTAGCCTTACACGATCAAGTTGTGCTTGCAAGGATGACATGGAAATGGCTATGCACATGAGGACTGTGAGAAGTGAGGTCATCTTTGTAATGGTTATGACTAACCAATGAGATCATCCTCCCAGTGATTAGCAACATGAGAATAACTAGGATGTCCTCAATCCAATGGGTAGGCACGGGAGGCTTACTGTGAAGGTAAGAAGGATAAGGGATAAAGAAGGAACTGCATTGTTTAGGTCTACTATGTGATACATATCATTATGCATGGGTAAAAAATAAGATTTCTATGATGTCATCATCCTAACAGTTATACAGGAGGACAACCATATGGTTATTGTCCTAATATGTAGACAAGAGGCCACACTGAGGTCAGCGGGTACTTTCACACTTGCGTTATTCTTTTCCGGCACAGAGTTCCGTCCTAGGGGCTCTATATCGGAAAAGAACTGATCAGTTTTATCCTAGTGTCTTCAGTTCAGTCACTGTACGGTTTTTGGACGGAGAAAATACCGCAGCATGCTGCGGTTTTATCTCCGTAAACACCAGTATACATGGGGAAAAAACATCGCCATCCGGACATTACCCCAAAATAAGTTACACAAAAAAGGCCAATCCGGATAGAAAATAATAAATACCTTTATTCATACATAATTTATAAAATACAGCTTAAAATCAGTTGGTGGTGCAGACGCACAGAAGGCAGTAAATTGCCCTCACAGGAGATAACAAACAGTATATGTGCCAAAATGTAGGTCAGTCCTACGTAAATAGGATATAAAGCCACCACATAGAGCTTCCCAAAATCATAACATAAAGTGCCAAGTGCCTCACCACGACTGGATATATAATCCCGACCTCCCAGATCCCCACATGGTCACATAGGTATACCTACAAGTAAAATCTCTATCTCCCGCGTCCCGACGCGCATTTCGCTCAATGCTTCATCAGGGGGTAGTGCTAATTTTATCCTCGTCCAAAATTCCGGAACACTTGCCGGAATGCCGGATCCGGCATTTTTTTCCATTGACATGCATTAATGCCGGATCCGTCCCCAAGAGTTCCGGCAAAACGGATCCGACATTGTGGTCTGCGCATGCACAGACTGCAAAAAATGTGAAAAATAAATAAATGCCGGATCCGTTTTTTCCAGATGACACCAGAGAGACGAATCCGGCATTTCAGTGCATTTGTCACACGGATCAGGATCCTGATCCATCTGACAAATGCCATCAGTTTGCATACGTTTTGACGGATCCGGCGACGGAACTGCCTGCCGGAATCCTCTGCCGCAAGACAAAAGTTGACTACTGCAAGTGATTAACCCAACCCTGAGATACAAGTGTAGCACCCCAGACCTGGGGGTACCACCATTGTATATACAGTGCCTTGCAAAAGTATTCACCCCCTTGACTTTTTTCGTATTTTGGTGCCTCACAACCTGGAATTAACATGGATTGTTTGAGGATTTGCATCATGTAATTTACAGAACATGCCCAGAACTTTGAAGATGTTTTTTTATTGTGAAGCAAACAACAAATAGGAAAAAATAACAGAAAAAGTCAATGTGCAGAACTATTCACCCCCCTAAGTCAATACTTTGTAGAGCCGCCTTTTGTGGCAATCACGGCTCCAAGTCACTTTGGATAAGTCTCTATGAGCAGTTGCCACATCTGACCACTGGGATTGTTGCCCGTTCCTCCTTGCAGAACGGCTCTGGCTCCTTCAGGTCGGATGTTTGCGCTTGTGAACAGCGATCATTACGTCTGACCACAGATCTTCTATTGGATTGAGATCTGGGCTGTGACTCGGCCGTTCCAACACATTTGCATGTTTCCCCTTAAACCAGTCAAGTGTTGCTTCAGCCGTGTCTTTGGGGTCATTGTCCTGCTGGAAGGTGGACCTCCGTCCGAGCCTCAGATCACGCACAGAGTGGGGCAGGTTCTGCTCAAGAATATCCCAGCATTTAGCACCGTCCATCTTTCCCTCAGCTCTGACCAGTTTCCCAGTCCCATCCCCCAGTATGATGCTGTCACCACCATGTCTCACTGTGGGGATGGTGTTCTTTGGGTGATGTGATGTGTTGGGTTTGCACCAGACATAGTGTTTTCTTTGATGTCCGAAAATTTCAATTTTAGTCTCATCAGACCAGAGCACCTTCCTCCATACATGGGGATCATCAAAGATTGGGATATTTTTTTACAACCTAACCCTGAGTTGTACTTCTCAACAACATTGTCCCTTACTTGTTTGGAGAGTTCCTCGGTCTTCATGGCAGTGTTTGGTTAGTGATGCCTCTTGCTTAGGTGTTGCAGCTTCTGGTGTGTATATGTAATGACAGATGATGTGACACTTAGATTGCACACAGGTGACATCATGTCACTAATTATGTGACTTATGAAGGTAATTGGTTGCACCAGAGCTTTTTATGGGCTTCCTAACAAAGGGGGTGAATACATACGCACAGGACAATTTTCTGTTTTCTAAACAATAGTTTTATTTATATATTTTTCTCATTTCACTTCACCAACTTAGACTATTGTGTTCTGATCCATCACATAAAATTCAGATTAACAAAACATTGAACTTAAGGCTGTAATGTAACAAAATACTAAATAAGTCCAGGGGGTGAATACTTTTGCAAGGCACTGTAGTTCTTCATTATGTATTGTGTGTATGTTATAGCCATATGTTCCAGTAAGGTTATGGATGGCAAGGGTTAACAAGGAACAGGGCTGAAAACCCTTTTCCTCCTCTCTTGGTAGAAGTGGGCTGGTCCTGCTTCCTGTCAGCAGGGGGAGTTCCTCACAGAGGAAGCACACTATAGAGCTCCTGCTTCTAAGAGAGGTTCTCCACAGAGATCAACTTGACACTGTTATGAGGTGAGGGACTACGGCAAAGACACCCGTCAGAAGATTGCACTCAGATTCTACTGCTATTGAATGTATTTGAATTTCCATGTTTCACTTTGTTACGTTTAATTCTGGCCTCATTCTTCAATGCTACATTTCCACTGGAAGCAACTGCCTGAGGGTGTACACCACGACACAACACTAGGTCCACTACCACTCCCATCCTCTGCACCGGCTCCTCCAGGGATTGCTGCACAAAGAGATATCACCCTAATATTCAAACAGTATTTCCTAACATATGGATGTGAATGGACTTCTATGAGGTTGTAACGGTATCAACCGTTGGTGACGTCCTTCTCCCCTAGTAAGAGTGGCGCTGTAGAGTTGCTCCAGCGACTTCCAGGGCCGAGTGGTTATTTCCAGTAGCTGTGCAGCTCTTACAAGAGCTAGTAGTAACATAGTGGTCCCCAACAATACGAGACGAGGCTGCCACACTTGGCCTTATATACAAGTCCCCATGCAAGGGGTCCTCCCATCTGGACCTGATGGAGAACTGGGTGACAAACACACAGACTAATGGAGATAACCACACAATGCCTCCCCTCTGCCTGGGAGATAATTAGGTCAGAAACTGTATGTAACCCAATCATCTCAACAGACAAACAGAGGGCTTATTAGGCAAGTTGTATTTTTGAGGATTAATTTTATTATTGAACAACAACCATGTTCTAAATGAACCCAAAAAACTCATTAATATCAAAGCTGAATATTTTTGGAAGTAGTTTTTAGTTTGTTTTTAGTTTTAGCTATTTTAGGGGGATATCTGTGTGTGCAGGTGACTATTACTGTGCATAATTATTAGGCAACTTAACAAAAAACAAATATATACCCATTTCAATTATTTATTTTTACCAGTGAAACCAATATAACATCTCAACATTCACAAATATACATTTCTGACATTCAAAAACAAAACAAAAACAAATCAGTGACCAATATAGCCACCTTTCTTTGCAAGGACACTCAAAAGCCTGCCATCCATGGATTCTGTCAGTGTTTTGATCTGTTCACCATCAACATTGCGTGCAGCACAAGCTCATCTTTGATGATACCAGCCCAAACCAGTACTCCACCTCCACCTTGCTGGCGTCTGAGTCGGACTGGAGCTCTCTGCCCTTTACCAATCCAGCCACGGGCCCATCCATCTGGCCCATCAAGACTCACTCTCATTTCATCAGTCCATAAAACCTTAGAGATATTTCTTGGCCCAGTCTTGACGTTTCAGCTTGTGTGTCTTGTTCAGTGGTGGTCGTCTTTCAGCCTTTCTTACCTTGGCCATGTCTCTGAGTATTGCACACCTTGTGCTTTTGGGCACTCCAGTGATGTTGCAGCTCTGAAATATGGCCAAACTGGTGGCAAGTGGCATCTTGGCAGCTGCACGCTTGACTTTTCTCAGTTCATGGGCAGTTATTTTGCGCCTTGGTTTTTCCACACGCTTCTTGCGACCCTGTTGACTATTTTGAATGAAACGCTTGATTGTTCGATGATCACGCTTCAGAAGTGTTGCATCCCTCTGCAAGATATTATGCACTAATAATTATGCACACCTGATATAGGGTGTTGATGTCATTAGACCACACCCCTTCTCATTACAGAGATGCACATCACCTAATATGCTTAATTGGTAGTAGGCTTTCGAGCCTATACAGCTTGGAGTAAGACAACATGCATAAAGAGGATGATGTGGTCAAAATACTCATTTGCCTAATAATTCTGCACTCCCTGTATGTCTGTGGGGTCATAGGATGAAGACATAAGGTGATAACAATCACCTACTCAGCAGTGTAGAAGTTTTTTGTTAAGCCACCGGAGGAGGTGAACATGGCCATATGTAAAATCTGTGGGCAGAAGGTGAAGCGTGGCCAGGGTGCCAATGTTGGCACCACGGCCCTGCGTCAACATATGCAGCGTCACCATAAAGTGGCCTGAGAGAGCCGTGGCTTTGATGTGGTGCCGCAGCAACCGTTGCATCACCCAGTGGCACACACCCGATTTCAGGCAGTCAAGGCTCCACCACCTCAGCCGAAGGGAGTTGTCTGTCCTTCCCATCATCTGCTGGTCCTGCTCCTCCTCCTACTCCTCGTCAGTCATTCCGTCAGCAATCAATCACCAAAGTGATTGCCTAGAGACAACAGTATCCGTGCACTCATCCAGTGGCGCAGAAGCTGAACGTGCTCCTGTCCAAGTTGCTGGTGCTGCAGTCCCTCCCTTTCCAAGTGGTGGACTCTGCACCTTTCAGAGAACTGACGACTTGTGCCGAGCCGAGGTGGAGAGTCCCAAGCCATCATTTCTTTGCCAAAAAGGCAGTACTAGCCCTGCACACACATGTAGAACAGAAGGTGGGCCAGTCCTTGAGCCTGTCGGTGTCTGCCAAAGTGCACGGCAGTGCCGACGTGTGGAGCTATAACTACGGTCAGGGACAATACATGTCCTTTAAGGCCCACTGGGTGAATGTGGTTCCTGCAGAGCCACACCAGCAACTTGGCCAGGTGATGCCGCTTCCGCCTCCACGTTCTCACTCCGTTGGTCCAGCGACAATGTCCGCCTCTGCCTCCTCATCCTCCACCGTGTCCTTAGCCTCCACTGCAGGGACATTTCACAGTGCTCCTCCAGCATACCACATGTGCAGGGCACGGCGGTGTCATGCTGTTCTGCACCTCGTTTCCCTGGGCGAACTGAGTCACACAGGGGAGGAACTGCTCCGTGTCCTTCATCAAGAAATCAAATCCTGTCTTTCTCTGCAACAACTCAAAATCGGAACCATGGTAACCGAAAACGGGAAGAACATGGTGTCGGCGCTGCGTCAAGGAGGGCTGAGCCATGCACCCTGTATGGCACACGTGTTCAATCTGGTTGTCAAGCGGATCCTGAAGTCTTCCACCCATCTGTAAGACATCCTAAAAATGTACAGGAAACTTTGCATGCACTCCAGCCACTCGTACACAGCAAAGCACACCCTCCTTGAGTTGCAGCGGTAGAATGGCTTCCCCCCTAGGCTAATATGCGACGTTTCCACCCGTTGGAATTCCACCCTCCATATGTTGGACCGACTGTACGAACAGAGAAAGGCCATAAACGATTTCTTGATGATCCAAGCGGACAGGAGTACTCCTCTGTGTAACTTCAATGTCTGCCTGTGGCAGCTCATGCCTGACACCTGCCGTTTGCTAAGGTCCTTTGAGGAGGCCACATTATTTTTCAGTCGCCAGGACTACGGGATGAATGATGTCATTCCACTGCTTCATGTCCTGGAACAGATGCTGGTAAATATGGCTGGTCAGGGGACTGGAAACGTAGCGCCTAGATCTCACAGCCACATGAGCCCTGTGGGGGCTGAACTGGAGGAGGAGGAAGGGGACATTGGAGCACAAGCAATGTGTAGAGAAATGGGTGGTTTTTCTACACAGGTGACAGGAGAGGAGGAGCAGCCAGAGGAGCTACAGGGCGATGAGGAAGACGAGGCAGAGGACCCAGACACACCGTGGCAATATGCAGTGGAGATGGAGGCAGGGAGTCCCTCCGAGTCACTTGCACAAATGGCCCGATGCATGCTCACTTGCTTGCATGGTGACAGCTAAATTGACAGCATTCGGCAGAGGGATGACTTCTGGCGCTCCACCTTGTTGGAACCTCGCTACTGGTCCAAAATGGGGGCCTTTTTTACACCCGCTGAGAGGGTCGACAAACTGAACTACTACAGAGACATCCTATGTAGTCAGTTGGCCGCTGCCTATCTTCGCCATTGTCCATCCTCTCGCAGGTCTGACCAGGGGGGCCCTCTGCACTCACATTCCTCTGCCATGGCTGCTGTGGCAGGGTGAGGGGGGGTAGGAGCAGTTCCAGCTCCATCAGCAGCAACTTGAGTCTAGAGTCGCTGATGAGCGGCTTTCTTTACTCGCCTAGTGAAGAAACTACTCACCAGCAGCAGCAGCTAGACCTGGAGCAGGACCTGAACCAGCAGGTGGTGGTAAAATTGGACAGCACTCTGCCATCCCACATTGAAGATCCGCTGGACTACTGGGCAGCCAAACTGGATTTGTGGCCACATCTGGCAGAGTTTGCCCTGGAAAAGCTGTCCTGCCCGGCCAGTAGTGTGGCATCAGAGCGGGTGTTTACTGCAGCGGGAGCCATAGTTACCCCAAGAAGAACTTGCCTGTCCACCTAAAATGTGGAGAGACTGACCTTTGTGAAGATGAATCAGGCGTGAATCAGCCAGGATTTCCACACACCAATGCCTGATGCATCAGAGTAGATCATCCATGGTGCCACACCAACACTTTAACAAAAAAGAAAGTTTTCTTCTGGATAACTGCCTCAGCTACTATTCTGATGCTGCCACCCACCCGATGCCACACATCTGATGCCAAGTGCTCTTTCTTTCACCCACCATCTTCAGCTGGTACTGGGTTTGCCACCCACCTCCCCACTCTGTCAACGGGTCACTCTGTGGTCTCCTCATGCTGCTGCCACCTCACCACTCAGGTCTCCTGATGCTGCTGCCACCTCCACCCTGTCATTGTGCCTCCCTGTGGCCTCCTCCTTATGCTGCTGCTGCCAGCTCCACACTCTGTCATTGTGCCACTCTGTGGCCTCCTCCTAGGGCCTCATGCACACGGCCATTGTGCGTGCGTTCCGTGCATTGGGGACCACAATTTGTGGTCCCCAATGCACGGGCAACGTCCGTGCGGCAGCCGGGACGGATCGAGACCTATTCAACTTGTGCTTTCCCGGGGTTCCGTGGCTCCATTCCGCACTGCAGCTTCAGATTGTGGACCCATTCAAGTGAATGGGTCTGCATCCGTGATGCGGGCAGCACCCGTGCAGTGGTTTGCAGGCCGCGATACGGCCACGGGCAGGCAACTGCCGTGTGCATAAGGCCTGATGCTGCTGCCACCTCCAGACTCTGTCATTGGGCCACTTTGTGGTCTCCTCATGCTGTTCCCACCCTCCCCGCTTCATGACTGGGCCACTATTTAACCTTTTGGCCTGGCTGACATCATCATTTATTTGACCCTTCTTCTGATCTTGCAGAAGGAAGGAAAAATGAGACGCACAGCGGATCCTGTCTGTGTAGCGGCTGTAAGGCCTGTATGGTCCCATCAGAATTGGCTTGTGATTTGGTAGCCAAAAGCAGGAGTGGGTACAAAACACAGAAGACATGCAAATATTCCATTCACGTGAAATCTCTGTTTTGGATCCACTCCAGTTTTTTTGGGCTTTATCAATACTGATGGATTACTGACCAAATGCTTACCGAGTGAAGGCGGATGCTCCACAGACAGGATCAGTTTTTTGGGGGTTATTGTTCTGACGGATCAGAGGAAGGGCAAAATAATCAGTGACGTCAACACAAACTTACTGCTGACCCCTTCTCCACTCTGTCGGGGGCTCTACTTGTATAAGGGGTTAAGAGAACAGGTTCTGTAGACATCTATGTGGAATCAGCTGATGATGGTGTAAAAGGAGTGCGCTTCTTCTTGGCGCTAACATCGACCTGTAAGGCTGAGTTCACACTTGAGTTGACTGTCGGTATAATCAGGAAAAAGGTGGGGGGGGGTAACTCCATCTTCCTTCTGGCCCCCCATACCAATACACAGAAAAACCCTTCAATAAGGACACTGACACTGTTCATCTTTTAACCACTTTATTGTTGGGTGGTAATCGGCCACAGCAAATTATTTAAACTGCAAAACCATAAACCTTAGCACCGTGCGCTCTGGTGGAGTCAGCAGAGTCATCTCATCATTCAAGAGTGAAGTCGGTAGAGTCATCTCATTATCATTAGAGGGTGGGGTCAGCAGAGTGATCTCATTATCATTAGAGAATGGGGAAAGCAGTCATCTCATTACTATTAGAGGGCAGAGTCAGCAGAGTAATCTCATTATCATTAGAGAATGGGGAAAGCAGTCATCTCATTATCATTAGAGGGCAGAGTCAGCAGAGTCATCTCATTTTGAGAGAGTTCGAGGACAGCAGACTCATCTCATTATCATGAGAGGGTAAAGTCAGCAAAGTCATCTCATTATTAGAGGGTGTGGTCAGCAGACTCATTTCATTATTAGAGTGTGTGGACAGTTGAATCATCTTATTATCATTAGCGGGTGGGGTAGGCAGGCATCCTATCATTAGAGGGTGGGTTCAGCAAAGTAATCTCATTATTATTTAAGGGCAGGGTAAGCAGTTATCTCATTATCATTAGAGGGTGAAGTCAGCAGAGTCATCTCATTATTAGAGGGTGTGGTCAGTAGAGTCATCTCATTATCATTAGAGGGCAGGGTCAGCAGAGTCATCTCATTATGAGAGGGTGGGGTCTGCAGAGTCTTCTCACCATTAGAGGGTGGGGTCAGCAGAGTTATCTCATCATTAGAGGGTGGTGTCAGTAGAGTCATCTCAGTATCATTTAAGGGTGAGGTCAGTAGAGTCATCTCAGTATCATTTAAGGGTGAGGTCAGTAGAGTCATCTCAGTATCATTTAAGGGTGAGGTCAGTAGAGTCATCTCAGTATCATTTAAGGGTGAGGTCAGCAGAGTTATCTCATCATTAGAGGGTGAGGTCAGTAGAGTCATCTCAGTATCATTTAAGGGTGAGGTCAGCAGAGTTATCTCATCATTAGAGGGTGTGGTCAGTAGAGTCATCTGAGTCTCATTAAAGGGTGGGGTCAGCAGTTATCTCATTATTTTTAGAAGCACTTATTTCTCCTAAATGTAATAATGTATATGTGGAAGGAAGGCATGAATTTAATAAGCTGGATCAGCCCTACTAGGCATCGGTTGATTCTGCTGACAGATGCCAGGCAGTAAACCTGCACAGAGCTATGCCTGATCTCAAACAAGAAGTGGATACAATGTATCAGTCTGGAGTACAGAGCATTGTCTACACTAGATACAACTGTAAACATAAGAGATCTCCTTCTGTTTTCAGCCTTGATATGGAAATTGTGACAGGAATATTTATCAGAAGTTTTTCTTTTTTTTTTCTCCTAAAACCAAACTACAGATTTCTCACATTCCATGAAAAGCACCAAAGTGTGTTGTCTCCTCCGCACAGAGGGGCTCATTCCTCTGCCCGCAGCCACAGATGCTGAAATTGGAAAGAATCAACAAAGCACATGTAACGGTATGAATGAGGCGCTGATCGCCGGCCTCCCAGTTACGTCGCCATCTCCACAAAGTAAACCTGATTTATGTCTCATAAAAGAGAAACTCTGTCAGATCCATGCGAGATCGAGCGTTTCATCTGCGCCTTTTATCAGATGCTGGGTACAGATGGAGGCAGTAAAACCATCGCGCTCGCCGCTTATGTCGACAGCTTCGTGTTTTGACAAAATATAAACATTTCTGTAAATTCACCAAGTGAAGAAGTTAATTTCATCTGACAACGTGTCGATGGTAGAAAATATAGATGGCGGTCTGTTAGATACAGATGGGACAGCTCAATGGACAGAGCGCAACGGCGGTGGAAGGATGAGGCCAAGTGGTGGCGCCATATGGTACTCACATAGGAGGAGGCCAATGACGTCAGGCTGTATATACTGGGAGCGTCTGGACAGACCAAGATGTCATCACGGTGACTAGTAATATGGCTGACACAACGTAGCGTCTCCTTTCATCAGTTTATTCATGAGAAGGTGCGTCCGGCTCGGGCCCCTCCCTTTGTATAAATGTGACGTGACAACTTAGTCATGAATTTAATCATTTTCCCCAGTGTTTGACCGATGTAACTGGATGACAACATGAAATGTCTGGGAGTAAGGTGCAGCCAACAACATGACGCTACTCCTTATGTGCAGTCCCTGTGAGCAGTCTCTTCTCCTGTGCAGTAACTCTGTGCAGTCACTGTGTGCAGTCTCTTCCTCCTGTGCAGTCATTTTGTGCAGTCTCTTCTCCTGTGCAGTCACTGTGTGCAATCTCTTCTCCTGTGCAGTCGCTGTGTGCAGTCTCTTCCTCCTGTGCAGTTGCTGTGTGCAGCCTCTTCCTCCTGTGCAGTCACTGCGTGCAGTCTCTTCCTCCTGTGCAGTCATTGTGTGCAGTCTTTTCTCCTGTGCAGTCACTGTGTGCAGTCTCTTCCCCCTGTGCAGTCTCTTCTCCTGTGCAGTCACTGTGTGCAGTCTTTTCTCCTGTGCAGTCACTGTGTGCAGTCTCTTCCCCCTGTGCAGTCACTGTGTGCAGTCTCTTCTCCTGTGCAGTCACTGTGTGCAGTCTCTTCTCCTGTGCAGTCACTATGTACAGTCTCTTCATCTTGTGCAGTCTCTTTCTCCTGTGCAGTCACTGTGTGCAGTCTCTTCCTCCTGTACAGTGAATGTGTGCAGTCTCTTCCTTCTGTGCAGTCGCTGTGTGCAGTCTCCTCTCCTGTGCCGTCGCTGTGTGCAGTCTCTTCCTCCTGTGCAGTCGCTGTGTGCAGTCTCTTTCCCCTGTGCAGTCGCTGTGTGCAGTCTCTTCCTCTTGTGCAGTCAGTGTATGCAGTCTCTTCCTCCTGTGCAGTCGCTGTGTGCAGTCTCCTCTCCTGTGCAGTCGCTGTGTGCAGTCTCTTCCTCCTGTGCAGTCAGTGTATGCAGTCTCTTCCTCCTGTGCAGTCGCTGTGTGCAGTCTCCTCTCCTGTGCAGTCGCTGTGTGCAGTCTCTTCCTCCTGTGCAATCACTGTGTGCAGTCTCTTCCTCCTGTGCAGTCACTATGCGCAGTCTTTTCCTCCTGTGCAGTCACTGTGTGCAGTCTCTTCCTTCTGTGCAGTCACTGTGCGCAGTCTCTTCCTCCTGTGCAGTCACTGTGTGCAGTCTCTTCCTCCTGTGCAGTCCCTGTGTGCAGTCTCTTCCTCCTGTGCAGTAACTGTGTGCAGTCTCTTCCTCCTGTGTAGTCCCTGTGTGCAGTCTCTTCCTCCTGTGCAGTCACTGTGTGCAGTCTCTTCCTCCTGTGCAGTCAGTGTATGCAGTCTCTTCCTCCTGTGTAGTCGCTATGTGCAGTCTCCTCTCCTGTGCAGTCGCTGTGTGCAGTCTCTTTCTCCTGTGCAGTCGCTGTGTGCAGCCTCTTCCTCCTGTGCAGTCGCTGTGTGCAGTCTCTTTCTCCTGTGCAGTCGCTGTGTGCAGTCTCTTCCTCCTGTGCAGTCGCTGTGTGCAGTCTCCTCTCCTGTGCAGTCGCTGTGTGCAGTCTCATCCTCCTGTGCAGTCGCTGTGTGCAGTCTCTTTCTCCTGTGCAGTCGCTGTGTGCAGTCTCTTCCTCCTGTGCAGTCGCTGTGTGCAGTCTCCTCTCCTGTGCAGTCGCTGTGTGCAGTCTCCTCTCCTGTGCAGTCGCTGTGTGCAGTCTCTTTCTCCTGTGCAGTCGCTGTGTGTAGCCTCTTCCTCCTGTGCAGTCGCTGTGTGCAGTTTCTTTCTCCTGTGCAGTCGCTGTGTGCAGTCTCTTCCTCCTGTGCAGTCATTGTATGCAGTCTCTTCCTCCTGTGCAGTTGCTGTGTGCAGTCTCCTCTCCTATGCAGTCGCTGCGTGCAGTCTCATCCTCCTGTGCAGTCGCTGTGTGCAGTCTCTTTCTCCTGTGCAGTCGCTGTGTGCAGTCTCTTCCTTCTGTGCAGTCAGTGTATGCAGTCTCTTCCTCCTGTGCAGTCGCTGTGTGCAGTCTCCTCTCCTGTGCAGTCGCTGTGTGCAGTCTCATCCTCCTGTGCAGTTGCTGTGTGCAGTCTCCTCTCCTGTGCAGTCGCTGCGTGCAGTCTCATCCTCCTGTGCAGTCGCTGTGTGCAGTCTCTTTCTCCTGTGCAGTCGCTGTGTGCAGTCTCTTCCTCCTGTGCAGTCAGTGTATGCAGTCTCTTCCTCCTGTGCAGTCGCTGTGTGCAGTCTCCTCTCCTGTGCAGTCGCTGTGTGCAGTCTCTTCCTCCTGTGCAGTCAGTGTATGCAGTCTCTTCCTCCTGTGCAGTCGCTGTGTGCAGTCTCCTCTCCTGTGCAGTCGCTGTGTGCAGTCTCATCCTCCTGTGCAGTCGCTGTGTGCAGTCTCTTTCTCCTGTGCAGTCTCTCTCGTATGATATCAGAGTAATGACCTGTGACCTGGCCAGAGTCTGTCTTCTCAGGGGTTTCTGGGCCTCGTGTCCAGGGGCTATATTCACCCCTCCCCCGCCTCGTCGGCTCCTATGCATTTTAATTAAATCTTTATGAAATCTTTTTTTGCTGATATTGCATTTTAATATTGAATGAGCGTTAAATGAATCCTAGAAATTAAAACTCTACTAATAAGTCATAAACCGGAGAGGTGTAATTCAGAGGTCGCAGTCGAGGCACCACAACGGGTGAGCCTCAGCCTCGTCCTGACACTCGACAACTCAGTCTACTGTATGGGTGTCAGGTATGGCATGAGCGCCCGTAGCGGATGCCGCCCATCTCCCCGCACACCCTGAACAGCGGGTAAATCTGTGCGGTCCTGCATTACAGCCTGCACCTTCTCTCCTTCCTTCTATGTTTTTCCTGTGTGCGTGTCAGTCTTTACTGTTGTTCTAGCATTCCATTCAGAAGCCAGAATTATCATCAAGGACTGTGCACTTGGTGTCTCCCATATGTAGATGAAAGGTGAATTTTAGGGGGTCATATGGATAAATAAAATCTGTGCCACTAATCCACCTCATCTGAACATGGTCTAGTGTCACCATGGGTCTTATATCAATGGTGTGATAACAGGGGAGCCAGAGGTAACCAATACAAGCCTGGACTTGGGGAACTGACAGGTCACCTGGGGGTTATACGAGATGGAGCGACCTCACTATACACACATCCTATATAATGTAATGAACACAGCCTGTGTGTCACTGCCAGTTCTGTGAGAAGGTCTGACAGACGTTCTTCTCTACCTCTTGTATGATGTTCTTTGTTTTGGTTTCACTTTGTCATCTCCTTTCCTTCTCCCAGGTGTCACTTATTTAGACTAATCGTCTTCCTTTATATTCCCTCCCATACTTCCTTACTTTGCGGTTTATACCACTTCCTGGATGAAGTGTTCACTGCTGGAGGCTGCTTCTGCTGTTTGCTCAGATAAGTCCTTTATTGTGTTTCCTTGCTGGCTTGATTCTAGGTGACCCTGACTCCGTCCGTATTAAGTGCAAGGAGCCGGTGGTCATGTCCCCTCACTATTATAGGGTTTTCAGGTATCACACAGACTTAGGTACGTGGGCATGCAATCGTCTACCATTGAGACCTTTGCATGGGCATAGCAGTCATGGAGAGCTCTTAGGGTTTTATAGGGCTCACCTATAAGCTCCTTAGTTTGGGATCGCTCGTTTATTCATAAGTTCCAGCTATCTGCAAACTTTACCCGTGACATTATAAACCGCCATAACGTCTTAAGCATGGATCCGGTTTCAGCCTTGATTGACCGCATGCAAGGTCTTTCGCTGGAGGTAGCAGATCTCCGTAAAACTGTGTCTCAGTTTCAGGTGACCGGTTCTGCTGGCGTTCATGGAGTTTGTTCCGAGCCTAAGATCTCGCTACCGGATACGTTCTCCGGGGGTAGTGAGAATTTTGTTCGCTTTAGAGAGGCTTGCAAACTCCATTTTTGCCTACTTCCCCATTCCTCTGGTGATGAGGAGCAGAGGGTGGGGATCATCATCTCGCTGCTCAGGGATAACACTCAGTCTTGGGCCTTTTCGCTGCTGGTGGGGGCACAGCCCCTCCGATCGGTGGATGAATTTTTTGTAGCCCTGGGGCAGATATATGATGACCCGGATCGTATTGCTCTGGCTGAATCTAAACTGCGTCTTTTATGCCAGGGTAAACAGTCCGCAGAGATATATTGCTCAGAATTTCTGAGATGGGCAGCTGATACTGGTTGGAATAATGCTGCACTCCGAAGTCAATTTTGTCATGGTCTTTCAGAAAGATTGAAAGATGCATTTGCTTTTCATGAGAGACCAGCATCGTTAGAATCTGCCATGTCTCTAGCTGTTCGTATTGACAGGCGTCTTAGAGAGAGAGAAGACTACTCTTTCCTGTCATATTCAGCCCAAGGACAGTGCGGGCTGTCTCATTCAGTGCGCAGGGGTCTCAGTCTGTCTCAATCCCCTCTGAGGAGGAGGCCATGCAGCTGGGTTTGCTTGCCTCTGATAGTAGAGGATTCAGCTCTCAGAGGAGGGTTTGTTTCTGTTGTGGAGGTATAAGGCCTTGTGGAGGGCTAATGTTTGCCCCTCTAGGAGAATCATGGAGTTTTCTGAGGGTAATAAAAACAAAACAAAAAAAAAAAACTCTAAAAACTTTCCATTTGCTACTATTGGCAAGGTTGATGCAGAAATTAAAGGTTTGCCATTTGCTTGTAGTTCCCGTTTTCTCCTACCTGCCAGGGTGGCGCTAGACAGCAAGAACATTGTTTGTGAGATTTTTGTAGATAGTGGAGCAGCTGTCAATCTCATTGATAATCAATTTGCAATAACGCATGGTTTCCAGGTGTGCACTTTGGAAAAGGATATACCTGTTTTTGCTATCGATTCCGCTCCACTTTCTCAAAGATCGTTAAAGGGCATAGTTCACAATATCCGTTTGACTGTGAGTGACGCTCATGTTGAGGATATGTCATGTTTCGTCCTAAGCAGGTTACCTACTCCTCTAGTGTTGGGGCTACCCTGGCTCACTAAACATAACCCCACCATTGATTGGCAAGCAAGGCAAATAAATGGTTGGAGTGACTTTTGCAGAGAGAATTGCCTCACGGTGTCTCTTTCAGAGGTTTCTACCAAGACGGTGCCATCTTTTCTCTCTGAATTTTCGGATGTGTTTTCCGAGCGTGGTGTCCAGGAGTTGCCCCCTCACAGGGAGTACGATTGCCCTATTAATCTCATCCCAGACGCCAAGCTGCCAAAATCATGTTTATACAATCTCTCCCAACCTAAAAGAGTCGCTATGCGTACTTATATCTCTGAGAGCCTGAGAAAGGGACACATCCGACCCTCGAAGTCACCTGTTGCCGCTGGGTTTTTTTTTGTTAAGAAAAAAGATGCTTCTTTAAGACCTTGTCTGGATTTCAGGGAGCTGAACCGTATCACAATTCGTGACCCTTATCCGCTTCCTCTGATCCCGGACCTGTTTAACCAGATTGTTGGGGCTAAGGTTTTTTCTAAGTTGGATTTAAGAGGGGCATACAACCTGGTCAGGGTCAGGGAAGGAGACGAATGGAAGACGGCCTTCAATACCCCTGAGTGTCATTTCGAGAATTTGGTTATACCCTTTGGTTTGATAAATGCTCCGGCCGTCTTCCAACATTTTGTGAACAGCATTTTTTATCATTTAATGGGGAAATTTACAGGGAGTGCAGAATTATTAGGCAAGTTGTATTTTTGAGGATTAATTTTATTATTGAACAACAACCATGTTCTCAATGAACCCAAAAAACTCATTAATATCAAAGCTGAATATTTTTGGAAGTAGTTTTTAGTTTGTTTTTAGTTTTAGCTATTTTAGGGGGATATCTGTGTGTGCAGGTGACTATTACTGTGCATAATTATTAGGCAACTTAACAAAAAACAAATATATACCCATTTCAATTATTTATTTTTACCAGTGAAACCAATATAACATCTCAACATTCACAAATATACATTTCTGACATTCAAAAACAAAACAAAAACAAATCAGTGACCAATATAGCCACTTTTCTTTGCAAGGACACTCAAAAGCCTGCCATCCATGGATTCTGTCAGTGTTTTGATCTGTTCACCATCAACATTGCGTGCAGCAGCAACCACAGCCTCCCAGACACTGTTCAGAGAGGTGTACTGTTTTCCCTCCTTGTAAATCTCACATTTGATGATGGACCACAGGTTCTCAATGGGGTTCAGATCAGGTGAACAAGGAGGCCATGTCATTAGATTTTCTTCTTTTATACCCTTTCTTGCCAGCCACGCTGTGGAGTACTTGGACGCGTGTGATGGAGCATTGTCCTGCATGAAAATCATGTTTTTCTTGAAGGATGCAGACTTCTTCCTGTACCACTGCTTGAAGAAGGTGTCTTCCAGAAACTGGCAGTAGGACTGGGAGTTGAGCTTGACTCCATCCTCAACCCGAAAAGGCCCCACAAGCTCATCTTTGATGATACCAGCCCAAACCAGTACTCCACCTCCACCTTGCTGGCGTCTGAGTCGGACTGGAGCTCTCAGCCCTTTACCAATCCAGCCACGGGCCCATCCATCTGGCCCATCAAGACTCACTCTCATTTCATCAGTCCATAAAACCTTAGAAAAATCAGTCTTGAGATATTTCTTGGCCCAGTCTTGACGTTTCAGCTTGTGTGTCTTGTTCAGTGGTGGTCGTCTTTCAGCCTTTCTTACCTTGGCCATGTCTCTGAGTATTGCACACCTTGTGCTTTTGGGCACTCCAGTGATGTTGCAGCTCTGAAATATGGCCAAACTGGTGGCAAGTGGCATCTTGGCAGCTGCACGCTTGACTTTTCTCAGTTCATGGGCAGTTATTTTGCGCCTTGGTTTTTCCACACGCTTCTTGCGACCCTGTTGACTATTTTGAATGAAACGCTTGATTGTTCGATGATCACGCTTCAGAAGCTTTGCAATTTTAAGAGTGCTGCATCCCTCTGCAAGATATCTCACTATTTTTGACTTTTCTGAGCCTGTCAAGTCCTTCTTTTGACCCATTTTGCCAAAGGAAAGGAAGTTGCCTAATAATTATGCACACCTAATATAGGGTGTTGATGTCATTAGACCACACCCCTTCTCATTACAGAGATGCACATCACCTAATATGCTTAATTGGTAGTAGGCTTTCGAGCCTATACAGCTTGGAGTAAGACAACATGCATAAAGAGGATGATGTGGTCAAAATACTCATTTGCCTAATAATTCTGCACGCAGTGTATACTGGTGTATCTAGATGACATTTCGATTTTTTCTCCTGATTTCAAGACTCATCGGGACCACCTACGTCAGGTCTTGCTGATTCTGCGGGAGAATAAATTGTACGCTAAACTAGAAAAATGTGTGTTTGCGGTTCCGGAGATTCAATTTCTTGGTTTTCTTCTCTCCACTTCTGGTTTTCGGATGGACCCTGAGAAGGTCCGCGCTGTGCTTGATTGGGAGCTCCCTGAGAATCAGAAGGCGCTGATGCGGTTTTGGGGTTTTGCTAATTATTACAGAAAGTTCATTTTGAATTATTCCTCTGTTGTTAAGCCACTCACTGATATGACTAAAAAGGGGGTGGATTTTTCCTCCTGGTCGGTAGATGCGCGTAAGGCCTTTTCTAGTATTAAAGACAGTTTTGCTTCCGCTCCCATTTTGGTACAACCTGATGTCTCTCTACCGTTTATTGTTGAGGTGGATGCTTCTAAAGGGTGGGGGTGCGGTCTTATCTCAGGGTCCGTCTCCTGCCAAATGGCGACACTGTGTCTTTTTCTCAAGGAAACTCCTCCACAGAGAGAAATTACGATGTGGGAGATAGGGAGTTGTTGGCCATCAAATTAGCTTTTGAGGAATGGCGCCATTGGTTAGAGGGAGCCAGACACCCTATTACTGTGTTTACCGACCATAAGAATCTGGCCTACTTGGAATCGGCGAAGCGTCTGAACCCGAGACAGGCCAGATGGTCTTTGTTCTTTTCTAGGTTTAATTTTGTTGTTACGTTCCGCCCTGGGGTTAAGAATGTGAAGGCGGATGCCCTGTCACGTTGTTTTCCGGGAGGGGGGAACTTTAAAGACCCGGGTCCCATTTTGGCTGAAGGGGTGGTCGTCTCTGCTCTTTATCCTGATTTGGAGGCAGAGGTTCAGGCAGTCCAGGTTTGTGCCTCTCGCTTTACGACACAAGGTTTTTAGGGAGCACCAAGATACTGTCCTTGCTGGGCACCCGGGGAGTAGAGCCACAGTGGATCTCATTGCTCAGAGATTTTGGTGGCCGGCTCTTCGGTTGAGGGTTTTGTGGCAGCCTGCGAGACCTGCGCTCCTGCCAAGGTCCCTTATCCACGGCCATCGAGTTCTCTCCTCCCGTTACCCATTCCTTCCCATCCTTGGACGCATCTGTCCATGGACTTCATTACGGACCTGCCTCGTTCCTCGGGGAAGACAGTGATTCTGGTGGTAGTGGACCGTTTTAGCAAAATGGCACATTTCATTCCCTTTCCTGGGTTACCCAATGCTAAGACGCTGGCGCAAGCTTTTGTTGATCATATTGTTAAATTGCATTGCATTCCTTCAGACATCGTTTCTGATAGGGGCACGCAATTTGTTTCCAGATTCTGGAAGGCCTTCTGTTCTTGCTTGGGGGTTCGGTTGTCGTTCTCTTCTGCTTTTCACCCGCAGTCGAATGGTCAGACCGTCAGGTCGAGTTTTGTGGCGGAGAATCAGGAGGATTGGTATTCTTTTTTGGCCCTTGCTGAGTTTGCTTTAAATAACCGTCGCCAGGAGTCCTCTGATAAGTCACAATTTTTTGGTGCATATGGGTTTCATCTGCAGTTTGGGACAGATGAGGAGAGATTTTCCTCGTCTTTGTCATTTATTTGGCAAAAGATTCAGGGTAATCTGAAGAGGATGAGTGAGAGATTTAAGCGTGTGGCGGATAAGAGACGTGTGCTTGGTCCGGACCTGAATGTGGGTGATCTGGTGTGGTTGTCTAGAAAGAATATCAAACTGAAGGTTCCCTCCTGGAAGTTGGGTGCTAAGTTTATTGGGCCTTACAAGATCTTGTCCGTCATCAATCCCGTTGCCTTCCGTCTTGATCTTCCACAGACTTGGAAGATCCATAATGTTTTTCACAAGTCCCTATTAAAACCTTATGTCCAACCCACTGTACCCTCCTCTTTGCTTCCTCCTCCGATTATTGTTGATGGTAATCTTGAATTTCAGGTCTCTAGGATTGATGATTCTTGCATTATCCGCGGTTCTCTTCAGTACCTCGTTCTTCGGGAGGGTTATGGTCCTGAGGAGAGGATGTGTGTCCCAGTGGCGGACATTAAGGCCACTCTTCTCATCAGGGCTTTCCATAGGTCTCATCCTGAGAAGGTGGGCTCTGAGTGTCCGGAGTCCACCCGTAGAGGGAAGGGTACTGTCACCGCCAGCTCTGTAAGAAGGTCTGGCAGACGTTCTTCTCTAGCAGACGTTCTTCTCTACCTTTTGTATGATGTTCTTTGTTTTGGTTTCAATTTCTTATCTCCTTTCCTTCTGCAAGGTGTCACTTATTTAGACTAATCGTCTCCCTTTATATTCCCTGCCATACTGCCTCACTTTGCGGTTTATACTACTTCCTGGATGAAGTGTTCACTGCTGGAGGCTGCTTCTGCTGTTTGTACAGATAAGTCTTTTACTTTATTGTGTTTCCTTGCTGGCTTGATTCTAGGTGACCCTGACTCTGTCCGTATTAAGTGCAGGGAGCCGGTGGTCGTGTCCCCTCACTATTATAGGGTTTTCAGGTGTCACACAGACTTAGGTACGTGGGCATGCAATCGTCTACCATTGAGACCCTTGCATGGGCATAGCAGTCAGGGAGAGCTCTTAGGGTTTTATAGGGCTCACCTATAAGCTCCTTAGTTTGGGATCAAGCCAGTCGCTCGTTTATTCATAAGTTCCAGCTATCTGCAAACTTCACCCGTGACACTGTGAGGTTGTGGGCTGTCAGGCAGAGAGCACATGATAACATTCTGCCCACCTGCAGCCACCACTAGGGGGAGCTCCCTGAGGACAGATTCTTTATTGAGAGCTGAATGGATGCAGTGAGCTCCCTCTAGTGTTGGCTGCAGGTAGCCAGCATATATCATGTACCTCTATGGCTGTGGGGTCGGCGAATGTCACAGTGTCTGCTCATCTTGGATCATTATTGGCGGATCATTAGGACACAACCGGATGCTTGCTTTGCTGAAATGGAGAAACTCGTCTGCATCCCTTGCCTGTCTAAAATGTCCACGTCAGGTGCTGCAGATCTGGAAGGGGTCACATGACACATTCTGACGGAGGGGAAGGGGTGGAGCTAGCTTCTTTCCTCTGATTGGTTCTTAAGGGGATAGCATTTAGTAGGTGGAGGTGAGCCGACTAGTTCACCTTTGACAGGATGACCTGATATAACGTACAGCAGCCCAAAAACTATTGGGGACACTGTCCCTTTAAAAATTTAGTTTGGGCTCCTGGATGGGGGGGGGGGGGGGGGAGGAGAGAATCATCGGGTTCGGGCTAAAAGCATTTCTATCCGATGACGAAGACGCCATGAAAAGCTGCGTACATTTATAAGAACATAATTGATGGGCTTTGAATCAGGAGAAATAAACAGGATCGGGCTAATGGCGGCAGGACTTTGAGGTCACCGGGCAGCTTTTATCCACTTGTGTCTGGAAAATATTCAAATAAAAAGGAAGAAGTGCGAGAAACAGCAGCGCGATGTACGAGATCTGCGGCGCTCCATATAATGTCCACAGCTGTAATATCCCGCCATCCGGGAGGCTTAAAGGGCAACTCCAGTCATCACATGGCGCATGGTTGCTGCAGCAGGCCCATGTACAAGCCCCATTTTCTTCTGTTTTGTCCCATGATGCATCACTTCCAGCTGTCATTCTGTATCAATTCTCCACAATAGTTACAATGTAAGGGGGAGGAGCCTGACACATATTTAGCGCGCCGGGAGAATAGTCGTCAGAGCAAGGCCGGGTCATAAGCGGAGTAAAGAGGGCGATAGTCCTTCGCGTGCGCACAAGCCATGGGAGTCTTTAACGTGGACCGTGATGCGATACAATGTGTCAGATTGTGACAGAAGACGAAATACTGCAACTTTTTGCAACATTTGTTTACTAGGGTTTAAGGTGTAATTTAACTGAAATGAGTGGTCGGCACGTGTCAGAGGAATAAGCGGCCGCCAGGTACCTCTAGCGTCGCTTATCTCCTGGTGGGTGAAAGGATCTCTAGGTGCATTGGGGCGCCCCTTTACACACAGGATTGTGGCTGGGCTGTCTGGTGATTTACATTCTAGGACATGTTATCTTTACACCAGGCTTTGCACATTCACTAGGAGCACATTCTTCCTGCCTCCAGCTTGCTGATGGTTTCCAATAAGCAGAGTTGCAATTGCAGAATTGCTCCTTGGCTGCACCTAATGATGCTTTTCATATAACGATCAGGTGATTATGAGATCCACCATGTTACATAGAAACCTAGAATGTGTCGGCAGATAAGAACCATTTGGCCCATCTAGTCTGGTGACAACCCCTTCCTTTGTGGTTGTCGCAGCCCCGGCCCCCATTACTAAGCTCAGTGACCTCCAGTAGGATCTGAGTAGACATCTGATGGGAGGAGGTCAGACTGGTGGCGCTCATGCCTGGGCATAAAGAAGCTGACGGTCTCCAGAGTGCTGCGGTCTGTCTGAGGATGTCTCTTACTTCTCTGCAGTCTCGGTAATGAGATTGGGCTCAGAACTCCATGAATAGAAGATGTGAATCTGTAAAGGTCGCCTGATGAAGAACAATCCGCTGTCATTTCATAAAGGCCATTCTCCTGAGCGGAACATCTGGCTGCGCCCCCCTCCCCCACACCTGCACCCATAGTCCGCCACCTGGGAGCTTCATTATTTAATCCTACAAAGAGCTTTGAAGATGGGTGACAGATGTTCTGGAACGCTTCCAAGTCTGCGCTTTGTGTACGTACATGGCGCTCGCTGAGTATCGGAGAGCTCTCACCACTGCCGGGAGAAAACTCTGCATTCTGCTCCTGAAATAGACCACCGAAATCAGGGGTTAACATAGAAAAACGTACTGAAAATCAGTGGTAGCACATGTACACAGCGAGAGTGGGAGGAGCCTGGGTGACATCACTGGCTCCAGGGCCGTGATGTCACTCACAGGTCTCGGACAGTCCTCTCTACATGAAACTTGTATGAAAAGTTCTGCAGATTTCTTACAGGCTTTGGGGGTCATTCACTAAGACTGCCACGACAGTTCTTGCACCATCCTCCCCAATTAGGAGGGAGCCGGGGCCAAGACATGGGGCCCGACTCATTTATTATCTTTTATGCCTGGAAACTGGTGTAAAAGTGACAACTACTGCAGTCAGGGGGCTATCAGTCAGGGGTCTATCAGTCAGGGGCCTATCAGTCAGGGGTCTATCAGTCAGGGGTCTATCAGTCAGGGGTCTATCAGTCAGGGGTCTATCAGTCAGGGGTCTATCAGTCAGGGGTCTATCAGTCAGGGGTCTATCAGTCAGGGGGCTATCAGTCAGGACTTATCAGTCAGGGGTCTGTCAGTCAGGGGCTATCAGTCAGGGATCTATCAGTCAGGGGTCTATCAGTCAGGGGTCTATCAGTCAGGGGTCTATCAGTAAGGGTCTATCAGTCAGGGGTCTATCAGTCAGGGGTCTATCAGTCAGGGGGCTATCAGTCAGGGGTCTATCAGTCAGGGGCTATCAGTCAGGGGTCTATCAGTCAGGGGGCTATCAGTCAGGGGTCTATCAGTCAGGGGTCTATCAGTCAGGGGTCTATCAGTCAGGGGTCTATCAGTCAGGGGGCTATCAGTCAAGAGCTATCAGTCAGGGGCCTATAAGTCAGGGGTCTATCAGTCAGGGGTCTATCAGTCAGGGGTCTATCAGTCAGGGGTCTATCAGTCAGGAATTATCAGTCAGGAGTTATCAGTCAGGGGTCTATCAGTCAGGAGCTATTAGTCAGGGTCTATCAGCCACGGGGCTATCAGTCAGGGGTCTATCAGTCAGGGGGCTATCAGTCAGGAGTCTATCAGTCAGGGGTCTATCAGTCAGGGGGCTATCAGTCAGGGTCTATCAGTCAGGGGTCTATCAGTCAGGGGGCTATCAGTCAGGAGCTATCAGTCAGGAGTTATCAGTCAGGGGTCTATCAGTCAGGAGCTATCAGTCAGGGGTCTCTCAGTCAGGGGGCTATCAGTCAGGGGTCTATCAGTCAGGGGGCTATCAGTCAGGGTCTATCAGTCAGGGGTCTATCAGTCAGGGTCTATCAGTCAGGGGTCTATCAGTCAGGGTCTATCAGTCAGGGGTCTATCAGTCAGGGGCTGTCAGTCAGGGGTCTATCAGTCAGGGGTCTATCAGTCAGGGTCTATCAGCCAGGGGCTATCAGTCAGGGGGCTATCAGTCAGGGGGCTATCAGTCAGGGGTCTATCAGTCAAGGGGCTATCAGTCAGGGGTCTATCAGTCAGGGGTCTATCAGTCAGGAGCTATCAGTCAGGGGTCTATCAGTCAGGGGTCTATCAGTCAGGGTCTATCAGTCGGGGTCTATCAGTCGGGGTCTATCAGTCAGGGGCTATCAGTCAGGGGTCTATCAGTCAGGGGCTATCAGTCAGGGGCTATCATTCAGGGGTCTATCAGTCAGGGGGCTATAAGTCAGGGGTCATCAGTCAGGTGCTATCAGTCAGGGGTCTATCAGTCAGGGGTCTATCAGTCAGGGGTCTATCAGTCAGGGTCTATCAGTCAGGGGGCTATCGGTCAGGGGGCTATCAGTCAGGATTTATCAGTCAGGGTCTATCAGTCAGGGGTCTATCAGTCAGGGGTCTATAGTTAGGGGTCATCAGTCAGGTGCTATCAGTCAGGGGGTGATCAGTCAGGGGCTATCAGTCAGGGGCCTATTAGTAAGGGGTCTATCAGTCAGCGGTCTATCAGTCAGGGGGCGAATCATTTTCAGGGGCTATCAGTCAGGGGGCTATCAGTCAGGGGTCTATCAGTCAGGGGGCTATCAGTCAGGGGTCTATCAGTCAGGGGCTATCAGTCAGGGGTCTATCAGTCAGGGGGCTATCAGTCAGGGGTCTATCAGTCAGGGGTCTATCAGTCAGGGGTCTATCAGTCAGGGGGCTATCAGTCAAGAGCTATCAGTCAGGGGTCTATCAGTCAGGACTTATCAGTCAGGGGTCTATCAGTCAGGGGCTATCAGTCAGGGGTCTATCAGTCAGGGGCCTATAAGTCAGGGGTCTATCAGTCAGGGGTCTATCAGTCAGGGGTCTATCAGTCAGGGGTCTATCAGTCAGGAATTATCAGTCAGGAGTTATCAGTCAGGGGTCTATCAGTCAGGAGCTATTAGTCAGGGTCTATCAGCCAGGGGCTATCAGTCAGGGGTCTATCAGTCAGGGGGCTATCAGTCAGGAGTCTATCAGTCAGGGGTCTATCAGTCAGGGGCTGTCAGTCAGGGGTCTATCAGTCAGGGGTCTATCAGTCAGGGTCTATCAGCCAGGGGCTATCAGTCAGGGGGCTATCAGTCAGGGGTCTATCAGTCAGAGGTCTATCAGTCAAGGGGCTATCAGTCAGGGGTCTATCAGTCAGGGGTCTATCAGTCAGGGGTCTATCAGTCAGGAGCTATCAGTCAGGGGTCTATCAGTCAGGGGTCTATCAGTCAGGGGTCTATCAGTCAGGGGTCTATCTGTCAGGGTCTATCAGTCGGAGTCTATCAGTCGGGGTCTATCAGTCAGGGGGCTATCAGTCAGGGGTCTATCAGTCAGAAGCTATCAGTCAGGAGCTACCATTCAGGTGTCTATCAGTCAGGGGGCTATAAGTCAGGGGTCATCAGTCAGGTGCTATCAGTCAGGGGGCTATCAGTCAGGGGGCTATTAGTCAGGATCTATCAGTCAGGATCTATCAGTCAGGGTCTATCAGTCAGGGGTCTATCAGTCAGGGGTCTATCAGTCAGGGGTCTATCAGTCAGGGGTCTATAAGTTAGGGGTCATCAGTCAGGTGCTATCAGTCAGGGGGCGATCAATCAGGGGCTATCAGTCAGGGGCCTATTAGTAAGGGGTCTATCAGTCAGGGGGCGATCAGTCAGGGGCTATCAGTCAGGGGGCGATCAGTCAGGGGCTATCAGTCAGGGGGCTATCAGTCAGGGGGCTATCAGTCAGGATCTATCAGTCAGGGTCTATCAGTGAGGGGTCTATCAGTCAGGGGTCTATAAGTTAGGGGTCATCAGTCAGGTGGCGATCAGTCAGGGGCCTATTAGTAAGGGGTCTATCAGTCAGGGGTCTATCAGTCGGGGTCTATCAGTCAGGGGTCTATCAGTCAGGGGTCTATCAGTCAGGGGGCTATCAGTCAGGAGATATCAGTCAGGGGTCTATCAGTCAGGAGTTATCAGTCAGGGGTCTATCAGTCAGGGGCTATCAGTCAGGGGTCTTTCAGTCAGGGGCCTATAAGTCAGGGGTCTATCAGTCAGGCGTCTATCAGTCAGGGGTCTATCAGTCAGGGGCTATCAGTCAAGGGTCTATCAGTCAGGGGTCTATCGGTCAGGGGTCTATCGGTCAGGGGTCTATCAGTCAGGGGCTATCAGTCAGGGGGCTATCAGTCAGGGGTCTATCAGTCAGGGGTCTATCAGTCAGGGGCTATCAGTCAGGGGTCTATCAGTCAGGGGGCTATCAGTCAGGAGCTATCAGTCAGGGGGCTATCAGTCAGGGGTCTATCAGTCAGGAGTTATCAGTCAGGGGTCTATCAGTCAGGGGCTATCAGTCAGGGGTCTATCAGTCAGGGGCCTATAAGTCAGGGGTCTATCAGTCAGGGGTCTATCAGTCAGGAGTTATCAGTCAGGGGTCTATCAGTCAGGAGCTATTAGTCAGGGTCTATCAGCCAGGGGCTATCAGTCAGGGGTCTCTCAGTCAGGGGGCTATCAGTCAGGGGTCTATCAGTCAGGGGGCTATCAGTCAGGGTCTATCAGTCAGGGGTCTATCAGTCAGGGTCTATCAGTCAGGGGTCTATCAGTCAGGGTCTATCAGTCAGGGGTCTATCAGTCAGGGGCTGTCAGTCAGGGGTCTATCAGTCAGAGGTCTATCAGTCAGGGTCTATCAGCCAGGGGCTATCAGTCAGGGGGCTATCAGTCAGGGGGCTATCAGTCAGGGGTCTATCAGTCAAGGGGCTATCAGTCAGGGGTCTATCAGTCAGGAGCTATCAGTCAGGAGCTATCAGTCAGGGGTCTATCAGTCAGGGGTCTATCAGTCAGGGTCTATCAGCCGGGGTCTATCAGTCGGGGTCTATCAGTCAGGGGCTATCAGTCAGGGGTCTATCAGTCAGGGGCTATCAGTCAGGCGCTATCAGTCAGGGGCTATCATTCAGGGGTCTATCAGTCAGGGGGCTATAAGTCAGGGGTCATCAGTCAGGTGCTATCAGTCAGGGGTCTATCAGTCAGGGGTCTATCAGTCAGGGGTCTATCAGTCAGGGTCTATCAGTCAGGGGGCTATCGGTCAGGGGGCTATCAGTCAGGATTTATCAGTCAGGGTCTATCAGTCAGGGGTCTATCAGTCAGGGGTCTATAAGTTAGGGGTCATCAGTCAGGTGCTATCAGTCAGGGGGTGATCAGTCAGGGGCTATCAGTCAGGGGCCTATTAGTAAGGGGTCTATCAGTCAGCGGTCTATCAGTCAGGGGGCGAATCATTTTCAGGGGCTATCAGTCAGGGGGCTATCAGTCAGGATCTATCAGTCAGGGTCTATCAGTCAGGGGTCTATCAGTCAGGGGTCTATCAGTCAGGGGACTATAAGTTAGGGGTCATCAGTCAGGTGGCGATCAGTCAGGGGCCTATTAGTAAGGGGTCTATCAGTCAGGGGTCTATCAGTCAGGGTCTATCAGCCAGGGGCTATCAGTCAGGGGCTATCAGTCAGGGGTCTATCAGTCAGGGGCTATCAGTCAGGGGTCTATCAGTCAGGGGGCTATCAGTCAGGAGCTATCAGTCAGGGGTCTATCAGTCAGGGGTCTATCAGTCAGGGGTCTATCAGTCAGGGGCTATCAGTCAGGGGTCTATCAGTCAGGGGCCTATAAGTCAGGGGTCTATCAGTCAGGGGTCTATCAGTCAGGGGTCTATCAGTCAGGAGCTATTAGTCAGGGTCTATCAGCCAGGGGCTATCAGTCAGGGGTCTCTCAGTCAGGGGGCTATCAGTCAGGGGTCTATCAGTCAGGGGTCTATCAGTCAGGGTCTATCAGTCAGGGGTCTATCAGTCAGGGTCTATCAGTCAGGGGTCTATCAGTCAGGGTCTATCAGTCAGGGGTCTATCAGTCAGGGGCTGTCAGTCAGGGGTCTATCAGTCAGGGTCTATCAGTCAGGGTCTATCAGCCAGGGGCTATCAGTCAGGGGTCTATCAGTCAGGGTCTATCAGCCAGGGGCTATCAGTCAGGGGGCTATCAGTCAGGGGTCTATCAGTCAAGGGGCTATCAGTCAGGGGTCTATCAGTCAGGGGTCTATCAGTCAGGAGCTATCAGTCAGGGGTCTATCAGTCAGGGGTCTATCAGTCAGGGTCTATCAGTCAGGGGTCTATCAGTCAGGAGTTATCAGTCAGGGGTCTATCAGTCAGGAGCTATTAGTCAGGGTCTATCAGCCAGGGGCTATCAGTCAGGGGTCTCTCAGTCAGGGGGCTATCAGTCAGGGGTCTATCAGTCAGGGGGCTATCAGTCAGGGTCTATCAGTCAGGGGTCTATCAGTCAGGGTCTATCAGTCAGGGGTCTATCAGTCAGGGTCTATCAGTCGGGGTCTATCAGTCGGGGTCTATCAGTCAGGGGCTATCAGTCAGGAGCTATCAGTCAGGGGCTATCATTCAGGGGTCTATCAGTCAGGGGGCTATAAGTCAGGGGTCATCAGTCAGGTGCTATCAGTCAGGGGTCTATCAGTCAGGGGTCTATCAGTCAGGGGTCTATCAGTCAGGGTCTATCAGTCAGGGGGCTATCGGTCAGGGGGCTATCAGTCAGGATTTATCAGTCAGGGTCTATCAGTCAGGGGTCTATCAGTCAGGGGTCTATAAGTTAGGGGTCATCAGTCAGGTGCTATCAGTCAGGGGGTGATCAGTCAGGGGCTATCAGTCAGGGGCCTATTAGTAAGGGGTCTATCAGTCAGCGGTCTATCAGTCAGGGGGCGAATCATTTTCAGGGGCTATCAGTCAGGGGGCTATCAGTCAGGGGTCTATCAGTCAGGGGGCTATCAGTCAGGGGTCTATCAGTCAGGGGCTATCAGTCAGGGGTCTATCAGTCAGGGGGCTATCAGTCAGGAGTCTATCAGTCAGGGGTCTATCAGTCAGGGGTCTATCAGTCAGGGGTCTATCAGTCAGGGGGCTATCAGTCAGGGGTCTATCAGTCAGGACTTATCAGTCAGGGGTCTATCAGTCAGGGGCTATCAGTCAGGGGTCTATCAGTCAGGGGCCTATAAGTCAGGGGTCTATCAGTCAGGGGTCTATCAGTCGGGGTCTATCAGTCGGGGTCTATCAGTCAGGAGCTATTAGCCAGGGTCTATCAGTCAGGGGGCTATCAGTCAGGGGTCTATCAGTCAGGGGGCTATCAGTCAGGAGTCTATCAGTCAGGGGGCTATCAGTCAGGGGGCTATCAGTCAGGGTCTATCAGTCAGGGGTCTATCAGTCAGGGTCTATCAGTCAGGGGTCTATCAGTCAGGGGCTGTCAGTCAGGGGTCTATCAGTCAGGGGTCTATCAGTCAGGGTCTATCAGCCAGGGGCTATCAGTCAGGGGGCTATCAGTCAGGGGTCTATCAGTCAGGGGTCTATCAGTCAAGGGGCTATCAGTCAGGGGTCTATCAGTCAGGGGTCTATCAGTCAGGGGTCTATCAGTCAGGGGTCTATCAGTCAGGAGCTATCAGTCAGGGGTCTATCAGTCATTGGTCTATCAGTCAGGGGTCTATCAGTCAGGGGTCTATCAGTCAGGGTCTATCAGTCGGGGTCTATCAGTCAGGGGGCTATCAGTCAGGGGTCTATCAGTCAGAAGCTATCAGTCAGGAGCTACCATTCAGGTGTCTATCAGTCAGGGGGCTATAAGTCAGGGGTCATCAGTCAGGTGCTATCAGTCAGGGGGCTATCAGTCAGGATCTATCAGTCAGGATCTATCAGTCAGGGGTCTATCAGTCAGGGGTCTATCAGTCAGGGGTCTATCAGTCAGGGGTCTATCAGTCAGGGGTCTATAAGTTAGGGGTCATCAGTCAGGTGCTATCAGTCAGGGGGCGATCAGTCAGGGGCTATCAGTCAGGGGCCTATTAGTAAGGGGTCTATCAGTCAGGGGGCGATCAGTCAGGGGCTATCAGTCAGGGGGCTATCAGTCAGGGGGCTATCAGTCAGGATCTATCAGTCAGGGTCTATCAGTGAGGGGTCTATCAGTCAGGGGTCTATAAGTTAGGGGTCATCAGTCAGGTGGCGATCAGTCAGGGGCCTATTAGTAAGGGGTCTATCAGTCAGGGGTCTATCAGTCGGGGTCTATCAGTCAGGGGTCTATCAGTCAGGGGTCTATCAGTCAGGGGGCTATCAGTCAGGAGATATCAGTCAGGGGTCTATCAGTCAGGAGTTATCAGTCAGGGGTCTATCAGTCAGGGGTCTTTCAGTCAGGGGCCTATAAGTCAGGGGTCTATCAGTCAGGGGTCTATCAGTCAGGGGTCTATCAGTCAGGGGCTATCAGTCAAGGGTCTATCAGTCAGGGGTCTATCGGTCAGCGGTCTATCGGTCAGGGGTCTATCAGTCAGGGGCTATCAGTCAGGGGGCTATCAGTCAGGGGTCTATCAGTCAGGGGTCTATCAGTCAGGGGCTATCAGTCAGGGGTCTATCAGTCAGGGGTCAATCAGTCAGGGGGCTATCAGTCAGGAGCTATCAGTCAGGGGTCTATCAGTCAGGAGTTATCAGTCAGGGGTCTATCAGTCAGGGGCTATCAGTCAGGGGTCTATCAGTCAGGGGCCTATAAGTCAGGGGTCTATCAGTCAGGGGTCTATCAGTCAGGGGTCTATCAGTCAGGAGTTATCAGTCAGGGGTCTATCAGTCAGGGGCTATCAGTCAGGGGTCTATCAGTCAGGGGCCTATAAGTCAGGGGTCTATCAGTCAGGGGTCTATCAGTCAGGGGTCTATAAGTTAGGGGTCATCAGTCAGGTGCTATCAGTCAGGGGGTGATCAGTCAGGGGCTATCAGTCAGGGGCCTATTAGTAAGGGGTCTATCAGTCAGCGGTCTATCAGTCAGGGGGCGAATCATTTTCAGGGGCTATCAGTCAGGATCTATCAGTCAGGGTCTATCAGTCAGGGGTCTATCAGTCAGGGGTCTATCAGTCAGGGGTCTATAAGTTAGGGGTCATCAGTCAGGTGGCGATCAGTCAGGGGCCTATTAGTAAGGGGTCTATCAGTCAGGGGTCTATCAGTCAGGGGCTATCAGTCAGGGGTCTATCAGTCAGGGGGCTATCAGTCAGGAGCTATCAGTCAGGGGTCTATCAGTCAGGAGTTATCAGTCAGGGGTCTATCAGTCAGGGGCTATCAGTCAGGGGTCTATCAGTCAGGGGCCTATAAGTCAGGGGTCTATCAGTCAGGGGTCTATCAGTCAGGGGTCTATCAGTCAGGAGTTATCAGTCAGGGGTCTATCAGTCAGGAGCTATTAGTCAGGGTCTATCAGCCAGGGGCTATCAGTCAGGGGTCTCTCAGTCAGGGGGCTATCAGTCAGGGGTCTATCAGTCAGGGGTCTATCAGTCAGGGTCTATCAGTCAGGGGTCTATCAGTCAGGGTCTATCAGTCAGGGGTCTATCAGTCAGGGTCTATCAGTCAGGGGTCTATCAGTCAGGGGCTGTCAGTCAGGGGTCTATCAGTCAGGGGTCTATCAGTCAGGGTCTATCAGCCAGGGGCTTTCAGTCAGGGGGCTATCAGTCAGGGGGCTATCAGTCAGGGGTCTATCAGTCAAGGGGCTATCAGTCAGGGGTCTATCAGTCAGGGGTCTATCAGTCAGGAGCTATCAGTCAGGGGTCTATCAGTCAGGGGTCTATCAGTCAGGGTCTATCAGTCAGGGGTCTATCAGTCAGGAGTTATCAGTCAGGGGTCTATCAGTCAGGAGCTATTAGTCAGGGTCTATCAGCCAGGGGCTATCAGTCAGGGGTCTCTCAGTCAGGGGGCTATCAGTCAGGGGTCTATCAGTCAGGGGTCTATCAGTCAGGGTCTATCAGTCAGGGGTCTATCAGTCAGGGTCTATCAGTCAGGGGTCTATGAGTCAGGGTCTATCAGTCAGGGGTCTATCAGTCAGGGGCTGTCAGTCAGGGGTCTATCAGTCAGGGGTCTATCAGTCAGGGTCTATCAGCCAGGGGCTTTCAGTCAGGGGGCTATCAGTCAGGGGGCTATCAGTCAGGGGTCTATCAGTCAAGGGGCTATCAGTCAGGGGTCTATCAGTCAGGGGTCTATCAGTCAGGAGCTATCAGTCAGGGGTCTATCAGTCAGGGGTCTATCAGTCAGGGTCTATCAGTCAGGGGTCTATCAGTCAGGGGTCTATCAGTCAGGGGCTATCAGTCAGGAGTTATCAGTCAGGGGTCTATCAGTCAGGAGCTATTAGTCAGGGTCTATCAGCCAGGGGCTATCAGTCAGGGGTCTCTCAGTCAGGGGGCTATCAGTCAGGGGTCTATCAGTCAGGGGGCTATCAGTCAGGGTCTATCAGTCAGGGGTCTATCAGTCAGGGTCTATCAGTCAGGGGTCTATCAGTCAGGGTCTATCAGTCGGGGTCTATCAGTCGGGGTCTATCAGTCAGGGGCTATCAGTCAGGGGTCTATCAGTCAGGGGCTATCAGTCAGGCGCTATCAGTCAGGGGCTATCATTCAGGGGTCTATCAGTCAGGGGGCTATAAGTCAGGGGTCATCAGTCAGGTGCTATCAGTCAGGGGTCTATCAGTCAGGGGTCTATCAGTCAGGGGTCTATCAGTCAGGGTCTATCAGTCAGGGGGCTATCGGTCAGGGGGCTATCAGTCAGGATTTATCAGTCAGGGTCTATCAGTCAGGGGTCTATCAGTCAGGGGTCTATAAGTTAGGGGTCATCAGTAAGGTGCTATCAGTCAGGGGGTGATCAGTCAGGGGCTATCAGTCAGGGGCCTATTAGTAAGGGGTCTATCAGTCAGCGGTCTATCAGTCAGGGGGCGAATCATTTTCAGGGGCTATCAGTCAGGGGTCTATCAGTCAGGGGGCTATCAGTCAGGGGTCTATCAGTCAGGGGCTATCAGTCAGGGGTCTATCAGTCAGGGGGCTATCAGTCAGGGGTCTATCAGTCAGGGGTCTATCAGTCAGGGGTCTATCAGTCAGGGGTCTATCAGTCAGGGGGCTATCAGTCAAGAGCTATCAGTCAGGGGTCTATCAGTCAGGACTTATCAGTCAGGGGTCTATCAGTCAGGGGCTATCAGTCAGGGGTCTATCAGTCAGGGGCCTATAAGTCAGGGGGCTATCAGTCAGGGGTCTATCAGTCAGGGGTCTATCAGTCAGGGGTCTATCAGTCAGGAATTATCAGTCAGGAGTTATCAGTCAGGGGTCTATCAGTCAGGGGGCTATCAGTCAGGAGTCTATCAGTCAGGGGGCTATCAGTCAGGGGGCTATCAGTCAGGGTCTATCAGTCAGGGGTCTATCAGTCAGGGTCTATCAGTCAGGGGTCTATCAGTCAGGGGCTGTCAGTCAGGGGTCTATCAGTCAGGGGTCTATCAGTCAGGGTCTATCAGCCAGGGGCTATCCGTCAGGGGGCTATCAGTCAGGGGTCTATCAGTCAGGGGTCTATCAGTCAGGGTCTATCAGCCAGGGGCTATCCGTCAGGGGGCTATCAGTCAGGGGTCTATCAGTCAGGGGTCTATCAGTCAGGAGCTATTAGTCAGGGTCTATCAGCCAGGGGCTATCAGTCAGGGGTCTCTCAGTCAGGGGGCTATCAGTCAGGGGTCTATCAGTCAGGGGTCTATCAGTCAGGAGCTATCAGTCAGGGGTCTATCAGTCATTGGTCTATCAGTCAGGGGTCTATCAGTCAGGGGTCTATCAGTCAGGGTCTATCAGTCGGGGTCTATCAGTCAGGGGGCGATCAGTCAGAAGCTATCAGTCAGGAGCTACCATTCAGGTGTCTATCAGTCAGGGGGCTATAAGTCAGGGGTCATCAGTCAGGTGCTATCAGTCAGGGGGCTATCAGTCAGGGGTCTATCAGTCAGGGGTCTATAAGTTAGGGGTCATCAGTCAGGTGCTATCAGTCAGGGGGCGATCAGTCAGGGGCTATCAGTCAGGGGCCTATTAGTAAGGGGTCTATCAGTTAGGGGGCGATCAGTCAGGGGCTATCAGTCAGGGGCTATCAGTCAGGGGGCTATCAGTCAGGGGGCTATCAGTCAGGATCTATCAGTCAGGGTCTATCAGTGAGGGGTCTATCAGTCAGGGGTCTATAAGTTAGGGGTCATCAGTCAGGTGGCGATCAGTCAGGGGCCTATTAGTAAGGGGTCTATCAGTCAGGGGTCTATCAGTCAGGGGGCTATCAGTCAGGGGGCTATCAGTCAGGAGATATCAGTCAGGGGTCTATCAGTCAGGAGTTATCAGTCAGGGGTCTATCAGTCAGGGGCTATCAGTCAGGGGTCTTTCAGTCAGGGGCCTATAAGTCAGGGGTCTATCAGTCAGGGGTCTATCAGTCAGGGGTCTATCAGTCAGGGGCTATCAGTCAAGGGTCTATCAGTCAGGGGTCTATCGGTCAGGGGTCTATCGGTCAGGGGTCTATCAGTCAGGGGCTATCAGTCAGGGGGCTATCAGTCAGGGGTCTATCAGTCAGGGGTCTATCAGTCAGGGGCTATCAGTCAGGGGTCTATCAGTCAGGGGTCAATCAGTCAGGGGGCTATCAGTCAGGAGCTATCAGTCAGGGGTCTATCAGTCAGGAGTTATCAGTCAGGGGTCTATCAGTCAGGGGCTATCAGTCAGGGGTCTATCAGTCAGGGGCCTATAAGTCAGGGGTCTATCAGTCAGGGGTCTATCAGTCAGGGGTCTATCAGTCAGGAGTTATCAGTCAGGGGTCTATCAGTCAGGGGCTATCAGTCAGGGGTCTATCAGTCAGGGGCTATCAGTCAGGGGCCTATAAGTCAGGGGTCTATCAGTCAGGGGTCTATCAGCCAGGGGCTATCAGTCAGGGGTCTCTCAGTCAGGGGGCTATCAGTCAGGGGTCTATCAGTCAGGGGGCTATCAGTCAGGGTCTATCAGTCAGGGGTCTATCAGTCAGGGTCTATCAGTCAGGGGTCTATCAGTCAGGGTCTATCAGTCAGGGGTCTATCAGTCAGGGGCTGTCAGTCAGGGGTCTATCAGTCAGGGGTCTATCAGTCAGGGTCTATCAGCCAGGGGCTATCAGTCAGGGGGCTATCAGTCAGGGGGCTATCAGTCAGGGGTCTATCAGTCAAGGGGCTATCAGTCAGGGGTCTATCATTCAGGAGCTTTCAGTCAGGAGCTATCAGTGAGGGGTCTATCAGTCAGGGGTCTATCAGTCAGGGTCTATCAGTCGGGGTCTATCAGTCGGGGTCTATCAGTCAGGGGCTATCAGTCAGGGGTCTATCAGTCAGGGGCTATCAGTCAGGCGCTAACAGTCAGGGGCTATCATTCAGGGGTCTATCAGTCAGGGGGCTATAAGTCAGGGGTCATCAGTCAGGTGCTATCAGTCAGGGGTCTATCAGTCAGGGGTCTATCAGTCAGGGGTCTATCAGTCAGGGTCTATCAGTCAGAGGGGCTATCGGTCAGGGGGCTATCAGTCAGGATTTATCAGTCAGGGTCTATCAGTCAGGGGTCTATCAGTCAGGGGTCTATAAGTTAGGGGTCATCAGTCAGGTGCTATCAGTCAGGGGCTATCAGTCAGGGGCCTATTAGTAAGGGGTCTATCAGTCAGCGGTCTATCAGTCAGGGGGCGAATCATTTTCAGGGGCTATCAGTCAGGGGGCTATCAGTCAGGGGGCTATCAGTCAGGATCTATCAGTCAGGGTCTATCAGTCAGGGGTCTATCAGTCAGGGGTCTATCAGTCAGGGGTCTATAAGTTAGGGGTCATCAGTCAGGTGGCGATCAGTCAGTGGCCTATTAGTAAGGGGTCTATCAGTCAGGGGTCTATCAGTCAGGGGCTATCAGTCAGGGGTCTATCAGTCAGGGGGCTATCAGTCAGGAGCTATCAGTCAGGGGGCTATCAGTCAGGATCTATCAGTCAGGGTCTATCAGTCAGGGGTCTATCAGTCAGGGGTCTATCAGTCAGGGGTCTATAAGTTAGGGGTCATCAGTCAGGTGGCGATCAGTCAGTGGCCTATTAGTAAGGGGTCTATCAGTCAGGGGTCTATCAGTCAGGGGTCTATCAGTCAGGGGCTATCAGTCAGGGGCCTATAAGTCAGGGGTCTATCAGTCAGGGGTCTATCAGTCAGGGGTCTATAAGTTAGGGGTCATCAGTCAGGTGCTATCAGTCAGGGGGCGATCAGTCAGGGGCTAATAGTTAGGGGCCTATTAGTAAGGGGTCTATCAGTCAGGGGTCTATCAGTCAGGGGTCTATAAGTTAGGGGTCATCAGTCAGGTGCTATCAGTCGGGGGGGATCAGTCAGGGGCTATCAGTCAGGGGTCTATCAGTCAGGGGTCTATCAGTCAGGGGGCGATCAGTCAGGGGCTATCAGTCAGGGGGCTATCAGTCAGGATCTATCAGTCAGGGTCTATCAGTCAGGGGTCTATAAGTTAGGGGTCATCAGTCAGGTGGCGATCAGTCAGGGCCTATGAGTAAGGGGTCTATCAGTCAGGGGTCTATCAGTCAGGGGGCTATCAGTCAGGGGGCTATCAGTCAGGATCTATCAGTCAGGGTCTATCAGTCAGGGGTCTATCAGTCAGGGGTCTATCAGTCAGGGGCTATCAGTCAGGGGTCTATCAGTCAGGGGTCTATCAGTCAGGGGTCTATCAGTCAGGGGCTATCAGTCAGGGGTCTATCAGTCAGGGGTCTATCAGTCAGGGGTCTATCAGTCAGGGGTCTATCAGTCAGGGGGCTATCCGTCAGGAGCTATCCGTCAGGAGCTATCAGTCAGGGGTCTATCAGTCAGGAGTTATCAGTCAGGGGTCTATCAGTCAGGGGCTATCAGTCAGGGGTCTATCAGTCAGGGGCCTATAAGTCAGGGGTCTATCAGTCAGGGGTCTATCAGTCAGGGGTCTATCAGTCAGGGGTCTATCAGTCAGGAGCTATTAGTCAGGGTCTATCAGCCAGGGGCTATCAGTCAGGGGTCTATCAGTCAGGGGGCTATCAGTCAGGGGTCTATCAGTCAGGGGTCTATCAGTCAGGGGGCTATCAGTCAGGGTCTATCAGTCAGGGGTCTATCAGTCAGGGTCTATCAGTCAGGGGTCTATCAGTCAGGGTCTATCAGTCAGGGGTCTATCAGTCAGGGGCTGTCAGTCAGGGGTCTATCAGTCAGGGGTCTATCAGTCAGGGTCTATCAGCCAGGGGCTATCAGTCAGGGGGCTATCAGTCAGGGGTCTATCAGTCAGGGGTCTATCAGTCAGGGTCTATCAGTCAGGGGTCTATCAGTCAGGGTCTATCAGTCAGGGGTCTATCAGTCAGGGGCTGTCAGTCAGGGGTCTATCAGTCAGGGGTCTATCAGTCAGGGTCTATCAGCCAGGGGCTATCAGTCAGGGGGCTATCAGTCAGGGGTCTATCAGTCAGGGGTCTATCAGTCAGTGGTCTATCAGTCAGGGTCTATCAGTCAGGGGTCTATCAGTCAGGGGTCTATCAGTCAGGGTCTATCAGTCAGGGGTCTATCAGTCAGGGGCTGTCAGTCAGGGGTCTATCAGTCAGGGGTCTATCAGTCAAGGGTCTATCAGCCAGGTGCTATCAGTCAGGGGGCTATCAGTCAGGGGGCTATCAGTCAGGGGTCTATCAGTCAAGGGGCTATCAGTCAGGGGGCTATCAGTCAGGGGGCTATCAGTCAGGGGTCTATCAGTCAAGGGGCTATCAGTCAGGGGGCTATCAGTCAGGGGGCTATCAGTCAGGGGTCTATAAGTTAGGGGTCATCAGTCAGGTGCTATCAGTCAGGGGGCGATCAGTCAGGGGCTATCAGTCAGGGGGCTATCAGTCAGGGGGCTATCAGTCAGGATCTATCAGTCAGGGTCTATCAGTCAGGGGTCTATCAGTCAGGGGTCTATCAGTCAGGGGTCTATAAGTTAGGGGTCATCAGTCAGGTGGCGATCAGTCAGGGGCCTATTAGTAAGGAGTCTATCAGTCAGGGGTCTATCAGTCAGGGGTCTATCAGTCAGGGGTCTATCAGTCAGGGGTCTATCAGTCAGGGGCTGTCAGTCAGGGGTCTATCAGTCAGGGTCTATCAGCCAGGTGCTATCAGTCAGGGGGCTATCAGTCAGGGGGCTATCAGTCAGGGGTCTATCAGTCAAGGGGCTATCAGTCAGGGGGCTATCAGTCAGGGGGCTATCAGTCAGGGGTCTATCAGTCAAGGGGCTATCAGTCAGGGGGATATCAGTCAGGGGGCTATCAGTCAGGGGTCTATAAGTTAGGGGTCATCAGTCAGGTGCTATCAGTCAGGGGGCGATCAGTCAGGGGCTATCAGTCAGGGGGGCTATCAGTCAGGGGGCTATCAGTCAGGATCTATCAGTCAGGGTCTATCAGTCAGGGGTCTATCAGTCAGGGGTCTATCAGTCAGGGGTCTATAAGTTAGGGGTCATCAGTCAGGTGGCGATCAGTCAGGGGCCTATTAGTAAGGAGTCTATCAGTCAGGGGTCTATCAGTCAGGGGTCTATCAGTCAGGGGGCTATCAGTCAGGGGCTATCAGTCAGGGGCCTATTAGTAAGGGGTCTATCAGTCAGGTGCTATCAGTCAGGGGGCGATCAGTCAGGGGCTATCAGTCAGGGGCCTATTAGTAAGGGGTCTATCAGTCAGGGGTCTATAAGTTAGGGGTCATCAGTCAGGTGCTATCAGTCAGGGGGCGATCAGTCAGGGGCTATCAGTCAGGGGTCTATCAGTCAGGGGTCTATCAGTCAGGGGGCGATCAGTCAGGGGCTATCAGTCAGGGGGCTATCAGTCAGGATCTATCAGTCAGGGTCTATCAGTCAGGGGTCTATCAGTCAGAAGTCTATAAGTTAGGGGTCATCAGTCAGGTGGCGATCAGTCAGGGCCTATGAGTAAGGGGTCTATCAGTCAGGGGTCTATCAGTCAGGGGGCTATCAGTCAGGGGGCTATCAGTCAGGATATATCAGTCAGGGTCTATCAGTCAGGGGTCTATCAGTCAGGGGTCTAAAAGTTAGGGGTCATCAGTCAGGTGCTATCAGTCAGGGGGCGATCAGTCAGGGGCTATCAGTCGGGGTCTATCAGTCAGGGGTCTATCAGTCAGGGGTCTATCAGTCAGGGGTCTATAAGTTAGGGGTCATCAGTCAGGGGTCTATAAGTTAGGGGTCTATCAGTCAGGGGCTATCAGTCAGGGTCTATCAGTCAGGGGTCTATCAGTCAGGGTCTATCAGTCAGGGGTCTATCAGTCAGGGTCTATCAGTCAGGGGTCTATCAGTCAGGGGCTGTCAGTCAGGGGTCTATCAGTCAGGGGTCTATCAGTCAGGGTCTATCAGCCAGGGGCTATCAGTCAGGGGGCTATCAGTCAGGGGGCTATCAGTCAGGGTCTATCAGTCAGGGGTCTATCAGTCAGGGTCTATCAGTCAGGGGTCTATCAGTCAGGGGTCTATCAGTCAGGAGCTATCAGTCAGGGGTCTATCAGTCAGGGGTCTATCAGTCAGGGGGCTATCAGTCAGGGTCTATCAGTCGGGGTCTATCAGTCAGGGGCTATCAGTCAGGGGTCTATCAGTCTGGGGCTATCAGTCAGGCGCTATCAGTCAGGGGCTATCATTCAGGGGTCTATCAGTCAGGGGCCTATAAGTCAGGGGTCATCAGTGAGGTGCTATCAGTCAGGGGTCTATCAGTCAGGGGTCTATCAGTCAGGGGTCTATCAGTCAGGGTCTATCAGTCAGGGGGCTATCAGTCAGGATCTATCAGTCAGGGTCTATCAGTCAGGGGTCTATCAGTCAGGGGTCTATCAGTCAGGGGTCTATAAGTTAGGGGTCATCAGTCAGGTGCTATCAGTCAGGGGGTGATCAGTCAGGGGCTATCAGTCAGGGGCCTATTAGTAAGGGGTCTATCAGTCAGGGGTCTATCAGTCAGGGGGCGATCAGTCAGGGGCTATCAGTCAGGGGGATATCAGTCAGGCGTCTATCAGTCAGGGGTCTATCAGTCAGGGGTCTATAAGTTAGGGGTCATCAGTCAGGTGGCGATCAGTCAGGGGCCTATTAGTAAGGGGTCTATCAGTCAGGGGCTATCAGTCAGGGGTCTATCAGTCAGGGGGCTATCAGTCAGGAGCTATCAGTCAGGGGTCTATCAGTCAGGAGTTATCAGTCAGGGGTCTATCAGTCAGGGGCTATCAGTCAGGGGCCTATAAGTCAGGGGTCTATCAGTCAGGGATCTATCAGTCAGGGGTCTATCAGTCAGGGGTCTATAAGTTAGGGGTCATCAGTCAGGTGCTATCAGTCAGGGGTCTATTAGTAAGGGGTCTATCAGTCAGGGGTCTATCAGTCAGGGGTCTATAAGTTAGGGGTCATCAGTCAGGTGCTATCAGTCAGGGGGCGATCAGTCAGGGGCTATCAGTCAGGGGTCTATCAGTCAGGGGTCTATCAGTCAGGGGTTTATCAGTCAGGGGGCGATCAGTCAGGGGCTATCAGTCAGGGGGCTATCAGTCAGGATCTATCAGTCAGGTTCTATCAGTCAGGGGTCTATCAGTCAGAAGTCTATAAGTTAGGGGTCATCAGTCAGGTGGCGATCAGTCAGGGCCTATGAGTAAGGGGTCTATCAGTCAGGGGTCTATCAGTCAGGGGGCTATCAGTCAGGGGGCTATCAGTCAGGATATATCAGTCAGGGTCTATCAGTCAGGGGTCTATCAGTCAGGGGTCTATCAGTCAGGGGTCTAAAAGTTAGGGGTCATCAGTCAGGTGCTATCAGTCAGGGGGCGATCAGTCAGGGGCTATCAGTCGGGGTCTATCAGTCAGGGGTCTATCAGTCAGGGGTCTATCAGTCAGGGGCTATCCGTCAGGAGCTTATCAGTCAGGGGTCTATAAGTTAGGGGTCATCAGTCAGGGGTCTATAAGTTAGGGGTCTATCAGTCAGGGGCTATCAGTCAGGGTCTATCAGTCAGGGGTCTATCAGTCAGGGTCTATCAGTCAGGGGTCTATCAGTCAGGGGGCTATCAGTCAGGGGTCTATCAGTCAGGGGTCTATCAGTCAGGGGTCTATCAGTCAGGGTCTATCAGTCAGGGGTCTATCAGTCAGGGTCTATCAGTCAGGGGTCTATCAGTCAGGGGCTGTCAGTCAGGGGTCTATCAGTCAGGGGTCTATCAGTCAGGGTCTATCAGCCAGGGGCTATCAGTCAGGGGGCTATCAGTCAGGGGTCTATCAGTCAGGGGTCTATCAGTCAGGGGTCTATCAGTCAGGGGTCTATCAGTCAGGGGGCTATCAGTCAGGGGGCTATCAGTCAGGGTCTATCAGTCAGGGGTCTATCAGTCAGGGTCTATCAGTCAGGGGTCTATCAGTCAGGGGTCTATCAGTCAGGAGCTATCAGTCAGGGGTCTATCAGTCAGGGGTCTATCAGTCAGGGGGCTATCAGTCAGGGTCTATCAGTCGGGGTCTATCAGTCAGGGGCTATCAGCCAGGGGCTATCATTCAGGGGTCTATCAGTCAGGGGCCTATAAGTCAGGGGTCATCAGTGAGGTGCTATCAGTCAGGGGTCTATCAGTCAGGGGTCTATCAGTCAGGGGTCTATCAGTCAGGGTCTATCAGTCAGGGGGCTATCAGTCAGGATCTATCAGTCAGGGTCTATCAGTCAGGGGTCTATCAGTCAGGGGTCTATCAGTCAGGGGTCTATAAGTTAGGGGTCATCAGTCAGGTGCTATCAGTCAGGGGCTATCAGTCAGGGGCCTATTAGTAAGGGGTCTATCAGTCAGGGGTCTATCAGTCAGGGGGCGATCAGTCAGGGGCTATCAGTCAGGGGGATATCAGTCAGGCGTCTATCAGTCAGGGGTCTATCAGTCAGGGGTCTATAAGTCAGGGGTCTATCAGTCAGGGGTCATCAGTCAGGTGGCGATCAGTCAGGGGCCTATTAGTAAGGGGTCTATCAGTCAGGGGTCTATCAGTCAGGGGCTATCAGTCAGGGGTCTATCAGTCAGGGGGCTATCAGTCAGGAGCTATCAGTCAGGGGTCTATCAGTCAGGAGTTATCAGTCAGGGGTCTATCAGTCAGGGGCTATCAGTCAGGGGCCTATAAGTCAGGGGTCTATCAGTCAGGGATCTATCAGTCAGGGGTCTATCAGTCAGGGGTCTATAAGTTAGGGGTCATCAGTCAGGTGCTATCAGTCAGGGGGCGATCAGTCAGGGGCTATCAGTCAGGGGCCTATTAGTAAGGGGTCTATCAGTCAGGGGTCTATCAGTCAGGGGTCTATAAGTTAGGGGTCATCAGTCAGGTGCTATCAGTCAGGGGGCGATCAGTCAGGGGCTATCAGTCAGGGGTCTATCAGTCAGGGGTCTATCAGTCAGGGGTCTATCAGTCAGGGGGCGATCAGTCAGGGGCTATCAGTCAGGGGGCTATCAGTCAGGATCTATCAGTCAGGGTCTATTAGTCAGGGGTCTATCAGTCAGGGGTCTTTAAGTTAGGGGTCATCAGTCAGGTGGCGATCAGTCAGGGCCTATGAGTAAGGGGTCTATCAGTCAGGGGTCTATCAGTCAGGGGGCTATCAGTCAGGGGGCTATCAGTCAGGATCTATCAATCAGGGTCTATCAGTCAGGGGTCTATCAGTCAGGGGTCTATAAGTTAGGGGTCATCAGTCAGGTACTATTAGTCAGGGGGCGATCAGTCAGGGGCTATCAGTCAGGGGTCTATCAGTCAGGGGTCTATCAGTCAGGGGTCTATCAGTCAGGGGTCTATCAGTCAGGAGCTATCAGTCGGGGTCTATCAGTCAGGGGTCTATCAGTCAGGGGTCTATCAGTCAGGGGCTATCCGTCAGGAGCTTATCAGTCAGGGGTCTATAAGTTAGGGGTCATCAGTCAGGGGTCTATAAGTTAGGGGTCTATCAGTTAGGGGCTATCAGTCAGGGTCTATCAGTCAGGGGTCTATCAGTCAGGGTCTATCAGTCAGGGGTCTATCAGTCAGGGGTCTATCGGTCAGGGGTCTATCAGTCAGGGGTCTATCAGTCAGGGTCTATCAGTCAGGGGTCTATCAGTCAGGGTCTATCAGTCAGGGGTCTATCAGTCAGGGGCTGTCAGTCAGGGGTCTATCAGTCAGGGGTCTATCAGTCAGGGTCTATCAGCCAGGGGCTATCAGTCAGGGGGCTATCAGTCAGGGGGCTATCAGTCAGGGTCTATCAGTCAGGGGTCTATCAGTCAGGGTCTATCAGTCAGGGGTCTATCAGTCAGGGGTCTATCAGTCAGGAGCTATCAGTCAGGGGTCTATCAGTCAGGGGTCTATCAGTCAGGGGGCTATCAGTCAGGGTCTATCAGTCGGGGTCTATCAGTCAGGGGCTATCAGTCAGGGGTCTATCAGTCTGGGGCTATCAGTCAGGCGCTATCAGTCAGGGGCTATCATTCAGGGGTCTATCAGTCAGGGGCCTATAAGTCAGGGGTCATCAGTGAGGTGCTATCAGTCAGGGGTCTATCAGTCAGGGGTCTATCAGTCAGGGGTCTATCAGTCAGGGTCTATCAGTCAGGGGGCTATCAGTCAGGATCTATCAGTCAGGGTCTATCAGTCAGGGGTCTATCAGTCAGGGGTCTATCAGTCAGGGGTCTATAAGTTAGGGGTCATCAGTCAGGTGCTATCAGTCAGGGGGTGATCAGTCAGGTGTCTATCAGTCAGGGGTCTATCAGTCAGGGGTCTAAAAGTTAGGGGTCATCAGTCAGGTGCTATCAGTCAGGGGGCGATCAGTCAGGGGCTATCAGTCGGGGTCTATCAGTCAGGGGTCTATCAGTCAGGGGTCTATCAGTCAGGGGCTATCCGTCAGGAGCTTATCAGTCAGGGGTCTATAAGTTAGGGGTCATCAGTCAGGGGTCTATAAGTTAGGGGTCTATCAGTCAGGGGCTATCAGTCAGGGTCTATCAGTCAGGGGTCTATCAGTCAGGGTCTATCAGTCAGGGGTCTATCAGTCAGGGGGCTATCAGTCAGGGGTCTATCAGTCAGGGGTCTATCAGTCAGGGGTCTATCAGTCAGGGTCTATCAGTCAGGGGTCTATCAGTCAGGGTCTATCAGTCAGGGGTCTATCAGTCAGGGGCTGTCAGTCAGGGGTCTATCAGTCAGGGGTCTATCAGTCAGGGTCTATCAGCCAGGGGCTATCAGTCAGGGGTCTATCAGTCAGGGGTCTAACAGTCAGGGGTCTATCAGTCAGGGGTCTATCAGTCAGGGGGCTATCAGTCAGGGGGCTATCAGTCAGGGTCTATCAGTCAGGGGTCTATCAGTCAGGGTCTATCAGTCAGGGGTCTATCAGTCAGGGGTCTATCAGTCAGGAGCTATCAGTCAGGGGTCTATCAGTCAGGGGTCTATCAGTCAGGGGGCTATCAGTCAGGGTCTATCAGTCGGGGTCTATCAGTCAGGGGCTATCAGTCAGGCGCTATCAGTCAGGAATTATCAGTCAGGGGTCTAACAGTCAGGGGTCTATCAGTCAGGGGTCTATCAGTCAGGGGGCTATCAGTCAGGGGGCTATCAGTCAGGGTCTATCAGTCAGGGGTCTATCAGTCAGGGTCTATCAGTCAGGGGTCTATCAGTCAGGGGTCTATCAGTCAGGAGCTATCAGTCAGGGGTCTATCAGTCAGGGGTCTATCAGTCAGGGGGCTATCAGTCAGGGTCTATCAGTCGGGGTCTATCAGTCAGGGGCTATCAGTCAGGCGCTATCAGTCAGGAGCTATCAGTCAGGGGTCTATCAGTCAGGGGGCTATCAGTCAGGGTCTATCAGTCAGGGTCTATCAGTCAGGGGCTATCATTCAGGGGTCTATCAGTCAGGGGCCTATAAGTCAGGGGTCATCAGTGAGGTGCTATCAGTCAGGGGTCTATCAGTCAGGGGTCTATCAGTCAGGGGTCTATCAGTCAGGGTCTATCAGTCAGGGGGCTATCAGTCAGGATCTATCAGTCAGGGGTCTATCAGTCAGGGGTCTATCAGTCAGGAGCTATCAGTCAGGGGTCTATCAGTCAGGGGTCTATCAGTCAGGGGGCTATCAGTCAGGGTCTATCAGTCGGGGTCTATCAGTCAGGGGCTATCAGTCAGGCGCTATCAGTCAGGGGCTATCATTCAGGGGTCTATCAGTCAGGGGCCTATAAGTCAGGGGTCATCAGTGAGGTGCTATCAGTCAGGGGTCTATCAGTCAGGGGTCTATCAGTCAGGGTCTATCAGTCAGGGGTCTATCAGTCAGGGGTCTATCAGTCAGGGGTCTATAAGTTAGGGGTCATCAGTCAGGTGCTATCAGTCAGGGGGTGATCAGTCAGGGGCTATCAGTCAGGGGCCTATTAGTAAGGGGTCTATCAGTCAGGGGTCTATCAGTCAGGGGGCGATCAGTCAGGGGCTATCAGTCAGGGGGATATCAGTCAGGCGTCTATCAGTCAGGGGTCTATCAGTCAGGGGTCTATAAGTTAGGGGTCATCAGTCAGGTGGCGATCAGTCAGGGGCCTATTAGTAAGGGGTCTATCAGTCAGGGGTCTATCAGTCAGGGGCTATCAGTCAGGGGTCTATCAGTCAGGGGCTATCAGTCAGGAGCTATCAGTCAGGAGCTATCAGTCAGGGGTCTATCAGTCAGGAGTTATCAGTCAGGGGTCTATCAGTCAGGGGCTATCAGTCAGGGGCCTATAAGTCAGGGGTCTATCAGTCAGGGATCTATCAGTCAGGGGTCTATCAGTCAGGGGTCTATAAGTTAGGGGTCATCAGTCAGGTGCTATCAGTCAGGGGGCGATCAGTCAGGGGCTATCAGTCAGGGGCCTATTAGTAAGGGGTCTATCAGTCAGGGGTCTATCAGTCAGGGGTCTATAAGTTAGGGGTCATCAGTCAGGTGCTATCAGTCAGGGGGCGATCAGTCAGGGGCTATCAGTCAGGGGTCTATCAGTCAGGGGTCTATCAGTCAGGGGTCTATCAGTCAGGGGGCGATCAGTCAGGGGGCTATCAGTCAGGATCTATCAGTCAGGGTCTATTAGTCAGGGGTCTATCAGTCAGGGGTCTATAAGTTAGGGGTCATCAGTCAGGTGGCGATCAGTCAGGGCCTATGAGTAAGGGGTCTATCAGTCAGGGGTCTATCAGTCAGGGGGCTATCAGTCAGGGGGCTATCAGTCAGGATCTATCAATCAGGGTCTATCAGTCAGGGGTCTATCAGTCAGGGGTCTATCAGTCAGGGGTCTATAAGTTAGGGGTCATCAGTCAGGTACTATTAGTCAGGGGGCGATCAGTCAGGGGCTATCAGTCAGGGGTCTATCAGTCAGGGGTCTATCAGTCAGGGGTCTATCAGTCAGGGGTCTATCAGTCAGGAGCTATCAGTCGGGGTCTATCAGTCAGGGGTCTATCAGTCAGGGGTCTATCAGTCAGGGGTCTATCAGTCAGGGGCTATCCGTCAGGAGCTTATCAGTCAGGGGTCTATAAGTTAGGGGTCATCAGTCAGGGGTCTATAAGTTAGGGGTCTATCAGTCAGGGGCTATCAGTCAGGGTCTATCAGTCAGGGGTCTATCAGTCAGGGTCTATCAGTCAGGGGTCTATCAGTCAGGGGGCTATCAGTCAGGGGTCTATCAGTCAGGGGTCTATCAGTCAGGGGTCTATCAGTCAGGGTCTATCAGTCAGGGGTCTATCAGTCAGGGTCTATCAGTCAGGGGTCTATCAGTCAGGGGCTGTCAGTCAGGGGTCTATCAGTCAGGGGTCTATCAGTCAGGGTCTATCAGCCAGGGGCTATCAGTCAGGGGGCTATCAGTCAGGGGGCTATCAGTCAGGGTCTATCAGTCAGGGGTCTATCAGTCAGGGTCTATCAGTCAGGGGTCTATCAGTCAGGGGTCTATCAGTCAGGAGCTTTCAGTCAGGGGTCTATCAGTCAGGGGTCTATCAGTCAGGGGGCTATCAGTCAGGGTCTATCAGTCGGGGTCTATCAGTCAGGGGCTATCAGTCAGGGGTCTATCAGTCTGGGGCTATCAGTCAGGCGCTATCAGTCAGGGGCTATCATTCAGGGGTCTATCAGTCAGGGGCCTATAAGTCAGGGGTCATCAGTGAGGTGCTATCAGTCAGGGGTCTATCAGTCAGGGGTCTATCAGTCAGGGGTCTATCAGTCAGGGTCTATCAGTCAGGGGGCTATCAGTCAGGATCTATCAGTCAGGGTCTATCAGTCAGGGGTCTATCAGTCAGGGGTCTATCAGTCAGGGGTCTATAAGTTAGGGGTCATCAGTCAGGTGCTATCAGTCAGGGGGTGATCAGTCAGGTGTCTATCAGTCAGGGGTCTATCAGTCAGGGGGCGATCAGTCAGGGGCTATCAGTCAGGGGGATATCAGTCAGGCGTCTATCAGTCAGGGGTCTATCAGTCAGGGGTCTATAAGTTAGGGGTCATCAGTCAGGTGGCGATCAGTCAGGGGCCTATTAGTAAGGGGTCTATCAGTCAGGGGTCTATCAGTCAGGGGCTATCAGTCAGGGGTCTATCAGTCAGGGGGCTATCAGTCAGGAGCTATCAGTCAGGGGTCTATCAGTCAGGAGTTATCAGTCAGGGGTCTATCAGTCAGGGGCTATCAGTCAGGGGCCTATAAGTCAGGGGTCTATCAGTCAGGGATCTATCAGTCAGGGGTCTATTAGTCAGGGGTCTATAAGTTAGGGGTCATCAGTCAGGTGCTATCAGTCAGGGGGCGATCAGTCAGGGGCTATCAGTCAGGGGCCTATTAGTAAGGGGTCTATCAGTCAGGGGTCTATCAGTCAGGGGTCTATAAGTTAGGGGTCATCAGTCAGGTGCTATCAGTCAGGGGGCGATCAGTCAGGGGCTATCAGTCAGGGGTCTATCAGTCAGGGGTCTATCAGTCAGGGGTCTATCAGTCAGGGGGCGATCAGTCAGGGGCTATCAGTCAGGGGGCTATCAGTCAGGATCTATCAGTCAGGGTCTATTAGTCAGGGGTCTATAAGTTAGGGGTCATCAGTCAGGTGGCGATCAGTCAGGGCCTATGAGTAAGGGGTCTATCAGTCAGGGGTCTATCAGTCAGGGGGCTATCAGTCAGGGGGCTATCAGTCAGGATCTATCAATCAGGGTCTATCAGTCAGGGGTCTATCAGTCAGGGGTCTATCAGTCAGGGGTCTATAAGTTAGGGGTCATCAGTCAGGTACTATTAGTCAGGGGGCGATCAGTCAGGGGCTATCAGTCGGGGTCTATCAGTCAGGTGCTATCAGTCAGGGGGCGATCAGTCAGGGGCTATCAGTCAGGGGTCTATCAGTCAGGGGTCTATCAGTCAGGGGTCTATCAGTCAGGGGGCGATCAGTCAGGGGCTATCAGTCAGGGGGCTATCAGTCAGGATCTATCAGTCAGGGTCTATTAGTCAGGGGTCTATCAGTCAGGGGTCTATAAGTTAGGGGTCATCAGTCAGGTGGCGATCAGTCAGGGCCTATGAGTAAGGGGTCTATCAGTCAGGGGTCTATCAGTCAGGAGCTTTCAGTCAGGGGTCTATCAGTCAGGGTCTATCAGTCGGGGTCTATCAGTCAGGGGCTATCAGTCAGGGGTCTATCAGTCTGGGGCTATCAGTCAGGCGCTATCAGTCAGGGGCTATCATTCAGGGGTCTATCAGTCAGGGGCCTATAAGTCAGGGGTCATCAGTGAGGTGCTATCAGTCAGGGGTCTATCAGTCAGGGGTCTATCAGTCAGGGGTCTATCAGTCAGGGTCTATCAGTCAGGGGGCTATCAGTCAGGATCTATCAGTCAGGGTCTATCAGTCAGGGGTCTATCAGTCAGGGGTCTATCAGTCAGGGGTCTATAAGTTAGGGGTCATCAGTCAGGTGCTATCAGTCAGGGGGTGATCAGTCAGGTGTCTATCAGTCAGGGGTCTATCAGTCAGGGGGCGATCAGTCAGGGGCTATCAGTCAGGGGGATATCAGTCAGGCGTCTATCAGTCAGGGGTCTATCAGTCAGGGGTCTATAAGTTAGGGGTCATCAGTCAGGTGGCGATCAGTCAGGGGCCTATTAGTAAGGGGTCTATCAGTCAGGGGTCTATCAGTCAGGGGCTATCAGTCAGGGGTCTATCAGTCAGGGGGCTATCAGTCAGGAGCTATCAGTCAGGGGTCTATCAGTCAGGAGTTATCAGTCAGGGGTCTATCAGTCAGGGGCTATCAGTCAGGGGCCTATAAGTCAGGGGTCTATCAGTCAGGGATCTATCAGTCAGGGGTCTATAAGTCAGGGGCTATCAGTCAGGGGCCTATCAGTCAGGGGCTATCAGTCAGGGGCCTATAAGTCAGGGGTCTATCAGTCAGGGGTCTATCAGTCAGGGGCTATCAGTCAGGGGCCTATAAGTCAGGGGTCTATCAGTCAGGGATCTATCAGTCAGGGGCCTATAAGTCAGGGGGCGATCAGTCAGGGGCTATCAGTCAGGGGCCTATTAGTAAGGGGTCTATCAGTCAGGGGTCTATCAGTCAGGGGTCTATAAGTTAGGGGTCATCAGTCAGGTGCTATCAGTCAGGGGGCGATCAGTCAGGGGCTATCAGTCAGGGGTCTATCAGTCAGGGGTCTATCAGTCAGGGGTCTATCAGTCAGGGGGCGATCAGTCAGGGGCTATCAGTCAGGGTCTATCAGTCAGGGGTCTATCAGTCAGGGGCTATCAGTCAGGGGTCTATCAGTCAGGGGTCTATCAGTCAGGGGTCTATCAGTCAGGGGGCGATCAGTCAGGGGCTATCAGTCAGGATCTATCAGTCAGGGTCTATTAGTCAGGGGTCTATCAGTCAGGGGTCTATAAGTTAGGGGTCATCAGTCAGGTGGCGATCAGTCAGGGCCTATGAGTAAGGGGTCTATCAGTCAGGGGTCTATCAGTCAGGGGGCTATCAGTCAGGGGGCTATCAGTCAGGATCTATCAATCAGGGTCTATCAGTCAGGGGTCTATCAGTCAGGGGTCTATCAGTCAGGGGTCTATAAGTTAGGGGTCATCAGTCAGGTACTATTAGTCAGGGGGCGATCAGTCAGGGGCTATCAGTCGGGGTCTATCAGTCAGGGGTCTATCAGTCAGGGGTCTATCAGTCAGGGGCTATCCGTCAGGAGCTTATCAGTCAGGGGTCTATAAGTTAGGGGTCATCAGTCAGGGGTCTATAAGTTAGGGGTCTATCAGTCAGGGGCTATCAGTCAGGGGGCTATCAGTCAGGGGCTATCAGTCAGGGGTCTATCAGTCAGGGGTCTATTAGTCAGGGGGCGGTCAGTCAGGGGGCGATCAGTCAGGGGGCGATCAGTCAGGAGATATCAGTCAGGGGTCTATCAGTTAGAGATGCTATCAGTCAGGGGGCTATCAGTCAGGGGGCGATCAGTCAGGGGGCGATCAGTCAGGGGCCTATTGGTCAGGGGTCTATCAATCAGGGGTCTATCAATCAGGGGTCTATCAGTCAGGGGGCTATCAGTCAGGGGGCTATCAGTCAGGGGGCTATCAGACAAGGGCTATTAGTCAGGGGCTATCAGTCAGGGGTCTATCAGTCAGGGGCTATCAGACTAGGGCTGTGTAGTTTTTACTTCAGGCACTCAGCTCATCATAAATTATCTGAATCCTCAAGCAGCACAGAGGGGAAACAACTGGTAAACCACCGGTCTTTCTAAATGACCCCCTTTGTGTATCTCTGCTTACTGTTAGTGAATAGGATCAGAATTTAAGGTAGAACACCCATCAAGACCTAGTCCTGTTCACACTGCTCAGGGTCTGTTACAGTTGTATCCTGTGTGATGTCCACTGATCAGTAGCACAAATTTCTCTCCTGTCCTGATAGTTTTGTTACATTGTATCAGTTTGGAGTTTGGACTTAAGAGGATTGTCTAGACAGATACATTGTAACACATAATAAGAGAATTGTGGGGGTCCAACTACAGCAGAACTCTGAGGTAATCGTTGTGAGAAGAGTGTATTGTCATGGAGCTCTGCTAGCAAAAAGACATGGTTCAAAGTAGAGAACCCCTTTAAGATATCATTATTTAAAGAAGCAGGTCATGGCTATGGGTCTTCTTTCAATGACGTAGCCCAAAAGTGCTACTTTCTTCCAATGTAAAAGTAGTGGCCTACAATAAGCAGGGATCAGCAATCTCTGTGAAACTACAACTCTCAGCATATCCATTTACTTGGCTGTTCTCGGAAGTCTCATAAAAGTGAAAGGAGGATTCTGGGAGTTGTAGTTTCTGAACGGCTGGAGTGCCAGAGGTTGCTGATCCCTGGTTTAGTGGTTTGGTCACAGACCTAAGCGGGGAGGTAGATGCAGAAGAAAACATGGAGCAGGATGAGTATGGGTTTAACGCCTGTAGGACATTTTTTGCGGATGCAGATATGAGATTCATCAGCGCAATTAGGATTAAACGCCCCAAGTAATGAGTCAAAACCCCAAATATCCCTGAATTGTGCATATTAATGCTGAGGCCATGGCGCACATCCGAGGAGTCGGAGACATTGGAATATTTTGTAGTCATTTCCTTTTAATAGAAAGTCTACGCTGAGGACGCCCGATCCAATCCGGCACCGGAGCCATGAAGAAGTCAGAATGGTTTTTACATCATAAAAACAGAGAACGCGGCTTGTGGTGTCAGCGAGAATCATCTAATGAACAGGCTCCAGGTTTATGAAATAGTGGAGCGGGATTTATAGAAAGCGATAAAAGCCACATGGGGAGGGGGACAGACTAATATTAATGTAATTAAGTCGGAGTATATCATCTGCTGAGGAGGAGGCTGAGAACACACTGCCCCTTCTACTACCAGGCTACTGTATACATAGGGGTAGTGTATATAGGGGTAGTGTAAATATAGGGGTAGTGTATATATAGGGGTAGTGTATACATAGGGGTAGTGTATATATAGGGGTAGTGTATACATAGGGGTAGTGTATATAGGGGTAGTGTATACATAGGGGTAGTGTATATATAGGGGTAGTGTATATAGGGGTAGTGTATATAGGGGTAGTGTATATAGGGGTAGTGTATATATAGGGGTAGTGTATACATAGGGGTAGTGTATATATAGGGGTAGTGTATACATAGGGGTAGTGTATATAGGGGTAGTGTATATATAGGGGTAGTGTATATATAGGGGTAGTGTATACATAGGGGTAGTGTATATAGGGGTAGTGTATATAGGGGTAGTGTATACATAGGGGTAGTGTATATAGGGGTAGTGTATACATAGGGGTAGTGTATACATAGGGGTAGTGTATACATAGGGGTAGTGTATATAGGGGTAGTGTATGTATAGGGGTAGTGTATATATAGGGGTAGTGTATATAGGGGTAGTGTATGTATAGGGGTAGTGTATATATAGTGGTAGTGTATACATAGGGGTAGTGTATATAGGGGTAGTGTATATATAGTGGTAGTGTATATATAGGGGTAGTGTATATAGGGGTAGTGTATATAGGAGTAGTGTATACATAGGGGTAGTGTATATATCGGGGTAGTGTATACATAGGGGTAGTGTATACATAGGGGTAGTGTATATATCGGGGTAGTGTATACATAGGGGTAGTGTATATATAGGGGTAGTGTATATATCGGGGTAGTGCATACATAGGGGTAGTGTATACATAGGGGTAGTGTATATATCGGGGTAGTGTATACATAGGGGTAGTGTATACATAGGGGTAGTGTATATATCGGGGTAGTGTATACATAGGGGTAGTGTATATATAGGGGTAGTGTATATATCGGGGTAGTGCATACATAGGGGTAGTGTATACATAGGGGTAGTGTATATATCGGGGTAGTGTATACATAGGGGTAGTGTATACATAGGGGTAGTGTATATATCGGGGTAGTGTGTACATACTGGTAAAATTCTATGTAGGGTAGTTAGGATTTATAGATATTGGCGCTCCCACTAACAATTTAATGAACAATAGAGAATTTGGGAGAGCTTAAAATATAACTTTTACTATTAGTTTATATAAAATATATAGCGCCACAAACAGATTCTTGAGATATGGCTAAAATTTATGGAACAGTCTTACCATTCAGACGCCCCCTGGTAGGGATCAGCCGAGCGTGGTGGAAATAATACCGCGTCTGGGCCGAGAGTTAGATGTGGTCGTAGGTAATTCCAGGATGTAGACTGGTGCAGGGAACCACTGTCCCTAGTAGGCCCTGATTGGGGAAGGGGGCAATGCTAGTGTTCACCTGCCTATCTACACAGAGTTCCTACCCCGCAAGGGGCGGCCCTGTCCGGATACCTTACCCTAGAATTGGCGGGTATCCCTATTTATGCCCTATAGGATGGTTCCCAACGTGTCACATTTCAAGTGATAAATCATCAGGGGAAGAGATCCAAAATGTGCAAAAGTAATCCTGCAAGGAAAAATATATTTAACATGAGGATCTAGAAAAAAAGGGGTGGGGGGGTTCACATATATTGGGAACTAAAAGAAGAGTGGAACAGGGACATACCTTAGATCAGTGGATCACTAGGATTGAAGAGAAAGGGACATGGATGGTCCTAAAGGAAGGAGGACCCCACCGATTCTTTCAGGAGGGGCGCCTCTGGGGCAGCTGATCTGATGTTATCAGCTGCACACCGAATTGCCATGAGGACTCTGTATTTAAACAGCAGAGCGCGCGCCCTGTGTGTAGCGACCGCCTCTAGGAGTGGGATGATCCAGTCACATGATCGGAACGCTACGCCCCATCGGCAGGCGCAGCCATCGAATGGACCGCACCGCACCAAGCCGTGGAGCGCAGCGCAACGTCCGGTCACGTGGGGCGGCCGGGAGAAGGGCTAAATGCAGCGCCTGTTGCTTGGCAACTGAATGACGCCGGGAGTGCTCAGACGTCCAGGTTCAGCTGCTAGAGAGCGAGCATAATAGCTTGCGCTCCTATAAATATTGGTATAGCATTTCGTGCAGATTAACAGTTAGAGAGGCATGAATGCTCCTATTCAGACAATAAAAAGATAGAGTCTCTGAAAAATATACTAGTCTCCTCTAGCGCTGCAAATCCAAAGACAATGTGGGAAAAGTCTATTACTTGACGAAAATGTATAGAAAAAGACTGCGCTGCAAGAGGAAAATCTTCTCTATGTATAAAGTTCGTTTTTTGAATCTTCAACTAGTAGGATCACATGCCACCTCACGGTCCAACATTAGTGTGCAAACCTGTAGATGATGAGAAAACGCACTATGGTGTAGCAGGTTCCAAGCATCTAACGCTCCATGTGAACAGGTTATACTCACAGGATTCCTGGTAAGTGAAGGCGTGTAGAAATCTCGATGGTATCAAGGTAGAACTCTGCTAAAAGAGAGGACTATAGCGTAGTATGTCACAACACTTGGTCTGCCTGCAAACAGATTATACTCACAGGGCTTCACTTGTCAGGTGCGTATGTAAAATCTATTATAGACTGCTCAGATCCTGGATTACAGCTAACATCGATGTCCAAAACCTCCCAGGGAAAAGGTCGCAAGAGAAGTATGTGCGCACCAAAGGTCAGATAAAAACTATTTAATATTGGCAAAAAGTACAACTATAAAACATATAAAAATCTGGAGTATTGCCCGACCCGGATTTCGCGATGATGCTTCGTCTGGGGCTTGATTGGTAATTGCATACCACTGTGTTTTAAATAGACAGGGAACCTCCCCTGGATCACATCATAGGCTCTTCCAAAAATACAGGTTAAAACAAATCATACACACAGAGTAAAACTAATACAATAAAAAGGACTGGAACCGAACCGGACAGCTAAAGGCGAATATATTAAAATAAGCAATTATTAATGTCACATTCAATATTGAGCCCTTGTGGTTGAATGGTGCCCATACGAAACATCCACTCAACCTCTTTTTTATTTATTATGGCAATAAAATCCCCCCCTCGAATAGGGTTATGTACTAATTCTAAACCAGTAAAAAGGAGACCCTTCGGATTTTTGTCATGGTGAATCTTGAAATGTAACGAAACACTATGGGTCTCAAGACCTTTTTTAATATTACGAATGTGTTCCTGTACCCGAGTCTTAAGGCTCCGTGTAGTCCTGCCCACATATTGGAGGCCACAAGGGCACTCCAAAAGGTAAATCACTCCAACATTATTGCAGGAAAATTGCCCCTTGATTTTGAATGTGGTCTCTTTTGTTTTTTTAGATATAATTTGATCTACACACTTTTCTCGTTGTTTCGGGATACGGTTTTTGCAGGGTAGGCAAAAACCGCACCATGTGAACCTGCCCTTATTAGTACTGGTGCGTTTTTTGTTGGTGGCAAGGCTAGCACTACGGACCAATTTGTTGGAGAGATTGTCTGCTCTTTTGAATACTACAGGAGGCCTGACCGGTAAATCTTTACTAAGTACAGGGTCATTCTGAAGAATATGCCAATTTTTTTGGATCATATTTTTAATACAGCCTATTTTACTATTATACTGGGTCAGAAAAGTATACCTGAAATCTTTTTTTGTTGCCTTTTTATCATCATTAATCTGGGGCTTATTCTCAAAACGTTTCTGTTCAATTTCATCTTTACAATGGTCTAAAAAACCTTTTTCATAGCCCTTTTCCAAAAATCTATGTTTGACCATCTGCCCCTGTTCTCTGTAATCATCTAGTTTGGTACAATTTTTTGAAATACGTTGGAATTGGCTTTTGGGTATGTTTTTGAGCCAAGATGGATGATGACAACTTTTAAGTTCAATATATGTATTGACATCTACTGCTTTAAAAAAAGTCTTGGTTTTGAGTCTATCATCCTCTACAAAAATGACCAAATCAAGAAAATCTACAGAGATAGCACTAATATGATGAGTAAATTTAAGGTTAAAACTATTGACATTAATAGCCGCTAGAAAGCTATCTAGACCCTCCCTCTCACCTAACCAGATGAGAAGGCAGTCGTCTATGTACCTTCGCCATACAAAAAGCTGCCCCTTTCCTAAATCTTTTTTAAGGATCTGATCAATATTTTCCCTTTCCCACATCGTCATAAAAAGATTGGCGAGGCTTGGGGCGAACTTCGCCCCCATCGCCACACCAGAATGCTGAAGATAAAAAGTGTCTTTATATAAAAAATAGTTGTGGGTAAGGCAAAAATCTACACATTCCATAATAAAATTCTTTTGATCTGCTCCCATTTCTGGATCATTGTTGAGGGCTTCTCTAACCCCTTTCATCCCCAAAAGGTGGGGAATGCAGGTGTATAGAGACGATACATCAACCGTGGCTAACCACAGGGATCCATGCACTTCACCAATTTCTTCAACGAGGTCGATCACACTAGAGGAATTTTTTAGGTAAGAGGGGGCCACAGTCACATATTTCTGTAAAAAGGAATCGATGTATTCGGAGACTCTACTGTTCAGGGAATCAATCCCCGACACAATAGGTCTCCCTGGTGGATTAACGGGATCCTTATGGATCTTTGGTAAGAAATAAATAACCGGGGTGACTGGGCACTTCAAAAAGAGGTAGTCATACTCTTTTTTATCTAACACCTCCTTCTGTGAGTATAATCTGTTTGCAGGCAGACCAAGTGTTGTGACATACTACGCTATAGTCCTCTCTTTTAGCAGAGTTCTACCTTGATACCATCGAGATTTCTACACGCCTTCACTTACCAGGAATCCTGTGAGTATAACCTGTTCACATGGAGCGTTAGATGCTTGGAACCTGCTACACCATAGTGCGTTTTCTCATCATCTACAGGTTTGCACACTAATGTTGGACCGTGAGGTGGCATGTGATCCTACTAGTTGAAGATTCAAAAAACGAACTTTATACATAGAGAAGATTTTCCTCTTGCAGCGCAGTCTTTTTCTATACATTTTCGTCAAGTAATAGACTTTTCCCACATTGTCTTTGGATTTGCAGCGCTAGAGGAGACTAGTATATTTTTCAGAGACTCTATCTTTTTATTGTCTGAATTGTTGTTGTGGGTTGTCTCTGTTTTTATACTATATTATGGATATTTTTGACTTTCGTGCTAATTTGGTATGTGATATTGACGCAGTTTTTCCTAGTGAGGGTGCCATTAATCAAAAAATTGCCTTGGAGAGCCTTTTTTCGGACCTAGAGAGGGATTTTGCTAGGGAGATCAGAACCATGTGGGATGTGGTCTCCTTGGAGAAATTTCTTTCCGAAAAAATGATCCCAGAAGGTTTGAGGTGGCAATTACCATTAAACTCTGAGGTCAAGGAGGACAAAGAGGAGTGGGAACTTGTAATGAATGAATGCAGCTTTAGAGCTATGACGTTCATTATATGTAAAAGAAAACAAAAACTCAAAAAGATTAATGCCAATATTGAGAAATTACAGGCTTTGTTAGCACCTCATAAGGATACTACTGAATATTTAAAACTTTCTAAACTATGCCAAACTAATATTATGAAAGTTGAAGCAGAAGTCAAGACAAAAAAGTGTAAAAAGTTCATAAAGGTCTGTGAGGACTATCAGAAAAATAAGGTATATAAATGGAAATCATCAACTAATGTGGATCACAAGGGATTGATGGATAAGAGTGTGGATATATCTGTTGTACAGGCGATGAATAGAGAACAGGTATCTACAGGTAATATTGGAATAAATTCACAATATCCACTGCAACCTTTTGCTAATAGGGACCCTCACAATGATAGAAGAAGCTTTGAGGAATATCCTGATCAACATTATTTTCCTTATGGTTATAGGGACAACCAACATTATATACCCAATGGACGTAGAGAGAATTTTATACCACATTATAATCAGGGTAATAATAATTTTTATAATTATAATAATAAAAGATATAGACAACGTCCATATTATAATACAGAACAACACCATTCATCGAGATCTGAATATGTCCCTACATATCCCACTAGGGATCAATTAAGGCTGAACAATTGTAGGAGCCCTTTAAACACTAAGAAGAACAGTGGAGGAAATATTATCAAAACAGACTCTGTCATTCCTCTTAAATCTATTAGGGAAAATAAAAGTATGCAGCAGACGACTATTGAACAGACAAGGACAGGAACCGATCAAGACAGAGTTTTGGCCATAACGGACACATCTGTGAGCGATCTGAGCCAAAATTTTCCCCATCAGGGTATGCGGGGGGTACAGAGGGACCCCCCCCAAACATTCGAAGAGACAATAAGAACGCCCCAAAAAAGAAGTTACACCGAGGTCATAGAGGTGGGGGACGGAAACCCAATCCCGGGGGGGAAGAAAAGCAAGGGGAACAAATAGGTATTTTTAACTTGAGTGGGTATCTACTGTCCAAAGAAGAAAAATTGGTCCTACAAAAAGGGTTGAAATATGCACCCAGCAATGGTATCAACAAATTCAGCCTATTCCTCGACATCCATAGGTATATTAGAAAACTTAATATAGCAAAATATTATATGAATAACACACCATCCCCACCTGTCAATATTGTGAATACTAAGGGGGTCGTACATACGGACCTTCGCAATAGATCCAAATTTTGCCCCAAAAACAAAAATAATGAGTGCATTGACGCCTTTAAAAGGAGCCTCCTAAATGAACTAGAAAAGATGGATTACAAACCAAAAAAGCAGAATCTCTCTAGGGGGGAAAAGGAGGCACTGAAGCAGTTGGAAAAAAATGACAGGATAGTGATTAAACCGGCTGATAAGGGGGGGGGAGTTGTTATTATGGATGTGGAACAATATTCTAGGGAAATGGATAGACTGCTTTCGGACAGAGATACCTATTTGGTTTTGAAAAACAACCCACTTATTTTGTTCAAAGGGCAGCTGGAGAGTATTTTAAAAAGAGGTTTGGAGAAGGAGGTGTTAGATAAAAAAGAGTATGACTACCTCTTTTTGAAGTGCCCAGTCACCCCGGTTATTTATTTCTTACCAAAGATCCATAAGGATCCCGTTAATCCACCAGGGAGACCTATTGTGTCGGGGATTGATTCCCTGAACAGTAGAGTCTCCGAATACATCGATTCCTTTTTACAGAAATATGTGACTGTGGCCCCCTCTTACCTAAAAAATTCCTCTAGTGTGATCGACCTCATTGAAGAAATTGGTGAAGTGCATGGATCCCTGTGGTTAGCCACGGTTGATGTATCGTCTCTATACACCTGCATTCCCCACCTTTTGGGGATGAAAGGGGTTAGAGAAGCCCTCAACAATGATCCAGAAATGGGAGCAGATCAAAAGAATTTTATTATGGAATGTGTAGATTTTTGCCTTACCCACAACTATTTTTTATATAAAGACACTTTTTATCTTCAGCATTCTGGTGTGGCGATGGGGGCGAAGTTCGCCCCAAGCCTCGCCAATCTTTTTATGACGATGTGGGAAAGGGAAAATATTGATCAGATCCTTAAAAAAGATTTAGGAAAGGGGCAGCTTTTTGTATGGCGAAGGTACATAGACGACTGCCTTCTCATCTGGTTAGGTGAGAGGGAGGGTCTAGATAGCTTTCTAGCGGCTATTAATGTCAATAGTTTTAACCTTAAATTTACTCATCATATTAGTGCTATCTCTGTAGATTTTCTTGATTTGGTCATTTTTGTAGAGGATGATAGACTCAAAACCAAGACTTTTTTTAAAGCAGTAGATGTCAATACATATATTGAACTTAAAAGTTGTCATCATCCATCTTGGCTCAAAAACATACCCAAAAGCCAATTCCAACGTATTTCAAAAAATTGTACCAAACTAGATGATTACAGAGAACAGGGGCAGATGGTCAAACATAGATTTTTGGAAAAGGGCTATGAAAAAGGTTTTTTAGACCATTGTAAAGATGAAATTGAACAGAAACGTTTTGAGAATAAGCCCCAGATTAATGATGATAAAAAGGCAACAAAAAAAGATTTCAGGTATACTTTTCTGACCCAGTATAATAGTAAAATAGGCTGTATTAAAAATATGATCCAAAAAAATTGGCATATTCTTCAGAATGACCCTGTACTTAGTAAAGATTTACCGGTCAGGCCTCCTGTAGTATTCAAAAGAGCAGACAATCTCTCCAACAAATTGGTCCGTAGTGCTAGCCTTGCCACCAACAAAAAACGCACCAGTACTAATAAGGGCAGGTTCACATGGTGCGGTTTTTGCCTACCCTGCAAAAACCGTATCCCGAAACAACGAGAAAAGTGTGTAGATCAAATTATATCTAAAAAAACAAAAGAGACCACATTCAAAATCAAGGGGCAATTTTCCTGCAATAATGTTGGAGTGATTTACCTTTTGGAGTGCCCTTGTGGCCTCCAATATGTGGGCAGGACTACACGGAGCCTTAAGACTCGGGTACAGGAACACATTCGTAATATTAAAAAAGGTCTTGAGACCCATAGTGTTTCGTTACATTTCAAGATTCACCATGACAAAAATCCGAAGGGTCTCCTTTTTACTGGTTTAGAATTAGTACATAACCCTATTCGAGGGGGGGATTTTATTGCCATAATAAATAAAAAAGAGGTTGAATGGATGTTTCGTATGGGCACCATTCAACCACAAGGGCTCAATATTGAATGTGACATTAATAATTGCTTATTTTAATATATTCGCCTTTAGCTGTCCGGTTCGGTTCCAGTCCTTTTTATTGTATTAGTTTTACTCTGTGTGTATGATTTGTTTTAACCTGTATTTTTGGAAGAGCCTATGATGTGATCCAGGGGAGGTTCCCTGTCTATTTAAAACACAGTGGTATGCAATTACCAATCAAGCCCCAGACGAAGCATCATCGCGAAATCCGGGTCGGGCAATACTCCAGATTTTTATATGTTTTATAGTTGTACTTTTTGCCAATATTAAATAGTTTTTATCTGACCTTTGGTGCGCACATACTTCTCTTGCGACCTTTTCCCTGGGAGGTTTTGGACATCGATGTTAGCTGTAATCCAGGATCTGAGCTGTCTATAATAGATTTTACATACGCACCTGACAAGTGAAGCCCTGTGAGTATAATCTGTTTGCAGGCAGACCAAGTGTTGTGACATACTACGCTATAGTCCTCTCTTTTAGCAGAGTTCTACCTTGATACCATCGAGATTTCTACACGCCTTCACTTACCAGGAATCCTGTGAGTATAACCTGTTCACATGGAGCGTTAGATGCTTGGAACCTGCTACACCATAGTGCGTTTTCTCATCATCTACAGGTTTGCACACTAATGTTGGACCGTGAGGTGGCATGTGATCCTACTAGTTGAAGATTCAAAAAACGAACTTTATACATAGAGAAGATTTTCCTCTTGCAGCGCAGTCTTTTTCTATACATTTTCGTCAAGTAATAGACTTTTCCCACATTGTCTTTGGATTTGCAGCGCTAGAGGAGACTAGTATATTTTTCAGAGACTCTATCTTTTTATTGTCTGAATAGGAGCATTCATGCCTCTCTAACTGTTAATCTGCACGAAATGCTATACCAATATTTATAGGAGCGCAAGCTATTATGCTCGCTCTCTAGCAGCTGAACCTGGACGTCTGAGCACTCCCGGCGTCATTCAGTTGCCAAGCAACAGGCGCTGCATTTAGCCCTTCTCCCGGCCGCCCCACGTGACCGGACGTTGCGCTGCGCTCCACGGCTTGGTGCGGTGCGGTCCATTCGATGGCTGCGCCTGCCGATGGGGCGTAGCGTTCCGATCATGTGACTGGATCATCCCACTCCTAGAGGCGGTCGCTACACACAGGGCGCGCGCTCTGCTGTTTAAATACAGAGTCCTCATGGCAATTCGGTGTGCAGCTGATAACATCAGATCAGCTGCCCCAGAGGCGCCCCTCCTGAAAGAATCGGTGGGGTCCTCCTTCCTTTAGGACCATCCATGTCCCTTTCTCTTCAATCCTAGTGATCCACTGATCTAAGGTATGTCCCTGTTCCACTCTTCTTTTAGTTCCCAATATATGTGAACCCCCCCACCCCTTTTTTTCTAGATCCTCATGTTAAATATATTTTTCCTTGCAGGATTACTTTTGCACATTTTGGATCTCTTCCCCTGATGATTTATCACTTGAAATGTGACACGTTGGGAACCATCCTATAGGGCATAAATAGGGATACCCGCCAATTCTAGGGTAAGGTATCCGGACAGGGCCGCCCCTTGCGGGGTAGGAACTCTGTGTAGATAGGCAGGTGAACACTAGCATTGCCCCCTTCCCCAATCAGGGCCTACTAGGGACAGTGGTTCCCTGCACCAGTCTACATCCTGGAATTACCTACGACCACATCTAACTCTCGGCCCAGACGCGGTATTATTTCCACCACGCTCGGCTGATCCCTACCAGGGGGCGTCTGAATGGTAAGACTGTTCCATAAATTTTAGCCATATCTCAAGCATCTGTTTGTGGCGCTATATATTTTATATAAACTAATAGTAAAAGTTATATTTTAAGCTCTCCCAAATTCTCTATTGTTCATTATACATATTGGTAGTGTATATACATGGGGGAGTGTGTATACATAGAGGTAGTGTATATATAGGGAAAGTGTATAAATAGAGGTAGTGTATACATAGAGGTAGTGTATATATAGGGGAAGTGTATATACATAGGAGTAGTGTATAAATAGAGGTAGTTTATATATAGTGGTAGTGTATATACATGGGGGAGTGTGTATACATAGTGGTAGTGTATATACATAGGAGTAGTGTATACATAGAGGTAGTGTATATATAGGGGAAGTGTATATACATAGGAGTAGTGTATATATAGGGGTAGTGTATAAATAGAGGTAGTGTATACATAGAGGTAGTGTATATACATAGGAGTAGTGTATATACATAGGAGTAGTGTATATATAGGGGTAGTGTATAAATAGAGGTAGTGTATATATAGTGGTAGTGTATATACATAGGAGTAGTGTATACATAGAGGTAGTGTATATACATAGGAGTAGTGTATATACATAGGGGTAGTGTATATATAGGGGTAGTGTATAAATAGAGGTAGTGTATATATAGTGGTAGTGTATATACATAGGAGTAGTGTATAGATAGGGGAAGTGTATATACATAGGAGTAGTGTATACATAGAGGTAGTGTATATATAGGGGAAGTGTATATACATAGGAGTAGTGTATATATAGGGGTAGTGTATAAATAGAGGTAGTGTATACATAGAGGTAGTGTATATACATAGGAGTAGTGTATATACATAGGGGTAGTGTATATATAGGGGTAGTGTATAAATAGAGGTAGTGTATATATAGTGGTAGTGTATATACATAGGAGTAGTGTATAGATAGGGGAAGTGTATATACATAGGAGTAGTGTATATATAGGGGTAGTGTATAAATAGAGGTAGTGTATATATAGTGGTAGTGTATATACATAGGAGTAGTGTATACATAGAGGTAGTGTATATACATAGGAGTAGTGTATATACATAGGGGTAGTGTATATATAGGGGTAGTGTATAAATAGAGGTAGTGTATATATAGTGGTAGTGTATATACATAGGAGTAGTGTATAGATAGGGGAAGTGTATATACATAGGAGTAGTGTATACATAGAGGTAGTGTATATACATAGGAGTAGTGTATATACATAGGGGTAGTGTATATATAGGGGTAGTGTATAAATAGAGGTAGTGTATATACATAGGAGTAGTGTATATACATAGGGGTAGTGTATATATAGGGGTAGTGTATAAATAGAGGTAGTGTATATATAGTGGTAGTGTATATACATAGGAGTAGTGTATAGATAGGGGAAGTGTATATACATAGGAGTAGTGTATACATAGAGGTACTGTATACATAGTGGTAGTGTATATACATAGGAGTAGTGTATACATAGAGGTAGTGTATATACATAGGAGTAGTGTATATACATAGGGGTAGTGTATATATAGGGGTAGTGTATAAATAGAGGTAGTGTATATATAGTGGTAGTGTATATACATAGGAGTAGTGTATACATAGAGGTAGTGTATATACATAGGAGTAGTGTATATACATAGGGGTAGTGTATATATAGGGGTAGTGTATAAATAGAGGTAGTGTATATATAGTGGTAGTGTATATACATAGGGGTAGTGTATAGATAGGGGAAGTGTATATACATAGGAGCAGGGCTTTTTTTCTCAGAGAAAAGGTGGTGGAACTCAGCCCCCCTCCCCCTGGCCACGCCCCTACCCAACCCCTAGGACCGCCCCCTACCCACCCCCTAGGAACGCCCCCTAAAACCGCCCCTTCAGAGACCAGGGATGCAAGTAAAATTTGGGGGGACTATAAAAGTCCAGCCCAGCATAGAAACCCCCCAGATGGGGATGGCACTGTTAATGGGGGATCTGGGGATGGCATCCGCAGATCCCCCATCCTATAACAGTGCCATCCACAGACCCCCCATCCTATAACAGTGCAATCCACAGACCCCCCATCCTATAACAGTGCAATCCACAGACCCCCCACCCCATAACAGTGCCATCCACAGACCCCCCCACCCCATAACAGTGCCATCCACAGACCCCCCCTTAACAGTGCCATCCACAGACCCCCCATCCTATAACAGTGCAATCCACAGACCCCCCACCCCATAACAGTGCCATCCACAGACCCCCCCACCCCATAACAGTGCCATCCACAGACCCCCCACCCCATAACAGTGCCATCCACAGACCCCCCCTTAACAGTGCCATCCACAGACCCCCCCACCCCATAACAGTGCAATCCACAGACCTCCCCACCCCATAACAGTGCCATCCACAGAACCCCCACCCCATAACAGTGCCATCCACAGACCCCCCCTTAACAGTGCCATCCACAGACCCCCCCACCCCATAACAGTGCCATCCACAGACCCCCCCTTAACAGTGCCATCCACAGACCCCCCCTATCCTATAACAGTGCCATCCACAGACCCCCCACCCCATAACAGTGCCATCCACAGACCCCCCCCACCCCATAACAGTGCCATCCACAGACCCCCCCACCCCATAACAGTGCCATCCACAGACCCCCCACCCCATAACAGTGCCATCCACAGACCCCCCCTTAACAGTGCCATCCACAGACCCCCCCACCCCATAACAGTGCAATCCACAGACCTCCCCACCCCATAACAGTGCCATCCACAGAACCCCCACCCCATAACAGTGCCATCCACAGACCCCCCCTTAACAGTGCCATCCACAGACCCCCCCACCCCATAACAGTGCCATCCACAGACCCCCCCCTTAACAGTGCCATCCACAGACCCCCCCATCCTATAACAGTGCCATCCACAGACCCCCCACCCCATAACAGTGCCATCCACAGACCCCCCACCCCATAACAGTGCCATCCACAGACCCCCCCACCCCATAACAGTGCCATCCACAGACCCCCCATCCTATAACAGTGCAATCCACAGACCCCCCACCCCATAACAGTGCCATCCACAGACCCCCCCACCCCATAACAGTGCCATCCACAGACCCCCCCCATCCTATAACAGTGCCATCCACAGACCCCCCCCACCCCATAACAGTGCAATCCACAGACTTCCCCACCCCATAACAGTGCCATCCACAGACCCCCCTACCCCATAACAGTGCCATCCACAGACCCCCCCCTTAACAGTGCCATCCACAGACCCCCCCACCCCATAACAGTGCCATCCACAGACCCCCCCCATAACAGTGCCATCCACAGACACCCCCCCACCCCATAACAGTGCCATCCACAGACCCCCCCCTTAACAGTGCCATCCACAGACCCCCCCCATAACACTGCCATCCACAGACCCCCCCATTGCCGCTCCAGTACAGTTATAGAATGTGTAAAATGAATAATGATTCTATTCAGGAGGCCCCCTCTGTAGTAGAACATTCAATATATCCATCCTACTCACAGGGCTGTTATCGTAATCCAGGCCGGCCGGGCAGACGAGCGGCAGCGTCACTGACTGACGTCACCTGCCTGCGCCGCCTGCTTCATTCATAAAGTATTCCGGGCAGGCACGTGACGTCAGTCAGTGACGCTGCCGCTCGTCTGCCCGGCCGGCCTGGATTACGATAACAGCCCTGTGAGTAGGATGGATATATTGAATGTTCTACTACAGAGGGGGCCTCCTGAATAGAATCATTATTCATTTTACACATTCTATAACTGTACTGGAGCTGGGGGCCGGAGCACAGTGAACGCACCGGCCCCCAGCTCCTCCTCCCAGTCCCTCCCCGCTGATATTACATCGCAACCTGCCATGCTGGAGCGATGTCAAAAGGTGGCGGAACGCCGTTCCGGTGCGTTCCGCCAGAAAAAAAGCCATGCATAGAAGTAGTGTATATATAGGTGTAGTGTATATACTGTGGGGACTCGCTCTGGTAAACAGGATTAGCGGACGCAGTATAGAGGCAACAACAAGTTCTTTGGATCAAACAGTTCAGTGTTTTATTCACACTTTAGGCAAGTGACAAAACAACTGACGGTAGCCATAGTTAGTGTCCATGGGCTCAACCCGATGGGGACAGTTAGCCCTTACATGGCCAGGCTCCTGACACCGCCAGCAGACTATCGGAGTCAGGTCCGCCGTGGGTACATCCTGGGTGGGTTTTATCGGCTCAAATCTCCGGGCCTGGGGTGGAGATTTCCGGGGTTTGCCGACCCCCCTCCTGACAGAACCCTCCTTTAGATTCCTGGTAGCTTCATAGCGTTCCACCAGGTCCACCATCTCAAGGGCATTGCCAGGAGACACCTGACCAATACAGTGCTGGAGAGGGGGTGGCAGAGCCCTCCAGAACATATCGGCTAATAGTCTATTCAGCATAGCAATGGGACTCAGCACATCAGGCTGTAGCCACTTTTGCAAGAGGTGGAGTAAGTTATAATACTGGGGTCTTGCAGGCTCAGCCGGCTTAAACCCCCACTGATGTACCCGCTGGGCCCGGACCAACACAATCACCCCCAGTCTTGCCAAAATCTCACTCTTTACTTTTTGGTAGTTGGATGCTTGATCATCCGGCAAGTGGAAATACACCCGCTGGGAATCGGATGCCAGGATTGGAGCGACAACCTCAGCCCACTGGTCACGAGGTAGCTTTTTCCTGATGGCCACTTTCTTGTACATCGGCAGGTAGGTTTCGATGTCGTCTGCGGGGGTCATCTTAGGAATCATGACACGGACTGCTTTCCGGGCATCGTGGACACTCGGAGTTGCTCCTGCTGTCTGCAAAGCCATCATGTGTTGTAGCAGCAACTGGTTAGTCTCCTGCTGCTGCTTATTAGCCTTGCGTTGCTGCAGGTTTGTCTCTCGCTGCCGTGTGTTGCTGCAGGTTTGTCTTAGCCTTCATGAGGACCTTGACAACAGCCTTCATTTTGTCATGAGGGACACTGGTTGCAATACAGCTGGTTTAATGTATGGCATACAACCGTGCCTGAAAAATGCAGAAACCAAAAATATCGGTGTGGCAAAACCAACCTCGCCACTGGGTTTTGGAGGGGCCTGGCTACTAGCCCCTTGCCCCAGGATTATGGCCCATACTAACTTTGAAGAAGAAGACAGACCGGCCGCACAACTTAAAACTGTGGAACTGTTTTGGGCAGGAAAGCCATGCTTGCGGCCGGCCAAATGTGACTTCCATGGAATTCCGGAACCCCTACTCGGATCTGGGTGATTTTTGGATATGTTGTTCACCCAGATCAGAGCTATCCATGGATGTATACATTATGGGGATGTGTGGGGTTTTGAGGTGTTTTCTGTGTGTTGGGAAAAATGTGTGTTTTCTGTCTGGTAGTGATTAAGTTAGCCCATTATGTTTGGTAATTGTATTTTGTGGATTTCGTCTCAGACAATGCAGTGTGTTAGTTAATTGCGTCTCAGACAATGCTCATTGTATTTTGTTGATTGCGTTACAGACAGAGGGAAAGGGATTTTGTGCACAATTGCTGGGAAGGTTTGAATACTGTAAATGCATGTGATTGGCTGTTTTTACAAAACCCTGTGGATGGTAACCTTGTTGGAAGATGTGTATAAATCAATGCTTGTGTGTTCAAATAAAGAGAGTTCCTGTTTTTATACCTTAATGAAGTCTTGGCTCATGTTTGGGGGATGGGATAACTACACTCTTGGGGATTGCTATATCACAAAACTCCCCTGAGTATAAGCTCTTGTAAGAGCTTGTTCATGGTTCCTGCTCTCTGCATTTAGGAGAGGTTCACCCACTGGAGCCTGGAGCCTTGTCGTAGGTCCAGGGTGGGTAGGAGACGGCGAGACCTCCACCAAGCTTTGGCGGTTCGTGGGGTCTGCAGTGCTGATGGTGTCAAGTGGAGTGCTTGGAGTCCTCTGGAAGCACTAGGAGCATCTATCGACGGAGGTACCCGGTCGGGGTGCTAGGCGTTCCGTTACAATCGGCGTTCACGCCAGCCTCACTGCTCGTGCCCGCATCCTCCACCAATTGTGGGGTTTTGCTCTAGTAGACAGGATTAGCGGATGCAGTATAGAGGCAGCAACAAGTTCTTTGGATCAAACAGTTCAGTGTTTTATTCACACTTTAGGCAAGTGACAAAACAAGCAGTCATATTTAAACAAAAAGTCACCTTGCGGTGTTGGTGGTAATTCACACCATGTGGCAATTCTGCTTTAAAGAGTCCTTGACCACAGCAGCACCAACCTGTTTTCACACCAAACAGGTAGCAAGCCTTCATCCGGACACAAGGCTCCCAGATCCCAACACAGAGACCTCGCTTCTTAACCCAGCTGCCTATTTAAGGACAGCCAGGTGCTGGCAAAACCCGAATCGGCACTTAAAATCCGGTCCTGTATTTGACCTCACCTGGCTGTAAATCAGCCCAGCAGCACATGCTGGGAGGAAAATACCTGTTTTCCCAGACCAAACCTCTCACTGTGTCACAATATACATAGAGGTAGTGTATACATAGGGGTAGTGTATATACATAGGAGTAGTGTATATACATAGAGGTAGTGTATACACATAGGGGTAGTGTATACATAGGGGTAGTGTATATACATAGGGGTAGTGTATGTATAGAGGTAGTGTATATATAGAGGTAGAGTATACATAGGGGTAGTGTATATACATAGGAGTAGTGTTTATACATAGAGGTAGTGTATATACATAGGGGTAGTGTATATATAGAGGTAGTGTATATGCATAAAGGTAGTGTATACACATAGGGGTAGTGTATATATAGAGGTAGTGTACAGTATATGCATAGAGGTAGTGTATACACATAGGGGTAGTGTATATACATAGGGGTAGTGTATATATAGAGGTAGTGTGTATACATAGAGGTAGTGTATACACATAAGGGGAGTGTGTATACATAGGGGTAGTGTATATATAGAGGTAGTGTGTATACATAGAGGTAGTGTATACACATAAGGGGAGTGTGTATACATAGGGGTAGTGTATATATAGAGGTAGTGTGTATACATAGAGGTAGTGTATACACATAAGGGGAGTGTGTATACATAGGGGTAGTGTATATATAGAGGTAGTGTGTATACATAGAGGTAGTGTATACACATAAGGGGAGTGTATATGCATAGAGGTAGTGTATATGCATAGGGGTAATGTATATGCATAGAGGTAGTGTATATACATAGGGGTAGTGTATATACATAGGGGTAGTGTATATACATAGGGGTAGTGTATATATAGAGGTAGTGTGTATACATAGAGGTAGTGTATACACATAAGGGGAGTGAGTATACATAGGGGTAGTGTATATATAGAGGTAGTGTGTATACATAGAGGTAGTGTATACACATAAGGGGAGTGTATATGCATAGAGGTAGTGTATATGCATAGGGGTTGTGTATATGCATAGAGGTAGTGTATATACATAGGGGTAGTGTATATACATAGGGGTAGTGTATATATAGAGGTAGTGTGTATACATAGAGGTAGTGTATACACATAAGGGGAGTGTGTATACATAGGGGTAGTGTATATATAGAGGTAGTGTGTATACATAGAGGTAGTGTATACACATAAGGGGAGTGTGTATACATAGGGGTAGTGTATATATAGAGGTAGTGTGTATACATAGAGGTAGTGTATACACATAAGGGGAGTGTATATGCATAGGGGTAGTGTATATGCATAGAGGTAGTGTATATACATAGGGGTAGTGTATATATAGAGGTAGTGTGTATACATAGAGGTAGTGTATACACATAAGGGGAGTGTGTATATATAGGGGTAGTGTATATATAGAGGTAGTGTATATGCATAGGTGTAGTGTATATATATATATAGGGGTAGTGTATATACATAGGGGTAGTGTATATACATTTGTGTAGTGTATATATATATAGGGGTAGTGTACATATAGATGTAGTGTGTATATACATTGGGTTAGTGTATACAGGGAGTGCAGAATTATTAGGCAAGTTGTATTTTTGAGGATTAATTTTATTATTGAACAACAACCATGTTCTCAATGAACCCAAAAAACTCATTAATATCAAAGCTGAATATTTTTGGAAGTAGTTTTTAGTTTGTTTTTAGTTTTAGCTATTTTAGGGGGATATCTGTGTGTGCAGGTGACTATTGCTGTGCATAATTATTAGGCAACTTAACAAAAAACAAATATATACCCATTTCAATTATTTATTTTTACCAGTGAAACCAATATAACATCTCAACATTCACAAATATACATTTCTGACATTCAAAAACAAAACAAAAACAAATCAGTGACCAATATAGCCACCTTTCTTTGCAAGGACACTCAAAAGCCTGCCATCCATGGATTCTGTCAGTGTTTTGATCTGTTCACCATCAACATTGCGTGCAGCAGCAACCACAGCCTCCCAGACACTGTTCAGAGAGGTGTACTGTTTTCCCTCCTTGTAAATCTCACATTTGATGATGGACCACAGGTTCTCAATGGGGTTCAGATCAGGTGAACAAGGAGGCCATGTCATTAGATTTTCTTCTTTTATACCCTTTCTTGCCAGCCACGCTGTGGAGTACTTGGACGCGTGTGATGGAGCATTGTCCTACATGAAAATCATGTTTTTCTTGAAGGATGCAGACTTCTTCCTGTACCATTGCTTGAAGAAGGTGTCTTCCAGAAACTGGCAGTAGGACTGGGAGTTGAGCTTGACTCCATCCTCAACCCGAAAAGGCCCCACAAGCTCATCTTTGATGATACCAGCCCAAACCAGTACTCCACCTCCACCTTGCTGGCGTCTGAGTCGGACTGGAGCTCTCTGCCCTTTACCAATCCAGCCACAGGCCCATCCATCTGGCCCATCAAGACTCACTCTCATTTCATCAGTCCATAAAACCTTAGAAAAATCAGTCTTGAGATATTTCTTGGCCCAGTCTTGACGTTTCAGCTTGTGTGTCTTGTTCAGTGGTGGTCGTCTTTCAGCCTTTCTTACCTTGGCCATGTCTCTGAGTATTGCACACCTTGTGCTTTTGGGCACTCCAGTGATGTTGCAGCTCTGAAATATGGCCAAACTGGTGGCAAGTGGCATCTTGGCAGCTGCACGCTTGACTTTTCTCAGTTCATGGGCAGTTATTTTGCGCCTCGGTTTTTCCACACGCTTCTTGCGACCCTGTTGACTATTTTGAATGAAACGCTTGATTGTTCGATGATCACGCTTCAGAAGCTTTGCAATTTTAAGAGTGCTGCATCCCTCTGCAAGATATCTCACTATTTTTGACTTTTCTGATCCTGTCAAGTCCTTCTTTTGACCCATTTTGCCAAAGGAAAGGAAGTTGCCTAATAATTATGCACACCTAATATAGGGTGTTGATGTCATTAGACCACACCCCTTCTCATTACAGAGATGCACATCACCTAATATGCTTAATTGGTAGTAGGCTTTCGAGCCTATACAGCTTGGAGTAAGACAACATGCATAAAGAGGATGATGTGGTCAAAATACTCATTTGCCTAATAATTCTGTACAGGGTGTATACATAGAGGTAGTGTATATATATAGAGGTAATTTATATACATAGGAGTAGTGTGTATACATAGGGGTATTGTATATATAGGGGTAGTGTATATACACAGAGGTAGTATATACATAGGGGTAATGTATATACATAGGAATAGTGTATATACATAGATTGTTGCTGCAGCTGTCCGGGTGGCTGGTCTTAGACGATCATGGAGGTGGACATGCTGGATGTGGAGGTCCTGGGCTGGTGTGGTTACACGTGGTCTGCGATTCTGAGGCCGGTTGGATGTGCTGCCAAATTCTCTGAAACGCCTTTGGAGACGGCTTATGGTAGAGAAATGAACATTCATTGCGCGGGCAACAGCTCTGGTAGACATTCCTGCAGTCAGCATGTAAACTGCACGCTCCCTCAAATGTTGCGACATCTGTAGCATTGTGCTGCGTGATCAATCTGCACATTTCAGAGTGGCCTTTTATTGTGTGCAGTCTAAGGCACACTGTGCAATATTCATGCTGTCTAATCAGCACCTTGATATGCCACACCTGTGAGGTGGGATGGAATATCTCGGCAAAGGAGAAGCGCTCACTAACACAGATCTAGACAGATTTGTGAACAGTATTTGAGAGTAATGGGTCTTTCAGTATGTAGAAAATGTTTCAGCTCATGCAAAACTGGAACAAAACTGAAAGTGTTGCGTTTATATTTTTGTTCAGTGTACGTAGAGGTAGTGTTTATATATAGGGGTAGTGTATATACAGTATATATAGGGGTAGTGTGTATATAGGTAGAGAGGAGAGAATATTTCAGAGAGCCTGTACAGTGGTATAGAACACTGTGCCTGTATAGCGGTGTAGAACACTGTGCCTGTATAGCGGTGTGAAACACTGTGCCTGTATAGCGATGTAGAACACTGTGCCTGTATAGCGGTGTAGAACACTGTGCCTGTATAGCGGTGTAGAACACTGTGCCTGTATAGCAGTGTAGAACACTGTGCTTGTATAGCGGTGTAGAACACTGTGCCTGTATAGCGGTGTAGAACACTGTGCCTGTATAGCGGTGTAGAACACTGTGCCTGTATAGCGGTGTATAACACTGTGCCTGTATAGCGGTGTAGAACACTGTGCCTGTATAGCGGTGTAGAACACTGTGCCTGTATAGCGGTGTAGAACACTGTGCCTGTATAGGGGTGTAGAACACTGTGCCTGTATAGCGGTGTAGAACACTGTGCCTGTATAGTGGTGTAGAACACTGTGCCTGTATAGCGGTGTAGAACACTGTGCCTGTATAGCGGTGTAGAACACTGTGCCTGTATAGCGGTGTAGAACACTGTGCCTGTATAGGGGTGTAGAACACTGTGCCTGTATAGTGGTGTAGAACACTGTGCCTGTATAGCGGTGTAGAACACTGTGCCTGTATAGCGGTGTAGAACACTGTGTCTGTATAGCGGTGTAGAACACTGTGCCTGTATAGCGGTGTAGAACACTGTGCCTGTATAGCGGTGTAGAACACTGTGCCTGTATAGCGGTGTAGAACACTGTGCCTGTATAGTGGTGTAGAACACTGTGCCTGTATAGCGGTGTAGAACACTGTGTCTGTATAGTGATGTAGAACACTGTGCCTGTATAGCGGTGTAGAACGATGTGCCTGTATAGCGGTGTAGAACACTGTGCCTGTATAGGGGTGTAGAACACTGTGCCTGTATAGTGGTGTAGAACACTGTGCCTGTATAGTGGTGTAGAACACTGTGCCTGTATAGCGGTGTAGAACACTGTGTCTGTATAGTGATGTAGAACACTGTGCCTGTATATCGGTGTAGAACACTGTGCCTGTATAGCGGTGTAGAACACTGTGTCTGTATAGTGATGTAGAACACTGTGCCTGTATAGCGGTGTAGAACACTGTGCCTGTATAGTGGTGTAGAACGATGTGCCTGTATAGCGGTGTAGAACACTGTGCCTGTATAGCGGTGTAGAACACTGTGCCTGTATAGTGGTGTAGAACACTGTGCCTGTATAGCGGTGTAGAACACTGTGCCTGTATAGCGGTGTAGAACACTGTGCCTGTATAGCGGTGTAGAACACTGTGCCTGTATAGCGGTGTAGAACACTGTGTCTGTATAGTGGTGTAGAACACTGTGCCTGTATAGTGGTGTAGAACACTGTGCCTGTATAGTGGTGTAGAACACTGTGCCTGTATAGAGGTGTAGAACACTGTGTCTGTATAGCGGTGTAGAACACTGTGCCTGTATATCGGTGTAGAACACTGTGCCTGTATAGCGGTGTAGAACTGTCACGGAACCATGAACCAGACGTACAACAAGAGATAAGTGAAAATAAGAAGGCTTTATTGAAAATAAAGCTGTAAAGCAAAAGTCCAAACGGATGGTGAAACCGAGCAGAGTCTTTGCGAAGCCAGAGGTCAGGAACCAGAAGGGTAGTCAGACGAAGCCAGGATCAGGAACCAGCAGGGTAGTCAGACGAAGCCAGGATCAGGAACCAGCAGGGTAGTCAGACGAAGCCAGGATCAGGAACCAGCAGGGTAGTCAGACGAAGCCAGGATCAGGAACCAGAAGCAGCAGCAGTCTTAGAAGCATGTGAACACAAGAGGACCAAGCAAGGAACTGAAGCCACAGACCTCCTATATATATGAGCTAGGCATCCAGCTCCTCCCAGGGGAAGGAGGAGCCGCAGGGTGGAAGGCTACAAGAAACCCAGAAACCAAGATGGCCGCCAGCACATGTCAAACGAAGGAGAGCAGCAAGCAGGTAAGACCATGACAGTACCTCCCCCTCAAGGGCCCCTCCTCCGCGGAGCACAAAACGGTTTCTGAGGGAAGCGTGCGTGGAAGGCTCGGAGCAAGGCAGGAGCATGGACATCTGCGGAGGGAACCCAGGAACGCTCCTCTAGACCATAACCACGCCAATGGACCAAAAACTGCAACCGACCGCAGACCAGGCGTGAGTCCAGGATATTGCTCACCTCATATTCCTCACGATTGCCCACTTGGACCGGACGAGGCCGAGGAACCGAGGAAGTGAAACGATTACACACCAGTGGCTTCAACAGGGAGACATGAAACACGTTGGAGATCCGCATGCCAGGAGGAAGCGCAAGGGCATAGGCTACCGGGTTTACCCTGCGAAGCACTCGGAAGGGACCAACAAAGCGAGGCGCCAGCTTGGGAGTGGGCACTCGAAGATTGAGGTTGCGTGTGGACAACCTCAAGGGACTTCTGGATCTGTACCCAAGAAGCACGTAGGACGGAAAGGTGATCCTCCACAGCCGGAATATCCTGGGGAGAGAATACCTCCGGTAACACGGCAGGTTGGAACCCATAATTGGCCATGAAGGGAGACGTCCCAGAGGAAGAGTTCACCGCCGTGTTCCTGGCAAACTCAGCCCAAGGCAGGAGGTCAACCCAATTGTCTTGGTGATCGGAGACATAGCAACGAAGGAATTGCTCCAAGGCCTGATTGGATCGTTCTGCGGCCCCATTGGACTGAGGGTGGTAGGCCGAGGAGAAGGAGAGATGAATCCCCAACTGGGAGCAAAAGGCGCGCCAGAACCTGGACACAAACTGACTCCCCCGATCCGACACAATCTCCTTAGGCAAACCGTGCAACCGGAAGACCTCCCTGGCAAAAATCGTGGCCAACTCTTGTGCAGAGGGTAACTTCTTGAGAGGAACACAGTGGCACATTTTGGAAAACCGATCCACAATCATGAGAATGACCGTATGGCCTCGGGATGCAGGGAGGTCCACAATGAAATCCATCCCCAGGTGTGACCATGGGCGCTCCCCGGTGGCTATGGGTTGCAGAAGGCCCAACGGAAGGTGCCGAGGGGACTTACTCTGGGCACAAACGGAGCATGCCGCTACATATGCGGCGATGTCGGAACGTAGGGAAGGCCACCAGAACAGACGTGAAACAGCCCAGGACAGCTGATTCTTTCCAGGATGCCCCGCGGTCTTGGAGTTATGGTAGGTTCGCAACAACCGAGTGCGCAACTCCTCAGGCACAAAACATCTGCCGTTGGGTCTCCCAGAGGGAGCACCAGATTGAGCCGCCAAAATCTGCTCACCCAGGGGAGAGGTCAGGCTGGTGCGAATGGCGGCCAGGATCTGATTCGGAGGTATGACCGAAGTCGGAATCGACTCCTCCCTGGACAGCTCGGAGTACTGCCGTGATAAGGCATCCGCCCTGATGTTCATGGAACCGGGTAGGTAGGAGACCACGTAATTAAAACGAGACAAGAACAGAGCCCATCTGGCCTGACGTGGTGTCAGTCTCTTGGCCTCAGAAAGGTAGGTCAGATTCTTGTGGTCCGTCAGGATGAGAACCGGAACCACCGAACCCTCGAGCAAGTGCCTCCATTCTTTAAGGGCCTGCACGATGGCCAATAACTCCCTGTCACCAATCTGATAGTTGCACTCCGCGGAAGACAGTTTCCGGGAGTAAAACCCACAAGGAAGCAGAGGACCCTCTGGTGTTCTACGCTGAGACAGAAGGGCGCCTACTCCCGTCTCAGACGCGTCCACCTCGAGGACAAAGGGCAACCCAGGGTTGGGATGCGACAGAATCGGAGCCGACACAAAGGCGGACTTTAGGGCCTCAAAAGCTCGGATGGCCTCGAGCGGCCAGACCTGGGAATTACTGCCCTTCCTGGTCAGATCCGTGAGAGGCTTGGCCAGCATGGAAAAGTCCCTGATGAACTTCCGATAATAATTGGCGAAGCCCAAAAAGCGCTGCAGGGAACGAAGACCACTGGGCTGGGGCCACTGTAAGACAGCCGAAACCTTCTCAGGATCCATGGAGAACCCCTCAGCGGAAATTATGTAACCTAAGAAGGTTACCTGGGATCGGTGAAATTCGCATTTCTCAAGCTTACCGAACAGCTTGTTCTCTCGTAACCGTTGCAACACTCGTCTGACATCCAGAATGTGGGCCTCCATGGATTCAGAATATACCAAGATGTCATCCAAATAGACTACCACACACTGCTGCAACAGGTCACGGAAAACATCGTTGATGAATTCCTGAAAGACTGCGGGCGCATTGCACAACCCAAAGGGCATAACCAAGGATTCGTAATGACCGGTCCTGGTGTTAAACGCGGTCTTCCACTCATCGCCCGCCTTGATCCTTACCAGGTTATATGCCGCCCTCAGGTCGAGTTTGGTAAAGACCGTGGCCCCTTTAAGGCGATCGAACAGCTCGGAAATCAAGGGTATCGGGTAAGCGTTCTTGATCGTGATGCGATTGAGACCCCTGTAATCGATGCAAGGCCTCAACTCACCGCCCTTCTTTTTCACAAAGAAAAATCCAGCCCCTGCCGGGGACGAAGATTTGCGAATGTGTCCGCGTGAAAGCGCCTCCCTCACGTACTCCTCCATGGCCTCATTCTCCGCTACCGACAGTGGATAGACTTTGCCACGAGGAGGAACGGCACCAGATTGTAACTCTATGGCACAATCGTATGGGCGGTGCGGAGGTAGAGCAACCGCGCGCACCTTATCGAATACATCCCGGTACTCCTCGTATTCAGGAGGCAACAGAGAGTCCGAGGAAGTACACAGCAACTTGACAGACCCATGGATGCAACTAGCCCCACACTGCGGTGACCACGAGAGGATCTCGACCGATCTCCAATCGAAAGTCGGATTATGCTTCTGGAGCCAGGGGTACCCCAAGACCACCGAGTAGTGTGGAGACGAAATAACCTGGAGGCAGACCGACTCTCTGTGAACGGCACCAATGGCTATCCCCACTGGAAGGGTCTCATGAGTCACGTGTGGCGGCAGAAGGGGTCTGCCGTCTATCGCCTCAAGAGCCAGTGGGGAACCTCGAGCCTGCAGAGGAATGGAATTGGCGGCAGCGAACACACTATCAATGAACAAACCACCAGCACCAGAGTCCACCAACGCCTGGGTCGTCACCGAGCCCCCGACCCAGGAGAGGACAACAGTGATCAGTGGTTTGTCAACACGGGAAACCGGGGACGAGGAGACTCCACCCAAGATCTGCCCCCGACAGGATCTCAGGGTACGAGCGTTTCCCGGACGGTTCGGACATGCCAACCGAAAATGCCCACCGAGACCACAGTACATGCATCGGCCCTCGCGTCTCCGGAGTGCCCTCTCCCCCTCGGACAGGCGAGCAAACCCCAGCTGCATGGGTTCACCCCCAGACAAGTCATCCCCAGGAGGCGTGGGAGGAGAGGGAGGCACGGGTGGGACAGCAAACGTAGGCACCAATCTGTTAGAAGACCTCCGCAGGTTCTCCTTAAAGGAAGGTCTCTCCCTGAGTCTGGTGTCAATCAAAATCAGGAAAGAAATAAGAGACTCGAGCTCAACTGGTAGGTCCTTAGCTGCAACCTCATCCTTCAAGGCATCCGAGAGACCATGAGAGAAAGCAGCGACCAGAGCCTCATTATTCCAGCCCACCTCTGCTGCCAGGGTACGAAACTCAATGGCGTATTCAGCTACGGATCGTGAACCCTGTCTGATGGACATAAGGAGCTTCGCAGCAGAGGCAGCACGAGCCGGCACATCGAATACCTTCCGAAGAGAAGCAACAAAACCGGAAAACTCGGCAACCACCGGATTGTTGTTCTCCCATAAAGGGCTGGCCCAGGCCAAGGCCTTGTCCGAGAGCAGCGAGATCAAGAAGCCCACCTTTGATCTCTCAGTAGGAAAGGCATGTGGCAGCAACTCGAAATAAATGCCCACCTGGTTAAGGAAACCTCGGCACTGAGTTGGCTCTCCCCCAAAGCGCTGTGGAAGAGGGGCAGAACCGGTCATACCCCGAAACACCGCAGGCGCAACAACAGGTGTCGGGGTAGACTCTGGCGCAACAACCGGAGCGGCAGTAGGAGCGAGCCCAGGAGCGACAACCGACCCATCGGCAACGGGAGCGAAATGAGCCGTGCGTTCAAGCAGGGTTTGCAACGCCACAGCGAACCGACCCAACAGGTGATCCTGCTGATCAAGTCTGGCAACCAGCGTGGGTAGCGAGGATGGCCCTGTACCGTCAGAATTCATGGCTTGGTCCTAATGTCACGGAACCATGAACCAGACGTACAACAAGAGATAAGTGAAAATAAGAAGGCTTTATTGAAAATAAAGCTGTAAAGCAAAAGTCCAAACGGATGGTGAAACCGAGCAGAGTCTTTGCGAAGCCAGAGGTCAGGAACCAGAAGGGTAGTCAGACGAAGCCAGGATCAGGAACCAGCAGGGTAGTCAGACGAAGCCAGGATCAGGAACCAGCAGGGTAGTCAGACGAAGCCAGGATCAGGAACCAGCAGGGTAGTCAGACGAAGCCAGGATCAGGAACCAGAAGCAGCAGCAGTCTTAGAAGCATGTGAACACAAGAGGACCAAGCAAGGAACTGAAGCCACAGACCTCCTATATATATGAGCTAGGCATCCAGCTCCTCCCAGGGGAAGGAGGAGCCGCAGGGTGGAAGGCTACAAGAAACCCAGAAACCAAGATGGCCGCCAGCACATGTCAAACGAAGGAGAGCAGCAAGCAGGTAAGACCATGACAAGAACACTGTGCCTGTATAGTGGTGAAGAACACTGTGCCTGTATAGCGGTGTAGAACACTGTGTCTGTATAGTGATGTAGAACACTGTGCCTGTATATCGGTGTAGAACACTGTGCCTGTATAGCGGTGTAGAACACTGTGCCTGTATAGCGGTGTAGAACACTGTGCCTGTATAGCGGTGTAGAACACTGTGTCTGTATAGTGATGTAGAACACTGTGCCTGTATAGCGGTGTAGAACACTGTGCCTGTATAGTGGTGTAGAACACTGTGCCTGTATAGCGGTGTAGAACACTGTGCCTGTATAGTGGTGTAGAACACTGTGCCTGTATAGCAGTGTAGAACACTGTGCCTGTATAGCGGTGTAGAACACTGTGCCTGTATACTGGTGTAGAACACTGTGCCTGTATAGCGGTGTAGAACACTGTGTCTGTATAGCGGTGTAGAACACTGTGCCTGTATAGCGGTGTAGAACACTGTGCCTGTATAGCGGTGTAGAACACTGTGCCTGTATAGTGGTGTAGAACACTGTGCCTGTATAGCGGTGTAGAACACTGTGCCTGTATAGCGGTGTAGAACACTGTGCCTGTATAGCGGTGTAGAACACTGTGCCTGTATAGGGGTGTAGAACACTGTGCCTGTATAGTGGTGTAGAACACTGTGCCTGTATAGCGGTGTAGAACACTGTGCCTGTATAGCGGTGTAGAACACTGTGTCTGTATAGCGGTGTAGAACACTGTGCCTGTATAGCGGTGTAGAACACTGTGCCTGTATAGCGGTGTAGAACACTGTGCCTGTATAGCGGTGTAGAACACTGTGCGTTGCAGTAACACACATAGTGAGTCTGCTGTGGCAGTGAAATAATACTGTGAGTCCGTATGACATGCAGATGACAGGCGTCGCTCTTAGAATCACTGCACACTTCACGGGGCCAAAACGGACCAAATAACTCCAGTGTGAACTCAGCCTTACAGGTCGATGTTAGCGCCAAGAAGAAGCGCACTCCTTTTACACCATCATCAGCTGATTCCACATAGATGTCTACAGAACCTGTTCTATTAACCCCTTATACAAGTAGAGCCCCCCCGACAGAGTAGAAAGGGGATCAGCAGTAAGTGTGTGGTGACGTCACAGATTATTTTTCCCGTCCTCTGATCCGTCAGAACAATAACCCCCAAAAAACGGATCCTGTTTGTGGAGAATCCGCCTTCACTCAGTCAGCATTTGGTCAGTAATCCTTCAGTATTGCTAAAGCCTAAAAAAACAGGAGTGGATCCAAAACAGAGATGACATGTGAACAGAATATTTCTATGTCTTCTGTGTTTTGTACCCACTCCTGCTTTTGGCTACCAAATCATAAGCCAATTCTGATGGGACCATACAGGCCTCACAGCCGCTACACAGACAGGATCCGCTGTGCGGCTCATGTTTCCTTCCTTCTGACAGATCAGAAGAAGTAAATCACAGCAGATGTTTGTCTTGATCAATGTATTTTCCATTTTATTTCAGACAAATAGGTAAGCGGCAGTATGTAAACGTTTTCGGCTCGCAGGCCTTTATCGGACACTATAGTACAGATGAGAAAAAAATTATAAAAAAACAAGAATAATAAAAAGACAAACACTTTTAATTAATTTAGATCAGAAGAAGTGTCAAATAAATGATGATGAAAGGCAAAATAGTGGTCCAGTCATGGAATGAGGAGGTGGGAACAGCATGAGAAGTCCACAGAGTGGCCCTATGACATAGCGGTGAGGTGGAAGCAGCTTGAGGAGACCACAGAGTGGCCCAATGACATAGTGGTGAGGTGGAAGCAGCATGAGGAGGCCACAGAGTGACCCAATGACATAGTGGTGAGGTGGAAGCAGCTTGAGGAGACCACAGAGTGGCCCAATGACATAGCGGTGAGGTGGAAGCAGCTTGAGGAGACCACAGAGTGACCCAATGACATAGTGGTGAGGTGGAAGCAGCATGAGGAGGCCACAGAGTGACCCGGTGACATACTGTGGAGGTTGGTGGCAATACAAGTACCAGCTGAAGATGGTGGGTGTAAGAAGGAGCACTTGGCATCAGATGTGTGGCATCAGGCGGGTGACAGCATCAGAATAGTAGCTGAGGCAGGTAGCCAGAAGAAACCGGTCTCTTTTGTGGCACCATGGATGATCTAGTCTGATGCATCAGGCATTGATGGGTGGAAATCCTGGCTGATCCACGCCTGATTCCTCTTGATGCAGTGTCCACTATGTGCTCTAAACTGTTAATAAATGTCATATCAAATGTATTTTGTAGCATCATGCTGTATTTCCCTTTACTAGGCTGGCCGTGTCATTTACCTTTATTGGCCCCTTGGTGGTGCTGGCACCACTTATATAGCTGGGGGGTGGGGTAAGTCAGTGTGTCCGATGCTGATGAAGAGATGAGGAAATTAATGGAGGAGGTGGAAATCTGTATTTCCACTGAAATAATTCAAAAAAGATTTTACCGTATATAAGTGCAGCGCTGAATACAAGCTCCTGGGAAGGTCATGGAGCGTCCCGGTCATCCGGCATCTATTCTATCCGCTCAAGGATGATTTTGAAAGTGTGTAGAAGCCACACGGGGCCCCCACGCTGCAGATTTATCATGGAGACCTCATGGAGACTTTACCGCATATAACCACAACCCTGACCGCTGAATAAATTTAGTTTTTTGACCGAAATACTTCAATAAAGATTTTACCACATATAACCGCCGCGCTGACTGCTACCGCCGCTACTTCCGTGAACCCCTGCCACTTTCCGGGTAGGTAGGCTGCTACGAAGCAGGTCCTCTACCCCGGGCACGTTTGGCTCCCGACCTCCCACGGCTGCCACCCTGCTGACTCCCAGCCATGCTTTCAGCACATATAACCACTGACGACGTGAACTGAGAATGTATTTTTCTTGTTGTACTGAAATACGCCCCTATACGCTTTCACCAGAAATAACTGCAGAAGTGACCTGAGAATATATATTTCTTGTCGTACTGAATAAGATACTAAGATATAAGCCTCTAAAGTCTTTCCGACATAAGACTTGCAGCCCAAGAACAAAGAGCTGGAAGGACAGAGCTGTCTAATGACTACTTGGATGCCTAAATAATCGCTCCCTGCACTAGTGAATCACTTTCCTCTCACTGTCCCTAGCGCTTCTGACGTCTCTCCCTGCACTAAGATGCTGTTAATGATTCCTCCATATGCTTAGAGGCAGTGAACATGTACATAGCAGGTCCTGCTTACACATTAGGGTTTGTTACAATTGTATCCAGTCTAGACAGGGCTGCATCGTGCCCCTCAGTGACCCCAGGGACCACTTTTTGATACAACGATGCAATGTCGGGTTCTCCAAGAACAGAAAAAAAATCCCGACAGTAAGTATCAAGGTTGCTTGATTTAAGTTGAATGGCTTGGGGGGACCTGCTATGCCGCTCATCACTAGTTCTTGGCAATAACCAAAGACAATTAAGTTTCCCAACTGGTTCAGGACCCGACTAGAGGGACGGCCATACTGGACTTAGTATTAACCAATAGGCCTGACAGAACAACAGACGTGCAGGTCGGGGGACACCGGGGAAATAGTGACCATAAAGTAATAACCTTCCAATTATCATTCAGAAGAGCGTTTCTACAGGGAGGAACAAAAATACCAAACTTCAAAAAAGCTAAATTTATACAACTAAGAGAGGCCATAGGCCTAACTAAGTGGGACAAAGTCCTCAAAAATAAAAATACAGCCACAAAATGGGATATTTTTAAAACCATCCTAAAATTTAATTGTGCGATTCCAAACGGGCAATTTGCTCACATTTTGAACAAAGATATGAAAACGGCTGTTCCAGGACTGCAGACATCAGACAAGACGTGCGCTGGACGGCGCTGTCCATGATGGACACATACTAATGGGGGTTACACAAGAAAAGAAAAAAATACAATTTGAAAAATTATTTTTAGCGTAAAATGAGTACAGTGCAATAATAATAAAAAATGCACTCGAAGGTGTCCATAGCCTTTAATTCCTCAAACCACCGACCCTCTAAAGTTCCAGGGAGATGGTCGTTAGCCTCTAGACCACCTCTGTCATTGTCCATCATCTGGCATAGAGAATAGTGATGAGCGGCAGGGGCAATATTCGAATTCGCGATATTTCGCGAATATTTGTGCGAATATTCGCCATATATTCGAGAATTCGCGAATTCATGATCTCCAGGCATTATTTTCTTGATTGCGAAAATTCGCCTAAAAATTCGCCTAAAATATTCGCATAAAAAGGTATTTTTTTGAAAAAATCAAATATTCGCGATTACGAATATATTTTGCGATATTCTAAATATTCGCGAATTCTCGAAGTGCCGATATTCGCGATTAAAATTCGCAATTCGAATATTCGTGATCAACACTAATAGAGAATACTACAGTTAGCGGCAGTCCGGTATACAGTAGATATCTGCATACTGTATGACAGTATTAATTTGGCCAAAAGGCTAGCCCTGGCGCAAAGGACAACTCGGTTGGGTCAGGGAAACAATCAGCATATCTACCCCATTTTCTTCAATGAAACAGGCAGCAATCAGGACCCTGCACCTCTCAGCTTCCTGAACCATCCTGACGGTGACATGGGACCTTCGCCGATCAGCTTCCTGAACCATCCTGACGGTGACATGGGACCCTCGCCGATCGGCTTCCTGAACTATCCTGACGGTGACATGGGACCTTCGCCGATCAGCTTCCTGAACCATCCTGACGGTGACATGGGACCCTCGCCGATCAGCTTCCTGAACTATCCTGACGGTGACATGGGACCCTCGCCGATCAGCTTCCTGAACCATCCTGACGGTGACATGGGACCCTCGCCGATCAGCTTCCTGAACCATCCTGACGGTGACATGGGACCCTCGCCGATCGGCTTCCTGAACCATCCTGACGGTGACATGGGACCCTCGCCGATCAGCTTCCTAAACCATCCTGACGGTGACATGGGACCCTCGCCGATCAGCTTCCTGAACCATCCTGACGGTGACATGGGACCCTCGCTGATCAGCTTCCTGAACCATCCTGACGGTGACATGGGACCCTCGCCGATCAGCTTCCTGAACCATCCTGACGGTGACATGGGACCCTCGCCGATCAACTTCCTGAATCATCCTGACGGTGACATGGGACCCTCGCCGATCAACTTCCTGAACCATCCTGACGGTGACATGGGACCCTCGCCGATCGGCTTCCTGAACCATCCTGACGGTGACATGGGACCCTCGCCGATCAGATTCCTGAACCATCCTGACGGTGACATGGGACCCTCGCCGATCAGCTTCCTGAACCATCCTGACGGTGACATGGGACCCTCGCCGATCGGCTTCCTGAACCATCCTGACGGTGACATGGGACCCTCGCCGATCAGCTTCCTGAACCATCCTGACGGTGACATGGGACCCTCGCCGATCAGCTTCCTGAACCATCCTGACGGTGACATGGGACCCTCGCCGATCAACTTCCTGAATCATCCTGACGGTGACATGGGACCCTCGCCGATCGGCTTCCTGAACCATCCTGACGGTGACATGGGACCCTGGCCGATCGGCTTCCTGAACCATCCTGACGGTGACATGGGACCCTCGCCGATCAGCTTCCTGAACCATCCTGACGGTGACATGGGACCCTCGCCGATCGGCTTCCTGAACCATCCTGACGGTGACATGGGACCCTCGCCGATCAGCTTCCTGAACCATCATGACGGTGATATGGGACCCTCGCCGATCAGCTTCTTGAACCATCCTGACGGTGACATAGGACCCTCGCCGATCAGCTTCCTGAACCATCCTGACGGTGACATGGGACCCTCGCCGATCGGCTTCCTGAACCATCCTGACTCTGACATGGGACCCTCGCCGATTAGCTTCCTGAACCATCCTGACGGTGACATGGGACCCTCGCAGATCAGCTTCCTGAACCATCTTGACAGTGACATGGGACCCTCGCCGATCAGCTTCCTGAACCATCCTGATGATGACATGGGACCCTCGCCGATCGGCTTCCTGAACCATCCTGACGGTGACATGGGACCCTCGCAGATCAGCTTCCTGAACCATCCTGACGGTGACATGGGACCCTTGCCAATCAGCTTCCTGAACCATCCTGATGGTGACATGGGACCCTTGCCGATCGGCTTCCTGAACCATCCTGACGGTGACATGGGACCCTCGCCGATCGGCTTCCTGAACCATCCTGACGGTGACATGGGACCCTTGCCGATCGGCTTCCTGAACCATCATGACGGTGACATGGGACCCTCGCCGATCAGCTTCCTGAACCATCTTGACGGTGACATGGGACCCTCGCCGATCAGCTTCCTGAATCATCCTGACGGTGACATGGGACCCTCGCCGATCAGCTTCCTGAACCATCCTGACGGTGACATGGGACCCTCGCCGATCAGCTTCCTGAACCATCCTGACGGTGACATGGGACCCTCGCCGATCAGCTTCCTGAACCATCTTGACGGTGACATGGGACCCTCGCCGATCAGCTTCCTGAACCATCCTGACGGTGACATGGGACCCTCGCCGATCAGCTTCCTGAACCATCCTGACGGTGACATGGGACCCTCGCCGATCAGCTTCCTGAATCATCCTGACGGTGACATGGGACCCTCGCCGATCAGCTTCCTGAACCATCCTGACGGTGACATGGGACCCTCGCCGATCGGCTTCCTGAACCATCCTGACGGTGACATGGGACCCTCGCCGATCAGCTTCCTGAACCATCATGACGGTGATATGGGACCCTCGCCGATCAGCTTCTTGAACCATCCTGACGGTGACATAGGACCCTCGCCGATCAGCTTCCTGAACCATCCTGACGGTGACATGGGACCCTCGCCGATCGGCTTCCTGAACCATCCTGACTCTGACATGGGACCCTCGCCGATTAGCTTCCTGAACCATCCTGACGGTGACATGGGACCCTCGCAGATCAGCTTCCTGAACCATCTTGACAGTGACATGGGACCCTCGCCGATCAGCTTCCTGAACCATCCTGATGATGACATGGGACCCTCGCCGATCGGCTTCCTGAACCATCATGACGGTGACATGGGACCCTCGCCGATCAGCTTCCTGAACCATCTTGACGGTGACATGGGACCCTCGCCGATCAGCTTCCTGAATCATCCTGACGGTGACATGGGACCCTCGCCGATCAGCTTCCTGAACCATCCTGACGGTGACATGGGACCCTCGCCGATCAGCTTCCTGAACCATCCTGACGGTGACATGGGACCCTCGCCGATCAGCTTCCTGAACCATCCTGACGGTGACATGGGACCCTCGCCGATCAGCTTCCTGAACCATCCTGACGGTGACATGGGACCCTCGCCGATCAGCTTCCTGAACCATCCTGACGGTGACATGGGACCCTCGCCGATCAGCTTCCTGAACCATCCTGACGGTGACATGGGACCCTCGCCGATCAGCTTCCTGAACCATCTTGACGGTGACATGGGACCCTCGCCGATCAGCTTCCTGAATCATCCTGACGGTGACATGGGACCCTCGCCGATCAGCTTCCTGAACTATCCTGACGGTGACATGGGACCCTCGCCGATCAGCTGTTTGAGCGCCATTCATTTCTAGACCATGTGACTAAAGAACGTGACGTCACTTGTCCTAGGGAAAACTGCGAGAAGGCAGCGGCTCTACCTCGAGCACCACTGCCTTCTCAAACAGCAGATTGGCAGGGTCCCGGGTGTCGGACCCCCAACCATCAGATGCTGATTACCTATCCTGAGGATAGCTCATCAGTATTTCAGTCTTGGAAAATCCCTTTAATTTTCAGGTTTTGTGTGGTGTGAACCTTGACTTATAGCCGATGCTAAGGGCATCATAAACAATATAACCCATATATGTAATGCAGCAGATCAACGCTGATATAAAAACGGAAGAAATTTATACACAAAGTATAAGATTTCTACGAAGAGTAACAATTATTTCCCTTTAAGGATTTTCTTCGAGAATGGTCAATTTCAGCAGAGATATTCAATTAATAGAAGCCTTCACAGACCCGGGACTGACTTCCGCTGTCAGTGTCTTCATTCCGACCGTCTCACCGCAGGAACCTGTTGCAGACCTTCTGATAATTTCCATGTCTAATGATGCCGACCGCGACGAAGGTGTAAAGGTCACATGACGAGCGCCGCCGCGTTCTGGTGTCATGTTCATTACTGGGGCCAGATAAACTGCTCCTTAGTCGGCAGGATAATTCCTCTCTGGATAATTAATTCTGATTAAACGTCGCCTCCTAAGATCGGTGGGTCACGTCTGAGTAATTCAGGCTAATGTGACGGCCAGCAGCAAGATTAAGGAATATTTAGAAAATATGAAAATTTTATTTGGCATGAAAGAGATGTTTTCTCTATTATACTCACTTATATAGCACTGACATATTCCACTCGCTGTCCCCAGGAGCTCACAATCTAAGGTCCCTGCCAGTACGTCTTTGGAATGTGGGAGGAAAAACCCACGCTAACTCAGGGAGAACATACAAACTCCATGCAGATGGTGTCCTTGGTCAGATTCATACTCAGGACCCCAGCGCTGCAAGGAACCAGTGCTAACCACTGAGCCACCACTGACCACTGAGCCACCACTAACCACTGAGCCACCACTAACCACTGAGCCACCACTAACCACTGAGCCACCACACTGAGCCACCACTAACCACTGAGCCAACACTAACCACTGAGCCAACACTAACCACAGAGCCACCACTAACCACTGAGCCACCACTAACCACTGAGCCACCACTGACCACTGAGCCACCACTGACCACTGAGCCACCACTGACCACTGAGCCACCACTAACCACTGATCCACCACTAACCACTGAGCCACCCCGCTGCACATAGATAGGTAGGTAGATGATAGATAGATAGATAGATAGATAGATAATAGATAGATAGATAGATAGATAGATAATAGATAGATAGATAGAAGATAGATAGGAGATAGATAATAGATAAGAGATAGATAGATAATAGATAGATAATAGATAGATAGATAGATAGATAGATAATAGATAGATAGATAGATAGATAGATAGATAGATAGATAATAGATAGATAATAGATAGATAGATAATAGATAACAGATAGATAGATAGATAGATAGATAGATAGATAATAGATAGATAATAGATAGATAGATAGATAGATAATAGATAGATAGATAGATAGATAGATAGATAGATAGATAATAGATAGATAATAGATAGATAGATGATAGATAGATAATAGATAGATAGATAGATAGATAGATAGATAGATAGATAGATAGATAGATAATAGATAGATAATAGATAGATAGATAGATAGATAATAGATAGATAGATAGATAGATAATAGATAGATAGATAGATAATAGATAGATAGATAGATAGATAGATAGATAGATAGATAGATAGATAGATAGATAATAGATAATAGATAGATAATAGATAGATAGATAGATAGATAGATAGATAGATAGATAGATAGATAGATAGATAGATAATAGATAGATAATAGATAGATAGATAGATAATAGATAGATAGATAGATAATAGATAGATAATAGATAGATAATAGATAGATAGATAGATAGATAGATAGATAATAGATAGATAATAGATAGATAATAGATAGATAGATAATAGATAACAGATAGATAGATAGATAGATAATAGATAGATAATAGATAGATAGATAGATAGATAATAGATAGATAGATAGATAGATAGATAGATAATAGATAGATAATAGATAGATAGATGATAGATAGATAATAGATAGATAGATAGATAGATAGATAGATACATAGATAGATAGATAGATAGATAGATAGATGATAGATAATAGATAGATAATAGATAGATAATAGATAGATAGATAGATAGATAGATAGATAGATAGATAGATAGATAGATAGATAATAGATAGATAGATAGATAGATAGATAGATAGATAGATAGATAGATAGATAGATAATAGATAGATAGATAGATAGATAGATAATAGATAGATAATAGATAGATAGATAGATAATAGATAGATAATAGATAGATAGATAGATAGATAGATAGATAGATAGATAATAGATAATAGATAGATAATAGATAGAGAGATAGATAGATAGATAGATAGATAGATAGATAGATAATAGATAATAGATAGATGATAGATAGATAATAGATAGATAGATAATAGATAGATAGATAGATGATAGATAATAGATAGATAGATAGATAATAGATAGATAGATAGATAGATAGATAGATAATAGATAGATAATAGATAGATAATAGATAGATAGATAGATAGATAGATAGATAGATAGATAGATAGATAGATAGATAGATAATAGATAGATGTGATCAGGGAGGTTTCTGACATTAATGTAAACACTTTTATATATTAGGAATTTATTCTGATAACACATCCAATATAGAAGCAGGGTGGATAAAATTGTAAGAAAAGTAAGTGAACCCTTTGGAATGCCCTGGATCCCCTCAAGAAACTTTAAACTAGCACATTCATAGTCGCAGGTGCACATCTATAAAGCTCCCTGCATGCTAGCTTTATGGATGTGCACCTGCAACTATGTATGTTCTAGTCTAAATTTTCTTGTACTAACCCTAGGATAAGTCATCAATATCAGATCGTCTGGGGTCCGACACCCGGCACCCCCACCGATCAGCTGTTTGAAGAGAAGGCCGCGCTTTGTGTGAGTGCAGCCTTTCCTTCATGGTTTACCTGCTCTCTGTGTAATTACAAGAAGCCTCCCATTTACCTCTATCATTCATTTGTCAGCTATCCTGAGGATAGATCATCAATTATAATCCCGGAAAACCCCTTTAAAGAGTCAATGTCCCCAGGATGAACCCTATTAACATAGACACACTGCCTGGCGGGGCTCATCATGCTGATTAAAATGACACCTTCCTTTTGTCTGTATGCTAAACAGCTACAGAGAAATCTGTGTTTTTAGTCATATGCAAATGAGCAATAGGAGCACCAGGAGGTGGGGCTGAATCCTTTGAGCACTGCTCTGTAACACCCCCACTTGATTGATTGGGCTAGACATGCTGAGGGTAAAGCTGTGTCCTAGCATCTACACTATGTACTATAGCTTCACCACACTGAGCTCATCTACATATTACTGCTTTATTCACAGGCACCATATATGATTATACAGACACCAGTGATATTATTAGCTTTCTAAAAAAAATAAAAAAGTATTATTCTCAATATGATAAGGACATAGACTTTTCTTATGGGATAAATGTTGAAGAAAAATTTATATCTGAAGAAAAAAGTTTAGAAGTTTCTCCCAAGACTCAAACCTGGGATCTTATTCTTTACATGCAAAGCCATGCACTTATCACCAAGCTCCAGCATTACTACACTTATAAGCACATATCACTGTATAATCATATATGGTGCCTGTGAATAAAGCAGTAATATGTAGAATAGCCCAGTGTGGTGAAGCTATAGTACATAGTGTAGATGATATGTAGATGCTAGGACACAGCTCTGCCCTCAGCATGTCTATCCCTATCAATCACGGAGAGGAAGGAAGGGTGTTACACAGGGGGTGTTACAGAGCAGTGTTCAAGGGATTCATCCCCACCTCCTGGTGCTCCAACCTCTCATCTGCATATGAATAAAACACAGATATCTCTGCAGCTGTTTAACATACAGACAAAAGAAAGGTGTAATTTTAATCCGCATGATGAGCCCCGCCAGGCAGTATGTATTGGTTAATAGGGTTGATCCTGGTCACAGAGCGGCTTTAAGGTCAAGAGGACTCTTCAGATCATCCACAGCAGTTGACGTTGGACTTGCCCAGTCCCAGAACATAAGTCTTCTTCAGTTGATTAGCTGTGTGCTGTGGGTGATTAGTCCGCTCTCAGTTACACACGTGGCAGTATTATGTTTGCACACTATGGCACTGTTATTTCTGCTCTGCGTGGCGGCTTCCTGCTGAAGGTTACTGAGCGGTAATTATATTCTCTGTCAGATACATGGAAACGTCTCAGTCTTAGTGTTGAGGACGATGGACAAGGCCGCGCGGCAAGATCCTAATAAAGATAAAGCTGATTGGTGGCGCCATTAATCACAGCTCAGTAAATAGTGCAAGTCATCAGGACGGAACAATCTGTTATATCTTTATTCAGCTTCACACAGAAAACAGAAGTGATTGAATAAAATGTCCGTCCACTTCATGTGAGATCCATTAATGATGATTAATCTCCCCTCACATTAGTATTTACTGCAGCCCGGCCGCATGACAGCCCAGACGTGGCCACCCCGAGCGCCGGGAGGAGGCCTCCAACAACAGCGAGCTGGAGACAGACGGAGAGATAGACAGAGACAGACAGACAGAGATAGACAGCCCAGACGTGGCCACCCCGAGCACCGGGAGGAGGCCTCCAACAGCGAGCTGGAGACAGACAGAGAGATAGACAGAGACAGACAGACAGAGATAGACAGTCCAGACGTGGCCACCCCGAGCGCCGGGAGGAGGCCTCCAACAGCGAGCTGGAGACAGACAGAGAGATAGACAGAGACAGACAGACAGAGATAGACAGTCCAGACGTGGCCACCCCGAGCGCCGGGAGGAGGCCTCCAACAGCGAGCTGGAGACAGACAGAGAGATAGACAGAGACAGACAGACAGAGATAGACAGCCCAGACGTGGCCACCCCGAGCGCAGGGAGGAGGCCTCCAACAGCGAGCTGGAGACAGACAGAGAGATAGACAGAGACAGACAGACAGAGATAGACAGTCCAGACGTGGCCACCCCGAGCGCCGGGAGGAGGCCTCCAACAGCGAGCTGGAGACAGACAGAGAGATAGACAGAGACAGACAGACAGAGATAGACAGTCCAGACGTGGCCACCCCGAGCGCCGGGAGGAGGCCTCCAACAGCGAGTTGGAGACAGACGGAGAGATAGACAGAGACAGACAGACAGAGATAGACAGCCCAGACGTGGCCACCCCGAGCGCCGGGAGGAGGCCTCCAACAACAGCGAGCTGGAGACAGACGGAGAGATAGACAGAGACAGACAGACAGAGATAGACAGTCCAGACGTGGCCACCCCGAGCGCCGGGAGGAGGCCTCCAACAGCGAGCTGGAGACAGACGGAGAGATAGACAGAGATAGACAGACAGAGACAGACAGCCCAGACGTGGCCACCCCGAGCGCCGGGAGGAGGCCTCCAACAGCGAGCTGGAGACAGACGGAGAGATAGACAGAGAGATAGACAGACAGACAGACAGAGATAGACAGCCCAGATGTGGCCACCCCGAGCGCCGGGAGGAGGCCTCCAACAGCGAGCTGGAGACAGACGGAGAGATAGACAGAGAGATAGACAGACAGACAGACAGAGATAGACAGCCCAGATGTGGCCACCCCGAGCGCCGGGAGGAGGCCTCCAACAGCGAGCTGGAGACAGACGGAGAGATAGACAGAGAGATAGACAGACAGACAGAGATAGACAGCCCAGACGTGGCCACCCCGAGCGCCGGGAGGAGGCCTCCAACAGCGAGCTGGAGACAGACAGAGAGATAGATAGACAGACAGCGATAGACAGACAGACAGAGATAGACAGCCCAGACATGGCCACCCCGAGCGCCGGGAGGAGGCCTCCAACAGCGAGCTGGAGACAGACGGAGAGATAGAGAGATAGACAGACAGACAAACAGAGATAGACAGCCCAGACGTGGCCACCCCGAGCGCCGGGAGGAGGCCTCCAACAGCGAGCTGGAGACAGACTGAGAGATAGACGGAGAGATAGACAGACAGACAGAGATAGACAGAGAGATAGATAGACAGACAGACAGAGATAGACAGACAGACAGACAGAGATAGACAGACAGACAGAGATAGACAGCCCAGACGTGGCCACCCCGAGCGCCGGGAGCAGGCCTCCAACAGCGAGCTGGAGATAGACAGAGAGATAGACAGAGATAGACAGACAGAGATAGACAGCCCAGACGTGGCCACCCCGAGTGCCGGGAGGAGGCCTCCAACAACGAGCTGGAGACAGACGGAGAGATAGACAGAGATAGACAGACAGACAGAGATAGACAGCCCAGACGTGGCCACCCCGAGCGCCGGGAGGCAGCCTCCAACAGCGAGCTGGAGACAGACGGAGAGATAGACGGAGATAGACAGACAGAGATAGACAGACAGACAGACAGACAGAGACAGACAGACAGACAGAGATAGACAGCCCAGACGTGGCCACCCCGAGCGCCGGGAGGAGGCCTCCAACAGCGAGCTGGAGACAGACGGAGAGATAGACGGAGAGATAGACAGACAGACAGAGATAGACAGCCCAGACGTGGCCACCCCGAGCGCCGGGAGGAGGCCTCCAACAGTGAGCTGGAGACAGGCGGAGAGATAGACGGAGAGATAGACAGACAGACAGACAGAGATAGACAGACAGAGATAGACAGACAGAGATAGACAGCCCAGACGTGGCCACCCCGAGCGCCGGGAGGAGGCCTCCAACAACAGCGAGCAGGAGACAGACGGAGAGATAGACAGAGAGATAGACAGAGAGATAGACAGACAGACAAAGATAGCCCAGACGTGGATAGATAGACAGACAGACAGACAGATAGATAAATAGACAGACAGACAGCCCAGTAGATAGATATGAGATGGATGTGGTTTCTGACATTAATGTAAACACTTTTATAAATTAGGAATTTATTCCGATAACGCATCCAGAATGTAAATGTCCGTCTATTTCTGGAGTCTTCCGCGTTTCCGGCGACAGATGATCGGTAAATCATGTGGCATTTTATCCATCACAGCAGATTTGGTAAATAGCAGAAATATCTGGAAAGGTTAATAGAATTACGGAAGGTTTATGAGTCCAGTAAATAACGTCCCTCCGCGCACACGAGCCGCTCGTCCTCTCCACAATCTGCAAAGTGGGGAAGAAATCGCCAGAAAGCCTGAGTCTGTGGAATGTTCTAGATACAGTTGCAAGAAAAAGTATGTGAACCCTTTGGAATTATATGGATTTCTGCACAAATTGGTCATAAAATGTGATCTGATCTTCATCTAAGTCACAACAATAGACAATCACAGTCTGCTTAAACTAATAACACACAAAGAATTAAATGTTACCATGTTTTTATTGAACACACCATGTAAACATTCACAGTGCAGGTGGAAAAAGTATGTGAACCCTTGGATTTAATAACTGGTTGAACCTCCTTTGGCAGCAATAACTTCAACCAAACGTTTCCTGTATTTGCAGATCAGACGTGCACAACGGTCAGGAGTAATTCTTGACCATTCCTCTTTACAGAACTGTTTCAGTTCAGCAATATTCTTGGGATGTCTGGTGTGAATCGCTTTCTTGAGGTCATGCCACAGCATCTCAATCGGGTTGAGGTCAGGACTCTGACTGGGCCACTCCAGAAGGCGGATTGTCTTCTGTTTAAGCCATTCTGTTATTGATTTACTTCTATGCTTTGGGTCGTTGTCCTGTTGCAGCACCCATCTTCTGTTGAGCTTCAGCTGGTGGACAGATGGCCTTAAGTTCTCCTGCAAAATGTCTTGATAAATTTGGGAATTCATTTTTCCTTCGGTGATAGCAATCCGTCCAGGCCCTGATGCAGCAAAGCAGCCCCAAACCATGATGCCCCCACCACCATACTTCACAGTTGGGATGAGGTTTTGATGTTGGTGTGCTGTGCCTCTTTTTCTCCACACATAGTGTTGTGTGTTTCTTCCAAACAACTCCACTTTGGTTTCATCTGTCCACAGAATATTTTGCCAGTTCTGCTGTGGAACATCCAGGTGCTCTTGTGCAAACTGTAAACGTGCAGCAATGTTTTTTTTGGACAGCAGTGGCTTCCTCTGTGGTATCCTCCCATGAAATCCATTCTTGTTTAGTGTTTTACGTATCGTAGATTCGCTATCAGGGATTTTAGCATATGCCAGAGACTTCTGTAAGTCTTTAGCTGACACTCTAGGATTCTTCTTCCCCTCATTGAGCAGTCTGCGCTGTGCTCTTGCAGTCATCTTTACAGGATGGCCACTCCAAGGGAGAGTAGCAGCAGTGCTGAACTTTCTCCATTTATAGACAATTTGTCTTACTGTGGACTGATGAACAGCAAGGCTTTTGGAGATACTTTTATAACCCTTTCCAGCTTTTTGCAAGTCAACAATTCTTAATCGTAGGTCTTCTGAGAGCTCTTTTGTGCGAGGCATCATTCACATCAGGCAATGCTTCTTGGGAAAAGCAAACCCAGAACTGGTGTGTGTTTTTTATAGGGCAGGACAGCTGTAACCAACACCTCCAATCTCATCTCATTGATTGGACTACAGTTGGCTGACACCTCACTCCAATTAGCTCTTGGAGATGTCATTAGTCTAGGGGTTCACATACTTTTTCCACCTGCACTGTGAATGTTTACATGGTGTGTTCAATAAAAACATGGCAACATTTAATTCTTTGTGTATTATTAGTTTAAGCCGACTGTGATTGTCTATTGTTGTGACTTAGATGAAGATCAGATCACATTTTATGACCAATTTGTGCAGAAATCCATATCATTCCAAAGGGTTCACATACTTTTTATTGCAACTGTATATCTTCTCCTGGGAAAGCTGGGGTTGGCTTTCCTGGAACCAGTCATAATTGTATCCAATCCTGCTGAGATACATTGGATATTCAGGAGTCTGGGAAAGCTGGGTACCAGCCGCCATGTTGGTTGTCACACAGCTTTCCTACGCTCTGTAGAATGGAGATGATCAATATGGTGGAGCCTACATTGTCCCTGAACAGAATTAGGGGGGTGAGAGGAGTCCGGACATTGGGCGCTATGAGGAGACGCGGGGTAAGACGATCCTACTGCTGCCAGTAAGTGACGCCAGCGACTGTAAATGGAAGTGAGATCCAATATGCATAAGTGGATTGAGATGAGAAGCGGCGTCTTCATCTGTTATTGTCCCTGCTCAGGAGGCCGCAGCTCGGGAAATGTCACCAGCAACATATGGTTCATTAGGAGCGAGGTATCGGAGGCGCGAGCAAACAGCGCTGATTGAAGAGCATTAGACATTTACTCCAAACTCATTAATCTGGTGAACCCGACCTCATGGAGCCTCCATCATTGACGATGGCGGACGGGCTCCTGGCACAGGTTGTGTTTGTGGATCAGTTAATTCCAGTAAAAGGGAAATAATCCAGACATTTATCTTCTGATTAGAGGGAAATGTCAGTAAATTATCACCCACAATGCACCTGGGGTACAGGACGGAGGGGCACCAGAAAGGAATGGGTACGGGCAGCACCAGCATGAGGTGCAGCAGAAGGAGCAGAGACGAACCGCCATCCTATCCTTCTAGAGGTCCACAACAAAGTCCACGAAAAGCACAAAATCCACGATCCACAAAATGCGTCAGACCAGAATCCATGATCCATAATGTATCAGTGGACTGGCGAATGTTGTTTTACTCATCCTCAGGGGCCCTCTAGAGGGTGTGGGCCCTGGACGGACCCCGTTTGCCACCTCCTGATATTGCCCCTTGGAGATACATAGACAACAGGCTAGGGCAGCAGGTCTCCACCCCGGGGGAATGAAGTGTCTAGAACGCTGCTATCCACAGGGTTGTCTCGGACCCGAAACGCGTCGTCTTATGTACAAGGTCGTCTTCTGGTTGTGTATATCCTGTCTTACTCCAGTCGCACCATGTTTCAGCTAATCCCCTTGGATCTCATCGGTCACATCACTGGTCCTGGTGGTGTACATGGCGCTAGTGATGCCCGGGTTACTATTAGCGTTTTATGCCGGTGATTCTGAGGCGATCGGTGAGGCGCACGGTGTCCTCCGAGACGAGAGGCTGGGGTTATGCCTCGGTTCTTCGCCCTGGTGCAGATGACGAGAAGTGCTCCATGATAGATGCTGGTGACTATTGCTAGACCGACTGCAGACAGGTTCCAAATGTCAGCCCTGCAGAATTGTGAATGCAGCTCTGGATGTGTCTGGCGTATAAGCCTTAAAGGGGCCCTCCTGATGCTGTTCCTTTAAGAGCGGTGCCATGTCCTCACTGTGCCGAGCTGCTGACATCCGCACGCATCCGGCCTGGGTCAGCAGATTCAGACTCTGCACCGAGCGTCCGGCGAGAGTGAGCAGATGGAGTCTGCATCCTTGCTGACTCTCCGAGCGCACTCGGGGGGGGGGGGGGGGGGGGGGGGTCATCGCGCACCTAATTAATCAGCCGCGTCCTCCATATTTACTGTCCGCTAACGACCACTAACCACAAACACAAACAGAATCCAGCGGATGAGAGCGGCCGGCGGACTGTCATACAGCCCCGCACACCCCAGCCAGGTCACCTCCAAACAGGGCTGATGGACCCAAGGAGCGCTGCTCCTGTGACCAAGCTTCTGCCATGTCGCCGCCTCCTCTGCATGGATACTGTACATGGTGTCATAGGGTAGAAAGGTTCTGTATGTGCCAGGTGTGGACAGGACAAGATGGCGGAGTTCCTCAGGCTCTTCCATCCTCTCGCCCTCACAGGGGCGGTACTATACCGCCCCTCGGCTACACCCCCCACTTCCTGGATCACTTTCCAATAACTCTCTTTTTGGGCAACTTTAAATGGGTTCTCCGGGTTCAGAGCTGAACCCAGACATATCGCCTTCTTCCCCCACTCAGCCCCCCTGATATGAGCATCGGAGCATTATAGATGGTAAGCTCTTGTAATCAGGGCCCTCAGTCCTCTTGTGTCTCCTCTATCTCCTCATAGATTGTAAGCTCTTGTGATCAGGTCCTCGCTCCTCTATCTCCTCACAGATTGTAAGCTCTTGTGATCAGGTCCTCGCTCCTCTATCTCCTCATAGATTGTAAGCTTTTGTGATCAGGTCCTCGCTCCTCTTGTTTTCATTGTTGACTGTTGCTGTGTTACTTAGGACTCTATTTGTACGTAAACCCCCTGATCATAAAGAGCTGCGGAATATGCTGGAGCGATATAAATAAAGATTATTATTATAGGTATTGTAATGTATTATTTTGTAGCTTTTGCATCTGTCATACAATGGTTTAGTGTCCCAGTCCCTGGTTTCCACTGGTTTAAAGTCCCTGCTGTCCAGTAGTTTATTGCCCTAGTGCCTGGTGTCCAGTAGTTTAGAGCTCCAGTCCCTGGTGTCCAGTAGTTTAGTGATCCAGTCCCTGGTGTCCAGTAGTTTAGTAATCCAGTCCCTGGTGTCCAGTAGTTTAGTGTTCCTGTTCCTGGTGTTCAGTAGTTTAGTGCTCCAGTCCCTGGTGTCCAGTAGTTTAGTGCTCCAGTCCCTGGTGTCCAGTAGTTTAGTGTTCCAGTCCCTGGTGTCCAGTAGTTTAGTGATCCAGTCCCTGGTGTCCAGTAGTTTAGTGCTCCAGTCCCTGGTGTCCAGTAGTTTAGTTCTCCAGTCCCTGGTGTCCAGCAGTTTAGTGCTCCAGTCCCTGGTGTCCAGTAGTTTAGTGCTCTAGTACCTGGTGTCCAGTAGTTTAGTGCTCCAGTCCCTGGTGTCCAGTAGTTTAGTGCTCCAGTCCCTGGTGTCCAGCAGTTTAGTGATCCAGTCTCTGGTGTCCAGTAGTTTAGTGCTCCAGTCCCTGGTGTCCAGTAGTTTAGTGATCCAGTCTCTGGTGTCCAGTAGTTTAGTGATCCAGTCCCTGGTGTCCAGTAGTTTAGTGTTCCAGCCCCTGGTGTCCAGTAGTTTAGTTCTCCAGTCCCTGGTGTCCAGTAGTTTAGTGTTCCAGTCCCTGGTGTCCAGTAGTTTAGTGATCCAGTCCCTGGTGTCCAGTAGTTTAGTGATCCAGTCCCTGGTGTCCAGTAGTTTAGTGATCCAGTCCCTGGTGTCCAGTAGTTTATTGCCCCAGTCCCTGGTGTCGAGTAGTTTATTGCTCCATTCCCTGGTGTCCAGTAGTTTAGTGCTCCAGTCCCTGGTGTCCAGTAGTTTGCCCCAGTCCCTGGTGTCCAGTAGTTTAGTGCTCCAGTCCCTGGTGTCCAGTAGTTTAGTAATCCAGTCCCTGGTGTCCAGTAGTTTAGTAATCCTGTCCCTGGTGTCCAGTAGTTTAGTGACCCAGTCCCTGGTGTCCAGTAGTTTAGTGATCCAGTCCCTGGTGTCCAGTAGTTTATTGCCCCAGTCCCTGGTGTCCAGTAGTTTATTGCTCCATTCCCTGGTGTCCAGTAGTTTAGTGATCCAGTCGCTGGTGTCCAGTAGTTCAGTGCTCCAGTCCCTGGTGTCCAGTAGTTTATTGCCCCAGTCCCTGGTGTCCAGTAGTTTAGTGCTCCAGTCCCTGGTGTCCAGTAGTTTAGTAATCCAGTCCCTGGTGTCCAGTAGTTTAGTAATCCAGTCCCTGGTGTCCAGTAGTTTAGTGCTCCAGTTCCTGGTGTCCAGTATTTTAGTGTTCCTGTTCCTGGTGTCCAGTAGTTTAGTGCTCCAGTCCCTGGTGTCCAGTAGTTTAGTGCTCCAGTCCCTGGTGTCCAGTAGTTTAGTGCTCCAGTCCCTGGTGTCCAGCAGTTTAGTGTTCCAGTCCCTGGTGTCCAGCAGTTTAGTGATCCAGTCCCTGGTGTCCAGTAGTTTATTGCGCCAGTCCCTGGTGTCCAGTAATTTAGTGATCCAGTCCCTGGTGTCCAGTAGTTTAGTGCTCCAGTCCCTGGTGTCCAGTAGTTTAGTGATCCAGTCCCTGGTGTCCAGTAGTTTAATGATCCAGTCTCTGGTGTCCAGTAGTTCAGTGATCCAGTCCCTGGTGTCCAGTAGTTTAGTGCTCCAGGCCCTGGTGTCCAGTAGTTTAGTGCTCCAGTCCCTGGTGTCCAGTAGTTTAGTGCTCCAGTCCCTGGTGTCCAGTAGTTTAGTGATCCAGTCACTGGTGTCCAGTAGTTTAGTGCTCCAGTCCCTGGTGTCCAGTAGTTTATTGCTCCAGTCCCTGGTGTCCAGTAGTTTAGTGCTCTAGTACCTGGTGTCCAGTAGTTTATTGCTCCAGTCCCTGGTGTCCAGTAGTTTAGTGCTCCAGTCCCTGGTGTCCAGTAGTTTATTGCTCCAGTCCCTGGTGTCCAGTAGTTTATTGCTCCAGTCCCTGGTGTCCAGTAGTTTATTGCTCCAGTCCCTGGTGTCCAGTAGTTTAGTGCTCTAGTACCTGGTGTCCAGCAGTTTAGTGCTCCAGTCCCTGGTGTCCAGTAGTTTATTGCGCCAGTCCCTGGTGTCCAGTAATTTAGTGATCCAGTCCCTGGTGTCCAGTAGTTTAGTGCTCCAGTCCCTGGTGTCCAGTAGTTTAGTGATCCAGTCCCTGGTGTCCAGTAGTTTAATGATCCAGTCTCTGGTGTCCAGTAGTTCAGTGATCCAGTCCCTGGTGTCCAGTAGTTTAGTGCTCCAGGCCCTGGTGTCCAGTAGTTTAGTGCTCCAGTCCCTGGTGTCCAGTAGTTTAGTGATCCAGTCACTGGTGTCCAGTAGTTTAGTGATCCAGTCACTGGTGTCCAGTAGTTTAGTGCTCCAGTCCCTGGTGTCCAGTAGTTTATTGCTCCAGTCCCTGGTGTCTAGTAGTTTAGTGCTCTAGTACCTGGTGTCCAGTAGTTTAGTGCTCCAGTCCCTGGTGTCCAGCAGTTTAGTGCTCCAGTCCCTGGTGTCCAGTAGTTTAGTGCTCCAGTCCCTGGTGTCCAGTAGTTTATTGCTCCAGTCCCTGGTGTCCAGTAGTTTATTGCTCCAGTCCCTGGTGTCCAGTAGTTTAGTGCTCTAGTACCTGGTGTCCAGCAGTTTAGTGCTCCAGTCCCTGGTGTCCAGTAGTTTAGTTCTCCAGTCCCTGGTGTCCAGCAGTTTAGTGCTCCAGTCCCTGGTGTCCAGCAGTTTAGTGCTCCAGTCTCCGGTGTCCAGCAGTTTAGTGCTCCAGTCCCTGGTGTCCAGTAGTTTAGTGCTCCAGTCCCTGGTGTCCAGTAGTTTAGTGCTCCAGTCACTGGTCTTCAGTAGTTTAGTAATCCAGTCCCTGGTGTCCAGTAGTTTAGTGCTCCAGTCCCTGGTGTCCAGTAGTTTAGTGCTCCAGTCCCTGGTGTCCAGTAGTTTAGTGATCCAGTCACTGGTGTCCAGTAGTTTAGTGCTCCAGTCCCTGGTGTCCAGTAGTTTATTGCTCCAGTCCCTGGTGTCCAGTAGTTTAGTGCTCTAGTACCTGGTGTCCAGTAGTTTATTGCTCCAGTCCCTGGTGTCCAGTAGTTTAGTGCTCCAGTCCCTGGTGTCCAGTAGTTTATTGCTCCAGTCCCTGGTGTCCAGTAGTTTATTGCTCCAGTCCCTGGTGTCCAGTAGTTTATTGCTCCAGTCCCTGGTGTCCAGTAGTTTAGTGCTCTAGTACCTGGTGTCCAGCAGTTTAGTGCTCCAGTCCCTGGTGTCCAGTAGTTTATTGCGCCAGTCCCTGGTGTCCAGTAATTTAGTGATCCAGTCCCTGGTGTCCAGTAGTTTAGTGCTCCAGTCCCTGGTGTCCAGTAGTTTAGTGATCCAGTCCCTGGTGTCCAGTAGTTTAATGATCCAGTCTCTGGTGTCCAGTAGTTCAGTGATCCAGTCCCTGGTGTCCAGTAGTTTAGTGCTCCAGGCCCTGGTGTCCAGTAGTTTAGTGCTCCAGTCCCTGGTGTCCAGTAGTTTAGTGATCCAGTCACTGGTGTCCAGTAGTTTAGTGATCCAGTCACTGGTGTCCAGTAGTTTAGTGCTCCAGTCCCTGGTGTCCAGTAGTTTATTGCTCCAGTCCCTGGTGTCTAGTAGTTTAGTGCTCTAGTACCTGGTGTCCAGTAGTTTAGTGCTCCAGTCCCTGGTGTCCAGCAGTTTAGTGCTCCAGTCCCTGGTGTCCAGTAGTTTAGTGCTCCAGTCCCTGGTGTCCAGTAGTTTATTGCTCCAGTCCCTGGTGTCCAGTAGTTTATTGCTCCAGTCCCTGGTGTCCAGTAGTTTAGTGCTCTAGTACCTGGTGTCCAGCAGTTTAGTGCTCCAGTCCCTGGTGTCCAGTAGTTTAGTTCTCCAGTCCCTGGTGTCCAGCAGTTTAGTGCTCCAGTCCCTGGTGTCCAGCAGTTTAGTGCTCCAGTCTCCGGTGTCCAGCAGTTTAGTGCTCCAGTCCCTGGTGTCCAGTAGTTTAGTGCTCCAGTCCCTGGTGTCCAGTAGTTTAGTGCTCCAGTCACTGGTCTTCAGTAGTTTAGTAATCCAGTCCCTGGTGTCCAGTAGTTTAGTGCTCCAGTCCCTGGTGTCCAGTAGTTTAGTGTTCCTGTTCCTGGTGTCCAGTAGTTTAGTGCTCCAGTCCCTGGTGTCCATTAGTTTAGTGCTCCATTCCCTGGTGTCCAGTATTTTAGTGCTCGTGTCCCTGGTGCCCAGTAGTTTATTGCACCAGTCCCTGGTGTCCAGTAGTTTATTGCGCCAGTCCCCGGTATAAAGTAATTTATTGTTTTAGTCCCTGGTGTCCAGTAGTTTAGTGCTCCAGTCCCTGGTGTCCAGTAGTTTAGTGTTCCTGTTCCTGGTGTCCAGTAGTTTATTGCTTCAGTCCCTGGTGTCCAGTAGTTTATTGCACCAGTCCCTGGGGTCCAGTAGTTTAGTGCTCCAGTCACTGGTGTTCAGTAGTTTAGTAATCCAGTCCCTGGTGTCCAGTAGTTTAGTGCTCCAGTCCCTGGTGTCCAGTAGTTTAGTGTTCCTGTTCCTGGTGTCCAGTAGTTTAGTGCTCCAGTCCCTGGTGTCCATTAGTTTAGTGCTCCATTCCCTGGTGTCCAGTATTTTAGTGCTCGAGTCCCTGGTGCCCAGTAGTTTATTGCACCAGTCCCCGGTATAAAGTAATTTATTGTTCTAGTCCCTGGTGTCCAGTAGTTTAGTGTTCCAGTCCCTGGTGTCCAGTATTTTAGTGCTCCAGTCCCTGGTGCCCAGTAGTTTATTGCACCAGTCCCCGGTAAAAAGTAATTTATTGTTCTAGTCCCTGGTGTCCAGTAGTTTAGTGTTCCAGTCCCTGGTGTCCATTAGTTTAGTGCTCCATTCCCTGGTGTCCAGTATTTTAGTGCTCCAGTCCCTGGTGTCCAGTAGTTTAGTGCTCCATTCCCTGGTGTCCATTAGTTTAGTGCTCCATTCCCTGGTGTCCAGTATTTTAGTGCTCCAGTCACTGGTATCCAGTAGTTTAGTAATCCAGTCCCTGGTGTCCAGTAGTTTAGTGCTCCAGTCCCTGGTGTCCAGTAGTTTAGTGTTCCTGTTCCTGGTGTTCAGTAGTTTAGTGATCCAGTCCCTGGTGTCCAGTAGTTTATTGCCCCAGTCCCTGGTGTCCAGTAGTTTATTGCTCCAGTCCCTGGTGTCCAGTAGTTTATTGCCCCAGTCCCTGGTGTCCAGTAGTTTAGTGCTCCAGTCCCTGGTGTCCAGTAGTTTAGTGCTCCAGTCCCTGGTGTCCAGTAGTTTAGTGCTCCAGTCCCTGGTGTCCAGTAGTTTAGTGCTCCAGTCCCTGGTGTCCAGTAGTTTATTGCGCCAGTCCCCGGTATAAAGTAATTTATTGTTCTAGTCCCTGGTGTCCAGTAGTTTAGTGCTCCAGTCCCTGGTGTCCAGTAGTTTAGTGCTCCAGTCCCTGGTGTCCAGCAGTTTAGTGCTCCAGTCCCTGGTGTCCAGTAGTTTAGTGCTCCAGTCCCTGGTGTCCAGTAGTTTAGTGATCCAGTCCCTGGTGTCCAGTAGTTTATTGCTCCAGTTCCTGGTGTCCAGTAGTTTATTGCTCCAGTCCCTGGTGTCCAGTAGTTTAGAGCTCCAGTTCCTGGAGTCCAGTAGTTTAGTGATCCAGTTCCTGGTGTCCAGTAGTTTATTGCTCCAGTCCCTGGTGTCCAGTAGTTTAGAGCTCCAGTCCCTGGTGTCCAGTAGTTTAGTGATCCAGTCCCTGGTGTCCAGCAGTTTAGTGCTCCAGTCCCTGGTGTCCAGCAGTTTAGTGCTCCAGTCCCTGGTGTCCAGTAGTTTAGAGCTCCAGTTCCTGGAGTCCAGTAGTTTAGTGATCCAGTTCCTGGTGTCCAGTAGTTTATTGCTCCAGTCCCTGGTGTCCAGTAGTTTAGAGCTCCAGTCCCTGGTGTCCAGTAGTTTAGTGATCCAGTCCCTGGTGTCCAGTAGTTTAGTGCTCCAGTCCCTGGTGTCCAGTAGTTTAGTGATCCAGTCCCTGGTGTCCAGTAGTTTAGAGCACCAGTTCCTGGAGTCCAGTAGTTTAGTGATCCAGTTCCTGGTGTCCAGTAGTTTATTGCTCCAGTTCCTGGTGTCCAGTAGTTTATTGCTCCAGTCCCTGGTGTCCAGTAGTTTATTGCTCCAGTCCCTGGTGTCCAGTAGTTTAGTGATCCAGTCCCTGGTGTCCAGTAGTTTAGTGATCCAGAATCCAGCTCCCATTGGTTTGAAGCCCTATTCTATGGTGTCCACTAGTGTTGATCACGAATATTCTAATTGCAAATTTTTATCGCGAATATCGGCACTTCGAGAATTCGCAAATATTTAGAATATAGTGATATATATTCGTAATTTCGAATATTCGAGATTTTTTTTCAATCTGTACACATGATCCCTCCCTGCTTCTAGCTTGTGGGCCAATGAGAAGGCTGCAATATCTTTGACTTTAGGAGTAGTGTTGATTGCGAAATTTCATAATGCGAATTTTCGTAATGGAAATTTTTGTAATGAGAATCAATGAGATCGTGAAAACTCAGATCCGATGGTATATTCTAACCCCCAGGTGATCCCATGGTGACGGGGACTCTTGTCGGGGAGGAGTATGCCAAAGTGGAACAACTGTACAGTTAACAAAAAAAAACACGAATATTCTAAAAAACTAATATATTTGTTTTTTAGAATATTCGTAATATTCAAAAAGAAGAATATATATCAATATAGCGAATATTCGGAAAAAAAAAACTAATATAGTGCTATAATCTTCTTTGTCTAAGGCCTCTTTTACACTACCGTTTTTTTTCCGTTTTGCGGGGCTGTTTTTTGCGTTCCGTATACAGTCATTTCAATGGTTCCGCAAAAAAAATGGTATGTACCCCATATGCATTTAGTTTCCGTATTTCCGTTCCGTTGAAAGATAGAACATGTCCTATTAATGCCCATAAATCACGTTCCGTGGCTCCATTCAAGTCAATGGGTCCGCAAAAAAATGGAACACATACGGAAATGCATCTGTATGTCTTCCATATCCGTTCCGTTTTTGCGGAACCATCTATGGAAAAATGTTATGCCCAGCCCAATTTTTTCTATGTAGTTACTGTATACTGTATATGCCATACGGAAAAACGGAACGAAAACAAAATAAAAGGAACAACGGATCCATGAAAAACGGACCGCAAAACACTGAAATAGCTATACGGTCGTGTGAAAGAGGCCTAAGGCCTCTTTCACACGGGCGAGATTTCCACATGGGTGCAATGCGTGAGTTGAACGCATTGCACCCGCACTGAATCCAGACCCATTTATTTCTATTGGGCTGTGCACATGAGCGGTGATTTTCACGCATCACTTGTGCGTTGCATGAAAATCGCAGCATGCTCCTCTTTGTGGGTTTTTTACGCAACGCAGGCCCCATAGAAGTGAATGGGGAGGCATAAAAATCGCAAGCAAGTGCGGATGCGGTGCGATTTTCATGCACGGTTGCTAGGAGACAATCCTTTATAACATGGTTATAATTGAAAATAATAGCATTCTTAATACAGAATGCATAGTACAATAGGGATGGAGGGGTTAAAAAAAAACAAATAAATTATTTAACTCACCTTAATCACTTGTTCACGCAGCCGGCATCTCTTCTGTCTTCATCTTTGAGGAAAAGGACCCGTGGTGGCGTCACTGCGCTCATCACATGGTCCATCACATGAACTATTACCATGTTGATGGATCATGTGACAGACCATGTGATGAGCGCAGTGACGTCACCACGGGTCCTTTTCCTCACAGATCATCAAAGAAGAGAAGCCAGGCTGCGTGAACAAGTGGATGAGGTGAGTTACATTTTTTTTTAACCCCTCCAGCCCTATTGTACTATGCATTCTGTATTAAGAATGCTATTATTTTCCCTTATAACCATGTTTTAACCACTTAAGGACCACAGGTTTATACCCCCCTAAAGACCAGGCCCTTTTTTACAAATCGGCACTACACTACTTTCACCGTTTATTGCTCGGTCATGCAACTTACCACCCAAATGAATTTTACCTCCTTTTCTTCTCACTAACAGAGCTTTCATTTGGTGGTATTTCATTGCTGCTGACATTTTTACTTTTTTTGTTATTAATCGAAATTTAACGATTTTTTTGCAAAAAAATGACATTTTTCACTTTCAGTTGTAAAATTTTGCAAAAAAAACGAGATCCATATAGAAATTTTGCTCTAAATTTATAGTTCTACATGTCTTTGATAAAAAAAAAATGTTTGGGTAAAAAAAAAATGGTTTGGGTAAAAGTTATAGCGTTTACAAACTATGGTACAAAAATGTGAATTTCCGCTTTTTGAAGCAGCTCTGACTTTCTGAGCACCTGTCATGTTTCCTGAGGTTCTACAATGGCCAGACAGTACAAACACCCCACAAATGACCCCATTTCGGAAAATATACATCCTAAGGTATTCGCTGATGGGCATAGTGAGTTCATAGAACTTTTTATTTTTTGTCACAAGTTAGCGGAAAATGATGATTTTTTTTTTTCTTACAAAGTCTCATATTCCACTAACTTGTGACAAAAAATAAAAACTTCTATGAACTCACTATGCCCATCAGCGAATACCTTGGGGTCTCTTCTTTCCAAAATGGGGTCACTTGTGGGGTAGTTATACTGCCCTGGCATTCTAGGGGCCCAAATGTGTGGTAAGGAGTTTGAAATCAAATTCTGTAAAAAATGACCTGTGAAATCCGAAAGGTGCTCTTTGGAATATGGGCCCCTTTGCCCACCTAGGCTGCAAAAAGTGTCACACATCTGGTATCTCTGTATTCAGGAGAAGTTGAGGAATGTGTTTTGGGGTGTCTTTTTACATATACCCATGCTGGGTGAGATAAATATCTTGGTCAAATGCCAACTTTGTATAAAAAAAATGGGAAAAGTTGTCTTTTGCCAAGATATTTCTCTCACCCAGCATGGGTATATGTAAAATGACACCCCAAAACACATTCCCCACCTTCTCCTGAATACGGAGATACCAGATGTGTGACACTTTTTTGCAGCCTAGGTGGGCAAAGGGGCCCATATTCCAAAGAGCACCTTTCGGATTTCACAGGGCATTTTTTACAGAATTTGATTTCAAACTCCTTACCACACATTTGGGCCCCTAGAATGCCAGGGCAGTATAACTACCACACAAGTGACCCCATTTTGGAAAGAAGAGACCCCAAGGTATTCGCTGATGGGCATAGTGAGTTCATGGAAGTTTTTTTTTTTTGTCACAAGTTAGTGGAATATGAGACTTTGTATGAAAAAAAAAAAAAAAATCAGCATTTTCCACTAACTTGTGACAAAAAATAAAAAATTCTAGAAACTCGCCATGCCCCTCACGGAATACCTTGGGGTGTCTTCTTTCCAAAATGGGGTCACTTGTGGGGTAGTTATACTGCCCTGGCATTTTCCAGGGGCCCTAATGTGTGGTAAGTAGGTAAATGACCTGTGAAATCCTAAAGGTGCTCTTTGGAATATGGGCCCCTTTGCCCACCTAGGCTGCAAAAAAGTGTCACACATGTGGTATCGCCGTATTCAGGAGAAGTTGGGGAATGTGTTTTGGGGTGTCATTTTACATATACCCTTGCTGGGTGAGAGAAATATCTTGGCAAAAGACAACTTTTCCCATTTTTTTATACAAAGTTGGCATTTGACCAAGATATTTCTCTCACCCAGCATGGGTATATGTAAAACGACACCCCAAAACACATTCCCCAACTTCTCCTGAGTACGGCGATACCACATGTGTGACACTTTTTTGCAGCCTAGATGCGCAAAGGTGCCCAAATTCCTTTTAGGAGGGCATTTTTAGACATTTGGATACCAGACTTCTTCTCACGCTTTGGGGCCCCTAGAATGCCAGGGCAGTATAAATACCCCACATGTGACCCCATTTTGGAAAGAAGACACCCCTAGGTATTCAATGAGGGGCATGGCGAGTTCATAGAAATTTTTTTTTTTTGGCACAAGTTAGCGGAAATTGATATTTTTAATTTTTTTCTCACAAAGTCTACCGTTCCGCTAACTTGGGACAAAAATTTCAATCTTTCATGGACTCAATATGCCCCTCACGGAATACCTGGGGGTGTCTTCTTTCCGAAATGGGGTCACATGTGGGGTATTTATACTGCCCTGGCATTCTAGGGGCCCTAAAGCGTGAGAAGAAGTCTGGAATATAAATGTCTAAAAAATTTTACGCATTTGGATTCCGTGAGGGGTATGGTGAGTTCATGTGAGATTTTATTTTTTGACACAAGTTAGTGGAATATGAGACTTTGTAAGAAAAAAATAATAATAATTCCGCTAACTTGGGCCAAAAAAATGTCTGAATTGAGCCTTACAGAGGGGTGATCAATGACAGGGGGGTGATCAATGACAGGGGGGTGATTAATGACAGGGGGGTGATCAATGACAGGGGGGGTGATCAATGACAGGGGGGGTGATCAATGACAGGGGGGTGATCAATGACAGGGGGGTGATCAATGACAGGGGGGTGATCAGGGAGTCTATATGGGGTGATAACCACAGTCATTGATCACGCCCCTGTAAGGCTTCATTCAGACGTCCGTATGCGTTTTGCGGATCCGATCCATCTATCAGTGCATCCGTAAAAATCATGCGGACATCTGAATGGAGCTTTACAGGGGGGTAATCAATGACAGGGGGGTGATCAGAGAGTCTATATGGGGTGATCACCACAGTCATTGATCACGCCCCTGTAAGGCTTCATTCAGACGTCCGGATGCGTTTTGCGGATCCGATCCATCTATCAGTGGATCCGTAAAAATCATGCGGACGTCTGAATGGAGCTTTACAGGGGGGTAATCAATGACAGGGGGGTAATCAATGACAGGGGGGTGATCAGGGAGTCTATATGGGGTGATCAGGGGCTAATAAGGGGTTAATAAGTGACGGGGGGGGTGTAGTGTAGTGTAGTGTAGTGGTGCTTGGTGCTACTTTACTGAGCTGCCTGTGTCCTCTGGTGGTCGATCCAAACAAAGGGGACCACCAGAGGACCAGGTAGCAGGTATATTAGACGCTGTTATCAAAACAGCGTCTAATATACCTGTTAGGGGTTAAAAAAACCACATCTCCAGCCTGCCAGCGAACGATCGCCGCTGGCAGGCTGGAGATCCACTCGCTTACCTTCCGTTCCTGTGAGCGCGCGCGCCTGTGTGCGCGCGTTCACAGGAAATCTCGGCTCACGCGAGATGACGCCTATTGGCGTTAGTGTGACCTGGGAGCGCCGCAGAAATGACGCCTTTCGGCGTTAGCGTGGCGGCAAGCGGTTAAGGGAAAATAATTACATCTACACAACCTTGAACCCAAACCTGAACTTCAGTGAAGAAGTACGGGTCCGGGTCTGGGTACCACATTCAGTTTTTTTATCACAAGCGTGCAAAACACATTGCATCCGCGCGATAAAAACTGACTGAAATTGCGTACCTACTCGCGCGGGTTTGCCGCAATGCACCCGGGACGCATCCTGAGCCAAAACGTGACGCCCGTTTGAAAGAGGCCTAATAGTTGTAATTTTTTTCTCATTTGAAGTTCAGATTGGAAAGAAATTACAAGATGATAGCACTATATTAGCTAAATTGTTATACATTTGTTTTTTTTCGAATATTCGCTATATTGCTATATATTCTTCTTTTTTAATATAACGAATATATAGCACTATATCGAATATATTAATTTTTTAGAATATTCGTCTTTTTTTCCATTTGAAGTCATGATTCCTCCCTGCTTAAAGGGGTATTCTTATCTTAATGATCACTGTTAAATCTGGTAATGATTTAACAGTGATCATTTTTCTAAATATATTTAATTAACAAATTCCCACCCCTTAGAAGAAAATAATGTTCAGTCGTGGCCAAAAGTTTTGAGAATGACACAAATATTAGTTTTCACAAAGTTTGCTGCTAAACTGCTTTTAGATCTTTGTTTCAGTTGTTTCTGTGATGTAGTGAAATATAATTACACGCACTTCATACGTTTCAAAGGCTTTTATCGACAATGACATGACATTTATGCAAAGAGTCAGTATTTGCAGGGTTGGCCCTTCTTTTTCAGGACCTCTGCAATCCGACTGCGCATGCTCTCAATCACCTTCTGGGCCAATTCCTGACTGATAGCCACCCATTCTTTCATCATCACTTCTTGGAGTTTGTCAGAATTAGTGGGTTTTTGTTTGTCCACCCGCCTCTTGAGGATTGACCACAAGTTCTCAATGGGATTAAGATCTGGGGAGTTTCCAGGCCATGGACCCAAAATGTCAACGTCTTGGTCCCCGAGCCACTTAGTTATCACTTTTGCCTTATGGCACGGTGCTCCATCGTGCTGGAAAATGCATTGTTCTTCACCAAACTGTTGTTGGATTGTTGGAAGAAGTTGCTGTTGGAGGGTGTTTTGGTGCCATTCTTTATTCATGGCTGTGTTTTTGGGCAACATTGTGAGTGAGCCCACTCCCTTGGATGAGAAGCAACCCCACCATGAATGGTCTCAGGATGCTTTACTGTTGGCATGACACAGGACTGATGGTAGCGCTCACCTTTTCTTCTCCGGACAAGCCTTTTTCCAGATGCCCCAAACAATCGGAAAGAGGCTTCATCGGAGAATATGACTTTGCCCCAGTCCTCAGCAGTCCATTCTCCATACTTTCTGCAGAAGATCAATCTGTCCCTGATGTTTTTTTTGGAGAGAAGTGGCTTCTTTGCTGCCCTTCTTGACACCAGGCCATCTTCCAAAAGTCTTGGCCTCACTGTGCGTGCAGATGCGCTCACACCTGCCTGCTGCCATTCCTGAGCAAGCTCTGCACTGGTGGCACTCCGATCCCGCAGCTGAATCCTCTTTAGGAGACGATCCTGGCACTTGCTGGATTTTCTTGGACGCCCTGAAGCCTTCTTAACAAGAATTGAACCTCTTTCCTTGAAGTTCTTGATGATCCTATAAATTGTTGATTGAGGTGCAATCTTAGTAGCCACAATATCCTTGCCTGTGAAGCCATTTTTATGCAACGCAATGATGGCTGCACGCGTTTCTTTGCAGGTCACCATGGTTAACAACGGAAGAACAATGATTTCAAGCATCACCCTCCTTTTAACATGTCAAGTCTGCCATTTTAACCCAATCAGCCTGACATAATGATCTCCAGCCTTGTGCTCCTCAACATTCTCACCTGAGTTAACAAGACGATTACTGAAATGATCCCAGCAGGTCCTTTAATGACAGCAATGAAATGCAGTGGAAAGGTTTTTTGGGATTAAGTTAATTTTCATGGCAAAGAAGGACTATGCAATTCATCTGATCGCTCTTCATAACATTCTGGAGTATATGCAAATTGCTATTATAAAAACTTAAGCAACAACTTTTCCAATTTCCAATATTTATGTAATTCTCACAACTTTTGGCCACGACTGTATACTTACCTGACTGTTGTCTTCTGTCTCCCCTGGTTACGGCCACAGCTCTTCTCAGGAATCGCAGTGGCCGCGCTTGCGCAGACGACTTCTTATCTTCTCCCGGCCGGCCGCGCGCTGTACTGAACGCGCACGCCGAGACCGCGCATGCGCTATGGTGATTTCTTCCTGGACAGTATAGTATACCTGCCAGGAAGAAGTCACCAGGGCGCATGCGCGGTCTCGATGTGCGCGTTCAGTACAGCGCGCGGCCCGGCCGGGAGAAGACATCAATCAACCGAGTGCCGAAACCAGGAAGTGGACAGCGCGCCGGGAGCAGGTAAGTATTAAACGGCGTCAGGAGAATACCCCTTTAAGTAACTCATGACTTCAGATGAAAAAAAAGACGAATATTCTAAAAACTAATATATTCATTTTCTAGAATATTCGTCTTTTTTAAAAAAAAATCTGTACAGTTGTTCCACTTTGGCATACTCCTCCCCAACAAGCGTCCCCATCACCATGGGAACACCTGGGGGTTAGAATATACCTTTGGATCTGAGTTTTCACGGTCTCATTGATTCTCATTACGAAAATTCTCATTACGAAAATTCACAATCAACACTACTCCTAACGAATATTTGAATTCGCAAATATTTAATGAATATTCTATGAAATATTTGCGAAATATTGCGAATTCGAATATGACCCCTGCCGCTCATCACTAGTGTCCATTAGTGGGTGTCTACCTGAAATCTGATTAATACTATGATCTGTACTGAAAACCACTGATCAGTTTAATCCTTGATACCTCTGATGACCACAGGGTGCGCTGTTTCCTGGGACCTACTGATGAGCAGAGCTGAGTACAAAGCCGCATCCTGCTCCACAGCTCCACCTAATGGGAGAAATGTGCAGTCATTTCCATCTCTGTGAAAGTCTATGATGTGGTGATGTCCTGACGTGCTCGGTGTGGACACACAGGCATACATTCACTGACATGCATCCTGTATCCTGCAGGGGATGACGAGCCGTCAAGGGCAGGGAAGAGATCTTCTCGGCGCTCCGGCTCCATCATTCCTCCCCTGTGATTTGTCTCAGTCACAGTCGCTGTCCAGAGCAGGTAATAATATCCCTCCAAGGTTAGGAGGCTAACCCTCCGCCATCTATTATAACCAGGGAAGCAGCAGCTCGAATAAAGCCGAACCGGCGATTATCCTGCGACAACCCCCATAGACTTCTATGTAATTCCTCTATCCTTAATGCAGCAAATGGAAATGGATCCAGAACAGGGTCTTCTCTTACAAAAAGCTTTCCATGAGACTTTCTATCTCAATTCTTCATCATTTTCAAGATCTCTGCTTGCTGTCAGTGAATTGAGAAATTTTTATCTCCATGGCCCGAAAACCTGTCCTGACCTAATCCTTAAACCCCCTCACAGCTGGGGGATTGCTACAATGTATTCAGTATAGACAAGCACGGCAGCAGCATAAATCTCCTCCCTGTCCTGATAATTTGTCATAATGTATCAAAATGTATCTGGAGTCTAGACCAGTGCGGTACCTACCACAGAGGCGAGGTAGGTGACTGCAAGGGCCCTGTGGTGGAGGGGAGCAGTGCTAAATGTCTCCTCATGCCCATAGTGACACTGTTATAACAGTTACCAGCATCCACCACTAGGGGGAGATCACTGCAGACAGATTTATGCAGCTACCACTATTCAATGCTAGCTGTTTGACTGTGCTGGGAGCTCCCCCTAGTGGTGCTTAAACAGATATATAGTGAGCACCCCCTAGAGGTGATACACAGATATATAGTGAGCGCCCCCTAGCGGTGCTTACACAGATATATAGTGAGCGCCCCCTAGAGGTGCTTACACAGATATATAGAGAACTCCCTCTAGAGGTGCTTACACAGATATATAGAGAACTCCCTCTAGAGGTGCTTACACAGATATATAGTGAGCGCCCCCTAGTGGTGCTTACACAGATATATAGTGAGCGCCCCCTAGTGGTGCTTACACAGATATATAGTGAGTGCCACCTAGTGGTGCTTACACAGATATATAGTGAGCTCCCCCTAGCGGTGCTTACACAGATATATAGTGAGCGCCCCCTAGCGGTGCTTACACAGATATATAGTGAGCTCCCCCTAGCGGTGCTTACACAGATATATAGTGAGCGCCCCCTAGCGGTGCTTACACAGATTTATAGTGAGTGCCACCTAGTGGTGCTTACACAGATATATAGTGAGCACCCCCTAGTGGTGATTTGTACAAATATACAGTGAGCTCCCCCTAGTGGTGGTTTATATAAATATACAGTGAGCTCCCCCTAGTGGTGGTTTATACAAATATACAGTGAGCTCCCCCTAGTGTTGGTTTATAGATATACAGTGAGCTACCCATAGTGGTGGTTTACAGATATACAGTGAGCTCCCCTTAGTGGTGGTTTATAGATATACAGTGAGCTCCCCCTAGTGGTGGTTTATAGATATACAGTGAGCTCCCAATAGTGGTGGTTTATATATATACAGTGAGATCCCCCTAGTGGTGGTTTATAGATACACAGTGAGCTCCCCCTAGTGGTGGTTTATAGATATACAGTGAGCTCCCCCTAGTGGTGGTTTACAGATATACAGTGAGCTTCCCCTAGTGGTGGTTTATGGATATACAGTGAGCTCCCCCTAGTGGTGGTTTATAGTTATATAGTGAGCTCCCACTAGTGCTGTTTATACAAATATACAGTGAGCTCCCCCTAGTGGTGGTTTATACAAATATACAGTAAGCACCCTATCTAGTGGTGGTTTATAAATATACAGTGAGCTCCCCCTAGTGGTGGTTTATAGAAATATACAGTGAGCTCCCCCTAGTGCTGGTTTATAGATATACAGTGAGCTCCCCCTAGTGGTGGTTTATAGTTACACAGTGAGCTCCCCCTAGTGGTGGTGTAACGGTCACGTCCACACACACACAGGGGGAAGGATAGTGACCACTGCGCTCCACCCTCACCCCTGGCCCTGCCTACTTGCCTCACGAGTCCTGATGACAGGGGACAACTGGACGACAGTCCCTAACTTAGGATACGTTCAGGGAAGACAGACAAGACAAAATACGGAACATGAACAGACCGGGTCAGAACCAAGAGAGCTACGCAGTACAAAGGGTTAAGCAAAGAATGGTCAGGAGAAGCCGGGGTCAAATACCAGGAGAGCAGAGAAGTACAAGAGGAGTCCTAAGAGAGTAGTCAGGTGGGAGCCGAGGTCACAATACCAGGACGGATGCGCAGTACAGGAGGAGCAGGCAGAGGATCGTCAGGGAACGGAATCAGGTGAGTATTCAGTAGTCCAACAAATAGCCAGGAACCTAGAAATTAACAGGCAACCTGTGGCCAGCAGGCTGCCTGTATTTATAGTGGGGAGTGAGGGTCATGTGACGCTGGCCACGTCACATGACCGACAGACCAACCAGTTGAGCACCGAGTGATCAGCTCGGCGCTCAAGGCAGACTAGGAGCAGGGAGCCACCCAACAGTAAAGCCGCCCTGGGAATGAGGTCAAACACAGATCCTCATTCCCAAAGCTAAGCAACAGGTCTGCGGGTAATGGGGGACCGAGTGCACCTTCGGAACCCCGTGACAGTACCCCCCCCTTTTACGAGGGGCCACCGGACCCAAGACTTCAGGCGATGGCTTTTCAGGGTGTTCTAAATGAAATTTACGAACCAGTCTAGGAGCATGAACCTCCCTGGCAGGTACCCAAGATCTCTCTTCAGGTCCATACACCTTCCAGTGAATCAGGTACTGCAAGGAGTTACGCACCTTCCTGACATCCACTATTTTAGACACCACATACTCGACAGCATCATTAACAAGAACCGGCGGAGGCGAGGCTTTCGATGGTACTACCGGTTCAAAATATTTCTTTAGTAAAGATTTATGGAACACATTATGAATGTGGAATGACTCGGGCAGCTCCAACCTAAATGATACCGGGTTAATCACCTCCGTGATCTTATATGGTCCAATAAAGCGAGGAGCAAATTTTCTAGAAGGTACCTTGAGAGTAGGGTGACCACGTGTCCCGGTTTGCCCGGGATCGTCCCGTAATTTACGTTTTTGTCCCGTGTCCCGGGAGCCTTCAAACCGGGACAATAGAGAGTCCCGGAATCAACTGCCTGCCAGACTTCAGTGGCGTCGCCAGGGGGGGGCCACGGCCCCCCCTACATCATGCTGTGCCCCCCCATGTGCCCCCCCAACTAAAATGCCCCCCCAAGTGAGCCGCCGCCGCCGGGCACAGGGAGATGAGCGCTTCCATTGCGCTCATCTCCTTAGTAATCTGCCTGTGCCAGCGAAGGTGCAGGGGAGGGAGAGGCGTGTCCCTTCCCCTTCCTCTGATAGGCTGCAGGCACTAGGCCGGCAGCCTATCAGAGGCCGGCGCAGGCGGGGCGATGACGTCATCGCACCGCCCGAGCCTTACAGCGCGGGACACAGGAAGAGTCTGCATCGCATCGCTGACACTGAGGTAAGTATAAGTGTTTTTTTTTGTTGTTTTTTTTTTTTTTACAATAGTGTTACTGGCATTGGGGGGGCTTATTACAATGGGGGGACTTATTACAATGGGGGGGCTTATTACAATGGGGGGGCTTATTACAATGGGGGGCTTAATACTGGCACATGATGGGGGGGCTTAATACTGGCACATGATGATGGGGGGGGCTTAATACTGGCACATGATGATGGGGGGACTTAATACTGGCACATCATGGGGGGCTTAATACTGGCAAGTGATGGGGGGGCTTAATACTGGCACGTAATGGGGGGCTTATTACAAGCACGTAATGGGGGGCTTATTGCTGGCACGTAATGGGGGGGCTTATTACTGACACGTAATGGGGGGCTTATTACTGGCACGTAATGGGGGGCTTATTACTGGCACGTAATGGGGGGGCTTATTACTGGCACGTAATGGGGGGCCTATTACTGGCACGTGATGGGGGGCTTATTACTGGCACGTGATGGGGGGCTTATTACTGGCACGTGATGGGGGGCTTATTACTGGCACGTGATGGGGGGCTTATTACTGGCACGTGATGGGGGGCTTATTACTGGCACGTGATGGGGGGCTTATTACTGGCACGTGATGGGGCTCTTGTTACTGGCACGTGATGGGGGGCTTATTACTGGCACGTGATGGGGGGCTTATTACTGGCACGTGATGGGGGGCTTATTACTGGCACGTGATGGGGGGCTTATTACTGGCACGTGATGGGGGGCTTATTACTGGCACGTGATGGGGCTGCTTATTACTGGCACGTGATGGGGGGCTTATTACTGGCACGTGATGGGGCTCTTGTTACTGGCACATTGGGGGGCTCTTGTTACTGGCAGTGGCACGTTATTGAGGGCACTTATTACTGGCACATTATTGGTGGGCACTATAGGGGCATCTACTGAGGCCACAAAGAAGGGGTGTTTTATATGGGGGGCTCTGTACAGTAGCATTTTATACTGGGACACATTATGGTGGGTACTATGGAGAAGGGGAGACAGGAGTACTATGGAGTCATCTACGGGGGGCACTAAGAAGGGGTATTTTATACTTGCAAATTATGGGGGACACTGAGGGCATCTACTGGGGCACGATATATGGGGCATTTTATACTGGTACATTATGGGGGGCACTAGCAGGAAGGGGGGAGAGGAGCACTATGGAGCCATTTACTGGGGCACTATATAGGGGTATTTTATACTGGCACATTATGGGGGACATTAGCTCAACTGGGGGCATTACAAGGGGGTGTGTTTTGCACATTATAAAGAGAATTCTTTCTACTGGGGGGCATTATGGTGGGTTTTATTACTCCCCCATGGTATGACCCCCTAGTAGCAGCACCAGCCTCTCCCTGCTCTGCTATCCCTCTGCCCCTTCTCCAAATCCTTATTATCCTTCTCCTATTCCCTATGTCGTAGTTTCTCTCCGTGGGAGAGAATTTCCTGGTGAAGAAGGCACACGGTCTCAGGTTAGTGAGGCTAGCAGGACCTTGTGAAAGGACTGCTCCTGCGCCGTCCTCGGACGCATCCACCTCCACAATAAAGGGTCTCTCCTGATCAGGCTGGATCAGAATGGGAGCGCTACTGAATGCCTTCTTTAATGTTTCAAATGAAGAAATGGCCTTGGTAGACCAATTCTCCAAATCCGCCCCTCTCTTAGTAAGATCGGTCAATGGCTTAGCAATTACAGAAAAATTCATGATAAATTTACGGTAGTAATTAGCGAAACCCAAAAACCGCTGTAAAGCCTTTAAGGATGAAGGCCTTACCCATTCCTTAATTGCTAAAACCTTACCAGGATCCATCTTAAAGGCGTGAGGAGTCAAAACATGCCCTAGAAACAGTATCTCCTGTACACCAAAGACACATTTCTCTTGCTTAGCGGATAGCTGGTTCTCCCTCAACACCTCTAATACTTGTTTGACATGAGACACATGAGATTCGATGACATGTGTCGTCAGGATCGTCAGGGAACAGGATCAGGTGAGTATTCAGTAGTCCAACAAATAGCCAGGAACCTAGAAATTAACAGGCAACCTGTGGCCAGCAGGCTGCCTGTATTTATAGTGGGGAGTGAGGGTCATGTGACGTGGCCAGCGTCACATGACCGACAGACCAACCAGTTAAGCACCGAGTGATCAGCTCGGCGCTCAAGGCAGATTTAGGAGCAGGGAGCCACCCAGCAGTAAAGCCGCCCTGGGAATGAGGTCAAACACAGATCCTCATTCCCAAAGCTAAGCAACAGTTCTGCGGGCAATGGGGGACCGAGTGCACCTTCGGAACCCCGTTACAGGTGGTTTACAAATATACAGAGCTCTGCCTAGTGGTGGTTTATAGATATACAGTGAGCTCCCCCTAGTGGTGGTTTATAGATACACAGTGAGCTACCCCTAGTGGTGGTTTACAAATATACAGAGCTCTGCCTAGTGGTGGTTTATAGATATACAGTGAGCTCCCCCTAGTGGTGGTTTATAGATATACAGTGAGCTCCCCCTAGTGGTGGTTTATAGATATACAGTGAGCTCCCCCTAGTGGTGGTTTACAGATATACAGTGAGCTCCCCCTAGTGGTGGTTTACAGATATACAGTGAGCTCCCCGTAGTGGTGGTTTATAGATACACAGTGAGCTACCCCTAGTGGTGGTTTATAGATATACAGTGAGCTCCTCCTAGTGGTGGTTTATAGATACACAGTGAGCTCCCCCTAGTGGTGGTTTATAGATACACAGTGAGCTCCCCCTAGTGGTGGTTTATAGATACACAGTGAGCTCCCCCTAGTGGTGGTTTATAGATACACAGTGAGCTCCCCCTAGTGGTGGTTTATAGATACACAGTGAGCTCCCCCTAGTGGTGGTTTATAGATACACAGTGAGCTCCCCCTAGTGGTGGTTTATAGATATACAGTGAGCTCCCCCTAGTGGTGGTTTACAGATATACAGTGAGCTCCCCCTAGTGGTGGTTTACAGATATACAGTGAGCTCCCCGTAGTGGTGGTTTATAGATACACAGTGAGTTACCCCTAGTGGTGGTTTATAGATATACAGTGAGCTCCTCCTAGTGGTGGTTTATAGATACACAGTGAGCTCCCCCTAGTGGTGGTTTATAGATACACAGTGAGCTCCCCCTAGTGGTGGTTTATAGATATACAGTGAGCTCCCCCTAGTGGTGGTTTACAAATATACAGAGCTCTGCCTAGTGGTGGTTTATAGATATACAGTGAGCTCCTCCTAGTGGTGGTTTATAGATATACAGTGAGCTCCCCCTAGTGGTGGTTTATAGATATACAGTGAGCTCCCCCTAGTGGTGGTTTATAGATACACAGTGAGCTCCCCCTAGTGGTGGTTTATAGATACACAGTGAGCTCCCCCTAGTGGTGGTTTATAGATACACAGTGAGCTCCCCCTAGTGGTTACAGCAATAATTAGTTATCAATTCAGTGGCGCTCTGCTATACAAATAAATAAAATGAAACAACACATAAAGCAGGTCCTCAGTTGCCCGGGCTACATGTGGGGGCGCTCTTAGTAAAGGGGTACGGGGTAGTTTTCATATGACGCCCCTGATCCAGACTGTTTGGCTCATTGAGATTGTCTTGACCAAATAAAATTGTAACAACCCATCAGCTGTGAAAGCATTAGGTCTGTACAGGTTTTCAGCCTCTGGATATAAACAAGAATCTTCCAATTCACTGACAGCAAGCAGAGGGTTTGAAAATGGCGAGGAAATTGAACAAAGTCTATTACATTTTATTCACCTTTCATTACTCAGTACTTATTTGCATACATCCGGAGAGCCCCTTTAGACTGTGTCACATGATCATGCTCAGCTCCTCAGACTCTACCGATCCCGGCTACGTGAGAAGGACGCACACGCCATCAGTCAGCGCTCATCAAAGGCGGCAGAACTGCTGATGCTGTGGAGCTGGTGGGATTCGCCTGGCAGAGCGCACACAGGTGGAGGAGAGACAGCTCGGAAGAAAGCAGCGCGGCGCTGTCACTTGTCATCTGCTGACGGTCACCAGGCAGGAGGCGCTCCGCCCCCGTCTGATTAGGAGACTTTCACAGAAAACTTACAGAAGGAAAAACTTTCTCTAAGAGAATCTTCCAGGGACACCTCGAGCAAAATGTGAAAGGGGCGCAGAGAGGTAATGAGATGGTGTGAGAGAGCAGAAGACTACAGAGCGTGAAGACAACTACCAGCAGTGAGTGCAGCTCTGGAGTATAATGCAGGATGTAACTCAGGATCAGTACAGGATAAGTAATGTATGTACACAGTGACTGCACCAGCAGAATAGTGAGTGCAGCTCTGGAGTATAATACAGGATGTAACTCAGGGTCAGTACAGGATAAGTAATGTATGTACACAGTGACTGCACCAGCAGAATAGTGAGTGCAGCTCTAGAGTATAATACAGGGTGTAACTCAGGATCAGTACAGGATAAGTAATGTGTGTACACAGTGACTGCACCAGCAGAATAGTGAGTGCAGCTCTGGAGTATAATATAGGATGTAACTCAGGATCAGTAAAGGATAAGTAATGTATGTACACAGTGACTGCACCAGCAGAATAGTGAGTGCAGCTCTGGAGTATAATACAGGATGTAACTTAGGATCAGTACAGGATAAGTAATGTATGTACACAGTGACTACCAGCAGAATAATGAGTACAGCTCTGGAGTATAATACAGGATGTAACTCAGGATCAGTACAGGATAAGTAATGTATGTACACAGTGACTGCACCAGCAGAATAGTGAGTGCAGCTCTGGAGTATAATACAGTATGTAACTCAGGATCAGTACAGGATAAGTAATGTATGTACACAGTGACTGCACCAGCAGAATAGTGAGTGCAGCTCTGGAGTATAATACAGGATGTAACTCAGGATCAGTACAGGATAAGTAATGTATGTACACAGTGACTGCACCAGCAGAATAGTGAGTGCAGCTCTGGAGTATAATACAGGATGTAACTCAGGATCAGTACAGGATAAGTAATGTGTGTACACAGTGACTGCACCAGCAGAATAGTGAGTGCAGCTCTGGAGTATAATACAGTATGTAACTCAGGATCAGTACAGGATAAGTATTGTATGTACACAGTGACTGCACCAGCAGAATAGTAAGTGCAGCTCTGGAGTATAATACAGGATGTAACTAAATGATTTTCCTATTCCATGACGTAAAGTCATAGTTTTATTAAAGACACGGAGGCTTCGTATTGCTTTCTCCTTCTTTACTGACCACCAATAGCAGCAAAGAGAAAAAATTTACATACAAGGAACCATAGCAACCAAGGTCCCTCCCCACTGGCCCCTATAATAGGCCGCTCTTCCTCTGTAACTTCCTCTTTCTTTGAAAACTGGTGCTGACATCCCGAACATCCCAACGATAACTCCGAACTTTAACTGGAACGGAAAGTCCAACGCCCAAGAAGCGCAACCAACTAGCCAACCTGGCTAAACTGTAGAAGACATCATCCGGTAACACGGCATCCTATAACGGAAATAACTTCATCCTGGAAAATAAAACAGACCATAGGCCTAGGTGAAACAAAGATGTCAGGACAGAATGTCCGGAAGCCATCTACGCAACTGACTCAACAGGTGTCAAGTGACAGAAGACAATATAAATTGCAAAAAATAACATGAAATACAATGGCAATGAAACAAACATTAGGATAATAAATACCTAAAACAAAATAACTTAGGCCTCTTTCACACTTGCGTTGTTGGGATCCGGCATGCACTTCCGTTGCCGGAGGTGCCTGCCGGATCCGTAACAACGCAAGTGTACTGAAAGCATTTGAAGACGGAACCGTCTTCCAAATGCTTTCAGTGTTACTATGGCACCCAGGACGCTATTAAAGTCCTGGTTGCCATAGTAGGAGCGGGGAGCGGGGGAGCAGTATACTTACAGTCCGTGCGGCTCCCCGGGCGCTCCAGAATGACGTCAGAGCGCCCCATGCGCATGGATGACGTGATCCATGTGATCATGTGATCCATGCGCTTGGGGCGCCCTGACGTCACTCTGGAGCGCCCGGGGAGCCGCACGGACGGTAAGTACACTGCTCCCCCGCTCCCCACTACACTTACCATGGCTGTCAGGACTTTAGCGTCCCGGTAGCCATGGTAACTATTCAGAAAAAGCTAAACGTCGGGTCCGGCAATGCGCCGAAACGACGTTTAGCTTAAGGCCGGATCCGGATCAATGCCTTTCAATGGGCATTGATCCCGGATCCGGCCTTGCGGCAAGTGTTCAGGATTTTTGGCCGGAGCAAAAAGCGCAGCATGCTGCGGTATTTTCTCCGGCCAAAAAACGTTCCGTTCCGGAACTGAAGACATCCTGATGCATCCTGAACGGATTTCTCTCCATTCAGAATGCATTAGGATAATCCTGATCAGTATTCTTCCGGCATAGAGCCCCGACGACGGAACTCTATGCCGGAAGACAAGAACGCAAGTGTGAAAGAGCCCTTAAAAGGTTAATAATACATAGAGGTAATGATACATGACCCCTGTAACAAAAAAACGCGAGAAAAACCCCAAGGGAGGGAATAGGGTGGGCAATACTCGCTTCCGTGTCTTTAATAAAACTATGACTTTACGTCATGGAATAGGAAAATCATTTAGTTTTACAGCAAGACACGGAGGCTTCGTATTGCAAGTTCAAAGCCTGTCTATAATAGAAGCAAACAGATTAGACGGAGGGCGAAAATAAAATTCACTGAATGTGGTAACACTCGACCAATCCGCCAAACGCATGACATCCTCCAATCTGGCCCCCGAAACCGCCAAGGCAGTGGCAGAGGCACCCCGTGCAGAGTGGGCCGTGAAGATAGAAGTGTCGATACCTGCAAGAGACATGACCCACTTGAGCCAACGCGCCAACGTAGGGCTAGAAACTGGACCAAAAGGATGTCGGATTGAAAGAAACAATTGGGAAATGGCTGAAGACCGGCGTGACAAAGTCCTGGATTCGTACTCCTTAAGGCAAGCCACAGGGCACAAGACCGAGGATGAAGGGAAACTGGGATAGGAGACAGACCTAATGTTAGTCTTGGTTCGACGCGAAATGTTAAAGGTGACGCCATCCGGGGTAAACGAACGAGCGTCGTAGTCAAGGGCTCTCACATCCGAGACCCTTTTACAAGAAATAAGGCAAAACAATGCCAACAACTTTGCGGATAACTGCCTAATTGTAAGGGCAGAATTCTCGGGCCAAGAGGATAAAAAGGATAAGACCAGAGAGACATCCCATGTAGTGGAAAAACGAGGTCGAGGAGGTCGAGCCAACCGTGACCCACGCAAAAGGCGAGACACAGAAGGATGTTGACCAGCCGGCACACCCTCGAACCCCGCATGGGAAGAAGAAATAGCGGACCTGAAAAGGTTAATGGTCCGATACGCCTTTCCCGCTTCAAAGAGAGATGTGAGGAACTCCAGTAGGTGGGCTACAGGTGCCGAAATGGCATCCAGGTCCCGTTCCACGCACCAATTAGCCCAAGTTCTCCAGGCTGCCCGGTAAGACTTTCTGGTACCGGGAGCCCATGCGTTATCCAGTAACTGTCGAGTCGCTGCCGAAATGCCCTCGACAGCTCCAGGTGTCCGGAGATCCGGCACGCCAACAACCGTAGGGATCCATCTAGGATAAGTGGATGGTGTAGCCCCTGAGGATTGCGTAGGAGATCCAGACGGGTCGGGAGGAGAAGAGGTACTTCCACCAGGATCCTCATCAGTGAAGGGAACCAGACTTGAGACCCCCAGAACGGGACCACCAACACCACATCCGCCCGGTGACGTTGGACCTGTAGGAGAGTCCTCGGAATCATCGAGAACGGAGGAAAAGCATAAAGGCGGGCTACCGACCAATCTTGGAGAAACGCATCCACCGCCACCGCTTCCGGATCTGGACGCCAGCTGAAAAACCGGACGAGTTGCCTGTTGAGCCGAGAGGCAAATAGATCGACCGACATCGGACCCCATATCTCCGAGATTGCTGAGAAGATCTGTGGATCCAACTGCCAATCGCTGCCATCCGCTAGGTAGCGTGAGTTCCAGTCCGCACGAACGTTGCTCAGCCCCGGCAAGTATTCTGCCTGTACCATGATGTCTCTGGATAGGCAAAACGACCAAAAGTCCTTGGCCAACCGAGCTAGGGTTGCCGAGTGGGTACCTCCCAAACGATTGACATACCGGACCGCCAATATATTGTGAATGAACCGGCCAGTAGTTCCAAGGCATTGATATGGAGGAGGGATTCCTCCGTCGACCAGGCTCCCCCGGTGGAGACCCCATTGCAATGGGCGCCCCAGCCCTGTAGGCTCGCATCCGATTTGATGGTCAATTCTGGCAGAAATCCGAAGATTGCTCTGCCGTTCCACGCCCCCAGATTGGCGATCCACCAACTCAACTCCTCTCGGGCCTCCAAGTCCAGAACCACCGCGTCCGCAAAGGAGGCACCGGTCCGAAGATGGGCGATCTTCAGCCGTTGAAGAGCCCGGTAGTGTAACGGGGCCGGAAACACCGCCTGAATCGATGAGGCCAGCAAACCGATGATGCGAGCTAGGTGACGCAATGAGAGGCTGGGGACGAGAAGAGCATGCCTCAACTCCTTGCGGATGGCTTGTAACTTTGCCGCCGGCAGGCTGAGGGACTCCGAGAGCGAGTCCACCATGAATCCCAGGAATTCCATCCTCTGGGATGGGATGAGAGAAGACTTCTCCTTGTTGAGGAGGAACCCGAGATCTGAAAGTAGGTTCGCCGTCCAAAGTAGATCTGAAAGTAGGTTCGCCGTCCACTGGAGATGTTCCAGTAATCCCGACCTGGACTCGTGCATCAGCAAGATGTCGTCCAGGTAGATGATAAGGCATACGATGTCGGTCGATCTATTTGCCTCTCGGCTCAACAGGCAACTCGTCCGGTTTTTCAGCTGGCGTCCAGATCCGGAAGCGGTGGCGGTGGATGCGTTTCTCCAAGATTGGTCGGTAGCCCGCCTTTATGCTTTTCCTTCTTTCTCGATAATTCCGAGGACTCTCCTACAGGTCCAACGTCACCGGGCGGATGTGGTGTTGGTGGTCCCGTTCTGGGGTGTCCTCAACCATGACACAACCGGACGTAGCAACTTGGTGAAACACCAAGGAGCCGATGACAGTCCGAATGGTAGACAGGTGAACTTCCAGATTTCTCCTCTCCACCGGAACCGGAGAAGATCCCTGGAATGCAAGGCCACTGGGACCGTCAGATAAGCATCTTTCAGATCCAGCTTTACCATCCAGTCCCCGGGAACTAACAAGTCCCGAAGGAGGTGGATCCCCTCCATCTTGAAATGCCGGTAGCGTACTACCGAATTGAGGGCGCGGAGGTTGATGACAGGTCTCATCTGACCCCCTTTTAACTGGACGAGGAAGATGTTGCTGACCACCCCTCTCCCAAAAGGGGGCGCTCGCTCTATCGCCTGTTTTTGCCTGAGGGAAACCAGTTCCGTGTCCACCAGAGTGCAATCTGGGCGCGACAAAGGTATGGGTGGAGGGGAGGGAATTAGGGAGGTGGAACCCGTGAGTTCTATGTGAAATCCCCTGACCGTGGAAAGTACCCATGGATCTGAGGTGATGAGGCCCCAAGCATGCGAAAAGAGATGGAGTCTGCCCCCTACACAAGGGACCATAGAATCCCCGATCTGGGGAGGACTTACCCAAGGGTCTGCGGTAGCTTGGATTTCCTCTGAAGGAACAAGACCTCCATTGATTTCCTCTGGTGGAGAAGAAGGGTGACGGGTTACGCTGGTCCTGGAAAGACAGTCGTTGACCACCAGAACCTCTGTTCGTGCCACGGGCCTGAAAGTTTGCACGGCCGGACAGGCGGCCCCTACTACTGCCGGCCCGATGAGAGACCCGTCCCTGAAATACTCTGCGCAAATTAGCTTGGGCCTTGTCAAGTGCGGTAAAAGTACCCACGAAACGGCTCATATCCTTAATGAAAGAGTCTCCAAAGAGGAGACCCTGGGCGTCCTTACCCGCCTCAGTGAGAGCTAAATTTGCCAACTTGGGGTCTATCTTAAACAAGATGGCTTTGCGCCACTCGATTGCCAAGGAGGTATTGGCGTTACCGGCAATACAAATTGCCCTCTGGGTCCAACCCCGTAGTTCCTCGGGGTCTATTGGAGAGCCCTCATTTCTAGCTGCTTCAGCTAATTCAAAAATCTTTGCCAGCGGGCCAAAGATATCCAAGACCTTGTCCTGGCAGCTGCGCAGAGCTGAATCCAGGCCCTTCTTAGGGTTCCAGCCAGTCTTGGCCAAGAATTGTGACATCTTGGGATCAACTATGGGGGTGTCACACACTTTGTTAGGCACAATCGGCCTGGGGCACTCGGCCCTAAGCATGTTCCGTGTCTCACAGTTAAGAGGGTGGCGTACCCAATGTTCTAAATAGGACCCCACATGTTCAGTGGGGAGCCATTCCGCCGAGCGCGGGTGATGCAGAGCTTCAGGGTCGAACATGGGTTCGCCTGACGCATCTAGTAGAGCCTCTGAGCGATTAGCGTTAGCATAGGATGCCGCATCTTTGGCAGAGGAGGCCGCAGTAGCGGAAGTAGAAGGACCCTGCACTGGGGGGGCGACATCCTCCTCTGACCCGTAGTCAAAGTCCGCAATAGCCTCCTCGTCTGAAGCTCTATCAGAGTCAGACATTTCCGGTGATTGTGCTCTAGCGCACTTCCATGTCCGCGCCCGTTCTGCCTGGCGGGAAAAGGCTCTTTTCCGTTGTGGCGAAACCGACCTCGCCACTGGGTTTTGGAGAGGACTGGCTGCTGGCTTTTTGCCCCAGGATTATGGGCCATATACTAACTTTTAAACCCCTGAACCGATTCAAGTGAATTTTGGATAGGTTTGTCCCCACGTTATACTGTTTGAATTAATGTAAGTTATATGTATGGCCAATGTAAACTCACAAAGTTGTAACAATTGTCAGCTTGGGAGGAAAATGCTGGGTGTGTTTCTATTGTGCCATTGTCCCATTGTGTGTTTAAATGGTGATGTCTGTCCTGTTGTATCTACATGTGTATTGGCGATCTCCCTTTGTTCTGAGAGATAATTGGATTGCTCCTCAGGTTGTCTCCAGACAGAGGGGAGGAGACCATGATGCATTGTGGGGATATGTTGTCCTATGTCCCAGTCTTCATTCTGGTCCTCTGGGGGCGTGAACGATTGGTTGCTGTAGTTGCATTGTATGTGTTGTTAATTACTGATTGGTTGTATTTCAAACCCCTGTGGGCAGTACTATGTTTTTGGTTTGTGAATAAAAGAGGCTGTACGTGAAGTACAGTCAGTTCCTGTTTCACCTTCAACATAGAGCCTCGTCTCATGTGTGTGGGGATTGCTATACGTGTATACTCCCCTGGCTATAACTACTAGCTCTTTTAAGGGCTGTTCCTGCTCTCTGGTTTTAGGAGAGGTCCACCCACTGGAGCCTGGAGCCTTGTCGTAGGTCCAGGGTGGGTAGGAGACGGTGAGACCTCAACCAAGCTTCGGCGGTTCGTGGGGTCTGCAGTGCGTACGGTGTCAAGTGGAGTGCTTGGAGTCCTCGGAAAGCACTAGGAGCATTCATTCAACGGAGGTACCCGGTCGGGGTGCCAGGTGATCCGTTACATTGGTGGCAAGCAGTGGGATGGCGTCCTAGTGTGAGGAGAAGCAGCTCGGAGACACCGTTCGTGGATTTACTAAATTGAGGGTAACGCTAGTATCCGTACAGCGCCCCTGGCTACAGCAGGATGGAATCGGCTAGTCTTCAAACAGCGTTCCACTACGAGGATGAGGATGACCCGGACTGGAGGGATGCAGTCCGGAAAGGCGTCTGGTATGATGCCCTGGAAAATGCCCAGCGGCGGCGGGGCGAGTGTCTCCCCAGTGAGGAACAGCAGTTGCGGATGCGAGTGGCCCTGCGAATGCCCCTTCTGGGAGAGAAGCCCCTGAATGAGTGGGTGACAGAACTGGAGAGCCTGGTATGGAAGGAGCTTTGGCTAGATGACGCCTACCAGGCACTCTGGTGGTATGTGATTCGGCACTCCCCCTGGATGGCTGAGCACGACAGACCCGAGGGTGAGAATTCTGATGGCCCTGGCCTGTTGTTTGAGGCCTTCGCAGAACCGGAGTTCGGAGATGCTGGAGCGTCCCGGTTCTGGGATATCTATGACTACAGGGAGGCTATGCATGATTGGGCTACAGCGAGAGAGGTGAGACAAGACCTGGCATCTCTAGTGACAAAGGAGTGGGAGCTGGAGCAGGACTACCAATACTTCTTCAGCTCAATTCGGTCCCAATATACACTGCCAGAGAGCTGGGTGGCAGTCCCAGACCTACAACCCTACAGCTGGGAAGACCCGACTGAAGTATCCCCTGCTTCAGTACCAGCTACAGAGGTAGAAGTCCTCATAAACTGGTCCTGTGAGGAACCACAACAGGCAGGGGGAGACGGGACCGAGGTCTCTCCACCGGGATGCTGGGCAGCTGGCCCAGACCCTCAACAGCAGCCGGAGTTGCCAGGTGTGGACGCAGGTGGTCCTTACTCGCAAATGTTGAGGGACCTCACAGACTGGTCCTGGGAGGACCCACAGATGGCAGGTGGAGATGGGACCGAGGTCTCTCTACCAGTCCTACAGAGATGCTGGACGGTCGGTCCAGATCTCCAGCCATCTCCGCAGGGATACCAGGAGGAGGAGGGGGACAGCACCCCTAACTCCGATGGTGCAGATGGGACCGCGGTCTCTGCACCAGGCCTACCGGGATGCTGGACGGCCGGTTCAGATCCCCCACCAACCCTGCAGGAATGCCAGGAGGAGGAGGAGGTAAGCGATTCCTCCTCTCCACAGCCGATCTGCAACAAGGTCCTGGGGATAGGATTCCCTGACCACATCCCAGCGGAAGGGCTGGCATCTGGGCAGAGCGCAGTCAGCCTCTGCCCTCCCCTATCCTCTTCTCCAGAGGCTGACTTTCCACAGGCTACCCCAGTGGAAGCGCTGGCATCTGGGCAGAGCACAGTCGGCCTCTGCCCTCCCCTATCCTCTTCTCCAGAGCCGGACTTCCCACAGGCTACCCCAGCGGAAGCGCTGGCATCTGGGCAGAGCGCAGTCGGCCTCTGCCCTCCCCTATCCTCTTCTCCAGAGCCGGACTTCCCACAGGCTACCCCAGCGGAAGAGCTGGCATCTGGGCAGAGCGCAGTCGGCCTCTGCCCACCAAGTACCGACAGTTCCAAGCTGGAGAACCACAAGGAAGCGAGGAGTAGCAGATGCCCACTCAACAGCTGGGGACATACAGAACAGAGCCAGGCCCCAAGATTCAACAGGTCCAGTATTGGGTTGTGGTTGGACTGCCAGACTAACTCAGGTACTGACCGTGAGGTCAGGTATCTGGTTAGTCTTCCCTGGGAGGGGGAGATGTGTGGCGAAACCGACCTCGCCACTGGGTTTTGGAGAGGACTGGCTGCTGGCTTTTTGCCCCAGGATTATGGGCCATATACTAACTTTTAAACCCCTGAACCGATTCAAGTGAATTTTGGATAGGTTTGTCCCCACGTTATACTGTTTGAATTAATGTAAGTTATATGTATGGCCAATGTAAACTCACAAAGTTGTAACAATTGTCAGCTTGGGAGGAAAATGCTGGGTGTGTTTCTATTGTGCCATTGTCCCATTGTGTGTTTAAATGGTGATGTCTGTCCTGTTGTATCTACATGTGTATTGGCGATCTCCCTTTGTTCTGAGAGATAATTGGATTGCTCCTCAGGTTGTCTCCAGACAGAGGGGAGGAGACCATGATGCATTGTGGGGATATGTTGTCCTATGTCCCAGTCTTCATTCTGGTCCTCTGGGGGCGTGAACGATTGGTTGCTGTAGTTGCATTGTATGTGTTGTTAATTACTGATTGGTTGTATTTCAAACCCCTGTGGGCAGTACTATGTTTTTGGTTTGTGAATAAAAGAGGCTGTACGTGAAGTACAGTCAGTTCCTGTTTCACCTTCAACATAGAGCCTCGTCTCATGTGTGTGGGGATTGCTATACGTGTATACTCCCCTGGCTATAACTACTAGCTCTTTTAAGGGCTGTTCCTGATCTCTGGTTTTAGGAGAGGTCCACCCACTGGAGCCTGGAGCCTTGTCGTAGGTCCAGGGTGTGTAGGAGACGGTGAGACCTCAACCAAGCTTCGGCAGTTCGTGGGGTCTGCAGTGCGTACGGTGTCAAGTGGAGTGCTTGGAGTCCTCGGAAAGCACTAGGAGCATTCATTCAACGGAGGTACCCGGTCGGGGTGCCAGGTGATCCGTTACATCCGTGAACTATGCACGGTCTCTGGGGTGGCATGATGCGCACCAGTCAAAGTCTCCTGTGGCACAGGAGGTTCATTGGAGGTAGGCTGCGGAGTGGTGTTATGGTCTGGCAAGGACCTACTAGCTGGCTGGGCGGACAGAGCCTGGGTAATGGTTTGCGACAATATAGTCGACATAGAACCCATGGCCGCCGTGATAGCGTCTGATACAGAGCGCTGTAAAGCCAGCGCCTGTGCATCCACATCCGTGGGATTGTGACCCTCAGGGGGGGAGGGGGGCATACTGATAGTAGGAGGAATAGGGGTAGACATGATCCCACAATAACTTCCAGAGAATGAAACAATCCTGTCAATGGTATGCGCTAGCTGCAACTAATAGCACCTGATATGAGCAGTGACCGGAGCTAGGGCCGAGCAGGAGCCGCCGACCGCAGGGCACAGGAGCAGATGTAAGCTGGGCCGGAAGTGACGCAGGTAAAGGAAGTCCTGCTGCAAAGCCCGCGAAATGCGGTAAGCTATTACAGAACAGCTGCTGAGATCTCGCGGCCGGCCGGGTCACTGAAGGTATACCAAGATGGCCGCCGAGATCTCGCAAGATCCCGCGGCCGTCCTGACCACCGGAGGAGTTCAAGATAGGTGCCGCTGGAGACCGGGATGGAGCTATCGTCTCCCAAATGTCCAGGGACGAGGTGAGAATGTTCCGGTGTGTGAGGGGAAGCGCCGCGCCGGCAAACCGAGTCGCCGTAGAGAGCGACAGCTATTAGAGAAGGGGGGGGGGGTCGCCGGGGAGCGCAAGCAGAGGCACAATAAAGCGCGGGAATAAGCGCAGCTGGCAATAAAACGGAACGCAAAGCAAGAGGGTAGCGCTATAAGCAAAACAGGGTTAGTCACCCTGGGTAAAAAGCGCACATATATAAAAGTACAAAGCCATGATAAAATACATATCACAGATAAAGAAATTTTCAGTGTACTTATCTTGGCAGCAGCAAAGAAAGAGGAAGTTACAGAGGAAGAGCGGCCTATTATAGGGGCCAGTGGGGAGGGACCTTGGTTGCTATGGTTCCTTGTATGTAAATTTTTTCTCTTTGCTGCTATTGGTGGTTCAGTAAAGAAGGAGAAAGCAATATGAAGCCTCCGTGTCTTGCTGTAAAACTGAGGATCAGTACAGGATAAGTAATGTCTGTACACAGTGACTGCATCAGCAGAATAGTGAGTGCAGCTCTGGAGTATAATACAGGATGTAACTCAGGATCAGTACAGGATAAGTAATGTCTGTACACAGTGACTGCATCAGCAGAATAGTGAGTGCAGCTCTGGGGTATAATACAGGATGTAACTCAGGATCAGTACAGGATAAGTAATGTATGTACACAGTGACTGCACCAGCAGAATAGTGAGTGCAGATCTGGAGTATAGTACAGGATGTAACTCAGGATCAGTACAGGATAAGTAATGTATGTACACAGTGACTGCACCAGCAGAATAGTGAGTGCAGCTCTGGGGTATAATACAGGATGTAACTCAGGATCAGTACAGGATAAGTAATGTATGTACACAGTGACTGCACCAGCAGAATAGTGAGTGCAGCTCTGGAGTATAATACAGGATGTAACTCAGGATCAGTACAGGATAAGTAATGTATGTACACAGTGACTGCACCAGCAGAATAGTGAGTGCAGCTCTGGGGTATAATACAGGATGTAACTCAGGATCAGTACAGGATAAGTAATGTATGTACACAGTGACTGCACCAGCAGAATAGTGAGTGCAGATCTGGAGTATAGTACAGGATGTAACTCAGGATCAGTACAGGATAAGTAATGTATGTACACAGTGACTGCACCAGCAGAATAGTGAGTGCAGCTCTGGGGTATAATACAGGATGTAACTCAGGATCAGTACAGGATAAGTAATGTATGTACACAGTGACTGCACCAGCAGAATAGTGAGTGCAGCTCTGGAGTATAATACAGGATGTAACTCAGGATCAGTATAGGATAAGTAATGTATGTACACAGTGACTGCACCAGCAGAATAGTGAGTGCAGCTCTGGAGTATAATACAGGATGTAACTCAGGATCAGTACAGGATAAGTAATGTATGTACACAGTGACTGCACCAGCAGAATAGTGAGTGCAGCTCTGGAGTATAATACAGGATGTAACTCAGGATCAGTATAGGATAAGTAATGTATGTACACAGTGACTGCACCAGCAGAATAGTGAGTGCAGCTCTGGAGTATAATACAGGATGTAACTCAGGATCAGTACAGGATAAGTAATGTATGTACACAGTGACTGCACCAGCAGAATAGTGAGTGCAGCTCTGGAGTATAATACAGGATGTAACTCAGGATCAGTACAGTATAAGTAATGTATGTACACAATGACTGCACCAGCAGAATAGTGAGTGCAGCTCTGGAGTATAATACAGGATGTAACTCAGGATCAGTACAGGATAAGTAATGTATGTACACAGTGACTGCACCAGCAGAATAGTGAGTGCAGCTCTGGAGTATAATACAGGATGTAACTCAGGATCAGTACAGGATAAGTAATGTATGTACACAGTGACTGCACCAGCAGAAAAGTGAGTGCAGCTCTGGAGTATAATACAGGATGTAACTCAGGATCAGTACAGTATAAGTAATGTATGTACACAATGACTGCACCAGCAGAATAGTGAGTGCAGCTCTGAAGTATAATACAGGATGTAACTCAGGATCAGTACAGGATAAGTAATGTATGTACACAGTGACTGCACCAGCAGAAAAGTAAGTGCAGCTCTGGAGTATAATACAGGATGTAACTCAGGATCAGTACAGGATAAGTAATGTATGTACACAATGACTGCACCAGCAGAATAGTGAGTGCAGCTCTGGAGTATAATACAGGATGTAACTCAGGATCAGTACAGGATAAGTAATGTATGTACACAATGACTGCACCAGCAGAATAGTGAGTGCAGCTCTGGAGTATAATACAGGATGTAACTCAGGATCAGTACAGGATAAGTAATGTATGTACACAGTGACTGCACCAGCAGAATAGTGAGTGCAGCTCTGGAGTATAATACAGGATGTAACTCAGAATCAGTACAGGATAAGTAATGTATGTACACAGTGACTGCACCAGCAGAATAGTGAGTGCAGCTCTGGAGTATAATACAGGATGTAACTCAGGATCAGTACAGGATAAGTAATGTATGTACACAGTGACTCCACCAGCAGAATAGTGAGTGCAGCTCTGGAGTATAATACAGGATGTAACTCAGGATCAGTACAGGATAAGTAATGTATGTACACAGTGACTGCACCAGCAGAATAGTGAGTGCAGCTCTGGAGTATAATACAGGGTGTAACTCAGGATCAGTACAGGATAAGTAATGTATGTACACAGTGACTGCACCAGCAGAATAGTGAGTGCAGCTCTGGAGTATAATACAGGATGTAACTCAGAATCAGTACAGGATAAGTAATGTATGTACACAGTGACTGCACCAGCAGAATAGTGAGTGCAGCTCTGGAGTATAATACAAGATGTAACTCAGGATCAGTACAGGATAAGTAATGTATGTACACAGTGATTGCACCAGCAGAATAGTGAGTGCAGCTCCGGAGTATAATACAGGATGTAACTCAGGATCAGTACAGGATAAGTAATGTATGTACACAGTGACTGCACCAGCAGAATAGTGAGTGCAGCTCTGGAGTATAATACAGGATGTAACTCAGGATCAGTACAGGATAAGTAATGTATGTACACAGTGACTGCACCAGCAGAATAGTGAGTGCAGCTCTGGAGTATAATACAGGATGTAACTCAGAATCAGTACAGGATAAGTAATGTATGTACACAGTGACTGCACCAGCAGAATAGTGAGTGCAGCTCTGGAGTATAATACAGGATGTAACTCAGGATCAGTACAGGATAAGTAATGTATGTACACAGTGACTCCACCAGCAGAATAGTGAGTGCAGCTCTGGAGTATAATACAGGATGTAACTCAGGATCAGTACAGGATAAGTAATGTATGTACACAGTGACTGCACCATCAGAATAGTGAGTGCAGCTCTGGAGTATAATACAGGGTGTAACTCAGGATCAGTACAGGATAAGTAATGTATGTACACAGTGACTGCACCAGCAGAATAGTGAGTGCAGCTCTGGAGTATAATACAGGATGTAACTCAGAATCAGTACAGGATAAGTAATGTATGTACACAGTGACTGCACCAGCAGAATAGTGAGTGCAGCTCTGGAGTATAATACAAGATGTAACTCAGGATCAGTACAGGATAAGTAATGTATGTACACAGTGATTGCACCAGCAGAATAGTGAGTGCAGCTCCGGAGTATAATACAGGATGTAACTCAGGATCAGTAAAGGATAAGTAATGTATGTACACAATGACTGCACCAGCAGAATAGTGAGTGCAGCTCTGGAGTATAATACAGGATGTAACTCAGGATCAGTACAGGATAAGTAATGTATGTACACAGTGACTGCACCAGCAGAATAGTGAGTGCAGCTCTGGAGTATAATACAGGATGTAACTCAGGATCAGTACAGGATAAGTAATGTATGTACACAGTGATTGCACCAGCAGAATAGTGAGTGCAGCTCCGGAGTATAATACAGGATGTAACTCAGGATCAGTAAAGGATAAGTAATGTATGTACACGGTGACTGCTCCAGGCCGCCTTAGAGCTGTGTCGGCTCTGCTACATCTCAGTTATGAGTAAATTTGTTTGCATTTATTGGGAAATTATTCAGTAGAGACTGAGCTCGGGGCAGAGGAAAGTGATGGGATTATTATTCTCGAGGGCGTCCATCACCGTCTTCCAATCTTGACAAACCTCGGTGTCTGGATGCAGGAGTGATGACCCCGCACATTGTAGTGAAGGATTTTCAGGACACGCGCCCCGGAGCCCGAGTGAAGGAAAGCCATTTCTGTTCATTCAGCTGTAGACAGAGGACATGAGGCGAGAACGTGTCCCGGCATTGTTCAGTGTTTTACCTCCAGTCACAACTTCTCTTCTAATGGTCACCGAGATGGAGTTGATTAAATCCAAGCTGGAGGCTCCGCAGACTCTGCAGCTGTGGACCGAAAATACAGAGAAGTCTCATTTCATCAAGAGCCGCGCGTTCATGGGGACCAGGGGCTGCCATCTGTGCCAGCGCTACACCTGGCACCGCATTACACAAACAACACACCGGCACCACACTTCCTACTACCACACCTGACACCACACCTGACACCGCACCGCCGAATACCACACCGCCGAATACCACACCTGACACCACACCTGACACCGCACCGCCAGATACCACACCTGACACCGCACCGCCAGATACCACACCTGACACCGCACCGCCGAATACCACACCTGACACCGCACCGCCGAAAACCAAACCTGACACCGCACCGCCGAATACCACACCGCCGAATACCACACCTGACACCGCACCGCCGAAAACCACACCTGACAACATACCGCCGAATACCACACCTGACACCGCACCGCCGAATACCACACCTGACACCGCACCGCCGAATACCACACCTGACACCGCACCGCCGAATACCACACCTGACTCCGCACCGCCGAATACCACACCTGACTCCGCACCGCCGAATACCACACCTGACTCCGCACCGCCGAATACCACACCTGACACCGCACCGCCAGATACCACACCTGACACCGCACCGCCGAAAACCAAACCTGACACCGCACCGCCGAATACCACACCGCCGAATACCACACCTGACACCGCACCGCCGAAAACCACACCTGACAACATACCGCCGAATACCACACCTGACACCGCACCGCCGAATACCACACCTGACACCGCACCGCCGAATACCACACCTGACACCGCACCGCCGAATACCACACCTGACTCCGCACCGCCGAATACCACACCTGACTCCGCACCGCCGAATACCACACCTGACTCCGCACCGCCGAATACCACACCTGACACCGCACCGCCGAATACCACACCTGACACCGCACCACCGAAAACCACACCTGACAACATACCGCCGAATACCACACCTGACACCGCTCCGCCCAATACCACACCTGACACCGCACCACCGAAAACCACACCTGACAACATACTGCCCAATACCACACCTGACAACATACTGCCGAATACCGCACCGCCAAATACCACACCTGACAACATACCGCCCAATACCACACCTGACAACATACCGCCCAAAACCACACCTGACACCGCACCGCCGAATACCACACCTGACACCGCACCGTCAAATACCACACCTGACAACATACCGCCCAATACCACACCTGACACCGCACCGCCGAATACCACACCTGACACCGCACCGCCGAATACCACACCTGACAACATACCGCCGAATACCACACCTGACAACATACCGCCGAATACCACACCTGACAACATACCGCCGAATACCACACCTGACAACATACCGCCGAATACCACACCTGACAACATACCACCCAATACCACACCTGACAACATACTGCCGAATACCACACCTGACAACATACCGCCGAATACCACACCTGACAACATACCGCCCAATACGACACCTGACAACATACCGCCCAATACCACACCTGACAACATACCGCCCAATACCACACCTGACAACATACCGCCCAATACCACACTTGACAACATACCGCCCAATACCACACCTGACAACATACCGCCGAATACCACACCTGACAACATACCGCCGAATACCACACCTGACACTGCCCCGCCCAATACCACACCTGACAACATACCGCCCAATACCACACTTGACAACATACCGCCCAATACCACACCTGACAACATACCGCCGAATACCACACCTGACAACATACCGCCGAATACCACACCTGACACCGCCCCGCCCAATACCACACCTGACAACATACTGCCCAATACCACACCTGACAACATACTGCCCAATTCCACACCTGACAACATACTGCCGAATACCACACCTGACACTGCACCGCCGAATACCACACCTGACAACATACTGCCCAATACCACACCTGACAACATACTGCCCAAAACCACACCTGACAACATACCGCCCAATACCACACTTGACAACATATCGCCCAATACCACACCTGACAACATACCGCCCAATACCACACTTGACAACATACCGCCCAATACCACACCTGACAACATACCGCCCAATACCAAACCTGACAACATACCGCCCAATACCACACCTGACAACATACCGCCCAATACCACACCTGACAACATACTGCCCAATACCACACCTGACAACATACTGCCCAATACCACACCTGACAACATACCGCCCAATACCACACTTGACAACATACTGCCCAATACCACACCTGACACCGCAGCGCCATAACCAGAACCTGGCGACACTAACCTCAGCACATAAATTGAGAATTGATAGTTCAGGGGAGACCATAGAATTTGATACTTTTAGAAACTGTGTTTGCAAAATCCAGATACAGTGCAGAGGAGTTTGTCATTTGGCAAAAAACAATCCTTTAAAATGCCGATCCCGCTCTGGTTCCCTCTACTCCTATCCCTACTGGGCTGTACATCGCTGTGAGGTGCCCTTCATGTGACAGCTGAGGCCACTGACTGGCTGCAGCAGTCAGTGGACCCATGAATGTGACGTCATCAGTACGATCGATTTTACAAAATCTTGGAGAAAAACATTAAATATAAAGTTCTGCAATTCTGTAATAGACTTTGGGGGTCATTTATTAAAACCAGCATTTTAATCGCCAGTCTTAATACACCTTTAGCTGGCGGTGGATCCGGTAAAAGGTGCCGGTCTCGCGCATCCACCGCCGGACTAATCTATGTCGGCTTCCTTGCTGCCGTAGATTTAGAACATTTTCTATGCCTAAAACAGTAGTGGAAAATGATGAATGAGATGGGCCTGCCGGCGCGCCCCCTTCCCTGCCCGCGCCCCCTTCCCTGCCCGCGCCCCCCCCCCCCCTTTTTTTGCCCTGACGTGAGAGGGGAAAAGTATACACCAAAAAGTGATGTATATCTGTTAGTAAATGACCCCCTTTTTCAAGACCTATGCCTGCTGTCAGTGAATGGGAACTTTCCTATTTACATTGAGAGGTTAAAAGCTCATATAAATTTAGTGATTCTCACAGCTGAGGATTTGTTACCATTGTAACTAGTCTAGAAAATCCTCTGTGAGGTAAATACATCTCCTCTGTCCTTATAGTTTGTTACAATGTATCAGTCTGGATTCCGGGCTAGAACTGATACATTTGTAGTAGAGGATGACCTTTTTGGCCTCACCGAGTATTTCTCACAGCAGAGAGTTCGTTCCAATAGATTTTTATTTATTTTATTTTTGTATCTTTTATACAATAGAAACAAAGTAACAGTTTTGTTGTTTGGTTGGGTTTGTTTTCGTTCCAATTGTATCCAGTCTACAAAATCTTCTCCGTGAAGTCCGGACTGATACATTTAAGGTTACTTTCACACTCGCGTCATGGACGGATCCGTTCAGATAATACAACGTCTGCGTCCGTTCAGAACGGATCCGTTTGTATTATCTGTAACATAGCGAAGAGGGATCCGTCATGAACTCCTTAGAAAGTCAATGGAGGACGGATCCGTTTTCTATTGTGCCAGATTGTGTCAGTAAAAACGGATCCGTCCCCATTGACTTACATTGTGATCCGTTTAGCTCAGTTTCATCAGACGGACACCAAAACGCTGCAGGCGGCCTCCAGAGCGGAACGGAGACGGAACTGATCCATTCTGAGCGGATCCTTTTCTATTCAGAATGCGTTAGGGCAAAACTGATTTGTTTTGGACCGCTGAGCCCTGAACGGATCTCACAAACGGAAAGCCAAGACGCCCGTGTGAAAGTAGGCTTACCTGCACTGATACATTGTAACAAATGATCAGGACAGAAGCCAGATTGGTGTTGCTGTGACTGGATACAGTCCTGACCATCCTCGTCTCCTCGCTGGGTCTTCTGCTGCACGTTCCTCCTCGCCTCGGACAGTTCTTGGTCGCCCGCTCGGTGTTTTCGTTACCCTCTGCGCAGACAGAACACAGGTGGGCGAAACATATGTCAAAATAACTGTAATGAGGGCAATTAATGTCTCAAAAATTATCCGGCTAATTCAGACTGATGCCACATTACCGAGAAGATAAAAGCACCCCCCGCTGGCTGGGAATTTATATAAGAACCTGCGTCTCCGAGAATAAGACTGTTTAATTGTAATTGCTAAGAACATGGTAACGAAGGTCTTAAAGGGCCAGGCACCAAGAACGTCACATGACTCCAAAGCACAGGAGCCTGATAGCACAACGGAGGCTGAACGTGCATAACATGTGGAGTGAATTTATGTTCTTCTCGAGTTAAATCCCATCCTCTACTCCAGTCACATCTAAAGCTTCAGTCACAATTTAGCTGCTCCACCTTTTCTTTACTCCAGACGTTTCAGAGTTGAAGCCGTTTTTTTACTTATGTTATCTAATTTACAACTGAGAATTTTAAAGCCCAGATTAGCGGTTTAGGGCAGAGATGAGGTTGATGTCAGCATCCCTGGTGGTCTAGAGCAGTGCAGGGTTTCATGTTTGCTTCTGTAGCGGTCGGGGGCAGTCAGCATGGTTAATGTCTGTATTCCTAGAAGTCTAAGGCAGTAATGGGTTTGACATGTGTTTCTCTGGTGGTCTAGAGCAGTAATGAAATTCATGTATGCTTCCCTGGTGATCTAGGGCAGTGATGGGGTCAATATCTGTATCCCTGGTGATCTAGGGCAGTAATGGGTTTAACATACGTTTTCCTGGTGGTCTACGTCAGGTAAGAAATTCATGTATGCTTCCCTGGTGATCTAGGGCAGTGATGGGGTCAATATCTGTATCCCTGGTGATCTAGGTCAGTAATGGGTTTAACATACGTTTTCCTGGTGGTCTAGAGCAGTAATGAAATTCATGAATGCTTCCCTGGTGATCTAGGGCAGTGATGGGGTCAATATCTGTATCCCTGGTGATCTAGGGCAGTAATGGGTTTAACATACGTTTTCCTGGTGGTCTACGTCAGGTAAGAAATTCATGTATGCTTCCCTGGTGATCTAGGGCAGTGATGGGGTCAATATCTGTATCCCTGGTGATCTAGGGCAGTAATGGGTTTAACATACGTTTTCCTGGTGGTCTACGTCAGGTAAGAAATTCATGTATGCTTCCCTGGTGATCTAGGGCAGTGATGGGGTCAATATCTGTATCCCTGGTGATCTAGGGCAGTAATGGGTTTAACATACGTTTTCCTGGTGGTCTAGAGCAGTAATGAAATTCATGAATGCTTCCCTGGTGATCTAGGGCAGTGATGGGGTCAATATCTGTATCCCTGGTGATCTAGGGCAGTAATGGGTTTAACATACGTTTTCCTGGTGGTCTACGTCAGGTAAGAAATTCATGTATGCTTCCCTGGTGATCTAGGGCAGTGATGGGGTCAATATCTGTATCCCTGGTGATCTAGGGCAGTAATGGGTTTAACATACGTTTTCCTGGTGGTCTAGAGCAGTAATGAAATTCATGAATGCTTCCCTGGTGATCTAGGGCAGTGATGGGTTCAATATCTGTATCCCTGGTGATCTAGGGCAGTAATGGGTTTAACATACGTTTTCCTGGTGGTCTACGTCAGGTAAGAAATTCATGTATGCTTCCCTGGTGATCTATGGCAGTGATGGGGTCAATATCTGTATCCCTGGTGATCTAGGGCAGTAATGGGTTTAACATAAGTTTTCCTGGTGGTCTACATCAGGTAAGACATTCATGAATGCTTCCCTGGTGTTTTAGTGCAGTTCAATAGTAATTGTGTATCCCAGGAGATGTAGAGCAGAGATGCCATTAATGTTAGCATCCATGGTGGTCAAGGGCAGTAAAGGGTTTTGTGTATCAGTGGTTTTGTAGGGCAGTGCAGAGGTAAATGTATAGTCCCAGTGGTCTTCTAGGACAGAGATGAAGTCAGTATTCCAGGTAGTCAGGAGATCTCCATTAGTGGCAATGATCATTCAGCCTCCTGTTTCCTTCCTTCACTGATCAGAATGGGCTCCCTTTACCTTGGCAGTGGCACCCAGACCCTGGTAGCTGAGGGGGTCTTACTGCTACATAAGAAGACCCCAGTATGATAAGTGACACATGGGTGAGGGGGGGGGGGGGGGGAATGATTACAGGTTTTGCATTGGGGCCAGAAGCTTACACCTGTACAGTGATGAGAATGTCCTCCAGGTCATTCTCAGGGTTTCCATCTGAAGAACAGGCACCATGTCTCCTAACTTACTGTGTACAGGGGAGACTTTCCCATTGACAGCGCCCCCCACATAGGAAGCAGAAGGACAACATTACTACACAGAGCGAAGCAGTGAAATCACGAACAAGAGCGGAGACGCCGCCACCGTTCCGACAGGAAAACAGTCATCGGCAAAATTCAAAAAATCTCCATTTTTTTTCTGTGTTTTGGTTCTTAGGCTGTAATTAAAATAAGGAATTCTGAACAGCTTGGAGGATTAATAGGAAAAAACAGAAAGTGGGGAGGCTAAATGTGACTGGCGCGTCTGCAGCCGGGAGCAGATGGCAATTAATATTATTTACATTTTTCCTTCTTTTCATTTCTTCTACCCAAACATTTCAGAACATTTCTTTCCGCTTGGTAGATTCCCATGTAACATGCTAGAGGCTGCGCACTGAGGTCATTAACGCAGCAAGCTGCCAGCAGCCAGCGCCGCCCGCGACACTCATTGTTGGGAGACGTCCCTCATTTATACGCTGGAATAGTCTAATATGCGGCTCTGCAAATACATTCTGTACGAGGGAATCTGCCAGTAAATAACGCTTAATCATCATCTAATCAGACTTTCTGCAACTTTCTAATAGAGTTTGAGCATCAATTCATCATCATTTTGGAGATTTCTGCTTGCTGTCAGTGAATGTGATCATTCTTGGTTATACCTAGAGACTGAAGACCCATCTTGCCCTAATAATACTGAGGGTTTGTTACAATGTATCAGTGCAGACAATCCTCTGTGAGGTGAATGCAGAAGCAGCTCAGATCTCCCCTGTCCTGATTTGTTGGATACAATGTATCAGTGCAGATAACATGTATCAGTCTGGAGCCCAGAATGTTTACATCACAGAGGATTGTCTAGACTGGATACAATTGTAACAAACCCCTAGATATTGGGTGTTAGGGAGGTTTTCAGCCTCTGCTACATCCTCTCCAGTCTAGACCACAGACTGATACATTGTAACAAACAATAAAGACAGGAGGGTTGTGCTGCTGATAGGTTTGCCCCACAGAGGATTGTCCACACTGGATGCAACTGTAGCAGATGCTTATAAGTGGGGTCTATTAGGTCTATATGATCATCAGTTGATGGGGGTTGTAGTGTTATGTCGTCCCTGGATATAGAATATGATAGATTGGCTGATGGGATGTCAGGTCTGGGGTCAGGTGTGGGGTCAGGTGTGGGGTCAGGGTGGGTGTCTGCAGGTCCGGACACTTTTGTGTTATGTGTTACATCATAAGACTGGGATTGCAGGCTGAATATATATATATACTAGCAGAAGGAGCCGGCTTCGCTCAGGTAAATTTAATCTATTTCATTTAATGTTTGTGTGTGTCATTAAAAGATATCGACAGTATCCACTATAACAGTGACCTCTACAGCACCCCACCACCAAAACAGTGACCCCTCACAGTGCCCCATCTCCTTAACAGTGACCTCCACAGCCCCGCACCCCTTAACACTGACCCCCCCCCACAGTGCCCTGCCTCCATAACACTGACCCCCCACAGTGCCCTGCCTCCATAACACTGACCCCCCACAGTGCCCTGCCTCCATAACACTGACCCCCCACAGTGCCCTGCCTCCATAACACTGACCCCCCACAGTGCCCTGCCTCCATAACACTGAACCCCCACAGTGCCCTGCCTCCATAACACTGACCCCCCACAGTGCCCTGCCTCCATAACACTGACCCCCCACAGTGCCCTGCCTCCTTAACACTGACCCTGTAATGACCGGCGTCACGCAAAGGGAGGGAAATGGGAAGGCCCTGTCCAAGGGAGAGGGAAAGGTGGTGACCCCTGACTCACCTTGCGGCTGGCACCTGACTGCCCTGACGTCCCTAGACGGGTTCCTCACCCGTGCGGCGATCACGTGCCTAAACCCTGGCTTTCCCTATGATGAGCCCTATGTAGTGAACGGGGCGGTGGGATCGCTAGTCCGCACCACTGACACTAAGAGGAAAACACCAAGGAGAGGACAGACAATACAGACAAACATATAATCCCAGGTGGGCGACAACAGCAGACCACCAAGGCTCAACAGGGATCCGGAGGGTAACGTTCTGGAACAACAACCAGGAATCTCAGCTACACAGCTCCAGTGGGTCAGTATAGAAGTCCAGGCAGGAAGCTCTATATCTGGCAACCAGAGAAGTGGGAGAGGGGAATATAAGGAGGTCTGGGAGTGCTGGACAAGAAACAGCTGAGGAGAAGGAGCTACGGATCCCTGAGTGAGCCAAAAAGGGTTGCAAGGCAAACCCAGAAAGCTACCATTAATAAACAGCACTGTTTTTAGACATAGAGCGCGCAGCCACCCGCTGCGACCTCCTGACCCCGGGTATAACGGAGTCAGGCGTGGCTCTTGACACCCTCGTGACAGACCACCCACAGTGCCCTGCCCCCTTAACACTGACCCCCCACAGTGCCCTGCCTCCATAACACTGACCCCCCACAGTGCCCTGCCTCCATAACTCTGACCCCCCACAGTGCCCTGCCTCCATAACTCTGACCCCCCACAGTGCCCTGCCTCCATAACTCTGACCCCCCACAGTGCCTCGTCTCCTTAACACTGACCCCCCACAGTGCCCTGCCTCCATAACACTGACCCCCCACAGTGCCCTGCCTCCATAACTCTGACCCCCCACAGTGCCCTGCCTCCATAACTCTGACCCCCCACAGTGCCCTGCCTCCATAACTCTGACCCCCCACAGTGCCCTGCCTCCATAACACTGACCCCCCACAGTGCCCTGCCTCCATAACACTGACCCCCCACAGTGCCCTGCCTCCATAACTCTGACCCCCCACAGTGCCCTGCCTCCATAACTCTGACCCCCCACAGTGCCCTGCCTCCATAACTCTGACCCCCCACAGTGCCCTGCCTCCATAACTCTGACCCCCCACAGTGCCTCGTCTCCTTAACACTGACCCCCCACAGTGCCCTGCCTCCATAACTCTGACCCCCCACAGTGCCCTGCCTCCATAACTCTGACCCCCCACAGTGCCCTGCCTCCATAACTCTGACCCCCCACAGTGCCCTGCCTCCATAACTCTGACCCCCCACAGTGCCCTGCCTCCATAACTCTGACCCCCCACAGTGCCCTGCCTCCATAACTCTGACCCCCCACAGTGCCCTGCCTCCATAACTCTGACCCCCCACAGTGCCCTGCCTCCATAACTCTGACCCCCCACAGTGCCCTGCCTCCATAACTCTGACCCCCCACAGTGCCCTGCCTCCATCACTCTGACCCCCCACAGTGCCCTGCCTCCATAACTCTGACCCCCCACAGTGCCCTGCCTCCATAACTCTGACCCCCCACAGTGCCCTGCCTCCATAACACTGACCCCCCACAGTGCCCTGCCTCCATAACACTGACCCCCCACAGTGCCTCGTCTCCTTAACAGTGACCTCCACAGCCCCGCCTCCTTAAAATGGCACCTCCACAGAAGCCCACCCCCTTAGCTTTGACCTTCATAGCAACCTGCCTCTTTAGCAATGAGTTCCACAGCACCCTCCCCTAAACACTAACCATAGGTTACAGTCCTCTTAACTGTGACCTCCACCATTCCCGGCCCCCTTAACAGAGACCTCCACAGCAACTGCCCCTTTAACAGTGACTACCACTGTACCCCACTGCCTTAACAGTGACCTCACAGTACCCCAGTGCCTCTTTAATAGTGGCCTCCACAGTCCTCTCCTCCCTTAACAGTGACCTCCACAGTGCCCGCCCTCTTAACAGTAACATTCACAGCGCTCTCCCCTTTAACAGTGACCTCCACAGCAGCCGTCCCTTTATTAGTGATCTCCACAGAACCCCGTCTCCTTAACAGTGATTTGCACAATAACCCGCCCCTTTAGTGACCTCCACAGCAGCTGCCACTTTAATAGTGACCTCCACAGTCCCCTGCCCCCTTAACAGTAACCTCCACAGCTCCCACCCCTTTAACAGTGTCCTCCACAGCAGCCGGCCCTTTATTAGTGACCTCCACAGTACCCGTTCTCCTTAACAGTGATTTGCACAATAACCCGCCCCTCTTAACAGTGACCTCCACAACACTCCGCCCCCTTAACAGTGACCTCTACAGCACCCCACCCCTTAACACTGACCTCCATAGCCGTCCGTCCCCTTAACTGTGACCTCCACCATCCCCTGCCCCCTTAACAGAGACCATCACCTGCAAATATGGCACCATGACCTACATTAGCCAATAAAAGCCTGCAGGTCTTTCTCTTCATATCCCATATGAAGAGAAAGACCTGCACAGCGGAGGAGGTCGCTGTGGATGTTACTGTTAAAGGGGCAGGCACTGTGGAGGTCACTGTTAAAGGGGCGGGCACTGTGGAGGTCACTGTTAAAGGGGCGGGCACTGTGGAGGTCACTGTTAAGGGAGGAGGGGACTGTGGAGGCCAATATTAAAGGGGCAGCGGGGTACTGTGAGGTCACTGTTAAGGGAGGAGGGGACTGTGGAGGCCAATATTAAAGGGGCAGCGGGGTACTGTAAGGTCACTGTTAAGGCAGTGGGGTACAGTGGAGGTCACTGTTAAAGGGGCAGTCGGTGTGGAGGTCTCTGTTAAGGGAGGAGGGGACTGTGGAGGCCACTATTAAAGGGGCAGCGGGGTACTGTGAGGTCACTGTTAAGGCAGCGGGGTACTGTGGCAGTTACTGTTAAAGGGGCCAGGAATGGTAGAGGTCACTGTTAAGGGGACTATACAGTATACAGTATACACGTGTGAAGCTAGGTCCTTCAGCTAGTATATATATATATATAACCATCTGTACTGTATATATAGAAGGGACTGATCTAATTCTCACCCTGGAGATGGAGGGGACAGAGAGTGCGGATCCCTGAGGGCAGGTGACATCTCACCCATCACCACATCATCAGCCGTCCTGATTACTGGGTGCAGCCGCTTTGTCACATGGTGAAAGCAAATCTCTGGAGGTGACAGATACAGAACAGGTGGCTGCATGTCTGTGTGGACAGGGCTGGATACGTCAGGGACCGTGAAAAGTACCCACTATGAGTGCACCCACAAATCACTGCACCCACAAATCACTGCACCCACAAATCACTGCACCCACAAATCACTGCACCCACAAATCACAGCACCAACAAATCACTGCACTCACAAATCACTGCACCAACAAATCACTGCACCCATAAATCACTGCACCCATAAATCACTGCACCCATAAATCACTGCACTCACAAATCACTGCACCCACAAATCACTACGCCCACAAATCACTGCGCTCACAAATCACTGCGCCCACAAATCACTGCACCAACAAATCACTGCACCCACAAATCACTGCACCCACAAATCACTGCACCCACAAATCACTGCACTCACAAATCAATGCACCCACAAATCACTGCGCCCACAAATCACTGCGCCCACAAATCACTGCGCCCACAAATCACTGCACCAACAAATCACTGCACTCACAAATCACTGCGCCTACAAATCACTGCGCTCACAAATCACTGCACCCACAAATCACTGCACCAACAAATCACTGCGCCCACAAATCACTGCGCCCACAAATCACAGCGCTCACAAATCACTGCGCCCACAAATCACTGCGCCCACAAATCACTGCGCCCACAAATCACTGCGCCCACAAATCACTGCGCCCACAAATCACCGCGGTCACAAATCACCGCACCCACAAATCACCGCACCCACAAATCACCGCACCCACAAATCACTGTACCCACAAATCACTGCACCAACAAATCACTGCACCCACAAATCACTGCACCCACAAGAGGGATGTCGGGACAGAAATCACACACCAGCCTAAGATATCCTATACAATAGATTACAAGATACCCTGGAGATACAGCGGACCCCCGGACAGCAGCAGCTCCCGAACCCCGAGTACCACTGCCCATATTCTGTATGACATGCATCAGAATAAAGAGGATGAGACTCCAATCATCCGACATCATCAGGAAACAGAACATGTAAGTGTGACATCATCAGGGGCCGGAATGCATGGTGACATCATATTTGTAGGGAACATGGCCTGGCAGTATTATATGTCCATACCCCATATTACACCGGCTCGGTGCTGACCCGCAGACCCTGATCCCACCGACCTAGCCCTCACTATTGGAGAATGCCTTCTTCCTCACATTCTGCAGTGCACACCCCTGTCCTCCAGACTACAACCCCCATCCTGTACAGTTTAGATGTTGTGCCTCCTGAACTACAGCCATAGCTTGCCCCCATCTCCTTCCTGAACCCCTGTAATAGGAGCCCCCTGGACCTGCTGAACCACTGGCACCAGCTGCACATGTGGACACTGGAAAACCAAGCTCCCTGAACATGTCGCACTGTGTGACCGCGGCCCAACAAATACTGAGTGGCGCCTGTTAATCATCTCCCTATCAGCTGAAGAAGCTTATTAATCCATTATTACAAGTTAATTACAGAGCACCAGGCGCTAATGACCACACGGAGCGATCAATCATCCCTTTATTAACTGACGACTTTCTACAGAAATGCCAGAAGTTTCCACGTTGTGTCCACGACCAGACAACGGCCCGAGCACCGCGTCTTATAGACCAGGCGTCCTCATAGCACCAGCTGATACAGAACCCAGAAGACCAGGCAACAGCAAGTCACTTTCCTCTGTGCCAAGAAGAATTTTTCATCCTGGGCTTTCTGGTTCATAAATATAATGCAAAAATGGCAATGATTACTGAAAGGGCAATGGCTCATTCAGACGTCAGTGTTCGGTCAGTGATTGAGAGCCAAAACCAGGATTGGAGCCTCCACAGACATAAGGTATAAAGGGAAGATCTGCACCCGTTCTGTGTTTAGAGCCGCACCTGGATTTAACTCAAAATCACTGATGGAAAACAGTGACCAAATAATACCGGTCCGTGTCGAATGTGTCCTCTGTATAACTTTATAATAATTGTAGCTCAATATTTCTGACACAGAGCACCAAACCTTCTGCACAGACAACCATTTAAAATTCTTGCTACTACTAGGGAGAGCTCCCGGAATACAAATTATACAACCACCTCTAGAGGGAGCTCACTACATACAGATTATACAGCCACCACTAGAGGGAGCTCACTACATACAGATTATACAGCCACCACTAGAGGGAGCTCACTACATACAGGTTATACATCCACCTCTAGAGGGAGCTCACTACATACAGATTATACAGCCACCACTAGAGGGAGCTCACTACATACAGATTATACAGCCACCACTAGGGGGAGCTCACTACATACAGATTATACAGCCACCACTAGGGAGAGCTCACTACATACAGATTATACAGCCACCACTATGGGGAGCTCACTACATACAGATTATACAGCCACCACTAGAGGGAGCTCACTACATACAGATTATACAGCCACCACTAGAGGGAGTTCACTACATACAGATTATACAGCCACCACTAGAGGGAGCTCACTACATACAGATTATACAGCCACCACTAGAGGGAGCTCACTACATACAGATTATACAGCCACCACTAGAGGGAGCTCACTACATACAGATTATACAGCCACCACTAGAGGGAGTTCACTACATACAGATTATACAGCCACCACTAGAGGGAGCTCACTACATACAGATTATACAGCCACCACTAGAGGGAGCTCACTACATACAGAATATACAGCCACCACTAGAGGGAGCTCACTACATACAGATTATACAGCCACCACTAGGGGGAGCTCACTACATACAGATTATACAGCCACCACTAGAGGGAGCTCACTACATACAGATTATACAGCTACCACTAGAGGGAGCTCACTACATACAGATTATACAGCCACCACTAGAGGGAGCTCACTACATACAGATTATACAGCCACCACTAGGGGAGCTCACTACATACACATTATACAGCCACCACTAGAGGGAGATCACTACATACAGAATATACAGCCACCACTAGAGGGAGCTCACTACATACAGGTTATACAGCCACCACTATAGGGAACTCACTACATACAGATTATACAGTCACCACTAGAGGGAGCTCACTACATACAGATTATACAGTCACCACTAGAGGGAGCTCACTACATACAGATTATGCAGCCACCACTAGAGGGAGTTCACTACATACAGATTATACAGCCACCACTAGAGGGAGCTCACTACATACAGATTATACAGTCACCACTAGAGGGAGCTCACTACATACAGATTATGCAGCCACCACTAGAGGGAGTTCACTACATACAGATTATACAGCCACCACTAGAGGGCGCTCACTACATACAGATTATACAGCCACCACTAGAGGGAGCTCACTACTTACAGATTATATAGTCACCACTAGAGGAAGCTCACTACATACAGATTATACAGCCACCACTAGAGGGAGCTCAGTATATACAGATTATACAGCCACCACTAGAGGGAGCTCACTACATGCAGATTATACAGCCACCACTAGAGGGAGCTCACTATATATAGATTATACAGCCACCACTAGAGGGAGCTCACTACATGCAAATTATACAGCCACCACTAGAGGGAGCTCACTACATACAGATTATACAGCCACCACTAGAGGGAGCTCACTACATACAGATTATACAGTCACCACTAGAGGGAGCTCACTACATACAGATTATACAGCCACCACTAGAGGGAGCTCACTACATACAAATAATACAGTAACCACTAGAGCGAGCTCACTACATACAGATTATACAACCACCACTAGAGGGAGCTCACTACATACAGATTATACAGTCACCACTAGAGGGCGCTCACTACATACAGATGATACAGCCACCACTAGAGGGAGCTCACTACATACAAATTATACAGTCACCACTAGAGGGAGCTCACTACATACAGATTATACAGCCACCACTAGAGGGAGCTCACTACATACAGATTATACAGCCACCACTAGAGGAAACTCACTACATACAAATTATACAGTCACCACTAGAGGGAGCTCACTACATACAGATTATACAGCCACCACTAGAGGGAGCTCACTACATACAGATTATACAGCCACCACTAGAGCGAGTTTACTACATACAGATTATACAACCACCACTAGAGGGAGCTCACTACATACAGATTATACAGCCACCACTAGAGGGAGCTCACTACATACAGATTATACAGCCACCACTAGAGGGAGCTCATTACATACAGATTATACAGCCACCACTAGAGGGAGCTCACTACATACAGATTATACAGCCACCACTAGAGGGAGCTCACTACATACAGATTATACAGTCACCACTAGAGGGAGCTCACTACATACAGATTATACAGCCACCACTAGAGGGAGCTCACTACATACAAATAATACAGTAACCACTAGAGCGAGCTCACTACATACAGATTATACAACCACCACTAGAGGGAGCTCACTACATACAGATTATACAGTCACCACTAGAGGGCGCTCACTACATACAGATGATACAGCCACCACTAGAGGGAGCTCACTACATACAAATTATACAGTCACCACTAGAGGGAGCTCACTACATACAGATTATACAGCCACCACTAGAGGGAGCTCACTACATACAGATTATACAGCCACCACTAGAGGAAGCTCACTACATACAAATTATACAGTCACCACTAGAGGGAGCTCACTACATACAGATTATACAGCCACCACTAGAGGGAGCTCACTACATACAGATTATACAGCCACCACTAGAGCGAGCTTACTACATACAGATTATACAACCACCACTAGAGGGAGCTCACTACATACAGATTATACAGCCACCACTAGAGGGAGCTCACTACATACAGATTATACAGCCACCACTAGAGGGAGCTCATTACATACAGATTATACAGCCACCACTAGAGGGAGCTCACTACATACAGATTATACAGCCACCACTAGTGGGAGCTCACTGAATACACATTATACATCCACCACTAGGTGGAGCCGCATGCATTCTGTTATAATTGCACTTAGTGTATGCAGAAAGCTCCTCAGCTCCCTCTGGTGGTGTCTGCAGAATTATAGTTCTACACCTATACAGGGGGTTTGGAGCTCTATATCATTACATTTATATATTAGGAAATAAGTCAGCACGGAATTTGGGATCCACAAAGATAAACTATAATGGCGTACATTGCAAACCTCTCATCCCAGTTGGAACCAATGCAGATGGCAAATGGTCCAGAACGCGCAGCATCCGGGACGAGTGAGCCCGACCTTGCGTTATCCTCTGTGGATGAGGCTGAAGTTGACTCTGCAGATGGATGAAGAGTCACTGTAGATCATTTCAGGGAAGAGAACTTTCCAGGGAAAAATCCTCAACATCTGGATCCCGGGAACGATTTGTGGAGATACAGAAATGATAATGCCGTCATTTATAACTCTCCCAGGAATGAATGGAGGGTCATTTATTAAAACTGGGGCGCAGAAAAAATAGGGCAGAGTCCGCGGGGACGGCAGGCGTCTTCCATATATAACGGTCCCGATGGCGTCAGATGCTGAGATTCTCTGTATTGTAATTATCGAGTTACTGTATATTAAAGGGGTATTCTCATCTCAGACAATGGGGGCATATCTTGTCCATGCTTCTCCCACAGCAGAGATCCAGAAATTTGCCTCCCGCGGGCACCTATGGACAGTGTGGTGGGCATGCTCTGTGACATCTGCAGAGAGAGGGAGGAGAAGCTGATCTGAATTCGATGCCAGGATCCTATAGTGAAAGTATTGGAAAAAAAAACCACCCAAATGTAACATAGAAATTTAGGAACCATCCAATATAGTTAGGAATTTCACGTATTGAGTTACCGCACTTTGTGTTTTAACCAATCCCATGGTACGTAGGATTTCCTTCTGTCTATCTTTGTGTCATTGGCAAAAAAAAATGCCATTTGTGTTAAGTGATTGTGTCATGAAGAATTTTTATAATGATAGTCTATGGTGTCGCAATGCGACATGCTGCGACTGCGACGCGAAAAATCCATCGCGAATTGTGTCATGAAGAATATTCTAAATTTTTCCATCCAGCACCTGGATCTGAACACTTCTGTAATTGCATGTAATTATAAACTAAGTATAGCCAGTGATCTATTCAATAAAGTGTATCTGTACAGCGCCACCTGCTGTTTGTTCTTTTTATTGTCCGTCTCACTGAGGTGGTCGCACACACTCTGTTTAAATCTTCACCTGCCACCAGCCATATGTTCTGTTAGAAGCTGTGACAGTTACAGGGAGAGAACTGCAGCTGAAAGGACACGCCCACTGAGCTGTGATAGGGAGAGAGGTGCAGCAGAAAGGACATGTCCTCTGAGCTGTGATATGGAGAGAGGTGCAGCAGAAAGGCCACCCCCCTGAGCGGTGATATAGAGAGAGGTGCAGCAGAAAGGCCACCCCCCTGAGCTGTGATATGAAGAGAGGTGCAGCAGAAAGGACACCCCCCTGAGCGGTGATAGAGAGAGAGGTGCAGCAGAAAGGACCCCCCCCTGAGCGGTGATATGGAGAGAGGTGCAGCAGAAAGGCCACCCCCCTGAGCTGTGATATGAAGAGAGGTGCAGAAGAAAGGCCACCCCCCTGAGCTGTGATATGAAGAGAGGTGCAGCAGAAAGGACATGTCCCCTGAGCTGTGATAGGGAGAGAGGTGCAGCAGAAAGGACATGGACCCTGAGCTGTGATAGGGAGAGAGGTGCAGCAGAAAGGACACCCCTCTGAGCTGTGATATGGAGAGAGGTGCAGCAGAAAGGACACCCCCCTGAGCGGTGATATGGAGAGAGGTGCAGCAGAAAGGCCACCCCCCTGAGCGGTGATATGAAGAGAGGTGCAGCAGAAAGGCCACCCCCCTGAGCTGTCAGGCTGAAGAGAATCTAGCAGAGTAATTGGAGCAGTGAGTGTGCACACGGGTTCAGAGCTGAACGCGGACACAACCCGACGTGCAGTCATTCACCATGAATGAGTGAAGCATCTCCGTTTTTCCAGCTCCGATGCTCCCCCTTTGCCCTGCGCTGAATCGGACAAGGGCTTTTTCTGTAGATCGGGTGACTTACCAGGCTTTCTATAGGTAAGGTAGGTGGAGGTTTCCACCTAGCAGTGATCCCGGTGACGTCCCCGGCTCTGACGGGCGGTCTTTAGCGCTGCCCTAACCTGTAAAAACAGCCCCCGATGCTCCACTCATTCATGGTCAGATCAGGTTGTGTCCGGGTTCAGCCTGGGCTCCGCTGTAAGGGAGATTTACAGAGCAGTCGTTACAGTGTTTCAGGGCAGGTTAATGTGCCCCCCCCCCCTCCAGCCTGGGCTCCGCTGTAAGGGAGATTTACAGAGCAGTCGTTACATTGTTTCAGGGCAGGTAAATGTGCCCCCCCCCCCAGCCTGGGCTCCGCTGTAAGGGAGATTTATAGAGCAGTCGTTACATTGTTTCAGGGCAGGTAAATGTGCCCCCCCCCCCCAGCCTGGGCTCCGCTGTAAGGGAGATTTATAGAGCAGTCGTTACATTGTTTCAGGGCAGGTAAATGTCGTTACATTGTTCTGATCTTTACAAAAACATTGAAAACTCCACTGGATTTGGCAATAACCATTTATCTGCAGAATCCGGAGACGCCGCGTCATTTCCATCTGTTTCTTCAGTCTCAACAGTTCCGCATCCAACTCCAGAATGATAGGAAGATCCGAGGACAGGGATGTCGGAATTATTCCACGTCAGGAAAATCCGTGCGCCGTGTCGCGCTGCATGTACAGCGCCTCTCATTCATTCAAGGGGAAGCAGCATTGGAAGAAATGAAGCAGCGCGCCCGGTCTGCGGGCGGAATCCGCGCTAATTCTCCTATTGAAATATATGGAAAGCATGAACAAAAAACTTCTCTAGTCTGTACGTGTCTGTGCGGTTTTTGCCATGACGTCAGGCGACCTTCTGACCTTCTCATCTCATTTGGTAAATCTGGTAGCGTTTCCGGCACACCGCCCGATGCCCATTCACTGCATGCCGCAGGACTTTTCAGACAGAAAGCTGGATTTATGCCGAAAACCCACCAGATTTGCACCGGTTCCCCCTGTAGTGAAGGAGGATCTGGTGGTGCCCGGTGGTGCCCGTCTATGCCAGATACAGGAACTCCAGCAGATTTCTGGATTTACCAAAAAGACAGGTATCAGTGTGAGGAGAAGTAAAAATGTACTGAAATCAGCTCCTGAGGATCAGACGTTGCTTCTGAATTGCGGTTCAGCGCAGTCATTTATAAGACAGATGGCGCCGGCCGGGACACAGATGATGCAGAATATTGTATTGCCCAACCTTCTGAGGCGATTCCTGTGACTCTCGGTGAGACTTCTGCCCCCGTCTACAGGTATTTTGGCAGACTGCTCCAGATGTCTCAGGTGTGAAGGTGTCTTCTCCAGACGGCAGGTCTCATCTCCTTCCACAGATGTTCAGTAGGATTCAGATCCGGGCTCCTAGGGGCCACTTCACAATAATCCAGTGCTTCGTTCTCAGCCGTTCTTAGAGCTTTGGGTCATTATTAGAGATGAGCGAATTTCCGGTTACGATTCTAACGCAATTCTATGACGGAATGCATCCCTCGTAATAGAAGTCTATGAGCTGCAAAACAGATCCGTCCGGTTTGCGTTATGCAGGATTGGACTGATTTGCATTCAGCAGTGGTTTGCTCCTCGGTCGTCCTCTATTAAGTCCACTTTGGCTAAGACGGTGATGGATGGTGCAATCTGACACTGATGTACCTTGATCTTGGAGTTCACCTCTAAACTCTTTGGAATTTGTTAAGGGCTCTTTGGTTACCATTTGTATTATCAATCTCCTCAATTTGTCATCAATTTTCCTCTTACGGCAATGTCCAGGGAGGTTGACTACAGTCCAGTAGACCTTGAACTTCTGAACAATATGTGCTACTGTAGTAACAGGAAGATCAGGCTGTTTGGAGATGATCTCATGGCCTTTACCTACAACATTTTCCTTCTAATCTCCTGAGACAACACTCTTCTCGGCTTTGTTTGGCCCGTGTTCAGTGTGGTGCCCAGCATGATAACAAACAGCACAGGGACTACTTTTCACCCTGTAAACAGGCCGATGGACTGATAACAAGTCCGAACACACCTGTGATGTAATGACAGACACACCTTAGTCCCTGTGGTCAAATTATTTTCAATCTTTTCTAGGGGAACCATTATTTTTGTCCAGACCAGTCTCAAGGTTTTTTTTATATTCTGTTGTACTGCAATTTGTCCACTTGTGTACATTGTATTAACTAACCTATACTGATCCATAGTTACATCCTGTATTATACTCCAGAGCTGCACTCACTATTCTGCTAGAGCAGTCACTGTGTACATACATTACTTATCCTGTACTGATCCTGAGTTACATCCTGTATTATACTCCAGAGCTGCACTCACTATTCTGCTGGTGCAGTCACTGTGTACATACATTACTTATCCTGTACTGATCCTGAGTTACATCCTGTATTATACTCCAGAGCTGCACTCACTATTCTGCTGGTGCAATCACTGTGTACATACATTACTTATCCTGTACTGATCCTGAGTTACATCCTGTATTATACTCCAGAGCTGCACTCACTATTCTGCTGGTGCAGTCACTGTGTACATACATTACTTATCCTGTACTGATCCTGAGTTACATCCTGTATTATACTCCAGAGCTGCGCTCACTATTCTGCTGGTGCAGTCACTGTGTACATACATTACTTATCCTGTACTGATCCTGAGTTACATCCTGTATTATACTCCAGAGCTGCATTCACTATTCTGCTGGTGCAGTCACTGTGTACATACATTACTTATCCTGTACTGATCCTGAGTTACATCCTGTATTATACTCCAGAGCTGCACTCACTATTCTGCTGGTGCAGTCACTGTATACATACATTACTTATCCTGTACTGATCCTGAGTTACATCCTGTATTATACTCCAGAGCTGCATTCACTATTCTGCTGGTGCAGTCACTGTGTACATACATTACTTATCCTGTACTGACCCTGAGTTACATCCTGTATTATACTCCAGAGCTGCACTAACTATTCTGCTGGTGCAGTCACTGTGTACATACATTACTTATCCTGTACTGATCCTGAGTTACATCCTGTATTATACTCCAGAGCTGCACTCACTATTCTGCTGGTGCAGTCACTGTGTACATACATTACTTATTCTGTACTGATTCTGAGTTACCTCCTGTATTATACTCCAGAGCTGCACTCACTATTCTGCTGGTGCAGTCACTGTGTACATACATTACTTATCCTGTACTGACCCTGAGTTACATCCTGTATTATACTCCAGAGCTGCACTCACTATTCTGCTGGTGCAGTCACTGTGTACATACATTACATTATTTATCCTGTACTGATCCTGAGTTACATCGTGTATTATACTCCAGAGCTGCACTCACTATTCTGCTGGTGCAGTCACTGTGTACATACATTACTTATCCTGTACTGATCCTCAGTTACATCCTGTATTATACTCCAGAGCTGCACTCACTATTCTGCTGGTGCAGTCACTGTGTACATACATTACTTATCCTGTACTGATCCTGAGTTACATCCTGTATTATACTCCAGAGCTGCACTCACTATTCTGCTGGTGCAATCACTGTGTACATACATTACTTATCCTGTACTGATCCTGAGTTACATCCTGTATTGTACTCCAGAGCTGCACTCACTATTCTGCTGGTGCAGTCACTGTGTACATACATTACTTATCCTGTACTGATCCTGAGTTACATCCTGTATTATACTCCAGAGCTGCGCTCACTATTCTGCTGGTGCAGTCACTGTGTACATACATTACTTATCCTGTACTGATCCTGAGTTACATCCTGTATTATACTCCAGAGCTGCACTCACTATTCTGCTGGTGCAGTCACTGTATACATACATTACTTATCCTGTACTGATCCTGAGTTACATCCTGTATTATACTCCAGAGCTGCATTCACTATTCTGCTGGTGCAGTCACTGTGTACATACATTACTTATCCTGTACTGACCCTGAGTTACATCCTGTATTATACTCCAGAGCTGCACTAACTATTCTGCTGGTGCAGTCACTGTGTACATACATTACTTATTCTGTACTGATTCTGAGTTACCTCCTGTATTATACTCCAGAGCTGCACTCACTATTCTGCTGGTGCAGTCACTGTGTACATACATTACTTATCCTGTACTGACCCTGAGTTACATCCTGTATTATACTCCAGAGCTGCACTCACTATTCTGCTGGTGCAGTCACTGTGTACATACATTACATTATTTATCCTGTACTGATCCTGAGTTACATCGTGTATTATACTCCAGAGCTGCACTCACTATTCTGCTGGTGCAGTCACTGTGTACATACATTACTTATCCTGTACTGATCCTCAGTTACATCCTGTATTATACTCCAGAGCTGCACTCACTGTTCTGCACGCCGCTAACAGCTGTGTGTGTATTATGATGTTTGTATTCGCACTTGTGCTGAGTGTTTTAACCGCTCTTCTTGTTTATGCTGCGCTCACAGCCACTTTTCTTAAGTAAACTTTGGGATGTAGAGAGGTTAAATGCCCGGCTCGTAGTAATCATTATTTCTGCTCCATTACCACCAGAACGCTGGGAAAATCCATTATTCCCCCGTTTAATTTTCTTTACATTTACGAATCATTTAGCTGCTGCTGACTGTCCTGGAGGACCGGCCATAAAACTCATTTCATCTCCTGCAGCAGCTCGTAGTAATGAGGACAGGCATGGTGCAGATATCTGCCTCTCTGAGCCGCCTCAGACCCAATACAGACTGGTGTGAACAGGCGCAAGGAGCAGCGCTGCTACCTAGTATCTGACATTCAGCTCACTCAATGCAGCTTCTCCTCAATCTCCTTCTGTCCCTCCTGTCTTATCTCTTCCTTCTGCTTATTTACTCTATTCCTCCTGTCTCTGTCTCCCTCCTGTCCTCCAGTCTTATCTCTACATTCTCTTTGTCCTCCATCTTTTCCTCCTGTCTTTTCTCTTTCTTCTCCATATCCTCCATCTGTTCCTCCTGTCTGTTCTCTTTCTTCTTCCTGTCCTCCATCTGTTCCTCCTGTCTTTTCTCTTTCTTCTTCCTGTCCTCCCTCTGTTCCTCCTGTCTTTTCTCTTTCTTCTCCCTGTCCTCCCTCTGGTCCTCCTGTCTTTTCCCTTTCTTCTCCCTGTCCTCCCTCTGCTCCTCCTGTCTTTTCCCTTTCTTCTTCCTGTCCTCCCTCTGTTCCTCCTGTCTTTTCTCTTTCTTCTCCCTGTCCTCCCTCTGGTCCTCCTGTCTTTTCTCTTCCTTCTCTTTGTCCTCCCTCTGCTCCTCCTGTCTTTTCCCTTTCTTCTCCCTGTCCTCCCTCTGCTCCTCCTGTCTTGTCTCTTCCTTCTGCTTATTTACTCTATTCCTCCTGTCTCTGTCTCCCTCCTGTCCTCCTTGTATCCTCCAGTCTTATCTCTCCCTTCTCTTTGTCCTCCATCTTTTCCTCCTTTCTTTTCTCTTTCTTCTTCCGGTCCTCCCTCTGTTCCTCCTGTCTTTTCTCTTTCTTCTCCCTGTCCTCCCTCTGTTCCTCCTGTCTTTTCCCTTTCTTCTCCCTGTCCTCCCTCTGCTCCTCCTGTCTTTTCCCTTTCTTCTTCCTGTCCTCCCTCTGTTCCTCCTGTCTTTTCTCTTTATTCTCCCTGTCCTCCCTCTGGTCCTCCTGTCTTTTCCCTTTCTTCTCCCTGTCCTCCCTCTGCTCCTCCTGTCTTTTCCCTTTCTTCTCCCTGTCCTCCCTCTGTTCCTCCTGTCTTTTCCCTTTCTTCTTCCTGTCCTCCCTCTGTTCCTCCTGTCTTTTCTCTTTATTCTCCCTGTCCTCCCTCTGGTCCTCCTGTCTTTTCCCTTTCTTCTCCCTGTCCTCCCTCTGCTCCTCCTGTCTTTTCCCTTTCTTCTCCCTGTCCTCCCTCTGTTCCTCCTGTCTTGTCTCTTCCTTCTGTTTATTTACTCTATTCCTCCTGTTTCTGTCTCCCTCCTGTCCTCCTTGTATCCTCCAGTCTTATCTCTACATTCTCCCTGTCCTCCCTCTGCTCCTCCTGTCTTGTCTCTTCCTTATCTTTGCCCTCCGTCTGTTCCTCCTGTCTTTTCTCTTCCTTCTCTTTGTTTCTCCTGTCTTTTCTCTTTCTTCTCCAAGTCCTCCCTCGGTTCCTCCTTTCTTTTCTCTTCCTTCTCTTTGTCCTCCGTCTGTCCTCCTGTCTTTTCTCTTTCTTCTTCCTGTCCTCCCTCTGTTCCTCCTTTCTTTTCTCTAGTTCCTTCTCTTTGTCATCCCTCTTTTCCTCCTGTCTTTTCTCTTCCTTCTCTTTGTACTCCGTCTGTTCCTCCTGTCTGTTCTCTTTCTTCTCCAAGTCCTCCCTCTGTTCCTCCTTTCTTTTCTCTTCCTTCTCTTTGTCCTCCCTCTGTTCCTCCTTTCTTTTCTCTTCCTTCTCTTTGTCCTCCCTCTGTTCCTCCTTTCTTTTCTCTTCCTTCTCTTTGTCCTCCCTCTGTTCCTCTTGTCCTTTCTCTTTCTTCTTCCTGTCCTCCCTCTGTTCCTCCTTTCTTTTCTCTAGTTCCTTCTCTTTGTCATCCCTCTTTTCCTCCTGTCTTTTCTCTTCCTTCTCTTTGTCCTCCGTCTGTTCCTCCTGTCTGTTCTCTTTCTTCTCCAAGTCCTCCCTCTGTTCCTCCTTTCTTTTCTCTTCCTTCTCTTTGTCCTCCCTCTGTTCCTACTTTCTTTTCTCTTCCTTCTCTTTGTCCTCCCTCTGTTCCTCATTTCTTTTCTCTTCCTTCTCTTTGTCCTCCCTCTGTTTCTCCTGTCTTTTCTCTTTCTTCTCCAAGTCCTCCCTCTTTTCCTCCTGTCTTTTCTCTTCCTTCTCTTTGTCCTCCGTCTGTTCCTCCTGTCTGTTCTCTTTCTTCTCCAAGTCCTCCCTCTGTTCCTCCTTTCTTTTCTCTTCCTTCTCTTTGTCATCTCTCTTTTCCTCCTGTCTTTTCTATTCCTTCTCTTTGTCCTCCGAGTCCTCCCTCTGTTCCTCCTTTCTTTTCTCTTCCTTCTCTTTGTCCTCCCTCTGTTCCTCCTTTCTTTTCTCTTCCTTCTCTTTGTCCTCCCTCTGTTCCTCTTGTCCTTTCTCTTTCTTCTTCCTGTCCTCCCTCTGTTCCTCCTGTCTTATCTCTCCATTCTTCCAGTCATCCCTCTGTTTCTCCTGTCTTCTCTCCATGTCCTCTTTCTGATCCTCCTGTCTTTTCTCTTCCTTCTCCCTGACCTCCCTTTGTTCCTTCCATCTTGCCTTTATTCAGTCTATTTCCGCTCACTGCTCCATGTCTTGGCTCTTCATTCCTTATCCTTCCTATTTTCCCATCTTCTGCTTGTGCTAGGGGTGGACTGATGGTTACTTCATCACCCAACTCGAGTTTCGCGTTAAGTCTGGTTTCTTCAGGGGATCATTTCTGAAGCCAAAATATTAAGCTTATTTATAATCATTGTTATTATAGTGCCTAAAGCAAGGATACTTTGGACTATGGACGTTTGTGGACATTTGCCCCTATTGCTACTACACAATGCCAACAACTCCCTACTTTATTGCACTTTGAAGGGGTAACTTGCAGTGTGATTTCTTCTGTTGTGTACACTTGTACTGTTTTATTTTGTTGAACTGCATTTCTATCTTTATTGTAATGTATCCTGTTAATTTGCACTGTTATTACACTGTATTTGCACTGCACTGTGGAAAGAGTTAGTGCACAGCCAGCTAATACTGAGAGACTTTAGGACTTTCTATCTGTACATTCAGACTTTCTTCTATAGTTACCATAAGGGCCTATGCAAAGTTTTGTTGGGGAAAAAAACAGACACACCGACCTTCTGACTCTCTGGTTTACGTCTGAAGACTTGTCTATGTCTGGAAAAAGTCATTCCCATAGACTTGCATTAAACTTTATACAAATATATGACATTAATATTGCAACATTGTTTCTGTTTAGGCAGTAATTCTCCACCCACCTCTCCCACAGATTATACAGATCCATGTTCTGTCTCTTTACTTTGGTGTGTTTTCTCTGGTCCTCCATATCCTGCCTTTTTTCCTTCCTGTCCTGCCTCTCCTCTGCTCTGTCCTGCTACTTTTGCTCCATGTTCCACCTTTCTTCCTCCATGTCTTATCTCTCTTCCTTCCATCTATTCCTCCATGTCCTGGTCCCCTTCCTCCATTTTCTTCCTCTTTTCCTGTCCTGCCTTCCTTCATCCTTTCTGTCTTTTTTTCTCTTCCTCCATGTCCTTCCATTTTGCCTCCATGCAGTGCCTCCATTTTTCCATGTGTTATCCCTCTGCCTTCCTGTCTTGTGTTTCTTCCAGTCTTACTTGTGTCTGTTCCTCAATGTCTCTTCCTTCCTGCTTTATCTCTCTTCCTTCCTGTCCTTCTTTCTCCATGCCCTATTTTCATTTGTGCCTTGTCACTCTTTCACTATGTCCTACCTTTCTTTATTCCTGTCCTACCTCTCTTCCTCAGTGTCCTGCCTCTTTTTCTCAAAGTCCTGTCTCTTCTCCTCCATATCCTGCCTCTGTTCTTCCATGTACCTCCTCCCTTCTTCCACTACGTCCTTCCTTTCTTCATTCCTGCCCTGTTTCTCTTCTTCCATGTCCTGGCTCTCCTCCTCCATGTCCAGTCTCTCTTCCTTCCTGTCCTATCTCTTTTCTGTCCTGTTTTGTCTCTCTTCCTTAGTGTCATGCCTCTATTCCTCAAGCTCCTGTCTCTCTTCCTCCATGTCCTGACTCCCTTCCTCCTTATCCTGACTCTATTTCACTATGTCCTGCCTCTCTTCCTTCCTGTATTTTATCTCCTCCTCTATGTCCTCCCTTTAATAATTTCCTTTTTGTCTCCCTTCCTCAATTTTCTGTTTATTCTTCCATGTCCTGCCTCGCTTGTTTTATGTCCTGCCTCCTTTCTTCAATGTCCTGCCTCGCTTCTTCTGTGTCCTGCCTCGCTTCTTTCATATCCGGCCTCTCTTCTTCAGTGTCCTGCCTTCCTTCTTCCATGTCCTGCCTCCCTTCTTCCATGTCCTGCCTCCCTTCTTCCATGTCCTGCCTCCCTTCAATATCCTGCCTCCCTTCTTCCATGTCCTGACACTCTTTTTACAAGTCCAGTCTCTCTTCCTTCTGGTCCTGTCCCTTTTCTATATCCTACCTCTCTTCTATCCTTTTTTGTCTCTCTTCCTCGATGTCCTGACTATCTTCCTCCATGTCCTTCAATCTTCCAGTTTATGCCTTTTCTTTTTTCTACCTCTGAACTATATCAGCCAGTAAGTGTCACGATCAGTGTGGGGGAAAACTCCACACTGAACACAGGAGGGAAGGGGAACAGTAACTGAGCCTGGAAACTAGGGAAGGAACAGGTCACCTCCTAAACAACCCTATTACGGGCCCTAACCACCTATCAATATGAATAGACCTTGAAGGTAGGAATATTCATATGCTGTATAGCTAGGCCCTGATTTCCCTATAAGGCCCTGGAATGAGGTTAGGACCAGAGACAACGCATTCCTCCTCAGATGGACGAATTGAAGTCTCTGTCTCAGGCCCAGATACAACAACAGGGAATATAACAAACACAAAACAATAAGAACAGACAAGACTTATCTGAAAGTAGAAAAATGGCAACTCCAGAAGCACCACAGAGTACAACCGACCAGCTAGTTAGAAGGCAGGAAGAAAATCTATAAACCGCACCTCCAAGAGTGAGAAGCGGCTACTTATGGGAAAGGTAAATTACCAACAAGCAACACCTGAGGCAAGGGATGTGGCAGTCACCAAAACACAGACACAATAAGAGCCACAGTGAACTTGTCAATTTAACCCACGAGTTGCCAGTCTCTCCGATCTCCTGGTACCTACCACGGGAATGTCCGTGACAGTAAGTTTCTATGTTGCTGAATCCTGGACCTCCTGAACATTTTTAAGTGCACCCCCAAATTTCACCTTCGGTCCCTCATCATCCTGCCTGCCTGTACAAGGCTGGAGACACTACATAAACATTTAGGACCCTGGACTTTGTCACCACCGGATCATAGGCATCATTGTATGTGCAGTGAGCTTTGTGGCTTGGGTCACTGCACTTTATTAGTAATGTTGCCATTGGGTGTAATATTAATCAGTGGCCACATCTATGAGATAGTAATATCATACTAGAGCCGCAGGTGCCCCAACCGTGGAAAGTATAAAAATAATCTCTCTCCCGGACCACAGAATAAGCCTCCATTTATATCTGTCAGAGCTGCTGCTGCCCAGAAAATAGTCATCAGAAGAGAGAAGGACAAGAAGTGCGAGGAGATCAGTGCATCAGTCATGTAGTCTGGACGCCGGATCCTTCCCACCACCCACCTGATCACTACTATGGGTAATGAGCAATGATGTATAAATCAGTAGTACATGTGAATATATGGAAATGTAATATATGTGATCGGGGGACAGTGTCCTCCACCTCATCCCACAGCAGCTGGCAGCCCCCTCTCTCCACCTGCAGTCTCATCTCCCCACCTGTAGTCACCTCACCCTGCCTGCAGTCTCATCTCCCTACCTGCAGCCTTCTCACCTTGTCTGTAGTCTCCTCTCCCAGCTTGCAGTCTCATCTCCCCACCTGCAGCCTCCTCACCCTGCCTGCAGTCTCATCTCCCCACCTGCAGCCTCCTCACCCTGCCTGCAGTCTCATCTCCCCACCTGCAACCTCCTCACCCTGCCTGGAGTCTCATCTCTCCACCTGCAGCCTCCACATCCTGCCTGCAGTCTCATCTCCCCACCTGCAGCCTCCTCACCCTGCCTGCAGTCTCATCTCCCCACCTGCAGCCTCCACACCCTGCCTGCAGTCTCATCTCCCCACCTGCAACCTCCTCACCCTGCCTGAAGTCTCATCTCTCCACCTGCAGCCTCCACATCCTGCCTGCAGTCTCATCTCCCCACCTGCAGCCTCCTCACCCTGCCTGCAGTCTCATCTCCCCACCTGCAGCCTCCTCACCCTGCCTGCAGTCTCATCTCCCCACCTGCAGTCTCATCTCCCCACCTGTAGCCTCCTCACCCTGCCTGTAGTCTCATCACCCTGCCTGCAGTCTCATCTCCCCACCTGTAGCCTCCTACCCCTGCCTGCAGTCTCATCTCCCCACCTGTAGCCTCCTACCCCTGCCTGCAGTCTCATCTCTCCACCTGCAGCCTCCTCACCCTGCCTGCAGTCTCATCTCCCCACCTGCAGCCTCCTCACCCTGCCTGCAGTCTCATCTCCCCACCTGCAGTCTCATCTCCCCACCTGTAGCCTCCTCACCCTGCCTGTAGTCTCATCACCCTGCCTGCAGTCTCATCTCCCCACCTGTAGCCTCCTACCCCTGCCTGCAGTCTCATCTCCCCACCTGTAGCCTCCTACCCCTGCCTGCAGTCTCATCTCTCTACATGCAGTCTCATCTTCCCACCTTCAGCCTCCACACCCTGCCTGCAGTCTCATCTCTCCACATGCAGTCTCATCTTCCCACCTGCAGCCTCCACATCCTGCCTGCAGTCTCATCTGCCCACCTGCAGCCTCCTCACCCTGCCTGTAGTCTCCTCACCCTGCCTGCAGTCTCATCATCCCACCTGCAGCCTCCTCACCCTGCCTGCAGTCTCATCTCCCTACCTGCAGCCTCCACATCCTGCCTGTAGTCTCCTCACCCTGTCTGCAGTCTCATCTCCACCTGCACCCTCTACACCCTGCCTGCAGTCTCATTTTCCCGCCTCTCCACCCTCCTCAGTCCCCAAAAATCCATGTAGTGTAATAGAGTACATGACAGAGAGGGAGGAGGGGGGGGGGGGGGGGGGCAGCTGCAGCTTCTCTCCCTGACAGTCTGTTAGGCTCATGCTGTGAGAGGGGAGGAGGATCAGCAGAAACATTTGATTGGCTCACACAGGACTGTAAATCTGAAAGAGCCCGTCCAATCCCCATTTACAGAATCCATCAGAGGGAAGGTAAAGACTCAAAATCTTTAGGTTAAACAAGATTGTAACGGATCGTTTTAGCAGACAAGGGGTTAAAATCCGTTTAGGCGATATGCCCCTTTTCTGAGAGACAGGCCCAGCTACTGCAGGACACACCAAACTCCCGAACTGGATACAAAATAGCACTCCGAACTTGAACCTCACGAATAGCTGCTAGCAGACGAACAGGGATCAGCTTACACTTCTGGCAATCGGTCCTCTAACAGCATACAGTGAATCCCCCCAATAACGAGACAAGGCTCCGTGTTGAGGGTCAAGCAGTGGACTGACTGTGCTTCACGTACAGCCTCTTTTATTCATAAACCACAAACATAGTACTGCCCACAGGGGTTTGAAATACAACCAATCAGTAATTTACAACACATACAATGTAACTACAGCAACCAATCGTTCACACCCCCAGAGGACCAGAATGAAGACTGTGACATAGGACAACATATCCCCACAATGCCTCATGGTCTCCTCCTCTCTGTCCCGGAGACAACCTGAGAAGCAATCCAATTATCTCTCAGGACAAAGGAAGATCGCCAATACACATGTGAGGACAACAGAACAGACATCACCATTTAAACACACAATGGGACAATGGCACAAAAGAAACACACCCAGCATTTTCCTCCCAAGCTGACAAGTTACACTTATTATAAATTGTTACAACTTTGTGAGTTTACATTGGCCATACATATAACTAACATCAATTTAAACAGTATAACTTGGGGACAAACCTATCCAAAATTCACTTGAATAGGTTCAGGGGTTTAAAAGTTAGTATATGGCCCATAATCCAGGGGCAAGAGGCCAGCAGCCAGTCCTCTCCAAAACCCAGTGGCGAGGTTGGTTTCGCCACACATCTCCCCCCCCCAGGGAAGACTAACCAGGTACCTGACCTCACGCCGGTCGGTACCTGAGTTAGTCTGGCAGCCCACCCACAACCCAATACTGGACCTATTGCATTTGGTAGCCTGTCTCTGTCCAGTGAGTCCACCAAGGTTATGTTGGAAGCTGGTACTCCCGGTCTCTGTGTTGCTCCCTGGCTTGGAGTGGAGGTTGCTTTGTGGGCAGGGATCAGCGGTACTCTACCCTGGTGCCAGCGCTACCACGGAAGAAGCCTGGTTGGAGCCTGGTTGTTGGAAGGGGAGACCGACTGTCTCTACCCCCTGTGCTGTAAGTGCAGAGACCACGGTCCCATCTGCACTGTTGTGGGGCTTACTGTCTCCCCCTGGTGTGTTAAGCTGCCGCTGGGGAGAGGGGGTAACGAGCTCCTCTCCCATACATACTTCCAGCCGCTGGGGAGGGCGACCGACCGTCTCCGCTCCCAATACAGTGTCCTGCTGCTGGGGAAAGGAGACTGGGCTCTCTATTCCCTGCTGGACACTCTGCCGCTGGAGGACAGGACCGACTGTCTCTGCCCCCTGTAACTCCGCCTGCCGCTGGGGAATGGAGACTGGGCTCCCAATTCCCAAAAAATCATGCTGCTGCTGGGGGGCAGGAACAACTACCTCTGCCCCCTGTAACTCAGCCTGCCGCTGGGTAGGGAGGACGCTGCTCTCCTCTCCCTGCATTTCACACTGCCTTCTCGGCATATCACTCTGCTGCTGGGGGGCAGGAACTACTACCTCTGCCCCCTGTAACTCAGCCTGCCGCTGGGGAGGGAGGACGCTGCTCTCCTCTCCCTGCATTTCACACTGCCTTCCCGGCATATCACTTTGCTGCTGGGGGGCAGGAACAACTACCTCTGCCCCCTGTAACTCAGCCTGCCGCTGGGGAGGGAGGACGCTGCTCTCCTCTCCCTGCACTTCACACTGCCGCTGGGGAATGGAGACTGGGCTCCCAATTCCCTGCAGGACCGGCGGAGAGACCTCGGTCCCATCTCTACCGGCCACCTGGGGTCCTTCCCAGTAACACTCTACAATATCTGCCCAGCTGAATGGGTCTGGATCTGGGTCTGTCACCTTACCATCCTGCTGAGCCTTCTCAATGGAGTGGAAGAGATCTCGGTAGTCCTGCTCCAGTTCCCACTCCAGGGTTGCTAGGTGAGCCAGGTCTTGCTCTACCTCATGGGGGTCATCCCACTCATGCCTAGCCTCCCTCTCATAAAAAATGTCCTGAAGTCTGGACTGTGCAGGGCTCCCGAAGTCAGGCTCTGCAAAGGACTCCCATAACAAGCCAGGACCATAAAACTCCTCTCCCTCTGGCTTGTCATGTTCGGCTGTCCAGGGTATATACTGTGCCATATACCACCAAAGCGCCTGGTAGGCATCCTCCAGCCATAGCTCCTGCCATACCCGGTGCTCTAGTTCCTTCACCCATTCCTCCATGGGCTGCTCTCCCAGGAAGGGCATCCGCAGGGCCACTTGCTTCTGCAACCGCTGCTCTTCACTGGGGAGACTCTCACCCCGCTGATATTGTAGATTATCCAGGGCCTGGTACCAGATGCCTTTCCTTAATGCATCCCGGCCATCAAGGTCCTCCTCCTCGTATAACACTGCTGGCTCCATCCTGGTGCTGTCAGGGACGCTGTACTGGGACATGCGTTGTCCTTAAATTGTAGAATCCACAGAAATGGTGTCTCCTGTAGCTGTCCTTCTGGCTGTAGGAACGATCCCGCTGCTTGCCACCAATGTAACGGTCCGTTTCAGCAGACAAGGGGTTAAAATCCGTTTAGGCGATATGCCCCTTTTCTGAGAGACAGGCCCAGCTACTGCAGGATACACCAAACTCCCGAACTGGATACAAAATAGCACTCCGAACTGGAACCTCACGAATAGCTGCTAGCAGACGAACAGGGATCAGCTTACACTTCTGGCAATCGGTCCTCTAACAGCATACAGTGAATCCCCCCAATAACGAGACAAGGCTCCGTGTTGAGGGTCAAGCAGTGGACTGACTGTGCTTATAGAAACATAGAAACATAGAATGTGTCGGCAGATAAGAACCATTTGGCCCATCCAGTCTGCCCAATATACTAAATACTATGGATAGCCCCTGGCCCTATCTTATATGAAGGATGGCCTTATGCCTATCCCATGCATGCTTAAACTCCTTCACTGTATTTGCAGCTACCACTTCTGCAGGAAGGCTATTCCATGCATCCACTACTCTCTCAGTAAAGTAATACTTCCTGATATTACTTTTAAACCTTTGCCCCTCTAATTTAAAACTATGTCCTCTTGTAGCAGTTTTTCTTCTTTTAAATATTCTCTCCTCTTTTACCTTGTTGATTCCCTTTATGTATTTAAAAGTTTCTATCATCTCCCCTCTGTCTCGTCTTTCTTCCAAGCTTCACGTACAGCCTCTTTTATTCATGAACCACAAACATAGTACTGCCCACAGGGGTTTGAAATACAACCAATAAGTAATTTACAACACATACAATGTAACTACAGCAACCAATCGTTCACGCCCCCAGAGGACCAGAATGAAGACTGTGACATAGGACAACATATCCCCACAATGCATCATGGTCTCCTCCTCTCTGTCCCGGAGACAACCTGAGGAGCAATCCAATTATCTCTGAGGACAAAGGGAGATCGCCAATAAACATGTGAGGACAACAGAACAGACATCACCATTTAAACACACAATGGGACAATGGCACAATAGAAACACACCCGCATATTCCTCCCAAGCTGACAAGTTACACTTATTATAAATTGTTACAACTTTGTTAGTTTACATTGGCCATACATATAACTAACATCAATTTAAACAGTATAACTTGGGGACAAACCTATCCAAAATTCACTTGAATAGGTTCAGGGGTTTAAAAGTTAGTATATGGCCCATAATCCAGAGGCAAGAGGCCAGCAGCCAGTCCTCTCCAAAACCCAGTGGCGAGGTTGGTTTCGCCACAAAGATGTCTGGCTGCTCCACATTTCATTCACATCTACAGACGCAGTGGGATCTCTTCCAATAGACACATTTTTAAGGTGCTGTCTGGTTTGCACAACCCCCATCTTCAGATGTATGTCCCTCTATGACAATTGGGAAGTGGGATGATGTTTCTAAGACCCCATGTGATCAGCTGGCACCAGGGGGCACTGCTATGTAGGTAGATAGGTACCCATTGGTTTGAATTGACCAGTGTGGTCCCCGGAGCCTAGGGCTGCAGCAGATAACTCAGCTATGCATGGTATAACAGGGCATCTACCCAGTATTTGCCTAATCTGCCCCACCATGGTGTCCATATGCCCCAATATAGGGTACATTACAACGCTGTCCTGATACATAGCCAGTCCTGTACACAGGTGTCTGCATATAGGTTGTTTCTGCTGGGGGCGCTATTGCATAGGTCTCTATAGAAAATATTGTCATCAGTTGTGGTGAAAGGTGGTACTGCTATTATTATTATTATTTAATATTTAATATTATTTTTTACAATTAATTATATTATTATTATTTATTAGCAGTAGTATTTGCTATTCGTATTTATTATTAATTACTATTATTTTTTATTAATATAAGTATTATTATTTCCTTTTATTATTATTGATGTTTTTATATTTGTTATTATTAGTTTTAACTTTTAGCACTTATTAATTCTTAATTTTATTATAATCTTTTTAATATTATTAAGAGTTGCAGTTTTCACATGAGACAGCACAAACTCCTTATGTTGTGAAATCTCATTTACTCGGGCCCCATGTCAAAAAGACAAAAACAAAATTAAACTACGAAGCAAATTCCTAGAGGGGGGCACAGACATTTATTAGAAGACAACAGCTCAAGTGAATAAATAATAAGCTCCAAAATTAAATTGTTAATATACAAATCATGCAGACGTGTCAGTCTTCGCTCCCCGGACGCGTGGCGCTGTCAGACATTATGCTTTTCAGCTGTTTATTAACATCACATGATGTGAAGTCAAAAAGAGAAAAAATAAATAAAAAATATCACAAAAATCAATGGGGGGTGCAGGAGAAGCAGTGGCCGCTCGGCCCTGGAGTCTGAGGGGCCACAACATAAGGAAGTATCACTATTATAAGCTGCACACAGCACATAAGAGCCTCCTACAAATTTTCCATTGGGGCCCAGGATTTGAAGTTACACCTCTGGGGGCCACAATTTTCATAAAGTACAGCAAGTTTTACATTTGGCTGCAGTCATATATATCACACAGATGCCCCGTGTGAGCCCAGCCTATAAGGAGATAAGATGAAAACTGCAGATCCCTCCACGTGAAGAGCCACGGCTTAGTCGGCAGACAGGTTTTTTGTCCCTTAGATACTGTGGTAACTATTGACCATTGCATCTAAGGGGTTAAACGAGTGACTGTCAACAACTGTATGTAGTAATCTCCTGAGCTCCCTCTAGTGGAGACTGTGTATATCTGTATGTAGTAATCTCCTGAGCTCCCTATAGTTGTGGCTGTATATATCTGTATGTAGTAATCTCCTGAGCTCCCTCTAGTGGTGGCTGTATATATCTGTATGCAGTAATCTCCTGAGCTCCCTCTAGTGGAGACTGTGTATATATCTGTATGTAATAATCTCCTGAGCTTCCCCTAGTGGTGGCTGTATATATCTGTATGCAGTAATCTCCTGAGTTTCCTCCAGTGGTGGCTGTATATATCTGTATGTAGTAAACTCCTGAGCTACCTCTAGTGGTGGCTGAATATATATGTATGTAGTAATCTCCTGAGCTCCCTCTAGTGGAGACTGTGTATATATCTGTATGTAATAATCTCCTGAGCTTCCCCTAGTGGTGGCTGTATATATCTGTATGTAGTAATCTCCTGAGTTTCCTCCAGTGGTGGCTATATATATCTGTATGTAGTAATCTCCTGAGCTCCCTCTAGTGGTGGCTGTATATATCTGTATGCAGTAATCTCCTGAGCTCCCTCTAGTGGTGGCTGTATATATCTGTATGTAGTAATCTCCTGAGCTCCCTCTAGTGGTGGCTGTATATATCTGTATGTAGTAATCTCCTGAGTTCCATCTAGTGGTGGCTGTATATATCTGTATGTAGTAATCTCCTGAGTTCCATCTAGTGGTGGCTGTATATATCTGTATGTAGTAACATAGTATAGTAGTACATAAGGCCGAAAAAAGACATTTGTCCATCCAGTTCGGCCTGTCATCCTACAAGTTGATCCAGAGGAAGGCAAAAAACCCTGTGAGGTAGAAGCCAATTTTCTCCACTTTAGGGGAATAAAAAATTTCTTCCCGACTCCAATCAGAATAACTCCCTGGATCTCTAGTAGCTATAGCCTGTAATATTATTAAGCTCTAGAAACACATCCAGGCCCCTCTTGAATTCCTTTATTGTACTCACCATCACCACCTCCTCAGGCAGAGAGTTCCATAGTCTCACTGCTCTTACAGTAAAGAGTCCATAGTCTCACTGCTCTTACAGTAAAGAGTCCATAGTCTCACTGCTCTTACAGTATAGAGTCCATAGTCTCACTGCTCTTACAGTAAAGAGTCCATAGTCTCACTGCTCTTACAGTATAGAGTCCATAGTCTCACTGCTCTTACAGTAAAGAGTCCATAGTCTCACTGCTCTTACAGTAAAGAGTCCATAGTCTCACTGTTCTTACAGTAAAGAGTCCATAGTCTCACTGCTCTTACAGTATAGAGTCCATAGTCTCACTGCTCTTACAGTATAGAGTCCATAGTCTCACTGCTCTTACAGTAAAGAGTCCATAGTCTCACTGCTCTTACAGTAAAGAGTCCATAGTCTCACTGCTCTTACAGTAAAGAGTCCATAGTCTCACTGCTCTTACAGTATAGAGTCCATAGTCTCACTGCTCTTACAGTAAAGAGTCCATAGTGTCACTGCTCTTACAGTATAGAGTCCATAGTCTCACTGCTCTTACAGTATAGAGTCCATAGTCTCACTGCTCTTACAGTAAAGAGTCCATAGTCTCACTGCTCTTACAGTATAGAGTCCATAGTCTCACTGCTCTTACAGTATAGAGTCCATAGTCTCACTGCTCTTACAGTATAGAGTCCATAGTCTCACTGCTCTTCCAGTAAAGAGTCTATAGTCTCACTGCTCTTCCAGTATAGAGTCCATAGTCTCACTGCTCTTACAGTATAGAGTCCATAGTCTCACTGCTCTTACAGTAAAGAGTCTATAGTCTCACTGCTCTTACAGTAAAGAGTCCATAGTCTCACTGCTCTTACAGTATAGAGTCCATAGTCTCACTGCTCTTACAGTAAAGAGTCCATAGTCTCTCTGCTCTTACAGTAAAGAGTCTATAGTCTCACTGCTCTTACAGTATAGAGTCCATAGTCTCACTGCTCTTACAGTAAAGAGTCCATAGTCTCACTGCTCTTACAGTATAGAGTCCATAGTCTCACTGCTCTTACAGTAAAGAGTCCATAGTCTCACTGCTCTTACAGTAAAGACTCCATAGTCTCACTGCTCTTACAGTAAAGAGTCCATAGTCTCACTGCTCTTATAGTAAAGAGTCCATAGTCTCACTGCTCTTACAGTATAGAGTCCATAGTCTCACTGCTCTTACAGTAAAGAGTCCATAGTCTCACTGCTCTTACAGTAAAGAGTCCATAGTCTCACTGTTCTTACAGTAAAGAGTCCATAGTCTCACTGCTCTTACAGTATAGAGTCCATAGTCTCACTGCTCTTACAGTATAGAGTCCATAGTCTCACTGCTCTTACAGTAAAGAGTCCATAGTCTCACTGCTCTTACAGTAAAGAGTCCATAGTCTCACTGCTCTTACAGTATAGAGTCCATAGTCTCACTGCTCTTACAGTAAAGAGTCCATAGTGTCACTGCTCTTACAGTATAGAGTCCATAGTCTCACTGCTCTTACAGTAAAGAGTCCATAGTCTCACTGCTCTTACAGTATAGAGTCCATAGTCTCACTGCTCTTACAGTAAAGAGTCCATAGTCTCACTGCTCTTACAGTATAGAGTCCATAGTCTCACTGCTCTTACAGTATAGAGTCCATAGTCTCACTGCTCTTACAGTATAGAGTCCATAGTCTCACTGCTCTTACAGTAAAGAGTCTATAGTCTCACTGCTCTTCCAGTATAGAGTCCATAGTCTCACTGCTCTTACAGTATAGAGTCCATAGTCTCACTGCTCTTACAGTAAAGAGTCTATAGTCTCACTGCTCTTACAGTAAAGAGTCCATAGTCTCACTGCTCTTACAGTATAGAGTCCATAGTCTCACTGCTCTTACAGTAAAGAGTCCATAGTCTCTCTGCTCTTACAGTAAAGAGTCTATAGTCTCACTGCTCTTACAGTATAGAGTCCATAGTCTCACTGCTCTTACAGTAAAGAGTCCATAGTCTCACTGCTCTTACAGTATAGAGTCCATAGTCTCACTGCTCTTACAGTAAAGACTCCATAGTCTCACTGCTCTTACAGTAAAGAGTCCATAGTCTCACTGCTCTTATAGTAAATAGTCCATAGTCTCACTGCTCTTACAGTAAAGAGTCCATAGTCTCACTGCTCTTACAGTAAAGAGTCCATAGTCTCACTGCTCTTACAGTAAAGAGTCCATAGTCTCACCGCTCTTACAGTAAAGAGTCCATAGTCTCACTGCTCTTACAGTATAGAGTCCATAGTCTCACTGCTCTTACAGTAAAGAGTCCATAGTCTCACTGCTCTTACAGTAAAGAGTCCATAGTCTCACTGCTCTTACCGTAAAGAATCCTCTGCTATGTTTGTGTACAAACCTTCTTTCCTCCAGACGCAGAGGATGTCCCCTCGTCACAGTCACAGTCCTGGGGATAAATAGCTGATGGGATAGATCTCTGTACTGACCCCTGATATATTTATACATATTAATTAGATCTCCCCTCAGTCGTCTTTTTTCTAAAGTGAATAACCCTAATTTTGATAATCTTTCAGGGTACTGTAGTTGCCCCATTCCAGTTATTACTTTAGTTGCCCTCCTCTGAACCCTCTCCAGCTCTGCTATGTCTGCCTTGTTTACAGGAGCCCAGAACTGTACACAGTACTCCATGTGTGGTCTGACTAGCGATTTGTAAAGTGGTAGGACTATGTTCATATCACGGGAATCTATGCCCCTTTTGATGCAACCCATTATCTTATTGGCCTTGGCAGCAGCTGCCTGACACTGGTTTTTGCTGTTTAGTTTGCTGTTTATTAAAATTCCTAGATCCTTTTCCATGTCAGTGTTACCGAGTGTTTTACCATTTAGTATGTACGGGTGACTTGCATTTTTCCTTCCCATGTGCATAACCTTACATTTATCAGTGTTAAACCTCATCTGCCACTTATCTGCCCAAGCCTCCAATCTATCCAGATCCCTCTGTAGTAGTATACTGTCCTCTGTAGTATATATACAGTGTACTGTCCTCTGTAGTATATATACAGTATACTGTCCTCTGTAGTATATATACAGTATACTGTCCTCTGTAGTATATATATATACAGTATACCGTCCTCTGTAGTATATATACATTATACCGTCCTCTGTAGTATATATACAGTATACCGTCCTCTGTAGTATATATACAGTATACTGTCCTCTGTAGTATATATACAGTATACTGTCCTCTGTAGTATATATACAGTATACTGTCCTCTGTAGTATATATACAGTATACTGTCCTCTGTAGTATATATATACAGTATACTGTCCTCTGTAGTATATATACAGTATACTGTCCTCTGTAGTATATATATACAGTATACTGTCCTCTGTAGTATATATATACAGTATACTGTCCTCTGTAGTATATATACAGTATACTGTCCTCTGTAGTATATATACAGTATACTGTCCTCTGTAGTGTATATACAGTATACTGTCCTCTGTAGTATATATACAGTATACTGTCCTCTGTAGTATATATACAGTATACTGTCCTCTTTAGTATATATACAGTATACTGTCCTCTTCAGTGTAAATTACTTTACACAGTTTAGTGTCATCTGCGAAAATTGATACTTTACTATGCAGGCCTTCTACAAGATCATTAATAAATATATTGAAGAGAATAGGGCCCAATACTGACCCCTGAGGTACCCCACTAGTGACAGTGACCCCTCCAATACTGACCCCTGAGGTACCCCACTAGTAACAGTGACCCCTCCAGTACTGACCCCTGAGGTACCCCACTAGTGACAGTGACTCCTCCAGTACTGACCCCTGAGGTACCCCACTAGTGACAGTGACCCCTCCAGTACTGACCCCTGAGGTACCCCACTAGTGACAGTGACCCCTCCAGTACTGACCCCTGAGGTACCCCACTAGTGACAGTGACCCCTGAGGTACCCCACTAGTGACAGTGACCCAATCTGAGTATGTACCGTTAATAACCCCCCTCTGTTTTCTATCCCTCAGCCAGTTACTTACCCACATACAGACGTTTTCTCCCAGTCCGAGCATTCTCATTTTATATACTAACCTTTTATGTGGTACAGTGTCAGATGCTTTGGAGAAGTCCAGATACACGACATCCATTGATTCGCCGCTGTCAAGTCTAGAACTTACCTCCTCATAGAAACTGATTAAATTAGTTTGACATGACCGATCCCTCACGAAGCCATGCTGATATGGCGTTATTTGCTTATTTCCGTTAAGATGCTCTAAGATAGCATCTCTCAGAAAACCTTCAAACAGTTTACCCACAACAGATGTTAAACTTACCGGCCTATAGTTTCCAGGCTCTGTTTTTGGACCCTTTTTGAATATTGGCACCACATTTGCCATGCGCCAATCCTGTGGGACATTCCCTGTCAGTATAGAGTCTGCAAATATCAGAAATAAAGGTCTGGCTATGACATTACTTAATTCCTTTAGGATACGGGGGTGTATGCCATCTGGTCCTGGCGATTTGTCTATTTTAATCTTTTTAAGTCGCTGTTGTACTTCTTCCTGGGTCAGACAGGACACTTTTAATGGGGAATTTATTTTTGCATTCTGCATGTCATCTGACAATTTATTTTCCTCAGTGAATACATTGGAGAAAAAAATATTTAACAGCTTTGCTTTCTCCTCGTCGCTCTCTGCGACTCCCCCCTCATTACTCTTTAAAGGGCCAACACCTTCAGCTTTATACTTTTTAACATTTATATAATTGAAGAACATTTTAGGGTTGGTTTTACTCTCTTTGGCAATTAATCTCTCGGTCTCTAGTTTGGCCGCTTTTATTTGTTTTTTACATGTTCTATTTTTTTCCTTATAGTTTTTCAGTGCTTCCGTGCTACCCTCCTGTTTTAGTGTTTTATATGCTTTCTTTTTGTCATTTATTGCTTTCTTTACAGTTCTATTTATCCACATTGGTTTCTTTTTGTTCCTTAACCTTTTATTACCATACGGTATGTACCTCTGACAATGAGTTTTTAGGATGTTTTTAAAGATATCCCATTTTGTGTCTGTATTTGTGAGGACTTTGTCCCAGTTAGTTTGGCCTATGGCCTCTCTTAGTTGGCTAAATTTAGCTTTTTTGAAGTTTGGTATTTTTGTTCCTCCCTGTAGAAACGCTCTTTTGAATGATAATTGGAAGGTTATTACTTTATGGTCACTATTTCCCAGGTGTCCCCCGACCTGCACGTCTGTTGTTCTGTCAGGTCTATTGGTTAATACTAAGTCCAGTATGGCCGTCCCTCTAGTCGGGTCCTGAACCAGTTGGGAGAGGTAATTGTCTTTGGTTATAGCCACGAACCTGTTTCCCTTATGAGATATACAAGTTTCAGTTTCCCAGTCTATATCTGGGTAGTTGAAGTCCCCCATAATAACCACCTCATTATGATTTGCCGCCTCGTCTATCTCGTTTAGTAGTAGATTTTCTGTGGACTCTGGTATATTAGGTGGTTTATAGTAAACTCCTATTAGTAATTTATTGTTGTTTTTAGCTCCATGTATCTCTACCCATAGTGACTCCATATGTTCATGTCCCTCACTTATATCTTCTCGGACTGTGGGCTTTAGACAGGACTTTACATAAAGGAGAACCCCTTCCCCTCTCCGGTTTTGACGATCCTTTCTAAACAGACTGTAACCATGTACATTAACTGCCCAGTCATAGCTATCATCCAGCCATGTCTCAGTTATTCCCACTATGTCATAGTCCTCCTCACACATCACTAATTCCAGTTCACCAGTTTTATTAGTCAGGCTTCTGGCATTAGTATACATACATTTGAGAGGTTTATGTATATTTTTTACCCTACACCTTTCCTTCTGTACTGTTCTAGTCCCTCCTTCCATTCCTCCCCCAGTCCCACTACCTTGCCCCCGGTCTCTATCTGCACTATCTTCCCCTTCTATATTGTAATTACCCTCCCCCCCAGTCCCTAGTTTAAACACTCCTCCAACCTTCTAGCCATCTTTCTCCCCAGCACAGCTGCCCCTTCCCCATTGAGGTGCAGCCCGTCCCTACGATAGAGCCTGTTGCCGATAGAAAAATCGGCCCAGTTCTCCAGGAACCCAAACCCCTCCATCCTACACCAGTTCTTGAGCCACTTGTTAATCTCCCTAATCTCCCATTGCCTTTCTTGTGTGGCTCGTGGTACAGGCAGTATTTCGGAAAATACTACCTTAGAGGTCCTTGCCCTCAGCTTTTGACCTAAATCCCTGAAATCATTTTTAAGGACTCTCCACCTACCTCTAACTTTGTCATTGGTTCCGATATGGACCATGACCGCTGGATCTTCTCCAGCCCCTCCCAGTAATCTGTCAACCCGATCCGCGATGTGTCGAACTCTAGCGCCAGGAAGACAGCACACTGTTCGGCGATCACGGTCTTTGTGACAGATTTCCCTATCTGTTCCCCTAATAATGGAGTCTCCCACTACCAGCACCTGTCTGGCCTGCCCTGCTCTCCTGGTTCCCTGCTTACTGGAGCTGACATTCCCCTGACTGGCAGAGGAAGTGTCTGGCTGCAGCAGTGCCGTCCCCGGACTGACATCCCCCTCATCTGCCAAACGTGCAAACTTGTTGGGGTGTGTCAGATCAGGGCTAGCCTCCCTGGCACTCTTCCCTCTACCCCGCTTTCTAACTTTTACCCAGCTAGCTACCTCACTTTCCTCAGCCTCCTCTCTGTCACCCTCCCCCTCATCTACCCCAAAGAGTGCTTGCTCGGTGAGAAGCAAACTCTTTTGCAAATTATCAATGCCTCTCAGTGTTGCAACTTGCCCATTTAGAGACTCGATCTGCGATTCCAAACGGGTAATTTGCTCACATCTAGAACAAAGATATACACCCTCGAACGGCTGTTCCAGGACTGCATACATCATGCAAGATGTGCACTGGACTGCGTTGTAAATTGTGCAACACATACTAAATGGGGATTACAACAGTAAAAAAGTAAAACAGTATAAATGATTTAGACCCTGTCTGCTGTAGTTGAAGGACCACGTAAAATTAAGCCAACAACACACAAGGAAATTATATCCAACCTTAGTTTCCAAACTCCTTTTCTTAAACTCCTTATTTTTTAACTCCACTTAATAAGAAGCCACTTAGTAGAGCAAGCCTCAGAAAGAGCAGGCTCTGAAGAGTATAAGTGGCTCAATTTATAGCACCTGGTTGCCCCAGGCACTCGCCTTAATTAAGCAGAGAAAAAAAAAAAAAAAAAAAAAAAAACGCTTTTAAATGCAAGTACAAAATACAAACACTTAACTTTCAATGTTCTCTGCTGCAATCCACACTCAGCCACCTGCAATCACTCCCACAAAACCACACACAGCTCTAGAACTCCTTATTTTTTAAGTAATCTCCTGAGCTCCCTCTAGTGGTGGCTGTATATATCTGTATGTAGTAATCTCCTGAGCTCCCTCTAGTGGTGGCTGTATATATCTGTATGTAGTAATCTCCTGAGTTCCCTCTAGTGGTGGCTGTATATATCTGTATGCAGTAATCTCCTGAGCTCTCTCTAGTGGTGGCTGTATATACCTGTATGTAGTAATCTCCTGAGCTCCATCTAGTGGTGGCTGTATATATCTGTATGCAGTAAGCTCCTGAGCTCCCTCTAGTGGTGGCTGTATATATCTGTATGCAGTAAGCTCCTGAGTTCCCTCTAGTGATGACTGCATACATCTGTATGTAGTAATCTTTTGAGGTCCCTCTAGTGGTGGCTGTATATATCTGTATGTAGTAATGTCCTGAGCTCCTCTAGTGGTGGCTGTATATATCTGTACGTAGTAATCTCCTAAGCTCCCCCTAGTGGTGGCTGTATATATCTCTATATAGTAATCTCCTGAGCTCCCTCCAGTGGTGACTGTATATCTCCTGAGCTTCCTCTTGTGGTGTCTGTATATATCTGTATGTAGTAATCTCTTGAGCTCCCTCTAGTGGGGGATATATATATCTGTATGTAGTAATCTCCTGAGCTCCCTCTAGTGGTGGCTGTATATATCTGTATGTAGTAATCTCTTGAGCTCCCTCTAGTGGTGGATGTATATATCTGTATGTAGTAATCTCCTGAGTTCCCTCTAGTGGTGGCTGTATATATCTGTATGTAGTAATCTCCTGAGTTCCCTCTAGTGGTGGCTGTATATATCTGTATGTAGTAATCTCCTGAGCTCCCTCTAGTTGTGGCTGTATATATCTGTATGTAGTAATCTCCTGAGCTCCCTCTAGTGGTGGCTGTATATATCTGTATGTAGTAATCTCCTGAGTTCCCTCTAGTGGTGGCTGTATATATCTGTATGCAGTAATCTCCTGAGCTCTCTCTAGTGGTGGCTGTATATACCTGTATGTAGTAATCTCCTGAGCTCCATCTAGTGGTGGCTGTATATATCTGTATGCAGTAAGCTCCTGAGCTCCCTCTAGTGGTGGCTGTATATATCTGTATGCAGTAAGCTCCTGAGTTCCCTCTAGTGATGACTGTATACATCTGTATGTAGTAATCTCCTGAGCTCCATCTAGTGGTGGCTGTATCTATCTGTATGCAGTAAACTCCTGAGCTCCCTCTAGTGATGACTGTATACATCTGTATGTAGGAATCTCCTGAGCTCCATCTAGTGGTGGCTGTATATATCTGTATGCAGTAATCTCCTGAGCTCCCTCTAGTGGGGGCTGTATATATCTGTATGTAGTAATCTCCTGAGCTCCCTCTAGTGGTGGCTGTATACATCTGTATGTAGTAATCTTCTGAGGTCCCTCTAGTGGTGGCTGTATATATCTGTATGTAGTAATGTCCTGAGCTCCTCTAGTGGTGGCTGTATATATCTGTACGTAGTAATCTCCTAAGCTCCCCCTAGTGGTGGCTGTATATATCTCTATATAGTAATCTCCTGAGCTCCCTCCAGTGGTGACTGTATATCTCCTGAGCTTCCTCTTGTGGTGTCTGTATATATCTGTATGTAGTAATCTCTTGAGCTCCCTCTAGTGGGGGATGTATATATCTGTATGTAGTAATCTCTTGAGCTCCCTCTAGTGGTGGCTGTATATATCTGTATGTAGTAATCTCTTGAGCTCTCTCTAGTGGTGGATGTATATATCTGTATGTAGTAATCTCCTGAGTTCCCTCTAGTGGTGGCTGTATATATCTGTATGTAGTAATCTCCTGAGCTTCCTCTGGTGGAGGCTGTATATATCTGTATGTAGTAATCTCCTGAGCTCCCTCTAGTGGTGGCTATGTATTTCTGTATGTAATAATCTCCTGAGCTTCCCCTAGTGGTGGCTGTATATATCTGTATGTAGTAATCTCTTGAGCTCCCTCCAGTGGGGGCTGTATATATCTGTATGTAGTAATCTCCTGAGCTCCCTCTAGTGGTGGCTGTATATATCTGTATGTAGTAATCTCCTGAGCTCCCTCTAGTGGTGGCTATATATATGTGTATGTAGTAATCTCCTGAGCTCACTCTTGTGGTGGCTGTATATACCTGTGTGTAGTAATCTCCTGAGCTCCCTTTAGTAGTGGCTGTATATAACTGTATGCAGTAAGCTCCTGAGCTCCCTCTAGTGATAGCTGTATACATCTGTATGTAGTAATCTCCTGAGCTCCATCTAGTGGTGGCTGTATATATCTGTATTCAGTAATCTCCTGAGCTCCCTCTAGTGGTGGCTGTATCTATCTGTATGCAGTAATCTCCTGAGCTCCCTCTAGTGGGGGCTGTATATATCTGTATGTAGTAATCTCCTGAGTTCCCTCTAGCGGTGGCTGTATATATCTGTATGTAGTAATCTCTTGAGCTCCCTCTAGTGGGGGCTGTATATATCTGTATGTAGTAATCTCCTGAGTTCCCTCTAGTGGTGGCTGTATATATCTGTATGTAGTAATCTCCTTAACTTCCTCTAGTGGAGGCTGTATATATCTGTATGTAGTAATCTCCTGAAAACCCTCTAGTGGTGGCTGTATATATCTGTATGTAGTAATCTCCTGAGCTCCCTCTTGTGGGGGCTGTATATATCTGTATGTAGTAATCTCCTGAGCTCCCTCTAGCTGTGGCTGTATATATCTGTATGTAGTAATCTCTTGAGCTCCCTCTAGTGGGGGCTGTATATATCTGTATGTAGTAATCTCCTGAGCTCCCTCTAGTGGTGGCTGTATATATCTGTATGTAGTAATCCCCTGAGCTCCCTCTAGTGGTAGCTGTATATATCTGTATGTAGTAATCTCCTGAGCTCCCTCTTGTGGGGGCTGTATATATCTGTATGTAGTAATCTCCTGAGCTTCCTCTAGTGATTGCTGTATATATCTCTATGTAGTAATCTCCTGTGTTCCCTCTAGTGGGGGCTGTATATATCTGTATGTAGTAATCTCTTGAGCTCCCTCTAGTGGGGGCTGTATATATCTGTATGTAGTAATCTCCTGAGTTCCCTCTAGTGGTGGCTGTATATATCTGTATGTAGTAATCTCCTTAACTTCCTCTAGTGGAGGCTGTATATATCTGTATGTAGTAATCTCCTGAACACCCTCTAGTGGTGGCTGTATATATCTGTATGTAGTAATCTCCTGAGCTCCCTCTTGTGGGGGCTGTATATATCTGTATGTAGTAATCTCCTGAGCTCCCTCTAGCTGTGGCTGTATATATCTGTATGTAGTAATCTCTTGAGCTCCCTCTAGTGGGGGCTGTATATATCTGTATGTAGTAATCTCCTGAGCTCCCTCTAGTGGTGGCTGTATATATCAGTATGTAGTAATCCCCTGAGCTCCCTCTAGTGGTAGCTGTATATATCTGTGTGTAGTAATCTCCTGAGCTCCCTCTAGTGGTGTCTGCATATATCTGTATGTAGTAATCCCCTGAGCTCCCTCTAGTGGTGGCTGTATATATCTGTATGTAGTAATCTCCTGAGCTCCCTCTTGTGGGGGCTGTATATATCTGTATATTGGAATCTCCTGAGCTTCCTCTAGTGGTGGCTGTATATATCTGTATGTAGTAATCTCCTGAGCTCCCTCTTGTTGGGGCTGTAGCAAGTAGCCTATGACTGTGTTGGCTGTTAGGAATCAGACACCTTCTCCTCTTGTCTCAATGTCAGCTGCTATCTTTCTGCTCTCCTCAGCTGACACTATCACATAATATCAGGCTAATTAAAAGGCAGTCAGTAATTAATACCGAATGATTGAGGTTCTCATGCAGTACGCCAGACCTGCAGGGTATTGCGATTGTGAGGTCACGGTTATGGCAAGCGAGGGTTACTCACAGTTCTGTAGGGAAACCCTGGGCAGGCATACAGCAGTGAAGGAGAGGTAGACACAGTTCCTCTGGGGCACACTCCGTATGTGGGGACCAGGCCTGATGGTAGATGAGGTGCCCTGGATGTTACAGGTATTTTGAGTGCCTGGGGCAAGGTCCCTTTTGGATTCGTGACGCCAGTGCCTGTAACGGTGGCACACCGATTTATAGTGGGAATAATGGAGGTACACAGATGGTATCGTGAACCAAACGTTTCTTTACTGAACAGTTCAACTTTAGACAATAAGGTAGTTGTACAGTCCTTTGTACTACAACTTTGCAACCAGGCTATTCCACAAGATGGCAGGTATAAGTTATGCAAGATACTCAGAGGGCAAATCCACAATGCACGCAGAATCAGGTTGTACCTTTCCTCGGAAATAGTGTACACTGTTCTTTTCTAGAACCCCTGTCTGGTTTACAATCCCAAGGTCCGAATGCCTAAGTGGTGGCGTATATCCTTGGTATATATATATCTTCCTCTGGTATTTAATCCTTGCTTTTCTCTCTAAAGCATCTGCCTATCAGGGTTACTAATCTTTGCCTGTGACATACTTGCTTTGTTGCTGAAAGGCTGTGATTTCTCCCAGGAGGTGACGTCCTGCAACTGGGGTCTCTTCAGAGCTAACTGAGGCTCTCTTGATCCGCAGGTAGGCTAGGATTCCTCTACTAGCCCCCTGGTAACAACTAGAAGCCTGGGCTGTCTAGCTGCATGTCAGGAGGAGGCCCTCAGAATATCACTAGCTGGTGCCTTCTAACTTCTGTCACTGCAGACTCCTGACTCTGAACTCCCTCTCCCTGTCTGGGCCTGAAAATTTATACTAGGGGCTCCCTATCTCCCTCTAGTGTCCGGGATGTCTAACTGCACCCAACTAGGCCTGCTATTGCATCACACAGGGGAACATTGCATATAAAAACACATTAGAAAATACATTGATTGCACAATTACATATGACATTCCTGTCCTTTGTGAGTAGGAGTAACGCACACACCAATTGACCCTTGTGTAGTGCCCACGCAAATAGAGCGGGACACTACATACCCCCACGCTATAACGTTGCCCGACCTCGGCGCAACATGGAGGGGCCCTGCCCAGCTGGATACTGCACCTGAAAAAGAGAAAACAATGCAAAGCAGGAAAAATACATCTACATTTGCAGAAATACATTATATGTATAAATCAGGCAGTTCCACTGGCTTAAGGACCAAGTGACGGTGAAAAGGGGCGACGTTCTCTTCTCTCAGGATAGTGTGAGGGAACAGGGGCGCTGACCTGGTGCAGCGTAGCATTATTACCAGGATAGTCCATAAGTGCAAAATGTCCTTAATAGAACAGCAGAAAAATGTAAACAATTTAAAAGTTCTTGGAGGCTCAAGGAACAAATATGAGTCCGTACCCAGGTTCCTTTCTTATTTTGAGTGAGTGTCTTTCACCAGCCAGGCAAAGGTAGCAAATCACAGAGGCTCGCTTACAGTGGAGTCCATCTCTGGGCACATTTCTTTAAAAGAGCAATATCTCAGAGGCTCAGGTACTTTTGAGTCTATCACTGGGCACGTTTCCTTAGAATTCAGTTGCACAATAAAATGACAGCACATAAAAAATAGCCCACACTTTTCAAATGGCATAATATAAAACAAGTGCTGTAATACCCTTACTCAACCTGAAAAGGGGGTTAAAGGGTTAAAGGTGCAACGTAGGAACAGGCACAACTTGGTGTAGTAGAGTAGAAGCAGGCAGGAGGTCCTGGAAACAAGATGGTTTTGCTGACATTTTTATTTCAGTGGGTGACCACTACCACTGAGCCGTGGGTAACTGGCAGCAGCAACAAAGGACCAAAACAAAGGACTCCTGTCCTGGAAGGGTTAAATTTTCAGAAGTAATCCCTTGGCAAAGAAAATAAATCAAGGGCCTAGCAGGCTAATTTACAGGGGCATATCATAATCACCTGGTACTTCAGTGGTGCACCCTGGCTCTGCTGGCAAATGAGGCCTGTAATAATCCTCCACAGGCGGATGTGCCCACAACACGGTATTAGGGGGCAGCTGCAGCATGAAGGGACCCCTAATAGGTATTGGCCCCATAGGCCTAGGGGTGATAACAGTTGCTGACCGCACCGGTGCAGGGATAACAATCGCAGGTTGTGCTTGCCTAGGTACCGCCGCCGCAAGCGGTCCGGGGGGCTCTGCGCAGCAAGTCACAGGGTGAGAGGGCCTTCTTGGGGGCCTCAACGCAGCTGTGGTAGCAGAAGGTGGCCGGCGGGTAGGGACAGGCACCCTTACCTCTTCCTTCTTAGGCGGCGTCTGGATCCTGGCGGTGGCAATCTTGCGTAACTCCCGCAACTTTTCCTCCAGACGGACGATCTGGTCGTCCAGGCTCTCTCGGTCTCAGGATCGCTGTCCTCCGCTGTCGCCGCCGGCCCAGGTACAGTAGATGGTGCATCGGACGCAGCCGCTGCAGGCTCCGGTGACGCATCAGGTCTCTTACCCCTCCGGATATTCTCCAGGGTAACGCGGAGTCCTTTCAGATTCTCCATCTCTTGGATCGTTTTCTCCCGGCGAGGCAGCTCGGGGGATGGATAGGGACTCACCCATTTCTCCAATACTGTGGGCTGCCAGAAAACATTCGGGCCAATGAAAGAGCCCCGCTCTTGGAATGCGTGATGGGCCGGTTCTGGAGAGCGCGCTGGTTTGCACTCGCAGCCAGAGTAGTCCTCATCTACCTCCCAGTCCTCTGGTTCTTTCTTGGGACGGGTCACGGCAGTAGCATATGGGCCCCGCAGGCCCTCGGCAGGGGTGAATTCCACTTCCTCTCCCTCGCGGAGGTTATGCATATGCTCGGGGAGGTAACCCCGCTTGACGGATCTCCGGTTCACGTATAAATCTCTGCCGGTAGTATAGTCCTGTATGAAACCGTAGCCACGGTTTTTGTCAAAAGCCACAACCAACCCCTTTCTCCTTTCCAGGTGGGGTTGGGTGTCTGTGTGGCGCTCGTGAACGGACTTTGCCAGTTCCTCATAGAATATCTTCGTTTTTGTATTTTTCTTTATGGCGGCCTCCCGGATCTCTGCCATTAACGCTGACCACTTGAACGAGGGCTGGAAGAAGTCCCTCCAGGAGCCATAATAGTTCTCCGGTTGCGTACTCGGTGGCGGGCAGGCGGGTTTCTCCGGTCCCGGAGAGTAGGCCGGTGGAGCGTCCTCTGGCTCTACACCAACATCATCCATTTCCAACAAATCAGGCGCGGACATCTCAGCAGAGCAGTCTTCACTCTGCAGCATGCTCGATCCTTCTCTGGAGAGCGACAGGGTGGCGCCAATAAGTTCAGACAGATCCTCCCATTGCACTGGGAGGCCGCCCCCCAGGTACTCCAGTATGGGGAAGGCGGAGTCCATTTCTGCAGACATGCAAATGTCCAGACAGGGCGGTGGCGCCGACATAGAGCCTTTCCCGCTCTTTTCAGCAAAAAGGGCGCCAACTTTTACCGCCAATTCAGGAGGAAGATGACGCAGCAGTAATATTCAAGCAAGCTCAGCGGCCATCTTTAGCAAAACGCTGTCTATTCACTGACAGCAAGCGGTGGCTCAAACAAGCAGCAGACAGTCCATGCACTATAATCTTCACACCGCAAATTATTACAGTTCTCTTTGGCCCAGCAATGTTTAAATAAAGCAATAGGGCTTAGTCACTTTTTAGGTGGATAATGGCACACAGTTTTGTAATCCAACAATGGCGCAGATATGCTCGGATCCTGTTCGTGACGCCAATTTATGCAGTACGCCAGACCTGCAGGGTATTGCGATTGTGAGGTCACGGTTATGGCAAGCGAGGGTTACTCACAGTTCTGTAGGGAAACCCTGGGCAGGCATACAGCAGTGAAGGAGAGGTAGACACAGTTCCTCTGGGGCACACTCCGTATGTGGGGACCAGGCCTGATGGTAGATGAGGTGCCCTGGATGTTACAGGTATTTTGAGTGCCTGGGGCAAGGTCCCTTTTGGATTCGTGACGCCAGTGCCTGTAACGGTGGCACACCGATTTATAGTGGGAATAATGGAGGTACACAGGTGGTATCGTGAACCAAACGTTTCTTTACTGAACAGTTCAACTTTAGACAATAAGGTAGTTGTACAGTCCTTTGTACTACAACTTTGCAAGCAGGCTATTCCACAAGATGGCAGGTATAAGTTATGCAAGATACTCAGAGGGCAAATCCACAATGCACGCAGAATCAGGTTGTACCTTTCCTCGGAAATAGTGTACACTGTTCTTTTCTAGAACCCCTGTCTGGTTTACAATCCCAAGGCCCGAATGCCTAAGTGGTGGCGTATATCCTTGGTATATATATATCTTCCTCTGGTATTTAATCCTTGCTTTTCTCTCTAAAGCATCTGCCTATCAGGGTTACTAATCTTTGCCTGTGACATACTTGCTTTGTTGCTGAAAGGCTGTGATTTCTCCCAGGAGGTGACGTCCTGCAACTGGGGTCTCTCCAGAGCTAACTGAGGCTCTCTTGATCCGCAGGTAGGCTAGGATTCCTCTACTAGCCCCCTGGTACCAACTAGAAGCCTGGGCTGTCTAGCTGCATGTCAGGAGGAGGCCCTCAGAATATCACTAGCTGGTGCCTTCTAACTTCTGTCACTGCAGACTCCTGACTCTGAACTCCCTCTCCCTGTCTGGGCCTGGACATTTATACTAGGGGCTCCCTATCTCCCTCTAGTGTCCGGGATGTCTAACTGCACCCAACTAGGCCTGCTATTGCATCATACAGGGGAACATTGCATATAAAAACACATTAGAAAATACATTGATTGCACAATTACATATGACATTCCTGTCCTTTGTGAGTAGGAGTAACGCACACACCAATTGACCCTTGTGTAGTGCCCACGCAAATAGAGCGGGACACTACACTCACCCTCATTCCTGTACTGTAGAGGTAGAGCACCACACACCGTAATTACCAGTGCCAGCAAGGACTTGTCAGTCGTAGCCAATCTAATAGAAAACTGCGGCACACGGCTTTTTTTTGTCTGCAATTTATGGCATTTTATTTGTGTTACATCACATGGGATTCCTGATCCAGTTATAATAAAAGAAAATACTTTTGCAGCACTCGCCTATCTCCGGTTTTCAGATGCACGGACATTGCCTGGAACCGTAATGTGAGTGTCCGAAACATGTAGACCGTGTACTTTTATCCTGTGTCTGGAAAATGTTTTTGACTTTATGGAATAAAGGATCAGATTTTTAGAAGCTGGATTTTTTCTCCTTTGGATGATCCAGTTATATCTCAGAAGCATAAAATTGATCACATGTATTAGATTTGGCGACCGGACGTTTCGGCCTGTCAAGGCCTTCCTCAGCGGTCTATTATCTTAGCGCCCTTTCACACGAGCGATACAGGTGATGTCTGGGTCTGTTCAGGACAAGAAAAAAACCTGATGGTTTTGCACACATGTTCAATCAGTTTTGCCTGCGAATGCATTCAAGATCGCCTCTTTTTAGGCTTTCAATTAGACAGCTAATGGTCATAAATTGCAGACCAAAAAAGCCGTGTGCCTCAATTTTCTATTAAATAAACTCCCCCTCATTCCTGACCTGCCTTGCCCTGGATGTCACTCCTGCCTTGCCTCTTGCTGATGCTCTGCTTCTGGTCCTGACCTCTGACTCTGTTCCTGACTACTCTCCCATCTTGTACTCTATCCTGAGTGCTCTCCTGGGGACAACCCTTCTCTCTCTTTGTGACTACGCTACTGCTTCATTATCACCTCCGATCCTGGATTTTTCTTGGGGCCGCAATCTTCCTTCAGCAAAGTCTGAACCTCCTTGTGGAGTAAAGACTGGGGATCCCTTAGATTCTACACCGCAGTCTAGCCAAATGGATCTCGGGTGACCATTGATTTCCAGAATTCATTCCAATTAAAGGGCTGTTGATCTGATGCTTCTTGTATCAGATTTTCAGGGTTTACCCTCCCTATTCTGGCCTTTCATTCTGGAAATCAGTGGTGGTCCATGATTATAGACTTCTTTCTGTCATCTTCTCACCTGTAGCTTTGACGTACAGTATCAGGAGATCATTTTAGTTGCATTTCCCCTTTAAGAATAATAAACAAGATAAGGGGGTAAAGATGCAGGCCCGAGACCACAACCGGCACCCAGAGCGGGTGGCATGGAGAGGCATACCACTGCGAATAGCGAGGACGGCGCTCTTCTAAAGAACGGCATGTAAAATTCCAGTGTTCTCACACCTTTTTAGCTGGGAAAGCAAATTCGCATGCTAAACGTCGTGTGGGGAATTATCTAATTATCAGCTAATTGACCAATTAACGTCCATCTATATAACACTAAGCAAAATATATGGCTTTTAAAATTTACCTTGTCGTTGTGAAACGGCACCAGAGGAGTTTTCAGTGTAATTTACATTTCGGTGAGAGCAGAGGTGCCGTTTGTGGCGGTGAAGATTTACATAATGTACTTTTTCTAAATTTCCCTTGCTCTAAAGCTAAAGAGAAATGGGCTCCTTCTGTCCGGCCGGGGACGGCCTCGGGCTGCAGCTTTCCTGTGACGTATCTGGCACGAGACACATCCACGGAACCTCCTGTAACGATACGTTGTAGATTGGCCTGACCGGTCTGACCATTTGCAACAAAACACAAACTAAAATATAAAAAATATAAATGTTACAAAGTTGAATGTTTCCGAATTCTGATACAAAGTGATATTTTGTTGCAAAATAATCTGAATTACAGAATCAGGTCTATTACTGAACTCTTCTGGCTCCAGTAACAAGAAGCCGAGGCGGCCGCGGCTCCAGCCATCTTCATCTTCATCCGCAACCATCCTGCAGATTGAGCTTCCGGCTTCCATTCCTGCTCAGGATTTTTCCTAGATATTCCTCCTGCCTCACCCGGTTAAGGCCTGCTGCTCACTGCTCTCCTGATGGTGATTCTCCTGAAAGCCATCAGCTCTACCCCTACCAGTTAGTGACTATCCTGTAGACTGCGACCTGAGAAAGTCCAATGTGCCTTGCGGGGGTTAAGGGTGAACTCCGCACCCTAACGAAGCCAATCCTCTATTCATATACCAATAAAGATGCAGTTTGGGCAGGCAGGTCACCCACAGAGGGGAGGCGGTGAAAAGCTTTATGCAATTGCAGTTGTATTGTGATTTTTACACCAAATTCATGCAAAAAATCGCCACAAAACTGCTTTGTGCAGCTTTCAGCTGAAGGACCTTCACATGGTCACATGACCTCTGAAGGACCTCAAGTTGCAGGAGAACAGGCTGAAAATGTAGCTCACAATCTGCATCAAATCTGCTTGTGTTTCTCAAGCAGTTTTAAATGCTGATTTTTTGCAATCTATATCTGAATAGTCATCCTATAGGACCTCCTCTGGTCACTCTTCAAGGATGCGGGTGACCCCTTTAATTCCCATAGATCCTTCTGCTTCAGTGACCAGGGCTGGTTAATGGTGCAGGGATGTCTGTCTCCTTGGGAGATGATCTTCATTGCCAGCGACAATCCCGGTTCCATTGTTACAACTGCGCCAGTGATAAGCGTTACCTGCTGTCATCTTCACCGGCCGGGGTCCTTAACACCTGAAGAGGATCAGAAGATACTCTGCGCGGCCTCTGCTTCTTTTCTGACCCGCTGCTCCACTAACTGCCGTCTCCCCTGCATTATAGGAGGTCAGATAAGCTGTTCGGTGTCTGTCCACAGGATTGCTTTCTCAGCAGAATTATGAGTGCAGCTCTGGAGTATATTTGAAAATTTCAGTATAATTTAATTCAGTACAGTGAGCATCACAGAGGTAGATGCGCCTCTGTTTTGCCATGGATATGAGGGAGTTAATATGCTGCGGTCACACCGGGGTTAAATCTTCCCCCCTGGCCGCTATCCTCGCTCTCCTACCTCCTGACGAGCTCTGTATGGAGCGAGCCTTGGGATAATTAGGGGCCTGGATCGGCGCAGTTGTATTTACACGTAATTATGATATGATTGACCGTGGAGTTGATCACAAGGGCATCTGACAACACGTTCACACTGCGCACCTCGTCTGTCTTCTCCAACTGCTCCACTTTTCTACTTAAAGGGACGATCTTCAATGTTCTTTAGCTTTCAAACAGCATTTTTTTTTTTATTATCTCAAGATCTCTGTTTGCTGTCATTATATGGAATGATATGTGTAACAGATCTCCTGGCACCCCAAGTGGGTACCTCTGTTGATGGATGCTCCTAGTGCTTCCCGAGGGCTCAGAGCACTCCGCTCGACACCATAAGCACTGCCGACCCCACGAACCGCCGCAGCTTGGGGGGGGGGGGGTGTTCTCTACGTCTTCTACCCACCTGGACCTACGACAAGGCTCCAGGCTCCAGTGGGTGACCCTCTCTTCCTTCAGAGAGCGATGCAGCAACAGGCTCTTAAAAGAGCTCAGGGATTATAGCCGGGGAGTATACAGCGTATAGCATTCCCCAGTGTAGATGCAGCCTCCCCCCCCCCCCCCACACATGGGACGAGGCTCTATGTTGAGGGTAAAACAGGAACTTTCTTTAATGGGGCTACATGTCAGCCTTTTATGCAGGTCTTCCAGGAAGGGACACTCCCCGGGGACCTTGTGGAAGACTGAGATCGTTTTTACATTAGCCAATCACATGCATTTACAGTATGGAAATACTCCCAGCAATTGTACACAACCCCCCTGTGATACAATTAACAAAATACAATGGGCTCTGCCTGTGATACAATTAACAAACACAATGGGCTCTGCCTGTGATACAATTAACAAACACAATGGGCTCTGCCTGTGATACAATTACCAAACACAATGGGCTCTGCCTGTGATACAATTAACAAACACAATGGGCTCTGCCTGTGATACAATTAACAAACACAATGGGCTCTGCCTGTGATACAATTAACAAACACAATGGGCTAACTTAATCACTCACAGGCAGAAAACACACATTTTTCCCCAAAATACAGAAAACACCCCAAAACCCCACATATCCCCAAAAATGTATACGTCCCTGGATAGCTCTGATCTGGGCGAAAAACATATCCAGAAATCATCCAGATGCAAGCAGGGGTTCCCGAATTCCATGGAAGTCACATTTGATCGACCGGAAGCATGGCTTTCCTGCCCAAAACAGTTCCACATGTTTAGGCTGTGCGGCCGGTCTGTCTTCTCCTTCAAAGTTTTGGTATATGGGCCATAATCCTGAGGCAAGAGGCTGGCAAACAGGCCCCTCCAAAACCCAGTGGTGAGGTTATTTCTGCCACATTCTGTGTTTAAATTTAGAAGCTGAAAAAAAACATCTTGACCTTGTCCTGCTAACACAGCTAGGGGTTTGTTACAGTGTGTCAGCATAGACACAGCAGCATTACAATACTGCCTCTCCCAATCTTCGTTACCTATTATTTGAGTACTGCAATGTGTCCAACATATGGTAGTATTCTTTAGGTCCCATATAGCATGGTTATATCAGCACTGTGGCGGTATAATGTGTGTTATCGCTGGTGGTATTCTTTAGGTCCCATATAGCATGGTTATAGCAGTCCTACTGAATGTTTCTGAATTGTACGGTGGTATTATAGTGGTTCTGGAGCAGTATATTCACCCTTCATTTGCATCGTGTTGCACGGTCTGCGCACTTTATGACAAAGGGTACATGTTGTATGGCGTGATCTGGGTCTGATAGACTAATTAGCACAAGCCGCCAATTGCTCCAATATGAGGCTTCTTCTAAAAATCTGCTGCTACTACTCTGCCCCGGGAGCACAAAGCCATAACTTCTTCTCTCCTGGCCCTGTTTTTCCGCTCTGTTACCCATTGGCTTGGCCTGAGCTACCAACCAGTATAAGCACACGTGTGCACACACTGGAGCAGCATTATATGGTAAATGAAGAGCAGGGAACGGTCAGGCAATTCCATAAAACCTAAATGCCCTTATCCTGGGCTAGTTTCTCTTATTGTGCATGTGCTACTTCTGGGTGCAGTGGTTTTCTGCGCATGCGCCGGAGCGCAGGTGACGTTACCTGTCCTGAGGGATGTAAAAAAAGACAGCGGGGCAGGATTAGGGGTGCAGGCCGCTTTCCTTTACTTCTCAGCGTCTCCACTTCCTTGACTACAAACATCTCATTCTTATACGGCACAAAGTGCTGGGGACACACAGGACATCTCCAGACAGCAGGGGAGCAGGAGGCGGGTACGTTATTGGGAAACACCCATCTACTGCCTGAAGTTAGGTGGTGTGGCTAAACTCTGCTGCCACTGCGCCCACATGATGCTGTATGCTCCAGAACTAAGAGACGCCATCGCCCTCCCGCAATTCTCTAAAAATGTATAATAGACTTTAATATTTAACGAGATGTCGGCGTTCTGTTAATTATCTGCCGCGTCCCCTGGAATCTGGGTAATTACGGATCTATTTTTACTATTTTGGAGCAAAAATGATGATAATCACATTAAGTAAATATTGACGAGAGGCAAAGCAGAAATCTGCACAGTGATGGCGCCGCTCATTGATCACGCAGGGTCGTCCTCGTCATGTATGTGCAGCAACTGAACCAGAGATAATGAGCGTCTCTGAGGGCGACAGGGCCTTAAAGGGATCCTGCTCCCTATCAGCGCGAGATTCTGTTCCAACGCCAAATGCTCTTGATAAATCCAACAACTATACTGAATCTATGGCGGTTACCGGCGACAAGCATAGCAGGGCTCCACCACCACTTGCCATGTTGAAATTTTAGGTACGATAATATTCCATACCGCCATTTAATATTAAGATAATACTGTAATTTACAGACTTAAACTACCATTTGGTGCCCAAATATTATAAAGCGTTGTAATAATACGTAGGAGCCCAAATAAGACTGCCATATAGTGTCAAGATAACACCATGTAGGATGGAGGACAGAGATTAGGAGGAGATGTAGGGAATGCAGCACTGTGGAGAGCACGGGTAGGATGGTAGACAGAGACGAGGAGGAGATGTAGGGAATGCAGCACTGTGGAGAGCATGGGTAGGATGGTAGACAGAGATGAGGAGGAGATGTAGGGGTGCAGCACTGTAGAGAGCATGGGTAGGATGGTAGACAGAGATGAGGAGGAGATGTAGGGGGTGCAGCACTGTGGAGAGCACGGGTAGGATGGTAGACAGAGACGAGGTGGAGATGTAGGGAATGCAGCACTGTGGAGAGCATGGGTAGGATGGTAGACAGAGATGAGGAGGAGATGTAGGGGTGCAGCACTGTGGAGAGCACGGGTAGGATGGTAGACAGAGATGAGGAGGAGATGTAGGGGGTGCAGCACTGTGGAGAGTACAGGTAGGGTGGTAGACAGAGATGAGGAGGAGATGTAGGGGGTACAGCACTGTGGAGAGCATGGGTAGGATGGTAGACAGAGATGAGGAGGAGATGTAGGAGGTGCAGCACTGTGGAGGGCACGGGTGGGATGGTAGACAGAGATGAGGAGGAGATGTAGGGAATGCAGCACTGTAGAGAGCATGGGTAGGATGGTAGACAGAGATGAGGAGGAGATGTAGGGAATGCAGCACTGTAGAGAGCATGGGTAGGATGGTAGACAGAGATGAGGAGGAGATGTAGGGGATGCAGCACTGTGGAGAGCACGGGTAGGATGGTAGACAGAGATGAGGAGGAGATGTAGGGGATGCAGCACTGTGGAGAGCACGGGTAGGATGGTAGACAGAGACGAGGAGGAGATGTAGGGGATGCAGCACTGTGGAGAGCACAGGTAGGATGGTAGACAGAGACGAGGAGGAGATGTAGGGAATGCAGCACTGTAGAGAGCATGGGTAGGATGGTAGACAGAGATGAGGAGGAGATGTAGGGAATGCAGCACTGTAGAGAGCATGGGTAGGATGGTAGACAGAGATGAGGAGGAGATGTAGGGGTGCAGCACTGTGGAGAGCACAGGTAGGATGGTAGACAGAGACGAGGAGGAGATGTAGGGGGTGCAGCACTGTGGAGAGCACGGGTAGGATGGTAGACAGAGACGAGGAGGAGATGTAGGGAATGCAGCACTGTGGAGAGCATGGGTAGGATGGTAGACAGAGATGAGGAGGAGATGTAGGGGATGCAGCACTGTGGAGAGCACAGGTAGAATGGTAGACAGAGATGAGGGAGGAGATGTAGGGGGTGCAGCACTGTGGAGAGCACGTGTAGGATGGTAGACAGAGATGAGGGAGGAGATGTAGGGGTGCAGCACTGTAGAGAGCATGGGTAGGATGGTAGACAGAGATGAGGAGGAGATGTAGGGGGTGCAGCACTGTGGAGAGCACGTGTAGGATGGTAGACAGAGATGAGGGAGGAGATGTAGGGGTGCAGCACTGTGGAGAGCACAGGTAGGATGGTAGACAGAGATGAGGGAGGAGATGTAGGGGGTGCAGCACTGTGGAGAGCACGTGTAGGATGGTAGACAGAGATGAGGGAGGAGATGTAGGGGTGCAGCACTGTAGAGAGCATGGGTAGGATGGTAGACAGAGATGAGGAGGAGATGTAGGGGGTGCAGCACTGTGGAGAGCACAGGTAGGATGGTAGACAGAGATAAGGAGGAGATGTAGGGGGGTGCAGCACTGTGGAGAGTACAGGTAGGATGGTAGACAGAGATGAGGAGGAGATGTAGGAGGTGCAGCACTGTGGAGAGCACAGGTAGGATGGTAGACAGAGATGAGGGAGGAGATGTAGGGGTGCAGCACTGTAGAGAGCACGTGTAGGATGGTAGACAGAGATGAGGGAGGAGATGTAGGGGTGCAGCACTGTGGAGAGCACAGGTAGGATGGTAGACAGAGATGAGGGAGGAGATGTAGGGGGTGCAGCACTGTGGAGAGCACGTGTAGGATGGTAGACAGAGATGAGGGAGGAGATGTAGGGGTGCAGCACTGTAGAGAGCATGGGTAGGATGGTAGACAGAGATGAGGAGGAGATGTAGGGGGTGCAGCACTGTGGAGAGCATGGATAGGGTGGTAGACAGAGATAAGGAGGAGAGGTAGGGAGTGCAGCACTGTGGAGAGCACGGGTAGGATGGTAGACAGAGATGAGGAGGAAATGAAGGGGTGCAGCACTGTGGAGAGCATGGGTAGGGTGGTGCCTCTATCTCCCAGCGGTACTACCGCATGGTTTACTCCTTACTGCGTCCACACCTACGTGACTTCTTCTCCTACCAGCGGCACTAGTCTGATGAAGGCACAGAGTTGCCGAAATGTCACTTCGCCGCAGCAACCATCTCTGTACGCAAAAAAAACAAGTTGCATCAAAATACGACTTAGCTGGAGTCTTTGTATCTATTGTTAAAGGGGTGGTAACCCTACTCCAGCAGAACATCCACTGAGTGCTACAAGGGCTCTGCTTATATAGGATGGTAGACAGAGATGAGGAGGAGATGTAGGGGCTGCAGCACTGTGGATAGCACAGGTAGTATGGTAGACAGAGATAAGGGGGAGATGTAGGAGGTGCAGCACTGTGAAGAGCACAGGTAGTATGGTAGACAGAGATGAGGAGGAGATGTAGGGGTGCAGCACTGTAGAGAGCACGGGTGGGATGGTAGACAGAGATGAGGAGGAGATGTAGGAGGTGCAGCACTGTGGAGGACACAGGTAGTATGGTAGACAGAGATAAGGGGGAGATGTAGGAGGTGCAGCACTGTGAAGAGCACAGGTAGTATGGTAGACAGAGATGAGGAGGAGTTGTAGGGGGTGCAGCACTGTGGAGAGTACGGGTAGGATGGTAGACAGAGATGAGGAGGAGATATAGGGGGTGCAGCACTGTGGAGAGCACAGGTAGGATGGTAGACAGAGATGAGGGGGAGATGTAGGGGGTGCAGCACTGTGGAGAGCACAGGTAGGATGGTAGACAGAGATGAGGAGGAGATGTAGGGAATGCAGCACTGTGGAGAGCACAGGTAGGGGGGTAGACAGAGATGAGGAGGAGATGTAGGGGTGCAGCACTGTAGAGAGCACGGGTAGGATGGTAGACAGAGATGAGGAGGAGATGTAGGGGGTGCAGCACTGTGGAGAGCACAGGTAGTATGGTAGACAGAGATGAGGAGGAGATGTAGGGGTGTAGCACTGTGGAGAGCACAGGTAGGATGGTAGACAGAGATGAGGAGGAGATGTAGGAGGTGCAGCACTGTGGAGAGTACAGGTAGGATGGTAGACAGAGATGAGGAGGAGATGTAGGAGGTGCAGCACTGTGGAGAGCACTGGTAGGATGGTAGACTGAGATGAGGAGGAGATGTAGGGGGTGCAGCACTGTGGAGAGCATGGGTAGGATGGTAGACAGAGATGAGGAGATGTAGGGGGTGCAGCACTGTGGAGAGTACAGGTAGGATGGTAGACAGAGATGAGGAGGAGATGTAGGAGTGCAGCACTGTGGAGAGCATGGGTAGGATGGTAGACAGAGATGAGGAGGAGATGTAGGGGGTGCAGCACAGTGGAGAGCACAGGTAGGATGGTAGACAGAGATGAGAAGGAGATGGAAGGGGTGCAGCACTGTGGAGAGTACAGGTAGGATGGTAGACAGAGATGAGGAGGAGATGTAGGAGTGCAGCACTGTGGAGAGCATGGGTAGGATGGTAGACAGAGATGAGGAGGAGATGTAGGGGGTGCAGCACTGTGGAGAGTACAGGTAGGATGGTAGACAGAGATGAGGAGGAGATGTAGGAGTGCAGCACTGTGGAGAGCATGGGTAGGATGGTAGACAGAGATGAGGAGGAGATGTAGGAGGTGCAGCACTGTGGAGAGTACAGGTAGGATGGTAGACAGAGATAAGGGAGGATATGTAAGCGTGCAGCACTGTGGAGAGCACAGGTAGGATGGTAGACAGAGATGAGGAGGAGATGTAGGAGGTGCAGCACTGTAGAGAGTACAGGTAGGATGGTAGACAGAGATGAGGAGGAGATGTAGGGGGTGCAGCACTGTGGAGAGCACAGGTAGGATGGTAGACAGAGATGAGGAGGAGATGTAGGAGGTGCAGCACTGTGGAGAGCACAGGTAGGATGGTACACAGAGATGAGGGGGAGATGTAGGGGGTGCAGCACTGTGGAGAATACGGGTAGGATGGTAGACAGAGATGAGGAGGAGATGTAGGGGGTGCAGCACTGTGGAGAGCACAGGTAGTATGGTAGACAGAGATGAGGATGAGATGTAAGGGGTGCAGCACTGTGGAGAGCACGGGTAGGATGGTAGACAGAGATGAGGAGGAGATGTAGGAGGTGCAGCACTGTGGAGAGTACATGTAGGATGGTAGACAGAGATGAGGGGGAGATGTAGGAGGTGCAGCACTGTGGAGAGTACAGGTAGGATGGTAGACAGAGATAAGGAGGAGATGTCGGAGGTGCAGCACTGTGGAGAGTACAGGTAGGATGGTAAACAGAGATGAGGAGATGTAGGGGTGCAGCACTGTGGAGAGCACAGGTAGGATGGTAGACATAGATGAGGAGGAGATGTAGGGGGTGCAGCACTGTGGAGAGTACAGGTAGTATGGTAGACAGAGATGAGGAGGAGATGTAGGGGGTGCAGCACTGTAGAGAGTACAGGTAGGATGGTAGACAGAGATGAGGAGGAGATGTAGGAGGTGCAGCACTGTGGAGAGTACAGGTAGTATGGTAGACAGAGATAAGGAGGAGATGTAGGGGAGCAGCACTGTAGAGAGTACAGGTAGGATGGTAGACAGAGATGAGGAGGAGATGTAGGGGGTGCAGCACTGTGGAGAACACAGGTAGGATGGTAGACAGAGATGAGGAGGAGATGTAGGGGGTGCAGCACTGTGGAGAGCATGGGTAGGATGGTAGAAAGAGAAGAGGAGGAGATGTAGGGGGTGTAGCACTGTGGAGAGCACAGGTAGGATGGTAGACAGAGATAAGGAGGAGATTTAGGGGGTGCAGCACTGTGGAGGGCACGGGTGGGATGGTAGACAGAGATGAGGAGCAGATGTAGGGGGTGCAGCACTGTGAAGGGCACGGGTGGGATGGTAGAGAGAGATGAGGAGCAGATGTAGGGGGTGCAGCAATGTGGAGAGCACAGGTAGGATGGTAGAGAGAGATGAGGAGGAGATGTAGGGGGTGTAGCAATGTGGAGAGCACAGGTAGGATGGTAGACAGAGATGAGGCGGAGATGTAGGGGGTGCAGCAATGTGGAGAGCACAGGTAGGATGGTAGAAAGAGATGCAGGTGTTCTGGGCAATCCTCCAGTTTGCTAATCTCTAAGCCCAGCTATGAATTGCCGAACCCCCTGAAGAAGTCTAAACCAAGATGCCAAAGAGCAGCCCGTGGCCCTTTCCTACATTGCCCAACCCTTCTTGTGTCTAACCCTGTAACGGTCACGTCCACACACACACACAGGGAGAGGGATAGTGACCACTGCGCTCCACCCTCACCCCTGGCCCTGCCTACTTGCCTCATGAGTCCTGATGACAGGGGACAACTGGACGACAGTCCCTAACTTAGGATACGTGCAGGGAAGACAGACAAGACAAAATACGGAACATGAACGGACCGGGTCAGAACCAAGAGAGCTACGCAGTACAAAGGGTTAAGCAAAGAATGGTCAGGAGAAGCCGGGGTCAAATACCAGGAGAGTAGAGAAGTACAAGAGGAGTCCTAAGAGAGTAGTCAGGTGGGAGCCGAGGTACAATACCAGGACGGATGCGCAGTACAGGAGGAGCAGGCAAAGGATCGTCAGGGAACAGGATCAGGTAAGTATTCAGTAGTCCAACAAATAGCCAGGAACCTAGAAATTAACAGGCAACCTGTGGCTAGCAGGCTGCCTGTATTTATAGTGGGGAGTGAGGGTCATGTGACGTGGCCAGCGTCACATGACCGACAGACCAACCAGTCGAGCACCGAGTGATCAGCTCGGCGCTCATGGCAGACTTAGGAGCAGGAGCCACCCAGCAGTAAAGCCGCCCTGGGAATGAGGTCAAACACAGATCCTCATTCCCAAAGCTAAGCAACAGGTCTGCGGGCGATGGGGGACCGAGTGCACCTTCGGAACCCCGTTACAAACCCTCTCATCTTCTCGCCTCATGATGCCTCGGTCTGCGTAACATGGAGCGTCGGTCTTTTCTACAGCAGACAGAACTTCCTATGTTGGCGTAGTCACCCAGACAGTAAGACTAGTGTTTGCTAGGTAAAGTGAATGAACATACCCTGCAAAACCACCCAAGGATGAGCTGCAGGAAGAGAAATACTCATGGATTCTGCACCCCATATGTGAATAGTCATCCTATAGATTCTCCCCAGGTGACTCTTCATGGGTGCGGGTGACCCCTTTAAGTTCTATCCATCCTCCTGCTCCAGAGACCAGTGCTGGTTAATGGTGCAGTGATAGCGGTCTCTTCAACTGTTCTTCATTGTCGGTGACAGTCCCGGCTCCACTGTGTTTTCTGTGTGCACAGCGGCACAGGAGATAAGCGTCACCTGCTGTCATCTACACAGGCTGGGGCCCCTCAACCCTGAAGAGGATCAGAAGATGTCACGAATGCTCATCCTCTGCTTCTCTTCCAACCCGCTGCTCCACTATGGAGGATAAGAGGCTGCTCCACTATGGAGGATAAGAGGCAATCTACAAGAAGGGGCTCTTCACATGATTGAATTAATTATCTCTATCGGTGGCCGGATCCCAAGATGTCATCTGTGCTGTAATCATCTTCTGGAAGCTTCCCAGATCTCTCCTGTATACAAGCAGCTGACAGGTAGCAGAGATCCAAGGAAGCAGAGACTGCAGCAGCCTCACCGAGTTACAAGTCTACTCAGGTGGCAAGAACCTGGGATCACCTTTTTTTGTGAGGCCTCGCGCTGGTGAGGGCCTCGCTCTGGCTCCGGAAAGGGGGCCCGCGGTGGCGGTGGCGACAGGTCACAGGGAGATGAACGCTTCCATTGTGGAAGCGTTCATCTCCATAGTCATCGGTATCGCCGTCCTCAGGACAGCGATACAGATGGAAGTGCTGAGGCAGGGGAGGGAGAGGCCGGTCCAGGCAGTGCGATGACGTCATCGCACCACCTGAGCCGTACAGAGCGGGATACAGGCTGGAAGACGCCTGCATCGCATCGCTGTGTGATGGGGGTAAGTATAAGTGTTTTTTATTTTATACCGGACTTTTACTAGCAAATGGAGGGAGCGGGAGGCACTTGATACTGGCACATGGGGGGAGCGGGAGGCACTTGATACTGGCACATGGGGGAGCGGGAGGCACTTGATACTGGCACATGAGGGTGTTGGGGTTTGGCACTTGATACTGGCACATGCGGGGAGCGGGAGGCACTTGATACTGGCACATGGGGGGGTTGGCACTTGATACTGGCACATGCGGGGAGCGGGAGGCACTTGATACTGGCACATGGGGAGGTTGGCACTTGATACTGGCACATGAGGGGAGCGGGAGGCACTTGATACTGGCACATGGGGGGTTGGCACTTGATACTGGCACATGGTGGAGCGGGAGGCACTTTATACTGGCACATGGGGGTGGGGGGGGTTTGGCACTTGATACTGGCACATGGGGGTTGGCACTTGATACTGGCACATGGGGGGAGGGGGATGCACTTGATACTAGCACATGGGGGTGGGGTTTGGCACTTGATACTGACACATGGGGGAGCGGGAGGCACTTGATACTGGCACATGGGGGGGTTGGCACTTGATACTGGCACATGGGGGGTTTGGCACTTGATACTGGCACATGGGGGGTTGGCACTTGATACTGGCACATGGGGGGTTTGCACTTGATACTGGCACATGGGGGGGTTAGCACTTGATACTGGCACATGGTGGGGTTTGGCACTTGATACTGGCACGTGGGGGGGTTTGGCACTTGATACTGGCACATGGGGGGTTGGCACTTGATACTGGCACATGGGGGGTTTGCACTTGATACTGGCACATGGGGGGGTTGGCACTTGATACTGGCACATGGGGGGTTTGCACTTGATACTGGCACGTGGGGGGGTTTGGCACTTGATACTGGCACATGGGGGGTTGGCACTTGATACTGGCACATGGGGGGGTTGGCACTTGATACTGTCACATGGGGGGCATGGAGGGGCACTTGATACTGGCACATTATTATGGGGCACTATGGGGGCTTCTACTGAGGCCACAAAGAAGGGGTATTTTATATGGGGGCTCTGTGTGGTACTAGTATTATCAGAGGTATTATCTGTTTCTGCAGTATAGTATTGGGGAGCACAGCGGCACAGTATTGGGGGTGGTAGGAGGATTTGTCCAGAAGATGGGAGGATGATGGAAAAGTAGCAAACTAAGATTTTTTTTTTTTGTCAAACCGCAGAGACGAAAAATGGCGACAAAATGGTGTCTGGTCTGAAGGTCTGAAAGGAGAAGACGAGGACAGAGAACATCTACATCAAAGGAGACGTCACTGGATGTAAGAGGTATGGGGCGCTGTATTTCTGTAGTGATGGGGGGGACGTTAAAGTCAGCAAGTGTCGTGGGGGGGGGCCTTATTGTTTTTCGCCCCAGGGGCCCCATTTCACCTAGAACCGGCCCTGGGAGTGACTCTGACAGGGGCCAAATTCAGACGTGTAGACGACTGGGTCAGAGCTTCTCAGCATCTTGTGGGGTGTCCCCGGTTTGTAGTGGTAAGTACTTACCAAATACGGTCCAAGGAGAGACAACAGGGACAGGGTGATGGGCGCCCAAGTCTGGTCCGACCCCGTAGAAGGACTAATGCAGGGCATATTGCAGATGACGTTACTGTGGGCTCTGAAAGATGTCAGGACACAGGACGGCGCCGAGTGGCTGTGGGGTCTTGTAGTAAACAACATTATTGGTTTTAATGTTATGGCTGATCGGTGTATATAATCCCATTATATATATAGTCTATATGAAAACCTTCCTGATTCTCATGTGGTCACCATAAGAGCAGATGGGTTTTGGGCCCTTAAGGGGGTCCTCTCACTTCAGCCAGTGGCATTTATCTAACGTATCACGATTGTCCATATTGCTTCCTTTGGTGGCTAGAATCAAAATTTTTTTTATCACATTATACCCGGCTCGTTTCCATGATTACGACCACCCTGCAATCCATCAGCGGTGGTCATGCTTGCACACTGTAGGAAAAAGCGTGTGCAAGCATGACCACCGCTGCTGGATTGTACGGTGGTCATAACCGTGGAAACAAGCAGTGTATAATGTGATGGAAAAATGAGTCCAGCCAGCAAAGGAAGCAATATAGATACTCACAGCACACTAGGGGGTGGCTTGTATTAACCTCCTCTACATAATAAATGCTATTTGCTGAAGTGAGAGGACCCCTTTAATGATGACATTTCCATGGAGACCATTTATATACAAGACAATATATCATCTAACATCGCACCAGGCACAATGTAACTCTGCAGGACTGAGGCGCTGTAAGGCCTTCTGTACACGCTCAGGTTTTGTTCAGGTTTTCTGATGTCGTTTTGGAGCTAAAACCAGTTGTGGATTCACAAAACAGAAGTATAATCTGCCAGTTAGGTTGGGGCTAGACAGCGACGTGAAGATCGCAATGATTGGGACACGTGGCACAATGCAGCCACAATACATCGGGTACAAAAAATCCAACACTTGGATTATCCGTGGTAGGTCGCAAGTCACATGAGACATAGCCAACATAAACAACGCGTGACTTGTCTGCAACTTTGCTGCAGCGTGGATGTGCTTTTATAGCCGCATCACCTCCAGATGGATGATGAGAAGCCTTTCCGAGAGAGATCCCAAAGGCTAGCTCCCACAGACATTGAAGATGGCAGGAAGCACCTAAGAGGCCTGTTGAACACTGGAGTTATCATCGAGTCAAGCAACCCCTATGCTTCTCCCTTGGTAATCGCTCGGAAGAAGAATGGACATATCCGACTGTCTGTGGATTACGGGACTCTGAACAAGCACACGGTCCCTGACAACTAAACCATGCCCAAGATTGATGAAGCTTTGGATTGCTTACAGGGCAGCCAGTGGTTTACTGTGTTGGATATCCGGAGTGACTACTAGAAGATATATATGAGTAAAGAGGATCAAGAGAAGACCGGTAATGGGTTCTACCAGTACCAGAGGATGCCCCAAGGAGTTAAGGCTGCTCCCAACACCATCCAAAGGTGCATAGATAAGGTGATGGTAGACATGAACCTCCTGGAAGTACTTGTCTACTTAGATGACTTGATCGTATTTGGGCAAACCCTGGAAGAGCACAACCAGAGACTTCAAGGTGCTGGATCGGCTAAAAAAAAAACTGGGCTTAAGTTATCCCTTAACAAATGTCGGTTCTGCCAGAAGGCTGTGAAACATGTGAGACACATCATCTCTACAGACCCAAAGTGGAAGCTATGGTTCAATGGCCCAAGCCTAACAAGTTCTTTTCAAGGATTCTGTGGGTACTACCGAAGATTTGTGCCACAGTATTCAAAGATTGTGAAGCCTCTAACTTCTTTCACCCAGGGGTATTCTCCCCCAAGAGGGACCACTAATTCCAAGAAGACCACTTGGCAGGCGTACTTCAAGGTAAACGAGCCGTTTGGAGAAAGGTTGGGCGCCTGCTTGCGATAAAGGATTTGAGAAGCTGAAGTCCTGCCCAACACAGGCCCCGGTGTTGGCTTATGCCGACCCCAACAAGCCATATGTACTGCATCTGGATGATTCCTTTAAGGGGCTCAGAGCTGTCCTATATAAGGAACATAATGGCTCTCTGTGACCAGTCTACTACATTAGTCAAGGGCTGACTAAGCGCAACTACCCAGTGCATAAGCTGGAGTTCCGAGCACTGAAGTGGACAGTAGTGGACAAGCTACATGACTACCTCTGTGGGGTGCATTTTGAAGCCTATACCGATAACAATCCCCTGACCAACATGAGAACCACAGCCAAGCTGGATGCTATGGGATACCAGTGATTTGCCTCACTGGCGGTGTATGATTTCAACTTGAAGTACCGTCCAGGAGCCACCAACATCGATGCTATCCCATCTGCCCCTATCCCATCTGCCATGGATAGAGGTTCCAGCCCCTGAAGTGAAAGCCATGTGTTGCCAACATCAAATCAAGACTGTCCTCAAACGTGGCAGTGTCAGATTCTTAGGTGTTTCAGCGAAAGCCCTTCCACCCTTGTTATCCCATCTTACTCAGGTGAATGCTGAGTCTCTGCCTCAATTGACCAAAGACCAAATAGAGAAGGCCCAACAGGCAGATCCATCTGTGGGGGTGGTCCACTGGTCGGTAAAAAGGGGCCTGAGAGGAGTGCTCTGAAGAAAGAAGAGTCCATCTTGCTTGCCCGCCATGTTGAGTTCCCAGAAGTGGGAATGGGCTCACCAAATGGCGGACTGGAGAGCTCTGAAGACAGCTGCTGCTTTCCGCTTGTTATGGTCCCGAAGGCTCTGCATGATGATCATGTGCATCTTGGGGTTAAGAAGATAACTGGTCATGTGGCAGACAGATTCAACTAGCCAAGAATGGAAGACGACATTGAGGGTTACTACAAGTTCTGTGCACAGTGTATTCTTAGAAAGACTCTGCCCAGTCGATCAGCCCCTCTTGTCAACATCACCAGTGAGGGCCCGCTAGTGTGCATTGATTTCCTCTCTATTGAGCCTGATGAGGGTAATGTCAGTAATGTATTGGGGGTCATTGAAACGTCACCCGTTATGCCCAAGCCTATTCCACCAAAGATCAGCGGGCAGTCACTGTGGCTAAAACATTGTGGGAGAAGTTCTTTGTAGATTATGGACTGCCAGCCCACATCCACAATAATCAAGGAAGAAACTTTGAGAGCCCGCTGATTAAAGAGTTGCGTAAGATCTGCAGTATCAAGTAGTCTAGAACCACACTTTTCTACCCTCAAGGGGATCCTCAACCAGAAAGGTTCAACCAGACCCTTCTCAACATGTTGGGCAATCTAGACCCCAAGCAAAAAGGACTCTGGAGCCAGCACATAAATCAGCTAGTTCATGCTTACAAATGCACCAAAAATAAGTTGACTGGGTACTCCCTTTACTTCTTCATGTTCGGGAGGGAAGCATGACTACCAGTAGATATAAGTTTCACAGTATCACCTGACCAATCATCTGGGAAGACCTATCTGAAGTATGTGTCTCAGTTAAAGGAGGTATTGAGATTGGCTGACCAGGCTTCTGGTCAATCAGGAAGGCGAAACAAGAACCGGTATGACCGCAAAGTCAGACAGCAGGTTCTGCAGCCTGAGGATACAGTCCTCATTCAACAGCCAAGCCTTCACAGAAAATACAAGCTTGCTGATCGGTAGCGTCCATGTAACGGTCATGTACACACACACACAGGGGGGAGGGAAGTGACCACTGCGCTCCACCCTCACCCCTGGCCCTGCCTACTTGCCTCGCGAGTCCTAATGACAGGGGACAACTGGACGGCAGTCCCTAGCTTGGAATAAGTGCAGGGATGACAGACAGACAAACAACAGAACGTGAACGGACCGAGTCAATACCAGGAAAGCTGCAAAGTACAAATGGAGCAAGCAGAGAATTGTCAGGAGAAGCCGGGGTCATAAATACCAGGAGAGTCGTGAAGTACCAAAGGAGTCAGCAGAGGATCGTCAGGAGTTCAGCAGGGGGTCAGTATGCCAGGAAAGACAAAATCAGATTGCCTGTTTAAATAGGGAGCTAGAGGGGTCATGTGACGTGGCCAGCGTCACATGACTTCACACAGACTACACAGCCGAGCACCGAGTGATCAGCTCAGTGCTCAGCCCTAAAACCATTAGCATGAATGCAGATAGATGCACGCATAGTATTATCAGGAGCGTGGGTGACGCTGGACGCACTGATGATGCGCGCGTGCTCTGGTTGTGCCCGCCTCCTAGACGGCGCCGTGACAGTCCAGAACCCTATGTGCTGGTGGAAAAGCTACCTGGTGTTCCAGCATACATAGTGAAGCCTGAGAGTGGAGTTAGGACTATCGAGAGCATCTGTTACTTGTGGGTCAGACTGTCCGATGGCAACAGTTACAAACAGATGGATCTAAGTCAACCCCTCAGCCTCCGAGGAGGAGTCATTGCTACCACTGAGGGATTAATCCAAGTGTTCCTCCCGAAGGAAGTGACAGTGATTAAAATAATGAATGGGGTCATCTAGACTATGGATGGGGAAACAGCCCCAGGCTGTTTGTTAAGGACAGTCTGGATCAGTCACTTGATGTGGACTATCTAGAAGAATCCAGTTCAAAATTCAGCTCGCCCTGTCCCCATTTGGGGGAGAATTCAGAGGAGATGCAGCCTCCAGATGAAGAAATAGCCATGGTGGAGTCAAAAACCATGGGTCAAGGAGGATGCTTCCATAGTACACATTCATCCCAGACAGGATCCTAGGCCCCAATAATGCTAACCTATGAATGAATGGGGCATGTTACGGAGGTCCCCAGAGTGATACATCCACATTTCATTAACATGTGGCCGTATTTCTCCCTATATTCTGGCCTATATGGTGTGTGTGTGTGTGTGTGACTGGTTGTGGTGGTAGTCAGGGTGTTTTCCTGCATGGTTGCATTTCAGATGTCTTCACGTGGTGCTTGACCACCAGCTGTGACTCACTAGGTGTACAGTGTAACCCCTGCAGATAAAGGAGTGGTTCGAGTGGATGCTGCTGCTGCCAATTACAAGCAGGGACTAACAGCAACAGCACAGCACAGTCCTGACAGCTTCTGTATAAGAAGAGAAAGGTCAGCTGCTGCATTAACCCTTCAGCACAGTCCAGACAACTCCTGTATATGAAGGACAGCTCCTGTGAACGAAGAGAAAGCACAGCTGCTGCATTAACCCTTCAGCACAGTCCAAACAGCTCCTGTATGAGAAACGAAAGCTCAGCTGCTGCATTACCCCTACAGCACAGCCCAGACAGCTCCTGTATGAGAAGAGAAAGCTCAGCTGCTGCATTAACCCTACAGTACAACCCAGACAGTCCCTGTATGAGAAGAGAAAACTAAGCTGCTGCATTACCCCTACAGCACAGCCCAGACAGCTCCTGTATGAGAAGAGAAAGCTCAGCTGCTGCATTAACCCTACAGTACAACCCAGACAGCTCCTGTATGAGAAGAGAAAGCTCAGCTGCTGCATTAACCCTACAGTACAACCCAGACAGCTCCTGTATGAGAAGAGAAAACTCAGCTGCTGCATTACCCCTACAGCACAGCCCAGACAGCTCCTGTATGAGAAGAGAAAACTCAGCTGCTGCATTAACCCTACAGTACAGCCCAGACAGCTCCTGTATGAGAAGAGAAAGCTCAGCTGCTGCATTAACCCTACAGTACAACCCAGACAGCTCCTGTATGAGAAGGGAAAGCTCAGCTGCTGCATTACTCCTACAGCACAGCCCAGACAGTCCCTATATGAGAAGAGAAAGCTCAGCTGCTGCATTTCCCCTACAGAACAGCCCAGACAGCTCCTGTATGAAAAGAGAAAGCTCAGCTGCTGCATTAACCCTACAGTACAGCCCAGACAGCTCCTGTATGAGAAGAGAAAGCTCAGCTGCTGCATTAACCTTTCAGCACAGCCCAGACAGCTCCTGTATGAGAAGAGAAAGCGCAGCTGCTGCATTAAAGTTTCAGCACTGCCCAGACAGCTCCTGTATGAGAAGAGAAAGCTCAGCTGCCGCATTACCCCTACAGCATAGCACAAACAGCTACTGTGTGAGAAGAGAAAGCCTAGCTGCTGCATTAACCCTACAGCACAGCACAGACAGCTCCTATATGAGAAGAGAAAGCTCAGCTGCTGCATTACCCCTACAGCACAGCACAGACAACTCCAGTATGAGAACAGAAAGCTCAGCTGCTGCATAAACCCTACAGTACAACCCAGCCAGTCCCTGTATGAGAAGAGAAAACTAAGCTGCTGCATTACCCCTACAGCACAACCCAGACAGCTCCTGTATGAGAAGAGAAAACTCAGCAGCTGCATTACCCCTACAGCACAGCCCAGACAGCTCCTGTATGAGAAGATAAAGTTCAGCTGCTGCATTAAACCTACAGCACAACCAAGACAGCTCCTGTATGAGAAGGGAAAGCTCAGCTGCTGCATTACCCCTACAGCACAGCCCAGACAGTCCCTGTATGAGAAGAGAATGCTCAGCTGCTGCATTAACCCTACAGTACAGCCCAGACAGCTCCTGTATGAGAAGAGAAAGCTCAGCTGCTGCATTAACCTTTCAGCACAGCCCAGACAGCTTCTGTATGAGAAGAGAAAGCGCAGCTGCTGCATTAACCTTTCAGCACAGTCCAGACAGCTCCTGTATGAGAAGAGAAAGCTCAGCTGCCGCATTACCCCTACAGAATAGCACAAACAGCTACTGTGTGAGAAGAGAAAGCCCAGCTGCTGCATTAACCCTACAGCACAGCACAGACAGCTCCTATATGAGAAGAGAAAGCTCAGCTACTGCATTAACCCTACAGTACAGCCCAGACAGTCCTTGTATGAGAAGATAAAGTTCAGCTGCTGCATTAACCCTTTAGCACAGTCCAGACAGCTCCTGTGTGAGAAGAGAAAGCTCAGCTGCTGCATTACCCCTACAGCACAGCACAGACAGTCCCTGTATGAGAAGATAAAGCGCAGCTGCTGCATTACCCCTACAGTACAGAACAGACAGCTCCTGTATGAGAATAGAAAGCTCAGCTGCTGCATTAACCCTTCACCACAGTCCAGACAGCTCCTGTATAAGAAGAGAAAGCTCAGCTGCTACATTAACCCTACAGCACAGCCCAGACAGTCCGTGTATGATAAGAGAAAGCTCAGCTGCTGCATTAACCCTACAGTACAACCCAGACAGTCCCTGTATGAGAAGAGAAAGCTCAGCTGCTGTATTAACCCTACAGTACAGCTTAGACAATCCTTGTATGAGAAGATAAAGTTCAGCAGCTGCATTAACCCTACAGTACAGCCCAGACAGTCCCTGTATGAGAAGAGAAAGTTCAGCTGCTGCATTAACCCTACAGCACAGCCCAGACAGTCCTTGTATGAGAGGATAAAGTCCAGCTGCTGCATTAACCCTACAGTACAACCCAGACAGTCCCTGTATGAGAAGAGAACGTTCAGCTGCTGCATTAACCCTACAGCACAGCCCAGACAGTCCCTGTATGAGAAGAGAAAGTTCAGCTGCTGCATTAACCCTACAGCACAGCCCAGACAGTCCCTGTATGAGAAGATAAAGTTCAGCTGCTGCATTAACCCTACAGTACAGCCCAGACAGTCCCTGTATGAGAAGAGAAAGTTCAGCTGCTGCATTAACCCTACAGCACAGCCCAGACAGTCCTTGTATGAGAAGATAAAGTTCAGCTGCTGCATTAACCCTACAGCACAGCCCAAACAGTCCCTGTATGAGAAGAGAAAGCTCAGCTGCTGTATTAACCCTAGAGTACAGCCCAGACAGTCCCTGTATGAGAAGATAAAGTTCAGCTGCTGTATTAACCCTACAGTACAGCCCAGACAGTCCCTGTATGAGAAGAGAAAGCTCAGCTGCTGTATTAACCCTACAGTACAGCCCAGACAGCTCCTGTATGAGAAGATAAAGCTCAGCTGCTGCATTAACCCTTCAGCACAGCCCAGACAGTCCCTGTATGAGAAGATAAAGCTCAGCTGCTGCATTAACCCTACAGTACAGCCCAGACAGTCCCTGTATGAGAAGAGAAAGCTCAGCTGCTGCATTAACCCTACAGTACAGCCCAGACAGTCCCTGTATGAGAAGATAAAGCTCAGCTGCTGCATTAACCCTTCAGCACAGCCCAGACAGCTCCTGTATGAGAGAAGAAAGCTCAGCTGCTGCATTACCCTTACAGCACAGCCCAGACAGTCCCTGTATGAGAAGAGAAAGCTCAGCTGCTGCATTAACCTTTCAGCACAGCCCAGACAGTCCCTGTATGAGAAGATAAAGCTCAGCTGCTGCATTAACCCTACAGTACAGCCCAGACAGTCCCTGTATGAGAAGAGAAAGCTCAGCTGCTGCATTAACCCTACAGTACAGCCCAGACAGTCCCTGTATGAGAAGATAAAGCTCAGCTGCTGCATTAACCCTTCAGCACAGCCCAGACAGCTCCTGTATGAGAAGAGAAAGCTCAGCTGCTGCATTACCCTTACAGTACAGCCCAGACAGTCCCTGTATGAGAAGAGAAAGCTCAGCTGCTGCATTAACCTTTCAGCACAGTCCAGACAGCTCCTGTATGAGAAGATAAAGCTCAGCTGCTGCATTACCCTACAGTACAGCCCAAACAGTCCCTGTATGAGAAGAGAAAGCTCAGCTGCTGCACTAACCCTACAGTACAGCCCAGACAGTCCCTGTATGAGAAGAGAAAGTTCAGCTGCTGCATTAACCCTACAGTACAGCCCAGACAGCTCCTGTATGAGAAGAGAAAGCCCAGCTTCTGCATTAACCCTACAGTACAGCCCAGACAGCTCCTGTATGAGAAGAGAAAGCTCAGCTGCTGCATTAACCCTACAGTACAGCCCAGACAGTCCCTGTATGAGAAGAGAAAGCTCAGCTGCTGCATTAACCCTACAGCACAGCCCAGACAGTCCCTGTATGAGAAGAGAAAGCTCAGCTACTGCATTAACCCTACAGCCAAGCCTGCATCCCAGGAGGATCTTGCCCCTGACTCCACTACCATCCAAGCTTCTGAACGCTGCAGCCTCCAGCTGGTTCTTGGGCAGGACAATCATAAGTGCACCAACATTAGCGTGCCAACTTTTCCTGCAATCAGGCCCCATTGTTTGGACTGTGTTAATTGTTAGACAGTAGGGTACAGTAAGCTGAGTGCTAGGAGTTATACCGTCCTTATCTTCCAAAGGAGAGTATGTGTGCTCACCATCACTGCTTACTGTTACAGATAGCCCACCCCCCTCACCAGGGGTTTTCCTTCAGGGCCCTTTACACTGGCTGAGAATTGAAAAGATTCATATGAACGCGCGTTAGTGATGATCTGGTGGTGTAAATGCACCGCCAATTACCCGATAAACCAGCAAAATGCTCATTGGAAATTGGATCGTTAGTGCAGCACAAAAATCCTTGTTTCCCGACAGCAGATAGCGCTGTGTAAACACGACCTTCTGCCGGGTAACAACGAGTGTATGGGGAAGAGCGATAACATTAGCAAAAAGTGACTCTATTCCGAGTACAGTCATTTTTCAACTACTTTTACGTCTAAAACTGGTGTAAATGCAAGTAAATATGCGGCAGGCACTGGTACGGCCCCGGCCTGACCCCTGACACATACCCACCTCTCTCTCGACACTCCCAAATGACGGGAATGGCAGAAAAATGCCCATGCAACATGTTCCAAGGCATTAAAAAAGTCACAAAACTAGCTCTGACCTAGGTGCACCTCAGCTCGGCCTTCTCACCGATCACTGAGCACAGCAACCGTCCATCTGATAGCAGCTGTGCTTGGTGAGCTGAGAGAAGGCCACGGCTCTACTGCGAGCACCGGTGCCATCTCAAACAACTGATTGGCGGCGGTCCCGGGCATAGGACAGTATAAAGGACTCGGAAATGCCCTTTAAATGAAAAGCATTATGTTTGGAAAAATGGAAACCCTGCATCCAGCATCAAAAGCTTATCCCATCTGTGACAGGTGGTGCTGGTAGGATCATGGTTTGGGCCTGTTCTGCTGCATTTATGTAATGCCCCAGAGGTACATTAACACTTCTGCACCCTGCTACTGTCTCCTATGGTTAACCACGTGCCATCCTATGTATTAATTTCCACGTCCTGCAAAATGTGTATTCATATCTCCTATAGGAGTCACGTGAGACGTCACGTTAGAGACTCCATACCACGTGGGACGCCGCATTGGGTAAGAACGGCAGGAGAACAGAGCTGAGGATCCAGCGTGTGACGGAAGGTGGTAAGGTATATCCTTTACTACTAGTACTACCTGGTCATCCTGCCGGGGAAGCGGGACATATCCTGGAGACTTGGGATATTGCACAGTGCCGACATTACATTGCCGGCAAGAGTTCGTCCTTTCATCTGGTTCTATTGAAGCCCATTGTTGAGCTATAGACAAGGACTGCCATCTACAGATTGCCGATATCCCTTGCGATCGTTTGCGATCAGAGGTGTATTGGGACTTAAGGTCCAGATTCATCTGACACATTGTTTTACTGCATGTACATTGTTTTATTTCATGTATATTTTTATTGTTAGTATTAACTGGCTCACCATATTAAATATTCGATTTATATAGCGCTGGCTGTCATTTCCCGAATTTTGGAGTGCCCCTCATCATTTATTGTTACTTACTATATCTCCTATTTTGCAACTGTTTGTGTTCTCATGTAATGTGCCTGGTTTACCAGCAGATGGTGGCAAACATGGCAGAGCTACAGGTACCTAGAGTGGAACCTTCCTTTCCATTCGAACCCTCCTTTGTGATGTGGTGGGCATTTTCCCCACTTGCTGCAGGGAGGGTGGAGTTCTAGTTAGAAGTGAGTTCAGCTTACCCCCTGCTAGGGGAAGGTTGCAGTTTACCCCCTGATAGGGGAAGGCAGCAGGTGCACGTCCCTGTTGGACGAGCCCTGTCTAGGCCAGCTGGAGCACCTTCAGCTCAGCTGGACATGGAGGCAGAAGCTGGAAGCCTCTAAAGCCAGGAGTAAAGTTCCCTGGACAAATCTAGAGACAGACCAGATTACAAAGTGAAGGACAACATAAAGAAGAAGCTGAGTTATATAGCCAGCCTGTCAGTACAGCAGAGCCAGAGAGCCGCAGATGTAGTAGAGAGGAGTTTCCCTGCCACAGTTAATGCCAAAGCCTGCTGGAAACCAAGTTAAAGCCTGAGACTGTTTGGAGAAACGTTTATTGAGAGTAAAGCTGTTATCAACTTCATCACAAGGTCTGGACTCAATTTATTTCTTCATCCCACAATTCAACTACTCTCTTTGTCTGCTATTCAGGTAGGAGCACCGTGACACGTCCACAACACCTACGCTACGCATTCCTACACCTGGATACCATATACCACATCACAAAAAGGGGCCCTGTGCCCTTGTTGCTTCATGGCAACTGGCGTCACGACAACCAACACTTATCTCTGGCGGACACCTCCTCCGCTGCATTTGGAGTCACAAACAGGATAGATCTGTGTGCCTTTTGATTATATAGCCTACCGGATGTACTAAAATCCCTTTAAAAATGACTTTAATACGTTTGTTACGAAGCAGCAGGCGCAAAACTGTGCGCACCTGTATCCAAAGGGTTAATCCGCCATTTTTTACCAGCAATGGCGCAGTTTCTTCCAGTCAGCACAGGAAAGTAGAGGAATGCCTTTATCTAGAGCGGGAAAGTCTAGCCCTGCCCACAGGGAGCGATGTTACAGTACAAGGAGAGGAAGTGGAAGCTGCTCCCTTAAAGCCCATCTTTCATCACCAGTCGACATGGCCAGTGAGAGCAAGAACAAGATGGGGCTCCAGATGCCAGACTGCAGCAACATGTGCTGCGGCGATGAGCTTCCAGAGTCGCGCGCTACCGAGCCCGAGGTATGGGTATCCTAGATCATCCGGAGATCCAAGCTGGGGTCCGGAGCTTTCCCTGTGCTGGCGCGGCGGAGGCGGCAGGAGTTACCACTCCGCCGCCCAGGAAGCGAGGTACGTTTGAAGGCCTCAACCCAGTTGTGCCTAAAGAGGCGACGACCCATGCTATAAACATGTAGAAATACAAGCGAGCCATCGAGGACTGGGCCAATCCGAGTGTGGGACAGGCCGCAGCCTCGAGATCCTCTCCTAGAGCGGAGGAAGGGCTCAGTGGTGTGGTTCTCGGTCCAGCGAGGCAGTGGTTTCCTCCTGGATGAAAAAACTGTTGGGAGAGCTCTTCGTGGGACGTCGCTCCGTGAAGCATCACTACCTACCACAGGCAAGACACAGCCTCTACAAGGGGGACGTGGTGGAATACACCCCCATGCAACCTCTCCAAGGTCCATTTGCCGTTGCTGTGGTCCTAATGGAAAAGCCCCTGGTACCTCTGACAGCACCGGAGACATGGCCGGATAACCCAGCTGGAACTGGACAGGTGCACTGTCTGCAGGATACGGAAGATGGAGCGCTGTGCTTCGGGGAAAAACCTCAACCGGAGCCTCTAATGCCGGGACTGCCTGCGCCCCTAACAATCTGTCAGCAGAAGGCAGGTATGGCCAACTCTTCCTTTGTCTTTAGCCCTACAGTGGTGTCATACCAGCTGCCGTGGAAGTCACAGCCACTGTTGAGGAGGGTCAACCCGGAGCTACCCTTAAGACCACCCGGAGAGGAGACCTACCTACCGGCCCCCATCCAGCCGGTGATCCTCGTCCCCTTCGTGATGGTAGGAGCATCCGCCCCTGTGAAGCAAAAGGTCATGGCGGCAATGAGGAGTGTCACCACCTGGACCATACCCAGAAGTGACAGCAGGTGTCGCCAGAACACCACGGTAGCTGCCAGGATGGACTATCAGAGGCAGGACAGACCTCTCATTCACCTCAGCAGCAGCTCTAGCAGCGAGGAGGATCTGAGGTCCTTCCTCTAAGGAGCCTCTTTCAGCATCATCTTTATCTAAAGAACCAGTAACTTCTGGGAACCACTTTGTGGACTGGACCTGAAGGGTGAGGGCCTGTTGGCATTGTATCTGTTTTTACGTTTCAGATTGCCCTTGTTTTTGCCCTCACCCGGATGGCCATGTTAGTCAGGACTCCCCCCAATTATCAGCTAAATCCAAGTTGCGTACGGTTGCGCACCGATTCCCTTTTCCCCCCTTTTCAGGTAATTAGGGAGCCCCTTTTCAAAAAGGTTCTCATTACCTGTGCTGCTATTCTTATACCCATGTGGATTACAAATATTCTATTGCTACCTCATGTAGATTACAAATGACTTTATTACCCCATGTGGATTACAAATAATGACATTACGTTATTTCCCATGGTTTACAAAGGACTCTGTTGCACTTAAAGTTCCAGTTCCGTGCACTTTATCTACAAGCACTGAAGAAAGGACTCAAATGTGATTTTATTAGATTATTGCACTACCTGATTGCGTTGAATATGTGCCTTAAATAATTGCCTTATCTATTTTGCACCATTTCTGCACTAACCTTTAAAAGTGTACTGTACCCATTGTGTGTTCTTTTGCAGGTGCCACAATGTGACCTATGCACTTGTGGCGAAACCAACCTCGCCACTGGGTTTTGGAGGGGCCTGGCTACCAGCCTCTTGCCCCAGGATTATGGGCCCTCTCATCAGCCAGGCTTCCTTTGTTCACAAAGTACTTGTACTAAATTGAACCCCTGGTCTAATTCGTGCCATTTTGGGATGTTAAATGTCTATGTGTATTGAAAAGGGTGGGACATTGTATATGTTGAGTAGTGAGGTCTGTTCCATTGTCTCTCTGTGTGTATTGGCGATGTCCTTTGTCCTGAGAGATAATTGAATTACTCTCGGTTGTCTCCAGGACATAAGACATTGTGTATTCTCCTGCCTGAGGTGATTACATCAACCCAGTGTGAGGTAATGGTATCGCAGGCAGAGGGGAGGATTTTGTATGGGAATGTCTGAGTGTATTGTACGTGGTTATTGGCTGTTTTTACAAAACCCTTTGGGTGGTAACCTTGTTGTAAAATGTGTATAAATCAATGCTTGTGTGTTAAAATAAAGAGTTCCTGTTTTACCCTTCATCATGTTGAGGCTGGTGTTTGGGTAACTGATCGACACTGGGGATTGCTATACGCTGGAGATTTGCTATACTCCCCTGGCTATAACTACTAGCTCTTGTAAGAGCTGTTCCTGCTCTCGGGATTTAGGAGAGGTTCACCCACTGGAGCCTGGAGCCTTGTCGTAGGTCCAGGGGGGTAGGAGACGGTAAGGCCTCAACCAAGCTTCGGCGGTTCGTGGGGTCTGCAGTGCTTATGGTGTCAAGTGGAGTGCTTGGAGTCCTCGGGAAGCACTAGGAGCATCCATCGACGGAGGTACCCGGTTGGGGTGCTAGGAGATCCGTTACATTGGTGGCAAGCAGTAGGATGGCGTCCTAGTGTGAGGAGAAGCAGCTCGGAGACACCGTTCGTGGAGTATATTGAGGGCAACGCTAGTATCCGTACAGCGCCCCTGGATACAGCAGGATGGAATCAACTAGTCTTCGGACAGTGTTCTATGACGAGGAGGAGGAGGCAGCCGCAGACTACAGGGATGCAGACAGAAAGGAAGTCTGGTATGATGCCCTGGAAAATGCCCAACGGCGGCGAGGTGAGAGTCTCCCCAGTTATCAGCAGCAGCTACAGAAGCGTGTGGCGATGCGGATGGATCTCTTGGGAGAGAAGGCCCTGGATGACTGGGTAACAGAGCTCCAGAGCCTGGTATGTAAGGAGCTTTGGCTAGAGGACACTTACCAGGCCCTAAGGTGGCATGTCATTCAACATTCCCCCTGGGCAGCTGAGCATGACAAGCCAGAGGGAGAGGAGTTTTATGGTCCTGGCTTGTTATGGGAGTCCTTTGCAGAGCCTGACTTCAGGAGCCCTGCAAGGTCCAGACTTCAGAACATCTTCTACGAGAGGGAGGCTAGGCAGGATTGGGATGACCCCCACGAGGTAGAGAAAGACCTGGCTCCCCTAGCAACCCTGGAGTGGGAACTGGAGCAGGACTACCGAGATCTCTTCCACTCCATTGAGAGGGCTCAGGGAGAGAGCAGAGTGTCAGACTCAGGTCCAGAGCCCTTCAGCTGGGAGGATATTGTGGAGGTTTACTGGGAAGACCCGACTGAAGTATCCCCTGCTTCAGTACCAGCTACACAGGTAGGGGACCTCATAGACTGGTCTTGGGGGGAACCCCATATGGCAGGTGGAGATGGGAACGAGATCTCTCCACCGGCCCTACAGGGATGCTGGGCAGTCGGCCCAGATCCCCAACGGCAGCCGGAGTTTCAGGGAGTAGGGACAATTGGTCCTGCTCCCCAGCGGCAGTATGTTTTGCAGGGAGAGGAGAGCATTGTCTCCATTCCCCAGCGGCAGTGTACTTTGAAGGGAGAGGAGACAACCGGTCTCTCTCCCCAACCACAGGGGGACAGCACCCCTAACTCCAATGGTGCAGATGGGACCGCAGTCTCTGCACCAGGCCTACCGGGATGCTGGACGGCCGGTACAGATTCCCCACCAACCCCACAGGAATGCCAGGAGGAGAAGGTAAGCGATCCCTCCTCTCCACAGCAGATCCACAACAAGGTCCTGGGGGTAGGATTCCCTGACCCCATCCCAGCGGAAGAGCTGGCATCTGGGCAGAGCGCAGTTGGTCTCTGCCCTCCTCTATCCTCTTCTCCAGAGGCTGACTCCATACCGGCTTCCCCAGCGGAAGAGCTGGCATCTGGGCAGAACACAGTTGGCCACTGCCCTCCCCTATCCTCTTCTCCAGAGGCTGACTTCCCACAGGCTACCCCAGCGGAAGAGCTGGCATCTGGGTAGAGCGCAGTCGGCCTCTGCCCTCCCCTATCCTCTTCTCCAGAGCCGGACTTCCCACAGGCTACCCCAGCGGAAGAGCTGGCATCTGGGCAGAGCGCAGTCGGCCTCTGCCCACCAGGTACCTACAGAGAACAACAAGGAAGCAAGGAGTAGCAGATGCCCCCTCAACAGCTGGGGACATACAGAACAGAGCCAGGCCCCAGAATTCAACAAGTCCAGTATTGGGTTGTGGTTGGACTGCCAGACTAACTCAGGTACTGACCGTGAGGTCAGGTATCTGGTTAGTCTTCCCTGGGAGGGGGAGATGTGTGGCGAAACCAACCTCGCCACTGGGTTTTGGAGGGGCCTGGCTACCAGCCTCTTGCCTCAGGATTATGGGCCCTCTCATCAGCCAGGCTTCCTTTGTTCACAAAGGACTTGTACTAACTTGAACCGCTGGTCTAATTCGTGCCATTTTGGGATGTTAAATGTCTATGTGTATTGAAAAGGGTGGGACATTGTATACGTTGAGTAGTGAGGTCTGTTCCATTGTCTCTCTGTGTGTATTGGCGATGTCCTTTGTCCTGAGAGATAATTGAATTACTCTCGGTTGTCTCCAGGACAGAAGACATTGTGTATTCTCCTGCCTGAGATGATTACATCAACCCAGTGTGAGGTAATGGTATCGCAGGCAGAGGGGAGGATTTTGTATGGGAGTGTCTGAGTGTATTGTACGTGGTTATTGGCTGTTTTTACAAAACCCTGTGGGTGGTAACCTTGTTGGAAAATGTGTATAAATCAATGCTTGTGTGTTAAAATAAAGAGTTCCTGTTTTACCCTTCATCATGTTGAGGCTGGTGTTTGGGTAACTGATCGACACTGAGGATTGCTATACGCTGGAGATTTGCTATACTCCCCTGGCTATAACTACTAGCTCTTGTAAGAGCTGTTCCTGCTCTCGGGATTTAGGAGAGGTTCACCCACTGGAGCCTGGAGCCTTGTCGTAGGTCCAGGGTGGGTAGGAGACGGTGAGGCCTCAACCAAGCTTTGGCGGTTGGTAGGGTCTGCAGCGCTTACGGTGTCAAGTGGAGTGCTTGAAGTCCTCGGGAAGCACTAGGAGCATCCATCGACAGAGGTACCCGGCCGGGGTGCTAGGAGATCCGTTACAGCACTTTTTGTATGGACTATGAACTTTATACCCTTAGCCAGATAGTCAGCACCTTACTTCTTTGCTTTTATGGACTGCCTCTGAGGACATCTGGTACTACACAAGCAGGTCTTACATCGCTATTGCTCATATAGACTGCCTCTGAGGACATTAAATGCTAATGGTTCTTATGTGACCTTGATTGTATCTATCACCTCTCACATTACTGGCACGTGGTTCTCCACAGTTTCCACATCGCTTATTCACAATAGTGCCATCTGTCCACTCACCATACACTTTCACCACAACAGCAGGAGAACAGTTCACACTGTGCAATGTCAGAAAATCCACCACCCAGGGCCCGAAAGCCAAAATCAGCCCTGCTTGCAAATCTGATAAATCACCCCTTTTACCCATGACAGCAAAGAGGGCTATGTGTGCAGAGAGGCTATCACACTTCTTATATACCCACTGAGGGATATGTGCAGACAGCCTATCACACCCCTTATATACCCACTGAGGGATATGTGTGCAGACAGCCTATCACACACCTTATATACCCGAGGGATATGTGTGCAGACAGCCTATCACACACCTTATATACCCGAGGGATATGTGTGCAGACAGCCTATCACACACCTTATATACCCGAGGGATATGTGTGCAGACAGCCTATCACACACCTTATATACCCGAGGGATATGTGTGCAGACAGCCAATCACACCCCTTAAAACCCACCGAGGGATATGTGTGCAGACAGCCTATCACACACCTTATATACCCACCGAGGGATATGTGTGCAGACAGCCTATCACACCTTATATACCCACCGAGGGATATGTGTGCAGACAGCCTATCACACCTTATATACCCACCGAGGGATATGTGTGCAGACAGCCTATCACACCTTATATACCCACCGAGGGATATGTGTGCAGACAGCCTATCACACTTTATATACACACCGAGGGATATCTGTGCAGACAGCCTATCACACACCTTATATACCCACTGTTGGATATGTGTGCAAATAGCCTATCACATCTTATATACCCACCGAGGGATATGTGTGCAGACAGCCTATCACACACCTTATATACCCACCGAGGGATATGTGTGCAGACAGCCTATCACACACCTTATATACCCACTGTTGGATATGTGTGCAGACAGCCTATCACACCTTATATATCCATTGAGGGATATGTGTGCAGACAGCCTATCACACACCTTATATACCCACGAGGAATATGTCAGCAGACAGCCTATCACACCTTATATACCCATCGAGGCATATGTGTGCAGACAGCCTATCACACCTTATATACCCACCGAGGAATATTTCAGCAGACAGCCTATCACACCTTATATACCCATCGAGGGATATGTGTGCAGACAGCCTATCACACCTTATATACCCACCGAGGAATATGTCAGCAGACAGCCTATCACACCTTATATACCCATCGAGGGATATGTGTGCAGACAGCCTATCACACCTTATATACCCACCGAGGGATGTGTGTGCAGACAGCCTATCACACACCTTATATACCCACTGTTGGATATGTGTGCAGACAGCCTATCACACCTTATATACCCACCGAGGGATGTGTGTGCAGACAGCCTATCACACACCTTATATACCCACTGTTGGATATGTGAGCAGACAGCCTATCACACCTTATATATCCATTGAGGGATATGTGTGCAGACAGCCTATCACACACCTTATATACCCACCAAGGGATAGGTCAGCAGACAGCCTATCACACCTTACATACCCATCGAGGGATATGTGTGCAGACAGCCTATCACACACCTTATATACCCACCGAGGGCTATGTGTGCAGATAGCCTATCACACCTCTTATATACCCACAAGACCCACAGGACTCAATACAGCTTTGCTTGAAAGTTTGTTAACTCTTCAGACTTTTCTAGATTTCTGCATAAATTTGACCTAAAATGACATCAGATTTCCAAACAAATCCTAAAAGTAGATGAAGAACCAAATATGTGTCTGAATGGTAGGGGTCTGAGTGTCAATCACAAGAACACAGGTCCCATGATCCATGTTTTAACAGTGTAGTACGTCTTAGTTGCTGCTCTATTCAGTTCTATTAGACTAAGTTGATGGACTGGCAGAGCAGCAGATATGCACAAACTCCTATCTTGTGATTGGCGATTGACCCAGCAGTCAGACCCCCACCAATCTGACAGAATCCGTACAGCAACCTCTCCTGTACTGATCCAGAGTTACATCCGGTATTATACTCCAGAGCTGCACTCACTATTCTGCTGGTGCAGTCACTGTGTACATACATTACTTATCCTGTACTGATCCTGAGTTTTACAGCAAGACACGGAGGCTTCATATTGCTTTCTCCTTCTTTACTGAACCACCAATAGCAGCAAAGAGAAAAAATTTACATACAAGGAACCATAGCAACCAAGGTCCCTCCCCACTGGCCCCTATAATAGGCCGCTCTTCCTCTGTAACTTCCTCTTTCTTTGCTGCTGCCACCAAGTTAAGTACACCTTATTCTATGCTGTTGTCATTGATGTTTGGTGTCTATTGCGCGCTGTATACCCCAGGGTGACTAACCCTGCTTGCTTGCAGCGCTCCTCTCTGTTGTTTTTTGCGCCTGCCTCTTGCTGGGGCGGCTACTTTAATCCCCTGCGCTTATCACCGCGCTAAAGGCTTCCGTGGACGCTTTCCCGCGTCTGCCCCCCTTCACCTTCCTACTCCCTTAGCTCAGGGAGAGTTCGCTACCCTGGCCAAGTAATTCGGACCCATATTGACCTACCGGTTCGCTAGCGCGGCTCCCGGAGCTTGGTGGGCGGGTCCTCCGTCCCTGCTAGCCGCCGCACCATCCCTGACGCTTCCGGATCGGTGGGGCCGCGAGATCTCGGCGGCCATCTTGGAATTGGCTGCCGCGATTCGCGGGCTTTAGGGGGCGGAGCTACAGCACTTCCTGCTTCCTCCAGACATTCGTCCCCTGCACCCGGCTCGGTCGGCGGCTCCTGCTCCCCTGCTCTGACACTGCAGCTCTTCTCTCAGGTGACCTCTTCCCACCCTGTGGGTTTAATATTAGTCCAGTTTTCACTTTGACCAGGCCATATTACAGGGATGTCGGTGCCTACTCCCCCTCAGACGGCCAGTAGGCCCCCCTTCCCCCTTGAGGGATGTCTCTCCACTGAGGTGGATGCACAGGCGCTGGCCCTGCAGCGCTCGGTATCGGATGCGATCATGTCAGCCATGGGCTCCATGTCGTCCATACTGTCACAGACCATTACCCAGGCTCTGTCAGTCCCACCTCCCACTGTACCTTTGCAGGACCCCATTGCCACACCGCAGCCTACCTCTAATGACCCTCCTGCGGCACAGGAGATTGTGACTGGTGCGCATCTTGCCACCCCAGAGACCGTGCTTAGCTCACGGAAAAGGGCCTCTTCCCGCCGGGCAGAACGGGCGCGGACATGGAAATGCGCGAGAGCGCAATTACCGGAATTGTCTGACTCTGATAGAGCTTCAGACGAGGAGGCATTTGCAGACATGGATTATGGGACAGAGGAGGATGTCACCCCCCCCAGTTCAGGGCCCCTCGACTTCCCAAGTATGTGGCGTCCTCTAGCTATGCTAACCGTTCTGAGGTCGTGTTAGACGACTCAGGAGAACCTATGTTTAACCCTGAGTCTTTACATCACCCGCGTTCGGCGGAATGGCTCCCCTCTCCCCATGTGGGGGCTTACTTAGAGCATTGGATCCGCCACTCGCTTACCCGCGAGTCACGTAATAAGCTCAGGACCGGTGTCCCAGACCGGTGGTACCCAATAAGGTGTGTGACACCCCAATAGTGGACCCCAAGATGGCGCAATTTCTGGCCAAGACTGACTGGAACTCAAAGAAGGGCCTGGATTCAGCGCTACGGAGCTGCCAGGACAAGATTTTAGATGTCCTTGGTCCACTGACCAAGATCTTGGAGATGGTCGAGACAGCTAGGAATGAGGGATCCCCAATAGACCCCGAGGAATTACGGGGCTGGACCCAGCGGGCCATATGCCTCACCGGTAACGGCAATACGGCAGTGGCGATTGAGAGGCGCAAGTCTATCTTATTTAAGATAGACCCTAAGCTGGCTAATTTAGCGCTCACTGAGGCGGGAAAGGAAGCCCAGGGCCTCCTTTTCGGCGAGCCATTCATCAAAGATATGAGCCGTTTTGTGGGCACCTTCACTGCGCTTGACAAGGCTCAGGGCTCGATGCGCAGAGTATTCCAGGGACGGGTTTCTCATCGGGCCGGCAGTGGTAGGGGCCGCCTGTCCGGCCGTGCTAGTTTCCAGGCCCGTGGAGCGAATAGAGGTTTCGGTGGACAACGTCCATCCTTCCAGGAGCAACGTAACCCGTCTCCCTTCTTCGCCTCCAGAGGAAATCAGTGGCGTTCTCGTTCCTTCCGGGGCAACCCCAACCATCGCAGACCCTTGGGTAAGTGTTCCCCAGACTGGGGATTCTATGGTACCTTGTGTAGGGGGCAGACTCCAACTCTTTTCCCATGCTTGGAGTCTCATTGCCTCAGACCCGTTGGTCCTTACCACGGTCAAGGGATTTCACATAGAGCTCACGGGGTCTCCCTACCTTATTCCCTCCCCTCCGCTTGTTCCCCTGTCACACCTAGATTGCGCTCTTGTCGACGCGGAGCTGTGCTCCCTCAGACAGAAGCGGGCGATCGAACGAGCGTCCCCTGCACGGGGGGCTGTTATCAGCAATATCTTCCTTGTTCAGAAGAAGGGTGGACAGATAAGACCAGTCATCAATCTGCACGCGCTGAATGCGGTAGTTCGCTACCGGCATTTCAAAATGGAGGGGATCCATCTTCTTCGGGACTTGTTAGTTCCTGGGGACTGGATGGTAAAGCTGGACCTGAAGGATGCCTACCTGATGGTCCCAGTGGCCACTCACTCCAGGGACTTGCTCCAGTTCAGGTGGAATGGCGAGGTCTGGAGGTTCACCTGTCTGCCATTCGGACTGTCTTCAGCTCCTTGGTGCTTCACCAAGTTGCTGCGTCCAGTCGTGTCATGGTTGAGGACTCGGGGCATCCGCCTAATCATTTACCTGGATGACATCCTTCTGATGCACGAATCCAGGGTGGGATTACTGGAACATCTCCAGTGGACGTCGGATTTGCTGTTGGATCTCGGATTCCTCCTCAACATAGAGAAGTCCTGCCTCATCCCGGCTCAGAGGATGGAATTCTTGGGATTCACGGTGGATTCTCTCGCGGAGTCCCTCAGTCTGCCGACGGCAAAGTTGCGGGCGATCCGCAAAGAATTGAGACATGCGCTCCTCATACCCCATCTCTCATTGCGTCACCTGGCCCGCATCATCGGTCTATTAGCCTCGTCCATTCAAGCGGTGTTTCCAGCCCCGTTACATTACCGTGCGCTCCAGCGACTGAAGATCGCCCATCTTCGGACTGGTGCATCCTTTGCGGACGCGGTGGTTCTGGACTCGGAGGCCCGAGAGGAATTGAGTTGGTGGATCGCCAATCTGGAGGCGTGGAACGGCAGAGCAATCTTCGGGTTCCTGCCGGAATTGACCATAGAATCGGATGCGAGCCTCCAGGGTTGGGGTGCCTATTGCAATGGTGTATCCACGGGGGGCCCCTGGTCAGCGGAGGAGTCCCTTCTGCACATCAATGCGTTGGAGCTCCTGGCAGGATCGTTTGCGGTGAAGAGTTTTTCCAACGGGATCGCCAACGCGTGCATCAAGCTTCGGATGGACAATATATCGGCAGTCCAGTATGTCAACCGTTTGGGGGGTACTCGCTCGGCAGCTTTGGCTCGTTTGGCCAAAGACTTTTGGGCCTTTTGCCTGTCCAGAGACATTATGGTCCAGGTGGAGTACTTACCGGGGCTGAACAACGTTCAGGCGGATTGGAACTCGCGCTACCTATCGGATGGCAGCGATTGGCAGTTGGATCCTCGAATCTTCTCAGCAATTTCGGATTTGTGGGGTCCGATGTCTATAGACCTGTTCGCATCGCGGTTGACCAGACAACTCACCCGATTTTACAGCTGGCGTCCGGACCCGGAGGCATTAGCAGTGGATGCGTTTCTCCAAGATTGGTCGGTATCCCGCCTGTACGCGTTTCCTCCATTCTCGATGATTCCGAGGACACTCTTGCAGGTGATTCGTCATCAGGCGGACCTGGTTCTGGTAGTCCCGTTCTGGGGGTCTCAGGTCTGGTTCCCCTCGTTGCTGAGGATACTAGTGGAGATTCCGGTTCTTCTCCCGACCCGGTCGGATCTCCTCCGCAACCCTCTGGGTCTACAACATCCCCTGCTTCTCGACGGGTCTCTGCGGCTTCTGGCATGCCGGATCTCCGGACACCTGGATCGTTTGAGGGAGTTTCGGCAGCAACTCGACAGCTATTGGACAGTGCATGGGCTCCCGGCACTAGGAAGTCGTACCGGGCAGCCTGGAGAACTTGGGCTAACTGGTGCGTGGAACGGGACTTGGATACCGTTTCGGCACCTGTCACCCATCTGCTAGATTTCCTCACCTCTCTCTTCGAGGCGGGGAAGGCATATCGGACCATTAACCTTTTCAGGTCCGCTATTTCTTCTACCCACGCGGGTTTCGAGGGCATCGCGGCTGGCCAGCATCCGTCGGTTTCTCGACTCTTAAGGGGGGCTTGTTTGTCTCGTCCCCCGCGTCCTCGTTTTTCCACAACTTGGGACGTTTCCCTGGTCCTGGCCTTCTTGGCATCCTGGCCCGGGAATTCTGACCTCACAATTAGGCAATTGTCAGCAAAATTGTTGGCGTTATTTTGCCTTATTTCGTGCAAGAGGGTCTCGGATGTGAGGGCTCTTGATCACGACACACGTTCCTTTACCCCGGAGGGGGTTACTTTCAACATCTCGCGTCGCACCAAGACTAGCATACGTTTCGTGTCCTACCCCAGTTTTCCTTCCTCTCCGGTCTTATGTCCTGTGGCGTGTCTTAGGGAATACGAATCCAGGACGTTGGCGCATCGGTCTGCAGCCAGCTCTCAATTGTTCATTTCTATTCGTCATCCTTTTGGACCGGTTTCTAGCCCTACGTTAGCACGCTGGTTGAAATGGGTCATGTCATTAGCAGGTGTTGACACGTCTGTTTTCACGGCCCATTCTGCGCGCGGGGCCTCTGCCACCGCCTTGGCGGTTTCGGGAGCCAGATTGGAGGATGTTATGCGTCTGGCTGATTGGTCCAATGTTACCACGTTCAGGGAGTTCTATTTTCGGCCTCCATCTAATTTGTTTGCTTCGATCATTGACGGGCTTTGAACTTGCAATATGAAGCCTCCGTGTCTTGCTGTAAAACTTAATGATTTTCCTATTTCATGACGTAAAGTCATAGTTTTATTAAAGACACGGAGGCGAGTATTGCCCACCCTATTCCCTCCCTTGGGGTTTTCTCGCGGTTTTTTGTTACAGGGGTCATGTATCATTGCCTCTATGTATTATTAACCTTTAAGTTATTGTGTTTAGGTTTTTATTGTCCTAATGTTCTTGCATTGACATTGTATTTCATGTTATTTATTACAATTTTCATTGTGTTCTGTCACTTGTCACCTGTTTAGTCAGTGGCGAAGGTGGCGTCCGGACATTCTGTCCTGAGATGTTGTTTCACCTAGGCCTATGGTCTGTTTTATTTTCCAGGATGAAGTCTTTCCGTTACAGGATGCCGTGTTACCGGTGGACGTGTTCTACAGTTTAGCCAGGTTGGCTAGTTGATTACGCTTCATGGGCGTTGGACTGTCTGTTCCAGTTAAAGTTTGGAGTTATCGTTTTGATGTTCGGGATGTCAGCACCAGATGTTCAAAGAAAGAGGAAGTTACAGAGGAAGAGCGGCCTATTATAGGGGCCAGTGGGGAGGGACCTTGGTTGCTATGGTTCCTTGTATGTAAATTTTTTCTCTTTGCTGCTATTGGTGGTTCCGTAAAGAAGGAGAAAGCAATACTCGCCTCCGTGTCTTTAATAAAACTATGACTTTACGTCATGAAATAGGAAAATCATTAAGTTACATCCTGTATTATACTCCAGAGCTGCACTCACTATTCTGCTGGTGCAGTCACTGTGTACATACATTACTTATCCTGTACTGATCCTGAGTTACATTCTGTATTATACTCCAGAGCTGCACTCACTATTCTGCTGGTGGAGTCACTGTGTACGTACATTACTTATCCTGTACTGATCCTCAGTTTTACAGCAAGACACGGAGGCTCCTATTGCTATCTCTTCCTGTTCCACCAATAGCAGCAAAGAAATTTACATAATGAACATTGTAACCATAGTAACACAATGTCCCTCCCCAGACAGCCCCTATAACAGGCAGCTCCTCCTCTGGGTCTTCCTCTTTCTTTGCCGCTGCCTCCAGATAAGTGCTGCAATTTTATCTCCATGAGTTCTATTACTTCAGATCATATTGTGTCTTTTGTTTAGACTATATATATTTTCTCTATCTGTGTTTTATCCTGTATTTGCTTTTTCCTCAGCATCTGCATTATACTATTGTATTGCACCTGTTTTTTTGCTGGTTTCTCCCACTCATCATTCCTTGGGGGGTGTTATTTTTGCTGCTTGTACCCATTTTGGGGGGTTCCCCCCCCCCGTCATCTCTTGTGATTTTATCCCATATTTATTTATCCTCTTATTTGCTCGGTCCGCTGTATATTCTCCCCCTTTTACCTGCGCTTGGCGCTCTTTTTTCCTCCTTGCGTCTTGGGATCACGACGCTTCCCCCTGGCGGCCGGATCTTCTTTCTCTGGTTTGCCGGACTTGCGCGTAGTATCGTGAGATCCCGGCGGCCATCTTGGTTCTCGAATATCGCGGGATCTCGGCGGCCATTTTCAGTTCCGCCTGTCTGCGCATAGGTACGGCCGCATAGTCCTGCTCTCCCGTTCCTGCTCTCCCGCTCCTGCCTCATCGCGCCTGGGTGATTAACCCTTGCTTGTCGCTATTAGGTATCGTTAGTTATCTCCCCTATTTCGGCCCTATTATTATCACTGGTCTTTGGCTAGATTGATATTCATACCTCACTATGTCAGCAGCCGTTCTGCCCTCCTCCCAGGCCTGCCATCCTCCTACTGACGAGATGGAGGTTGAGAGGGATGACCCTCATACATTGGCCCTGCAGCAGTCGGTCTCCAGTGCCATAATGACTGCCATGGACTCCATGTCCAGTATGCTGGCTGCCACTATTTCTCAGGCCCTCGCTGCACACCCTCCTAGAGAGGCTTTGCAGACTGCCCCTGTTATACATACGCCATCTGATGCCATTGATGCTCCTGTTTCACAGGATAATAGAACTGGTGTGCGTACTGCCACCCATGAGAGCGTGCAACGATCACGCAAGAGAGCCTTGCCGCGCCAGGCAGAAAAGGCGCGTACGTGGAAATGTGCTAGAGCACAACCAGGTGCGGATTCAGATTCTGATCTGGGCTCAGATTTAGAGGCGTTTGAGGATCATGATTTTCCCTCTGATGAGGAGACCCCTGATCTGACACCCACTGCCAGGGGCTTCGTTCCCTCTACTTCCTTAGTAGTCAACTCAGCTCCTTCAACGGTCAATTTGGCGTCTGCTTTGGTAGACCCTTCTGGCGAACTTATGTTCGATCCTGACACTCTCCACCACCCTCGGTCAGCGGAATGGCTTCCGTCTGATCATGTGGGTAAATATTTGGAATCTCGGGTTCGCCACCCGCTAAGTAAAGAAGCTCGTAAAAAGCTACGTGCTGAGTGCCCTAGACCCCTGGCCCCTAACAAGGTCTGTGATACCCCTGTGGTCGACCCCAAAATGACCCAATATTTGGCAAAGTCAGGCTGGAACCCCCGTAGAGGGTTAGACTCCGCCTTGAGGAGCTGCCAGGACAAGCTCCTGGAAGTGTTTGGGCCCCTTACTAAACTGCTAGAATTGGCTGAAGCTGCCAGAGCGGATGGCTCACGCATAGATCCCGAGGAGCTTCGGGGTTGGGCTCAAAGAGCGATTTGTGTCGCTGGCAACGCCAATACATCCTTATCCATTGAACGGCGTAAGGCCATTCTTTTTAAAATAGACCCCAAGCTGGCTAATCTTGCCCTTACGGAAGCGGGTAAGGATGCACAAGGGCTGCTGTTTGGCGACTCCTTTATTAAGGATCTTGGCCAATATGTTGGCGCATTTACTGCATTAGATAAGGCCCAGTCCTCTATGCGCGTATTTCAGGGGCGGGTCTCCAGCAGGGCCGGCAGTACCAGGGGCCGCCTGTCCGGCCGATCTACTTTCCAAGCCCGTGGCATGGGCTGAGGCTCCTTTCACCAGAGACCTCCTTTCCAGGATCAAAGAAGCTCCTCGCCTTTCTTCCCGGCCAGAGGCGGCAATTGGCGTTCCAGGTCCTTCTGTGGGAACCCCAACTCTAGGAGAGCTTTTGGTAAGTCTTCCCCCAGCGGGGGATTCTTCGGCCCTTTACATCGGGGGCAGACTCCGTCATTTTTTCCGTGCCTGGTCAGACATTACTTCAGACCCGTGGATTTTGTCCACAATCAAGGGTTTTCAGATCGAGCTTATAGACTCCCCTTGCCTGCTCCCCCCTCCCTCCCCTTCTATGCTGTCAAGGCCAGATCGCTCCCTGGTGGATCTAGAGCTAAGGTCACTTTTCCAAAAGTGTGCGATAGAACGGGCCCCTCCGTCTCCCGGGAGGGTCCTCAGCAATATCTTTTTGGTTCAGAAGAAGGGTGGTCAGATGCGCCCAGTGATAAACCTTCGATCTCTGAATTCCATTGTGCGCTATCGCCACTTCAAGATGGAGGGGATTCACCTCCTCAGGGACTTGCTCCTGTCTGGGGATTGGATGGTGAAGTTGGACCTCAAGGATGCTTACCTGACGGTTCCAATCGATCCTCGGTCCAGGAACCTTCTCTGTTTTCTGTGGGGGGGGGAGACGTGGCGGTTCACTTGTCTCCCGTTCGGCCTGTCTTCTGCCCCTTGGTGTTTCACCAAGCTGATGCGACCAGCCATGTCTTGGCTTCGCAGTCGGGGTGTTCGTCTAATTATTTATCTGGACGACATTCTTATCATGCATCATTCCAGGTTAACCTTGCTGGAGCATCTAGGCTGGACGTCGGATCTGTTGTCGCGCCTCGGGTTTCTTCTAAATTTGGAGAAGTCGTGCCTGACCCCTCTACAGAGGATGGACTTTCTGGGGTTCATGGTGGATTCGGTATCCGAGTCCCTCAGCCTTCCAATGTCCAAACTATGCGCCATTCGGAAGGAATTGAGACACGCCCTGTCTTCTCCTCAATTGACCTTGCGACACCTTGCCCGCATCATTGGTCTGCTCGCCTCCTCCATCCAGGCGGTGTTTCCTGCCCCGCTACATTATCGCGCCCTGCAACGGCTGAAGATAGCGCACCTTCGCTCAGGTGCGGCTTTTGCGGATGCGGTGATATTGGATTCGGAAGCCAGGGAGGAGCTTCATTGGTGGATTGCCAACTTGGAGGTGTGGAATGGCAAGGTAATTTTCGGTCTCCAACCTGAGTTTACGGTAGAATCGGATGCGAGCCTACAGGGCTGGGGAGCCCACTGCAATGGAGTTTCGACGGGCGGTCGCTGGACGGCGGAGGAAACACGCCTGCACATCAACGCATTGGAACTTCTGGCAGGGTCCTTTGCCATTCGGACCTTTACCAATGGGATAGCTCATGCTTGCATCCTCCTTCGTATGGACAACGTCTCGGCGGTCCGCTACGTCAACCGTTTAGGTGGTACCCGATCAGCGACTCTGGCTCGGCTTGCGAAGGAGTTTTGGTCCTATTGCCTCTCCAAGGATATTGTGGTCCAGGCGGAATACCTACCTGGCCTCCACAACACTCGAGCGGACCAGAGTTCCCGTTGTTTCACAGACGGCAGTGATTGGAGGCTGGCCCCGAGGATATTCTCAGCGATTTCAGCTGTTTGGGGCCCCTTTGCTGTGGACCTGTTTGCTTCGAGACTCAACGCCCAGCTCCCTCGCTTCTTCAGCTGGCGCCCGGATCCGGGAGCGGAAGCGGTGGATGCGTTTCTGCAGGATTGGTCGAGGTCTCTTCTGTATGCGTTTCCCCCGTTCGCAATGATTCCGAGGATGCTTCTACAGGTTCGTCGCCAGAGTGCCGAGTTGGTGGTGGTGGTTCCCTTTTGGGGGACTCAGAGTTGGTTCCCGGCTCTGTTGGAGCTCCTGGTGGACGTGCCTTTTCTTCTCCCGGACCTTGTGGATCTTCTTTGCGATCCCAGAGGGTTGAGTCACCCGCTGCTGCTGAACGGAACCCTTCAACTGCTGGCGTGCCGGGTCTCCGGATCCCTGGAGAGGTCGAGGGCGTTTCGGAGTCAACTAGACGCCTCCTGGACAATGCATGGGCTCCCGGCACCAGAAATCTTATCGGGCAGCTTGGGGATCTTGGTCTAGTTGGTGCTTGGAACGGGACTTGGATCCCGTTTTGGCACCTGTGAGTCATCTGTTGCAATTTCTTACCTCCTTGTTTGAGGCTGGTAAAGCTTATAGAACGATCAATCTCTTTCGTTCTGCCATTTCCTCTACTCATCAGGGGTTCGAGGGTACGCCTGCGGGTCAACACCCTTTGGTTTGCCGCCTTCTACGAGGCTCTCGCCTTACTCGCCCACCGCGTCCTCGGTTTACTACCACTTGGGACGTCTCTTTGGTCTTGTCGTTTTTGGCGGCTTGGCCCAGCAATCCGGATCTTTCATTGCGTCAGTTGTCTGCTAAGTTGCTAGTGCTTTTCTGTCTTATTTCCTGCAAGCGGGTGTCGGATGTGCGGGCTTTGGATCATGACGCCAGGTCCTTCACTCCTGAGGGTGTCTCCTTCAATATCTCGAGACGCACCAAGACCCACATCAGGGAAGTTTCTTATCCTAGTTTCCCATCCTCTCCGGCTCTTTGTCCGGTGGCTTGCTTGCGGGAATATGAATCACGGACGAGGGCTTACCGTTCTCCCTTGGTCCCACAGCTTTTTCTTTCTATTCGCCATCCCTTTGGCCCGGTATCCAGTCCGACATTGGCTCGTTGGATGAAGTGGGTTATGTGTCACTACCAGAGCTTTGAGACGTTCTCACAGCTCTGTTTCTCCACCCCTGTGATGATGTCACTACTAGAGCTTGGAGGAGTCCTCTCTGCTCTGTTTCTCCGCCCCTGTGTTGAGGTCTTTACTTTCTGTTTCCTTCCTCCCAGCTGTCCCTCCTGTGTTTGATTTCTCTGCCTTTAAATCACCCCTCCTCCTTTGTAGGGTGCGGATTATACCTTTCATTTGAGCTGTATCTCTCGCTTCAGTATCTTCACTTGTGTGATATCTTTCAATGGACCTGAGTTCTGCTGAAGCAAGTACTTCGGATATTGTCTGCTGACTTTGGATCTGTTTTCACTGCTGCTGCAGCTCCTTCAGTTAAGTGTGCAGACATTGTTTGTTTGTTTCTGTTTGTTTCCTGACTGGATCCGAGGCGACCCCGGTTCCGTCCATATTCTGAGCAGGGCACCGGTGGCCGTGCCCCTTCCACTATTGTAGGGGTTACAGTGGTCATCAGCCTTAGGTACGCGGGCATGTCTCGATCCACCATCTGGATCTGGACATGTGCTTAGCAGCATAGGGAGAGCTTTTAGGGTCTGACAGGGGTCACCCTTTATCCTCCCTAGTTTGGGTCCGGTCAGTAGCTAATTCACTGTGTATGCTCTTGTTGCTCACATACAGCCGTGACATTATAATCCGCCTAAACCGTCCTTTTTGACATGGATTCGCTTTCTAACCTGGTTGACCGCATGCAGGGTCTTTCTTTGGAGGTAGCGGATCTCCGTCAATCTATGACTCAGCTTCATGCATTGGGCTCTGCTCCGGCCCATGGAGTCTGTTGCGAGCCAAAGTTCTCACTTCCGGAAACGTTCTCCGGGGGCAGTGAGAGTTTTGTTCGCTTCAGAGAGGCATGCAAACTCCATTTTTGCTTGTGTCCCCATTCCTCTGATAATGAGGAGCAGAGGGTGAGGATTGTCATCTCCCTGCTCAGGGGTAATGCTCAGACTTGGGCTTTTTCGCTGCCATCGGGGGATCCCTCCCTTCGATCCGTGGAAAGATTTTTTGTGGCCCTGGGGCAGATATATGATGACCCGGATCGTGTTGCTCTGGCTGAATCTAACTTACGTTTTTTATGCCAGAGCAAACTGTCTGTGGAGCTTTATTGTTCTGAATTTCGGAGATGGGCAGCTGATTCGGGTTGGAATGATGCTGCACTCCGGAGTCAGTTCTGTCATGGTCTCTCAGAGAGATTGAAAGATGCGGTTGCTTTCCATGAGAGACCAACGTCCTTAGAGTCTGCCATGTCATTGGCGGTACGCCTTGACAGACGTCTAAGAGAAAGAAACGAGACCTCTCTGTCCAGCCATTGTCAGTCTAGGGGCAGTGGTGCGGACTCATTCAGTATGCAGGGGCCTCATCCTGTCTCGGTCCCCTCTGAGGAAGAGCCCATGCAGCTAGGTCGACTTGCCTCTGATAAAGGAGGATTTAGTCCTCAGAGAATGGTGTGTTTTTGTTGTGGGGGCATAGGTCATTTGGCAAATGTTTGTCCGTCTAGGAAATTCATGAACTGTACTAAGAGTGATAATAAGAGAAAAACCTCAAAAGGTAAATCATCAAACTCTGCTTCATCTGCTACTTTGGGCAAAGTTGATGTAGGAATTGATGCTTTTCCTCTGACCTGCAGTTCCCGTTTTCTCCTGTCTGCCAGGGTGGCGCTAGAGAGCAAAGTCATTTCTTGTGAAATTTTTGTCGATAGTGGAGCGGCCGTCAATCTTATTGACACTCAATTTGTAGCTATGCATGGTTTTCAGGTTTGCACATTAGAAAAGGATATACCTGTTTTTGCTATTGACTCTGCTCCACTCTCACAGAGATCCCTTAGCTTAGATTAGCTGTAGGTGACTCTCATGTGGAGGATATATCTTGTTTTGTCCTTAACGGATTGCCGTCTCCTCTAGTTTTGGGGTTACCCTGGCTCACTAGACATAACCCCACTATTGATTGGCAAGTAAGGCAAATAAATGAGTGGAGTGAGTTTTGTAGAGAGAATTGTCTCACAGCGACTTTTGCAGAGGTGTCTACTAAAACTGTGCCATCATTTCTCTCTGATTTCTCGGATGTGTTTTCCGAGAGCGGTGTTCAGGAGCTACCTCCTCACCGGGAGTTTGACTGTCCCATTAACCTCATTCCCGGCGCCAAGCTGCCAAAAGCACGCCTCTACAATCTCTCACAACCGGAAAGAATCGCAATGCGAACCTATATCTCTGAGAGTCTCGATAAGGGGCATATTCGTCCCTCAAAATCACCTGTTGCCGCTGGTTTTTTTTTTTGTTAAAAAAAAAGATGGCTCTCTGAGACCTTGCCTAGATTTTAGGGAGCTGAACCGTATCACGATTCGCGATCCCTATCCCCTTCCTCTGATCCCGAACCTCTTCAACCAGATTGTTGGGGCCAAGGTTTTTTCCAAATTGGATTTGAGAGGCGCGTACAACCTGGTCAGGGTCAGAGAGGGGGATGAATGGAAAACGGCCTTTAATACCCCTAACGGGCATTTCGAGAATCTCGTTATGCCTTTCGGCCTGATGAATGCTCCGGCTGTCTTTCAGCATTTTGTTAACAGTATTTTCTACCATTTAATGGGGAAATTTGTATTGGTGTATCTTGATAATATTTAGATTTTTTCCCCTGATGTTCAGACCCATCAGGATCATCTTTTTCAGGTTCTGCGGATTCTGCAGGAAAATAAATTGTACGCCAAGCTGGAGAAATGTGTTTTTATGGTATCGGAGATTCAATTTCTGGGTTTTCTCCTCTCTGCTTCTGGTTTTCGCATGGATCCGGAGAAGGTCCGTGCTGTACTTGAGTGGGAGCTTCCTGAGAATCAGAAGGCATTGATGCGCTTTCTGGGTTTTGCAAACTATTACAGAAAGTTCATTTTGAATTATTCCTCTGTTGTCAAACCCCTCACTGACATGACAAAAAAGGGGGCAGATTTTTCCTCTTGGTCGGAGGAGGTGCTTACAGCTTTTTCTAAGATTAAAGAGAGTTTTGCATCTGCTCCCATCTTGGTGCATCCCGATGTTTCCTTACCTTTTATTGTTGAGGTGGATGCTTCCGAGGTGGGTGTGGGTGCGGTTTTGTCCCAGGGCCCTTCTCCTGCCAAATGGCGACCCTGTGCCTTTTTCTCGAAAAAACTGTCCCCGGCAGAGAAAAACTATGATGTGGGAGATAGGGAGTTGTTGGCCATCAAGTTGGCTTTCGAGGAATGGCGCCATTGGTTGGAGGGGGGCAGGCACCCTATCACCATTTTTACCGACCATAAGAATCTGGCGTACTTGGAGTCGGCCAAGCGTATTAATCCGAGACAGGCCAGATGGTCTCTGTTCTTCTCCAGATTCAATTTTGTCGTTACATTCCGCCCTGGGATCAAAAATGTGAAGGCTGATGCTCTCTCTCGCTGTTTTCCGGGAGGAGGAAACTCCGAGGACCCGGGTCCCATTTTGGCGGAGGGGGTAGTTGTTTCTGCTCTGTATTCTGATTTGGAGGCCGAGGTCCAGGCTGCCCAGACTGAGGCACCTGCCCGTTGTCCTTCTGGGAAGTTGTTTGTGCCTCCTGAGTTACGTCACAAACTCTTCAAGGAGCATCATGATACTGTTCTTGCTGGTCACCCCGGGAGTAGAGCCACGGTAGATCTCATTGCTTGGAGATTTTGGTGGCTTTCTGTTCTCGCCTGGGGGTTCGGCTGTCCTTCTCTTCTGCTTTTCACCCGCAGTCGAATGGTCAGACTGAATGCGTCAATCAGAATCTGGAGACATATTTGCGCTGTTTTGTGGCAAAGAACCAGGAGGATTGGTGTTCGTTTCTCCCTCTTGCTGAGTTTGCTCTGAACAACAATCGTCGTCAGGAATCTTCTGATAAGTCACCATTCTTTGGTGCATATGGGTTCCATCCGCAGTTTGGGACATTCTCGGGAGGGGCTCCTTCTGGTTTGCCTGAGGAGGAGAGATTTTCCTCGTCTTTGTCTACCATTTGGCAAAAGATTCAGAGTAGTCTTAGAAAGATGAGTGAGAAATATAAGCGTGTGGCTGATAAGAGACGTGTGCCTGGTCCGGACCTGAATGTGGGTGATCTGGTGTGGTTGTCTACGAGAAATATTAAACTGAAGGTTCCCTCCTGGAAATTGGGTCCCAAGTTTATTGGGCCTTATAAAATCTTGTCAGTCGTCAATCCTGTTGCCTTCCGTCTTGATCTTCCACGGGTTTGGAAGATACCTAACGTATTTCACAGATCTCTCTTAAAACCATATGTCCAGCCCACGGTACCCTCCTCTTTGCCTCCTCCTCCGATTTTGGTTGATGGCAATCTGGAGTTTGAGGTTTCAAGAATTGTGGACTCTCGCATTGTCTGTGGTTCTCTTCAGTACCTCGTTCATTGGAAGGGTTATGGTCCTGAGGAGAGGATGTGGGTCCCGGTGTCGGACATTAAAGCCACTCGCCTCATCAGGGCATTTCATAGGGCTCATCCTGAGAAGGTGGGTCCTGGGTGTCCGGAGTCCACCCGTAGAGGGGGGGGTACTGTCACTACCAGAGCTTTGAGACGTTCTCACAGCTGTGTTTCTCCACCCCTGTGATGATGTCACTACTAGAGCTTGGAGGAGTCCTCTCTGCTCTGTTTCTCCGCCCCTGTGTTGAGGTCTTTACTTTCTGTTTCCTTCCTCCCAGCTGTCCCTCCTGTGTTTGATTTCTCTGCCTTTAAATCACCCCTCCTCCTTTGTAGGGTGCGGATTATACTTTTCATTTGAGCTGTATCTCTTGCTTCAGTATCTTCACTTGTGTGATATCTTTCAATGGACCTGAGTTCTGCTGAAGCAAGTACTTCGGATATTGTCTGCTGACTTTGGATCTGTTTTCACTGCTGCTGCAGCTCCTTCAGTTAAGTGTGCAGACATTGTGTGTTTCTGTTTGTTTGCTGACTGGATCCGAGGCGACCCCGGTTCCGTCCATATTCTGAGCAGGGCACCGGTGGCCGTGCCCCTTCCACTATTGTAGGGGTTACAGTGGTCATCAGCCTTAGGTACGCGGGCATGTCTCGATCCACCATCTGGATCTGGACATGTGCTTAGCAGCATAGGGAGAGCTTTTAGGGTCTGACAGGGGTCACCCTTTATCCTCCCTAGTTTGGGTCCGGTCAGTAGCTAATTCACTGTGTATGCTCTTGTTGCTCACATACAGCCGTGACATTATGCCCCTTGCGGGGATCGATACTTCTGTTTTTACGGCGCATTCGGCGAGGGGTGCATCTGCCACCTCTTTAGCAATTTCGGGGGCGCGTAGGGAGGATATCTTACGTCTGGCTGACTGGTCTAGGGTCACGACCTTCAGGGAGTATTATTTTCATCCTCCTCCTCATTTGTTTGCTTCTGTGATTGCCCAGCTTTGAACTAGCAATAGGAGCCTCCGTGTCTTGCTGTAAAACTTATTGACTTTCCTAGTCTACGACGTAAAGTCATAGTTTTATTAAAGACACGGAGGCGAGTATTGCCCGCCCTGTTTTGGCCCGCCCATTTATTTATTTGTTTATTTATTTGTCATTCGGAGGAGGTGTGGGTTACTTATGTTTAATCACTGATTTCATGTTATTGTTATTATTATTGTTATTTATTGATAATTTTACGATTCCTTATCGTTTATCGACTGCCCGACTTGATTGTTCTGGCCTGGTATTTACGCTTGCCATATTCTTTATTTCTTTTAGGTTGAAATGTCGCTGAGTTCTAGGATCTACGTCCTTCTGTTTTTTCTTCAGGAATATTAGCCCGGTTGGCTTCGGTTGTGAAGTTTGGGTGGAGCGGTGCAGTTTTCGCTTCCGGTTTCCAGTTCTTGTTGACGGTTCCAGTTGGTGTCCGGTGTTGGTGTCAGGTCCAAAGAAAGAGGAAGACCCAGAGGAGGAGCTGCCTGTTATAGGGGCTGTCTGGGGTGCGACTATGGTTGCCATGGTTACAATGTTCAGTATGTAAATTTCTTTGCTGCTATTGGTGGAACAGTAAAGGAAGAGATAGCAATACTCGCCTCCGTGTCTTTAATAAAACTATGACTTTACGTCGTAGACTAGGAAAATCAATAAGTTACATCCTGTATTATACTCCAGAGCTGCGCTCACTATTCTGCTGGTGCAGTCACTGTGTACATACATTACTTATCCTGTACTGATCCTGAGTTACATCCTGTATTATACTCCAGAGCTGCACTCACTATTCTGCTGGTGCAGTCACTGTGTACATACATTACTTATCCTGTACTGATCCTGAGTTACATCCTGTATTATACTCCAGAGCTGCACTCACTATTCTGCTGGTGCAGTCATATTTACACTGGTAAGTTTATTACATGCTGTGATATCTCCCCGCACTTTAATGTAAACAGCAGAATGTATTATTTCACATTATGTGATTTTAAGCCACAGTGAGAATTCAGTGAGGAGGTGGTAACTGTGAGTGCACAATTGTGGGTTAGACGCCCTGTATGCTCTGACCACAGTGTCATTGCTGTTTGCTGACGTCACAGGTAGACTACGGTAGTATTCCGGCACTCTGGAAGTCCGTTCCCAGGGCAGGATTGGAGTTGGTCCCCTCCTCGTCCTCTTATACTATATGCCTCTGACTAAGGGTCCATTCACATGTCCCTATGAATAGTCCGGCTACGCAAAAAAATAGAGCATGTCCTATTCTTGTCTGCAGCTGCGGATAAGAATAGGAATCCTCTATATAGTGCCGGCGATGTGTGGTGTCAGTGTTTTGCAGTCTGCTATGGACATCTGAATGGACCCTAAGCCTGTGCCCTCATTTTCCACCTGTATTCATACTATACTAGACTGTAACCACTAAGCTTGTTGCCACACGAGACAATTAAACCCTCTGTTCTGTGTGACATCTTTGTCCGCTTGTTCTTCTGCAAACCTTGAGTGTGGAGTACCATTCATAAGATCCTTCTGTAAGAATGGACGCCCTTACATATGTTACCTAACTTATCATGTACTGATCATGAGTTTCCCCATAGATGCTGGTTGGCATTGGAAACAATCAGCAAGCATGTGGACAGGCAAACTTGTCAATAGTATATGCAGATACATAGTGATGAATACATTGAATCATGTGTACTGTACTGATATGATATATAGGGCCTGTATCATTAGCATATGGGGTACATAGTGATAGATACATTGTATCAGTAGTATAGGTGGGTATTGTAACGGTCCGTTTCAGCAGACAAGGGGTTAAAATCCATTTAGGCGATATGCCCCTTTCTGAGAGACAGGCCCAGCTACTGCAGAACACCAATGTCCCGAACTGGATACAAAATAGCACTCCAAACTGGAACCTCACGAATAGCTGCTAGCAGACGAACAGGAATCAGCTTACACTTCTGGCAATCAGCCTCTAACAGCATACAGTGAATCCCCCCAATAACGAGACAAGGCTCCGTGTTGAGGGTCAAGCAGTGGTCTGACTGTACTTCACGTACAGCCTCTTTTATTCATAAACCACAAACATAGTACTGCCCACAGGGGTTTGAAATACAACCAATCAGTAATTTACAACACATACAATGTAATTACAGCAACCAATCATTCACACCCCCAGAGGACCAGAATGAAGACTGTGACATAGGACAACATATCCCCACAATGCATCATGGTCTCCTCCTCTCTGTCCCGGAGACAACCTGAGGAGCAATCCAATTATCTCTCAGGACAAAGGGAGATCGCCAATACACATGTGTAGACAACAGGACAGACATCACCATTTAAACACACAATGGGACAATGGCACAAAAGAAACACACCCAGCATTTTCCTCCCAAGCTGACAAGTTACACTTATTATAAATTGTTACAACTTTGTGAGTTTACATTGGCCATACATATAACTAACATCAATTTAAACAGTATAACTTGGGGACAAACCTATCCAAAATTCACTTGAATAGGTTCAGGGGTTTAAAAGTTAGTATATGGCCCATAATCCTGGGGCAAGAGGCCAGCAGCCAGTCCTCTCCAAAACCCAGTGGCGAGGTTGGTTTCGCCACACATCCCCCCCCCCCAAGGGAAGACTAACCAGATACCTGACCTCACGCTGGTCGGTACCTGAGTTAGTCTGGCAGCCCACCCACAACCAACTACTGGACCTGTTGACTTTAGTAGCCTGTCTCTGTCCAGTGAGTCCACCAAGGTTATGCTGGAAGCTGGTACTCCCGGTCTCAGTGTTGCTCCCTGGCTTAGAGTCTGGTTGTTGGAGGGGGAGACCGACTGTCTCCCTTTTGGATACCCAGCTTTGCTGCTGGAGGGGGAGACCGACTGTCCCTACCCCCTGTGCTGTAAGTGCAGAGACAACGGTCCCATCTGTACTGTTGTGGGGCTTACTGTCTCCCCCTGGTGCGTTAAGCTGCCGCTGGGGAGAGGGGGTAACGAGCTCCTCCCATACATACTTCCAGCCGCTGGGGAGGGCGACCGACCGTCTCCGCTCCCAATACAGTGTCCTGCTGCTGGGGAAAGGAGACTGGGCTCCCTATTCCCTGCTGGACACTCTGCCGCTGGGGGACAGGACCGACTGTCTCTGCCCCCTGTAACTCCGCCTGCCGCTGGGGAATGGAGACTGGGCTCCCAATTCCCCAAAAATCATGCTGCTGCTGGAAGGCAGGAACAACTACATCTGCCCCCTGTAACTCAGCCTGCCGCTGGGGAGGGAGGACGCTGCTCTCCTCTCTCTGCATTTCACACTGCCTTCCCGGCATATCACTCTGCTGCTGGGGGGCAGGAACAACTACCTCTGCCCCCTGTAACTCAGCCTGCCACTGGGGAGGGAGGACGCTGCTCTCCTCTCCCTGCACTTCACACTGCCGCTGGGGAATGGAGACTGGGCTCCCAATTCCCTGCAGGACCGGTGGAGAGACCTCGGTCCCACCTGGGATCCTTCCCAGTAACACTCTACAATATCTGCCCAGCTGAATGGGTCTGGATCTGGGTCTGTCACCTTACCGTCCTGCTGAGCCTTCTCAATGGAGTGGAAGAGATCTCGGTAGTCCTGCTCCAGTTCCCACTTCAGGGTTGCTAGGTGAGCCAGGTCTTGCTCTACCTCATGGGGGTAATCCCACTCATGCCTAGCCTCCCTCTCATAGAAAATGTCCTGAAGTCTGGACTGTGCAGGGCTCCCGAAGTCAGGCTCTGCAAAGGACTCCCATAACAAGCCAGGACCATCAAACGCCTCTCCCTCTGGCTTGTCATGTTCGGCTGTCCAGGGTATATACTGTGCCGTATACCACCAAAGCGCCTGGTAGGCATCCTCCAGCCATAGCTCCTGCCATACCCGGTGCTCTAGATTCTTCACCCATTCCTCCAGGGGCTGCTCTCCCAGGAAGGGCATCCGCAGGGCCACTTGCTTCTGCAACCGCTGCTCTTCACTGGGGAGACTCTCACCCCGCTGGTATTGTACATTACCCAGGGCCTTGTACCAGATGCCTTTCCTTAATGCATCCCGGCCATCCAGGTCCTCCTCCTCGTATAACATTGCTGGTTCCATCCTGGTGCTTTTAGGGTCGCTGTACTGGGACATGCGTTGCCTTTAAATTGTAGAATCCACAGAAATGGTGTCTCCTGTAGCTGTCCTTCTGGCTGTAGGAACGATCCCACTGCTGCCACCAATGTAACGGTCCGTTTCAGCAGACAAGGGGTTAAAATCCGTTTAGGCGATATGCCCCTTTCTGAGAGACAGGCCCAGCTACTGCAGAACACCAATGTCCCGAACTGGATACAAAATAGCACTCCGAACTGGAACCTCACGAATAGCTGCTAGCAGACGAACAGGAATCAGCTTACACTCCTGGCAATCAGCCTCTAACAGCATACAGCGGATCCCCCCAATAACGAGACAAGGCTCCGTGTTGAGGGTCAAGCAGTGGTCTGACTGTACTACACTGTACCACAAACATAGTACTGCCCACAGGGGTTTGAAATACAACCAATCAGTAATTTACAACACATACAATGTAACTACAGCAACCAATCGTTCACACCCCCAGAGGACCAGAATGAAGACTGTGACATAGGACAACATATCCCCACAATGCATCATGGTCTCCTCCTCTCTGTCCCGGAGACAACCTGAGGAGCAATCCAATTATCTCTCAGGACAAAGGGAGATCGCCAATACACATGTGAGGTCAACAGAACAGACATCACCATTTAAACACACAATGGGACAATGGCACAATAGAAACACACCCAGCATATTCCTCCCAAGCTGACAAGTTACACTTATTATAAATTGTTACAACTTTGTGAGTTTACATTGGCCATACATATAACTAACATCAATTAAACAGTATAACTTGGGGACAAACCTATCCAAAATTCACTTGAATAGGTTCAGGGGTTTAAAAGTTAGTATATGACCCATAATCCTGGGGCAAGAGGCCAGCAGCCAGTCCTCTCCAAAACCCAGTGGCGAGGTTGGTTTCGCCACAGGTATATAGTGATAGATACATTGTATCAGTAGTATAGGTGGGTATATAGTGATGTATACATTGTATCAGTAGTATAGGTGGGTATATAGTGATGTATACATTGTATCAGCAGTATATTGGGGTATATAGTGATGTATATATTGTATCAGTAGTATATAGAGGTATATAGTAATGTATACATTGTTTCAGTATTATAGGTGGTGTAGGAAGGCGCAAGGGTCCATCGTTGATGGAAGGTATGTGTCACCGAGGTTCCTGGCCTCGGTGAAGTAAGAGCCGGTATTTTCAGGTGTCAGCGGCAGCTAATGCAGATTGACACTTTACTATTTTAGTATGGCTGTATAGCTGATCCGGGACGGCTCTTATTGGGAGTAGTCAAAGTGATGGGTGGGTGGCTACTCCCCACGTTCCAGGCCGGGTCAGACAGCACTGTCAGGTGGAGTGGATTACTCCTCTCTGACAGTGGAGCTCTGTCAGCCTCTTTGTTGGGACCTGGGAGATTAGGCCGGGATTAAGGCCTGCTACCTTGTTGGTGTGAAAACTGAGTCTGCTTGTATAGAACCTACCACTAGCCATCTGGCTCCAGGAGAAGTATATGGTGGGTTCAGCATGCATGTTGGTACTTGCATCCCTGGATCCGATGAAAGCTGTAATGGCACCGGACGGGGTTACAAGCAAAGTGTACTTGGCTTGCATGCTGACCTGCATTCCCTGGATTTTATGTGGCTGTCATGGCCCATGAACAGGTAGGAACAAGAGTTAGGGACCACTCATGAGACAGCCTTGACGCGGTGAGTGGCTTACTATGCTTTGGCCAAAATATAAACCAATGTCTCATCCAGCATGGAGGGCAGAGTGCTGGATGTAGTGTGCGATCACATTTGCATTTTCCGTTTGTATATGTATTTCGCCATAGTGATCTGCACCTGCAGGCAGGTTGTGCTGACCCAACCCCTTATTTTTTTCTTTGTAGTATATATTGGAGGCGTGGCGATCTCCTTGGAGTCATTGCACACCTGACCAGTTATTCTGTCCTTGAGGCTGGTTTTAAAGTCAGTATAAAACTGAGTCTGCTTGTATAGAACCTACCATTAGCCATCTGGCTCGAGGAGAAGTATATGGTGGGTTCAGCATGCATGTTGGTACTTGCATCCCTGGATCCGATGAAAGCTGTAATGGCACCGGACAGGGTTACAAGCAAAGTGTACTTGGCTTGCATGCTGACCTGCATTCCCTGGATTTTATGTGGCTGTCATGGCCCATGAACAGGTAGGAACAAGAGTTAGGGACCACTCATGAGACGACCTTGACGCGGTGAGTGGCTTACTATGCTTTGGCCAAAATATAAACCAATGTCTCATCCAGCATGGAGGGCAGAGTGCTGGATGTAGTGTGCGATCACATTTGCATTTTCCGTTTGTATATGTATTTCGCCATAGTGATCTGCACCTGCAGGCAGGTTGTGCTGACCCAACCCCTTATTTTTTTCTTTGTTGGTGTGAAAGCAGGTGGATTCTGCTTTGTCCACAGACTTCTTCTTTGCTGCATGGTGTGAACGAACACCAGAATCACAAGGTGACTGTTTTCCTTGAAACTGACCTTTTGTTTTGTCACTTACTTAATGTGTGAATAAACACTGAACTGTTTAATTTAAAGACAAAAAATAATTGTGGAATCGCACTCACCAGATCTTGAGGTCATCCGGAATGCAACAGCCTACCTGGAGTCCAAGATTCATCAGGGCTCCTGCGTAACAAGTCCCAGAAAAGAAGATGGAGGCAGCATGTCCGGTAAAAAACCCTTTAATGGGGATCGCCAAGTGAACTAACGTGCAGCAGGTTGTGATGTTTCGGCTGATCCGCAGCCTTTATCAAACACAATGTGAAATCTAAAAGTATCCGTTTAAATATATTAAGACACACCCACTCACACAGGAGTGGCCAATAACACAATGAGTGAGGTGCTAATGTCATTAAAAATGTATATTGCAGTGCTCCCACTCAGTGTATCAATGTACACCAATCATATATATATAAGATCCAATACCTCCACATACCTTCAGGGCACACATGTTCCTTGGCGTTCCTAGGCCACCAGTGCGCATGTCAGGGAAGGCGGAACTGCGTCCCTACCCAGCTGACCCGAGATCACCTGACCGCGAGTAACTCCGCCCTGGTGATCGTCGCGTCATTCCACACATCCTCCGCTATGCGCACCGTTGCTAGGGACGCCAATGAGCCGATCCGCCCACCTCCACGCAATGAGAGCGGTCACCCCATAGCCCCACGTCACCAGTGCCGGCGGCCGGGTCCCAGGCCAAGCGATGCGGCGATCAGAGCTCATCGCCAACCGCATAATATCCTCTGGCGCAACCGGGGACCGTCAGAAGAGATATAGGCAGGGGCCCTCGGTCTTTATGTCTCCGGCCGAAACCCGGCCTAGGTGACATAATGGCCCCGCCTCTCTATTATCCAACCAGCTCCATGTTGCCAGAGACGCATCCAGGATCCAACACCGCCCACCGCGGTGACGTGTGGAAGGAGATAACCACACCCACAGCGGGGGTGCAGACAGGAACGAGCCCCCTAATAATTCAGTGTGCCATGATCCAGTGTGGGTTGGAAACAAGTGTGATAGTGAATCAATGAAAAACAAAATACAATTAAAAAACACTATACAGTGAACCAGTTCAAAGGTCACTCTGAACCATTACACATTTGATACAGAGAATTCTATATTCATTCCGAATGGTTGGAGTGCTCTCATCTCAAAGATCCATTTGAGCTCTTTTTTACGTAGAATCCGATCCTTGTCCCCCCCACGTCTCAGCGGGCCGACAGAGTCAATGATTCTAAACCTGAGTTGGTTGACCGAGTGTCCACGTTCCAGGAAATGCTTCGCCACCGGCTTATCAATCTGGGCCCTACGAATATTGCTCTTATGGGAGTTAATACGCTCCCTGGCTTCCATTGTGGTCTCCCCTATGTAGATCAACCCACACGGGCACGTGATCATATATATCACGTCCCGTGATCGACATGTAAAGAAATTTTTTATCTTATAGGGCTTACCACTATACGGATGGGCAAAAGTATCCCCCTTTAACATGTTGCCACAGTTGCAACAACCGAGGCAGGGAAAACATCCCAACTTCCTCGGTGCCAGATACCTCTGCCCATCCCCATGTGGCTCACCAACCTCAGTTCTCACCAGTTTATCGCGTAGGTTGGCCCCTCTCTTGTATGCCATCATAGGGAAGCCCACAAATTCGTCTACCATAGGTAGCCCTTTCTGCAAAATGTGCCATTCTTTGCGTATAATACGCGCTATATCCCCACTGTTGGAGCCGTACGTAGAAACAAACGGGATCCGTTTTTGGTCCCTCTCCTTTTTCTTTCCCTGGAACGTGGACTCCCGATCAACCTCCCCCACCTTCTGAGAGATCCTCTCCACCAATCGTCGTGGATATCCCCTATCTAGGAACTTCTTCCCCATCTCATCCACCCTTGTCCCGAAAAGCTCATCCCCCGATACCACCCGTCTCACCCTTAGCATCTGACTCCAGGGCAATGACTCCACCATCCGTCGTGGGTGATTACTCTTAAACTCCAACAAGTTATTCCTATCTGTTGGTTTGTGGAAGATGTCAGTTTCAATACTTCCCTCCCTGATATGTACCATCACATTCAAGAATTGTAGAGAGACTGCCGACGCTGTCATGGTGAACCCCAACCCGGGCACCATGTTATTAAGAAACTCAAAAAACAGTTGTAGTTCACCACGAGAGCCTCCCCACACCACGAAAATGTCGTCGATGTAGCGCCACCAGCAACGGGCTCTCCCAGGGCGGTCGTGGGTTTGTCCTCCATCTCCTAGGGGTGGTCCTGAGGCGGAATTATTTCCGCTTTGGGGACACCTATTACCAACAAGTACGTGGGGTGGCCATGGGCTCGAACGTGGCGCCCACGTATGCCAACATGTTCATGGCGGAGGTGGAGGACAGACTCATATATAGAGCCGCAATGTTTGAGAGAGCCCGTTGCTGGTGGCGCTACATCGACGACATTTTCGTGGTGTGGGGAGGCTCTCGTGGTGAACTACAACTGTTTTTTGAGTTTCTTAATAACATGGTGCCCGGGTTGGGGTTCACCATGACAGCGTCGGCAGTCTCTCTACAATTCTTGGATGTGATGGTACATATCAGGGAGGGAAGTATTGAAACTGACATCTTCCACAAACCAACAGATAGGAATAACTTGTTGGAGTTTAAGAGTAATCACCCACGACGGATGGTGGAGTCATTGCCCTGGAGTCAGATGCTAAGGGTGAGACGAGTGGTATCGGGGGATGAGCTTTTCGGGACAAGGGTGGATGAGATGGGGAAGAAGTTCCTAGATAGGGGATATCCACGACGATTGGTGGAGAGGATCTCTCAGAAGGTGGGGGAGGTTGATCGGGAGTCCACGTTCCAGGGAAAGAAAAAGGAGAGGGACCAAAAACGGATCCCGTTTGTTTCTACGTACGGCTCCAACAGTGGGGATATAGCGCGTATTATACGCAAAGAATGGCACATTTTGCAGAAAGGGCTACCTATGGTAGACGAATTTGTGGGCTTCCCTATGATGGCATACAAGAGAGGGGCCAACCTACGCGATAAACTGGTGAGAACTGAGGTTGGTGAGCCACATGGGGATGGGCAGAGGTATCTGGCACCGAGGAAGTTGGGATGTTTTCCCTGCCTCGGTTGTTGCAACTGTGGCAACATGTTAAAGGGGGATACTTTTGCCCATCCGTATAGTGGTAAGCCCTATAAGATAAAAAATTTCTTTACATGTCGATCACGGGACGTGATATATATGATCACGTGCCCGTGTGGGTTGATCTACATAGGGGAGACCACAATGGAAGCCAGGGAGCGTATTAACTCCCATAAGAGCAATATTCGTAGGGCCCAGATTGATAAGCCGGTGGCGAAGCATTTCCTGGAACGTGGACACTCGGTCAACCAACTCAGGTTTAGAATCATTGACTCTGTCGGCCCGCTGAGACGTGGGGGGGACAAGGATCGGATTCTACGTAAAAAAGAGCTCAAATGGATCTTTGAGATGAGAGCACTCCAACCATTCGGAATGAATATAGAATTCTCTGTATCAAATGTGTAATGGTTCAGAGTGACCTTTGAACTGGTTCACTGTATAGTGTTTTTTAATTGTATTTTGTTTTTCATTGATTCACTATCACACTTGTTTCCAACCCACACTGGATCATGGCACACTGAATTATTAGGGGGCTCGTTCCTGTCTGCACCCCCGCTGTGGGTGTGGTTATCTCCTTCCACACGTCACCGCGGTGGGCGGTGTTGGATCCTGGATGCGTCTCTGGCAACATGGAGCTGGTTGGATAATAGAGAGGCGGGGCCATTATGTCACCTAGGCCGGGTTTCGGCCGGAGACATAAAGACCGAGGGCCCCTGCCTATATCTCTTCTGACGGTCCCCGGTTGCGCCAGAGGATATTATGCGGTTGGCGATGAGCTCTGATCGCCGCATCGCTTGGCCCGGGACCCGGCCGCCGGCACTGGTGATGTGGGGCTATGGGGTGACCGCTCTCATTGCGTGGAGGTGGGCGGATCGGCTCATTGGCGTCCCTAGCAACGGTGCGCATAGCGGAGGATGTGTGGAATGACGCGACGATCACCAGGGCGGAGTTACTCGCGGTCAGGTGATCTCGGGTCAGCTGGGTAGGGACGCAGTTCCGCCTTCCCTGACATGCGCACTGGTGGCCTAGGAACGCCAAGGAACATGTGTGCCCTGAAGGTATGTGGAGGTATTGGATCTTATATATATATGATTGGTGTACATTGATACACTGAGTGGGAGCACTGCAATATACATTTTTAATGACATTAGCACCTCACTCATTGTGTTATTGGCCACTCCTGTGTGAGTGGGTGTGTCTTAATATATTTAAACGGATACTTTTAGATTTCACATTGTGTTTGATAAAGGCTGCGGATCAGCCGAAACATCACAACCTGCTGCACGTTAGTTCACTTGGCGATCCCCATTAAAGGGTTTTTTACCGGACATGCTGCCTCCATCTTCTTTTCTGTTTAATTTAAAGACTTTGTTGTTGCCTCTATACTGCGTCTGCTAACCTGCCTATCAGAGCGAACCCCCACAATTGGTGGAAGATGCGGGCATTGCAGTGAGGCTGGCGTGAAGGCAGATATATTTTTGTTTTTCCGGGCACGGGTGTATGCCTTACATCAAACCAGTGAGATTACAACCCGTGTCCCTCAACAAAATGGAGGCTGTCGTGAAGGCCCTCGTGGAGGCTAACCTGCAACAGCGGTAGGCCAATAAGCAACAGCAGGAAACCAACCAGCTGCTGTTACAACATGTGATGGCTTTACAAGCAGCAGGAGCATCCCAGAGCATTCACGATGCCCGGAAAGCGGTCCGTGTGGCGATCCCCAAGATGACCCCTGCAGACGACGTCGAGACCTATTTGGCGATCTTTGAGAAGGTAGCCGTGAGAGAGAAGCTACCCCGGGAGCAATGGACTGAGGTCGTCGCTCCGTTCCTGGCATCTGGACCCCAGCAGGTGTATTTTGACTTACCGGATGATCAAGCGGCTGATTACCCGACAGTAAAGGGTGAGATCCTGTTGAGACTTGGGGTGAATGTATTAGTCCGGGCCCAGCGGGGGCATCAGTGGGAGTTTAACCCGGCTGAGCCCGCGAGGCCCCAGTATTATACCCTATTACACCTGTTGCAAAAATGGCTGCAACCTGACGTGCTAAGTCCCACTGCTATGTTGGACTGTCTGTTGGCTGATGTGTTCTGGAGGGCTTCGCCATACCCCCTCTAGCACTGGGTCGGCCAGGTGTCTCCTGGTAATGCCCTTGAGATGGTGGACCTGGTGGAACGCTAACAGACTACCAGGAATTAGTTTGGGAGGGCGCAGCCAAACCCCAGCAATCTCCATCCCAGACACAGAGACTTATGCTGGCGGTGTCAGAAGTCTGGCCACATAAGGGCCGACTGTGCCCATCGGGGCGAACCCATGGAGACTAACTATGGATACCGCAACTCCTTGTACACCAGGAAGCTGTGTGCATCAGCTATCCCAGAGACTATAGACAGTAACCACCTGTGCCAGCTAGAAGTGGGAGACACTCTGGTGGTAGCTCTGCTGACTCAGGGAGTCTGGTGTCCCCTGGTAAGAGCTACGAGTATATTGGCCGAAAAATCGGGGTCATGTGCATACATGGGGATTTAAAGGACTATCCCACTGCCCTGGTGTCTCTATCCACAGAAGGCGGCAAGTGGATCCACGAGGTGGCCGTTGCCACCACTTTACCTTATGAATTGATAATAGGGAAAGACTTTCCGGGCTTCCTGGCCCTGTGGCCGGCTGTGAGAGTTGTTGATGCCCCTGAGTCAGGGGTAATTTCAGCAGAGTGGCCTGGCTCGGGCAGGAGGCCAGAACCCTGGGAACCCGAGGCCGAAGGGCCCGCGGTAGAGGTAACAGCCACTTCGGTGGAAGAGGGGGAGACAACCCCGCTGAGTGTGTTGGTAGGAGACGTTGAGGACTTGCCGTCGGGTCCTGAATTGGCAGACCTCAATGTCTCCGGGGAAAATTTCGGAACTGCACAACACCAGGACCCAACCTTATCCTGGGCCTGGGAGAATGTGGTAATAATTGATGGTTAACCACAAAAACCTGGGGCCGAGTCGATGTTTCCCCGTTTTGTCGTTCACCAGGAAATGCTGTATCGGGTAAACCAACTATGGGGTGAGCATATTGAACAGCTGGTGGTGCCCAAGGCAATCGCAAGCTCGTATTGGAGTTAGCCCACCAACATGTTCTTGGCGGTCACTTGGGGTGGTAGAAAACGCAGGACCAGATGCTCCAGCGGTTTTACAGGCCCAGTGTGTTCAGAGAGGTAGAAGAGTTTTGTAAGTCTTGCCCAACCTGCCAGATAACCAGCCCCCAGCCATATTTTCGGAGTACCCTGGTGCCTCTCCCGATTATCAAGGTCCCGTTCGAGCGAATCGCTATGGATCTCATAGGCCCAGTTCCGAAGTCCGCTAGAGGGCACCAACACATCTTGGTCATCCTCGACTACGCCACTCAGTACCCGGAGGAGGTGCCACTGTGACATACATCAGCCAAAATCATAGCTAAGGAGTTAATGGAGATGTCTGCCTAAGGGGGGTCTGCCTAAGGAGGTTCTGACCGACCAAGGGACCCCTTTTATGTCCAAGGTGATGAGGGAACTCTGTAAGTTGCTCCACATAAAACAACTACAGACATCCGTGTATCATCCGCAAACGGACGGTCTGGTAGAGAGATTTATTCAAACATTAAAAAACATGTTAAAAAGAGCGGTGTCTAAGGATGGGAGGGACTGGGACCTTCTTCTACCCTATCTCATGTTCGCAGTGTGAGAGGTGCCCCAGGCCTCTACTGGGTTCTCGCCCTTCAAACTGCTATACGGCAGACACCCTCGCGGTTTGTTGGACGTGGCCAAAGAGGCGTGGGAACTTTGTTGTTGCCTCTATACTGCGTCTGCTAACCTGCCTATCAGAGCGAACCCCCACAGTGGGTATATAGTGTTGGATACATTGTGTCAGTAGTATATGGGGGGTATATAGTAATGTATACATTGCATCAGTAGTATAGGTGGGTATACAGTGCTGGATACATTGTGTCAGTAGTATATGGGGGTATATAGTGTTGGATACATACTGTCAGTAGTATAGGTGGGGATATAGCGTTGGATACATTGTGTCAGTAGTATATGGGGGTATATAGTAACGTATACATTGTATCAGTAGTATAGGTGGGTATATAGTGTTGGATACATTGTGTCACTAGTATATGGGGGTATATAGTAATGTATACATTGTATCAGTAGTATAGGTGGGTAAATAGTGTTGGATACATACTTTCAGTAGTATATGGGGGTATATAGTAATGTATACATTGTATCAGTAGTATAGGAGGGTAAATAGTGTTGGATACATTGTGTCAGTAGTATATGGGGGTATATAGAGTTGGAAACATTGTGTCAGTAGTATATGGGGTGTATATAGTAATGTATACATTGTATCAGTAGTATAGGTGGGTAAATAGTGTTGGATACATTGTGTCAGTAGTATATGAGGGTATATGGTGTTGGATACATTGCGTCAGTAGTATATGAGGGTATATAGTAATGTATACATTGTATCAGTAGTATAGGTGGGTATATAGTTTTGGATACATTGTGTCAGTAGTTTATAGGGGTGTATAGTAATATAAACATTGTATCAGTAGTATATGGGGGGTATATAGTAATATAAACATTGTATCAGTAGTATATGGGGGGTATATAGTAATATAAACATTGTATCAGTAGTATAGGTGGGTAAATAGTGTTGGATACATTGTGTCAGTAGTATATGGGGGTATATAGAGTTGGATACATTGTGTCAGTAGTATATGGGGGGTATATAGTAATGTATACATTGTATCAGTAGTATAGGTGGGTATATAGTGTTGGATACATTGTGTCACTAGTATATGGGGTATATAGTAATGTATACATTGTATCAGTAGTATAGGTGGGTAAATAGTGTTGGATACATTGTGTCAGTAGTATATGGGGGTATATAGAGTTGGATACATTGTGTCAGTAGTATATGGGGGGTATATAGTAATGTATACATTGTATCAGTAGTATAGGTGGGTATATAGTGTTGGATACATTGTGTCACTAGTATATGGGGTATATAGTAATGTATACATTGTATCAGTAGTATAGGTGGGTAAATAGTGTTGGATACATTGTGTCAGTAGTATATGGGGGTATATAGAGTTGGATACATTGTGTCAGTAGTATATGGGGTGTATATAGTAATGTATACATTGTATCAGTAGTATAGGTGGGTAAATAGTGTTGGATACATTGTATCAGTAGTATAGGTGGGTATATAGTGTTGTATACATTGTGTCAGTAGTATATGGGGGGTATATAGTAATGTATACATTGTATCAGTAGTATAGGTGGGTGTATATAGTGTTGGATACATTGTGTCAGTAGTATATGGGGGTATATAGTGTTGGATACATTGTGTCAGTAGTTTATGGGGGTGTATAGTAATATATACATTGTATCAGTAGTATAGGTGGGTATATAGGGGGTCATTTATTATATTGAAATATGCCTATCTGCAAATTTTCCTCACTCACGCCAGGTCAATATTTGTCGGCGTGGCGTGGGTGGTAAGGGTAGGGGCTGGTAGGCCCGTCCCATTCATCATTTCCTACGTCTGCTTTAGGGTACTTTCACACTAGCGTCGTTTGAATCCGGCAGGCAGTTCCGTTGCAAACAGGATGCAAACTGATAAACCTTTTTTTCTGGATCAGTTAGTCGGATCTGGTGAAATACCGGATCCGTCTCATCCGGAATAACGGATCCGGTATTATTATTTTTTTCAAAGATCAAAAGCGAAACCCGCTCTTCCTATATCCCGTCGCATGTGCAGACCGGAAAACCGGATTCGGCAATTTCCGGAACACTTGGCATTAATATATCTCTATGGAAATGAATGCCGGATCTAGCAAGTGCGGTATTAGTCCTGTATTTTGTCCGGTAAAATACCGTACAAGGGACGGAACTGAAGACATCCTGATGCATACTGAAAGGATTGCTCTCCATTCAGAATGCATTAGGACAAATCTGAAGCATTTCTTTCCGGTATTGAGACCCTTCACTGGATTTAAATACCGGAAAAGAATAACGCTAGTGTGAAAGTAAAATGTAAGACAGCAAGGAAGCTTCTTACATTTAGAAGCGTCGCTGGATACGCTGAAGTTATGCAGAGGCCCCTACATAACTCCGGCAGATCCACCACCAGCACAGAGGCTTTATTAAGACCAGCGTAAAAAATGCTGTTCTTAATAAATGTGCCCCATAGTGATGTATACATTATATCAGGACTATATGGGAGTATATGGTGATGTATACAATGTGTCAGTAGTATACTGGGTATAAAGCGTTGGATACATGTAGCTTTATATCTAATCCTCTATTTTCCAAAGATGGCCGGATCATTGTATAAAACAAGCACTTTTACCCTTTGTGTCACCCCTTTTCCCTCATAGATTGTAAGCTCTTGCGAGCACGGCACTCATTCCTCTTGTTTTAATTATTGACTTGTCTGTTGCTCTGTTATTGATGACTTTTTGTACATGAACCCGTGAACTGTAAAGTGCTGCGAAAGATGTTGGTGTTATATAAAGATTATTGTTATATGGGGGTATATAGTGATGAATACATTGTATCAGTAGTATTTGGGAGTATATAGTGATGTATACAATGTATAAGTAGTATATCAGGGAATATGGTGCTGGATATATTGTATCAGTAGATACAGGTGAAACTCGAAAAATTTGAATATCGTGCAAAAGTCAATTTATTTCAGTAATGCAAATTAAAAGGAAATGCAATAATGCAGCTTAAAATTAGAATTTTGTGAAAAGGTTCAATATTCTCAGCTCAAAGTGTCACCCTCTAGTCAGCTAATTATTCTATACCCCCTGAGCAAAGGGTACCTCAAAATTGTGACTTTTGGGTTTAATAAACTGTAAGCCATCTTTATCCAAATTATAATAAATAAAGGCTTGAAATATCTCGCTTTGCCTGCAATGAGTCTCATATGTTAGTTTCACTTTTTAAGTTGAATTACTGAAATAAATGAACTTTGCACGATATTCTAATAATTTTTCGAGTTTCACCTGTATATATTTACCAAGGACAGAAGTTGTCAGACTAACCTGATTTGTTTTTATGGTAAGGTGAGTAGTAGCCTGGACAGAGGAGCAGCAGTGGATGTAGTGAGGTAAGTAGAAGCCTGGACAGAGGAGCGGCAGTGGATGTAGTGAGGTAGGTAGAAGCCTGGACAGAGGGGCGGCTGGGGATGCAGTGAGGTCAGTAGAAGCCTAGACAGAGGGGCGGCTGTGGATGTAGTGAGGTAAGTAGAAGCCTGGACAGAGGGGCAGAAGTGGATGTAGTGAGGTAAGTAAAAGCCTGGACAGAGGGGCGGCTGTGGATGTAGTGAGATAAGTAGAAGCCTGGACAGAGCAGGGCTGTGGATGGAGAAAGGTTAGTAGAAGCCTGGACAGAGGGGTAACTTAGGATGTAGTAAGGTGAGTAGAAGCCTGGACAGAGGGGCGGCATTGGATGTAGTGAGGTGAGTAGAAGCCTGGACAAAGCTGCGGCTGTGGATGTAGTGAGGTGAGTAGAAGCCTGGACAGAGGGGCGGCTGTGGATGTAGTGAGGTGAGTAGAAGCCTGGACAGAGGGGCGGCTGTGGATGTAGTGAGGTGAGTAGTAGCCTGGACAGAAGAGTAGCTGTGGATGTAGTGAGGTGAGTAGTAGCCTGGACAGAGGGGCGGCTGTGGATGTAGTGAGGTGAGTAGAAGCCTGGATAGAGGGGCGGCTGTGTATGTAGTGTGGTGAGTAGAAGCCTGGACAGAGGGGCGGCTGTGGATTTAGTGAGGTAAGTAGAAGCCTGGACAGAGGGGCAGCTGTGGATGTAGTGAGATGAGTAGAAGCCTGAACAGAGGGGCGGCTGTGGATGTAGTGAGGTGAGTAGAAGCCTGGACAAAGGGGCGGCTGGGGATGTAGTGAGGTGAGTAGAAGCCTGGACAGAAGGGCGGCTTTGGATGTAGTGGGGTGAGTAAAAGCCTGGACAGAGGGGCGGCCGTGGATGTAGTAAGATGATTAGAAGCCTGGACAGAGGGGCGGCTTTGGATGTAGTGAGGTGAGTAGTAGCCTGGACAAAGGGGTGGCTGTGGATATAGTGAGGTAAGTAGAAGCCTGGACAGAGGGGCGGCTGTGGATGTAGTGAGGTGAGTAGAAGCCTGGACAGAGGGGCGGCTGTGGATGTAGTGAGGTGAGTAGAAGCCTGGACAGAGGGGCGGCTTTGGATGTAGTGGGGTGAGTAAAAGCCTGGACAGAGGGGCGGCCGTGGATGTAGTAAGATGATTAGAAGCCTGGACAGAGGGGTAGCTTTGGATGTAGTGAGGTGAGTAGTAGCCTGGACAGAGGGGCGGCTGTGGATGTAGTGAGGTGAGTAGAAGCCTGCACAGAGGGGCGGCTGTGGATGTAGTGAGGTCAGTAGAAGCCTAGACAGAGGGGCGGCTGTGGATGTAGTGAGGTAAGTAGAAGCCTGGACAGAGGGGCGGTTTTGGATCTAGTGAGGTGAGTAGAAGCCTGGACAGAGGGGCGGCTGTGGATGTAGTAAGGTGAGTAGAAGCCTGGAAAGAGGGGCGGCTTTGGATCTAGTGAGGTGAGTAGAAGCCTGGACAGAGGGGCGGCTGTGGATGTAGTGAGGTAAGTAGAAGCCTGGACAAAGGGGCGGCTGTGGATGTAGTGAGGTAAGTAGAAGCCTGGACAGAGGGGCGGCTGTGGAAGTAGTGAGGTAAGTAGAAGCCTGGACAGAGGGGTGGCCATGGATGTAGTAAGATGAGTAGAAGCCTGGACAGAGGGGCGGCATTGGATGTAGTGAGGTAGGTAGAAGACTGGACAAAGGAGTGGCTTTGGATATAGTAAGGTGAGTAGAAGCCTGGACAGAGGAGCGGATGTGGATGTAGTGAGGTGAGTAAAAGCCTGGACAGAGGGGCGGCTGTGGATGTAGTGAGGTAAGTAGAAGCTTGAACAGAGTGGCGGCTGTGGATGTAGTGAGGTAAGTAGTACCCTGGACAGAGGGGCGGCTGTGGATGTAGTGAGGTGAGAAGAAGACTGGACAGAGGGGCGGCTGTGGATGTAGTGTGGTGAGTAGAAGCCTGGACAGAGCAGTAGCTGTGGATGTAGTGAGCGGCTGTGGATGTAGTAAGGTGAGTAGAAGCCTGGAAAGAGGGGCGGCTTTGGATGTAGTGAGGTGAGTAGAAGCCTGGACAGAGGGGCGGCCGTGGATGTAGTGAGGTGAGTAGTAGCCTGGACAAAGAGGCAGCTGTGGATGTAGTGAGGTATGTAGAAGCATGGACAGAGGGGCAGCTGTGGATGTAGTGAGGTGAGTAGAAGCCTGGACAGAGGGGCGGCTTTAGATGTAGTGAGGTGAGTAGAAGCCTGGACAGAGGTGCGGCTGTGGATGTAGTGAGGTGAGTAGAAGCCTGGACAGAGGAGTGGCTTTGGATGTAGTGAGGTGAGTAGAAGCCTGGACATAGGAGCGGCTGTGGATGTAGTGAGGTGAGTAGAAGCCTGGACAGAGGGGCGGCTGTGGATGCAGTGAGGTCAGTAGAAGCCTAAACAGAGGGGCAGCTGTGGATGTAGTGAGGTAAGTAGAAGCCTGGACGAAGGGGCGGCTGTGGATGTAGTGAGGTAAGTAAAAGCCTGGACAGAGGGACGGCTGTGGATGTAGTGAGATGAGTAGAAGCCTGGAAAGAGGGGCGGCTTTGGATATAGTAAGGTGAGTAGAAGCCTGGACAGAGGGGCAGCTGTGGATGTAGTGAGCGGCTGTGGATGTAGAAAGGTGAGTAGAATCCTGGAAAGAGGGGCGGCTTTGGATGTAGTGAGGTGAGTAGAAGCCTGGACAGAGGGGCGGCTGTGGATGTAGTAAGGTGAGTAGAAGCCTGGACAAAGAGGCAGCTGTGGATGTAGTGAGGTATGTAGAATCCTGGACAGAGGGGCAGCTGTGGATGTAGTGAGGTGAGTAGAAGCCTGGACAGAGGGGCGGCTTTAGATGTAGTGAGGTGAGTAGAAGACTGGACAGAGGTGAGGCTGTGGATGTAGTGAGGTGAGTAGAAGCCTGGACAGAGGAGTGGCTGTGGATGTAGTGAGGTGAGTAGAAGCTTGGACAGAGGGGCGGCTGTGGATGTAGTGAGGTAAGTAGAAGCCTGGACAAAGGGGCGGCTGTGGATGTAGTGAGGTCAGTAGAAGCCTGGAAAGAGGGGCGGCTGTGGATGTAGTGAGGTAACTAGAAGCCTGGACAAAGGGGTGGCTTTGGATATAGTGAGGTGAGTAGAAGCCTGGACAGAGGGGCAGCTGTGGATGTAGTGAGCGGCGGTGGATGTAGTAAGGTGAGTAGAAGCCTGGAAAGAGGGGCGGCTTTGGATGTAGTGAGTTGAGTAGAAGCTTGGACAGAGGGGCGGCTGTGGATGTAGTAAGGTGAGTAGAAGCCTGGACAAAGAGGCGTCTGTAGATGTAGTGAGGTATGTAGAAGCCAGGACAGAGGGGCAACTGTGGATGTAGTGAGGTGAGTAGAAGCCTGGACAGAGGGCGGCTTTAGATGTAGTGAGGTGAGTAGAAGCCTGGACAGAGGTGAGGCTGTGGATGTAGTGAGGTGAGTAGAAGCCTGGACAGAAGGAAAGCTGTGGATGTAGTGAGCTGCTGTGGATGTAGTAAGGTGAGTAGAAGCCTGGAAAGAGGGGCGGCTTTGGATGTAGTGAGGTGAGTAGAAGCCTGGACAGAGGGGCGGCTTTGGATATAGTGAGGTGAGTAGAAGCCTGGACAGAGGGGCAGCTGTAAATGTAGTGAGGTGAGTAGAATCCTGGACAGAGGATTAGCTGTGGATGTAGTGAGGTGAGTGGTAGCCTGCACATAGGGGCAGCTGTGGATGTAGTGAGGTGAGTAGAAGCCTGGACAGAGGGGCGGCTTTGGATGTAGTGAGATAAGTAGAAGCCTGGACAGAGGAGGGCTGTGGATGGAGAAAGATTAGTAGAAGCCTGGACAGAGGGGTAACTTAGGATGTAGTAAGGTGAGTAGAAGCTTGGACAGAGGGGCGGCATTGGATGTAGTGAGGTGAGTAGAAGCCTGGACAAAGCTGCGGCTGTGGATGTAGTGAGGTGAGTAGAAGCCTGGACAGAGGGGCGGCTGTGGATGTAGTGAGGTGAGTAGAAGCCTGGACAGAGGGGCGGCTGTGGATGTAGTGAGGTGAGTAGTAGCCTGGACAGAAGAGTAGCTGTGGATGTAGTGAGGTGAGTAGTAGCCTGGACAGAGGGGCGGCTGTGGATGTAGTGAGGTGAGTAGAAGCCTGGACAGAGGGGCGGCTGTGGATGTAGTGTGGTGAGTAGAAGCCTGGACAGAGGGGCGGCTGTGGATTTAGTGAGGTAAGTAGAAGCCTGGACAGAGGGGCAGCTGTGGATGTAGTGAGATGAGTAGAAGCCTAAACAGAGGGGCGGCTGTGGATGTAGTGAGGTGAGTAGAAGCCTGGACAGAGGGGCGGCTGGGGATGTAGTGAGGTGAGTAGAAGCCTGGACAGAGGGGCGGCTTTGGATGTAGTGGGGTGAGTAAAAGCCTGGACAGAGGGGCGGCCGTGGATGTAGTAAGATGATTAGAAGCCTGGACAGAGGGGCGGCTTTGGATGTAGTGAGGTGAGTAGTAGCCTGGACAGAGGGGTGGCTGTGGATATAGTGAGGTAAGTAGAAGCCTGGACAGAGGGGCGGCTGTGGATGTAGTGAGGTGAGTAGAAGCCTGGACAGAGGGGCGGCTGTGGATGTAGGGAGGTGAGTAGAAGCCTGGACAGAGGGGCGGCTTTGGATGTAGTGGGGTGAGTAAAACCCTGGACAGAGGGGCGGCCGTGGATGTAGTAAGATGATTAGAAGCCTGAACAGAGGGGTGGCTTTGGATGTAGTGAGGTGAGTAGTAGCCTGGACAGAGGGGCGGCTGTGGATGTAGTGAGGTGAGTAGAAGCCTGCACAGAGGGGCGGCTGTGGATGTAGTGAGGTAAATAGAAGCCTGGACAGAGGGGCGGCTGTGGATGTAGTAAGGTGAGTAGAAGCCTGGAAAGAGGGGCGGCTTTGGATCTAGTGAGGTGAGTAGAAGCCTGGACAGAGGGGCGGCTGTGGATGTAGTAAGGTGAGTAGAAGCCTGGAAAGAGGGGCGGCTTTGGATCTAGTGAGGTAAGTAGAAGCCTGGACAGAGGGGCGGCTGTGGATGTAGTGAGGTAAGTAGAAGCTTGGACAGAGTGGCGGCTGTGGATGTAGTGAGTTAAGTAGTACCCTGGACAGAGGGGCGGCTGTGGATGTAGTGAGGTGAGAAGAAGACTGGACAGAGGGGCGGCTGTGGATGTAGTGTGGTGAGTAGAAGCCTGAACAGAGGGGCAGCAGTGGATGTAGTGAGCGGCGGTGGATGTAGTAAGGTGAGTAGAAGCCTGGAAAGAGGGGCGGCTTTGGATGTAGTGAGTTGAGTAGAAGCCTGGACAAAGAGGCGTCTGTAGATGTAGTGAGGTATGTAGAAGCCAGGACAGAGGGGCAGCTGTGGATGTAGTGAGGTGAGTAGAAGCCTGGACAGAGGGCGGCTTTAGATGTAGTGAGGTGAGTAGAAGCCTGGACAGAGGGAAAGCTCTGGATGTAGTGAGCTGCTGTGGATGAGGTCAGTAGAAGCCTAAACAGAGGGGCGGCTGTGGATGTAGTGAGGTAAGTAGAAGCCTGGACGAAGGGGCGGCTGTGGATGTAGTGAGGTAAGTAGAAGCCTGGACAGAGGGGCGGCTGTGGATGTAGTGAGATGAGTAGAAGCCTGGATAGAGGGGCGGCTTTGGATATAGTAAGGTGAGTAGAAGCCTGGACAGAGGGGCAGCTGTGGATGTAGTGAGCGGCTGTGGATGTAGAAAGGTGAGTAGAATCCTGGAAAGAGGGGCGGCTTTGGATGTAGTGAGGTGAGTAGAAGCCTGGACAGAGTAGCGGCTGTGGATGTAGTAAGGTGAGTAGAAGCCTGGACAAAGAGGCAGCTGTGGATGTAGTGAGGTATGTAGAATCCTGGACAGAGGGGCAGCTGTGGATGTAGTGAGGTGAGTAGAAGCCTGGACAGAGGGGCGGCTTTAGATGTAGTGAGGTGAGTAGAAGCCTGGACAGAGGTGAGGCTGTGGATGTAGTGAGGTGAGTAGAAGCCTGGACAGAGGAGTGGCTGTGGATGTAGTGAGGTGAGTAGAAGCTTGGACAGAGGGGCGGCTGTGGATGTAGTGAGGTAAGTAGAAGCCTGGACAAAGGGGCGGCTGTGGATGTAGTGAGGTCAGTAGAAGCCTGGACAGAGGGGCGGCTGTGGATGTAGTGAGGTAACTAGAAGCCTGGACAAAGGGGCGGCTTTGGATATAGTGAGGTGAGTAGAAGCCTGGACAGAGGGGCAGCTGTGGATGTAGTGAGCGGCGGTGGATGTAGTAAGGTGAGTAGAAGCCTGGAAAGAGGGGCGGCTTTGGATGTAGTGAGTTGAGTAGAAGCTTGGACAGAGGGGCGGCTGTGGATGTAGTAAGGTGAGTAGAAGCCTGGACAAAGAGGCGTCTGTAGATGTAGTGAGGTATGTAGAAGCTAGGACAGAGGGGCAGCTGTGGATGTAGTGAGGTGAGTAGAAGCCTGGACAGAGGGCGGCTTTAGATGTAGTGAGGTGAGTAGAAGCCTGGACAGAGGTGAGGCTGTGGATGTAGTGAGGTGAGTAGAAGCCTGGACAGAGGGAAAGCTGTGGATGTAGTGAGCTGCTGTGGATGTAGTAAGGTGAGTAGAAGCCTGGAAAGAGGGGCGGCTTTGGATGTAGTGAGGTGAGTAGAAGCCTGGACAGAGGGGCGGCTGTGGATGTAGTGAGGTGAGAAGAAGCCTGGACAGAGGGGCGGCTGTGGATGTAGTGAGGTAGGTAGAAACCTGGACAGAGGGGCGGCTTTGGATGTAGTGAGGTAAGTAGAAGCCTGGACAGAGGGGCGGCTGTGTATATAGTGAGGTGAGTAGAAGCCTGGACAGAGGGGAGGCTGTGGATGTAGTAAGGTGAGTAGAAGCCTGGACAGAGGGGCGGCTGTGGATGTAGTAAGGTGAGTAGAAGCCTGGACAGAGGGGCGGCTGTGGATGTAGTGAGGTGAGTAGTAGCCTGGACAGAGGGGTGGCTGTGGATGTAGTGAGGTAAGTAGAGGCCTGGACAGAGGGGCCGCTGTGGATGTAGTGAGGTGAGTAGTAGCCTGGACAGAGGGGCGGCTGTGGATGTCGTGTTTCTGGATTTTGCTGAGGTTTTTGATCCTGTCCCTCATAGACATTTAATAGGTAAAGTAAGGTCTGTAGGCTTGGAAAGTATAGTCTGTAATTGGATTGAGAACTGGCTGAAGGACCGTGTCCAGAGAGTTGTGGTCAGTGATTCCTATTTAGAATGGTCCCGGGTTATAAGTGGTGACCCCAAGGTTCAGTGCTGGGTCCTCTATTATTAATGATATCGAGGACCGGATTAATAGCACCATTTCTATTTTTGCAGATGACACTGAGCTGTGTAGAACTGTACGGTCTATGGAAGATGTCCATAAACTACGAACTGACTGGGACACTCTGAGTGATTGGGCATCAACTTGGCAAATGAGGTTCAATGTGGATAAATGTAAAGTTCTGCATCTTGGTAGTAATAATCTCCGTGCTTCATATGTCCTAGGGGATGTGACACTGGGAGAGTCACTTATGGAGAAGGATTTGGGTGTCCTTGTGGATGGTAGATTAAATAACAGCACAATGTCAATCAGCTGCTTCTAAGGCCACCAAGATATTGTCATGCATTAAACGAGGCATGGACTCGCAGGGCAGGGATGTGATATTACCACTTTACAAAGCGTTGGTGCGACCTCATCTGGAATACGCAGTCCAGTTCTGGGCACCAGTCCATAGAAAGGAGGCCCTGGAGCTGGAGAGAGTACAGAGGAGAGCGACTAAACTGATAAGGGGCCTGGAGGGTCTTAGTTATGAAGAAAGATTATTTAGTCTTGAGAAGAGACGTCTAAGGGGGGACATGGTTAACCTGTACAACTATATAAATGGGCCATACAAAAAATATGGTGAAAAACTGTTCCATGTAAAAGAGGGCGCTGCCTCCGACTGGTGAGGAAAAAGTTCAGTCTCCGGAAGCGTCAAAGCTTCTTTACTGTAAGAACTGTGAGTCTGTGGAATAGTCACCTCAGGACGTGGTCACAGCAGGAACAGGGGACGGGTTTATAAAGGGTTTAGATGAATTCTTAAAAGTAAATGACGTTAATGCTTATGGAAACGTGTAAAAATCTGAGTCACTTCCTTCTGGGATTCGTGTCCCCACCGATCCCTTGGTGGAGCTTGATGGATTTATGTCTTTTTTCAACCGTATTAACTATGTAACTATGTGAGAATATCACATAGTATCAGTTGTATATGGGGGGCGTATATAGTAATGTATACATTATATCAGTAGTATAGGTGGGTATATACAGGTAGTGCAGAATTATTAGGCAAGTTGTATTTTTGAGGATTAATTTTATTATTGAACAACAACCATGTTCTCAATGAACCCAAAAAACTCATTAATATCAAAGCTGAATATTTTTGGAAGTAGTTTTTAGTTTGTTTTTAGTTTTAGCTATTTTAGGGGGATATCTGTGTGTGCAGGTGACTATTACTGTGCATAATTATTAGGCAACTTAACAAAAAACAAATATATACCCATTTCAATTATTTATTTTTACCAGTGAAACCAATATAACATCTCAACATTCACAAATATACATTTCTGACATTCAAAAACAAAACAAAAACAAATCAGTGACCAATATAGCCACCTTTCTTTGCAAGGACACTCAAAAGCCTGCCATCCATGGATTCTGTCAGTGTTTTGATCTGTTCACCATCAACATTGCGTGCAGCAGCAACCACAGCCTCCCAGACACTGTTCAGAGAGGTGTACTGTTTTCCCTCCTTGTAAATATCACATTTGATGATGGACCACAGGTTCTCAATGGGGTTCAGATCAGGTGAACAAGGAGGCCATGTCATTAGATTTTCTTCTTTTATACCCTTTCTTGCCAGCCACGCTGTGGAGTACTTGGACGCGTGTGATGGAGCATTGTCCTGCATGAAAATCATGTTTTTCTTGAAGGATGCAGACTTCTTCCTGTACCACTGCTTGAAGAAGGTGTCTTCCAGAAACTGGCAGTAGGACTGGGAGTTGAGCTTGACTCCATCCTCAACCCGAAAAGGCCCCACAAGCTCATCTTTGATGATACCAGCCCAAACCAGTACTCCACCTCCACCTTGCTGGCGTCTGAGTCGGACTGGAGCTCTCTGCCCTTTACCAATCCAGCCATGGGCCCATCCATCTGGCCCATCAAGACTCACTCTCATTTCATCAGTCCATAAAACCTTAGAAAAATCAGTCTTGAGATATTTCTTGGCCCAGTCTTGACGTTTCAGCTTGTGTGTCTTGTTCAGTGGTGGTCGTCTTTCAGCCTTTCTTACCTTGGCCATGTCTCTGAGTATTGCACACCTTGTGCTTTTGGGCACTCCAGTGATGTTGCAGCTCTGAAATATGGCCAAACTGGTGGCAAGTGGCATCTTGGCAGCTGCACGCTTGACTTTTCTCAGTTCATGGGCAGTTATTTTGCGCCTTGGTTTTTGCACACGCTTCTTGCGACCCTGTTGACTATTTTGAATGAAACGCTTGATTGTTCGATGATCACGCTTCAGAAGCTTTGCAATTTTAAGAGTGCTGCATCCCTCTGCAAGATATCTCACTATTTTTGACTTTTCTGAGCCTGTCAAGTCCTTCTTTTGACCCATTTTGCCAAAGGAAAGGAAGTTGCCTAATAATTATGCACACCTAATATAGGGTGTTGATGTCATTAGACCACACCCCTTCTCATTACAGAGATGCACATCACCTAATATGCTTAATTGGTAGTAGGCTTTCGAGCCTATACAGCTTGCAGTAAGACAAACATGCATAAAGAGGATGATGTGGTCAAAATACTCATTTGCCTAATAATTCTGCACGCAGTGTAGTGTTGGATACTTTATATCATTAGTGAACTGGAATTAGTGATGTGTGAGGAGGACTATGACATAGTGGGAATAACTGAGACATGGCTGGATGTTAGCTATGACAGTGGGAATAACTGAGACATGGCTGGATGATAGCTATGACCGGGCAGTTAATGTACAAGGTTACAGTCTGTTTAGAAAGGATCGTCAAAACCGGAGAGGTGGAGGGGTCTGCCTTTATGTAAAGTCCTGTCTAAAGCCCACAGTCCGAGAAGATATAAGTGAGGGACATGAACATGTGGAGTCTCTGGGGGTAGAGATACATGGAGCTAAAAACAACAATAAATTACTAATAGGAGTTTACTATAAACCGCCTAATATACCAGAGTCCACAGAAAATCTACTACTAAACGAGATAGACGAGGCGGCAAATCATAATGAGGAGGTTATTATGGGGGAACTCCGCAGATATAGACTGGGAAACTGAAACTTGTATATCTCATAAAGGAAACAGATTCTTGGCAATAACCAAAGACAATTATCTCTCCCAACTGGTTCAGGACCCGACTAGAGGGACGGCCATACTGGACTTAATATTAACCAATAGACCTGACAGAACAACAGACGTGCAGGTCGGGGGACACCTGGGAAATAGTGACCATAAAGTAATAACCTTCCAATTATCATTCAAAAGAGCGTTTCTACAGGGAGGAACAAAAATACCAAACTTCAAAAAAGCTAAATTTAGCCAACTAAGAGAGGCCATAGGCCTAACTAACTGGGACAAAGTCCTCAAAACTAAAAATACAGCCACAAAATGGGATATCTTTAAAAGTATCCTAAAATCTCATTGTGAGAGGTACATACCGTATGGGAATAAAAGGTTAAGTAACAAAAAGAAACCAATGTGGATAAACAGAACTGTAAAGAAAGCAATAAATGACAAAAAGAAAGCATATAAATCACTAAAACAGGAGGGTGCACGGAAGCACTGAAAAACTATAAGGAAAAAAACAGAACATGTAAAAAACAAATAAAAGCGGCCAAACTAGAGACCGAGAGATTAATTGCCAAAGAGAGTAAAACTAACCCTAAAATGTTCTTCAATTATATAAATGTTAAAAAGTATAAATCTGAAGGTGTCGGCCCTTTAAAGAGTAATGAGGGGGGATTCGCAGAGAGCGATGAGGAGAAAGCAAAGCTGTTAAATATTTTTTTCTCCAGTGTATTCACTGAGGAAAATAAACTGTCAGATGACATGGAGAATGTAAAAATAAATTCCCCAGTAAAAGTGTCCTGTCTGACCCAGGAAGAAGTACAACAGCGACTTAAAAATATCAAAATAGACAAATCGCCAGGACCAGATGGCATACACCCCCGCATCCTAAGGGAATTAAGTAATGTCATAGCCAGACCCTTATTTCTGATATTTGCGGACTCTATACTGACAGGGAATGTCCCACAGGATTGGCGCATGGCAAATGTGGTGCCAATATTCAAAAAGGGTCCAAAAACAAAGCCTGGAAACTATAGGCCGGTAAGTTTAACATCTGTTGTGGGTAAACTGTTTGAAGGTTTTCTGAGAGATGCTATCTTAGAGCATCTCAACGGAAATAAGCAAATAACGCCATATCAGCATGGCTTCGTGAGGGATCGGTCATGTCAAACTAATTCAATCAGTTTCTATGAGGAGGTAAGTACTAGACTTGACAGCGGCGAATCAATGGATGTCGTGTATCTGGACTTCTCCAAAGCATTTGACACTGTACTGCATAAAAGGTTAGTATATAAAATGAGAATGCTCGGACTGGGAGAAAATGTCTGTATGTGGGTAAGTAACTGGTTCAATGATAGAAAACAGAGGGTGGTTATTAACAGTACATACTCAGATTGGGTCACTGTCACTAGTGGAGTACCTCAGGGGTCAGTACTGGAGGGGTCACTGTCACTAGTGGAGTACCTCAGGGGTCAGTACTAGAGGGGTCACTGTCACTAGTGGGGTACCTCAGGGGTCAGTACTGGAGGAGTCACTGTCACTAGTGGGGTACCTCAGGGGTCAGTATTGGAGGGGTCACTGTCACTAGTGGGGTACCTCAGGGGTCAGTACTGAAGGGGTCACTGTCACTAGTGGGGTACCTCAGGGGTCAGTATTGGAGGGGTCACTGTCACTAGTGGGGTACCTCAGGAGTCAGTATTGGAGGGGTCACTGTCACTAGTGGGGTACCTCAGGGGTCAGTACTGGAGGGGTCACTGTCACTAGTGGAGTACCTCAGGGGTCAGTATTGGGCCCTATTCTCTTCAATATATTTATTAATGATCTTGTAGAAGGCTTGCATAGTAAAGTATCAATTTTCGCAGATGACACTAAACTGTGTAAAGTAATTAACACTGAAGAGGACAGTGTACTGTATATATACTACAGAGGACAGTATACTGTATATATACTACAGAGGACAGTATACTGTATATATACACTACAGAGGACAGTATACTGTATATATACTACAGAGGACAGTATACTGTATATATACTACAGAGGACAGTATACTGTATATATGCTACAGAGGACAGTATACTGTATATATACTACAGAGGACAGTATACTGTATATACTACTACAGAGGACAGTATACTGTATATATACTACAGAGGACAGTATACTGTATATATATACTACAGAGGACAGTATACTGTATATATACTACAGAGGACAGTATACTGTATATATACTACAGAGGACAGTATACTGTATATACACTACAGAGGACAGTATACTGTATATATATACTACAGAGGACAGTATACTGTATATAAACTACAGAGGACAGTATACTGTATATATACTACAGAGGACGGTATACTGTATATATACTACAGAGGACAGTATACTGTATATATGCTACAGAGGACAGTATACTGTATATATACTACAGAAGACAGTATACTGTATATATACTACAGAGGACAGTATACTGTATACATATACTACAGAGGGCAGTATACTGTATATATACTACAGAGGACAGTATACTGTATATACTACTACAGAGGACAGTATACTGTATATATACTACAGAGGACAGTATACTGTATATATATACTACAGAGGACAGTATACTGTATATATACTACAGAGGACAGTATACTGTATATATACACTACAGAGGACAGTATACTGTATATACACTACAGAGGACAGTATACTGTATATATACTACAGAGGACAGTATACTGTATATATACTACAGAGGACAGCATACTGTATATATACTACAGAGGACAGTATACTGTATATATACTACAGAGGACAGTATACTGTATATATGCTACAGAGGACAGTATACTGTATATATACTACAGAGGACAGTATACTGTATATACTACTACAGAGGACAGTATACTGTATATATACTACAGAGGACAGTATACTGTATATATATACTACAGAGGACAGTATACTGTATATATACTACAGAGGACAGTATACTGTATATATACTACAGAGGACAGTATACTGTATATACACTACAGAGGACAGTATACTGTATATATATACTACAGAGGACAGTACACTGTATATAAACTACAGAGGACAGTATACTGTATATATACTACAGAGGACGGTATACTGTATATATACTACAGAGGACAGTATACTGTATATATGCTACAGAGGACAGTATACTGTATATATACTACAGAAGACAGTATACTGTATATATACTACAGAGGACAGTATACTGTATATATATACTACAGAGGGCAGTATACTGTATATATACTACAGAGGACAGTATACTGTATATACTACTACAGAGGACAGTATACTGTATATATACTACAGAGGACAGTATACTGTATATATACTACAGAGGACAGTACACAGTATATATACTACAGAGGACAGTATACTGTGTATATACACTACAGAGGACAGTATGCTGTGTATATACTACAGAGGACAGTATACTGTATATATACTACAGAGGACAGTATACTGTATATATACACTACAGAGGACAGTATACTGTATATACACTACAGAGGACAGTATACTGTATATACACTACAGAGGACAGTATACTGTATATATATACTACAGAGGACAGTATACTGTATATAAACTACAGAGGACAGTATACTGTATATATACTACAGAGGACGGTATACTGTATATATACTACAGAGGACAGTATACTGTATATATGCTACAGAGGACAGTATACTGTATATATACTACAGAAGACAGTATACTGTATATATACTACAGAGGACAGTATACTGTATATATATACTACAGAGGGCAGTATACTGTATATATACTACAGAGGACAGTATACTGTATATATACTACAGAGGACAGTATACTGTATATATACACTACAGAGGACAGTATACTGTATATACACTACAGAGGACAGTATACTGTATATATACTACAGAGGACAGTATACTGTATATACACTACAGAGGACAGTATACTGTATATATATACTACAGAGGACAGTATACTGTATATAAACTACAGAGGACAGTATACTGTATATATACTACAGAGGACAGTATACTGTATATATACTACAGAGGACAGTATACTGTATATACACTACAGAGGACAGTATACTGTATATATACTACAGAGGACAGTATACTGTATATACACTACAGAGGACAGTATACTGTATATATATACTACAGAGGACAGTATACTGTATATAAACTACAGAGGACAGTATACTGTATATATACTACAGAGGACAGTATACTGTATATATACACTACAGAGGACAGTATACTGTATATATACACTACAGAGGACAGTATACTGTATATACACTACAGAGGACAGTATACTGTATATATACTACAGAGGACGGTATACTGTATATATACTACAGAGGACAGTATACTGTATATATATACTACAGAGGACAGTATACTGTATATATGCTACAGAGGACAGTATACTGTATATATACTACAGAAGACAGTATACTGTATATATACTACAGAGGACAGTATACTGTATATATATACTACAGAGGGCAGTATACTGTATATATACTACAGAGGACAGTATACTGTATATACTACTACAGAGGACAGTATACTGTATATATACTACAGAGGACAGTATACTGTATATATACTACAGAGGACAGTACACAGTATATATACTACAGAGGACAGTATACTGTGTATATACACTACAGAGGACAGTATGCTGTGTATATACTACAGAGGACAGTATACTGTATATATACTACAGAGGACAGTATACTGTATATATACACTACAGAGGACAGTATACTGTATATACACTACAGAGGACAGTATACTGTATATATACTACAGAGGACAGTATACTGTATATACACTACAGAGGACAGTATACTGTATATATATACTACAGAGGACAGTATACTGTATATAAACTACAGAGGACAGTATACTGTATATATACTACAGAGGACAGTATACTGTATATATACTACAGAGGACAGTATACTGTATATACACTACAGAGGACAGTATACTGTATATATACTACAGAGGACAGTATACTGTATATACACTACAGAGGACAGTATACTGTATATATATACTACAGAGGACAGTATACTGTATATAAACTACAGAGGACAGTATACTGTATATATACTACAGAGGACAGTATACTGTATATATACACTACAGAGGACAGTATACTGTATATATACACTACAGAGGACAGTATACTGTATATACACTACAGAGGACAGTATACTGTATATATACTACAGAGGACGGTATACTGTATATATACTACAGAGGACAGTATACTGTATATATATACTACAGAGGACAGTATACTGCTACAGAGGGATCTGGATAGATTGGAGGCTTGGGCAGATAAGGGGCAGATGAGGTTTAACACTGATAAATGTAAAGTTATGCACATGGGAAGGAAAAATGCAAGTCACCCGTACATACTAAATGGTAAAACACTCGGTAACACTGACACGGAAAAGGATCTAGGAATTTTAATAAACAGCAAACTAAGCAGCAAAAACCAGTGTCAGGCAGCTGCTGCCAAGGCCAATAAGATAATGGGTTGCCTCAGAAGGGGCATAGATGGCGGTGATGAGAACATAGTCCTACCACTTTACACATCACTAGTCAGACCACACATGGAGGACTGTGTACAGTTCTGGGCTCCTGTGAACAAGGCAGACACAGCAGAGCTAGAGAGGGTTCAGAGGAGGGCAACTAAAGTAATAACTGGAATGGGGCAACTACAGTACCCTGAAAGATTATCAAAATTAGGGTTATTCACGTTAGAAAAAAGACGACTGAGGGGAGATCTAATTACTATGTATAAATATATCAGGGGTCAGTGCAGAGATCTCTCCCATCATCTATTTATCCCCAGGACTGTGACTGTGATAAGGGGACATCCTCTGCGTCTGGAGGAAAGAAGGTTTGTACACAAACATAGAAGAGGATTCTTTACGGTAAGAGCAGTGAGACTATGGACTCTTTACTGTAAGAGCAGTGAGACTATGGACTCTTTACTGTAAGAGCAGTGAGACTATGGACTCTTCACTGTAAGAGCAGTGAGACTATGGACTCTATACTGTAAGAGCAGTGAGACTATGGACTCTTCACTGTAAGAGCAGTGAGACTATGGACTCTTTACTGTAAGAGCAGTGAGACTATGGACTCTTTACTGTAAGAGCAGTGAGACTATGGACTCTTTACGGTAAGAGCAGTGAGACTATGGATTCTTTACTGTAAGAGCAGTGAGACTATGGACTCTATACTGTAAGAGCGGTGAGACTATGGACTCTTTACGGTAAGAGCAGTGAGACTATGGATTCTTTACTGTAAGAGCAGTGAGACTATGGACTCTATACTGTAAGAGCGGTGAGACTACGGACTCTTTACTGTAAGAGCAGTGAGACTATGGATTCTTTACGGTAAGAGCAGTGAGACTATGGACTCTTTACGGTAAGAGCAGTGAGACTATGGACTCTTTACGGTAAGAGCAGTGAGACTATGGACTCTGTACTGTAAGAGCAGTGAGACTATGGACTCTGTACTGTAAGAGCACTGAGACTATGGACTCTTTACGGTAAGAGCAGTGAGACTATGGATCTCTCTGCCTGAGGAGGTGGTGATGGTGAGTACAATAAAGGAATTCAGGAAAGGCCTGGATGTATTTCTGGAGTGTAATAATATTACAGGCTATAGCTACTAGAGAGGGGTCGTTGATTCAGGGAGTTATTCTGATTGCCCGATTGGAGTCGGGAAGGAATTTTTTATTCCCCTAAAGTGGAGAAAATTGGCTTTTACCTCACAGTTTTTTTTTTGCCTTCCTCTGGATCAACTTGTAGGATGACAGGCTGAACTGGATGGACAGAGGGCTTTTTTCGGCCTTATGTACTATGTTACTATGTTACTATGTTACTAGTATATGGGGTTTTGACAGTGCTGGATACATTGTATCAGTAGGATATAGTGGTTGATCAGTGCTGGATACTTTATATCATTAGTATAAGGAGAATATATAGTGTTGGATACATTGTTTCAGTAGCGTAGAGGGGTATATAGATAGTGATGTATACATTGTATCAGTTGTATATGGGGGGGGGTACAGTGCTGGATACATTGTATCATGTTGTATATGGGGGGTGTACAGTGCTGGATACATTGTATCAGTAGTATATGGGGTTTTGACAGTGCTGGATACATTATATTAGTAGTATATGGGGAATATATAGTGTTGGATACATTGTTTCAGTAGCGTAGAGGGGTATATAGATAGTGATGTATATATTGTATCAGTAGTATATGGGGTTTTTACAGTGCTGGATACATTATATTAGTAGTATATGGGGAATATATAGTGTTGGATACTTTATATCATTAGTATATGGGGAATATATAGTGATGTATACATTGTAACAGTTGTATATGGGGGGGGGGGTGTACAGTGCTGGATACATTGTATCAGTTATATATGGGGGTGTACAGTGCTGGATACATTGTATCAGTTGTATATGGGGGGTGTACAGTGCTGGATACATTGTATCAGTAGTATATGGGGGTGTGTACAGTGCTGGATACATTGTATCAGTTGTATATGGGGGGGGGGTGTACAGTGCTGGATACATTGTATCAGTTGTATATGGGGGTGTACAGTGCTGGATACATTGTATCAGTAGTATATGGGGGTGTACAGTGCTGGATACATTGTATCAGTTGTATATGGGGGTGTACAGTGCTGGATACATTGTATCAGTTGTATATGGGGGGGGTGTACAGTGCTGGATACATTGTATCAGTTGTATATGGGGGGTGTACAGTGCTGGATACATTGTATCAGTTATATATGGGTGTGTACAGTGCTGGATACATTGTATCAGTTGTATAGGGGGGGGGGGGTGTACAGTGCTGGATACATTGTATCAGTTGTATATGGGGGGGGTGTACAGTGCAGGATACATTGTATCAGTTGTATATGGGGGTGTACAGTGCTGGATACATTGTATCAGTTGTATATGGGGGGGGGTACAGTGCTGGATACATTGTATCAGTTGTATATGGGGGGTGTACAGTGCTGGATACATTGTATCAGTTGTATATGGGGGTGTACAGTGCTGGATACATTGTATCAGTTGTATATGGGGGGGGGTGTACAGTGCTGGATACATTGTATCAGTTGTATATGGGGGTGTACAGTGCTGGATACATTGTATCAGTTGTATATGGGGGGTGTACAGTGCTGGATACATTGTATCATGTTGTGTTCTGTGTATTTCCTCCTCTATTTTGGCTCTGGTCCAACGTAAACCAAACAGCACCCTCTCCCGCCTGTACCACTGGTTGTCGGGGGGTTCTCTATTGACAGTCAGAGTGTATTATAGCTATATTATGTGACAGGGGCTTATTTATATCATATCTCTATTGTTTTCCATTAATTTCTCGCGTTTTTGTCCGGATCGTTCAGAACATTGACACCTGTCTGGGCAGAGTACCTGTAGTAAATTCTTCCTCCCCCCCAGCTGCTGAATGGTTTCGTCCTTTTCCAGCTGATTTCAGGTCTGTGCCTCTTCGCCTGAACCAAGACTCCAGAGAGGACTGCACCACTAACTGAATAGGGGTGTCCGGACTTGTAGTGTATGTGTCAGAGCCGCTGCCGGTGTGAAGTGGCCGTTATTACACAGATGTTCCGCCGTTATCATCGTGTATATCGTTAGGACTGCGACATCCGGCATTAGTCGCCGACATTGCTGACCTTCTCAGCGCCCTAGGGCGGCTGCTCCCCCGTTTCGCTCTTGGTACGCCCCGCCTCCAGCTGACCGGCCTGGAATCACGGTTTGGAGCCTCGGACTGGTCGCCCGGAGTCGCCGTGTTCCGTCGGGCCTGTCCCCCGGCCGCTATCCTGTGAGGGTCTCGGACAGCTCAGGGGCAGCAGGGAGTGTGAGCGGCGCGGAGGCCCCGGCCTTGGTGTGTAGAGAGCGGCCCAGGCCCTGTCAGACATGGGAGACACCGGCAGCGAGCGCAGCAAGCCGCCCAGCCTCCCCCCGCGCTGCCCCTGCGGATTCTGGGGGTAAGAGACCCGGGCAGAGAGCCCTGATAGTGTGCTGAGAGCAGGGGGGCGCAGCCTGACCCCCAGAGCCCCCAAACCTACAGGACACCGAGGGGTGCCACCCTGACCCTGTGTACCACCACACTGTGCCACCCTGACCCTGTATACCACCGCACTGTGCCACCCTGACCCTGTATACCACCGCACTGTGCCACCCTGACCCTGTATACCACCGCACTGTGCCACCCTGACCCTGTATACCACCACACTGTGCCACCCTGACCCTGTATACCACCACACTGTGCCACCCTGACCCTGTATACCACCACACTGTGCCACCCTGACCCTGTATACCACCACACTGTGCCACCCTGACCCTGTATACCACCACACTGTGCCACCCTGACCCTGTATACCACCGCACTGTGCCACCCTGACCCTGTATACCACCACACTGTGCCACCCTGACCCTGTATACCACCGCACTGTGCCACCCTGACCCTGTATACCACCGCACTGTGCCACCCTGACCCTGTATACCACCGCACTCTGCCACCCTGACCCTGTATACCACCGCACTCTGCCACCCTGACCCTGTTTACCACCACACTGTGCCACCCTGACCCTGTATACCACCACATTGTGCCACCCTGACCCTGTATACCACCACATTGTGCCACCCTGACCCTGTATACCACCACACTGTGCCACCCTGACCCTGTATACCACCACACTGTGCCACCCTGACCCTGTATACCACCACACTGTGCCACCCTGACCCTGTATACCACCACACTGTGCCACCCTGACCCTGTATACCACCACATTGTGCCACCCTGACCCTGTATACCACCACACTGTGCCACCCTGACCCTGTATACCACCACACTGTGCCACCCTGACCCTGTATACCACCACACTGTGCCACCCTGACCCTGTATACCACCGCACTGTGCCACCCTGACCCTGTATACCACCGCACTGTGCCACCCTGACCCTGTATACCACCACACTGTGCCACCCTGACCCTGTATACCACCACACTGTGCCACCCTGACCCTGTATACCACCACACTGTGCCACCCTGACCCTGTATACCACCGCACTGTGCCACCCTGACCCTGTATACCACCGCACTGTGCCACCCTGACCCTGTATACCACCGCACTGTGCCACCCTGACCCTGTATACCACCACACTGTGCCACCCTGACCCTGTATACCACCACACTGTGCCACCCTGACCCTGTATACCACCGCACTGTGCCACCCTGACCCTGTATACCACCGCACTGTGCCACCCTGACCCTGTATACCACCGCACTGTGCCACCCTGACCCTGTATACCACCGCACTGTGCCACCCTGACCCTGTATGCCACCGCACTGTGCCACCCTGACCCTGTGTTCCACCACACTGTGCCACCCTGACCCTGTGTACCACCACACTGTGCCACCCTGACCCTGTATACCACCACACTGTGCCACCCTGACCCTGTATACCACCACACTGTGCCACTCTGACCCTGTGTACCACCACACTGTGCCACCCTGACCCTGTATACCACCACACTGTGCCACCCTGACCCTGTGTACCACCACACTGTGCCACCCTGACCCTGTGTACCACCACACTGTGCCACCCTGACCCTGTATACCACCACACTGTGCCACCCTGACCCTGTGTACCACCACACTGTGCCACCCTGACCCTGTGTACCACCACACTGTGCCACCCTGACCCTGTGTACCACCACACTGTGCCACCCTGACCCTGTGTACCACCACACTGTGCCACCCTGACCCTGTGTACCACCACACTGTGCCACCCTGACCCTGTATACCACCACGCTGTGCCACCCTGACCCTGTATACCACCACGCTGTGCCACCCTGACCCTGTATACCACCACGCTGTGCCACCCTGACCCTGTATACCATCATGCTGTGCCACCCTGACCCTGTATAGCATCACGCTGTGCCACCCTGACCCTGTATACCATCACGCTGTGCCACCCTGACCCTGTATACCATCACGCTGTGCCACCCTGACCCTGTATAGCATCACGCTGTGCCACCCTGACCCTGTATACCACCACGCTGTGCCGCCCTGACCCTGTATACCATCACGCTGTGCCACCCTGACCCTGTATAGCATCACGCTGTGCCACCCTGACCCTGTATACCACCACACTGTGCCGCCCTGACCCTGTATACCACCACACTGTGCCGCCCTGACCCTGTATACCACCACGCTGTGCCACCCTGACCCTGTATACCATCATGCTGTGCCACCCTGACCCTGTATAGCATCACGCTGTGCCACCCTGACCCTGTATACCATCACGCTGTGCCACCCTGACCCTGTATAGCATCACGCTGTGCCACCCTGACCCTGTATACCACCACGCTGTGCCGCCCTGACCCTGTATACCATCACGCTGTGCCACCCTGACCCTGTATAGCATCACGCTGTGCCACCCTGACCCTGTATACCACCACACTGTGCCGCCCTGACCCTGTATACCACCACACTGTGCCGCCCTGACCCTGTATACCAGGCATCCTCAAACTGCGGCCCTCCAGCTGTTGTAAAACTACAATTCCCACCATGCCCTGCTATAGGCTGATACCTGTAGGCTGTTCGGGCATGCTGGGAGTTGTAGTTTTGCAATAGCTAGAGGGCCGCAGTTTGAGGATGCCTGCTGTATACCATCACACTGTGCCACCCTGACCCTGTATACCACCACACTGTGCCACTCTGACCACCTGACCCTGTATACCACCACACTGTGCCACCCTGACCCTGTATACCACCACACTGTGCCACCCTGACCCTGTATACCACCACACTGTGCCACCCTGACCCTGTATACCATCATACTGTGCCGCCATTACACTGCCACCCTGACCCTGTATTGCATCACACTGTGCCACCCTGATCCCGTATAGCATCACACTGTGCCACCCTGATCCCGTATAGCATCACACTGTGCCACCCTGACCCTGTATAGCATCGCACTGTGCCACCCTGACCCGGTATAGCATCGCACTGTGCCACCCTGACCCGGTATAGCATCGCACTGTGCCACCCTGACCCGGTATAGCATCGCACTGTGCCACCCTGACCCGGTATAGCATCGCACTGTGCCACCCTGACCCTGTATAGCACCGCACTGTGCCACCCTGACCCTGTATACCACCGCACTGTGCCACCCTGACCCTGTATACTACCGCACTGTGCCACCCTGACCCTGTATACTACCACACTGTGCCACCCTGACCCTGTATACCATCACACTGTGCCATCCTGACCCTGTATAGCAGGCATGCTAAACCTGCGGCCCTCCAGCTGTTGTAAAACTACAACTCCCACGATGCCCTTCTGTAGGATGATAGCTGTAGGCTATCAGGGAATGATGGGAGTTGTAGTTTTGCAATAGCTGGAGGGCCGCAGGTTGAGCATGCCTGCTGTATAGCATCGCACTGTGCCACCCTGACCCTGTATAGCATCGCACTGTGCCACCCTGACCCTGTATAGCATCGCACTGTGCCACCCTGACCCTGTATAGCATCGCACTGTGCCACCCTGACCCTGTATAGCATCGAACTGCGCCACCCTGACCCTGTATAGCATAGCACTGCGCCACCCTGACCCTGTATAGCATCGCACGGCGCCACCCTGACCCTGTATAGCATTGCACTGCGCCACCCTGACCCTGTATAGCATCGCACTGCGCCACCCTGACCCTGTGTAGCATCGCACTGCGCCACCCTGACCCTGTATAGCATCGCACTGCGCCACCCTGACCCTGTATAGCATCGCACTGCGCCACCCTGACCCTGTATACCACCACACTGTGCCACCCTGACCCTGTATACCACCACACTGTGCCACCCTGACCCTGTATACTACCACACTGTGCCACCCTGACCCTGTATACCATCATACTGTGCCACCCTGACCCTGTATGCCATTACACTGCCACCCTGACCCTGTATTGCATCACACTGTGCCACCCTGATCCCGTATAGCATCACACTGTGCCACCCGGACCCTGTATAGCATCACACTGTGCCACCCTGACCCTGTATAGCATCACACTGTGCCACCCTGACCCTGTATAACATCATACTGTGCCACCCTGACCCTGTATAGCATCGCACTGTGCCACCCTGACCCTGTATAGCATCGCACTGTGCCACCCTGACCCTGTATAGCATCGCACTGTGCCACCCTGACCCTGTATAGCATCGCACTGTGCCACCCTGACCCTGTATAGCATCGCACTGTGCCACCATGACCCTGTATAGCATCGCACTGTGCCACCCTGACCCTGTATAGCATCGCACTGTGCCACCCTGACCCTGTATAGCATAGCACTTTGCCACCCTGACCCTGTATAGCATCGCACTGTGCCACCCTGACCCTGTATAGCATCGCACTGTGCCACCCTGACCCTGTATAGCATCGCACTGTGCCACCCTGACCCTGTATAGCATCTCACTGTGCCACCCTGACCCTGTATAGCATCGCACTGTGCCACCCTGGCCCTGTATAGCATCGCACTGTGCCACCCTGACCCTGTATACCACCGCACTGTGCCACCCTGACCCTGTATACCACCGCACTGTGCCACCCTGACCCTGTATACCACCGCACTGTGCCACCCTGACCCTGTATACTACCACACTGTGCCACCCTGACCCTGTATACCATCATACTGTGCCACCCTGACCCTGTATGCCATTACACTGCCACCCTGACCCTGTATAGCATCACACTGTGCCACCCGGACCCTGTATAGCATCACACTGTGCCACCCGGACCCTGTATAGCATCACACTGTGCCACCCTGACCCTGTATAGCATCGCACTGTGCCACCCTGACCCTGTATAGCATCGCACTGTGCCACCCTGACCCTGTATAGCATCGCACTGTGCCACCCTGACCCTGTATAGCATCGCACCGTGCCACCCTGACCCTGTATAGCATCGCACTGTGCCACCCTGACCCTGTATAGCATCGCACTGTGCCACCCTGACCCTTGATAGCATCGCACTGTGCCACCCTGACCCTGTATAGCATCGCACTGTGCCACCCTGACCCTGTATGCCATCGCACTGTGCCACCCTGACCCTGTATGCCATCGCACTGTGCCACCCTGACCCCGTATAGCATTGCACTGTGCCGCCCTGACCCTGTATAGCATCGCACTGTGCCACCCTGACCCTGTATGCCATCGCACTGTGCCACCCTGACCCTGTATGCCATCGCACTGTGCCACCCTGACCCTGTATAGCCCGCACAGGTGTATCCGGGTGTGGGCATCTGATGTACCAAAAGAGTGAATACAAAAAGGCAGATATATGATTGTCCCAGATATATGTTTGTTACAATGTATCAGTGTGGATAAAATGTGTCAACATGAGGTCGTTATTATTGTATCCACTTTACACAAAGGTCTTTTCAACCTATGAATATTCCCTGTCACTGACAGCAAGCACAGGTCTTGATAATTATGAAGAACTGAAATATGAAATACACTGAGCCCTTTCACCACAGTGCCCCCCCTCCCCCCATATTAGTCCTGCTCATTCCCAGTGCCAACATGTCAGGGGCCCCTGTATTATAGAGGGCACCTGATAACCCCAGCACCACCCCACACAGCTGTCAGTGCCCACTGCCGCCCCCCTGACTCCTCTGTTGTTTTTCGTCACTGTGTGCGCATGTTTTATTTCCCATAATCCTCTCTGACTGCGGTGAAGATGTTCTTATGTTTATATTTTTATGTGTGATCTATAAGGCCTTGGCAATGAGGCTCTGCCATGCCTGGTACCACAGTGCCCCCCACCGTGTCCACGCAGCATAATGCTATATAATGCACATCGCTGCAGATCTTGGGAACGTGGTGACTCCTGCTGCCCGGATGCTGCCGCTTTATGATATTGTGAGATGTTGATTCATTGCCCATTATGTATACTGATGCCATCTGATGCCCCCAGATGGGCCCTGGCACCTTTCATTGCATCTTCACACAATGTATGAGGTTCAGCAGACTGCAGTATTGGGGCGCACTCCTGAACCCTACTGCCATGCAATAAATGCCGCTAACCCCCAGGTTATTGCAAATGGATGGCTGATGTACGGTATGGCGGTGCTGAATCACCAGCTGCCTGCCCACACATGCGGTGCACGGGGTATATATGAGCCGCCCAGAGTCCGTTATCAGACCTCATAGTGTCCGGTGTGTATATCTCTGGTCTGTCATTGGTCAGTGAATGTCAGCTTGATGTTTGGGGCGAGTTTCTGTAATTAATATGTACAATATGTAAAGGGAATTTCCTGCACCAGCAGAATAGTGAGTGCAGCTCTGGAGTATAATACAGGAGGTAACTCAGGATCAGTACAGGATAAGTAATGTCTGTACACAGTGACTGCATCAGCAGAATAGTGAGTGCAGCTCTGCAGTATAATACAGGATGTCACTCAGGATCAGTACAGGATAAGTAATGTATGTACACAGTGACTGCACCAGCAGAATAGTGAGTGCAGCTCTGGAGTATAATACAGGAGGTAACTCAGGATCAGTACAGGATAAGTAATGTCTGTACACAGTGACTGCATCAGCAGAATAGTGAGTGCAGCTCTGGAGTATAATACAGGATGTAACTCAGGATCAGTACAGGATAAGTAATGTATGTACACAGTGACTGCACCAGCAGAATAGTGAGTGCAGCTCTGGAGTATAATACAGGATGTAACTCAGGATCAGTACAGGATAAGTAATGTATGTACACAGTGACTGCACCAGCAGAATAGTGAGTGCAGCTCTGGAGTATAATACAGGATGTAACTCAGGATCAGTACAGGATAAGTAATGTATGTACACAGTGACTGCACCAGCAGAATAGTGAGTGCAGCTCTGGAGTATAATACAGGATGTAACTCAGGATCAGTATAGGATAAGTAATGTATATACACAGTGACTGCACCAGCAGAATAGTGAGTGCAGCTCTGGAGTATAATACAGGATGTAACTCAGGATCAGCACAGGATAAGTAATGTATGTACACAGTGACTCCACCAGCAGAATAGTGAGTGCAGCTCTGGAGTATAATACAGGATGTAACTCAGGATCAGTACAGGATAAGTAATGTATGTACACAGTGACTCCACCAGCAGAATAGTGAGTGCAGCTCTGGAGTATAATACAGGATGTAACTCAGGATCAGTACAGGATAAGTAATGTATGTACACAGTGACTGTACCAGCAGAACAGTGAGTGCAGCTCTGGAGTATAATACAGGATGTAACTCAGGATCAGTACAGGATAAGTAATGTATGTACACAGTGACTGCACCAGCATAATAGTGAGTGCAGCTCTGGAGTATAATACAGGATGTAACTCAGGATCAGTACAGGATAAGTAATGTATGTACACAGTGAATGCACCAGCAGAATAGTGAGTGCAGCTCTGGAGTATAATACAGGATGTAACTCAGGATCAGTACAGGATAAGTAATGTATGTACACAGTGACTGCACCAGCAGAATAGTGAGTGCAGCTCTGGAGTATAATACAGGATGTAACTCAGGATCAGTACAGGATAAGTAATGTATGTACACAGTGAATGCACCAGCAGAATAGTGAGTGCAGCTCTGGAGTATAATGCAGGATGTAACACAGGATAAGTAATGTACTGTATGCACACAGTGACTGCACCGACATGTAGCAGTTTTATTGTCCTCCCTTACACAGACATGTAGCGATTGTGTTGCCTCTTCCTAATACACACACATGTAGCTGTTTTGTTGCCCTCAGATGCCCAGACATGTAGCAGTTTTATTGCTCTCTATAGCAGTGCAATTAGATGTAAGTGGCGCATTTGACAACTCCCGTCTTCCATCAGTTGTCACAGCGGCCGCCTCGATTTGAGGGTTGCATCGTGAATATCTTACAGGTCAACCACTTATCAGGAAATCGGAGAGCTCGCGTTTAGTGTATTTTAAGTCTCTCGCGGGCGGCGTAACGCAGGAAGTTTTAAATCCACTGCAAACAAGCGCAGACAATTAGAATAGAACCCAGCGGCACGAGAAGCAATTTTCCAAACTTGAGGGATTGAAGCCTCCTGAAATGAACAGACCTCCAGACTCTTTCAAGTGCACAGCGGCGATGACTTTAAGCTCCAATTATTTTTCCGAGTAAATGTGAAATGCAGATGGCGATATCCTGCAAGATACCTGCTGTAATCATCGCGGCCGGTAAATTACATCCACTCTAAATGGCGGCTTTATTATTCACGTAAGTGCGGTGAGGCCGCCGGGGCCCCTGCCTTCCCCATTATGCAGCCAGGACTCTACTTCTAATTTGTCTGCATTCTGATCTATGGGGAGAGCAAAGGATACGAATCCAGTGCGGCAATACCCTGCATAGGGCTGTGTACACACCGCCGGAGCTACACTGCGCGCTTCCAGCTGGATGGATTATACCCATGTGTTATATTATACCCATGTGTTATAATATACCCATGTGTTATATTCCCACACCTTAGTATTGGGTTTGGATGGGTTACACCCCTCACCCTTGGCATTGGGTTTGGATGGGTTACACCCTTCCCTCTAGTAGTGGGTTTGGATAGATTATGCCCCTCCTACCTAATATTGGGGGTGGATGGATTTTGCCCCTCCCCCTTGGTATTGGTTTGCGTGCACACGGAGTATTATCCGCTGTGTCTTCGGGCTGCAGTAATATTGGTGCAAATTGCACTGAATTTGTTGAAATGGAACATATCGAATCGTAAATGTGGCACGACTCACATGGTCTGTTTTACTCGCTTCTCTCCAGCTCCTCCAGGCAGGTATCGATGCACTGCACAATGATTTTAGCGTATTTTACGGCTCTTTTTTTGTGGATAATGTTAAGAGTGTATTCACAAAGGACATAAATTGCGATAGAAAAATTTGCTGCAGATCTGCGATGAGTCCTGTGCAGATTTGTTGCAGACTTTGCCTCAGATTTGCTACGTGTTCACTTTGTGCATCGAAAAAGGGTGAAATCCGTAGTGGACGACGCTGTATAAATCGATTCCCTGTGTATTTCAAAGAATTGTCTTCTTTGTATGCAAGTTCCTCCAGACCCACGTGGAGTTGTCCTCCAGCACCCAAGGGTATCAACGTCACCCATAGACTTTCCAAGATGGCCACTGCAAATTCTACTGCACATGCGCTGAAAATGTTCAGTGCCTGCGCAGATGCAGGAGGTGCATGGCTTCCCTGGATGTGCTGTATCCACAACTGCACTGAACACTTTCAGCACAAGCGCAATAGAAGACAGAACCACTGCCACCTGCTCTCCCTGTGGGGCTCGGCCACTGCCCTGCTCTCCCTGTGGGGCTCGGCCACTGCCCTGCTCTCCCTGTTGGGCTCGGCCACTGCCCTGCTCTCCCTGTGGGGCTCGGCCACTGCCCTGCTCTCCCTGTGGGGCTCGGCCACTGCCCTGCTCTCCCTGTGGGGCTCGGCCACTGCCCTGCTCTCCCTGTGGGGCTCGGCCACTGCCCTGCTCTCCCTGTGGGGCTCGGCCACTGCCCTGCTCTCCCTGTGGGGCTCGGCCACTGCCCTGCTCTCCCTGTGGGGCTCGGCCACTGCCCTGCTCTCCCTGTGGGGCTCGGCCACTGCCCTGCTCTCCCTGTCGGGCTCGGCCACTGCCCTGCTCTCCCTGTGGGGCTCGGCCACTGCCCTGCTCTCCCTGTCGGGCTCGGCCACTGCCCTGCTCTCCCTGTCGGGCTCGGCCACTGCCCTGCTCTCCCTGTCGGGCTCGGCCACTGCCCTGCTCTCCCTGTCGGGCTCGGCCACTGCCCTGCCCTCCCTGTCGGGCTCGGCCACTGCCCTGCTCTCCCTGTCGGGCTCGGCCACTGCCCTGCTCTCCCTGTCGGGCTCGGCCACTGCCCTGCTCTCCCTGTCGGGCTCGGCCACTGCCCTGCTCTCCCTGTCGGGCTCGGCCACTGCCCTGCTCTCCCTGTCGGGCTCGGCCACTGCCCTGCTCGCTGGCCTCTCTGCTCCTATTTGCCAGTGGCCAGTACCCGCTGGTACCCTACTTCTCCTCCCCAGTGGTTGGGGCCACCAGAGTAGCTGCTGTCTCCTCTCGAATCCTGCTTACACTGCCTTTCACTTCCCTTGACTCTTAAAGGGCCAGCATGCACCGTGATGTTTACCAGCCAGTTGGTCACCCAGGAATACTTAACCCCTTCATGACCTGATGATTTTCGATACAATTTTGGGGTGTGTATGACTTTTTGATCACTTTTTATTAAATTTTTGTGGGAGGTGAAGCAACATGGAGAACTGGGCCGACTTCTCTGTCGGTTACAGGCTCTACAGTAGGGACGGGCGGCGCCTCAATGTGGAGGGTGCAACTGCCCTGGGGGGGAAATGGTTAGACGGCTGGAGGAGCTTTTAAACTAGGATCTGGGGTGGGGTGGGGGGTCATACTAATAAGAGGGTAGAGAGTGGGATATAGGAGGGGACAGTGGGGATTTAGTGGGGGCTGGGGTTAGTGAGGAAAGTAGGGAGAAGACTGGGCAGAACTATATACAGATGAAATATAGAACTGCTGGTGACAAGAACCTGTTACATACAAACATCAACCAAGGTAACCCAAAAATCCCAGATATTCACTTTACAGGTAATAGTAATTTATGATGTATTTTCACAAATGCAAGAAGTCTAGCTAGAATATTGGGGCAGCTGGAGGCTCTGGTACTAGAAGAACACGTAGATGTAGTTGGTGGGGCTGATACATGGTGGACTCCTCACATGACTGCACCATCTCTATTTCTGCAGATGACACTGAGCTGTGTAGTACTGTACGGTCTATGGAAGATGTCCACAAACTACAAGCTGATGTGGACACTCTGAGTGATTGGGCATCAACTTGGCAAATGAGGTTCAATGTGGACAAATGTAAAGTTCTGCATCTTGGTAGTAATAATCTCCGTGCTTCATATGTCCTAGGGGATGTGACACTGGGAGAGTCACTTGTAGAGAAGGATTTGGGTCTCCTTGTAGATGGTAGATTGAAGCCACCAGGATATTGTCATGCATTAAACGAGGCATGGACTCGCGGGGCAGGGATGTAATATTACCACTTTACAAAGCGCTGGTGTGGCCTCATCTGGAATACGCAGTCCAGTTCTGGGCACCAGTCCATAGAAAGGAGGCCCTGGAGCTGGAGAGAGTACAGAGGAGAGCGACTAAACTGATAAGGGGCCTGGAGGGTCTTAGTTATGAAGAAAGATGAAAAGAATTGAGTTTATTTAGTCTTGAGAAGAGACGTCTAAAGGGGGGACATGATTAACCTGTACAAGTATATAAATGGGACGTACAAAAAATACGGTGAAAAACTGTTCCATGTAAAATGCTCTCAAAAGACAATGGGGCGCTGCCTCCGACTGGAGAGGAAGAAGTTCAGTCTCCGGAAGCGTCAAAGCTTCTTTACTGTAAGAACGGTGAATCTGTGGGATAGAGACCTCAGGACGTGGTCACAGCAGGAACAGGGGACGGGTTTATAAAGGGTTTAGATGAATTCCTAAAAGTAAATGACATTAATGCTTATGGAAACGTGTAAAAATCGGAGTCACTTCCTTCTGGGATTCGCGTCCCCACCGATCCCTTGGTTGAATTTGATGGACTTGTTTTTGTTTTTTTTTCAACCGTATTAACTATGTAAAAAAAAAAAAGCAAATTGGCCATTTTTACTTTTTTCTGTTTTACTGTTTTCCGTATGAGATACATATTTTGATAGTTATGGGTGTTTTTGCACAGGGCGATGCTTATGATGTTTATTTTTTTAATTGTTTATGTATTTTTATTTTAATCTTGGGCAAAAGGGGTGATTTTAAATTTTTATTTTTTTTTTGCACTTTTTACTATTTCCTCTAAGGAGCTTGAGCAAGCAGTCATTAGATTGCTTCTTTCATAGACACTAGTGTTGAGTGAAGCGAACTTCCGATCGTAGATCCAGTGCCCCTTCGGCGGAGATCCGTCTCTGTACAGCATTCAAATGTATGGGCTCCGTGGAGGTGACATTCGTTATCTCCGAAGTCTCGCGAGACAGGCAGGCTCCCCATGGGAACTAACGTGCAGCAGCCATGTATCACGCAGGAGCACAGAGGCTGCCGCACACTACATCCGGCTCCCCCTATCCTCGCTGGATTTTACCGCAGCATCTGAAGGGTTAAATGTGTGCGATCGACGTTCTCATTGATCACATACATTACTGTTTAAAACAGCAGACTCCTGACGGCTATGGCTCCCCCTGCACTCATGCGTGAGCGCCATCTTTAAATACCCAACTGCTGCGTTAGACAGCAGGGAATGGGTTAAAGGGAGTGTATTGTCAGAAAATAACCTATTGTTTGTCATGACTTTATTTTTAAAGAATTTTTAATTTTCCATTTTAATATCTGTGTTTCAACAAAGACCATAAAATCCTGCAGTTTTCGCACATTCCACTAAAAACGGCAATAGGCGCCACTTTTTGGTCTGTACAGATCCCTTTACTGCAGTTACCTGCTTATCTGTCATTCTAATCCTGCCTGTAATGATATCACCTCTGTGTACGGGTAAGGCAGGATCCCCCATTCACAATAGGTGATTGTCAGAGCTTATCTATTCCCTCCCTGTACAATGACCTCTGCACAGGTCGCAGCTCATGCCTAGAAGACTCTCTCCCATAAGAAGTCAATAGCGCCCCCTCCTGACCATTGTGTCTATGGCCCATGGGGCTGCCATAAAGGGGGACCTATCACCATGAAAATGTGATGTAAGCTACAAGCAGATTGTTATAGAGCAGGAGGAGCTGAGCAGATATATCGTTTTCTGGTAAAAGACTCGGCATATATCACATTTATATCTCTGCTCATTCTGGGCTTTGAAGTCCAGGAGGCGGTCCTATCAATGACTGATATACACAGGCTGTCAATCACTGATAGGACCGCCCCCCTGGACTTCAAAGACCAAAATGAGCAGGAATGTAAATGTGTAAACTATGAGAGATACTGAGTCTTTTCCCACAAAACTATATATTAATCTGCTCAGCTCCTCCTGCAGCTCAGGCACCATGTTCAGTTCAGACCCGCAGTGCGAGTATGCAGCAGCTCCAGTCCTGACCTCCCAGCACTGACTGGGTCGCATAGCATTATAGTCAGAGACTACTCCGGGAGGTAGTGGCCTGGTGGTCCCCCTGCAGCAGAGTCCAGATCTCTGTATAGGGGTTAAAGGACCACTTAAATAATGCTCTTATAAGCCAAATCTGTTCAAGACACACCGCGGATCCACACCCGCCATGTAACAACTTGACCTGCAGTGCAGAACTTAAAGGGATTGTCCCCTCTGGACATTTATTGCATAACCTGTGTGGACGTACCCTAAAATTGTCGAGCTGGCATCAGACCTTCTTCTCATTGCCACCCTAAAGTGGCGTCCTGTTCTGTCAGACATTTCCCCCCCCAGTATGAATGCCGACTGCTGTGCCGTTTTGGCGCCCTGTAGCTCCGCCCTGCAGTAAACCTTCATTTCCCAGCACGCTCTGCGGCTTTTATGGGGACTTTCCGGATGGAATCATTCTGCCAGAGCGTCTGGCTCTGATTCCCGTGCGGCGGTATTAATGACGGAGCGGGAACGTTATAGACCAATCTTATTTTACGCCCCGGAGGTGGCGTTTTACACCTTACTGCATTTTATCGCCGCGCCATTTTCCTAGTGATGAGTAATTATGCAAATGACACCTGACGGCAAATATTACCTTCTCCTTTATGAGAGTCGCAAAGTTCGACGGGTCCGTGAAATAATCGCGGTGCGTGTAGAATTGGTTGTAAGTTTGATGCTGCGCACGCGGTGGAGACGGTGATTATGGGATATGGTCCCTCCGCGCTCCGAGGTGGAGAGACCTGCACAAGATGAGAGGACCGTCGCAGGATCATTGCAGCATTCCGCCCCCTGGCCTGCAGCGTCCATGCACACCGCCAAGGTGGTCGCAATCCTAGAATTGAATTCTTCTCGTTATTACAGTTATGTAGATAACGGAAATAGGATTCCACGAGGTGGATGGTAATGCGTTGCCGGCCGTACGCTAATTAGAAGAGCGCTCGTATAATGGCTTCATAAAGGACCCGCGTCTGACCTATGGGAGAGGAGACCTGGCACCTGGTCACATGACCGCAGGGATCGGCACCTAGGCACAGCCATGGCATTGCCTCCTCCTAGGCACTCCGTTACAACCCAAACATATGTTCCCGAAGACGGCGGGCATCAGCGGGAGCGTGCCCTCATCGCCCATCGGTGTTGTCACAATGAGATGCTATTGACCCCACATCCGGAGCAGCTGTCATGGGATCGTTTCCATCCTGTGCCAGATTACCAGACCACCAGGTACCGAACTAACAAACCACCACCTAATCAGCTCCCTATGAAAGCTGCACCCTCAATGGTCTGCAGTATTTTGGTTTAGGAATAGAATGGTGAAGACAGTGAAGACTGACACAGAGCAGTAGGAGAGAGGGACGCCCACTATAGGAGACGCTCGTCAGCCTACCACCCACGTGGTCCCCTCCCTTGGCCGTGATTAGAGCTGAACATGACGGGTTATATTGAGCTCTGGTGCGCGGCCGTGAAACGGTTAAAGCAATAACTGCGCCGCGAGGACCGCAAGCATCTTGTAGCTAACGAGCTGTTTTATTGGGATTGGAGCGATTTGTGTGTAAAGCGGCCGCGCCCCGTGATGATGGGGAGTTAATAGCGCTTAGCCGAGCGATCCGTATGCAGATGGCGGCCTTTATGGGTTCATATCTGACCGTTGTGAACAGGGCGGAGCCAGCGCCGCTCCTCATGGCGCCCAGCTAGATTGTCGCCAACTCCTTCAGAGCTGGCATCTCGAACATGACCAGGCTGGAATTTTCTAGAATCCAATAGTAGTAGTAGTTCTGTAAAAGAAAACATCCGCGCGAATGAGTCACATGACCGCGATCGTGTCATGGAATCCGTCTCAGGAGATCATCGTGTTGGGGTATATAATAAGCAGTCCAGCTACAACTACAACTCCCAGCATGCACACTTGCTTTGCTCAGGGCCGTCTTTTAATATTGATTGGACCCCGGGCAAAAATTTACTTGGGCCCCCTGGATCCCGCCTTCCCACACCCCAGCATGCAGTCACGGCCTCCACCACAACACACACACAAAAAATCCACACATCTGGTAGAGTCCAGTGATATAAATACTTCCAGTTCTGAAGACTCGGCTCAGGTTCAGTGCTCTGGGCAGCTGGGCTCAGGCTGGAAGTGGGCACCGCTCTGCAGGAAGGAGACCGGGGCTCGGCTCACCCTAGCGTTACAGTGCACCCCAGCACCCCGCATTATGCAGTATAGCACCCTATAGTATACAGGACCCCACAGTATGCAGTATAGCACCCTATCGTATACAGCAACCCACAGTATGCAGTATAACACCCTATAGTATACAGCACCACACAGTATGCAGTATAGCACCCTATAGTATACAGCACCCCACAGTATACAGTAGAGCAGTATAGCACTCCACAATATACAGCTTCTCACAGTATACAGTAAAGCAATATAGCACCCCACAGTATACAGTAGAGCAGTATAGCACTCCACAATATACAGCACATCATGGTATACAGCACCCCAAACTATACAGAATACAGCACCTCAGTGTACAGCACCCCAGGTATACAGTAAAGCAGTATAGCACCCCACAGTATACAGCAACCCAACGGTATACAGCACCCCACAGTATACAGTAGAGCAGTATACAGCCCCCCACAGTATACAGCACCCCACAATATACAGCCCCCCACAGTATACAGCACCCCATAGTATACAGTAGAGCAGTATAGCACCCCATAGTATACAGTAGAGCAGTATAGCACCCCACAGTATATAGCACCCCATAGTATACAGTAGAGCAGTATAGCACCCCACAGTATACAGCAACCCAACGGTATACAGCACCCCACAGTATACAGTAGAGCAGTATACAGCCCCCCACAGTATACAGCACCCCACAATATACAGCCCCCCACAGTATACAGCACCCCATAGTATACAGTAGAGCAGTATAGCACCCCATAGTATACAGTAGAGCAGTATAGCACCCCACAGTATATAGCACCCCATAGTATACAGTAGAGCAGTATAGCACCCCACAGTATACAGCACCTCACAGTATACAGCATCCCACAGTATACAGTAGAGCAGTATAGCACCCCATAGTATACAGTAGAGCAGTATAGCACCCCACAGTATACAGCACCTCACAGTATACAGCACCCCATAGTATACAGTAGAGCAGTATAGCACCCCATAGTATACAGTAGAGCAGTATAGCACCCCACAGTATATAGCACCCAATAGTATACAGTAGAGCAGTATAGCACCCCACAGTATACAGCACCTCACAGTATACAGCATCCCACAGTATACAGTAGAGCAGTATAGCACCTCACAGTATACAGCCCCCCACAGTATACAGTAGCTTACAGTATATTAGTATAACAGCCCCTGTCACCTTTTCCTGATGTAATCTTCACAAAAAAAGCTCCACAAGTCTGGCAAACTTCTCCTGCAGCAACGCTCCTTTTAGACAGGACCTTTGATGACATCATAGCCATGTGACCAGTAATATTGCTAGGTTACTGGTCACATGGTGATGATGTCATCTAAGGTCCTTAAGAGAATCACAGCTCTCATAGTTCACTGCCTGGAGTGCCGGCAGGCATGGGATGGCAGCCTGACACCCGGGGCAGTGGCCACTCCAGCAGGGCTCAAGAGGGAGCTGCCTTGGGCCCCCAGGAGAAACTGGGCCCGGGGCAGCTGCCCCTTTTGCCCCTTGTTAAAGACGGCCCTGGCTTTGCTACTCTTGTAACTCCCATAGAAAGAATGAATGGGGCATTCTGGGAGTTGTAGTTTCAGTATAGCTGGAGTGTAGGAAGCTGCTGACCCCTGGTGTTACAATGTATCAGTCTGAGTCCAGGATGTTTGGACACATTGTAACAAGCCTTCAGGTTTGAGAAGTATTGGTCTACACAGGTTTTGAGTGATGTTCACTGACAGCAATCAGAGATCATGAAATAGCGAGTAATTGAAACAGTACACCCCAGGCTTGCGCTGCTCCTCAGGTGCTGCTCTCCGGCTGCAGTGCTGGCTCGTTCGGAGCTCGTCCTGACGTCCCTCGCTCCCCCCCTTCCCCCCCCGTCACGTATTTTTAAGGCTTTGGACTGTTACACGTTGCCTAATTAACGCTTCCCGAAATGCGTGGCCCATTTTCCAGGCGCAGGACTCCGCAGAATGTAATGACCCTCCTCCAGCAAGGCGGCGGCGGTGCCGTCTGTTGTGTCAGGCCTCGCAAAATGTTCTGATTTATTTGCATTCAGAGACACTTCATTAGTCGGAGGACTGCATCCGGGGACAGAATTAGGCCAGGTAAACGCTGTGGGGGTCTCGGCTCCGCGCATTTAAATCTCCTACAGGCGTCTCTGGGGATCCAACACGGAGCGCTCCTATAACGCCATATGTATATTCTCCCGTCTCGTGTTCTTATATGTGGTCTCCATTCTGTTACCAGAGAATGCATTACAATATATAGACAGACAGCTCTCCTGAAATCCTCTGTGCTGATGGGGGGACCCTGCTCCTTCCACTATGTAATTCTCATCCTATGACCCCCACAAGATCAGCACACTCCTCTCCTGAAATCCTCTGTGCTGCTGGGGACCCTGCTCCTTCCACTATGTAATTCTCATCCTATGACCCCCACAAGATCAGCACACTCCTCTCCTGAAATCCTCTGTGCTGCTGGGGACCCTGCTCCTTCCACTATGTAATTCTCATCCTATGACCCCCACAAGATCAGCACACTCTTCTCCTGAAATCCTCTGTGCTGCTGGGGACCATGCTCCTTCCACTATGTAATTCTCATCCTATGACCCCCCCCCCCCCACAAGATCAGCACACTCCTCTCCTGAAATACTCTGTGCTGCTGAGGACCATGCTCCTTCCTCTATGTAACTTCACACATGATCAGCTCTCTCCTGAGATGCTCTGTGCTGCTGTTGTTCTGTTTCGGGGTATAGTTGGTGAAGTGCACTTCCTGCCTGCATCCTTTGTTCTCACCCTCAGTAGGGGTCAGGCCTCGGTGTATTTCTGGCTGCAGGCCTCTCTTATTTTCGCGGGGCCTGCGGATTTTCAGCAGCCGGTGTCTTCAGTGACGATTTTCAGCTTCACACTCCATTTATTGTCGAAACCAGGAATCACAAACACAGTCCCAAAATAATCCCGCCATCTGTCACCCTGGCAGCGCGTTATTAATGGCGCTCAGTGCTCGCCAAAAGACGTGGGTGCTAATTTACTAATACAGAATTACAGACAGCGTAAACAGGACCGTCTACCCATCCGCTCCGCCGCGCGCTCTGGTCCACGTTCACACCACCTGTTAGGCCTCATGCAGACGTCCGTGGAATACGGTCCAGGAGATACCGGACTGGCATTGCAGGAGCGCACGGCGTCATTGGTTGCTGTGCCAGTCCGGTATCTCACGGACCGTGTTCCTCGGACGTCTGCATGAGGCTTTACTTTGAGAAGAGTGTCGCATCTTAAAGGGGTATTCCCGGATTTTACTGTTGATGGCCTATCACTGTCTAGATAAAAAGGGGGGAGGCGGGCACAGGTGGAATCCGGTAAAAATCTCACCCGTGGGCTGTCAAGAAAAAACGGAAACGCACAATAAGGTGCCACTTCCTAATAATTGTAAACAGTATCGGATGGTATATACCGTTAGGTGGATGTAGAATAGGCATCAGTACAAGATAGGGTTAAAATATGATAAAACCAAGGAAAATTGAAATCGGTGCACTCACTTCACAGGGGGGGTCGTCAACAGGATCCGCTCAAGACACGGGAGACTTTTAACCCCCTCCTGGCCAGGATCTCACGTAGAGATGTTTGATGACGGCCCACATCTGGAGGCTTCTGATCAATCGCTTTTATTCACACAATATACGGCCCAGCGCGTTTCGGGAGTCTGAACGCCCCCTTCTTCAGGAGTAATACAAAGGTCCATCCATACAAATAATCATAGAAAAAATATTGAAAAGTGGAAATAACCTAAAGCCATAGGAGTTTGGAAAGATACTTACCTTCAGGGGTAGTACATTATATATCAGTGCTCCCTAGATCACAGGGCTAAGGGACACGTGTGGAAAGTGCGAAACCTCACTTCTGGTTCCAAGGTGAAACGCTATATTTAAAAATGGAACATGATATATAAAAGAGGGGGGAGGGAAACCATCCCCCCCCATACCCATATAAACGGGAATCCGCTGATGGGAACATCGCTAGATCCTTGATAGGGATCTGAGTTATACACTCACCTAAAGAATTATTAGGAACACCTGTTCTATTTCTTATTAATGCGATTATCTAGTCAACCAATCACATGGCAGTTGCTTCAATGCATTTAGGGGGGTGCTTCTGGTCAAGACAATCTCCTGAACTCCAAACTGAATGTCAGAATGGGAAAGAAAGGTGATTTAAGCCGTTTTGAGCGTGGCATGGTTGTTGGTGCCAGACGGGCCGGTCTGAGTATTTCACAATCTGCTCAGTTACTGGGATTTTCACGCACAACCATTTCTAGGGTTTACAAAGAATGGTGTGAAAAGGGAAAAACATCCAGTATGCGGCCGTCCTGTGGGCGACAATGCCTTGTGGATGGTAGAGGTCAGAGGAGAATGGGCCGACTGATTCAAGCTGATAGAAGAGCAACGTTGGCTGAAATAACCACTCGTTACAACCGAGGTCTGCAGCAAAGCATTTGTGAAGCCACAACACGCACAACCTTGAGGCGGATGGGCTACAACAGCAGAAGACCCCACCGGGTACCACTCATCTCCACTACAAATAGGAAAAAGAAGCTACAATTTGCAGGAGCTCACCAAAATTGGGCTGTTGAAGAATGGAAAAATGTTGCCTGGTCTGATGAGTCTCGATTTCTGTTGAGACATTCAAATGGTAGAGTCCGAATTTGGCGTAAACAGAATGAGAACATGTATCCATCCTCTGATGGCTACTTCCAGCAGGATAATGCACCATGTCACAAAGCTCCAATCATTTCACATTGGTTTCTTGACCATGACAATGAGGTCACTGTACTAAAATGGCCCCCACAGTCACCAGATCTCAACCCAATAGAGCATCTTTGGGATGTGGTGGAACGGGAGCTTCGTGCCCTGGATGTGCATCCCTCAAATCTCCATCAACTGCAAGATGCTATCCTATCAATATGGGCCAACATTTCTAAAGAATGCTATCAGCGCCTTGTGGAATCAATGGCATGTAGAATTAAGGCAGTTCTGAAGGCAAAAGGGGGTCCAACACCGTATTAGTATGGGGGCACTAATAATTCTTTAGGTGAGTGTATATCCGGCGGCGCGTTCCATCGTGGAGCACCTCACCCTCACATTTCCTTTGTGATCTAGCGGTGCGTTCCAGCGTGGAACGCGTCACTCATACCATTATCTTTCTATGGCCGCCTACTCCACCTCTAATATTAAAAGGAGGGGATATTAGTTCTAAATATAAGTTAATAAATATGTGGAAGCAAAAACTTTAACCAGGATTCCCCGTCTCTTTATAGACACAAGGTAAGAGGCTGATCATATATACATATACAGGGGTATATACGCGCACACAGCCCTGTAGACGCACATACATACATACATACCCCAATAAACCAGTTTACACCTACACATAATACAAAATTGCCCTATTCTTTTATTAAATATGTGGGGCAAGGGACTGTCTATCAGGGTCCCACACAGAAAAAAAATAACATTTACTCCTAGGTATACCATACGTAATAAAACCTAATGAAGCTAAGGGGGTATACACATCTAAAACTAGAAATAACATAAAAAAATACATCAAAAAAATATAAATATACATAGATGAAAATATAAATAGCCATAGCATAATATAATAAAATGAGTATAAAATGTATAGACTTCTGAATGTCCGTATTCTGTTACAATAACAGATGAATATATGGAACATGTAGCCCGGCCTCCACTATGTTGCCTATTCCTATTAGGGGTCAGGATTTTTCGGATAGACCAAGGTGTATTCTAATGATTCATTAAGGCCATAAGGCATCAGGGTATTAAATCGGAAAATCCAATACATTAGGATAGGATTGTATATCGCATTCCTTCGGAGTGACCCGCAGGGACGAAGGGTCTCCGTCATGAGAAGGAAACCCTGTGGGTTACTTCTTTCCTGGTAATATCAGAACGCGGTTCGTTCGTCCTTTCACGTAAGGGTTGAGTTGTACGCCCAACGTAAAGGAGATTACAGGGGCGCTGCAGGAGATACCTGATGTTTGTGCTCCCACAGTCCATTCCATGTTTCGTGGTCCCCTTTACACCGTGCGTAGTCCTATTACAGCGCTTGCGTCTCTTGGCTTTACACTTCGAAGTCTCTGGATCTTTTTGCCCCACAGTTTTTCCTGATTATTTAGTTTGAGGCATGAAGGGGCCAACGGGTTTTTCAGGGTCTTTGCTCTTCGAAAGATGATAATAATGGGGGCTGGAGGGATTATTTTCATTAAAATCGACCAATTGTTTGTCAAGGTTTTTCTAATCCAGGTATGTTGGGGGTTAAATCTAGTGACCATGCCGAGGTGGCGAAGAGGACTCTCGGGCTGTTTAGTTTTAGGTAATAGACTTTCTTTTCGGGAAACTTTGGAGATTCTCCTCGTTGAATCTTCCGATAGTCTCCTGCGATATCCCCTGTTTTTTTAGTAAATCTATCAGATTTTTCGTAGTTCGATCGTCAGAACAGTTCCTCCTGATCCTCTTCATTTGACTAAAGGGGATATTTCGCTTCCACTTGGGGTGGTGACGGCTCTTATAGTCTAAGTGACTATTGGCGTCCACGCCCTTGAAATCAGTCTTAGTAATTCTCTTTCTATTCTCAATGGTCAGGTGTAAATCCAAAAAGTCCACCTCTGCGGGATCGTACTCCAGGGTAAATGGCAGCTTCTCCCCGCCAAACAAAAATCATATCGTCGATGAATCTACGATAAAACAGAAGACCAAAAACACCCATGAAGAGACTTGCATATGATGGTGCAAATTCGGTTCCCATCGAACGAGAGGGGTCCTTTTAGAGGTGGAGTAGGAGGCCAAAGAAAGATCATGGTATGAAATTACATGGTTCTGAAACTACAACTCCTAGAATCCTCCTTTCACTTCTATGAGAATTACAAGAACAGCCAAATGTGTGCATGCTGGGAGTTGTAGTTCCACAGCAGTTGGAGTGCCGGAGGTTGGTGATTAGTGGGGGTGCGGGGGTCGGACCCGCCGGTCAGAGAATGCTGGCCTATACTGAGGGATAGTATAATCCGTGAATACCCCTTTAACAGCTCTTAAAGGGGCATTGTCATCTCAAGCATTGGTGAACTAGCACTAGGATATGCCACCAATACCTGATAGGTGCGACTCCACAACGGAGCCCGAAAAACATCACCATAGCCATAGCATTTTTATATTTCTTTTTACTATATCTTCCCTCATTAGGTACCATTTTGGAGTATGTATGACTTTTTGACCCATGGACTGCAGTAGAATACTATTGCAGTCTATGGGACAGGCTGCCTTGTGCAAGACTCTTCAGGCAATTAGCCATGACGGGCTCGGGAACTCTTACAAGGCCCCAGGCTGTCATGGCAACCGACAAATTAGTCGCAGGGGCTCTGATCCGAAGGTAAAGGAGGCCCGTCCCTCTGCCTAACCCCACAGATGACACCATTGCTATTGACGGCCGCATCTGAGGATTTAATGGACATTAATCGGCGATGACACCGATCCCGGTCATTGCAACCGGTTCTTCTGTATTGTACAGCCAGCATCCACCATGTGTGGAGCGAGTTCAGAGTGTGAGCTCACTGCATGCAACCCCTTAAAGCTAATGATGTACATTTATGTGATTAAGGGGTTAAGCCACGTCCCCTCTGTCAGTCTAAACTGCTTAATAAATGTGGTGCCAATTAGACCAGAATTCTGGAGCAACTGGTAAATTATAGTCGGTTGCGTTGACCTGCGTCATGATAATATAGCAGGACGATCCATGATTGGCTGACTGCGCCAAACATGGGCTGCTGCAGCATGCCGGCTCTCCCGCCCCTCCTGCGCATGCCGGCTCTCCCGCCCTTCCTGTGCATGCCCTCCCGCCCCTCCTGCGCATGCTCTCCCACCCCTCCTGTGCATGCTCTCCCGCCCCTCCTGCGCATGCCCTCCCGCCCCTCCTGCGCATGCCCTCCCGCCCCTCCTGCGCATGCCCTCCCGCCCCTCCTGCGCATGCTCTCCCCTCCTGCGCATGCCCCCTGCCCCTCTTGCGCATGCTCTCCCCGCCCCTCTTGCGCATGCTCTCCCCGCCCCTCTTGCGCATGCTCTCCCGCCCCTCTTGCGCATGCTCTCCCCGCCCCTCTTGCGCATGCTCTCCCCGCCCCTGCAGGATGACCCCGCCGCTCCGGCCATAGTGTTCGGAGCAGATTTAACAAAGTGATGGCTGATTAGACGAGACCCCGAGCGCTGGGTTTCGTGCTCTCTCTGCGTGTCCTCGTCGGCAGCAGTAACGTGTTTGCTGCAGCGGCGGCTCGGCTTTATGTTGCTCTTATTATTATTAGGGCTGTAAAATCTCGGCGGCTCCACTTGAGATGTGACTGCGCATTCAGCGCTGTTTATTCCTCAGTAGAATTCATTTTACAGCCGCCATACAAAATAATTAAGTCTCACCGAGCGGTGACTCGTAGGTATTCAGCACTGTGCCGTGGCCGGGGTGGCTGCTCTCTAATGTGTCACCGTTCTACTGATGGCAGTATTTACAGGGCAGTCATCGAGACGCAAGAAGTGACATATTGTATCATCCGCCATCATGTGAGACGAAAGACTGTGTGCAGAATAGAAACACGTTCACCGCGGCTCCGAGATTTCTCTTATTGTAAACCTGACACAACATTGTGAGCACCTGTCATTAGTGTGTGTCAACCGCCATATGTTGTGTCGGCAATCTCTGAGCACTGCCAAAGGGGTCTAAGAGTTCTATATATATTGTATGTAGGGGCAGTATTATAGTAGTTATATTCCTGTACATAGGAGCAGTATTATAGTAGTTATATTCTTGTACATAGGCAGTATTATAGTAGTTATATTCTTGTACATAGGAGCAGTATTATAGTAGTTATATTCTTGTACATAGGAGGCAGTATTATAGTAGTTACATTCTTGTACATAGGAGCAGTATTATTGTAGTTATATTCTTGTACATAGAAGCAGTATTATAGTAGTTATATTCCTGTACATAGGAGCAGTATTATAGTAGTTATATTCTTGTACATAGGAGCAGTATTATAGTAGTTATATTCCTGTACATAGAAGCAGTATTATAGTAGTTATATTCTTGTACATAGGAGGCAGTATTATAGTAGTTATATTCTTGTACATAGGAGGCAGTATTATAGTAGTTATATTCTTGTACATAGGAGCAGTATTATAGTAGTTATATTCTTGTACATAGGAGGCAGTATTATAGTAGTTATATTCTTGTACATAGGAGGCAGTATTATAGTAGTTATATTCTTGTACATAGGAGCAGTATTATAGTAGTTATATTCTTGTACATAGAGGGCAGTATTATAGTAGTTATATTCCTGTACATAGGAGCAGTATTATAGTAGTTATTTTCTTGTACATAGAGGGCAGTATTATAGTAGTTATATTCTTGTACATAGGAGCAGTATTATAGTAGTTATATTCTTGTACATAGAGGGCAGTATTATAGTAGTTATATTCTTGTACATAGGAGCAGTATTATAGTAGTTATATTCTTGTACATAGGAGCAGTATTATAGTAGTTATATTCTTGTACATAGGAGCAGTATTATAGTAGTTATATTCTTGTACATAGGAGCAGTATTATAGTAGGTATATTCTTGTACATAAGAGGCAGTATTATAGTAATTATATTCTTGTACATAGGAGCAGTATTAAAGTAGTTATATTCTTGTACATAGGAGGCAGTATTATAGTAGTTATATTCTTGTACATAGGAGCAGTATTATAGTAGTTATATTCTTGTACATAGGAGGCAGTATTGTAGTAGTTATATTCTTGTACATAGGAGCAGTATTATAGTAGTTATATTCTTGTACATAGGAGCAGTATTAAAGTAGTTATATTCTTGTACATAAGAGGCAGTATTATAGTAATTATATTCTTGTACATAGGAGCAGTATTATAGTAGTTATATTCTTGTACATAGGAGCAGTATTATAGTAGTTATATTCTTGTACATAGGAGCAGTATTATAGTAGTTATTTTTCTTGTACATAGGAGCAGTATTATAGTAGTTATATTCTTGTACATAGGAGCAGTATTATAGTAGTTATATTCTTGTACATAGAGGGCAGTATTATAGTAGTTATATTCTTGTACATAGGAGCAGTATTATAGTAGTTATATTCTTATACATAGGAGCAGTATTATAGTAGTTATATTCTTGTACATAGGAGCAGTATTATAGTAGTTATATTCTTGTACATAGGTACAGTATTATAGTAGTTATATTCTTGTACATAGGAGCAGTATTATAGTAGTTATATTCTTGTACATAGGAGCAGTATTATAGTAGTTATATTCTTGTACATAGGAGCAGTATTATAGTAGTTATATTCTTGTACATAGGAGCAGTATTATAGTAGTTATATTCTTATACATAGGAGCAGTATTATAGTAGTTATATTCTTGTACATAGGTACAGTATTATAGTAGTTATATTCTTGTACATAGGAGCAGTATTATAGTAGTTATATTCTTGTACATAGGAGCAGTATTATAGTAGTTATATTCTTGTACATAGGAGGCAGTATTATAGTAGTTATATTCTTGTACATAGGAGCAGTATTATAGTAGTTATATTCTTGTACATAGGAGCAGTATTATAGTAGTTATATTCTTGTACATAGGAGCAGTATTATAGTAGTTATATTCTTGTACATAGGAGCAGTATTATAGTAGTTATATTCTTGTACATATGGGCAGTATTATAGTAGTTATATTCTTGTACATAGGAGGCAGTATTATAGTAGTTATATTCTTGTACATAGGAGCAGTATTATAGTAGTTATATTCTTGTACATAGGAGCAGTATTATAGTAGTTATATTCTTGTACATATGGGCAGTATTATAGTAGTTATATTCTTGTACATAGGAGGCAGTATTATAGTAGTTATATTCTTGTACATAGGAGGCAGTATTATAGTAGTTATATTCCTGTACATAGGAGGCAGTATTATAGTAGTTATATTCTTGTACATAGGAGCAGTATTATAGTAGTTATATTCTTGTACATAGGAGCAGTATTATAGTAGTTATATTCTTGTACATAGGAGGCAGTATTATAGTAGTTATATTCTTGTACATAGGAGACAGTATTATAGTAGTTATATTCTTGTACATAGGAGCAGTATTATAGTAGTTATATTCTTGTACATAGGAGCAGTATTATAGTAGTTATATTCTTGTACATAGGAGCAGTATTATAGTAGTTATATTCTTGTACATATGGGCAGTATTATAGTAGTTATATTCTTGTACATAGGAGGCAGTATTATAGTAGTTATATTCTTGTACATAGGAGCAGTATTATAGTAGTTATATTCTTGTACAGAGGAGCGGTATTATAGTGGTTATATTCTTGTACATAGGAGCAGTATTATAGTGGTTATATTCTTGTACATAGGAGCAGTATTATAGTAGTTATATTCTTGTACATAGGAGGCAGTATTATAGTAGTTATATTCTTGTACATAGGAGCAGTATTATAGTAGTTATATTCTTGTACACAGGAGGCAGTATTATAGTAGTTATATTCTTGTACATAGGAGCAGTATTATAGTAGTTATATTCTTGTACATAGGAGGCAGTATTATAGTAGTTATATTCTTGTACATAGGAGCAGTATTATAGTAGTTATATTCTTGTACATAGGAGCAGTATTATAGTAGTTATATTCTTGTACATAGAGGGCAGTATTATAGTAGTAGTAGTAGTAGTAGTAGTAGTTATATTGGGAATCCATAGTGTCCTTTTACAGCAGGTCAGTAGTACCGGCTTCTTTCTTACACTGGTTGTACAGATTGTCGTCAGAAATCATAGCTTATTTAGAAGTTCTGGAGAAAATGAGTTTTCACTGCTTTATTACATTGACATTTATGATCATGAAGTCGTTTCCAGCAGATAAGTTGTTTTTGTCCACAGTTTGAGCTCCGGGTCCTGAGTCGAGGATCTGATCAGTTTCTCCTCTCGTAGTAAGGCTACTTTCACACTTGTGGCAGAGAGATCCGGCAAGCAGTTCCGTCGCCGGAACTGCCTGCCGGATCAGGCAAAATGTATGCAAACCGAGGCTACTTTCACACTTGCGTTGTTCTTTCCCGGCACTGAGTTCCGTCCTAAGGTCTCTATACCGGAAAAGAACTGATCAGGTATATCCCCATGCATTCTGAATGGAGAGTAATCGATTCAGTTTGCATCAGGATGTCTTCAGTTCAGTCGTTTTGACTGATCAGGCAAAAGAGAAAACCGCAGCATGCTACGGTTTTATCTCCGGCTAAAAAAACTGAAGACTTGCCTGAACGCCGGATCAGGCATTTTTTTCCCATAGGAATGCATTAGTGCCGGATCCGTCCTTCCGGTATGCGCATGCGCAGACTGGAAAAAAAGGTAAAAAATAAATGCCGGATCCGTTTTTGCTGGATGACACCGGAAAGACGGATCCGGCATTTCAATGCATTTTTTCGACTGATCAGGCATTTTTAAGACTGATCAGGATCCTGATCAGTCTTACTAAGGGCTCTTTCACACTTGCGTTATTGTCTTCCGGCATAGAGTTCCGTCGTCGGGGCTCTATGCCGGAAGAATCCTGATCAGGATTATCCTAATGCATTCTGAATGGAGAGTAATCCGTTCAGGATGCATCAGGATGTCTTCAGTTCCGGTACGGAACGTTTGTTGGCCGGAGAAAATACCGCAGCATGCTGCGCTTTTTGCTCCGGCCAAAAATCCGGAACACTTGCCGCAAGGCCGGATCCGGAATTAATGCCCATTGGAAGGCATTGATCCGGATCCGGCCTTAAGCTAAACGTCGTTTCGGCGCATTGCCGGAGCCGACATTTAGCTTTTTCAGAGTGGTTACCATGGCTGCCGGGACGCTAAAGTCCTGGCAGCCATGGTAAGTGTAGCGGGGAGCGGGGGAGCAGTGTACTTACCGTCCGTGCGGCTCCCCGGGCGCTCCAGAGTGACGTCAGGGCGCCCCAAGCGCATGGATCACGTGATCGCATGGATCACGTCATCCATGCGCATGGGGCGCTCTGACGTCATTCTGGAGCGCCCCGGGAGCCGCACGGACTGTAAGTACACTGCTCCCCCGCTCCCCGCTCCTACTATGGCAACCAGGACTTTAATAGCGTCCTGGGTGCCATAGTAACACTGAAAGCATTTGGAAGACGGTTCCGTCTTCAAATGCTTTCAGTACACTTGCGTTTTTCCGGATCCGGAGTGTAATTCCGGCAAGTGGAGTACACGCCGGATCCGGACAACGCAAGTGTGAAAGAGGCCTTATGCTATCAGTTAGCATACATTTTGCCTGATCCGGCAGGCAGTTCCGGCGACGGAACTGCTTGCCGGATCTCTCTGCCGCAAGTGTGAAAGTAGCCTTATGGCAAATGCCTGATCAGTCCAAAAAATGCATTGAAATGCCGTATCCGTCTTTCCGGTGTCATCCGGCAAAAACGGATCCGGCATTTATTTTTTCACCTTTTTTTCAGTCTGTGCATACCGGAAGGACGGATCCGGCACTAATTGATTCCTATGGGAAAAAATGGCGGATCCGGCATTCAGGCAAGTCTTCAGTTTTTTTAGCCGGAGATAAAACCGTAGCATGCTGCGGTTTTCTCTTTTGCCTGATCAGTCAAAACGACTGAACTGAAGACATCCTGATGCAAACTGAACGGATTACTCTCCATTCAGAATGCATGGGGATAAAACTGATCAGTTCTTTTCCGGTATAGAGCCCCTGTGACGGAACTCAGTGCCGGAAAAGAACAACGCAAGTGTGAAAGTAGCCTATTAATCAGTCGGTCGTGTGCGGTATTCGGTCTCCCGCCGATCTGCAGTCTTGTAGCTTCTCGTGTTCTCTCCGCTCATCTCGTGTTGATTGCGTCTCTTGTCTTTGTGGTTTCTGTTGAAAGGACCAGAACTTGTGCCCACTTCCCCAGAGTCTGAGGACCAGCGCGTCGTCTCTGCTCTCGGTGTAAATGTCTGTAATGTAGGAAGTGGACAATGGATGTGATGAAACGGCTTGTGATTAAAAAAAATGCAAGAAGTTAAATGCTGATCACGTGCTAGAATCGGCATTCCGGAATCTGTGAAGATGTCCTTGATCTAGGGGCTTAATAATATCATCTCTGCTGTCTACAAGGTTAAAGGGGTCCTCGCACTTCAGTAAATGGCATTTATCATGTAGATGCAGTTAATACAAGGCACTCACTAATGTATTGTGATTGCCCATATCGCCTCCTTTGCTGGCTTGATTCATTTTTCCATCACATTATACACGGCTCGTTTCCATGGTTATGACCACCCTACAGTCCAGCAGCGGTGGTCGTGCTTACACACTATAGGAAATAGTGCTGGCCTCTCTGGTGGAGTACACGTAGGCCAGAATTTTTCCTATAGTATGCAAGCACGACCACCGCTGCTGGACTGCAGGGTGGTCGTTTTCCTTGGATGCAAGCAGTTTTCCTCCTTCTTTTGCCCCTTCTCCTCCTCTTTATTTCTCCTCCTCTTCCAGGTTTCTCACCTCTGCCTCGTCCTCCTTAGGCAACTTTCACATATGTCGTTTTCTTTCTGGTTTTGAGATCTGGCAGAGAATCTCAAAACCGGAGGAAAAAGCTTCAGTTTTGTCCCACTACAAAACTGAAGAAACCGGAAGCGCGCTCAGCAGAATGTTTCCGTTCCGGTTTGTTGCGTTCTGTGTCCGGACAGGAATCCCCCTGGGCTGCAACGGAAAGGGCACGCCCCCCCCTGGGCTGCAGCGGAAAGGGCACGTCCCCCCCCCCCCCCCCCCGGGCTGCAGCAGAAAGGATACGTCCCCCTGGACTGCAGCAGAAAGGGCACGCCCCCCACCCCCCCCCCTGGACTGCAGCAGAAAGGGCACCCCCCCCCTGGACTGCAGCAGAAAGGGCACGCCCCCCCCTGGACTGCAGCAGAAAGGGCACGCCCCCTGGACTGCAGCGGAAAGGACACTCCCCTTGAGCTGTCGGCTTGATATAAATCTAGCAGAGCAATGAATGTGGAGATCTCTGGATCCATGTGAGGTACGGGACTGGATCCAGCTTTGTTAGAGATTGTCGCCTACTATTTGATTGTAATTTTTTACATTAATCAGGGGAGAACCCCTTTAATGCTAATAATTCCAGTTTTCCTGGTGTGCAGTGGAATTACTTTTTCCCATAGACCCCAGGGATGATTATGATATTATTTTTTTTTGGACCTCCGTCTTGGTGATATTATAATTTATAATGAACTAGCAGAAGGACCCGGCTTCACACATGTACTGTATATTTCATTTAATGTTTGTGTGTGTCGTTAAGATATCGACAGTATCCCCCATAACAGTGACCTCTACAGCACCCCGCCCCTTTAACAGTGAACTCCACAGTCCCCCGCCCCTTAACACTGACCCCCCCCCCCACAGTGCCCCACCACTTTAAAATGGAACCTCCACAGCAGCCCATCCCCCTAACTTTGACCTTCACCGCAGCCCGCCCCTTTAACAGGGAGTTTCACAGCACCTTTCTCCATTGACAGTGACCTCCTCAGAGGCCCGCCCTCTTAACAGTGACCTCACAGTACCCTGCTGCCTTAATAGTGACCTCCACAGCAGCCGCCCCTTTAATAGTGGCCCCTGCCCCCTTAAGGCCCCTTTCACACGGGCGAGTATTCCGCGCGGATGCGATGCGTGAGGTGAATACCGACCCATTCATTTCTATGGGGCTGTTCACATGAGCGGTGATTTTCACGCATCACTTGTGCGTTGCGTGAAAATCGCAGCATGCTCTATATTCTGCGTTTTTCACGCATAGAAGTGAATGGGGTTGCGTGAAAATCGCAAGCAAGTGCGGATGCGGTGCGATTTTGACGCACGGTTGCTAGGAGACGATCGGGATGGAGACCCGATCATTATTATTATTATTATTATTATTATAGGAACAGGACCTTTGATGACGTCACTCCGGTCATCACATGGTACGTCACATGATCTTTTACCATGGTGAATCACCATGGTAAAAGATCATGTGACGTACCATGTGATGACCGGAGTGACGTCATCAAAGGTCCTGTTCCTATAATTAATGCTCACCACGGGTCCTATTCAACAAAGGAGACAAAAGGAGATGCCGGGCTACGCGATCAAGTGGACTAAGGTGAGTTAAATTATTTTTTATTTCTTTTTAACCCCTCCAGCGCTGTTTTACTATGCATTCTGTATTCAGAATGCTATTATTTTCCCTTATAACCATGTTATAAGGGAAAATAATACAATCTTGGGTACCAAACATGCGCGATTTTTCTCCGCGGTGTTCCCGCAGCGCACCCGCACATTTTCCCGCGACGCCTGTGTCAAAGAGGCCTAACAGTGACCTCCACAGCGGCCTAAACCCCTTAACAGTAACATCCACCTTGAACGCCATTTTAACAGTGACCTCCACAGTGCCTGGCCCTTTAACAGTGACCTCCACAGCGCTCTGCCCCTTTAATGCTAGGGCTACACGACGAAATGTGTCGCGCGACATTTTTGTCTCAACAATTTTTATAATCATTATAAAAATTGTTGCACGACATTGGTGTGACCATATGTAGTAGTGTGGTGTAGCCTAAAGCTGACCTACAGCAGTGAAGAAAAATTGCTGGGTTGTTATGGAAACCTGGAGTAAAACTGCGTGTATGTAGAGACTAAGGGCCTGTGAGCTTCTATTGGCTGATAAGGGTCATGTGACCGTGTGTATGGCATTTGGGACATGAAGAGAAAGACTTGCAGGCTTGTATTGGCTAATGGAGGTAATTTTTTGGGAATATCTCAGGAACGGTACGTGCTAGAGAGCTGAGACCCGGTCTAAAACCTTCCCGGACACCTGATGTACCTGTGTGCCAAATTTGGTGAAGATCGGTCCAGTCGTTTGGTCGCGCATAAAGAACAGACAGACAAACTCATTTTTATATATATAAGAGAATTTTCTATTTTTCTCCCAGGATGATAAGAAGTAGATTAACAGACACAGCGGCGTCCTCGGGGATCGGGCAGGTAGTGATCAGGCAGTGATGCCTGCCCGATCCCCTGAGGACGCTGGTTTGTCGGGTGGCAGTGTGGTGTTTTAGTTCAGTAGGAGGCAGTGTACCCGTTCCAAGGCAATGAGTGGGAAGTAGTGGATACAAAAGAAGTGCCATGTAGCCGGTCATAGCCGCACTGACTACTTTGCTACATTGTTACAAATAGCAGAGTGTGAAGGAAATGAACAGTGACCCCTCACATAGATGAAGGTATCTGCCTACTAACTGCTGAGATTTTTATATACTCTCTCAGTGTTTTTGTAGGTCACGTTTTCTATATGTAGATGATTTAATGAGAATTAAAATAACAGTTAAGTTTTAAACGAACCGCACTTGTAAAGAGACGCCTTGTGGTCGGATGAGCCAATGATGAGCGTCACTAATAAACGTCATACACGAGCTGAGAGGTCTCATCTGCAATTAGAATGTGAGTCTATACGGGGCGCTCACATATATCCATTATCTACATCTGATGGACAAGTTGTGCAATTCTTTTTATTTTCTTTATTTTTTCCGTCTTTGATTTCGTGTTCACGCTGAATCCGTTATTAATAGGTTTTAATTGATTTTACCCACTTACTTCTATTGTGTGTTATTTGTAGAACGCACCATATTACATATTGGGGTCTGATCGCCCCCACAAATGCGACTTATTCTGGGAGTAGTTGTCCTCTGTGCCTTTTCCTCTCAAAATATTTGCCCAACATGCCCTGCAAATTCCATTTAGTTTTTTTTGTCATTTTCCTCGTATCTGTGCGGCGGGCGGGGGGCTTTTCATTTGCTGATTTGCCTCGCAGTAAAAGCTTTTGATTTTTGTTTGTTTTTCATTGTACAATAATTTTTTTTTCCAAAGCGGTTTTTATGGATTTATTCCAGGCGGCATAAGGGCCGGTTCAATGGGTTCCGTGGAGCGTCTGAGTTAATGCTTTTACCTTTTAAGCTATTACCTGTAGCTCTGCAGCCGTATTGTTCTGTTCTGCGCTCTCAGCAGAGGTAGGTAAGAGGGCAGAACCTCAGTGCGGGCGGCCCGGGCAGAGCCTTTCTATCGGACGCTCTTGTTGCAGGATTAATGAATCAAGATGTGCGCACAGCGCTGAACTGTGCGCTCATGAGGCTAAATAAGTCGCTGTTTTACAGACCCTCGCCACGTGGCCCCAATTACCTTCCAGACATACATAATATCAAACTAAAAACTGTCTTTGCCACCTGTGTTCCTCACTGTCCATCTACATGTTATCCGACCTGCTCCATCATCAACGTAGAATCACATGCAGAGAGATGGCGGGCATCAACTGGTGAATAATGGGCACAACAGGGCAGAGAAACAGAAGGTGCATTATCATTACAGGACAATACCAGAGACGTGAACAATATAAATATTCATCATCAGCAACACGGTGGAGGTTTTATAATGTGAGCTAAGTTTACAGGTGATCTAACAACTAATACAGCCCTCTATGTACAAGAATATAACTACTATAATACTGCCCTCTATGTACAAGAATATAAGTACTATAATACTGCTCCTATGTACAAGAATATAACTACTATAATACTGCCTCCTATGTACAAGAATATAACTACTATAATACTGCTCCTATGTACAAGAATATAACTGCTATAATACTGCCTCCTATGTACAAGAATATAAGTACTATAATACTGCCTCCTATGTACAAGAATATAAGTACTATAATACTGCTCCTATGTACAAGAATATAAGTACTATAATACTGCTCCTATGTACAAGAATATAACTACTATAATACTGCTCCTATGTACAAGAATATAACTACTATAATACTGCTCCTATGTACAAGAATATAACTGCTATAATACTGCCTCCTATGTACAAGAATATAAGTACTATAATACTGCCTCCTATGTACAAGAATATAACTGCTATAATACTGCCTCCTATGTACAGGAATATAACTACTATAATACTGCCTCCTATGTACAAGAATTTAACTACTATAATACTGCTCCTATGTACAAGAATATTACTACTATAATACTGCTCCTATGTACAAAAATATAACTACTATAATACTACTCCTATGTACAAGAATATATCTACTATAATACTGCTCCTATGTACAAGAATATAACTACTATAATACTGCCTCTATGTACAAGAATATAACTACTATAATACTGCTCCTATGTACAAGAATATAACTGCTATAATACTGCTCCTATGTACAAGAATATAACTACTATAATACTGCCTCCTATGTACAAGAATATAACTACTATAATACCGCTCCTATGTACAAGAATATAACTACTACAATACCGCTCCTATGTACAAGAATATAACTACTATAATACTGCTCCTATGTACAAGACTATAACTACTATAATACTGCTCCTATGTACAGGAATATAACTACTATAATACTGCTCCTATGTACAAGAATATAACTACTATAATACTGCCTCCTATGCACAAGAATATAACTACTTTAATACTGCTCCTATGTACAAGAATATAACTACTATAATACTGCTCCTATGTACAAGACTATAACTACTATAATACTGCCTCATATGTACAAGAATATAACTACTATAATACTGCCTCCTATGTACAAGAATATAACTACTATAATACTGCCTCCTACGTACAAGAATATAACTACTATAATACTGCTCCTATGTACAAGAATATAACTACTATAATACTGCCTCCTATGCACAAGAATATAACTACTATAATACTGCTCCTATGTACAAGAATATAACTACTATAATACTGCTCCTATGTACAAGAATATAACTACTATAATACTGTTCCTATGTACAAGAATATAACTACTATAATACTGCTCCTATATACAAGAATATAACTATTATAATACTTCCCTCTATGTACAAGAATATAACTACTATAATACTGCTCCTATGTACAAGAATATAACTACTATAATACTGCCTCCTATGTACAGGAATATAACCACTATAATAATGCTCCTATGTACAAGAATATAACTACTATAATACTGCTCCTATGTACAGGAATATAACTACTATAATACTGCTCCTATGTACAAGAATATAACTACTATAATACTACCTCCTATGTACAAGAATATAACTACTATAATACTGCCTCCTATGTACAAGAATATAACTACTATAATACTGCTCCTATGTACAAGAATATAACTACTATAATACTGCTCCTATGTACAATAATATAACTACTATAATACTGCTCCTATGTACAGGAATATAACTACTATAATACTGCTCCTATGTACAAGAATATAACTACCATAATACTGCCTCCTATGTACAAGAATATAACTACTATAATACTGCTCCTATGTACAGGAATATAACTACTATAATACTGCCTCCCAGGGCTGAGGAGGTTTGCTTAGATCTGACTGCTCCCTGTCTATTGAATACAGTCGGTGTCCTTCTAATGCTGGTGTCTTTTACATTTGACTTTGTGGGTCTCCCGCACTTTATTGCGCCGTTCAGCCATGCAGAGAATCTAATTTATGTACTTTCCATTTTCTGCAGCTGATTTTCAGTACCCGGAGTGATAAAGTCCCTGAGAATAATTCAGAGTCCTTTATTTTTAGAGACATTACCGCTGACGATTTATCAGGTGACCTTTCTGTTTCTCTGATCTCATCAAATAATTTTTATACGTTGGGATGATAGAAATTCCTTTCCTGATTCTTACACCGTGTTCAGAGCCAAGTAGTTTTGTTCCCGTGTTTTACGACCCCTCCTAGACGCAACGACCACCCCACTGCGTCCAAGAGGGAAAACCTCCGATCACTGCAAGGTTCAGAGAGAAAAACCGTAAACAGAAGCAGAAACTGCTCAAGAATCGGCAGGAATCAGAGTACAAATACAAGTGACTTTTTTTGTTTTGTTTTTTATTGGAGACAGTATTATAGTAGTTATATTCTTGTACATAGGAGCAGTATTATAGTAGTTATATTCTTGTATATAGGAGCAGTATAATAGTAGTTATATTCTTGTACATAGGAGCAGTATAATAGTAGTTATATTCTTGTACATAGGAGCAGTATTATAGTAGTTATATTCTTGTACATAGGAGCAGTATAATAGTAGTTATATTCTTGTACATAGGAGCAGTATTATAGTAGTTATATTCTTGTACATAGGAGGCAGTATCATAGTAGTTATATTCTTGTACATAGGAGCAATATTATAGTAGTTATATTCTTGTACATAGAGGGAAGTATTATAGTAGTTATATTCTTGTACATAGGAGCAGTATTATAGTAGTTATATTCTTGTACGTAGGAGCAGTATTATAGTAGTTATATTCTTGTACATAGGAGCAGTATTATAGTAGTTATATTCTTGTACATAGGAGGCAGTATTATAGTAGATATATTCTTGTACATAGGAGCAGTATTATAGTAGTTATATTCTTGTACATAGTAGCAGTATTATAGTAGTTATATTCTTGTACATAGGAGGCAGTATTATAGTAGTTATATTCTTGTACATAGGAGCAGTATTATAGTAGTTATATTCTTGTACATAGGAGCAGTATTATAGTAGTTATATTCTTGTACATAGAGGGAAGTATTATAGTAGTTATATTCTTGTACATTGGAGCAGTATTATAGTAGTTATATTCTTGTACATAGGAGCAGTATTATAGTAGTTATATTCTTGTACATAGGAGCAGTATTATAGTAGTTATATTCCTGTACATAGGAGCAGTATTATAGTAGTTATATTCTTGTACATAGGAGCAGTATTATAGTAGTTATATTCTTGTACATAGGAGCAGTATTACAGTAGTTATATTCTTGTACATAGGTGGCAGTATTATAGTAGTTATATTCCTGTACATAGGAGGCAGTATTATAGTAGTTATATTCTTGTACACAGGAGGCAGTATTATAGTAGTTATATTCTTGTACATAGGAGCAGTATTATAGTAGTTATATTCTTGTACATAGGAGGCAGTATTATAGTAGTTATATTCTTGTACATAGGAGCAGTATTATAGTAGTTATATTCTTGTACATAGGAGCAGTATTATAGTAGTTATATTCTTGTACATAGGAGCAGTATTATAGTAGTTATATTCCTGTACATAGGAGCAGTATTATAGTAGTTATATTCCTGTACATAGGAGCAGTATTATAGTAGTTATATTCTTGTACACAGGAGGCAGTATTATAGTCGTTATATTCTTGTACATAGAGGGAAGTATTATAATAGATGTTTTCTTGTACAGAGCGGCAGGTTTATAATATTTTCATCATATTTATCTGTACATAGAGGGCAGTATTACTTTATTAGTTAGAAGCTTTTGTTTTGCACGATTCTTTTAGTAGTGTTTTGTGCAGGTTTATGATATATTCTCGGCTATTCTCATGTTCTTTGATCTGACCACATATTAGAATTGACTTTTGAAGTCTCTTTTGGAAACGTCCGCTCTGAGAGATTTCCTTCTATTGACTGCAGCAGCTCTTGGCCTCATTCACTCCGCGGAGTCCGCAGCCTTTCCACACAAACATATCGACAGGATCTTTTGTGAGCAGCTGAATGAGCGCAGACCCCGGCCCGTGGTCCAGCAGAGCCGGCCCGTCCCTCCCTAAAGCTGCCGGCTTTTGTTCGGTAAAGGTTACTAGTTCTCTGTATTTTGCCCAGTCTGAGTGTAAATGGGGGGAAGCCTCTCGGGCTCTTCAGTGAAGAATGCCTGAAGGCGGATGAACAATATGGTGGCATTTGAAGCATCTCTTTCTATACTTAGAATACGTGACATTGATCTCCTCATAAATCGGAGGGATTGCTGTGTAAAGTGAGAGATAAAGGCCCCACATCCCTAAATACAGCGGCATATGTCGCCTGCTGTTAAAGGGACATGCACGTGCAGAGGTTGATCCTACATCTTTTCTTACAGTCATTATTTTTGGGGACTCTCGTTGTCCTCGCCTATAGATCTGATTCTTTATCTGCCTTCATATTGACTCTGCATTGTAGTATATCTGTATGTTTGATGAACGAACGGGGTGCATAGAAATTGATGGACTTGGAGCTTGCTGCCCTCTGCATCATAGATGGGTTACAGGTGAGGATGAAATGGGGGCGCCGTCCCTTTAACTGCTGTGTCCTGAGGTCAGAAGAAGGTACAGTGCTCTCCTCCTTATTCATAAGTCCTCTAAGGGACACCTTAAAGATTTTCAGTCGTCCAGTTTAGGTTCTGAGTCTCGCCGTCCTTGGTTTACCTAGCGTCTGCGTTTCGGCCGGTAACGTATCGCCCTACAGGGGCCCATCCAGCATCCAGAGACTTCGTATGCTTTGTAATTAGGTTCTTTTATAGACTCGTATAAATCAGGAGCTTGTAATCAGCGAGAAGCTATGACAGAACGTGAAGTAAATATGGCTGTGCGGATACCAAACCACTCCGCTCTTAAAGGGGAAGTTCTACCTCCTGCCGCTGCTGTCAAGGTCTTGTCTCTAAACCCCTCTGTATAGTTATATTGTACAGAATGCGGAACAGTGCAGCTACCCTATGTAATGCATATGTACTCATTATCCGCCACCCGCCCTGCTGAATGCATATTGGGAGATGCAGTGTGAACAAGACGTCTACCACTATGTAAACCAGTAGAGACAGCTCTGTGGTGGGTGGGGGACACACAGACCTCACATCCAGCATGTATTACTGGGGGACACACAGGCCTCACATCCAGCATGTATTACTGGGGGGGACACAGACCTAACATCCAGCATGTATTACTGGAGGACACAGACCTCACATCCAGCATGTATTACTGGGGGACACACAGGCCTCACATCCAGCATGTATTACTGGGGGACACACAGGCCTCACATCCAGCATGTATTACTGGGGGGGACACAGACCTAACATCCAGCATGTATTACTGGGGGGGACACACAGGCCTCACATCCAGCATGTTTTACTGGGGGACACACAGACCTCACATCCAGCATGTATTACTGGGGGGGGGGGGGGCACAGACCTCACATCCAGCAGGTATTACTGGGGGGGGACACAGACCTCACATCCAGCATGTATTACCGGGGGGGACACGGACCTCACATCCAGCATGTATTACTGGGGGGGAGACAGACCTCACATCCAGCATGTATTACTGGGGGACACGCAGACCTCACATCCAGCATGTATTACTGGGGGACACACAGACCTCACATCCAGCATGTATTACTGTGGGGACACAGGCCTCACATCCAGCATGTATTACTGGGGGGACACACAGACCTCACATCCAGCATGTATTACTGGGAGGACACACAGATCTCACATCCAGCATGTATTACTGGAGGACACACAGACCTCACATCCAGCATGTATTACTGGGGGACACACAGACCTCACATCCAGCATGTATTACTGGGGGACACACAGACCTCACATCCAGCATGTATTACTGGGGGGGGGGGCACATACCTCACATCCAGCATGTATTACTGGGGGACACACAGACCTCACATCCAGCATGTATTACTGGGGGACGGCACAGACCTCACATCCAGCATGTATTACTGGGGGGGGGCACAGACCTCACATCCAGCATGTATTACTGGGGGGGGGGGCACAGACCTCACATCCAGCATGTATTACTGGGGGGGGGCACAGACCTCACATCCAGCATGTATTACTGGGGGGGGGCACAGACCTCACATCCAGCATGTATTACTGGGGGACACACAGATCTCACATCCAGCATGTATTACTGGGGGACACACAGACCTCACATCCAGCATTTATTACTGGGGGGACACACAGACCTCACATCCAGCATTTATTACTGGGGGGACACACAGGCCTCACATCCAGCATGTATTACTGGGGGCACACAGGCCTCACATCCAGCATGTATTACTGGGAGGACACACAGGCCTCACATCCAGCATGTATTACTGGGAGGACACACAGGCCTCACATCCAGCATGTATTACTGGGGGACACACAGACCTCACATCCGGCATGTATTACTGGGGGACACACAGACCTCACATCCAGCATGTATTACTGGGGGGGACACAGACCTCACATCCAGCATGTATTACTGGGGGAACACAGACCTCACATCCAGCATGTATTACTGGGGGACACACAGTCCTCACATCCAGCATGTATTACTGGGGGGGTGACACAGACCTCACATCCAGCATGTATTACTGGGGGACACACAGACCTCACATCCAGCATGTATTACTGGGAGGACACACAGACCTCACATCCAGCATGTATTACTGGGGGGACACAGACCTCACATCCAGCATGTATTACTGGGGGGACACACAGACCTCACATCCAGCATGTATTACTGGAGGACACACAGACCTCACATCCAGCATGTATTACTGGAGGACACACAGACCTCACATCCAGCATGTATTACTGGGGGGACACAGACCTCACATCCAGCATGTATTACTGGGGGACACACAGACCTCACATCCAGCATGTATTACTGGGGGACACACAGACCTCACATCCGGCATGTATTACTGGGGGACACACAGACCTCACATCCAGCATGTATTACTGGGGGACGGCACAGACCTCACATCCAGCATGTATTACTGGGGGGGGGGCACAGACCTCACATCCAGCATGTATTACTGGGGGGGGGGGCACAGACCTCACATCCAGCATGTATTACTGGGGGGGGGCACAGACCTCACATCCAGCATGTATTACTGGGGGACACACAGATCTCACATCCAGCATGTATTACTGGGGGACACACAGGCCTCACATCCAGCATGTATTACTGGGGGCACACAGGCCTCACATCCAGCATGTATTACTGGGAGGACACACAGGCCTCACATCCAGCATGTATTACTGGGAGGACACACAGGCCTCACATCCAGCATGTATTACTGGGGGACACACAGACCTCACATCCAGCATGTATTACTGGGGGGACACACAGACCTCACATCCAGCATGTATTACTGGAGGACACACAGACCTCACATCCAGCATGTATTACTGGAGGACACACAGACCTCACATCCAGCATGTATTACTGGAGGACGCACAGACCTCACATCCAGCATGTATTACTGGAGGACGCACAGACCTCACATCCAGCATGTATTACTGGGGGGACACACAGACCTCACATCCAGCATGTATTACTGGGGGGGGACACAGACCTCACATCCAGCATGTATTACTGGAGGACACACAGACCTCACATCCAGCATGTATTACTGGAGGACACACAGACCTCACATCCAGCATGTATTACTGGGGGGACACAGACCTCACATCCAGCATGTATTACTGGAGGACACACAGACCTCACATCCAGCATGTATTACTGGAGGACACACAGACCTCACATCCAGCATGTATTACTGGGGGGAGACAGACCTCACATCCAGCATGTATTACTGGGGGACACACAGACCTCACATCCAGCATGTATTACTGGGGGGGAGACAGACCTCACATCCAGCATGTATTACTGGGGGACACACAGACATCCAGCATGTATTACTGGGGGGACACAGACCTCACATCCAGCATGTATTATTGGGGGACACAGACCTCACATCCAGCATGTATTACTGGGGGGGAGACAGACCTCACATCCAGCATGTATTACTGGGGGGGGGCACAGACCTCACATCCAGCATGTATTACTGGGGGGGGGCACAGACCTCACATCCAGCATGTATTACTGGGGGGGAGACAGACCTCACATCCAGCATGTATTACTGGGGGACACACAGACATCCAGCATGTATTACTGGGGGGACACAGACCTCACATCCAGCATGTATTATTGGGGGACACAGACCTCACATCCAGCATGTATTACTGGGGGGAGGGGATGTGAAGCGGCTCAATACGGAGAGCACTTAATGGTGAAGCTCCACCTTCTGGGCACTTGCAGGAGCAGAATTTGGTAGAATAAAATGTTCTATTCACACTACTCCTGATGAGAAAAGCTCCCAGATGCTCTCCCCAGCACCTGCCTAGTATAGTTTCCATGGTGAAAACTGCTGACAGCCCTTTTAATTCAGAAGTTGAAAACACTGCAAATTTGGTGTTCTCAAGGGGTTAATAAAGTGGTCCGTGTCCGGCTCTCTCCTCTTTGTCCTTCCTATGGAGCCCGGACGCCACTCGACTCCCATTGAGGAAATATAAAATTCTCCAGCAAAATTATAATAACGCAGCTGGATGTTTTGTAATCAGCGCTCAGGATATGCAAATGTCGCCGAGAGCGGTCGCCGAGCGCTGCCTGGAATATTAAGCTGCTGATTCGTGATGTGAAGGTCCCCCTTGGCCCTTCCTAATGCTCCGTCCTGTTATTATAGGCTGGGGGGGGCGCGGGGGGGGGGGGGACCTTGTAGTCAGGTCAGTTCCTGAGACGGTTCAGGCTGCCTGCACACGTTGCGCTGCGCGCAGGAAAAACCGCAGAGTAGAACACTACAAGCAAAGTGAATGAGATCAGACAAATCTCATGTACGATCCTTTTTTTCAGGAAATTGCTTTATAATGACAACGCTTCCAATTACTTGATGGAACTTTTCCCATTGCACTAGTTATACCTTAACCGGAGTACCCCTTTAAGCAGTAATTTCTCCCTAGTCCTTTTCCGATCTTGGAGGGGGATTCCCTTTCTCCACCGTTGACCCAGGAATCTGTCGGCGGGCACGGGGTGGTGCCCATGATGGGACTTTTACGGATTTAGTTTTTTTATGCAATTCTTTAATATTTATGTAGGTTCCAGGACTAGGTGCTATAAAGTATAATTAAAGGGGTTGTCCACCAGCAGAAAACCATGGCTGCTTTCTTCCAAAATCAGCGTCAACCCTGCCGAGGAGTTCGTCATCGAAGTGACTGGAACTGAGCTGCCGAGGTGCGGCGCTGTGTTCGAGAGAAAGCAGCCATGTTTTTCTAATTCTGGACAACCCCTTTAAGTGTCTTTGCTCCTTTTACTTTTCTGCCATCTTTGTTGTCGTGGCGGTTGTCAAACTACAACTTCTGTGTGTCAGGCCATGCTGGGAGTTGTAGTTTCACAATAGCTGCAGTTTGCAGGGTCAGATCCTACGTTGTAATGGATATAATTGAGGAGTTGCGCCATTTATTACCGTGTTCCCGGCGATCGTTCGGCGGCGCAGTTCTCGTCCGTGCTCTATCCACCGGTGGGTTGCTGTAATTTGCTGCCTCTAAAGCCGCCGCCGCTAATATAAGAAGATGGAAGTGCTGTTAATAACAAATCCTTCCCTCCGAACAATTACATCCAAACTTTTCGCCTTCTCGTGGCGCGGCCCTGGGAACGCATAATCCTTCCGCTTTATTGTTTTCTGTTTCGTCTTATTGTTCTGTGTGCTTGTGACTGCCCACAAGAAAGGCTCTTTGTTCTGGGCAGGAGGAGGATTAATCCTTCCGTCAGCGCTCCGCCGCCGCGCAGTACGTGTGTTCTGTACATCCGAAATATCACCGAATCCACATATTAGTACCGACGAGAGGGGGGGGGGGGGGAAGCGAGCGCAATTCACTGTGCTGGTCCAGAAAAGTTCTGCAATTAATGTGTTTTCATTTTGATTCCTTTATCATTTTCAAGATCTCTGCTTACTGTCAGTGAATGCAAGAGCTATAAACCTTATAAATCTGACAAACGAGGTTTTGTTGCAGTGTATTCGGTCAGCAGCCCTGCACTGATACACTGTAACGCTCAGGAGAGAGGTGTGCTGTTACTGGTTGCCTGTGGGAGCCGGACTAGGTCGCAGGGGGTTTAAGGATCTAAGGACCCTCCACAGTCGAGCAGGACATGTTCACCATCTACGGGGAGAAGTGCCACCCGTTCCTTCACTGCTCCAGTGTGGGGGCTTTACTACTGTCCGGCTGCCGCTTGGCATTGAGAAACGTTAGTCATTTATCGCATACATTTATCAGATTTCCTTTTGTATAAGACCCCCACCGCTGAGACCCCCCACCGATCACAGGATCTGCTGCCATGTTTGACCGCCGCTCCATTCAAACTGCTTACCACGTGGGCTCAGGACTCCTCTTCGAGTGTCCGTGGGGGGCCCTTATAGGTGAGATGCTATCTGACCTCCGGGACCCCCATGACAAAATGAAGGGGGCCCCATGCTCCTGTGAATGCCAGCAGCTCCTCCGTGCTGGGAAATAGTCCTGGTGCCCGATGGGAATGTGCCAGCAGAGGGTCCCCGGGGTCGGCATGCCTGGGGGTTACTTTTTTAGGGTAAGGCTGCACTTGGGGTTGTGGCATAAACCAGCGCCTTTTTCACCAATATTATATCAGAAATGATAGAAAATTCTGTGACTTATTTTCTATTTGTTAAACGTAACATTCGATACTTTGTATCATTTTTGCAGCGACGTTATTTGGGGTTGGTCCTGAGAGGTGCACGTCGTATTTTTTATTCGGGTGATGTATTCGGGTTGGCACGATGATGAATCTGGCTGCTCAGCCCCTCCGCCCGGGCGAACGCTCTAAATATTTATGGTGATGTTGTGTATGCGGCGGCGCGGTGCCAGGGACGGAGCGGCGGCGGCAGAGAGCAGCCATTTGGCTCAGTGTGAGGCTTGTTCAGAGAGATTTGAGAAATGAAGCTTTTTATGTTATTATTTTTTTATTTCGCTGTTTGTTTAAAGCGCCGTCACGAAAGCCTCGTCTGCAGCGGTCGCGGGCCCGTAGTGATAATCAGAAGCGGCGGGGAGCAGAGCGCGCTCTTCGCTTATTTAGCGTCTCTCCTCGCACGCCGTGTAATTGAAGCGCAGGGAGGTTTATATGAAACAGCGGTTTCCCCCAAATGTATTTTCGTTAATTTCATGTTTGCAGTAAGCGGAGATTCGACTGCTGAGTGCGGTCGTCGTTTACGGAGGAGGATGATCCTTAAAGGGTCGTGTGGGCTCAGCGCAGGGGACGCCATATTGTCGGATTAAAGGGGCAGCATCGAGACAAGCGCAAAATCTCTTCTCTGGTGACCTGACCCCATGGGCGGAATTACTGCTGTAGGATTGGCAGAAATCACTGAGGCCTGAGGCGCCTTATGCCTCACTGACCTCACTATGGCTTCCCTTACTGAGCCGAGAATAATGGCGGCGACTAGAGGAACCTTGTATGGCTCTGCTATTTTTCCATGGCCGCCCTTCATATCTGATCACGTGACTTGCGAGTCGTCGCTGCAAACTGCGCCAGCGGGTATAGGTTGGAAATCAAAAATGTGGTTGAGTTTTGGTTATTGTGAAGGCATTCATCTGATACTCTGGTCCCTTCCAGAGCTGCATTCATACTTCTGTTGGCTCTCAGGCATCTGTACGGATCATGACTAGGATGCGGTGTGTGATGATGTGAAGGTCAGCCCCGTCCTCGCAGACTTATAACTTTCTTCTGTCTCCTTTCTCTTCCAGGTCCAGTGAGACGATGAATCTGTGCTCGAAATGTTTTGCGGGTGAGTACCTGTGCGCCCCAATACCTACTGTACCCCCAGTGTGCCCGCTGTGTCTTGTATGCTGTGCCAGGCCAGGAAAGCACAACATAAGCTAGTTAGGGAGAGGTGCACCACTTAAAGGGGTCCCTGAGATGATATAATGTATAGTAATAGGGGCAGTGACTGGGGGCGTCCTCTGCTTCAACCCATGAATGGTGCAGCTTCATATGAGACCTCGACAGGATTGATTTGGTCACATGTACTCGGTATATATGTGATACAACCATGGGGGGCCTTGTATATACACCCAGAAGCCATAACATTAAGACTGGTATTCTGTATCTCTACCTGACCGCTGACCTGTCCCGTGGTATCTGGCAGCAGATCCTGTAGGTTGGTCCCATAGATGACGATTGGGAATTTGGAGTCATCACGTTCATCTTTTTGTCATGTTCCTCATTCGTGAACAGTTTGTGCAGGGCACTGCCAGCAGGGGGCGCTGCTACCATGAAGGGGGGGGTACTTGTCTGGTTAGGTAGGTGGTACGTGGCACATCTACATGGTGCCAGAACACAAGGTTTCAAGCAGAACATTGCCCAGAGCATCACTCTGCCTCCGCCATCTAGTCTTCTTCCCATGGTAAGTGACGCACACACCCGGCTGGCCACGTGATGTAACCTGATTCATCAGACCAGGCCACCTTCTTTCCATAGTGCACCTGGTGGCATTTCTTCTCCAGGTAAGTGAGGCACACACCGGACAATCCACATGATGTAACCTGATTCATCAGACCAGGCCACCTCCTTCCCATAGTGCACCTGGTGCCATCTCTTCTCCAGGTAAGTGACGCCCAGACACCCGGCCGTCCACATGATGTAACCTGATTCATCAGACCAGGCCACCTTCTTCCCATAATGCACCTGGTGGCATTTCTTCTCCTGGTAAGTGACGCACACACCCGGCTGTCCACGTGATGTAACCTGATTCCTCAGACCAGGCCACCTTCTTCCCATAGTGCACCTGGTGGCATTCCTTCTCCAGGTAAGTGACGCACACATCGGACCATCCACATGATGTAACTTGATTCCTCAGACCAGGCCACCTTCTTCCCATAGTGCACCTAGTGACATTTCTTCTCCAGGTAAGTGATGCCCAGACACCCGGCTGTCCACATGATGTAACTTGATTCCTCAGACCAGGTCATCTTCTTCCCATAGTGCACCTGGTGCCATCTCTTCTCCAGGTAAGTGATGCACAAACCTGGCCGTCCACCTGATGTAACCTGATTCATCAGACCAGGCCGTCTTCTTCCATTGCTACATACCCCAGTTCTGATGGACACTTTTGACCATGGATCAGGGTCCTTGTGAGCGCTCTGACCGGTCTATGGCTTCTCAGCCCCATACACAGCAAGCTTAGATGTCCTGCGTGTCCTGACACCTTTCTGTCCTTGCAAACCATAAGGATGTCAGCAGTTTGCTCTATAGCAGTTCTTTTGTGGGGTTCAGGCCAGACGGCTAACCCCCCCCCCCCCCCCCCTATCAATGAGCCTTGGTCGGAGCTGCTCCGATTCCTAGGCCAGCTCGTCAGCTTCAGACACGGACTCTTCGCTGCTGCCTGATGCATCCTAACTAGAGAACAGGGACTCGATTCGTACAGATCCCAGCCTCTGAGCATTGAGGGTCTCGCCCCACTGATTGAGACTCCCCCCGCTCCCGTGATTGATAGAGCCAGACATCTCACTTGGCCCTGTCAATCTCCGAGTAGGGGGCTCAAGCACAGCCAGGATCTGCACTGCTCAGGTAGGGGGGCTCCAGGGGGCCGCCCCTCACTGCTCAAGGGGGCTGGTTTTTGAAGGAATTTGATTCATATGAAGCGGTTCATTCGCCTGTAAACCTGATCTATTCCACCCGACAGGCGCCATTGTCTCCAATGAACCCCAGGATGCAGCAGATCGAGGCGGGTCACACTGACGGCACGCCAAATGAAGCTGTGACATTGTGTCAGGACGTGAGATGTCTGCTCTGTGCTCAGAGACCTCTGACCGCCCACCCAGCGCTCTCATGATATCGCTCTTCGCTGTCACGGATTGTGATATCTCTTATATATATAAAACTGAATTTGTCTGTCTGTCTGGACGTCTGTCTGTCTGGACGTTCTTTATGCGCCAGACATGCGGGCACTATGAAGGTCACTGTTAAAGGGGCGGGCACTGTGAAAGTCACTTTTAAAGGGGCGGTCACTTTTAAAGGGGCGGATACTGTAGAAGTCACTGTTAAAGGGGTGGGCATTGTGAAGGTCATTGTTAAAGGGACGGGCATTGTGAAGGTCATTGTTAAAGGGGCAGGCACTGTGGAGGTCAATGTTAAAGGGGCGGCCACTCTAGAGGTCACCGTTATGGGGGAAACTGTCGATATCCTTTTACGGCACACAGAAACATAAAATGAAATAGATGAAATATACCCGTGCGAAGCCGCGTCCTTCTGCTAGTCTCTTATAATAATACAGAATATCCTTATATCATACACCCCCCCCCCTTCCCCCCCGCGCCTCCTCCAACCTTACTGCAAGAGATACCTCACTGATCAACACAAGATGTGGACATCTCTTCTTGGAAGGATAGTGAGTGCAGCTCTGGAGTATAATACAGGATGTAACTCAGGATCAGTACAGGATAAGTAATGTATGTACACAGTGACTGCACCAGCAGAATAGTGAGTGCAGCTCTGGAGGATAATACAGGATGTAACTTAGGATCAGTACAGGATAAGTAATGTATGTACACAGTGACTTCACCAGCAGAATAGTGAGTGCAGCTCTGGAGTATAATACAGGATGTAACTCAGGATCAGTACAGGATAAGTAATGTATGTACACAGTGACTGCACCAGCAGAATAGTGAGTGCAGCTCTGGAGTATAATACAGGATGTAACTCAGGATCAGTACACGATAAGTAATGTATGTACACAGTGAGTGCACCAGCAGAATAGTGAATGCAGCTCTGGAGTATAATACAGGATGTAACTCAGGATCAGTACAGGATAAGTAATGTATGTACACAGTGACTGCACCAGCAGAATAGTGAGTGCAGCTCTGGAGTATAATACAGGATGTAACTCAGGATCAGTACAGGATAAGTAATGTATGTACACAGTGACTCCACCAGAAGAATAGTGAGTGCAGCTCTGGACTATAATACAGGATGTAACTCAGGATCAGTACACGATAAGTAATGTATGTACACAGTGAGTGCACCAGCAGAATAGTGAATGCAGCTCTGGAGTATAATACAGGATGTAACTCAGGATCAGTACAGGATAAGTAATGTATGTACACAGTGACTGCACCAGCAGAATAGTGAGTGCAGCTCTGGAGTATAATACAGGATGTAACTCAGGATCAGTCCAGGATAAGTAATGTATGTACACAGTGACTACACCAGCAGAATAGTGAGTGCAGCTCTGCAGTATAATACAGGATGTAACTCAGGATCAGTACAGGATAAGTAATGTATGTACACAGTGACTGCACCAGCAGAATAGTGAGTGCAGCTCTGGAGTATAATACAAGATGTAACTCAGGATCAGTACAGGATAAGTAATGTATGTACACAGTGACTGCACCAGCAGAATAGTGAGTGAAGCTCTGGAGTATAATACAGGATGTAACTCAGGATCAGTACAGGATAAGTAATGTATGTACACAGTGACTGCACCAGCAGAACAGTGAGTGCAGCTCTGGAGTATAATACAGGATGTAACTCAGGATCAGTACAGGATAAGTAATGTATGTACACAGTGACTGCACCAGCAGAATAGTGAGTGCAGCTCTGGAGTATAATACAGGATGTAACTCCGGATCAGTACAGGATAAGTAATGTATGTACACAGTGACTGCACCAGCAGAATAGTGAGTGCAGCTCTGGAGTATAATACAGCATGTAACTCAGGATCAGTACAGGATAAGTAATGTATGTACACAGTGACTGCACCAGCAGAATAGGGAGTGCAGCTCTGGAGTATAATACAGAATGTAACTCAGGATTAGTACAGGATAAGTAATGTATGTACACAGTGACTGCACCAGCAGAATAGTGAGTGCAGCTCTGGAGTATAATACAGGATGTAACTCAGGATCAGTACAGGATAAGTAATGTATGTACACAGTGACTGCACCAGCAGAATAGGGAGTGCAGCTCTGGAGTATAATACAGAATGTAACTCAGGATCAGTACAGGATAAGTAATGTATGTACACAGTGACTGCACCAGCAGAATAGTGAGTGCAGCTCTGAAGTATAATACAGGATGTAACTCAGGATCAGTACAGGATAAGTAATGTATGTACACAGTGACTGCACCAGCAGAATAGTGAGTGCAGCTCTGGAGTATAATACAGGATGTAACTCAGGATCAGTACAGAATAAGTAATATATGTACACAGTGACTGCACCAGCAGAATAGTGAGTGCAGCTCTGGAGTATAATACTGGATGTAACTCAGGATCAGTACAGGATAAGTAATGTATGTACACAGTGACTGCACCAGCAGAATAGTGAGTGCAGCTCTGGAGTATAATACTGGATGTAACTCAGGATCAGTACAGGATAAGTAATGTATGTACACAGTGACTGCACCAGCAGAATAGTGAGTGCAGCTCTGGAGTATAATACAGAATGTAACTCAGGATCAGTACAGGATAAGTAATGTATGTACACAGTGACTGCACCAGCAGAATAGTGAGTGCAGCTCTGGAGTATGATGTAACTCAGGATCAGTACAGGATAAGTAATGTATGTACACAGTGACTGCACCAGCAGAATAGTGAGTGCAGCTCTGGAGTATAATACAGGATGTAACTCAGGATCAGTACAGAATAAGTAATATATGTACACAGTGACTGCACCAGCAGAATAGTGAGTGCAGCTCTGGAGTATAATACTGGATGTAACTCAGGATCAGTACAGGATAAGTAATGTATGTACACAGTGACTGCACCAGCAGAATAGTGAGTGCAGCTCTGGAGTATAATACAGAATGTAACTCAGGATCAGTACAGGATAAGTAATGTAATGTACACAGTGACTGCACCAGCAGAATAGTGAGTGCAGCTCTGGAGTATAATACAGGATGTAACTCAGGATCAGTACAGGATAAGTAATGTATGTACACAGTGACTGCACCAGCAGAATAGTGAGTGCAGCTCTGGAGTATAATACAGGATGTAACTCAGGATCAGTACAGGATAAGTAATGTATGTGCACAGTGACTCCACCAGCAGAATAGTGAGTGCAGCTCTGGAGTATAATACAGGATGTAACTCAGGATCAGTACAGGATAAGTAATGTATGTACACAGTGACTGCACCTGCAGAATAGTGAGTGCAGCTCTGGAGTATAATACAGGATGTAACTCAGGATCAGTACAGGATAAGTAATGTATGTACACAGTGACTGCACCAGCAGAATAGTGAGTGCAGCTCTGGAGTATAATACAGGATGTAACTCAGGATCAGTACAGGATAAGTAATGTATGTACACAGTGACTGCACCAGCAGAATAGTGAGTGCAGCTCTGAAGTATAATACAGGATGTAACTCAGGATCAGTACAGGATAAGTAATGTATGTACACAGTGACTGCACCAGCAGAATAGTGAGTGCAGCTCTGGAGTATAATACAGGATGTAACTCCGGATCAGTACAGGATAAGTAATGTATGTACACAGTGACTGCACCAGCAGAATAGTGAGTGCAGCTCTGGAGTATAATACAGGATGTAACTCAGGATCAGTACAGGATAAGTAATGTATGTACACAGTGACTGCACCAGCAGAATAGGGAGTACAGCTCTGGAGTATAATTAAATTGCAGCTCTGCAAAACACGGACACTGGCCATGTGCGTTCCGCATTTTGTGGACCGCACATGGCCGACACTTTAAATAGAAATGCCTTTTACGGATTTTTTTACGGATACGGATTGCACACTGTGTGCTGTCCACATCTTTTGCGGCCCCATTTAATATGAATGGGTCCTAATCCAACTTTGCAGAACGGATCTGGACCCATTTTGCGGACGTGTGAATGGACCCTTAATCTCTTCTCACTTCCATGTATAGCTGTCAGACGATCCTTTTTTTCCCCGTTTCTTTCGCGGCTCTAGTCACCTTGACCTTTATTTTGCGGCTTTGGTTTTATTTTTGGATTGAGTTTGTTTGCTGGAGGCCGGAGCGGCGGATCGCTCAGGTAGCTCCAGGTTTTCTTTCCCTGCGGACTGTACTCCATATTACAATCTAATTCCGTGTCCGTGTCGCGCACGCCTGAGCCCTTAATTTGTAGATTGCAATGCAGTTTGTTTTGTGGTGTTTTTTTCGCCATAATCCAAGTTGAATGTAATGAGCCGTGTGCTTTGGGGACATGGCTTTGCTTCACCAATTAGAACAAGTGGTTACTGAGAGAGTGTGTTTTAAATAAAACATGGCATCTGTGAGTGCCACCGCCGCCCCCGGAGAGTGGAGGCAGCAGCTAGGTTAACCCTTCCCTGCCCTCACCAGTCACAGGAACAAGGGGACACACATCACCAGCCATGGAAGTAACACACAGCATGATGTACCGCAACCACTGTGCACCAGATTTCTGCTGTAGCCCAGAAATGGATCAGATGTAGTATGAAACCACATCAGACAAAGGTTGTAGTAGTACTGTGGCCCCTCAAGATTCAATGGCTTCATCCATAGGAGGCAGTATTATAGTAGTTATATTCCTGTACATAGGAGCAGTATTATAGTAGTTATATTCCTGTACATAGGAGCAGTATTATAGTAGTTATATTCTTGTACATAGGAGCAGTATTATAGTAGTTATATTCCTGTACATAGGAGCAGTATTATAGTAGTTATATTCTTGTACATAGGAGCAGTATTATAGTAGTTATATTCTTGTACATAGGAGGCAGTATTATAGTAGTTATATTCTTGTACATAGGAGCAGTATTATAGTAGTTATATTCTTGTACATAGGAGGCAGTATTATAGTAGTTATATTCTTGTACATAGGAGCAGTATTATAGTAATTATATTCTTGTACATAGGAGCAGTATTATAGTAGTTATATTCTTGTACATAGGTTCAGTATTATAGTAGTTATATTCTTGTACATAGGAGCAGTATTATAGTAGTTATATTCTTGTACATAGGAGCAGTATTATAGTAGTTATATTCTTGTACATAGGAGGCAGTATTATAGTAGTTATATTCTTATACATAGGAGGCAGTATTATAGTAGTTATATTCTTGTACATAGGAGCAGTATTATAGTAGTTATATTCTTGTGCATAGCAGCAGTATTATAGTAGTTATATTCTTGTACATAGGGGCAGTATTATAGTAGTTATATTCTTGTACATAGGAGGCAGTATTATAGTAGTTATATTCTTGTGCATAGCAGCAGTATTATAGTAGTTATATTCTTGTACATAGGAGGCAGTATTATAGTAGTTATATTCTTGTACATAGGAGCAGTATTATAGTAGTTATATTCTTGTACATAGGAGGCAGTATTATAGTAGTTATATTCTTGTACATAGGAGGCAGTATTATAGTAGTTATATTCTTGTACATAGGAGGCAGTATTATAGTAGTTATATTCTTGTACATAGGAGCAGTATTATAGTAGTTATATTCTTGTACATAGGGGCAGTATTATAGTAGTTATATTCTTGTACATAGGAGCAGTATTATAGTAGTTATATTCTTGTACATAGGAGCAGTATTATAGTAGTTATATTCTTGTACATAGGAGCAGTATTATAGTAGTTATATTCTTGTACATAGGAGCAGTATTATAGTAGTTATATCCCTGTACATAGGAGCAGTATTATAGTAGTTATATTCCTGTACATAGGAGCAGTATTATAGTAGTTATATTCTTGTACATAGGAGCAGTATTATAGTAGTTATATTGCTGTACATAGGAGCAGTATTATAGTAGTTATATTCTTGTACATAGGAGCAGTATTATAGTAGTTATATTCTTGTATATAGGAGCAGTATTATAGTAGTTATATTCTTGTACATAGGAGCAGTATTATAGTAGATATATTCTTGTACATAGGAGCAGTATTATAGTAGTTATATTCTTGTACATAGGAGGCAGTATTATAGTAGTTATATTCCTGTACACAGGAGCAGTATTATAGTAGTTATATTCCTGTACATAGGAGCAGTATTATAGTAGTTATATTCTTGTACATAGGAGGCAGTATTATAGTAGTTATATTCTTGTACATAGGAGCAGTATTATAGTAGTTATATTCTTGTACATAGGAGGCAGTATTATAGTAGTTATATTCTTGTACATATGAGCAGTATTATAGTAGTTATATTCTTGTACATAGAGGGAAGTATTATAGTAGTTATATTCTTGTACATAGGAGGCAGTATTATAGTAGTTATATTCTTGTACATAGGAGGCAGTATTATAGTAGTTATATTCTTGTGCATAGGAGGCAGTATTATAGTAGTTATATTCTTGTGCATAGGAGGCAGTATTATAGTAGTTATATTCTTGTACATAGGGGCAGTATTATAGTAGTTATATTCTTGTACATAGGAGCAGTATTATAGTAGTTATATTCTTGTACATAGGAGCAGTATTATAGTAGTTATATTCTTGTACATAGGAGGCAGTATTATAGTAGTTATATTCTTGTGCATAGCAGCAGTATTATAGTAGTTATATTCTTGTACATAGGGGCAGTATTATAGTAGTTATATTCTTGTACATAGGAGGCAGTATTATAGTAGTTATATTCTTGTGCATAGCAGCAGTATTATAGTAGTTATATTCTTGTACATAGGAGGCAGTATTATAGTAGTTATATTCCTGTACATAGGAGCAGTATTATAGTAGTTATATTCTTGTACATAGGAGCAGTATTATAGTAGTTATATTCTTGTACATAGGAGGCAGTATTATAGTAGTTATATTCTTGTACATAGGAGGCAGTATTATAGTAGTTATATTCTTGTACATAGGAGGCAGTATTATAGTAGTTATATTCTTGTACATAGGAGCAGTATTATAGTAGTTATATTCTTGTACATAGGAGCAGTATTATAGTAGTTATATTCTTGTACATAGGAGCAGTATTATAGTAGTTATATTCTTGTACATAGGAGCAGTATTATAGTAGTTATATTCTTGTACATAGGAGGCATTATTATAGTAGTTATATTCTTGTACATAGGAGCAGTATTATAGTAGTTATAATCTTGTACATAGGAGCAGTATTATAATAGTTATATTCTTGTACATATAAGGCAGTATTATAGTAGTTATATTCTTGTACATAGGAGGCATTATTATAGTAGTTATATTCTTGTACATAGGAGCAGTATTATAATAGTTATATTCTTGTACATATAAGGCAGTATTATAGTAGTTATATTCTTGTACATAGGAGGCAGTATTATAGTAGTTATATTCTTGTACATAGGAGCAGTATTATAGTAGTTATATTCCTGTACATAGGAGCAGTATTATAGTAGTTATATTCCTGTACATAGGAGCAGTATTATAGTAGTTATATTCTTGTACATAGGAGGCAGTATTATAGCAGTTATATTCTTGTACATAGGAGGCAGTATTATAGTAGTTATATTCTAGTACATAGGAGCAGTATTATAGTAGTTATATCCCTGTACATAGGAGCAGTATTATAGTAGTTATATTCCTGTACATAGGAGCAGTATTATAGTAGTTATATTCTTGTACATAGGAGCAGTATTATAGTAGTTATATTGCTGTACATAGGAGCAGTATTATAGTAGTTATATTCTTGTACATAGGAGCAGTATTATAGTAGTTATATTCTTGTATATAGGAGCAGTATTATAGTAGTTATATTCTTGTACATAGGAGCAGTATTATAGTAGATATATTCTTGTACATAGGAGCAGTATTATAGTAGTTATATTCTTGTACATAGGAGGCAGTATTATAGTAGTTATATTCCTGTACACAGGAGCAGTATTATAGTAGTTATATTCCTGTACATAGGAGCAGTATTATAGTAGTTATATTCTTGTACATAGGAGGCAGTATTATAGTAGTTATATTCTTGTACATAGGAGCAGTATTATAGTAGTTATATTCTTGTACATAGGAGGCAGTATTATAGTAGTTATATTCTTGTACACAGGAGCAGTATTATAGTAGTTATATTCTTGTACATAGGAGGCAGTATTATAGTAGTTATATTCTTGTACATAGGAGCAGTATTATAGTAGTTATATTCTTGTACATAGGAGGTAGTATTATAGTAGTTATATTCTTGTACATAGGAGGCAGTATTATAGTAGTTATATTCTTGTACATAGGAGCAGTATTATAGTAGTTATATTCTTGTACATAGGAGCAGTATTATAGTAGTTATAATCTTGTACACAGGAGCAGTATTATAGTAGTTATATTCCTGTACATAGGAGGCAGTATTATAGTAGTTATATTCTTGTACATAGGAGCAGTATTATAGTAGTTATATTCTTGTACATAGGAGCAGTATTATAGTAGTTATATTCTTGTACATTGGAGAGCAGTATTATAGTAGTTATATTCTTGTACATTGGAGAGCAGTATTATAGTAGTTATATTCTTGTACATAGGAGAGCAGTATTATAGTAGTTATATTCTTGTACATAGGAGGCAGTATTATAGTAGTTATATTCTTGTACATAGGAGCAGTATTATAGTAGTTATATTCTTGTACATAGGAGCAGTATTATAGTAGTTATATTCTTGTACATTGGAGAGCAGTATTATAGTAGTTATATTCTTGTACATTGGAGAGCAGTATTATAGTAGTTATATTCTTGTACATAGGAGCAGTATTATAGTAGTTATATTCTTGTACATAGGAGAGCAGTATTATAGTAGTTATATTCTTGTACATAGGAGCAGTATTATAGTAGTTATATTCTTGTACATAGGAGGCAGTATTATAGTAGTTATATTCTTGTACATAGGAGCAGTATTATAGTAGTTATATTCTTGTACATTGATGGTTTGGACATGTCAGTATTAATCTGACTGAAGTTTTTCAGTTGTTTTTTTTTTACATTTTTAAGTTCACTGGTTATTAATCTTTGTGTTCTCATGTGTCCAGTTTCTTCTTTTCATTTATGGTCGGTTACTTGGGGGTCTTCTGGAATCCTTGTGGGTTTGGACTTTTTTGGCATTTCATCCTCCATGGCCACATAAATCCACACATTTTTTATTTATTTTTTTAGGATCATTCTTTGACTTTTCTTTGTTCTTCCACTTTACCCTCGGGGCTCCGTCTGTTATTTGAAAGGCAGAATCCATCATTAGCCAAATCTCCATTGTTTCTGTGAATAACACAGGACGAGGATTTGAATATTCTATGAATAGTAAGCGAGGCTTTGTGTGCTGTTAATGAAGCTTTGCCCCGTCCCCGGGGGCCACTTTCTCATAGATGGTGAGGAGCTACCACCTGTGTGCCGCGTTGTTTTTCCGATAACCCTCCTGATAGTATCGTGAGATGCAGCTTCCGGATTGTAGACCAATACTGAGGCGTCCTAATATTTTCACCTTTCTGGAAGCTGCTGTAAGGTAATTGCCTCAGTAGCAAATTCCTAATATAATGTTCTTATCTTAAGATTCAATAATCCATTCAGCTGGTGTTCCCCTTTACATTACATGTAATACCATCAGTAACAGGATATATGGCAGTGATGGGGGCCCCTGCATCCGCTAGAATTACAGGCTGCAGCAATCTACCTGGCATTGTGCACATTTGGACTTATTGATGGGATCACAGACCCCTGTTTTCCAGTTCTATATTTCATAAATGTAATTCCAGACAGTGAAGACTGACACAGTGCAAAAGCCATCCGCACATGATCAAGAAACTCTAAATTTCACTGCGTCTTCCTATGCTCTCAGTAACATGTCGATCCCATATTATTCCCATTTCATTACCCCCCCCCCCCCCCCCCCCCCCCCCCACTCTCAGACCTCGTGTTCCTCGTGCCGTCCCTCGGAGTTCGCAGTGATGTTTTTTGCCTGCAGACCAGATTGATAAGACGGTTTTGGGCTCCTCTTTTTCTCTTCTCGCTGCTCGTCACGATGACTGATGACTGCGGAGAAGCCGCGCGCTCTTAGGCCGCGCTCTCAGACGCAATTTTAATACCATTGATTTTTCGAGAGAAACAGATTTTGTTACTTCATAACTTTTTTAATTCTTAAAGGAAACCTGGAAATAGTCCAGTTCTGATCATCAGACCTTGCTGACCTCGGATGATAAACCTTGGGCGGGAGGTCCAATATGTCATAAAACATGGTGTGTCCCCCCCCCCCCCCCTCCATCATGGAAGCTGAGAAAGCGTGACTTTCATCTGTCTACAGTAATCAAGGAAACCAGAAATATGTAGTTTTATTAAAAATATTCAATTAACAAAATGTGAAGAGAAACATGGCCGCCTTTTTCCAGAAATAGCGCCACACCTGTCCGAAGGGTTGTGTCTGGTATTGCAGCTCAGCTCCTTGAAGTGAATGTCAGCCAAGCCGCAGTACCACATACAACCTGTGGTCAGGTGTGGTGGTATTTTTTAGTTTTTTTTCTCATTTAATTTCTGTAAAGTCACACCATAGAATTTATTTTATCTCCCAATTAAATTAGTCTGTACTGTTTCTTTAAATTGCACCTGAAGTAACTTTAAAAAACAAAAAAAACATAAAGCTGTTGTATGCTTATAAAAGTCTGTAAATGTAATGGAAGGAAAGTGTTGTCTTCTCACTTCTTAGAAACCAAAAAAAAAACATTGAATGTGAAGTCGTAAATAGAAAAGAGGGAGGAGGGGGATGGTGCTGCAGAATCTTTCTTATGCTGTGAGAGGGGAAAGGGAGGAGCAGGGAGAGATATCTGATTGGTTCTGATAATACAGCTCTGACATCACATCAGGAAGAGCCCGCCCACTTGGTGGGGAGTGGGAGGAGCAGGGTGAGATTTAGGATTGGCTCAGAGCATACAGAGGAGCTCTGACATCACACCAGGAAGGGCCCGCCCACTTGGCCGAGAGGGGACAGGGAGGAGGAGGGTGAGAGATCTGATTGGCTCAGAGCATACAGAGGAGCTCTGACATCACAGCAGGAAGAGCCCGCCCACTTGGCAGAGAGAGGGGAGAGGGAGGAGCAGGTTGAGATATCTGATAGCAGGGTGAGATATCTGATTGGCTCAGAGCATACAGCGGAGCTCTGACATCACACCAGGAAGAGCCCGCCCACCTGGCAGAGATACGGGAGAGGGAGGAGCAGGGTGAGATATCTGATTGGCTCAGAGCATACAGCGGAGCTCTGACATCACACCAGGAAGAGCCCGCCCACTCGGCAGGTTCCACAAGATTTTTAATGAATATGCAGGAGGGGGATTTTATCTTGCACTTTGATACCTTAATATGATGCACTTAAACTAAAGCTGTGACACCAGTGAAGCAGCTAGCAGCTGGTCTCAGAGCAGAGCAGCACAATGTGACTCCCTCCGGTCTGATATCATTGGTGAGCCGAGCTGAGGCCTTCTTCAGGCAACTTGGGAAGTGGCAGCCATTACTCTGCTTAGTAGGGAATTGGTGGAGTGAAGGGCCTAACAGGTAATTGAGGGGCCTGTTAATGTGCAGAATATATGGTGGGGTGATGAGTTCATGTAGGGAGGAGCAGCTCTGTGGGTGGAAGGCCCCTTTAAGGCTGGGCCTGTATGTACATATGTATACTGTGCACGCCACGTTCCTGTGAAGCATCCATCACTCAGTGATATCTGCCTGCAGTAGTCGAGCTCCCGCCAGTCGCCCATTAGAACCTGTCAATTCCTGCGCCGCCTCTCGTCTGTAGAGATGATCGGCGTACGAAGACCGATGGTTATTTTGTTGCAGGGCCTCCGGACCCTCCATATTAATTTGTATGCTTCTCCAGCTTGATTAGAGTCATCACCCCCCCCCCCCCCCCCCTTCGTGACGCGTCCCGTTAGCTGTAATATACGGCTCTTTTCTGAATGAACTTGTCAAGCGCTTTCAGGTTTCTTGATCTATGGGACCAGATTAATCCTGCAGCCGCGATATTCAGCCATTCGTCATCTCCCTTCAAATTAATTCTGACACGCCACCGTAGCGGGCATTCCTGTCATGGGATCCGAGCACAAAAGTAACGATCCCCCCACCCCCCCCCAGAAAAAAGAAGTATCTGAGTATTATATCTAATATATAAAGATGTGTGTATGTCCGCTAAAGGAATCCGTACCGTTGCTGTGGATGACACTGTTAAGGGAGCGGAGTGCTGTGGAGGTCACAGTTCAGGGGGCAGGTAGGGTGGCAGATCAGGCCACCCTTAAAAGACGGACTTAAAAAACCCACCCCCGGGTTCCGCTAAGCCAGGCCACACCCCCTCCCACTCCACAGCCAACGGGGATTGAACAAATGAAGGTAAAAATCAGCTTCAGGGGTGGGAGGGAGGGTGACGTTCTCCCTGCAGCTCACACTCGGACAGCACAGTGCTGCCGTCTGAGAGCGAGCTGTTCAAAGGGACATCCCTGTGTCCGTCCAGGCCCTGCAGGCAGGCTGCTGTGGAGGTCACAGTTAAGGGGTCAGGATGCTGTGGAGGTCACTGTTAAAGGGGTCGCCCCTTTTGGGGCAGGTACTCCGCTCTTAGGCAGGGATAGCCAAAAAGGACACCCAGGGATAGGTCATCTCCCGACAACACCTCGCTTCTCTGGTTACAGCATACTCTGACCAAGTGACCCACATTGTGTATACATTGTATCAGTTATATGCTATCCAGCCACACTACTTTATTTAACCTAAGTATAATCCTTTTTGTGGGGGTTATACTTAACATTTTATTATCCACATTATTTGATTAAAAGACACACACAAACATTACATGAAAGCCGGGTCCTTCAGCTGCCTGTAGCATAAAGCATGGTGGGGCGGGGGGTCGTCATAGCGCTATCCAGATGGCACTCAAGGTTGCCCATTGGGCGGCGTGTACATGTTGCACCCAAAGACGAATCCACCCTGCTGCCCTGATGTTAAGTTTAGAGGGCGACATTTTAAGGGACCCTCCGCCCAGAACATTATGGTAGGCCACCCGTCTGAAACTGTAGAACCACAGCTTAGGAATAATTTATTTTAGTGCCATGTTTGATTTTTTGTTAATGTATGTGTCAGATAAATGTATAATGAGCCCTATATGTAAATGACAGACACCGATGTAGAAGGACTCCTTCCACTGCTGTATACTATGGCTGGAGCCTCAGTGATGTGCTGAATGTGGCTCTTATTCATTCTACCTCTCCTCAGCGCCCTCTTGTGTCCAGCAGCAGCAATGCAGGGTGCCGCCAGTAAGCTTCAGCTCCCGGCCATTGACGAGGATCATTTACCTCAGAACGTGCGATATAATTATCAAAACGATGCTTGACATAATAAATCCAATGCATCGCGCTCCTCGGATAGACAGCTGGTCATTAACTGGATGTCGTCTGCTGACAGAAATCCACATAATAATATGGCACAACATTGATACAAGTCGTTTGAATTGCAGTTCTTCACCGTTATCGAGATCTTTGCTTACTGTCAGTGAAAAGAATCATCATTGATCTAAAAAATAAAACCTGTGAGGCGTGTGACGTCTAGAGAAGGTTCCATACGCTGCTACATTTGTATCCAGTCCACACAATCCTCTGATACATTGTAACAATCTGTTGCTGATGTGTCGAACTCCCTGGATACAACTGTAACCAACTCTTAGCTATGAGAAGTTGGAAGACAATGTTTCTGTTCACTCACATCAAGCAGAGATCTTGAAAGCGAAGGAAATGTAACAAAAAAGACAAGTTTCAGAACCTAATATTACAGTGATGTATTTATGTAACCCCCTCCCCCGCCATACGTAGTCCATCAAGGGAAGGGCAGTGAGGACCAGACTTGGAGGCTTGGAGCTCAGAGGTGACCTGTGGTTACCTGGTGCAGTGAAATGATGGGAGTATCGCCATATGGCAGCAGCTGAGCCGCTATCGAGTGTAGACGGCGCCCCTCCCCCACATTCAAAAGGTTTTTTGTCTTCATTCCTGTTCTCACTGGCTTCCGTCTATTAGTGGCTGACTGTGAAGTGGAGTGACATGGGCCATCTGCTATATGTTGTACCCAACCCACTAATGGCTCCATAAAAAAGTGAGAAATCGCACTTTCCTCGCGTCTAAATAGCTGCAGTGTTTGTGTGAAGCCACCACCCAGACGCTGTAATTAATTACAGAAAAATTAGTGAAAGTGTAATAATTACATTGCTCATCAGCATCTCAGGGTCTTACAGTATGGAATTCAATCATCTAATGTTCCCAGCAGCAAAAACAGCGAGCGTCGCACCTCCCCGATCCACTGAATATTATACAGAAATAAGTCCTGCACCTTTACCCCGCTGTCCAACCCCCCATGTCCTGCACCTTCACCCCGCTGTCCAACCCCCCCATGTCCTGCACCTTCACCCCGCTGTCCAACCCCCCATGTCCTGCACCTTCACCATGCTGTCCAACCCCCCATGTTCTGCACCTTCACCCTGCTGTCCAACCCCCTATGTCCTGCACCTTCACCCTGCTGTCCAACCCCCCATGTCCTGCACCTTCACCCTGCTGTCCAACCCCCCATGTCCTGCACCTTCACCCTGCTGTCCAACCCCCATGTTCTGCACCTTCACCCTGCTGTCCAACCCCCCATGTCCTGCACCTTCACCCTGCTGTCCAACCCCCCATGTCCTGCACCTTCACCCTGCTGTCCAACCCCCCATGTCCTGCACCTTCACCCTGCTGTCCAACCCCCCATGTCCTGCACCTTCACCCTGCTGTCCAACCCCCCATGTCCTGCACCTTCACCCTGCTGTCCAACCCCCATGTTCTGCACCTTCACCCTGCTGTCCAACCCCCCATGTCCTGCACCTTCACCCCGCTGTCCAACCCCCCATGTTCTGCGACTTCATCCCGCTGTCCAACCTCCATGTTCTGCACCTTCATCCCGCTGTCCAACCCCCATGTGATGCACTTTCACTTATTATCCAACGCATGTCCTGCAAACATGAGATTTGGGCATTTCCACTATAAAAAAAAAAAAGCAATTCTGGAGATGTTCTTGAGGTGCAGACAAAATGAGTGTGCAAGTGATTAAATATGAAAAGCAAAGGAAAGATCTCAGTCAAACATAACCCCAAGACACCAGATGTGCAGCCTCGGGTTTCTGGTAGTGCCACAAACTGAGAGTGAGCCATCAGGTTTAGGTAGGTTAGTAGATGGTGAAATTTCAGTTTTTGAGAGATTCAGTTTCAGAGTGAGGACATGTTAGAGACAGGCACTGGTGCTCTGAAGTACAGCATGGGTGAGGTCATGAGATGAGGTATATAATTGGGTGTCATTGGCATAGAGATGATAGTGAAAACCAAATCTGCTGATGGTCTGTCAAATACGGGCTCTGTAAAGAGAAAGAGGAGAGCACCTAGGACTGAAACCTGAGGAACCCCAACAGCAAGACAGGGAGGAGGGGAGATAGAGCCAAGCTAGCGATATGCCCCCAATGTCCAGGATGGGAATACCCCTTTAAGGCCAATAGATTGGATCATGGTGATGAGGAGATGGTGGTCTACAGTATCAAATCCAGCAGAGAGATCCAGAAGAATGAGTAGAGAGTAGTTGTCATTCTTTTTTTTACTGTCCATAGATCACTAGACACTTTGAGGTCAAAAGCCAGATTGTAAGGGGTCGAGAAGAGTTAGCAGAAAGGTGGATTATTAGGCGGCAGTAGGCAAGATGTTCCAGGAGTTTATAGATGAAGGGGAGGTTAGAGACAGGTCGGTAGTTAGCAGCACAGATTGGGTCGAGAGGTTTTTTATTTTAGTAGTCGCATTATAACAGAATGTTTAAAAGAGGACCAAAAGATACCAGAAGAGAGAGAGGATAAATGTAGTTAGGTGACTGACAGCTGGGTGGTGAGACTGAAGAAGGTGTGAGGGAATAAGATCTCTACTGCAAGTCATCGAGAAGAAGAGAGGAGCTTGGAGACTTTTTACAGGGTCAAATGAGGAAGAGAGAACACCTTTTACCCACCTGTCCAACCACCGTGTCCTCAACTTTCATCCATCTGTCCAATCCACCATGTCCTACCCCCATATAATGCACCTTCCCCATCTCTCCTTTCCACTGTGTCCTCCAACTTCACCTATCTGTCTAATCACCATGTCCTGCACCTTCACCCCCTGTTCAACCCCAAGGTGACTCCTGCACTTTCACCCATCTTTTCAACCCCCATATACTGTACCTTCACCCCTTCCAACCATGTCCTCAACCTCTACTCATCGGTCCAACCCCCATGTCCTACACATTCACCCATCTATCTAACAACCACACCCTGCATCATTACCCATCTGTCCAACAGCCATGTCCTGCACCTTCACCCACCTGTGTAACAGCCATTTCCTGTCCCTTAACCCATATGTCCAACAACCATCTCCTGAACCCTTACCCATCTGGCCAACCATGTCCAGCACTTGTATCTCTCTGTCCAATTCACTGTATTCAGTACCTTTTACCTATATGTCCAATCCACTGAGACTTTGGGATGAGGAGAAGAAAATATTGAGGGCCTGAGGAAAAGATGGAGGAAATACTGGAAACCCAATGAGTGACTAGAGGAAACGGCAGAGACCTGAGGAGCAGGGGAATGAAACGCCGGAGACCAGAGGAACAGGTTAAAGAAACACCAGAAACCTGAGGAACAGGGGGTAGAATTACCAGAGCCCTGAGGAGCAGAGGACAGAAACCTTAAGAAAAGGGAACTGAACGTCCAGAGGCCTGAGGAACAGAGGAGGGAACCATAGACCTGAGGAGCAGAGGGTGGAATTATCAGGGACCAAAGGGGTGGAGGGGTTAGTGTTCCTGGTGGCTGATTATGGAGTGAGAGCAGTCATGGGACCTCATTTCACCTCCTCAGATGGGGGCGTCACATTTCATCTGGCGATAAGGTCCTCTCGTCTGTCTTCATTTGAGTGTTCTCATTATCATCCAGTGCAATCCCACGCTGACTCCAACAATTGGCTTTGGAATGAGAATCCGTCACCTGGAAGAGACAAGTAATGATGGAAAATGGATACATTTTACTACTGATCACTCACAGCGCTATAGACAGATGTAGCAGAGCTAATCGTGTGGAACAGCTTGTGGTGTTGTCTTCCTCATCATATTACGGTATAATACTCCCGCCCCATCTTCTGCAGAACCTCCTAACACAGCATTAGCACCTCTGTCCCCTGTGGTCACGCCGGTCTCTTGCAGGCAGCACAGATAATGTAGATATTCACATCTGAGCCGATGCTTCTCTATCTGCGGAGTCCTCGCGAGCTGCACTTCATCTCCTCATGATTTATTCCGCGGTATTGGATTTCTTGCCTTTTAGCGCAGAGCGTTGGAGAGTTGGAAATTTCACCCTGGCCTCACCGTAACCTTATAACGCAAGACACCCAGTTCCTGAATATTTCCAGTGTAAAAGGTATAATGTAATTCATCCCCATAGCTGCCCGAACAGAGATAAGCCCTCCCATAATGTATGCGCCGCTTATCCAAACCGGAAAACTGGCTGAAATGCGATCCGTGAAGAAAAGCGAAATACAACCTAATATATTTACAGAGAATGTATCCGGAATATAGAGAGTATGAGAGAGCCATTCCAACCTGTCCGCATAGCAGGCAGTATTATAGTAGTTATATTCTTGTACATAGGAGCAGTATTATAGTAGTTATATTCTTGTACATAGGAGGCAGTATTATAGTAGTTATATTCTTGTACATAGGAGGCAGTATTATAGTAGTTATATTCTTGTACATAGGAGCAGTATTATAGTAGTTATATTCTTGTACATAGAAGCAGTATTATAGTAGTTATATTCTTGTACATAGGAGGTAGTATTATAGTAGTTATATTCTTATACATAGGAGCAGTATTATAGTAGTTATATTCCTGTACATAGGAGGCAGTATTATAGTAGTTATATTCTTGTACATAGGAGGTAGTATTATAGTAGTTATATTCTTGTACATAGGAGCAGTATTATAGTAGTTATATTCTTGTACATAGGAGCAGTATTATAGTAGTTATATTCTTGTACATAGGAGCAGTATTATAGTAGTTATATTCTTGTACATAGGAGCAGTATTATAGTAGTTATATTCCTGTACATAGGAGCAGTATTATAGTAGTTATATTCCTGTACATAGGAGCAGTATTATAGTAGTTATATTCTTGTACATAGCAGCAGTATTATAGTAGTTATATTCTTGTACATAGGAGCAGTATTATAGTAGTTATATTCTTGTACATAGGAGCAGTATTATAGTAGTTATATTCTTGTACATATGAGCAGTATTATAGCAGTTATATTCTTGTACATATGAGCAGTATTATAGTAGTTATATTCTTGTACATAGGAGCAGTATTATAGTAGTTATATTCTTGTACATATGAGCAGTATTATAGTAGTTATATTCTTGTACATAGGAGCAGTATTATAGTAGTTATATTCTTGTACATAGGAGCAGTATTATAGTAGTTATATTCTTGTACATAGGAGGCTGTATTATAGTAGTTATATTCTTGTACATAGGGGCAGAATTATAGTAGTAATATTCTTGTACATAGGAGCAGTATTATAGTAGTTATATTCTTGTACATAGGAGGCAGTATTATAGTAGTTATATTCTTGTACATAGGAGGCAGTATTATAGTAGTTATATTCTCGTACATAGGAGCAGTATTATAGTAGTTATATTCTTGTACATAGGAGCAGTATTATAGTAGTTATATTCTTGTACATAGGAGCAGTATTATAGTAGTTATATTCTTGTACATAGGAGGCAGTATTATAGTAGTTATATTCTTGTACATAGGTGCAGTATTATAGTAGTTATATTCTTATACATAGGAGGCAGTATTATAGTAGTTATATTCTTGTACATAGGAGCAGTATTATAGTAGTTATATTCTTGCACATAAGAGGCAGTATTATAGTAGTTATATTCCTGTACATAGGAGCAGTATTATAGTAGTTATATTCTTGTACATAGGAGCAGTATTATAGTAGTTATATTCTTGCACATAGGAGGCAGTATTATAGTAGTTATATTCTTGCACATAGGAGCAGTATTATAGTAGTTATATTCTTGTACATAGGAGCAGTATTATAGTAGTTATATTCTTGTACATAGGAAGCAGTATTATAGTAGTTATATTCTTGTACATAGGAGGCAGTATTATAGTAGGGTATATTCTTGTACATAGGAAGCAGTATTATAGTAGTTATATTATTGTACATAGGAGCAGTATTATAGTCGTTATATTCTTGTACATAGGAGCAGTATTATAGTAGTTATATTCTTGTACATAGGAGCAGTATTATAGTAGTTATATTCTTGTACATAGGAGGCAGTATTATAGTAGGGTATATTCTTGTACATAGGAAGCAGTATTATAGTAGTTATATTATTGTACATAGGAGCAGTATTCTAGTAGTTATATTCTTGTACATAGGAAGCAGTATTATAGTAGTTATATTCTTGTACATAGGAGCAGTATTATAGTAGTTATATTCTTGTACATAGGAAGCAGTATTATAGTAGTTAGATTCTTGTACATAGGAGCAGTATTATAGTAGTTATATTATTGTACATAGGGGCAGTATTATAGTAGTTATATTATTGTACATAGGGGCAGTATTATAGTAGTTATATTCTTGTACATAGGAGCAGTATTATAGTAGTTATATTCTTGTACATAGGAAGCAGTATTATAGTAGTTATATTCTTGTACATAGGAAGCAGTATTATAGTAGTTAGATTCTTGTACATAGGAGCAGTATTATAGTAGTTATATTCTTGTACATAGGAGCAGTATTATAGTAGTTATATTCTTGTACATAGGAGCAGTATTATAGTAGTTATATTCTTGTACATAGGAGGCAGTATTATAGTAGTTATATTCTTGTACATAGGTGCAGTATTATAGTAGTTATATTCTTATACATAGGAGGCAGTATTATAGTAGTTATATTCTTGTACATAGGAGCAGTATTATAGTAGTTATATTCTTGCACATAAGAGGCAGTATTATAGTAGTTATATTCCTGTACATAGGAGCAGTATTATAGTAGTTATATTCTTGTACATAGGAGCAGTATTATAGTAGTTATATTCTTGCACATAGGAGGCAGTATTATAGTAGTTATATTCTTGCACATAGGAGCAGTATTATAGTAGTTATATTCTTGTACATAGGAGCAGTATTATAGTAGTTATATTCTTGTACATAGGAAGCAGTATTATAGTAGTTATATTCTTGTACATAGGAGGCAGTATTATAGTAGGGTATATTCTTGTACATAGGAAGCAGTATTATAGTAGTTATATTCTTGTACATAGGAGGCAGTATTATAGTCGTTATATTCTTGTACATAGGAGCAGTATTATAGTAGTTATATTCTTGTACATAGGAGCAGTATTATAGTAGTTATATTCTTGTACATAGGAGGCAGTATTATAGTAGGGTATATTCTTGTACATAGGAAGCAGTATTATAGTAGTTATATTATTGTACATAGGAGCAGTATTCTAGTAGTTATATTCTTGTACATAGGAAGCAGTATTATAGTAGTTATATTCTTGTACATAGGAGCAGTATTATAGTAGTTATATTCTTGTACATAGGAAGCAGTATTATAGTAGTTAGATTCTTGTACATAGGAGCAGTATTATAGTAGTTATATTATTGTACATAGGGGCAGTATTATAGTAGTTATATTATTGTACATAGGGGCAGTATTATAGTAGTTATATTCTTGTACATAGGAGCAGTATTATAGTAGTTATATTCTTGTACATAGGAAGCAGTATTATAGTAGTTATATTCTTGTACATAGGAAGCAGTATTATAGTAGTTAGATTCTTGTACATAGGAGCAGTATTATAGTAGTTATATTATTGTACATAGGGGCAGTATTATAGTAGTTATATTATTGTACATAGGGGCAGTATTATAGTAGTTATATTCTTGTACATAGGAGCAGTATTATAGTAGTTATATTCTTGTACATAGGAAGCAGTATTATAGTAGTTATATTCTTGTACATAGGAGGCAGTATTATAGTCGTTATATTCTTGTACATAGGAGGCAGTATTATAGTAGTTATATTCCTGTACATAGGAGCAGTATTATAGTAGTTATATTCTTGTACATAGGAGCAGTATTATAGTAGTTATATTCTGATAATTAGGAGCAGTATTATAGCAGTTATATTCTTGTACATAGGAGCAGTATTATAGTAGTTATATTCTTGTACATAGGAGCAGTATTATAGTAGTTATATTCTTGTACACAGGAGCAGTATTATAGTAGTTATATTCTTGTACATAGGAGGCAGTATTATAGTAGTTATATTCTTGTACATAGGAGCAGTATTATAGTAGTTATATTCTTGTACATAGGAGGTAGTATTATAGTAGTTATATTCTTGTACATAGGAGGCAGTATTATAGTAGTTATATTCTTGTACATAGGAACAGTATTATAGTAGTTATATTCTTGTACATAGGAGGCAGTATTATAGTAGTTATAGGCTTGTACATAGGAGCAGTATTATAGTAGTTATATTCTTGTACATAGAAGCAGTATTATAGTAGTTATAGGCTTGTACATAGGAGCAGTATTATAGTAGTTATATTCTTGTACATAGGAGCAGTATTATAGTAGTTATATTCTTGTACATAGGAGCAGTATTATAGTAGTTATATTCTTGCACATAGGAGCAGTATTATAGTAGTTATATTCTTGTACATAGGAGCAGTATTATAGTAGTTATATTCTTGTACATAGGAGGCAGTATTATAGTAGGGTATATTCTTGTACATAGGAAGCAGTATTATAGTAGTTATATTATTGTACATAGGAGCAGTATTATAGTAGTTATATTCTTGTACATAGGAAGCAGTATTATAGTAGTTAGATTCTTGTACATAGGAGCAGTATTATAGTAGTTATATTATTGTACATAGGGGCAGTATTATAGTAGTTATATTATTGTACATAGGGGCAGTATTATAGTAGTTATATTCTTGTACATAGGAGCAGTATTATAGTAGTTATATTCTTGTACATAGGAAGCAGTATTATAGTAGTTATATTCTTGTACATAGGAAGCAGTATTATAGTAGTTAGATTCTTGTACATAGGAGCAGTATTATAGTAGTTATATTATTGTACATAGGGGCAGTATTATAGTAGTTATATTATTGTACATAGGGGCAGTATTATAGTAGTTATATTCTTGTACATAGGAGCAGTATTATAGTAGTTATATTCTTGTACATAGGAAGCAGTATTATAGTAGTTATATTCTTGTACATAGGAGGCAGTATTATAGTCGTTATATTCTTGTACATAGGAGGCAGTATTATAGTAGTTATATTATTGTACATAGGGGCAGTATTATAGTAGTTATATTCTTGTACATAGGAGACATTATTATAGTAGTTATATTCTTGTACATAGGAGCAGTATTATAGTAGTTATATTCTTGTACATAGGAGCAGTATTATAGTAGTTATATTCTTGTACATAGGAAGCAGTATTATAGTAGTTATATTCTTGTACATAGGAGGCAGTATTATAGTAGTTATATTCTTTTACATAGGAGCAGTATTATAGTAGTTATATTCTTGTACATAGGAGCAGTATTATAGTAGTTATATTCTTGTACATAGGAGACAGTATTATAGTAGTTATATTCTTGTACATAGGAGGCAGTATTATAGTAGTTATATTCTTGTACATAGGAGCAGTATTATAGTAGTTATATTCTTGTACATAGGAGCAGTATTATAGTAGTTATATTCTTGTACATAGGAGCAGTATTATAGTAGTTATATTCTTGTACATAGGAGCAGTATTATAGTAGGTATATTCTTGTACATAGGAGCAGTATTATAGTAGTTATATTCTTGTACATAGGAGCAGTATTATTGTAGTTATATTCCTGTACATAGGAGGCAGTATTATAGTAGTTATATTCCTGTACATAGGAGCAGTATGATAGTAGTTATATTCTTGTATATAGGGGCAGTATTATAGTAGTTATATTCTTGTACATAGGAGGCAGTATTATAGTAGTTATATTCTTGTACATAGGAGGCAGTATTATAGTAGTTATATTCTTGTACATAGGAGCAGTATTATAGTAGTTATATTCTTGTACATAGGAGCAGTATTATAGTAGTTATATTCTTGTACATAGGAGCAGTATTATAGTAGTTATATTCTTGTACATAGGAGCAGTATTATAGTAGTTATACTCTTGTACATAGGAGGCAGTATTATAGTAGTTATATTCTTGTACATAGGAGCAGTATTATAGTAGTTATATTCTTGTACATAGAGGGAAGTATTATAGTAGTTATGTTCTTGTACAAAGGAGCAGTATTATAGTAGTTATATTCTTGTACATAGAAGCAGTATTATAGTAGTTATATTCTTGTACATAGGAGCAGTATTATAGTAGTTATATTCTTGTACATAGGGGGCAGTATTATAGTAGTTATATTCTTGTACATAGAAGCAGTATTATAGTAGTTATATTCTTGTACATAGAGGGAAGTATTATAGTAGTTATATTCTTGTACATAGGAGCAGTATTATAGTAGTTATATTCTTGTACATAGGAGCAGTATTATAGTAGTTATATTCTTGTACATAGGAGCAGTATTATAGTAGTTATATTCTTGTACATAGGAGCAGTATTATAGTAGTTATATTCTTGTACATAGGAGCAGTATTATAGTAGTTATTTTCTTGTACATAGGAGCAGTATTATAGTAGTTATATTCTTGTACATAGAGGGAAGTATTATAGTAGTTATGTTCTTGTACAAAGGAGCAGTATTATAGTAGTTATATTCTTGTACATAGAAGCAGTATTATAGTAGTTTAATACTGCCCCCTATGTACAGGAATATAACTACTATAATACTGCTTCTATGTACAAGAATATAACTACTATAATACTGCTCCTTTGTACAAGAACATAACTACTATAATACTTCCCTCTATGTACAAGAATATAACTACTATAATACTGCTCCTATGTACAAGAAAATAACTACTATAATACTGCTCCTATGTACAAGAATATAACTACTATAATACTGCTCCTATGTACAAGAATATAACTACTATAATACTGCTCCTATGTACAAGAATATAACTACTATAATACTGCTCCTATGTACAAGAATATAACTACTATAATACTGCTCCTATGTACAAGAATATAACTACTATAATACTTCCCTCTATGTACAAGAATATAACTACTATAATACTGCTTCTATGTACAAGAATATAACTACTATAATACTGCCCCCTATGTACAAGAATATAACTACTATAATAATGTCTCCTATGTACAAGAATATAACTACTATAATACTGCTCCTATGTACAAGAATATAACTACTATAATACTGCCCCCTATGTACAGGAATATTAGTAGTTATATTCTTGTACATAGGAGCAGTATTATAGTAGTTATATTCTTGTACATAGGAGACATTATTATAGTAGTTATATTCTTGTACATAGGAGCAGTATTATAGTAGTTATATTCTCGTACATAGGAGCAGTATTATAGTAGTTATATTCTTGTACATAGAAGCAGTATTATAGTAGTTATATTCTTGTACATAGGAGCAGTATTATAGTAGTTATATTCTTGTACATAGGAAGCAGTATTATAGTAGTTATATTCTTGTACATAGGAGGCAGTATTATAGTAGTTATATTCTTGTACATAGGAGCAGTATTATAGTAGTTATATTCTTGTACATAGGAGCAGTATTATAGTAGTTATATTCTTGTACATAGGAGCAGTATTATAGTAGTTATATTCTTGTACATAGAGGGAAGTATTATAGTAGTTATGTTCTTGTACAAAGGAGCAGTATTATAGTAGTTATATTCTTGTACATAGAAGCAGTATTATAGTAGTTATATTCCTGTACATAGGGGGCAGTATTATAGTAGTTATATTCTTGTACATAGGAAGCAGTATTATAGTAGTTATATTCTTGTACATAGAAGCAGTATTATAGTAGTTATATTCTTGTACATAGAAGCAGTATTATAGTAGTTATATTCTTGTACATAGGAGCAGTATTATAGTAGTTATATTCTTGTACATAGGAGCAGTATTATAGTAGTTATATTCTTGTACATAGGAGCAGTATTATAGTAGTTATATTCTTGTACATAGGAGCAGTATTATAGTAGTTATATTCTTGTACATAGGAGCAGTATTATAGTAGTTATATTCTTGTACATAGAGGGAAGTATTATAGTAGTTATGTTCTTGTACAAAGGAGCAGTATTATAGTAGTTATATTCTTGTACATAGAAGCAGTATTATAGTAGTTATATTCCTGTACATAGGGGGCAGTATTATAGTAGTTATATTCTTGTACATAGGAAGCAGTATTATAGTAGTTATATTCTTGTACATAGAAGCAGTATTATAGTAGTTATATTCTTGTACATAGGAGCAGTATTATAGTAGTTATATTCTTGTACATAGGAGCAGTATTATAGTAGTTATATTCTTGTACATAGGAGCAGTATTATAGTAGTTATATTCTTGTACATAGGAGCAGTATTATAGTAGTTATATTCTTGTACATAGGAGGCAGTATTATAGTAGTTATATTCTTGTACATAGGAGCAGTATTATAGTAGTTATATTCTTGTACATAGAAGCAGTATTATAGTAGTTATATTCTTGTACATAGAAGCAGTATTATAGTAGTTATATTCTTGTACATAGAGGGAAGTATTATAGTAGTTATATTCTTGTACATAGGAGCAGTATTATAGTAGTTATATTCTTGTACATAGGAGGCAGTATTATAGTAGTTATATTCCTGTACATAGGGGGCAGTATTATAGTAGTTATATTCTTGTACATAGGAAGCAGTATTATAGTAGTTATATTCTTGTACATAGGAGCAGTATTATAGTAGTTATATTCTTGTACATAGGAGCAGTATTATAGTAGTTATATTCTTGTACATAGGAGGCAGTATTATAGTAGTTATATTCCTGTACATAGGGGGCAGTATTATAGTAGTTATATTCTTGTACATAGAAGCAGTATTATAGTAGTTATATTCTTGTACATAGGAGCAGTATTATAGTAGTTATATTCTTGTACATAGGAGCAGTATTATAGTAGTTATATTCTTGTACATAGGAGCAGTATTATAGTAGTTATATTCTTGTACATAGGAGGCAGTATTATAGTAGTTATATTCTTGTACATAGGAGCAGTATTATAGTAGTTATATTCTTGTACATAGAAGCAGTATTATAGTAGTTATATTCTTGTACATAGGAGGCAGTATTATAGTAGTTATATTCTTGTACATAGGAGCAGTATTATAGTAGTTATATTCTTGTACATAGGAGCAGTATTATAGTAGTTATATTCTTGTACATAGGAGCAGTATTATAGTAGTTATATTCTTGTACATAGAAGCAGTATTATAGTAGTTATATTCTTGTACATAGGAGCAGTATTATAGTAGGGTATATTCTTGTACATAGGAGCAGTATTATAGTAGTTATATTCTTGTACATAGGAGCAGTATTATAGTAGTTATATTCTTGTACATAGGAGGCAGTATTATAGTAGTTATATTCTTGTACATAGGAGGCAGTATTATAGTAGTTATATTCTTGTACATAGGAGCAGTATTATAGTAGTTATATTCTTGTACATAGGAGCAGTATTATAGTAGTTATATTCTTGTACATAGGAGCAGTATTATAGTAGTTATATTCTTGTACATAGGAGCAGTATTATAAGATTTGTACTCCTTATATAGCACCAATATATTCTTTACAGACATTATCATTTGCAGTCCCAATTGGAGCTCACAATCTACATTCCCCATCAGTCTGTCTTTGCAGTCTGGGAGGTAACGCCCGCAATCACGGGGAGAATATACAAACTTAGCAGATTTTGCCCTTGGTTGAATTTGAACAGTTTCATAACTCTGCACAATATGACAGGTATTCTGCTATTTTAGACTATTTTCCTCCACATATCACTGCTTGAAGACGTGGTAGAGCGCCTCCTGTCTGTAGAGTGTAAAGGTTTATAAAACGTATTTCTGTTTATTTGTTTGACCTGAAGAGAAGTGTGAAGCCCGAACACAAAGCAGCCCAGAGTTATAAGAATATTTCTATTCTGTCCCTCTAGTGGGCAAACTGGTTGTACAGATAATGTATTAGATGTCACCTGCAGTCCTATGTAACACCACATTGAATAATGTGATAACTCTCTGAGTACAGATAATGTAGTAGATGTCACCTGCAGTCCTATGTAACACCACAGATAACACAGTGATAACTATGAGTACAGATAATGTAGTAGATGTCACCTGCAGTCCTATGTAACACCACAGATAACACAGTGATAACGCTCTGAGTACAGATAATGTAGTAGATGTCACCTGCAGTCCTATGTAACACCCCATTGAATAATGTGATAGCTCTCTGACGGCGGTCTATAGACTACTACTCCCACAGTGCACCATGAGCAGCTCTGTATCTGTGCACAGCCCTGTAGCTGGCAGTATATTTGGGATTACAGCTCTGGATGTGATTCTGGAGCTTTCTTTGTGCCGTTTTCTTCTCAGGAAATAATAATTATAGCCTCCATTTCCGTGTAAGTTACAACCCGCCCGATACGAGACATCACAACAAGCGCGGCAGTCTGTGTGCGGGGACGGCTGGCGCGTTTGTCACATTCAGAAAGCTGTGGAGATTCCTGAAACTAAGACGTCGTTCACACATTGAGGCTTAATCTGCCACGCGGGTGATGAGGGGTTAGTGTCAGGCTGGGGTATCCTCCCCGGACACCTGTAGAATATCTGCCTGTCCGTATATTCCTAAACCTTCTTCATGTAGCAAGTTCTGGAACTCTCTCAGTCTCTTGGTGTCCCGCAGTGGAGGGTTTGTTACAGTGTATCTGTGCAGATCATCTTATGTTCTGATAGTTTGTTGATACATTGTTTCACCCTGCAGTTCCGACCGTTTTCCTTCCAGAGGCTACAATTGTATCAGCAGCTGTAATGCGGGAGCAGGTCAGGGAAGGGGATTTGTAGACGCTGCCATTGCCCCCCGCAGACCCTCAGCGTCCCTCCGCATCCCGGGAATAACCTACTGTATGTATTAGGTTTCTGGGCTGTGCTTGGGAGCCCCTGGAGGGCCCTCAAAGATGGAGGGAGACTCAGTGTTGCCGTGTTAACCCCTCCAGTGCTGGACTATAACAATATATATGTGCCCGTTAATTCATGATGGAAGAAGTTCTGCAGCAGTTTTGCTGTTTACGGCACACTGTGCGCCCTATGGTGAAGGCAAGCGTTAGCTGGTTGGGGGTCGTGGAGGTCACACATGAGATTTTGGCTAAGATGGGGGTGGCGTGCACCATGCAGATATAATCTACTGGAGGAGACCATTATCCTGCTTATAATTTACGCTCTCCCATTATAGCCTCCATGCACGTCATTGCGCCTGCTCCTGGTGTAAACCTCCAGAGCTGCATTCACAGTTCTGCAGGCTGTGGGGCTAGGATTCTAGCAGTCTATTCCAGGCTACAGTTTAGCGCCTGGTGTTAACCCTACAAGTCCCACAATGCAGCACACCGAAGCATGCCCTGTGTACACTGGAGCTGGGCAATCGATGCTTTCCCTCATTGCTGACAGTTTCCTTTAAATAAGGGGTGTGGCCTGACACATGCACCATTGTAACACGTATGTCATACCGGACCAGTTATTTTAACTTCGTGGGTTGCGATAATTACATATTTTGCTATTTTATATGTACGCCTCAGACGCCGCCGTTTTCTCATTTTGGGCGCCATTTATACCTGACAAGAGGCGCCGCTTTGAATATTTATGTAAAGCCGAAGACGCGGGCGCCCGCACAGCTCTGCTGTGTACCCCCCAGTCCGCCTAAGAAGAATTTATCAGCTCTGACCTTTTGGGTTCACAAATATAGGTCAGTTTCTCTTTCTGTGCCGCACGGCTGACATTTTGATTCATGAGCGTATGGAAATTTTCTTCTCGCGAATTTTTCTGCTCGTCCTCGCTCAGCGGCCGTCGGAGGATGACGAATGTTCCCTGACAGTTTGGGACCAGAAGTGTCTCCGCTGCTCCGATAGCTCAGGATTTTCACCAGCGGCAGCGGCGGGTCTATGAGATGGTGAGAGGCGACATCCCCTCACCACTTTCCGGCAGCTGGGTGACCACCATGTGTAGAGGTGGTCACAGGAAGCTCTGCCTGCTGTACAGTGCACTGCCTCGCCGTGATGCATTGGCCACTAGGTTAGGTGGCGGTAGGTTTCGCAGTTTCGCGGTGCGGCCACCATTTTCAGGTTCTTAAAGGTCCCTTTGTTGTGATTACTCCACATCCATAGACAAACGATTTTTGTGCGTCAGCTTTGCAATTAGCCCTATTTAGAGGGAAGGTCCGAGCAAGCAATGTATTCTAATGGAAATGTCCTGAAATGTTGTGTCTACTATTGCTGTGCAGAGCTGTGTCTCCATGGTAACAGACTACAAACAGACCTTGTGTAGTCTGATCCTACAGTCACGCTGCTTTGCACCCATTGGGTCAGTTAGCAAAGACTCTGCAGGTTTGGTTTGTTGTCTGGTACCAGAGAGACGCACAGACCCCGCGACAAACGGAGCCCGTAGTCAAGGAACTGGTAAGCGGGCACAATAGGAGACAGTAGGAGAGTAGGTAAGTGGTTGGTGCCACAGAAAGGAAACCACTGACGCATTCCTAAATGACTCCAATCAGAATGATATATTAAAGGGGCACTCCAGAAATACTGACCTCTGTGCATGGAGTCAGACTGTCATGGACCTCCCTTTCTGGAGCGTTCCTCTAAGGCAGGGTTCAGCAACCTTCGGCACTCCAGCTGCTGTGAAACTACAACTCCCAGCATGCAAACATGCCCGCCCGTTCTCACAATTCGCACAGCAGTGAATGGGGCATTCCGGGAGCCGTAGTTTCAGAATATCTGGAGGGCCGAAGGTCGCCGGTCCCTGCTCTAAGGCCTAGTAAGGGTCTTCTGTACCCCCCCCACACACACACACACACACACGTGCCTAAAATCCGTCCCATGCTTTTGAACTGCAAACCCAATTCTCATGAATAAAGTCGGAGCGGACATTTCTGTAACCAATCTGACCCTGAGGCCGGCTGCGTACGATGCAGATTACGCGAGTTTTTTTGCGCGGATCTCGCGCGCCGTAATTCAATACCAGCAGAGTGAATGAGATTTTCACACTTTGCTTTTTTTCTTAGGTGCTGAAATTGACCTTTTAAAATCTGCCGCATGTCAATAGTTTGTGGGTTTCCCCGTAGACATCAGTGGGGTTTTTATGCACACAGAAAATCTGCACCGCGAATAATGCGGATTTATGTGCGGGTTTTTTATTTTCTACACACAAATCTGCCTGGTGTGAATTGACCCTATGTGCCGCCGCCGCGTACCCCCTGGTTGACGCCTCGTCGCTGGATGCTCTTTCCTCCCTCTCCATGACAGAAGCGTCGCTTTCAGATCAATTAAAAGGAGTCAATTATTCTTTGTTGCGTTTGGCGGCGAGCTGCTAACGTCTCGCTTCTCGCCTTCCCCGCTAATTGCACGCACTTGTAGCTGAAACGTTTCTCAGTTCAGCAGCTCCACCGATAATGAATGCATCTCACTCCACGAGCCCCATCCTGGGGATGATGAGGCTGATAGTCTCCTGGTCCTCGACTGTCGGCCATGCTGACGGCTAACAGGGAATGGAGCCATGTATACCGCCACGTCATCTCCATGAGCAGGGAGGAGAGGCAGTAGGCAGAGGGGCTGATGGCTAACAGGGAATGGAGCCATGTATACCGCCACGTCATCTCCAGGAGCAGGGAGGAGAGGCAGTAGGCAGAGGGGCTGATGGCTAACAGGGAATGGAGCCATGTATACCGCCACGTCATCTCCATGAGCAGGGAGGAGAGGCAGTAGGCAGAGGGGCTGATGGCTAACAGGGAATGGAGCCATGTATACCGCCACGTCATCTCCATGAGCAGGGAGGAGAGGCAGTAGGCAGAGGGGCTGACGGCTAACAGGGAATGGAGCCATGTATACCGCCACGTCATCTCCAGGAGCAGGGAGGAGAGGCAGTAGGCAGAGGGGCTGATGGCTAACAGGGAATGGAGCCATGTATACCGCCACGTCATCTCCATGAGCAGGGAGGAGAGGCAGTAGGCAGAGGGGCTGACGGCTAACAGGGAATGGAGCCATGTATACCGCCACGTCATCTCCAGGAGCAGGGAGGAGAGGCAGTAGGCAGAGGGGCTGATGGCTAACAGGGAATGGAGCCATGTATACCGCCACGTCATCTCCATGAGCAGGGAGGAGAGGCAGTAGGCAGAGGGGCTGATAGCTAACAGGGAATGGAGCCATGTATACCGCCACGTCATCTCCAGGAGCAGGGAGGAGAGGCAGTAGGCAGAGGGGCTGATGGCTAACAGGGAATGAAGCCATGTATACCGCCACGTCATCTCCAGGAGCAGGGAGGAGAGGCAGTAGGCAGAGGGGCTGATGGCTAACAGGGAATGGAGCCATGTATACCGCCACGTCCTCTCCAGGAGCAGGGAGGAGAGGCAGTAGGCAGAGGGGCTGACGGCTAACAGGGAATGGAGCCACGTATACCGCCACGTCCTCTCCAGGAGCAGGGAGGAGAGGCAGTAGGCAGAGGGGCTGACGGCTAACAGGGAATGGAGCCATGTATACCGCCACGTCATCTCCAGGAGCAGGGAGGAGAGGCAGTAGGCAGAGGGGCTGATGGCTAACAGGGAATGGAGCCATGTATACCGCCACGTCATCTCCAGGAGCAGGGAGGAGAGGCAGTAGGCAGAGGGGCTGATGGCTAACAGGGAATGGAGCCATGTATACCGCCACGTCCTCTCCAGGAGCAGGGAGGAGAGGCAGTAGGCAGAGGGGCTGATGGCTAACAGGGAATGGAGCCATGTAGACCGCCACGTCATCTCCAGGAGCAGGGAGGAGAGGCAGTAGGCAGAGGGGCTGATGGCTAACAGGGAATGGAGCCATGTATACCGCCACGTCCTCTCCAGGAGCAGGGAGGAGAGGCAGTAGGCAGAGGGGCTGATGGCTAACAGGGAATGGAGCCATGTATACCGCCACGTCATCTCCAGGAGCAGGGAGGAGAGGCAGTAGGCAGAGGGGCTGACGGCTAACAGGGAATGGAGCCATGTATACCGCCACGTCATCTCCAGGAGCAGGGAGGAGAGGCAGTAGGCAGAGGGGCTGACGGCTAACAGGGAATGGAGCCATGTATACCGCCACGTCATCTCCAGGAGCAGGGAGGAGAGGCAGTAGGCAGAGGGGCTGATGGCTAACAGGGAATGGAGCCATGTATACCGCCACGTCATCTCCATGAGCAGGGAGGAGAGGCAGTAGGCAGAGGGGCTGACGGCTAACAGGGAATGGAGCCATGTATACCGCCACGTCATCTCCAGGAGCAGGGAGGAGAGGCAGTAGGCAGAGGGGCTGATGGCTAACAGGGAATGGAGCCATGTATACCGCCACGTCATCTCCAGGAGCAGGGAGGAGAGGCAGTAGGCAGAGGGGCTGATGGCTAACAGGGAATGGAGCCATGTATACCGCCACGTCATCTCCATGAGCAGGGAGGAGAGGCAGTAGGCAGAGGGGCTGACGGCTAACAGGGAATGGAGCCATGTATACCGCCACGTCATCTCCAGGAGCAGGGAGGAGAGGCAGTAGGCAGAGGGGCTGACGGCTAACAGGGAATGGAGCCATGTATACCGCCACGTCATCTCCAGGAGCAGGGAGGAGAGGCAGTAGGCAGAGGGGCTGACGGCTAACAGGGAATGGAGCCATGTATACCGCCACGTCATCTCCAGGAGCAGGGAGGAGAGGCAGTAGGCAGAGGGGCTGATGGCTAACAGGGAATGGAGCCACGTATACCGCCACGTCCTCTCCAGGAGCAGGGAGGAGAGGCAGTAGGCAGAGGGGCTGATGGCTAACAGGGAATGGAGCCATGTATACCGCCACGTCATCTCCAGGAGCAGGGAGGAGAGGCAGGGGGCAGAGGGGCTGATGGCTAACAGGGAATGGAGCCATGTATACCGCCACGTCATCTCCATGAGCAGGGAGGAGAGGCAGTAGGCAGAGGGGCTGATGGCTAACAGGGAATGGAGCCATGTATACCGCCACGTCCTCTGCATGAGCAGGGGGTGGAAACAATAGGCAGGTGCTAGAAGGGGGCGGTGCCGTGTGAATGCCACGCCCACACACCGTGTGACTGGACATGATGATGGTTTCCCTGTAACAAGTCTTAATTTGTTTTTCCTGTTTTTATCTAAAGATTTCCAGAAGAAACAGCCGGACGAAGACTCCGCCCCCAGCACAAGCAGCAGCCAATCAGATCTGTTCCCTAGCGAGATAAACAGCGACAACGGAAATACCTCTATACCCTCGCAGAGCAGTAGTCCCAGCCAGCCGCTCTCCACGGACCTGAATGTAGCTTCTCCCAGCGAAGAGGAATGTAAGTCCCTGCTACACACCACGCCCTGTGCTCTGCTCACATCCAGAGCTGCAGGCACTGTAATGCCTGGAGTGCACCAGTGCAGAGACTCGCGGAGTCGTCGCTGTCCATGCCCAGTGATGGATCAGAGGCGGCACAATTAGTCACAGGGTAATTATGTAACAGGCGGGTGATGGGTTGCACATACAGTTCATCCTGCAGGCGATCCACAGCCGCCACTACACCGTTCTCCTCTACCCAATTCTGTGGGTACGACGATCGGGTCTACAGGCAGCACACGCAGTATATACGCATGGCTACACGCCACGACCTCACATAACCCAAGGAATCTGTGCAACAGTGCCAGTCCTGTACAATGGTCAATGTAGCGGTGCCAGTCCTGTACAATGGTCAATGTAGCAGTGCCAGTCCTGTACAATGGTCAATGTAGCAGTGCCAGTCCTGTACAATGGTCAATGTAGCAGTGCCAGTCCTGTACAATGGTCCATGTAGCGGTGCCAGTCCTGTACAATGGTCAATGTAGCAGTGCCAGTCCTGTACAATGGTCAATGTAGCGGTGCCAGTCCTGTACAATGGTCAATGTAGCGGTGCCAGTCCTGTACAATGGTCAATGTAGCGGTGCCAGTCCTGTACAATGGTCAATGTAGCGGTGCCAGTCCTGTACAATGGTCAATGTAGCGGTGCCAGTCCTGTACAATGGTCCATGTAGCAGTGCCAGTCCTGTACAATGGTCAATGTAGCAGTGCCAGTCATGTACAATGGTCAATGTAGCGGTGCCAGTCCTGTACAATGGTCAATGTAGCAGTGCCAGTCATGTACAATGGTCAATGTAGTGGTGCCAGTCCTGTACAATGGTCAATGTAGCAGTGCCAGTCATGTACAATGGTCAATGTAGTGGTGCCAGTCATGTACAATGGTCAATGTAGTGGTGCCAGTCATGTACAATGGTCAATGTAGTGGTTCCAGTCATGTACAATGGTCAATGTAGCAGTGCCAATCCTGTACAATGGTCAATGTAGCAGTGCCAGCTCCATATGTGTCAGTGTAACCATAGAAGTGCCCACACTGTAGTGTCTGCCTCATAGACATGCCCCCACGGCAGCGCCAACCTCGTGGTAAGCAGCAGCTTACCCGTACCCTTGTAGGTGTGGCAATCCTGTTGAAGTCCGGGGGCAGCAGTGATGGCCCTGACAATCCCTGACAACAACCACATGCTTTCTAATGCATGAATAGAATGCCATGGTAACAGTAAGGACTGACATGCAAACCAGTTAGTAAGAAAGAAAGACTGGTAGGATATAAGTAAGCAGGTGTTAAGTCATTCATATGTATAAAACATCAGGTGACAACCAGTTAATTGGCCTCAGCCTAACACTCAGTGGGTGTCAGCCCTACCAGCGCGGATCACCAGAAACAACCATATGAAGACTTAGACTTTAACAGGCTTGAATGTAAAGAAGTGAAGATGTTTCCATCGTCTCACCGCCATATTAATGTGCGGACCCTCGCAGCGCTGGGGATGTGGGAGATCAGAGAGGATCAGCCATTCCCCGGAGGACGAATCCTGGAAGGATTCAGGCGGAAACATCCCCTAAGCAGCAGAGACTAAGGATCCGTCAGACGCCGGCGGTCGCACCTTTTTGCAGTTTGCAGTACTGCAGCCGAGAGACACATTTAATGTGAAAAAGGTAAATCATTAGCGCTCCGGAGATGATGATGTTGATAATAGCAGAAATCTGACAACCTGTTTGAGAAGGGGTAATGCATCAGTAATTAGCCCCCGGCGCCCGTAGCCTGAAATTAATGAGCTACTGTTATGTAAATGTCATGTTAATTAAGAGAAGCTTGATAGACCAATAAATCTGCCGGAAAAGCTGCCGCTATCTGATGAGCGCCCTCGCCGAGTACAGCGCACTCCGAGAGCTTCAGGACGGACGGTCCTTCCCAGCCGGACGAATGATGAATCCATTTTTCTTAAGTGATCTCATTAGTGGAGGAATCAGATGCCTGGAGACGCCAAGAGGCTGATATGTGTCGCCTCAAGTCACAGGTCCTGTGAGGACAGCGACGACCGGACCGTCCATTACTGATACACTGGAACGAGAGGAACGAGACAGAACAGGGTGTGAGCATCCGCATGTTACTTGCAAGCAGTTAGCTGAAATAATCCCTTTATGATCCTTTATTTTAAGTGCTTCATGACATTGGGTATTTTTATACCATAGGATGGCTCATATACAAACTAACCTACATGGGCAATGTGTACTATTTATCCTTCTTACCATCAGTAATACCCTCACCGATCCTGCATCATCCAAGATAAGCAACGGTGCAAATACCTCAATAGTAAACCACTATAATACCATCCCCTATGTACAAGAATATAACTACTATAATACTGCCTCCTATGTACAAGAATATATCTACTATAATACTGCTCCTATGTACAAGAATATAACTACTATAATACTGCTTCTATGTACAAGAATATAACTACTATAATACTGCTCCTATGTACAAGAATATAACTACTATAATACTGCTCCTATGTACAAGAATATAACTACTATAATACTGCCTCCTATGTACAAGAATATAACTACTATAATACTGCTCCTATGTACAAGAATATAACTACTATAATACTGCTCCTATATACAAGAATATAACTTCTATAATACTGCCTCCTATGTACAAGAATATAACTACTATAATACTGCTCCTATGTACAGGAATATAACTACTATAATACTGCCTCCTATGTACAAGAATATAACTACTATAATACTGCTCCTATGTACAAGAATATAACTACTATAATACTCCCTCCTATGTACAAGAATATAACTTCTATAATACTGCCACCTATGTACATGAATATAACTACTATAATACTGCCTCCTATGTACAAGAATATAACTACTATAATACCATCCCCTATGTACAAGAATATAACTACTATAATACTGCCTCCTATGTACAAGAATATATCTACTATAATACTGCTCCTATGTACAAGAATATAACTACTATAATACTGCTTCTATGTACAAGAATATAACTACTATAATACTGCTCTTATGTACAAGAATATAACTACTATAATACTGCTCCTATGTACAGGAATATAACTACTATAATACTGCCTCCTATGTACAAGAATATATCTACTATAATACTGCCTTCTATGTACAAGAATATAACTACTATAATACTGCTCCTATGTACAAGAATATAACTACTATAATACTGCTCCTATGTACAAGAATATAACTACTATAATACTGCTCCTATGTACAAGAATATAACTACTATAATACTGCTCCTATGTACAAGAATATAACTACTATAATACTGCTCCTATGTACAAGAATATAACTACTATAATACTGCCTCCTATGTACAAGAATATAACTACTATAATACTCCCTCCTATGTACAAGAATATAACTACTATAATACTGCCTCCTATGTACAAGAATATAACTACTATAATACTGCTCCTATGTACAAGAATATAACTACTATAATACTGCCTCCTATGTACAAGAATATAACTACTATAATACTCCCTCCTATGTACAAGAATATAACTACTATAATACTGCCTCCTATGTACAAGAATATAACTACTATAATACTGCCTCCTATGTACAAGAATATAACTACTATAATACTGCTCCCTATGTACAAGAATATAACTACTATAATACTGCCTCCAATGTACTAGAATATAACTACTATAATACTGCTCCTATGTACAAGAATATAACTACTATAATACTGCTCCTATGTACAAGAATATAACTACTATAATACTGCTCCTATGTACAAGAATATATCTACCATAATACTGCCTCCTATATACAAGAATATATCTACTATAATACTGCCTCCTATGTACAAGAATATAACTGCTACAATACTGCTCCTATGTACAATAATATAACTACTATAATACTGCTCCTATGTACAAGAATATAACTACTATAATACTACCTCCTATGTACAAGAATATAACTACTATAATACTGCTGTCCTATGTACAAGAATATAACTACTATAATACTGCCTCCTATGTACAAGAATATAACTACTATAATACTGCTCCTATGTACAAGAATATAACTACTATAATACTGCCTCCTATGTACAATAATATAACTACTATAATACTGCTCCTATGTACAAGAATATAACTACTATAATACTGCCTCCTATGTACAAGAATATAACTACTATAATACTGCTCCTATGTACAAGAATATAACTACTATAATACTGCTCCTATGTACAGGAATATAACTACTATAATACTGCTCATATGTACAAGAATATAACTACTATAATACTGCCTCCTATGTACAAGAATATAACTACTATAATACTGCTCCCTATGTACAAGAATATAACTACTATAATACTGCCTCCTATGTACAAGAATATAACTACTATAATACTGCCTCCTATGTACTAGAATATAACTACTATAATACTGCTCCTATGTACAAGAATATAACTACTATAATACTGCCTCCAATGTACTAGAATATAACTACTATAATACTGCTCCTATGTACAAGAATATAACTACTATAATACTGCTCCTATGTACAAGAATATAACTACCATAATACTGCTCCTATGTACAAGAATATAACTACCATAATACTGCTCCTATGTACAATATGTTAACTACTATAATACTGCTCCTATGTACAAGAATATAACTACTATAATACTGCTCCTATGTACAGGAATATAACTACTATAATACTGCTCCTATGTACAAGAATATAGCTACTATAATACTGCTCCTATGTACATGAATATAACTACTATAATACTGCCTCCTATGTACAAGAATATAACTACTATAATACTGCTCCTATGTACAAGAATATAACTACTATAATACTGCTCCTATGTACAAGAATATAACTACTATAATACTGCCTCCTATGTACAAGAATATAACTACTATAATACTGCCTCCTATGTACAAGAGTATAACTACTATAATACTGCTCCTATGTACAAGAATATAACTACTATAATACTGCTCCTATGTACAAGAATATAACTACTATAATACTGCCTCCTATGTACAAGAATATAACTACTATAATACTGCTCCTATGTACAAGAATATAACTACTATAATACTACTCCTATGTACAAGAATATAACGACTATAATACTGCCTCCTATGTACAAGAATATAACTACTATAATACTGCTTCCTATGTACAAGAATATAACTACTATAATACTGCTCCTATGTACAAGAATATAACTACTATAATACTGCCTCCTATGTACAGGAATATAACTACTATAATACTGCTCCTATGTACAAGAATATAACTACTATAATACTGCCTCCTATGTACAAGAATATAACTACTATAATACTGCTCCTATGTACAAGAATATAACTACTATAATACTGCTCCTATGTACAAGAATATAACTACTATAATACTGCCTCCTATGTACAAGAATATAACTACTATAATACTGCCTCCTATGTACAAGAGTATAACTACTATAATACTGCTCCTATGTACAAGAATATAACTACTATAATACTGCTCCTATGTGCAAGAATATAACTACTATAATACTGCTCCTATATACAAGAATATAACTACTATAATACTGCTCCTATGTACAAGAATATAACTACTATAATACTGCTCCTATGTACAAGAATATAACTACTATAATACTGCTCCTATGTACAAGAATATAACTACTATAATACTGCTCCTATGTACAAGAATATAACTACTATAATACTGCTCCTATGTACAAGAATATAACTACTATAATACTGCTCCTATGTACAAGAATATAACTACTATAATACTGCCTCCTATGTACAAGAGTATAACTACTATAATACTGCTCCTATGTACAAGAATATAACTACTATAATACTGCTCCTATGTGCAAGAATATAACTACTATAATACTGCTCCTATATACAAGAATATAACTACTATAATACTGCTCCTATGTACAAGAATATAACTACTACAATACTGCCTCCTATGTACAAGAATATAACTACTATAATACTGCCTCCTATGTACAGGAATATAACTAGTATAATACTGCCTCCTATGTACAAGAATATAACTACTATAATACTGCTCCTATGTACAAGAATATAACTACTATAATACTGCTCCTATGTACAGGAATATAACTACTATAATACTGCTCCTATGTACAAGAATATAACTACTATAATGCTGCCTCATATGTACAAGAATATAACTGTTATAATACTGCTCCTGTGTACAAGAATATAACTGTTATAGTGCTGCTCATAGTCAGGGACATGGATCTGATCAGATGTGATAATTAGTGATGGATGAACATTGGCCGGGACGGTTCGCGAACCGCAAGTTCGTGGCGGGCCCCATTCACTTTAATAGCAGGTGAACCTGACAAACCTTCAGCTCATATTTGCAGCCACCAAATACTTAGTCCCACAACATGGACAGTTACTTACTAGAGGGAGATCAATGACAAAAATTCCAACCAAAAATATGTATCTCAATCAGGGGACATTTTTATACGTCTTAAAGGGAAATTCTCTGAAATGTGCCCTGTTGGAGCCTAGAAAAATGTTATTTTAGGCCACGGGAGTACGGGCCTTAAAATGTAGGCATTCACCTGACATAAAAGAAATTCTGATTATGTGGCTCGAGGTACTTTATGCTGTCAATGGATAAAAATGTTACTGTAGGCCACTGGACTTCAGGCCCCAACGATTAGGCATTCACTGTACAGAAAAGAACAAGTATGTGGCTGGAGGTAGATTACATGGTCATTGGATATCAATTTTACAGCAGGCCAGTGGACTACAGGCCCCAAAAATTATGCATTCAGCGGACAGAAAATAAATTATTTGTTCCAATAGCGTTTGTCACTCTGTGTAGCTGCAGTAATGCAAAAACCGCATACAAATGCTGCACTACCTAAATGCACTATATAAAAGTATATTATTGGTATATAGCACCCCCGCTTTAATCACTTTTTTGGGGGAGACAACTGGTAAATCACAGCAGTAGAAATGATTTGTTCCAATAGCGTTTGTCCCTCTGTATAGCTGCGGTATGTTAGCAGAGCTGCACACAACTGCTGCACAATACAAATGCACTATAATATACTTTCTATGTTAAGCTTGGGTGAAGTTGTGAAGAACGTTCGTCCTCAGATGAGTCGGTTCCTGGAGAAGCTTCATTGTTTCCTCGGCTCTGATGTTTTCTCAGTCACGTTCTAGATTTGGTTCCATACAGTTGTTTGTATGATGTTCGCGATTTGTGCACATATTGTACAGATTTTCAGTTTCTCGTTACTGCTCGGTTTGTAAGCAGTGTGTTTGCGGTAGTTTTTCTGGTGAAGCTCATTCACCACCAGGTGGGACTTTGCTGCCCTGTCCTACAAGATCAGTGTTGATTGGTTGGTTCCTGCTCTGAGCGTCACTCGTGGTGTTGGCGATGCCTCTGTTCTAGCACGTCTTTGTCTACACGTCTTCTGTCTGAAGAAGTTAAACATATTTTTTGTCTTGTTTTTTTACTCTTATTCCTTGGAAATAAAGCATCTGAAGGTCATTGCTTTTTGCCGGTAACAAAAGAGTCCGTCTTGTGCCGCGTTGTTAAACAGCTGCTTTAATTTGTCTCCCTGTTTGAAACGGCGTCCAATTATCAAAGCTGCAACACAGAAGCGGTTACCGGGGCTATCCATTTATCTTAACCCATCTGCAGTAAAGGGAAAAAAAATCCCTGCTTCACGGTTATGCAGTGAATACATTGAATTGGCCCGTTGGCTTAACAAGATCTCCTGAGAGCGTCTACGTGACGAGGGAGCGATGGACGAGCTGGATGTAGGCCAGCATTGATTTGCAGACCAGCTTAAAAATACTGCTACTTAGAGAGGGAAAAAAATGCAACCAACAAAAACTGCCCGAATCTCGGGAGAATTGAGTTTGTAGACTTTTTTCGAGAAGCTTTTATCACCATCCATCCCGGTAAATTCTCCGTCCTGCCACATTCCACCTGTGAAGAGCTGATGAACCTTTCATCTCTTCGTCAGTGGATGGTAATAAACAAATTGGGTTGACTTTATCATTGGGAGCGCAGCGCACATTACAAGTGGCAGGATGTTATTTGTGGCGTGGGCTTCTTACTTAGGAGAGGCGTTTCGGTGATCTATGGGCCATCTCCGTGTCAGGATGGAAGATGATGTTGGTGCGCTAATGCAAAATGGGTGACGAAAACCAGGTGTTAAATCACCCCAGAGCTTTATGTAATGTCCCTTGGCCACAGTCTCTTCATGTGATGGTGCCGGCTGCGGAGATGTCTGCAGGGCGATCTGTGTGACTGTCATCAACGCTTTTGCTTTTACACAAAATTTTTGTTTTTAAAAAGGAACATCCACCATGTTTTAGTGGTTGCAGTTGTCTCATGGTTATGTCCTAGATCTGAAGCCCCCCGCAAATGAGTATAGGGACCCTTAACCCTGTGTGGTGGTGTATGGTTCTTGGTAAGAAGTCTGTGGTAGTCTGTTTCTCAGTGGCATTCAGCATTTCTCAGAAGTAGTCTATGGTCTGGCAGTCTGTGGTACTTGGTGGTAGTCTACAATCAGGTGGGGGAATCTGCATTCCTCCTTGATAGTCTACGGCCTGGTGTAGTCGTCTACAATGATTGGTGGTAGTCTCTGTTCCTCATGCTAGTTTACATTCCTTGGTGGTATTCTACATTCTGTTGTAGTCTGCATTCCTCTGTGATAGTCTCTGGCCTGGTGTGGTAGTCTGTAGTACTCGGTGGTAGTGTGCATTCCTTGGTGGTACTATATGTCTGGTATTGTAGTCTGTGTTCCTCAGTGGTAGACTACATTTCTTTGCGATAGTCTCCTGTCCTTGGCGGTAGTCTGCAGTTCTCAGTCTGTGCTCTTTGGTGTGGTAATTTACGATCAGGTGTGGTAGTCTTCGTTCCTTGGTGGTGGTCTATGATCTGGTGTTGTACTCTGTGATGCTGCGTTTTTCGGTGTCTGGCTGCATTCTCTTTGGTAGTCTTCAAATGGTAGTGTGTATCCCTTGGTGGTAGTCTAGGGTCTGGTATGGTAGACTGTGATACTCAGTGGTAGTCCTTCAGTGGTTGTCTGCATTCCTTGGTGGTAGTCTACAGTCTGTTGTGGTAGTCTGCATTCCTCAATGGTAGACAAAGTAGCTTGATGGTAGTCTGTTGTTTTGGCTAATATGTTAATGACTTATAAACATGTATAAGCACCCATAGTCTCTGACCATTTTTATGTTATCACTGAGTAGCCCGAGATTGGAGCTTTCCATGGTCATTTGCCAGTAAACTTATAAATGCAGAGCTCATCTCCTCATCCAGATCTAGTCCCTGATCAAGTGGAGTTCTCCATTATCTTCATCCAGATATCTAGTCCCTAATGAAGTCGAGCTCTCCACGATCCTCATCCAGGTATCTTGTCTCACAAGTGGAGCTGTCCATAATCCTCATCCAGATATCTAGTCCCTGATCAAGTGGAGCTCTCCATAATCCTTATCCAGATATCTAGTCCCTGATCAAGTGGAGCTGTCCATGATTCTTATCCAGATATCTAGTCCCTGATCAAGTGGAGCTCTCTATGATCCTTAGCCAGATATCTAGTCCCTGACCAAGTGGAGCTCTCCATAATACTCATCCAGATATCTAGTCCTTGATCAAGGGGAAATCTCTATGATCTTCATCCAGATATCTAGTCCCTAATGAAGTTGAGCTCTCCACAATCCTCATCTAGGTATCTTGTCTCACAAGTGGAGCTCTCCATAATCCTCATCCGGATATCTAGTCCCTGATCAAGTGGAGCTCTCCATAATCCTCATCCAGATATTTAGTCCCTGATCAAGTGGAGCTCTCCATAATCCTCATCCAGATATTTAGTCCCTGATCAAGTGGAGCTCTCCATGATCCTCATCCAGATATCTAGTCCCTGATCAAGTGGAGCTCTCCATGATCCTCATCCAGATATCTAGTCCCTGATCAAGTGGAGCTCTCCATAATCCTCATCCAGATATCTAGTCCCTGATCAAGTGGAGCTCTCCATCGGTCCTGAGCTAAATCTGACATCTCAAGCAAATGGTGCTGTCCATGGTCCTCGTACATATCTATAGTCCTCTATACTGACTGAGTCAATGGTGCCGTCCATGGTCCTTATGCATATGTAGTCTCATCTATAGTGACTAATGGGGGCAAGGGAGCTGTCCATGGTCCTCATAAATAGTCCTCCTAGCCCTGAAGCAGAGTGTAGTCCCCGCATTGGACCATGTTAGCGTGAACGGAGATATCCATGACTTGTATTACTTCTTCTTTGAGACAGTGATTATCTTACAATGATTGGTTGACAAGAACGTGAAGAAGCCTTGCCTACCCAGACTCACGACCGGGAAACTGATGACGGACAATATGGCTGATGGAAGGTAGCTGCTTCCTGCCCCACTAATGAAGTCCGCGCACAGTAGAGCTCTCTGTAGGGATGAGATCGGAGACGGACGCTTCCTTCCAGTGCTGTATATATTCAGTGCGCGGTTTCAGATCGCTGCGCTATTCCCAGCACTGCTACACGGTATAGTTTCTACGCTCAGCCATGTTCTCTGGAGAGGAAGATCCATCAACAGTCTCCATTAATTGGACTTCCCAAGCCCAGCGCAGCCCCATTAATTAGAACCTAAAATGCTTGTGTCCCAGCGGCTGGACTGAGGCGATGGAGGAATCCAGGTAAGTTCACCTCAGGGAAGGCCGAGCAGATCTCCCAGCGAGAGCGCTAATGATGAAGTGCGTCAGTCGCCCCTCGCCAGAAATAGACCGCGCGTTCACTCCCGCTGCTTCATTAGGCAATTTGCATTACAAATCTGGCATTTCTCTCATTTCAGGACCATTGGAGACCTGATAATCCTCTCGATTATTTAAGGGCCGGCTCCGCTCCGGCGGCTCGCACCGCCGCTCTCTTCGCTGTCTACGACTTTATCTCTCGGCTGCTTTCATATGCATTTACTGCACATGAAATGAGGAAAGCGCTGAACTTCACGGATGATTCTCGGCTCTCTTTATACATCTCTGGTTATAGAAAGCTGATTACGTAGAAAACAACGTCTTCTGAAGTGTCCGCGCGTGAACTTTTTGCGCAAATGTTGGAAAACTGCGCTATGAGCCTAGTTGATTCCACATTGCTATCAAGACTGCCATCACTGACCGGGAGCGTCCATAGGTGGAGGAATATGAACTAGTGACTGTCATTAGGAAATTGCTCATAAGGCAACTCCCTAATATCTTTGCAGAAGTTTTTGGAGGTACAACCAGAGGTGCAATGTAAAGCATGGTGGGCAGAGCAGCTTTCCGGGTCTCCAGTAAGATGATAGGTGCTTTCAGGCGAATGTAAACTCTAAGCTGGGGTTATTGATCATTGCTGTGCCTTAATAGAGCAGAGCTACAGTTTAAAGTATAGCGGAGGAACAGATTAGCTGGCTGATGAGGCATGAGATGGATGTGTTGTTCTAGGTAATTGCTATTTAGGCCGTTTCCTCTTTTGACTGGTTTGTTTGTATTTCCAGGTGGGCCCTGCACAGATACAGCTCACGTCTCTCTAACCACACCAACCAAAAGATCCTGTGACACAGGTAAGGGCCGCAGTATTCAGTATTGTAATCCTGCGCAGCGATGCCCCCCAATGATATATAACTGGTGCTGCCTCACATGTACAGGTCTCGTCCAAAACACAGCGCTACGCCTAAAGCGAATTCCGAGTCCCCAAGACAGAGCGAAAATTGGGACAAGTTCAGACAGAAAAGTAGCATAAAATGTGACAGATCCACCAAACACCAGGACTATGTAATGTGAAAAGATATTACCTGCAGTCCTATGTAACACCACAGATAACACAGTGATAACTGAGTACAGATAATGTAATAGATGTCGCCTGCAGTCCTATGTAACACCACAGATAACACAGTGATACCTCTCTGAGTACAGATAATGTAGTAGATGTCACCTGCAGTCCTATGTAACACCACAGATAACACAGTGATAACTCTCTGAGTACAGATAATGTAGTAGATGTCACCTGCAGTCCTATGTAACACCACAGATAACACAGTGATAACTCTCTGAGTACAGATAATGTAGTAGATGTCGTCTGCAGTCCTATGTAACACCACAGATAACACAGTGATAACTCTCTGAGTACAGATGATGTAGTAGATGTCACCTGCAGTCCTATGTAACACCACAGATAACACAGTGATAACAATATACAGATAATGTAGTAGATGTCACCTGCAGTCCTATGTAACACCACAGATAACACAGTGATAACTGAGTACAGATAATGTAGTAGATGTCACCTGCAGTCCTTTTAACCCTTTCCTCTAGTAATACTTGGAGTTGTCAGACTTCCCGGGGTCGGTCATTTAGGGGTTAACCCTTCGCCCCCATCTGCAGGCAGCGAGGTGATTGTAAATATCAGTTATTACTCGGTTGGCGTCCAGCGGAGCGGGCAGCAGCTGAAGCATAGAGGCTGTAATGCCTCTCATCAGTAATTGTAAGTGGGGTACAGCGGAGGGGCCTGCGCAGGCGCTGATGAAGCTTTAGAGCCTCGTCTCGCAGTATCATCCTCCTCATCCTGCACCATTCAGCTTCTCCTTCCTGCCAGGAATCTGATCGTGATCCGAGGGAGAAACATCTGCATTAGAGAAGTGCCGGGAGCGAGGACTGACGGATCGGCTAACCCCTCCGCAGTGGACCTCTCGGGGCCGGACGTCACGTATCCTGAGGATAGGGCATCCGTATTAAGGCATCTGGTCTTCGCTCAGGGCTGTTTGTCAGTCACCACTTCTTGCTCTGGAGTAACCCGCAGTCCGGTAGACCTACCTAGGAGTGGCCCTGGGGAAAAAGTAAAAGTGGCCCCATGTTGTAGGCAAGCCCAAGGTGGGTCAACACAAGCAGGTTGGACAACGGAAGTGGCGGGGCCTGCAGTACCATAGTGCTGCGCAAAATACCTGATGCTCCTAGCATTAATTAATACTGAGAGCATCAGATCGTTATGTACATGGTCTATGTCCAGTCCACCCCTGGTCATCTACAAGAGCTGCACCCGGGTGATGGCAGGTCTAGAGACCCAGATCCCGTATCTTTAAGATGCAGTGAAGCTCTCCAGCGCAAGGACTGAGCGTTATCACACGCCACCACACAGCGGCATGTGGAAATTACACCTCGCGTGGTTTCCCCATAGAAGTCAATGGAGGGGGAGACGGTAGTAAAAGCAGAACACTAAGCACCAAGTGTGCGTGAGGACAGGATTGTACTGCGGGTTCCCGATCTCTGAACTCTCATTGACTCTTAGCGGTAAACGTTCTGCACGTTTCGAACATGAAGCCGAGACTCACGGGGATCCCGTCGCTCTGACTTCCAAGAAGCTCGTTTCATCCCCAGGGAGAAAATCACTAATTACTCGCAAATCGTCTTCCCACTTGTGAGGCTTCCAGATCTGTGCTGTCACCAGCTGCGAGGCACGAGGCGCAGGCATCCGAGGTCTCAGCAGCTGAACACTCGAAGACAGGAGGCTTCTGCAGACTTGTTAGAGAGGCCGAGACCTCTGCACCGCGGGGAGCCGTCAGATTAGTGCGCTCGCAGGGAACCGCCGGAGGGAAGCGGATCAGAGAGAGAGATTGATGTAATAACCTGTGCCGCCGCCGCTCGTCCTGTCCACCCGCTCAGGAGGTATTCACACACTGCAGAAATACCCTCCGTCAGATGAATGGGTCTGCATCGGGGGTCCTCGCCCACCTCTGTGCAGTATTGCTACGATTAGACTGATGGGGTCTGCGATGCAGTGTCTGGCCGAACTGGACACCCCCCCAGTGCCGCAGCCTCCGTGTTACTGTGTGGAGGGCGGTACGATGAGCGCCTGCGCCGGCCGGACTCTGATCACTCCGGAGCAGAATCTGGGTCCACAGCTGCTCCTCTATTACATCCCCTTGTGTCTGATCTCCAAATATACCGCCATAGAGAAACCCATCTACCGTCCAGATATCAGACAGCGGCGCAAAAACACGGGCGAGACGCTGAATGTAAACTATCTGCTGAGAATGCCGCCTATCCATTCACTAGAGATCAGCGGTGACATCACTGAGAATGCCGCCCATCCATCACTAGAAATCAGCGGTGACATCACGGAGAATGCCGCCTATCCATCACTAGAGATGAGCGGTGACATCACTGAGAATGCAGCCTATCCATCACTAGAGATCAGCGGTGACATCACAGAGAATGCAGCCTATCCATCACTAGAGATCAGCGGTGACATCACTGAGAATGCAGCCTATCCATCACTAGAGATCAGCGGTGACATCACTGAGAATGCCGCCTATCCATCACTAGAGATCAGTGGTGACATCACTGAGAATGCAGCCTATCCATCACTAGAGATCAGCGGTGACATCACTGAGAATGCCGCCTGACCATCACTAGAGATCAGCGGTGACATCACTGAGAATGCCGCCTATCCATCACTAGAGATCAGCGGTGACATCACTGAGAATGCCGCCTATCCATCACTAGAGATCAGCGGTGACATCACTGAGAATGCAGCCTATCCATTCACTAGAGATCAGCGGTGACATCACTGAGAATGCAGCCTATCCATTCACTAGAGATCAGCGGTGACATCACGGAGAATGCCGTCAGGGGGTCCTCATTTAGTTGAGATGTGGAGAAATCTTTTGCTCTGTGTCTAATTGGCCGGATTGATGGATGTGATCAGACGAGGGGCTTTACCGTAGGTGGTCCCCGCCCAGAATATAGCACCACCTGCCTGCCCCCGATGACACTTATTTCAGTGCAGTTGACGTCGTCTCGGTCACTTATTAGCACATAAAGAATCCGCTCGCCATCGCGGCGCTGATATGAGAGGTCCCCGCTGAGGTGTGCAATGAATACCGCGCTATAAGCGGAGAAGAGGTCGCTGCAGCCGATGGCCGGGAGTAGCCTTTATTACTACATATATTTGTATCTCTGCATCTTCTAGATGAAGCGAAGGTCACTGCCCCCCCCCCCACCCTAAACTGAGGGCTTGTTCTAGTTGTATCCAGTCCAGACAATGCTCTGTGAGTTAAGCTTATTATGCACTTGTCTCTGCTAGTTTGCTACAATGTATCAGTCTGGAGTGCAGAGCATTGTCTAGAATACAGTTGTATCCACGTCTCAGCTGAGAACAGGAGGAGCTGTGCGCAGGATTCCTGCCTCCAGTTCACTGACAGCAAGTAGACATTTTAAAAATGGTGAATAATTAATACATAAAATCTATTAGAAAGCTGTAGGACTTTTCTTACATATCGATTAAAGGGGTTGTCTGCGTTAAAAAAATAAAATAAAATGGTCAAAGACAGGAAAAGAGTTAAATTATAAAAGATGCGGTGCAGCCTCCGGGGCCGGCCTATTGAGTTCCTGACTACTCTTATCTATTTTGGGGACTTTCAGTACATGGAATCCATATTGTGAGCTCCTTGTGGTTGGCTGGCCCTGGTTGCAGATAATTCCCCTTGCTCCCTCTGAAGCTTGATGAGGAAGGACTTCATGAAATGGAATAGGTATGACCATAGATGACGCCTTGATGTCTGAGAATTGTCTACCATGAACGACCATCTACAACTCATCGAAGTCAAGTTGTCGGGGGCGGATGCGGTGACTTAAGTGGGGGATAGGAAGTCTCCATATGTTCATCTCTATGGTGGAGAAATACTGGAAGCTCCTAACCCTCCTTCGTTCATGTAACCCTCGCCTTCCTCATTTCTTCTCATCATCTGCATTGACCTCCATACATTCTGAATTCTCAAAACCCGACTTGGTGAGATGACAAGATGAGCGTTTCTTCATGGAGTCCTCTTAATGGCTTCATCTACATTCTGGTCTCAAATGCTCCTCGTGGCAGGTTATAAGGAAGCCATCGTGTTTCTTTACGGTTCAGTCCCCGGGCTGATTTCTGGGATGACACAGATTTCCTCTGACTTCTCATTCAGCATTCTGGACCTGTTTCTGTATACAAGACACGGATCTCATCGGGGAACAAGGAACACGTAGGTCCAAAGGCAGATAAACAGAGCTGAGCGGCGGCAGAAGAACTGGAGAAGAGTGAAATAAACACATGAATTAATGATGAGACGAGTCACCGGCCGGGCACTGACAACAATTCCCATCATCTGTCCCATCCGTGAAGACTGCCGTTAGTATCATGGGTTCCCTGCTTTTCCTAGGTTAGCTGTCATGTGGAGGTTGAGCTTCATTCGGCGCCATCATCGCTCTCTTGGACTGTTATTTCGTCTTGAGCTCTTGCTGCTCAGCGCAGTCAGGGTGAGCCGAATGCTCCGGGATTCTGTCGGCATCTGAATTTCATTTACACGTTGCCCGTAAACTGATGTTTTATTTCGCTCCTAATTGACGATATTTAAGCCGCGTGTATTCAGCGCGTCTGTGTCCCCATAATGCGGTAACCCAGCGTGGGTGTCTGTACTAGAACACCGCAGGCTCAAAATCTGAAGGTGGAAAGACCTGAAAAATGAGGCCAATAGAGTTCCTCCCACCATGTATCACAGGGGTCTCGGAAGTTGAGCTATGACGCGCTGTTTGCATGGTTCTCACTATGTACTGGTCCCTGGGCTGCCTCTAGCATGGAGGGGACGAGGTGGTCACCCAGGAGTTTTCTTTACTTGAAGGACAACAACAAAATAGCATCTCTGCACAAATTTCTTGCTCGAGGGGATGGAATAAGGAACTTCCTGACAGAATTTTCTAGATTTGGTGTGGATGATCGGGGGTTCTTTGTGAGATTAGATTGCGATTCCTTGGGGTTAGCGATGATGTGATGAGATGATGTCCTGGGAGAAATGGATCAGGCATGTTGAGTTTCAATACCCAATCCTTCACCCAGAGGAGCCAGAGGAAGACAGAGGGACCGGAGGGTGGCTGAAGGAGGGGATAGAGTGCTCTGGAGGGTGTCAGAGGGACTCGGGATGGGGGAGAGCTAGCCTGGAGGAGGAGAAAGAGAGGAGTCTGGAGGGTGTCAGAGGGACTCCGCATGGGGAGAGCTAGCCTGGAGGAGGAGAAAGAGAGGAGTCTGGAGGGTGTCAGAGGGACTCGGGATGGGGGAGAGCTAGCCTGAAGGAGGAGGAGAAAGAGTGGAGTCTGGAGGGTGTCAGAGGGACTCGGGGTGGGGGAGAGCTAGCCTGGAGGAGGAGAAAGAGCGGAGTCTGGAGGGTGTCAGAGGGACTCGGGATGGGGAGAGCTAGCCTGGAGGAGGAGAAAGAGAGGAGTCTGGAGGGTGTCAGAGGGACTCGGGATGGAGGAGAGCTAGCCTGGAGGAGGAGAAAGAGAGGAGTCTGGAGGGTGTCAGAGGGACTCAGGATGGGGAGAGCTAGCCTGGAGGAGGAGAAAGAGAGGAATATGGAGGGTGTCAGAGGGACTCAGGATGGGGGAGAGCTAGCCTGGAGGAGGAGAAAGAGAGGAGTCCGGAGGGTGTCAGAGGGACTCAGGATGGGGAGAGCTAGCCTGGAGGAGGAAAAAGAGAGGAATATGGAGGGTGTCAGAGGGACGCAGGATGGGGGAGAGCTAGCCTGGAGGAGGAGAAAGAGAGGAGTCTGGAGGGTGTCAGAGGGACTCCGCATGGGGAGAGCTAGCCTGGAGGAGGAGAAAGAGAGGAGTCTGGAGGGTGTCAGAGGGACTCGGGATGGGGGAGAGCTAGCCTGAAGGAGGAGGAGAAAGAGCGGAGTCTGAAGGGTGTCAGAGGGACTCGGGGTGGGGGAGAGCTAGCCTGGAGGAGGAGAAAGAGCGGAGTCTGGAGGGTGTCAGAGGGACTCGGGGTGGGGGAGAGCTAGCCTGGAGGAGGAGAAAGAGAGGAGTCTGGAGGGTGTCAGAGGGACTCAGGATGGGGGAGAGCTAGCCTGGAGGAGGAGAAAGAGAGGAATATGGAGGGTGTCAGAGGGACGCAGGATGGGGGAGAGCTAGCCTGGAGGAGGAGAAAGAGAGGAGTCCGGAGGGTGTCAGAGGGACTCAGGATGGGGGAGAGCTAGCCTGGAGGAGGAGAAAGAGAGGAGTCTGGAGGGTGTCAGAGGGACTCAGGATGGGGAGAGCTAGCCTGGAGGAGGAAAAAGAGAGGAATATGGAGGGTGTCAGAGGGACTCCGCATGGGGAGAGCTAGCCTGGAGGAGGAGAAAGAGAGGAGTCTGGAGGGTGTCAGAGGGACTCGGGATGGGGGAGAGCTAGCCTGAAGGAGGAGGAGAAAGAGCGGAGTCTGAAGGGTGTCAGAGGGACTCGGGGTGGGGGAGAGCTAGCCTGGAGGAGGAGAAAGAGCGGAGTCTGGAGGGTGTCAGAGGGACTCGGGGTGGGGGAGAGCTAGCCTGGAGGAGGAGAAAGAGAGGAGTCTGGAGGGTGTCAGAGGGACTCAGGATGGGGGAGAGCTAGCCTGGAGGAGGAGAAAGAGAGGAATATGGAGGGTGTCAGAGGGACTCAGGATGGGGGAGAGCTAGCCTGGAGGAGGAGAAAGAGAGGAGTCTGGAGGGTGTCAGAGGGACTCAGGATGGGGAGAGCTAGCCTGGAGGAGGAAAAAGAGAGGAATATGGAGGGTGTCAGAGGGACTCAGGATGGGGGAGAGCTAGCCTGGAGGAGGAGAAAGAGAGGAGTCTGGAGGGTGTCAGAGGGACTCAGGATGGGGGAGAGCTAGCCTGGAGGAGGAGAAAGAGAGGAGTCTGGAGGGTGTCAGAGGGACTCAGGATGGGGGAGAGCTAGCCTGGAGGAGGAGAAAGAGAGGAATATGGAGGGTGTGAGAGGGACTCAGGATGGGGGAGAGCTAGCCTGGAGGAGGAGAAAGAGAGGAGTCTGGAGGGTGTCAGAGGGACTCAGGATGGGGAGAGCTAGCCTGGAGGAGGAAAAAGAGAGGAATATGGAGGGTGTCAGAGGGACTCAGGATGGGGGAGAGCTAGCCTGGAGGAGGAGAAAGAGAGGAGTCTGGAGGGTGTCAGAGGGACTCAGGATGGGGAGAGCTAGCCTGGAGAGGGAGAAAGAGAGGAATATGGAGGGTGTCAGAGGGACTCAGGATGGGGGAGAGCTAGCCTGGAGGAGGAGAAAGAGAGGAATATGGAGGGTGTCAGAGGGACGCAGGATGGGGGAGAGCTAGCCTGGAGGAGGAGAAAGAGAGGAGTCCGGAGGGTGTCAGAGGGACTCAGGATGGGGGAGAGCTAGCCTGGAGGAGGAGAAAGAGAGGAGTCTGGAGGGTGTCAGAGGGACTCAGGATGGGGAGAGCTAGCCTGGAGAGGGAGAAAGAGAGGAATATGGAGGGTGTCAGAGGGACTCAGGATGGGGGAGAGCTAGCCTGGAGGAGGAGAAAGAGAGGAGTCTGGAGGGGGCAGGCTGAAGGAGGGGATAGACTGCTCTGGAGGGAGGCAGAGGGCTTTGTTAGGGGACAGAGGGGCCTGGAGAGGGCCAGAGAGGTTTGGAAGGGGAGATTGGGGCCTGGAGAGGGGGGGGAAAGCATAGCATAGAGGGGGTCAGATGTGTCTAGAGGGGTTTGTACAGCGCTGTGGAGTATGTGGTTGCAGTATCCATCGCGGTAGATAAAAATATTCTAGATATAAGATAATGGATAGAATGTAGAGAAGATATAAATATCCTCTGTAACCGTCTCCTGAGCCATATTCTTCTAATCAGCCGACCGCTTCATGAGGTTCTGCACGGAGCGGCCCAGCATTGTGGCGCGGTTCACACGGTAGCTTGTTAGGGCCTGGACCTTATGATCTCCATGGCTATGGACTCTTTTGATGTGACGCGTTGTATTTTCTTGGAAAAACATAATTAGATTAGTTTTGGGGTCAGTAGGCTCTTGACTCCTCACAGCAGCATCTCAAGCGCTTCCTCTCCAGACGTCTCATCCCGTTAATGAGTCTGCTTTGAATACTGATGCCTCGATTTGCCAGGTAGCTGCAACTTTCAAGACGTGGAGCTATTAATTACAGACTACTGGAACTGCTACCTCCTACCTCAGGGGGACAAGGGACTCTCCCAGGAGTCCCCAGGGTCCTCCATGTTCTCCATAGTTCATGAAGCTAAAAAAAAAATACTTAACATCTGTAGATGAAAAACTTTTGAAGTTTTCTTTGCCTAATTTTAAAGAAAGGGTCTGGCGTCGCCGGTTATCGTGCACGGGTCAACCTCTGTGCAGTAGTTATCGCCTGCGCCGAGCAGCAGGTCTCTTGCTTGTTTCTCACTAATTCTGTTGGAGGCATCTGCTGCACCTTACACCTGAAGCTGGTTCTGCCATCAGCTTGCTTAGTCTGGGTTTGATTAGTATGTCTTTATATCCCTTTAGTTTCTGTGCCTCTTCGAGGGGTATAGTGGATACTCTGTGCAGTCGTCTCGAATCCTCGTCCATTGGCTTTGTTTGAGTGCATCTATTGCAGATGCGTTAGCTATGGGTGGAGCGTTCTCATTGGGGTTTGTCAGTTCAGGGTCTGCTGTCTTACCTCATACTCGTAGATCCACCTAATTAAACAAAGTCCTTCCTGACTGCAGTCCACAGCATCTGGAGGCAGTGCACACAGATGTTTTTCCAGCTCTCCTTTGTATGCGGCTGCCATAGGAATACATTGCACCTCCATGAGTCACCAGATCTACATGGAGGATTGCTCTGTCATATAATTGCAAAAAAAAAAAAATCCATTTGTTTACAGCAAGCAGAGATCTTGAACATGGTGAGAAACTGAAACGCGGTCTATTATAAAGTTGTAGCTTCTGCGGCTCCTGTGGGGTCCATGCAGGGGTAAGGGGGCAGCTCTGGAGGACCTGCCCGGGCTGCCCGCCCGCCTCTACAGGCACCACAGCCGCTTCCCTCTGACACTGTTGATGGCTCTTACTCGGGAAGATCTCTGTATATCTGATGGGCATAATAAATTTTGCTCCAGTCCCCAAGACGCCATCAGCGCATCTCGTAGGCGACAGGTGCACGCCGTCTTTCAAAGCAGCCAGAATGTTCTTATGTTTTACAAATGAGAAATAAAACTAGTATCAGCACCTCTGTCGTCGCCGGTCCCGGCTGTGCTTGATGGTGAGAGGAATAGCCTTGGAACGCGGGCGTATCGGTGCGGGGGCACGCCTGGGCTCCGGGCTATGTGGATTTACATTTATATTGCTCCTCAGACACAGGAGTGTGCGGTGTATCTCACAATCTCCCGCCACTTTCATCCTCGCCGCAGCCGCCGTACCACACTGTGCTTTGTTCTCGGCGTACGCTCGCAGACGACAGAACCTTCGCTGGAAGAGTCGTCCTCTGATTACTGACATGAGGCCCACGTACAAAGCCGGATAATAGAGGTGCAGAGAGCTGATCAGATCCCTCCAGGGATGTCACATGCCACGGAAACCAGTAGTCTGGACATGATCCCACAGCACCGTATATACTGGTTGTGCTGGGCTCCCAGTCCCCCTCACATGTAAGAAGCTGCAGTAAATATCTGACTCTATATATACTCTATGGGAAAGCTGGGCCTCGGAAGATTTGGCTGCCATTGCATCTCACACTGATCATTGGGAAATCAGCAGTGATACGTCTCCTGCAACACTGTGTCCTCCATTCAGAACCCCAGGGCCCCCACTGGCATCCTCCATTTAGGGCCCCCACTGGCATCCTCCATTTAGGGCCCCCATTGTGTCCTCCATTCAGAGCCCCAGGGCCTTAACTGGCATCCTCCATTCAGGGCCCCCACCGTGTCCTCCATTCAGAGCCCCAGGGCCCCCACTGGCATCCTCCATTCAGGGCCCCCACCGTGTCCTCCATTCAGAGCCCCAGGGCCTGCACTGGCATCCTCCATTCAGGGCCCCCACCATGTCCTCCATTCAGAGCCCCAGGACCTTAACTGGCATCCTCCATTCAGGGCCCCCAATGTGTCCTCCATTCAGAGCCCCAGGACCTTAACTGGCATCCTCCATTCAGGGCCCCCACTGGCATCCTCCATTCAGAGCCCCCACTGGCATCCTCCATTCAGAGCCCCAGGGCCCCCACTGGCATCCTCCATTCAGGGCCCCCACTGGCATCCTCCATTCAGGGCCCCCACTGTGTCCTTTATTCAGAGCCCCAGGGTCCCCCATTGGCATCCTCCATTCAGATCCCCAGAGCCCCCCTGGCGTCCAGCTTTCCCATTACTACTTTATAAGATACCTGGGGGGTCCTGATGTCCCTGACAGACATCTGGGACTGGGGGCACTAGACCCGCCAACATCTGAAACTGAAGGCACTGGACCTGCCCACGCCTGAGACCGGGGGCACCAGACCTGCCCACGCCTGAGACCGGGGGCACTAGACCCGCCAACATCTGAAACTAAAGGCACTGGACCTGCCCACGTCTGAGACCGGGGGCACCCGACCTGCCCACACCAATGAGACCGGGGGCACCCGACCTGCCCACGCCAATGAGACCGGGGGCACCAGACCTGCCCACGCAAATGAGACCGGGGGCACCAGACCTGCCCACGCAAATGAGACCGGGGGCACCAGACCTGCCCACGCAAATGAGACCGGGGGCACCAGACCTGCCCACGCCAATGAGACAGAGAGCACCAAGAGAGTGGCCTTTTAAGTAAGATCCAGTGCCACAAGAACCCCCATAACTTTGTAATCCCCAGTACTTGGTTCTCCTTGAGCAGGACTGGTCTCCAGATGTTGCACTATACAGGTCTCTGTGGGTTCCAGGTCCATGATGGCAAACCGTGGGTGTACAATCACCCTCATCATCCGCTGTTACTTTGTATCATATCCTTTCATTATTAAGTCGTTAATGTGACAATGTTTCTCTTCCAGATTCCCAGTCAGAGGATGACGCTTCCCCTATAAAACGGCCTCGACTACTAGACAGTGAGGAACGACCCGACAGCAACCGCCCCAAACAGAAGAGTCGACGCCGCTGCTTCCGCTGCCAAATAAAACTGGAGCTGGTACAACAGGAGTTGGGGTCTTGTCGCTGCGGTGAGTGGATCAAACAAGCCGAATGTCTCCCCCGCCCCCCCCCCCCCCAGCGATGATTGGGACTGTAGGACAAGGGGCTTATTATAGCACCGGCATTCATCAATGGCGGCTTCTCCTGTAGGTCGTGTATATCCTCGACCAGTGGCGGTGGGTCTTATCCCCATCAATCTCCATATGACAAGCATTGCAAAACAGTAGAAGCCATTATAAGCGTTTCTTTCAAGTTGTAAACTTGCTTTGGCCAAAGGGTCTATGCCCCTCTGCTGCGCACCTTGCTTTTTCATCTGGTCACCTCCAGAGCAGTATTCAGAATTCTGCTGATTTCCTGTTCAGCAGTTACTGAGATACAGAGACTAAAAATCAGTCTGCAGGCTGGTAATTTCAGTTTTCTTTGAATCCCATCATCTGACGGAGCATGTGTAGCTCTTATCTCTGAACTCCTGACCACATGAACTCTCGTTATAGCCCAGTTCATAATATACCGATAAGAATATGGCTTAAAGGGGTTGTCTGCTAGGATAGGTAATCAGTACGAGATCGGCGGGGGGGCCAACTGACGGAACGCCCGCCGATCAACAGTTTGAAGAGAACGCAGCGCTTGTGCAAGCGCTGACTTCTCTTCACAGTTTACCTGCTCGCCGTCGCAGCGATGTGATTACAGCCCCTCTGACCCCATTCAAGCTACAGAGCCGTCCTATTGAAGGTGAGAGGATGGGGCACCAATATATAAAAAAAGCGAACAAGCCCTTTAAGTGTTTAGGAGTTCAGGTGATCAGAGATTAGAGCTACACGTGAGCCGTCAGATGATGGTATTCAAAGGAAACGGAAACTGACAGCCTGCAAACAGACTGATTTTGAACCCCTGTTCTCAGAAACGGCTGAACATTTTTTTTAACCCCTGTTCTCAGAAACGGCTGAGCATTTTTTGAACCCCTGTTCTCAGAAACGGCTGAACATTTTTTGAACCCCTGTTCTCAGAAACGGCTGAACATTTTTTGAACCCCTGTTCTCAGAAACGGCTGAACATTTTTTGAACCCCTGTTCTCAGAAACGGCTGAACATTTTTAATAAAGACCAAGTGAAATTTTTATTTAATTTTTTTAACCTAAAATGAGTAAGATGCAATACTAAAAAGTGCTGCCTTTAACTGGATCCAAATGGTTCTAGAATTTTTACTGCAGCGGTGACTACAATGTAAGACACTATTAACTCTGTGTGGTGCAGATAAAGTTACTTTGTGTGGATACAATGTAACCGATGCGTTTTACAGCCCCTCCTCCCCCTCCCCAGCTGCTTTCCCCCCAGCCTCGTTTTCCAGGTCACTATTATTGCTCTTCTGCTTAGAAATTACCATAAAACATTAATCAGAAGGATTGTCCCCAAAGCTAAAAATTCTTTTAATGAGATAATCAAATTTCCATCATTAATTTGCTAATATGCAGTGGCCCTGAGACGTCAAGGAGCCCCAGGAACCCCCAGCATCTCTCCGTCATTACCGGAATATACACCTGGGACATCGGATCCGCGGTAACCATGACAACCATAGGGTCAGGGCATAAACTGCATCTGGTCTTCAACTCTTATTTGATGCACAGGAGTCGGGGTCAATTAAAGGAATTTTCCAGTTTTATGCAAAATCACTTTACAATGAGAACACCTGTAGCTTTTCCTCACCTTTTTCAAGATCTCTGCTTGCTGTTTGTGAATAGGATGAGACGGACTCTGACCTTCTCCTGCTCACATAGCTGAGGTTTTGCTACAGTTGTATCCTGCCTAGCAGTCTTCCGTGATCAGAACAAGCCTGAACTTGCACTGATACATTGTAACAAGAGACGTGCGCTGTCGTGAATAGCTTTGACTGATACATTGTAACAAACCCTTAGCTCTATGAGCAGGATTGGGTCATGATGGGCTTTTTCTTGCATTGCGTGCCGGTTGGATGTAGGGACTATGCAATGGGGCCCTGTGTGGTAGCCCAAAACAGGGCCCAAGGGGCCACAGAGGTTGGGGGGAGCGGCACTGCCCCAATTACAGGTTATTACGCTCCGGCAGGAAATCGCTTCTCATAAATAATTCTTAAGAGGCTTTGCTTTATAAATTGAACGTGTTGTGAGTTTGGCTCGGCCCCTCGGAGCCGGGAGCGGCGAGAACAGAAGATGTCACTTTCATTACTTTTTAATGAGGTGCCAATTAAAGCCAAAGAGAGCGCTCAGGAGAGACGAGGCCACCAGCCCCCCAATCTTTACACCTCCCGTTTTTTGTGCTCTGTCGTCCGTGAATCCCTGCCCCCGAGCCGCTATGTGGGGGGGGATTCATTAAATTACAATCCCATCTGCAGCGCACACAGACAAATTCCGCTCGGCTTTGATCTTCAAAAGAGCAATTTGTAGGATGAGTTGTGCGCGCCCGCACTTAGCCGAGCGGGGAGGTGAGAGGAATCGCTAATTGTTTAGGATCCTTGGTTCGTGCTGGCGCGCTGTGCCGTTAACCCCATCCTTCACTTCTCCAATGACGTGCCCCGAAAATCCCAGTGCTGGGACCTGCATCTAAGAATATGCCATGACTGGCCCTTTAAGAAATGATTACAGGGGTTTTATAAGATAAAGATCAGAAAGAGCGCCCCTCCTGTCTCTTGGCAGCGGCTGGTATTGCAGCTGATTCACCTGCATGGTCCTGAGCTGCAGTACTGCACTATGGACAAGAGAGGCGCCATCTCTGGCAGTAAGCTGGTCACCAGTCTCCCCAGCAGTTGCTGGGAGCCGCTTCCAGCCCGGATTTTCCCCGCTCCTGTCTCGATGACAGTATTGCTTTCCTTCTCGGCGAGCTGGAAGGTGACTTTAGACAGAGGAGCCGCCCACGAGCCGCGCACCGAAGACGTCCCGTAAATTGAAACTGGAAGAGAAAATGAAACCAGCAGAGTTAAGAGGCGGTTTGTTTGTAAAATCAGCGCAGAACAGATCAGTGAGAGTCTGGGTAATATCTCTGCCGCCTGGCCGGCTGCTGACAGACGTGACTGAACTGAGAACCGCTCCATCTGCACTGCCGCCACTGCCTGTGCAGGCGATGGCGGAAACTAAACAGCGGACGCCGTATACTGCACACAGCGGACGCCGTATACTGCACACAGCGGACGCCGTATACTGCACACAGCGGACGCCGTATACTGCACACAGCGGACGCCGTACACTGCACACAGCGGACGCCATATACTGCACACAGCGGACGATATATACTGCACACAGCGGACGCCGTATACTGCACACAGCGGACGCCGTATACTGCACACAGCGGACGCCATATACTGCACACAGCGGACGCCATATACTGCACACAGCGGACGCCGTATACTGCACACAGCGGACGCCATATACTGCACACAGCGGACGCCATATACTGCACACAGCGGACGCCGTATACTGCACACAGCGGACGCTATATACTGCACACAGCGGACGCTATATACTGCACACACTATATACTGCACACAGCGGACGCTGTATACTGCACACACTGTATACTGCACACAGCGGATGCTATATACTGCACACAGCGGACGCTATATACTGCACACACTGTATACTGCACACACTGTATACTGCACACAGCGGACGCTATATACTGCACACAGCGGACGCTATATACTGCACACAGCGGACGCTGTATACTGCACACAGCGGACGCTATATACTGCACACAGCGGACGCCGTATACTGCACACAGCGGACGCAATATACGGCACACACTATATACTGCACACAGCGGACGCTGTATACTGCACACACTGTATACTGCACACAGCGGACGCTATATACTGCACACAGCGGACGCTATATACTGCACACACTGTATACTGCACACACTGTATACTGCACACAGCGGACGCTATATACTGCACACAGCGGACGCTATATACTGCACACAGCGGACGCTGTATACTGCACACACTGTATACTGCACACACTGTATACTGCACACACTGTATACTGCACACAGCGGACGCTATATACTGCACACAGCGGACGCTATATACTGCACACAGCGGACGCTATATACTGCACACACTATATACTGCACACAGCGGACGCTGTATACTGCACACACTGTATACTGCACACAGCGGACGCTATATACTGCACACAGCGGACGCTATATACTGCACACACTGTATACTGCACACACTGTATACTGCACACAGCGGACGCTATATACTGCACACAGCGGACGCTATATACTGCACACAGCGGACGCTGTATACTGCACACACTGTATACTGCACACAGCGGACGCTATATACTGCACACAGCGGACGCTATATACTGCACACAGCGGACTACACTATATACTGCACACAGCGGACTACACTATATACTGCACACAGCGGACTACACTATATACTGCACACAGCGGACTACACTATATACTGCACACAGCGGACGCTGTATACTGCACACACTATATACTGCACACAGCGGACGCTATATACTGCACACAGCGGACGCTATATACTGCACACACTATATACTGCACACAGCGGACGCTATATACTGCACACACTATATACTGCACACAGCGGACGCTATATACTGCACACAGCGGACGCTATATACTGCACACACTGTATACTGCACACTATGTACAGCGGACACTATATACTGCACACAGCACACACTATATACAGCACACACAATATACTGCACACACTATATACAGCACACACTACTGCACACAGCAGACACTATATACTGCACACACTATATACTGCACACAGCAGACACTATATACTGCACTGCAGAACTTACATATACACTGTACACATTGGCAGACCTTACATACTGTATATACTGTAGACACTGGAGCCCATAACCCATATGCAGTAAACCCTATATTTATATACGAAGCACTCCGATTTGGATGCTATATACTCTATATAGTTCTTGCATCCTATAATTGCCCCATCATTAGTCCTTATGGACACATTAGGGCAACGCTCGGATGAGGGAATTCTCGGGGAGGATTACAAAATTAGGATTATATTCACTGACTCCATGATATTTCCTCTGATAGCAGTCAGTGACTTACCTCGTCCTTCCCTGTGGACATCTTTTTCCAGGTTCTGCTTTTGTACCCCATTCTCCCCCTATTTTGCCACTGACCCGACACTTGCCCAATGACTCCTACCACCCTGAGAGCCCCCGAGGAGTCCCACCATTGCACACGCCATTAGTGCATCCGTCCGAGTGAACAAGACTGCGGGCACTTAAGGCTCAGGAGGGAGTCGCAGGAGTGGACAAGACGCTGAGAACTCATTGGACTCAGGAGGGAGTCACAGGAGTGGACAAGACGCTGCGAACACTTAGGGCTCAGGAGGGAGTCACAGGAGTGGACAAGACGCTGCGAACACTTAGGGCTCAGGAGGGAGTCACAGGAGTGGACAGGACCCTGGGGATGCATAGGGCTCAGGGGGGAGTCACAGGAGTGGACAAGACCCTGAGGAAGTATAGGGCTCAGGAGGGAGTCACAGGAGTGGACGGGACCCTGAGGACGCATAGGGCTCAGGAGGGAGTCACAGGCGTGGACAGGACCCTGAGGATGCATAGGACTCAGGAGGGAGTCACAGGCGTGGACAGGACCCTGAGGATGCATAGGGCTCAGGAGGGAGTCACAGGAGTGGATAGGACCCTGAGGAAGCATAGGGCTCAGGAGGGAGTCACAGGAGTGGACAAGACGCTGCGAACACTTAGGGCTCAGGAGGGAGTCACAGGAGTGGACAGGACCCTGGGGATGCATAGGGCTCAGGGGGGAGTCACAGGAGTGGACAAGACCCTGAGGAAGTATAGGGCTCAGGAGGGAGTCACAGGAGTGGACGGGACCCTGAGGACGCATAGGGCTCAGGAGGGAGTCACAGGAGTGGATAGGACCCTGAGGAAGCATAGGGCTCAGGAGGGAGTCACAGGAGTGGACGGGACCCGGAGGACGCATAGGGCTCAGGTGTGGACAGGACACTGTGGACACAAAGGGTTTAGGAGGGAGTCACATGAGTGGACAAGACGCTGCGAACACTTAGGGCTCAGGAGGGAGTCACAGGAGTGGACAAGACCCTGAGGAAGCATAGGGCTCAGGAGGGAGTCGCAGGAGTGGACGGGACCCTGAGAATGCATAGGGCTCAGGAGGGAGTCACAGGAGTGGATAGGACCCTGAGGAAGCATAGGGCTCAGGAGGGAGTCACAGGATTGGACGGGACCCTGAGGACGCATAGGGCTCAGGTGTGGACAGGACACTGTGGACACAAAGGGTTTAGGAGGGAGTCACAGGAGTGGACAGGACACTGTGGACACAAAGGGCTCAGGAGGGAGTCACAGGAGTGGACAGTACCCTAAGCACACAAAGGGCTCAGGAGGGAGTCACAGGAGTGAACAGGACACTGTGAGCACTTAGGGCTCAGGAGGGAGTCACAGGAGTGGACAGGACCCTGAGGACACATAGGGCTCAGGAGGGACTCACAGGAGTGGACAGGACCCTGAGGACGCACAGGGCTCAGGAGGGAGTCACAGTAGTGGACAGGATCCTGAGAACTCATAGGGCTCAGGAGGGAGTCACAGGAGTGGACAGGACCCTGAGGACGCATAGGGCTCAGGAGGGAGTCACAGGAGTGTACAGGACCCTGATGACTCATAGGGCTCAGGAGGGAGTCACAGGAGTAAACAGGACCCTGAGGACGCATAGGGCTCAGGAGGCAGTCACAGTAGTGGACAGGATCCTGAGAACTCATAGGACTCAGGAGGGAGTCACAGGAGTGGACAGGACCCTGAGGATGCATAGGGCTCAGGAGGGAGTCACAGGAGTGGACAGGACCCTGAGGATGCATAGGGCTCAGGAGGGAGTCACAGGAGTGGACAGGACCCTGAAGACGCATAGGGCTTAGGAGGGAGTCACAGGAGTGGACAGGACCCTGAGGACGCATAGGGCTCAGGAGGGAGTCACAGGAGTGGACAGGACCCTGAGGATGCATAGGGCTCAGGAGGGAGTCACAGGAGTGGACAGGACCCTGAGGACGCATAGGGCTCAGGAGGGAGTCACAGGAGTGGACAGGACCCGGATGACTCATAGGGCTCAGGAGGGAGTCACAGGAGTGGACAGGACCCTGAGGATGCATAGGGCTCAGGAGGGAGTCACAGGAGTGGACAGGATCCTGAGAACTCATTGGACTCAGGAGGGAGTCACAGGAGTAGACATGATCCTGAGAACTCATAGGACTCAGGAGGGAGTCACAGGAGTGGACAGGACCCTGAGGACGCATAGGGCTCAGGAGGGAGTCACAGGAGTGGACAGGACCCTGAGGACGCATAGGGCTCAGGAGGGAGTCACAGGAGTGGACAGGACCCTGAGGATGCATAGGGCTCAGGAGGGAGTCACAGGAGTGGACAGGATCCTGAGAACTCATTGGACTCAGGAGGGAGTCACAGGAGTAGACATGATCCTGAGAACTCATAGGACTCAGGAGGGAGTCACAGGAGTGGACAGGACCCTGAGGACGCATAGGGCTCAGGAGGGAGTCACAGGAGTGGACAGGACCCTGAGGACGCATAGGGCTCAGGAGGGAGTCACAGGAGTGGACAGGACCCTGAGGACGCATAGGGCCCAGGATTTTGTCGCACGCCCCGGGCCAGGTCACTGTATGCCCAGATATAGACCCTGTTCAGACCGGGCCATGTTGCTGCTCACATGTATGTGACAGAATCTTGGCGTGTACATGTCACAGCAGTTCTTGTGTATGCAGAGCGCTATCCCCCAGCCGCTGTTAACATCCTGACATTTTGTGCGCGGGGACGGCGAGCGGTATAACGTATCCTGCATTTCATTACCAGGTGCAGAAACTCATTTTCATTCTTGCAGAAAAACATGTCAGAAATTGGAAACCGGCGAAACCTTGTAAATCTGAGAAGCTGAGAAATCGTCTAATTTACCCAGAGCTGCAATCACTGGCGGCAGAGCGAGGAAACGGGGAAGGTGTAGTCAGATATTCTGCATACAAGAGCCCGGGCCCCTCCAAATATAACGGCACCGGTCCTGCAACACACAGCTATTACTGCTGACAACCTGCCCTGTATATCATGTCTGAGAGGTTGTCACAGCCCCGCCCCCTGCTGATGACATCACTGATATAATGGCGGCCACATCAGAGGGCCCCTCCCTGCATATACTTCATCTGTGTCCTGAAAAGCTGGGTGACGAGCAGTATGGCCCCTGTCTCACGTATTCCTAGTTATGGGGATGGGGGTTGGAATAGCAGCCAGGTCTGCACCAGTGGTTTGTTTGATCCAGCCTAGAATGGCTGCTGGGAGTAGTGGTCTGTGGCAACAAAATTGTTTCGAACCAATGCAATTGATGGCATGTGGTCTAGATTTTGGTGGATTCTTATGTATGTGGTGTCACACAGCCACGTCTCTCATAACTGGAATTACCTGATGCAGTTTTCACGCGTTTTGAGTCACTTTCTGAACCATCAGCCAGAACATGTCGTCAGCTGTCTTACTTCAATACCAGGAAATGAGGAGTGCTGCTACTTTTTCATGGGGTGGCTTGAAACGCATTATACAACTATGATGTGTTTCGAGTCAGCGGTCATACATCAGCAAATGCTATATGCTCTGCATTTCCTTTGGGGGGGGATTCGGCTGACTAGAATTGCATGATGCAACTTTCACGCGTTTCAAACCACGAGTTCTCAAACTCCTGCTTGAACAGTGAACTTGGTGTCAACTTGCATACTCCAGTAGTAAGAAATATTAAATGCTGCTGCATTTTACATGGGGCAGAGGAATGACATGATTAGAATTTTGTGATGCAACTTTCATGCGTTTCGAGTCAATATTTGTAAAACACCTTCCTGAGCGGGAACGTGGTGCCAGCTGTCATACTCCGATAGCATGAAATGATAAATGCTGCTACATTTCCATGGGGGAGATGCGGGTGACTTGAAATGCGTGATGAAACCTTAATGCGTTTCGAGTCACCGATTCCCAAACATCAGCCAGAATGGAGAGCATTGTGTCAGCTGTCATACTCTGGCGGAAGGAAATGTCTGCTACATTTGCCATGGGGCAAGGGGGTTTGCATGATGTAATGCATTTCAAGTCGCTAATTCCAAAATATGGAGAATGATTTTATCAGCTGGTATACTCCAATAGAAGGAAATGGTATACGTCTGCATTTCCGAGTGGGGATTCAGGTGACTACAATGGCATGGTACAGCTTTCACGCGTTTCAAGTCACTAATTCATCTGCCTGAATGTCAAACACGGTGTCGGCTGTCATACTCCAAAAACAGGAGCGGAGGCTGCTACATTTCCACAAGGGGGTTATTTGCACGACTGGAATTGCTTCATGCAACTGTAATGCATTTCGAGTCCCTAATTACCAAATATCAGCATGAATGAAGAACGTAGCCTCCTCTCTCATACTACAACAAAAGGACATTACTGCTACATTTTCCACAGGAGGGACTTGCACTGCGTGAATCGCATGATGCAACTTTAACGCGTTTTGAGTCGCTGATTCCCAAACATCAGCCGGAATGGAGAGTATTGTCAGCTATCATACTGTGGTGGAAGTAAATGTCTGCTACATTTTCCATGGGGGGGAAGAAGGATTTGAAAGACTTGAATTGCATGATGCAACGCGTTTCGTATCACTAATTCCCAAATATCCGCCTGAATGGAGAACATAGGCTCAGCTGCCATTTTCCAATGGAAGGACATGTTTGCTGCTGCATCTTTGAAGTTTGTGGGGGTGCAGGTTGCTTTAACTTGAATCCTGTGATTCCTGTAGTCGCTCTACTTCCCAGTTGCATAAGTGTTCACACATTTTGATTCGTGCTATTTTTGCATTGCGACAGACATGTACTCTTCTTTCCTGTACAGCTGCGCAGAGCGTTTCATAGAGAGCGGCGTTCGGAGGCGCCGAGGGATTTCCTGGCGCGTTCTGGACGATCAGTATATAACAATTTGTCATATAACGTTACAAGATTATGAAGAGGTTGATGAGCGTCCACCTGTGTGTTATATCGTCCTACCAGCCGCATATATCACCCGTCGGTTCACCTACCCCTCCGCGCTCTTATCTGGCAGCCGCTCGGCCGTGTATTTTTTATTTTTCTTGGCAGTTGAGTCTCATAAAAGTGAAATATGTAAATGCCGTTTTCTCTTTCTCCGCCAAGATTTTATTAACCGTTTCTTCATGCTATTGCATTTTTTATTTATTTTTTGGCTGGGAATGTGTGTGGGGAAGGGGGGGAATATTTCAAAAATTCTACATTGGGGGTCACAGATCTGTTTTGTATCTCCCCTTCTTGCAGGTTACGTCTTCTGTATGTTACACCGTCTCCCAGAGCAGCACGATTGCACGTTCGACCACATGGGCCGCGGACGCGAAGAGGCCATCCTGAAAATGGTGAAGCTAGACCGCAAAGTGGGCAGGTCCTGCCAGCGTATCGGCGAGGGCTGCTCCTGAGTGCCACCAACCTCCTACAACCAAATGCTGTTTCTATTAGTTCACTAATGTTAGCCTTATTTAGGACAATGTCAAGCAGGCTCTCACTACTGAGCAAGTCACAGACTACAGCCAATCAGGTTCCTTCTGTTTTTCGTTTTTTTTTCCGAGAACCGCGCAGGTACTTTATCTAGACGACGTTGGCAGTCGCCGTCGTCCATGATGAAAGCTCCAGGAACTTATTTAATCTATAATTGTGTTCATTTATTTTTGTTTCACTGATTTAAGTAATAATGATAATAATAATTGTTTTTGTCTTTCTCTTCCAACCCCGTTCCCCGGTCGGACCATCTCACCATCGTCTCACTCATTGTTTTGATGTTAGCCCATAATAAGCATCGATTATCAATAAAAAAGTTGGGTTCGTCCAAAGTCACTCGACCTCGCTAGTGAAGGTCCCAGTGGTCACTCTTGTCCTGTGTCTGAGTGTTATATTAAAAGCATCAGGGATTTCACTGGGCCAGGGGGTCACCCCTTACCTCCCCCAGTCAGGTTTGTTACTCATCGGCCAAGACGGTCAGCAGTTGTCATCATCTCAATGCACTTTTCATTCGAGAAATCAATCCGGGGGGGGGGGGGGGGGGTCACCGATTATACCTCACCCAATATTACCAGAGTGACTTAGATTTACCTGATTGGCTTTTGTTTGCTATTTGCCAAGTGACGGTCTTTCTGGTCAGATAAGGCTAGTTCACAGCACACTTGCCATGGCTGCAGCCTACAGACCCACTTTCTGTAGCTATATATATATATATATATACTTGGGATAGGGAAGGGTTAAATGAAATATTTTGTAGCAAACAGAACTCGGTAACTGTGCTGAGGAACAACCGCAAAGACAAATTTTTGTGTGTAAAAAAAAAAGGGGGCTCCTCATCCTTGATTCTATGCAGCCAAAGGGATGGGAGATCCTCATGGGCAGGGTCAGAAAAAAAAAACTTGCCCTCAATGAGGAAATTATGGTTGTGGAGAACTGTAAGGTAGATATGTTTAGGTTTTCTCAGGCCTTAGTTAAAGTCTAAAAACTTTATAGGGTGCACACATGTCTCCTTAAGGTCATTCATGTCTTAAAGGCTTAGATGGAGATCCTCCATACCTTCAAGGGTCAGCTAATAATAGCATATATATGTATTTTGGACTTAGGGTTTCTCAGGCCTTAGTTGAGGTCTGAGATCTTCAAGAACTGTATAGCATGCCCACATGCCTCCTTAAGGTCATTTACAGGCTCAACTCTCTCTAGATCTTTAGGATCAGTTTCAAGAAACCTTGAACTTGAGTTGGAGGTATAAGAAATGGGGGAACCCAAGCATATCCAAGAGATGGAATACCAAGTTGGATGTTGTAGGGTTTCTTTGCCTCAGTTAAGGTCTAAGATCTTCAAGAACTATGTAGTAAGCACACATGTCTCTTAAGCTGTAAGGCTTGATTCTAGATGTATGAGGACAGTTCCCAGAAACCTTGCTGTTGGGTAAGAGGTTTGATAAACGGGGGGCGGGTGGCAAACTAAAGAATGGAGTGAAACTTGGATATTGTAAGGTTTCTGGGCTTTACTTGAGGTCTGAGACCTTCTAGAACTATATAAAATACTCACATTCCTCCTTGAGGCCAATTGCTTTTGTTTTAAAGGCTCAGATGAACATTCTTAAAACCTTCAAGAGCTGGTTTATTAAAAAACATAATAAAAAAATAAAAAAAACTGTCCCCTAATGAAAAAATAGACAATTTGGGGTGGGGGACTCAAATAAGCCCAAGGGATAGAATGCCAAATTGGACATTGTAGGGTTTGACAGCATTATATGAGGTCTAAGACCTTCAGGAACTATATAGCGTGCTTATGTGCCTCTTTGAGGTAATTTAGGGCTCAACTGTCCTCACATCTGCAAAGGCAGTTCAATAAAACCTTGCTCTTGAGTAGAACGTATCAGAAATAGGGGAATCTCAAGCAAATTCAAAGGATGGAATGCCAGTTGGACATTGTAAGGTTTCTCAGCCTTAGTTAAGGTCGAAGATCTTCGAGAACTATATAGCATGCTCTTATGCCTCCTTAAATTCTTCACGTGTTTGTGGGCTTGTTAATATAAAGAAACGAATGACCCCTAATGAGAAAAGTAGAGACAATGGGGGAAACCCAAGCAAGCCCAAACAATAGAATGACAACTTGGCCATGCATAGGGTTTCTCAGGTCTTAGTTTCCAAAACGATATAGCATTTTCACATGCATCTATAATAATAATAAACTTTATATTAGCGCCACCATATTCCGCAGCTCTTTAAGGTCCCTTGCTTCCGTCTTAAAGGCTAAGATAGACACTTTTCAAGTCTTTGTGGGTTGGTTAATAAAAATAAATTGTCACGTAATGAGAAAGGTAGACAGTGGGGTGAAACCAAGCAAGCCCAAAAGATGGAATGCTAAATTGGACATTCATAGGATTTCTCAGACCTTAGTTGAAGTCTAAGACCTTCAAGAACTATATTTGGTATTCACATGCCTCCTTAAGGCTACTTGCTTCCGTCTTAAATGCTCTCAGGCCCAAGGGAGGATTAGAGAGGTGCCAAGCAAATGTATACAGTTTTTCAGGTCTTAAGACCTTCAAGAACCATATTGTGTTCACATGTCTACTTGACAACATGTTTCTGTCTTTAAAGGCTCGGATGAACTCTTTCCAGGTCTTCTACTGTTTCTTACCAGGTTCCTCGTAAACTACAACTGCACTTTAAACCAGTAGAAATTCAGTTTTATCTTGACTTTGTATTCCAATCACCTCAATATTAAGAGCTGATGACTGTTTGGTAGCTCGCTCATCCACAGTGTTTGCCTTGACCTATCAGGTCCCTTGGCACTTATGCACATCTAATCTATACTTATGATATGAATGGAAACATTTGAGCATGAAGCATCTCGTGATATGTCCTGCAGGTGTTGACCCCATCCTGTGACCCATCGTTTATATCTGGACCCCCTAGATGAAGCCCACTCTCTACTCCCAGTTGTGTTTTTGTCACAGACATGATTAGTAGCCTCTCGTTTCTTTTAGGAACCGAACTTCTCTCAACAGTGAAGGAAGATCATTGGATCTTCTTTGATGGTTCATCTTTCAAAAGACCACTATGTCCCACCACACTCACCAGCAGATGATGCAGTAGTCACTTCTGTACATGACCTCATTTCTGTTTTATAGTTAAGTTTTGGGATTTTTATATTGGTATCTCCCAGCCCCATTCCTCCTGAACGAGAAGAGAAAGGTCCTCACCCCAGGATTCTGACCAGAGCAGACTACCATGAACATTGTGTTGCCTCATGGCAGTAGATCACTGGGTTTCTTCCACTGCAGTGTCTGTTCTGTGAAGTTTGTTAAATGTAAGGAAAAGTTTTAATTTCTTGTATCCTAAAAAAAAAAAAGGAAAAAATCTTATTTAACCTTTCTTTGTGTTCTAGATTCACTTACCACATGTAGCCTAGGATGGTTTTAGTTTAACATTGTAAAAAAAAATTCTGGTAACTTTATTCCTATTTTTCCCTTCCTGCTGAAAGAAAAAAATTAAATGGTTGAAATAAAAAAAAAATTGACTCCGCTCGTGTATCTGTTGCCGGTAAAAGTTTAGGGCTTGTACCTGTTTTTTTTTTCCAGTTCTTATATTGTAGCCTGCAGTGTAAAGCATGGTGAGAGTGAAAAGTTACTTTGTAACGTGTTTTTGTTTTTTTCAACAGTTACTCTGGATGCAGTCTGCAATGTAGAGTATGGTGTCCTTGTTGCATCACGTGATATTAACATGCAAATATACCTAGACTCTGCAAACTGCAACTCCTTACCTGTTGCGAAACTAAAACTCCTAGCATGCTGCTCTCTGGGCATGATGGGAGTTGTAGTTTTACCTTGGGAAAAGCCACAGCTTGGGGAACAATATATATGAAAGATATATGAAAATTATTAATATCATAGAACAGGAGTGAATTCTAGTACAAATCTACACGTGGGGCAGCCATACTTGAAACCCCCATTCTTTACACTGAAGGCCATATCAATAGAACCGGAAAAGGATACAACCAAAACACAAGATGGTTTATTCCAGTTTATTCCAGCCCGCCACCCTCTCCCCCCAGCCCCGCTGCTGCTGTAGTGCTGGTCGGACTGATGAGTCAGTCCATACAGATAATATAAGGTGATTTCCGTGGATGATCCGGGCAGGAATTCTGTTCCAGACGCAATCCAAGCCCCGTAATATCCACTCAGGATTTCCCTTCCATAAGACACAAAGTCCTCCGACCTGAAGGGACGAAAGAAGAAACCTGAACATGATTTATTACGGCAAGAATCCAACTGAGGCCGAAAATGCTGATCCAGAAATCACCGCACTGCTAATTATCTCCGCAGCGATCACATTGTGTAATGTAAGAATATCCACTGCGCAGGTGACATCATTCTGCAGCCCGTAAACTGTACCGCAATAACAGAACCTGCACTGGGAAACATTCGAATAATGCCACATAGTGTATCATACTGGATGCATACCACCCATAGACCGCAACCAAGTAAATATCCATACGAGGCAGTATTATAGCAGTTACACTCTTGAACAAAAGAGCAGCATTATAGTAGTTATATTCTTGTACATAGGAGCAGTATTATAGTAGTTATATTCTTGTATATAGGAGGCAGTATTATAGTAGTTATATTCTGGTACATAGGAGGCAGTATTATAGTAGTTATATTCCTGTACATAGGAGCAGTAATATAGTAGTTATATTCTTGTACATAGGGGCAGTATTATAGTAGTTATATTCTTGTATATAGGAGGCAGTATTATAGTAGTTATATTCTTGTACATAGAAGCAGCATTATAGTAGTTATATTCTTGTACATAGGAGCAGTATTATAGTAGTTATATTCTTGTACATAGGGGCAGTATTATAGTAGTTATATTCTTGTATATAGGAGCAGTAATATAGTAGTTATATTCTTGTACATAGAAGCAGTATTATAGTAGTTATATTCTTGTACATAGGAGCAGTATTATAGTAGTTATATTCCTGTACATAGGAGCAGTATTATAGTAGTTATATTCTTGTATATAGGAGCAGTAATATAGTAGTTATATTCTTGTACATAGGAGCAGTATTATAGTAGTTATATTCTTGTACATAGGAGGCAGTATTATAGTAGTTATATTCTTGTACATAGAAGCAGTATTATAGTAGTTATATTCTTGTATATAGGAGCAGTAATATAGTAGTTATATTCTTGTACATAGGAGGCAGTATTATAGTAGATATATTCTTGTACATAGGAGCAGTATTATAGTAGTTATATTCTTGTACATAGGGGGCAGTATTATAGAAGTTATATTCTTGTACATAGGAGCAGTATTATAGTAGTTATATTCTTGTACATAGGAGCAGTATTATAGTAGTTATATTCTTGTACATAGGAGCAGTATTATAGTAGTTATATTCTTGTACATAGGAGCAGTATTATAGTAGTTATATTCTTGTACATAGGAGCAGTATTATAGTAGTTATATTCTTGTACATAGGAGCAGTATTATAGTAGTTATATTCTTGTACATAGGAGCAGTATTATAGTAGTTATATTCTTGCACATAGGAGCAGTATTATAGTAGTTATATTCTTGTACATAGGAGCAGTATTATAGTAGTTATATTCTTGTACATAGGAGCAGTATTATAGTAGTTATATTCTTGTACATAGGAGCAGTATTATAGTAGTTATAGTCTTGTACATAGGAGCAGTATTATAGTAGTTATATTCTTGCACATAGGAGCAGTATTATAGTAGTTATAGTCTTGTACATAGGAGCAGTATTATACACTGTGTGCAGAATTATTAGGCAAATGAGTATTTTGACCACATCATCCTCTTTATGCATGTTGTCTTACTCCAAGCTGTATAGGCTCGAAAGCCTACTACCAATTAAGCATATTAGGTGATGTGCATCTCTGTAATGAGAAGGGGTGTGGTCTAATGACATCAACACCCTATATCAGGTGTGCATAATTATTAGGCAACTTCCTTTCCTTTGGCAAAATGGGTCAAAAGAAGGACTTGACAGGCTCAGAAAAGTCAAAAATAGTGAGATATCTTGCAGAGGGATGCAGCACTCTTAAAATTGCAAAGCTTCTGAAGCGTGATCATCGAACAATCAAGCGTTTCATTCAAAATAGTCAACAGGGTCGCAAGAAGCGTGTGGAAAAACCAAGGCGCAAAACAACTGCCCATGAACTGAGAAAAGTCAAGCGTACAGCTGCCAGGATGCCACTTGCCACCAGTTTGGCCATATTTCAGAGCTGCAACATCACTGGAGTGCCCAAAAGCACAAGGTGTGCAATACTCAGAGACATGGCCAAGGTAAGAAAGGCTGAAAGACGACCACCACTGAACAAGACACACAAGCTGAAACGTCAAGACTGGGCCAAGAAATATCTCAAGACAGATTTTTCTAAGCTTTTATGGACTGATGAAATCAGAGTGAGTCTTGATGGGCCAGATGGATGGGCCCGTGGCTGGATTGGTAAAGGGCAGAGAGCTCCAGTCCGACTCAGACGCCAGCAAGGTGGAGGTGGAGTACTGGTTTGGGCTGGTATCATCAAAGATGAGCTTGTGGGGCCTTTTTGGGTTGAGGATGGAGTCAAGCTCAACTCCCAGTCCTACTGCCAGTTTCTGGAAGACACCTTCTTCAAGCAGTGGTACAGGAAGAAGTCTGCATCCTTCAAGAAAAACATGATTTCCATGCAGGACAATGCTCCATCACACGCGTCCAAGTACTCCACAGCGTGGCTGGCAAGAAAGGGTATAAAAGAAGAAAATCTAATGACATGGCCTCCTTGTTCACCTGATCTGAACCCCATTGAGAACCTGTGGTCCATCATCAAATGTGAGATTTACAAGGAGGGAAAACAGTACACCTCTCTGAACAGTGTCTGGGAGGCTGTGGTTGCTGCTGCACGCAATGCTGATGGTGAACAGATCAAAACACTGACAGAATCCATGGATGGCAGGCTCTTGAGTGTCCTTGCAAAGAAAGGTGGCTATATTGGTCACTGATTAGTTTTTGTTTTGTTTTTGAATGTCAGAAATGTATATTTGTGAATGTTGAGATGTTATATTGGTTTCACTGGTAAAAATAAATAATTGAAATGGGTATATATTTGTCTTTTGTTAAGTTGCCTAATAATTATGCACAGTAATAGTCACCTGCACACACAGATATCCCCCTAAAATAGCTAAAACTAAAAACAAACTAAAAACTACTTCCAAAAATATTCAGCTTTGATATTAATGAGTTTTTTGGGTTCATTGAGAACATGGTTGTTGTTCAATAATAAAATTAATCCTCAAAAATACAACTTGCCTAATAATTCTGCACTCCCTGTAGTAGTTATATTCTTGTACATAGAAGCAGTATTATAGTAGTTATATTATTGTACATAGGAGGCAGTATTATAGTAGTTATATTCTTGTACATAGGAGCAGTATTATAGTAGTTATATTCCTGTACATAAGAGCAGTATTATAGTAGTTATATTCTTGTACATAGGAGGCAGTATTATAGTAGTTATATTCTTGTACATAGGAGGCAGTATTATAGTAGTTATATTCTTGTACATAGGAGGCAGAATTATAGTAGTTATATTCTTGTACATAGGAGACAGTATTATAGTAGTTATATTCTTGTACATAGGAGGCAGTATTATAGTAGTTATATTCTTGCACATAGGAGCAGTATTATAGTAGTTATATTCTTGTACATAGGAGGGAGTATTATAGTAGTTATATTCTTGTACATAGGAGCAGTATTATAGTAGTTATATTCTTGTACATAGAAGTAGTATTATAGTAGTTATATTCCTGTACATAGGAGGCAGTATTATAGTAGTTATATTCTTGTACTTAGGAGCAGTATTATAGTAGTTATATTCTTGTACATAGGAGGCAGTATTATAGTAGTTATATTCTTGCACATAGGAGCAGTATTATAGTAGTTATATTCTTGCACATAGGAGCAGTATTATAGTAGTTATATTCTAGTATATAGGAGGAAGTATTATAGTAGTTATATTCTTGTACATAGGAGGCAGTATTATAGTAGTTATATTCTTGTACATAGGAGCAGTATTACAGTAGTTATATTCTTGTACATAGAAGCAGTATTATAGTAGTTATATTCTTGTACATAGGAGCAGTATTATAGTAGTTATATTCTTGTACATAGGAGGCAGTATTATAGTAGTTATATTCTTGTACATAGGAACAGTATTATAGTAGTTATATTCTTGTACATAGGAGCAGTATTATAGTAGTTATATTCTTATACATAGGAGGCAGTATTATAGTAGTTATATTCTTGTACATAGGAGCAGTATTATAGTAGTTATATTCTTGTACATAGGAGGCAGTATTATAGTAGTTATATTCTTATACATAGGAGGCAGTATTATAGTAGTTATATTCTTGTACATAGGAGCAGTATTATAGTAGTTATATTCTTGTACATAGGAGCAGTATTATAGTAGTTATATTCTTGTACATAGGAGGCAGTATTATAGTAGTTATATTCTTGTACATAGGAGCAGTATTATAGTAGTTATATTCCTGTACATAGGAGCAATATTATAGCAGTTATATTCTTGTACATAGGAGCAGTATTATAGTAGTTATATTCCTGTACATAGGAGCAGTATTATAGTAGTTATATTCCTGTATATAGGAGGCAGTATTATAGTAGTTATATTCTTGTACATAGGAGGCAGTATAATAGTAGTTATATTCTTGTACATAGGAGCAGTATTATAGTAGTTATATTCTAGTACATAGGAGGCAGTATTATAGTAGTTATATTCTAGTATATAGGAGGGAGTATTATAGTAGTTATATTCCTGTACATAGGAGCAGTATTATAGTAGTTATATTCCTGTATATAGGAGGCAGTATTATAGTAGTTATATTCTTGTACATAGGAGCAGTATTATAGTAGTTATATTCTTGTATATAGGAGGCAGTATTATAGTAGTTATATTCTTGTACATAGGAGGCAGTATAATAGTAGTTATATTCTTGTACATAGGAGCAGTATTATAGTAGTTATATTCTTGTATATAGGAGGCAGTATTATAGTAGTTATATTCTTGTACATAGGAGGCAGTATAATAGTAGTTATATTCTTGTACATAGGAGCAGTATTATAGTAGTTATATTCTTGTACATAGTAGGCAGTATTATAGTAGTTATATTCTTGTACATAGGAGCAGTATTATAGTAGTTATATTCTTGTACATAGGAGCAGTATTATAGTAGTTATATTCTTGTACATAGGAGCAGTATTATAGTAGTTATATTCTTGTACATAGGAGCAGTATTATAGTAGTTATATTCTTGTACATAGTAGGCAGTATTATAGTAGTTATATTCTTGTACATAGGAGCAGTATTATAGTAGTTATATTATTGTACATAGGAGCAGTATTATAGTAGTTATATTCTTGTACATAGGAGCAGTATTATAGTAGTTATATTATTGTTCTTAGGAGCAGAATTACAGTAGTAGTATCCTTGCGTATGGGGGCCATAGTATAGTAGCTATATCTCCATAGGGCGGATTAGTATTTAGAATATGGATCTGATCAGGACGGACTATGTCCCTATGTGCCTGGTGTAGCGCAGTTGTATTGATGTGCAGCTTTATCCGAGGATAAGGGAGCAGCATCCTATTATAAATCTTTTGCTCAGGAGAGAGTCTGCACTAAATCTGCAGAAAGTATTTCCACCAGAAGACATAACAGATGAATGCATCTTTCTCCAGTAATTACTCCTCCTGTCGCGCTGCTCATTTAACACTTGCTGCATTCATTTTCTCCATTCTTATTTCATCTCATAGTGAGGGAACAAATCAACTCGGAGCCGTTGTCACCGATTATCTGAAATATTGGGTTTAGGGTTTATCTTGTAATTAGTTTTTAAGGGGAAAAATGGAGAACTGATTGATGGATTTATTTATATAACATGAGATCGGCGCTCAGTGTCTGCAATATCAATGTTTATCTGAACTTGTCATTTTCTGCCTCTCCCCTCCCCCGCCCTATCATAGATTTATCTAAATTGAGCCAAATCTATGTGTGTTTTCACTTTGCAGAGCTGCAGGCTCATCGATCCAGGCAGCGATCACTTTGAACTAAGCCAGATTATTAAAAATGCATCAGTTCCCAAAGAGATGCAGTGTAACTACAGACAATCAATGTGCATTTAATCAAGTGGGGGTCGGGAGGCGGCACGAGCCGTTTATTCACAGACTGATGGGGATGAGGCAGGAGGAATAGGACAGGGAGGATCAGCCCCGAAAACCATGGCAGCTCCTGTCACTGGAGGTGCAGTACCGGACACACCCTACAGACTGCTGTGGCGCTGTTTCTGGAAGAAATCAGCCATGTTTTTCTAATCCCAGACAACCTCTTAAAGGCTTGGGCCACATGGCATGTATATTGCAGCATTACGAAAGTGAATAGGAGCCCATTGCTAAACCCAACATTTGCAAAAATCCCAAACTGCTAGATTTTTTTTGCATTTGTCAATTAACTTAATCCCAATCAATTTTGTTAAGTTGCTTTGTACAGTATTACTGCCGACAACCTGCCTGTATATTATGTCTGAGAGGTAGTCACAGCCCCGCCCCCTGCTGATGACATCACTGATATAATGACATGTGATCAGACATGAGATCACACACCTTATACTACAGGAACATCTATTACTGCTGACAACCTGCCTGTATATCCTGTCTGAGAGGTAGTCACAGCCCCGCCCCCTGCTGATGACATCACTGATATGATGACATGTGATCAGACATGAGATCACACACCTTATACTACAGGAACATCTATTACTGCTGACAACCTGCCTGTATATCCTGTCTGAGAGGTAGTCACAGCCCCGCCCCCTGCTGATGACATCACTGATATAATGACATGTGATCAGACATGAGATCACACACCTTATACTACAGGAACATCTATTACTGCTGACAACCTGCCTGTATATCCTGTCTGAGAGGTAGTCATAGCCCCGCCCCCTGCTGATGACATCACTGATATAATGACATCACTGATATAATGACATGTGATCAGACATGAGATCACACACCTTATACTACAGGAACATCTATTACTGCTGACAACCTGCCTGTATATCCTGTCTGAGAGGTAGTCACAGCCCCGCCCCCTGCTGATGACATCACTGATATAATGACATGTGATCAGACATGAGATCACACACCTTATACTACAGGAACATCTATTACTGCTGACAACCTGCCTGTATATCCTGTCTGAGAGGTAGTCACAGCCCCGCCCCCTGCTGATGACATCACTGATATAATGACATGTGATCAGACATGAGATCACACACCTTATACTACAGGAACATCTATTACTGCTGACAACCTGCCTGTATATCCTGTCTGAGAGGTAGTCACAGCCCCGCCCCCTGCTGATGACATCACTGATATAATGACATGAGATCAGACATGAGATCCACACCTTATACTACAGGAACATCTATTACTGCTGACAACCTGCCTGTATATCCTGTCTGAGAGGTAGTCACAGCCCCGCCCCCTGTTACATCACTGAATAGTACACAATCTCTTCTCTGATGTGTCTCCTTGGTTGCACGGTGTCGCACTTTTGCAGTAGACGGGACATATATTTGTCCTTGTAATTTGACATCTTCCTGTTTTATCGCCCCATTAAACCAGGACGGGCGATTCCTCGAGATGCCGGGTTCTGTTTCCTTCACCCTTCGTCCTTTTTTTATTATTTTCCAATGAATGTAATAATCATAAAAGGGCAGAATATCGATATCTGTGTTCACATCCCGGCCCACGCTGAGCTTAACCAAATGGGGACCCAGGTGCGCCTGCGAGCGTTCATCTTGTCAGCCGTAATCTCATTCCTTCGCGCTTCTCCTCTGTCTTTGAGCTTCTTCAGGTTATTAAGAACCAATCTGTGCTCCCAAGTGGATGGATTGTAACTCGGCTAATCAATACCTGTTTAATCAATGCAGGGACCTGGGATGCAGGAACCATCTATTTTATGTAGACAGCAATATCTCTGTACAAATGGCAATTATGTCCTGCACCGTCCAATGATGCATTGCTGCATCCGTCCATATATAGAGACACCATTACAGCCAAACCTATCATTGGGGTCAAGGTTACCCTCAGAATCGTGATCCTGGAGTGATTAATGGGAGCGTACAGATTAGCCTCGTGGTCAGGGTACGGTATGAGCTATCATTTCCTCCATCTTTGAGAATAGACCATTGAGCGGAAAACCATTTGGATCCACAGAGGATATTGACCTGAAGAACTTGGAGGTCAAGGTAGATCTTCAGTGCACAATATTGGGATGCATGTAGACTTCTGTTTAGTGGGCATAACCAGTGTCCATGTCTGTTACAGGTGCTACATGCTGTGTATGGAAGGTGAATGGTGGTCAAGTGTCCCATGGAAAGGTCCCTGGTGATCATGCCACTTCCACAGTATAGATGTTCTGGACTATGTGTAAGCTTGGGTTTCATTTATACTACAAATTATTATGTCTTCCCAATATTTGTTTTGGGAAGAGGCAACCATTATAGAAACAATGGACTATGTGTAGGCTTGTGCTTGATGTATACTACGAGTTACTACACCTTCTCCATCTTGTTTTCAGGAAAGGATAACCATTGGGCAGGACAACATTCAGATCCATGGAGGATATTGGGCAAGAGTTAACAGTGGTCATGACATGTCCTCAGTAGACAAGTATTGAGATATGCATAGATGTCTGTTAAGTGGACAGCAACCAGTTACAAGCTTTTCTCCATCTGTAATTAGGAGGAGATGAACCACCATTGACCAGAAAGTAGGTACCAGCCAATGATCCCATAAAAAGATCCAAAGTGGTCAAATATGTCCACATAGTAGAGGTTTTGGACTATGGTTAGACTTGTGTTTAACGTACAGTATGTCTTCTCCATCTTATATTCAGGAATGGGCAACCCTTGTACAAGTATTAGACTAGGTGTAGTCATGTGCGGTGTATAACTTGAGAGAGGACAACCATTGGGCACAAAAAACTCTCACACGTTCCACATAACCCTTGGCTCAATCTTAGTCCAAGGTTCCCATAAAGAACCTAACATTTTCCTTCCTAATTGTGGAAAGTCAACCATCATTGCTGCATCCATGAATGTTTCAACTCATCCGTGGTCCACCAACATCAGTCTAAGTGTGGATTTGTATTCAGTGTACAGTAATAGTTTCCAACGTGCTATTAGTGAAATGCATCCATCTAGGAGCTTATGAATCTCTAGCTCATTGCAAACACTTGGATGCTACTTATCGAGCGACCGACCCTTATTACTACGAAGCTGTAACAAACAAGAAGAACTCGAATAGAGAAGCATTGAAATTGGACCAGATTTCACACTTACTGCACAAACTATGCAGAATATGTCTCTAGGTCCTGCTGTCTAGGACCTGGGAGCATAGGAGACCATATTGTCAGCTTATAGACGTACAGTATTGCACCTTGGTAGACACAGAATGACCCGATTGAGTCATGCAGAGGACAGTGATGATAACCAAAAGAGCAAGTCTACGCAATAATGTTTGAGAAGGAACTCCATGGAGGTTCTTGTCTGTCGTTGTCTAGACCTGAGTCATGAAGGTCATGGAGGAACTCCTCCCAATTAAAGATGGGCGAATATCTCAAAATTTGTTTCCAGTCAGAGTCTAACAAATCTGTTTGCACATTCTACTCAGGTATGAATAATTTCGACACAAATCGAAAGTGCTCAATTTTCCCTGAAAAGTTCTGTATGAAACGCTGTGGTCTTCAAAGCAGTGTATGCAGCTACTTTCAATCTATTGAGCATTAGTAATGTCAGAGTGACTGTGATATATATGGCTATGAGTAAGCGCATGGCTGATGTTAGCAAACACTGTGTTTAATTACACAACACGACATCCAATTTCTTTTTTTCTTTTTTTAAATGTTCTAAAAATTGTCCCTTATTAGAGGCATATGCCTGCCAGTGTTTACATACACTGTGGTATCAGAAAAAAAGTGGCTTGTTCTGAACAAGCGGTCCAAAATCACTCCCATTTTTGGGAGCAGCGACATCACAGTATCGAACCTGATGGAGAAGGTAAATGATATGTGGCTGTGTAGGGGTAGTAGTAATGACAGTAGTAGCTGCGGCCGTAGCAGTACAGTCTGGAACTTAACAGACAGGAGATGTATGGCTGTGTAGCGGGAGTAGAAGGGGCAGTAGTAGCCACAACAGCAGTGCATAATGGAACGTGATGGACAAGGTAGGTGATATGTGGTTGTGTAGTGGGTGTAGTAATGGCAACAGTAGATGTGGCCATAGCAGTACAGTCTGGAACTTGACGGACAGGAGATGTGTAGCTAGGTAGGGGAAGTAGTAGCGGTAGTAGTAGCTGCAACACTATGCAACCTGATGGATGAGGCAAGAGATATGTGGCTGTGTAGGGGTGGTATAGTAGCCGTGGCCATAGCAGTAAGGTATGAAACTTACCCAAACCCCTGTCTACACAGACAGGTCGGAGGCTACCAGAAAACAGGTACCCACCAGATATAAATCACAATATAATTGTACACACCAAAGGCTAACATCAATCCTTTAAGGATTGAAAGACAAAATGGTGTCTAACTGCTAGCCACTTGCTAGTATCAAAACCTTGAGAGCTACAAAGAAAAATAATTAATGCAGAACTGGCAAAATAATAGGAAGCCAGTTGCCAAGGCTGAGCCCTGATAACAAGTGACACACAAATGGGTAGCAGTGGTAAAAAACAAATAGTAATAATCAATTACCCATGGTGGATACAAAGACTAAGGCCCCGGCACTGCTGCTACCTCGACGCGCGTTTCGCCAACCCACTGGCATTTATCAGGAGGCTTCGGTATACTCGTGCTTGTTGGGGTATCTATATCTAAATCGCACCTGAAGTCAATGAGGTCGGTTACCCGTCATGATTAGACAGCCCGCATCATGAAAGTGCGCCGCTCATCACTGTGCGACAGACGCCGAGCGCTCCAACGCACCACCGCACATACAGCCAGGAAATGGATGACGTGTGGTGCGGGGAAACGCCCACGCTGTCACCATGGGAACGAGACACACCATGCGGCCGCCCAGCGCATGCGCGGGAAGCGTCCAACCTTGACAGACAGCAGATGTCTGGCAGTAGTAACCGCTGCAGCACAGTATGGAACCTGATGCACAAGGCAGGAGATGCTTGGCTATGTAGGCATAGTAGTAGTGGCAGTAGCAGTACTGTATGAAACCTGACAGACAGTAGATGTCTGGCAGTAGTAACCGCTGCAGCGGCAGCACAGTATGGAACCTGATGCACAAGGCAGGAGATGCTTGGCTATGTAGGGGTAGTAGTAGTGGCAGTAGCAGTATTGTATGAAACCTGACAGCAGATGTCTGGCAGTAGTAACCGCTGCAGCAGCAGCACAGTATGGAGCCTGATGCACAAGGCAGGAGATGCTTGGCTATGTAGGCGTAGTAGTAGTGGCAGTAGCAGTACTGTATGAAACCTGACAGACAGTAGATGTCTGGCAGTAGTAACCGCTGCAGCGGCAGCACAGTATGGAACCTGATGCACAAGGCAGGAGATGCTTGGCTATGTAGGGGTAGTAGTAGTGGCAGTAGCAGTACTATATGAAACCTGACAGACAGCAGATGTCTGGCAGTAGTAACTGCTGCAGTAGCAGTACGGTATGGAACCTGATGCACAAGGCAGGAGATGCTTGGCTATGTAGGGGTAGTAGTAGTAGTGGCAGTAGCAGTACTGTATGAAACCTGACAGACAGCAGATGTCTGGCAGTAGTAACTGCTGCAGCAGTACAGTATGGAACCTGATGCACAAGGCAGGAGATGCTTGGCTATGTAGGGGTAGTAGTAGAAGCAGTAGCAGTACTGTATGAAACCTGACAGCAGATGTCTGGCAGTAGTAACCGCTGCTGCAGCAGCAGCACAGTATGGAACCTGATGCACATGGCAGGAGATGCTTGGCTATGTAGGCGTAGTAGTAGTGGCAGTAGCAGTACTGTATGAAACCTGACAGACAGCAGATGTCTGGCAGTAGTAACCGCTGCAGCAGCAGTACAGTATGGAACCTGATGCACAAGGCAGGAGATGCTTGGCTATGTAGGGGTAGTAGTAGTGGCAGTAGCAGTACTGTATGAAACCTGACAGACAGCAGATGTCTGGCAGTAGTAACCGCTGCAGTAGCAGTACAGTATGGAACCTAATGCACAAGGCAGGAGATGCTTGGCTATGTAGGGGTAGTAGTAGTGGCAGTAGCAGTACTGTATGAAACCTGACAGCAGATGTCTGGCAGTAGTAACCGCTGCAGCAGTACAGTATGGAACCTTATAAAGTATAGGGTGGTTGTGCACACCTCATTTGGAGGGGTTCATCTAACGTATATAAAACGAATTCCTAATGTAAAATAATTACAGTTTTATTTCCAATATGTTAAAAACAGATGTGTGACAGTATCCAATGTACAGGGAATTTCAGAGATATTCAACAGTACGGAACAAGGTCAGATGGACCAAAAATAATTGGGGTCTCCATAATGAATATCTCGGATAGTCCTCAAGTGGCTGTGTAGACCTATGACAGTTCAGAAAAAAATAAAATAAAAGATATATAAAATAAAATATAAATATAGAGTAAAAAATGTATCAACACTCTTCAAATAGGTGCAAACATTAACCAGAATTCGTCAATGTAGTGATCAATAATTCATCCACAATTGGACCAAATAGAAGCAATAGGTAGTATATCCGCAATGGGACCACAAAGAAAAAACACAAATGTGAATGTGTGATAAAAATGTGAATACATAGAAGTGAGTCCACCTTTAAGAAATAATGTAAAATCGATTAAAAAGAGACCTAGTGTTTAGGTAGGAGGTATTTCCACCTGTATATGGGAAAAGGGAGAGAAAGAGGATTCCACCTCTAAAGGATAAAAAACTGTGTGTAAAGATTCCTCCAATGATTACTTCATCCACAGCGGAATTGCAGAGGTTAAAATGTAACAAAATAGTTCATCCACTGTAAAAAAAACAAAACACGGCATTGTCTGTTGTAATAGATGGATTTAAATGTTTCCAATTGTGTGACAATGTGTCACTTCAATATTGCAAATGAGGTATCATATGTTAGAATACATGTAAATACTGCAGTTATACACTGCGTGCAGAATTATTAGGCAAATGAGTATTTTGACCACATCATCCTCTTTATGCATGTTGTCTTACTCCAAGCTGTATAGGCTCGAAAGCCTACTACCAATTAAGCATATTAGGTGATGTGCATCTCTGTAATGAGAAGGGGTGTGGTCTAATGACATCAACACCCTATATTAGGTGTGCATAATTATTAGGCAACTTCCTTTCCTTTGGCAAAATGGGTCAAAAGAAGGACTTGACAGGCTCAGAAAAGTCAAAAATAGTGAGATATCTTGCAGAGGGATGCAGCACTCTTAAAATTGCAAAGCTTCTGAAGCGTGATCATCGAACAATCAAGCGTTTCATTCAAAATTGTCAACAGGGTCGCAAGAAGCGTGTGGAAAAACCAAGGCGCAAAATAACTGCCCATGAACTGAGAAAAGTCAAGCGTGCAGCTGCCAAGATGCCACTTGCCACCAGTTTGGCCATATTTCAGAGCTGCAACATCACTGGAGTGCCCAAAAGCACAAGGTGTGCAATACTCAGAGACATGGCCAAGGTAAGAAAGGCTGAAAGACGACCACCACTGAACAAGACACACAAGCTGAAACGTCAAGACTGGGCCAAGAAATATCTCAAGACTGATTTTTCTAAGGTTTTATGGACTGATGAAATGAGAGTGAGTCTTGATGGGCCAGATGGATGGGCCCGTGGCTGGATTGGTAAAGGGCAGAGAGCTCCAGTCCGACTCAGACGCCAGCAAGGTGGAGGTGGAGTACTGGTTTGGGCTGGTATCATCAAAGATGAGCTTGTGGGGCCTTTTCGGGTTGAGGATGGAGTCAAGCTCAACTCCCAGTCCTACTGCCAGTTTCTGGAAGACACATTCTTCAAGCAGTGGTACAGGGAGAAGTCTGCATCCTTCAAGAAAAACATGATTTTCATGCAGGACAATGCTTCATCACACGCGTCCAAGTACTCCACAGCGTGGCTGGCAAGAAAGGGTATAAAAGAAGAAAATCTAATGACATGGCCTCCTTGTTCACCTGATCTGAACCCCATTGAGAACCCGTGGTCCATCATCAAATGTGAGATTTACAAGGAGGGAAAACAGTACACCTCTCTGAACAGTGTCTGGGAGGCTGTGGTTGCTGCTGCACGCAATGTTGATGGTGAACAGATCAAAACACTGACAGAATCCATGGATGGCAGGCTTGTGAGTGTCCTTGCAAAGAAAGGTGGCTATATTGGTCACTGATTTGTTTTTGTTTTGTTTTTGAATGTCAGAAATGTATATTTGTGAATGTTGAGATGTTATATTGGTTTCACTGGTAAAAATAAATAATTGAAATGGGTATATATTTGTTTTTTGTTAAGTTGCCTAATAATTATGCACAGTAATAGTCACCCGCACACACAGATATCCCCCTAAAATAGCTAAAACTAAAAACAAACTAAAAACTACTTCCAAAAATATTCAGCTTTGATATTAATGAGTTTTTTGGGTTCATTGAGAACATGGTTGTTGTTCAATAATAAAATTAATCCTCAAAAATACAACTTGCCTAATAATTCTGCACTCCCTGTATAGGTAATGGGGCGAGGTGGTAATGCCCTTACTCCCAGTTCGATGTCCCAGTTGGGAATCAGCCTGACAGTGTCGTAGTGGACAAAAGGTCGGCTAATATATTCCGTGTCTGCCGCAGATATTGTTCTTGGAATCTCGGTGTTTAGAGCAATGTTCGTGCCTGTGGCCGCGGCGTCCCACGTGCCTACAGCGCTGGCGGTGCTCTAGTCTTCCGGCGTCTCCTTCTGATCTGGAGGAGTTATCAAAGTTGAAGGGTCCAAATGCTCGTAGTATCAGGTACCGCTTGAATAATAGAAGTTAGAGCGCTCTAACGGAACCTCAATAATGATGAATGGCGTCTGGTTGGGGATCCTCACCATACGCGTTTCAGAGATTTCAGTCTCCTTCCACAGTATGGAACCTGATGCACAAGGCATGTAGGGGTAGTAGTAGCGGCAGTACAGTATGGAACATCATGGACAGACAGCAGCAGTGGCATCATTGGGCCAGTGCTAAATATCCACCGTCAGCAATGGCAGATCTATTCATTGGCATCAAATGTGTGAAAATCCTCATGGATCCGTGTGCCTGATTCATTTTCACAAATGTAAGGTTTTCTACACTTGTGGAGGACAATTTTTTTCCACTTCAGTGTGACGAGACCACTGGCTGCGCCGATTACAGGGTATTTGAATGATACACTTATTACTAATTGAGGACACTTTGCAACAGCTTTCTTTGAAAAACAAAAAGTGCACAATTGGACATTATCGAATGCAACCATGATGTGTAAAAATACAGCAGTCAGTACATGATTTTTTTTTAGATGGGCTTAAAAAAAAGGAGTACTGTAACTTTAAATATTGATATGCAATGCAAGCAGAGCCTCCAATACAAGCAGCACACACTAAACACTGAGGCCAGGTTCAGATCTGCACTGTAATCCGGTCACTGTAATCCGGTCACTGTAATCCGGTCACTGTAATCCGGTCACTGTATCCGGCGTACAGGCCCATCGGCCAGGTCCTCGCCCAGGGGCGCGCGATCGTCTGTCTTCATCTTACCTGCCCTGCTGCGCTCACTACGGTTCTGTGAAATGTAAGATGGCGGGCGCTATTTTGAGCAATTCGCAGGCTTCATTTGGAAGCCGAATCTTTGGGAAATTCTAATAAATTTGATTAGTTTAGAACGAATTCGCTCATCTGTGCTCCCAATGGACACACAGACCAGAAGCACAGACCCAATACTTGGGAGTCATAGAGACGACAATTCGAGGACTGGGAATTGAATTGCAATCTTCTCGGAGAACCTTTCCTTTTCTTGCACACCCGGCATTTTCAGGGGTTTCTTCCGGGTACTCCAGCTTCCTCAAGCAATTCGAGACATACATGATATGAGCGCCATGTGTGATATGTGTTACCGTCTCCTTACCTTACAGCATATCTGCATTCAGAGAGCCAAAGGACCCCGTGATGTGCCGCATGGAGGAACCAGTGATTGGCTGCAGCGGTCATGTGGACGTTGATGCGGAAAGACCCAGGATCTGCAGGACAGCGATGAAGTATGATCACCACTGTGGGTCTGTAAAATCCATCATAAAGGTGAACAGCCCTCTGGACTAATATAAAATATAATGGACCGGTCGCCAGTATTGTTTGATCTTGTTTGTTCTTCAGAGGAATTTTTTTCCCCTTCCTTTCTTCTAGTCGAGTTTGTCTTTCCGAGTTTTGCGACCTGCGAGAAGTTGGAGGCTCATTTGTATGAAGTCATTAGCAGAACAGTCTCCTAATTAGGCCATTTGGATAATATAGTGCAGCAGGCAGATATCAGGGCGCCGCGCCGCTCTGTAATGGAGATAGACGGCTAATCAATTCAAAGCATCGAGCTTCATTGTGAATTCATGGCGTCGTGGCCCGAGGCGTCTCTCCTCCGTACATACATGCTCCGCCGCTGTCCTGGAACCCATATGTACAGAGACCAATTACTATATAATGGCTGAGATTAGTCACGTGTGCTCAGTGTCAGGGGGAAGGAGTAAAGACCCTCAGTCTCATCTGATTTAATAGGATGGAGACATTTTTCACTTGATGATTAGATGGAGAACACTGTGAACGGGGGCGATTATTTATTTATTTTATGCACTTATATAGCGCTACTATATTCCGCAGCGCTTTACAGACGTTAGCATCCAACTGTCCCCAATGAGGCTCACAATCTAAGGCCCCTATCAGTCTGTCTTTAGAGTGTGGGAGGAAACCCACGCAAACTCGGGGAGAACATACAAACTCCATGCAGATGTTGCTCTTGGTCAGATTCGAACCGAGGACCCCAGCTGCAAGGCACCAGTTCTAACCACTGAGCCACCGTGCTGCCCGGAGAGGACGTGCCACTGAGCCACCGTGCTGCCCGGAGAGGACATGCCACTGAGCCACCGTGCTGCCCGTAGAGGACGTGCCACTGAGCCACCGTGCTGCCCGGAGAGGACGTGCCACTGAGCCTCCTTGCTTCCCGGAGAGGACGTGCCACTGAGCCACCGTGTTGCCCGGAGAGGACGTGCCACTGAGCCACCATGCTGCCCAGAGAGGACGTGCCACTAAGCCACCGTGCTGCCCGGAGAGGACGTGCCACTGAGCCACTGTGCTGCCCGGAGAGGACGTGCCACTGAGCCACCGTGCTGCCCGGAGAGGATGTGCCACTGAGCCACCGTGCTGCCCATAGAGGACGTGCCACTGAGCCACAGTGCTGCCCGGAGAGGACGTGCCACTGAGCCACCGTGCTGCCCGGAAAGGAAGTGCCACTGAGCCACTGTGCTGCCCGGAGAGGACGTGCCACTGAGCCACCGTGCTGCCCGGAGATGACGTGCCACTGAGCCACCGTGCTGCCCGGAGAGGACGTGCCACTGAGCCACCGTGCTGCCCGGAGACGACATGCTACTGAGCCACCGTGCTGACCGGAGAGGACGTGCCACTGAGCCACCATGCTGCCCGGAGAGGACGTGCCACTGAGCCACCGTGCTGCCTGGAGAGGACGTGCCACTGAGCCACCGTGCTGCCCGGAGAGGACGTGCCACTGAGCCACCGTGCTGCCCGTAGAGGATGTGCCACTGAGCCACCGTGCTGCCCAGAGAGGACGTGCCACCGAGCCACCGTGCTGCCCGGAGAGGACATGCCACTGAGCCACCGTGCTGCCCGGAGAGGACGTGCCACTGAGCCTCCTTGCTTCCCGGAGAGGACGTGCCACTGAGCCACCGTGTTGCCCGGAGAGGACGTGCCACTGAGCCACCGTGCTGCCCAGAGAGGACGTGCCACTGAGCCACCGTGCTGCCCAGAGAGGACGTGCCACTGAGCCACCGTGCTGCCCGGAGAGGACGTGCCACTGAGCCACCGTGCTGCCAGGAGAGGACGTGCCACTGAGCCACCGTGCTGCCCATAGAGGACGTGCCACTGAGCCACCGTGCTGCCCGGAGAGGACGTGCCACTGAGCCACCGTGCTGCCCGGAAAGGAAGTGCCACTGAGCCACTGTGCTGCCCGGAGAGGACGTGCCACTGAGCCACCGTGCTGCCCGGAGAGGATGTGCCACTGAGCCACCGTGCTGCCCGGAGATGACGTGCGACTGAGCCACCGTGCTGCCCGGAGAGGACGTGCCACTGAGCCACCGTGCTGCCCGGAGAGGACGTGCCACTGAGCCACCGTGCTGACCGGAGAGGACGTGCCACTGAGCCACCTTGCTGCCCGGAGAGGACGTGCCACTGAGCCACCATGCTGCCCGGTGAGGACGTGCCACTGAGCCACCGTGCTGCCCGGAGAAAACGTGCCACTGAGCCACCGTGCTGCCCGGAGAGGACGTGCCACTGAGCCACCGTGCTGCCCGGAGAGGATGTGCCACTGAGCCACCGTGCTGCCCGGAGAGGACGTGCCACTGAGCCACCGTGCTGCCCGGAGAGGACGTGCCACTGAGCCACCGTGCTGCCCGGAGAGGACGTGCCACTGAGTCACCTTGCTGCCCGGAGAGGACGTGTGTGACACTGAATGGGGGAAACAAGTGGCACCGGGGTGTGATATCAAAATCCAGAGGGTGACAAGATACAATCATATAATAGATAGAGAGAATTGACTCGTCTCATCGAGCAGAGCTCCGGGGCAGTGACTCCTCAGAAGTGTATCTGCGCATGTGCAGTCGCTGCTCCAGTAGTGGAAGCAGAGCCTCTGCGCATGTGCCGCTACTCTGAGCAGAGGCACATGCGCAAGATTGTCATGGTCGCCGTGTCAATCAAACAGCAGAGGGAGCGTCACCCTGCCCCAGGAGCAGAACTCTGCTTGATGAGACAAATTTATTCTTAGGAATCGAGTCACTCATCTCTATATACATTCATCGCTGGCATAATACCGCCATATAATAATAATGTTCTGCTGCTTTCTTATGTACTTTGTGTTTCCTCAACCTTGTGTTTTTTTTTTTTTGCTATATCCTACATCAGGGGCTTGGCTGTGCTTGCTATTTTATTGAGGGGTAAAATACAATTGCCAAAATAGCGGTACCCTAAATCTGGTGTTTCAGCTGTGGATAGCCAATTGTAATACTGTCTGCTGTCTGGCAAAGGATATATATTTTTCTGGGTTGAAATACAATTCCCAAATTAGCAATTCCCTAAATCAGTGGTTTCTGCTGTATCAGGCCAAGGTTAAATCTATCCATAAAAGGGTATATTAGATTGAAGGTGCGGATAGGGTCATCCTCAACAACTTCACACGCTACCGTGCATTTCCAAGTCTAATTCTGTCCGTAAACGTATACCTGTCACCCAGGGCCTAAATAATAGGCCTAAAATTTATATTCAGCTAAATCTGTGGTTACTGCTGTGCCTGTATTAGTGTAATACGGTACCTAAATAGATAGCCAGATAGAGTTAGGTGTCTGTAAAAAAAGGCCTGAATTTGAATTCAATACATTGGGCCAAATAATTTTTTTCTTATTTCGTGGTGAACGGTAACAATGAGGAAAACATCTAGTAAGGGACGCGGACATGGTCGTGGTGGTGTTAGTGGACCATCTGGTGCTGGGAGAGGACGTGGCCGTTTTGCCACAGCCACACGTCCTAATGAACCAACTACCTCAGGTCCCAGTAGATGCCAGAATTTACAGCCATATTTGGTGGGGCCCAATGCCGTTCTAAGGATGGTAAGGCCTGAGCAGGTACAGGCGCTAGTCAATTGGGTGGCCGATAGTGGATCCAGCACGTTCACATTATCTCCCACCCAGTCTTCTGCAGAAAGCGCACAGATGGCGCCTGAAAACCAAGCCCATCAGTCTGTCACATCACCCCCATGCATATCAGGGAAACTGTCTGAGCCTCAAGTTATGCAGCAGTCTCTTATGCTGTGAAGACTCTGCTGGCAGGGTTTCCCAAGGGCATCCACCTAGCCCTTCCCCAGGGGTAGAAGAGATAGAATGCACTAACGCACAACCACTTATGTTTCCTGATGATGAGGACATGGGAATACCACCTCAGCACGTCTCTGATGATGACGAAACACAGGTGCCAACTGCTGCGTCTTTCTGCAGTGTGCAGACTGAACAGGAGGTCAGGGATCAAGACTGGGTGGAAGACGATTCAGGGGACGATGAGGTCCTAGACCCCACATGGAATGAAGGTCGTGCCACTGACTTTCACAGTTCGGAGGAAGAGGCAGTGGTGAGACCGAGCCAACAGCGTAGCAAAAGAGGGAGCAGTGGGCAAAATCAGAACACCCGTCACCAAGAGACTCCGCCTCCTACTGACCGCCGCCATCTGGGACCGAGCACCCCAAAGGCAGCTTCAAGGAGTTCCCTGGCATGGCACTTCTTCAAACAATGTGCTGACGACAAGACCCGAGTGGTTTGCACGCTGTGCCATCAGAGCCTGAAGCGAGGCATTAACGTTCTGAACCTTAGCACAACCTGCATGACCAGGCACCTGCATGCAAAGCATGAACTGCAGTGGAGTAAACACCTTAAAAACAAGGAAGTCACTCAGGCTCCCCCTGCTACCTCTTCTGCTGCTGCCGCCTCGGCCTCTTCTGCTGCTGCCGCCGCCTCGGCCTCTTCTGCTGCTGCTGCCGCCGCCTCGGCCTCTTCCTCTGCCTCTGGAGGAACGTTGGCACTTGCCACAAACACCACCACCTGCGTCACCAAGCATCTCAACCATGTCACACGGCAGCGTTCAGCTCTCCATCGCACAAACATTTGAGAGAAAGCGTAAATTCCCACCTAGCCACCCTCGATCCCTGGCCCTGAATGCCAGCATTTCTAAACTACTGGCCTATGAAATGCTGTCATTTAGGCAGGTGGACACACACAGCTTCAAACAGCTCATGTCACTTGCTGTCCCACAGTATGTCGTTCCCAGCCGCCACTACTTCTCCAAGAGAGCCGTGCCTTCCCTGCACAACCAAGTGTCCGATAAAATCAAGTGTGCACTGCGCAACGCCATCTGGTGCATGGCTGGGGGGAAACTCAGGACGATGACGATACGCCTCCCACAGAGGACAGCTTGTCCTTACCTCTGGGCAGCCTGGCACACATGAGCGACTACATGCTGCAGTGCCTGCGCAACGACAGCAGAGTTGCCCACATTTTAACGTGTGCGGACTACTGGGTTGCCACCCTGCTGGATCCCAGGTACAAATACAATGTGCCCACCTTACTTCCTGCACTGGAGCGTGATAGGAAGATGCGCGAGTACAAGCGCACGTTGGTAGACGCGCTACTGAGAGCATTCCCAAATGTCACAGGGGAACCAGTGGAAGCCCAAGGCGAAGGCAGAGGAGGAGCAAGAGGTCGCCAACGCAGCTGTGTCACGGCCAGCTCCTCTGAGGGCAGGGTTAGCATGGCAGAGATGTGGAAAAGTTTTGTCACCACGCCACAGCTAAGTGCACCACCACCTGATACGGAACGTGTTAGCAGGAGGCAACATTTCACTAACATGGTGGAACAGTACCTGTGCACACCCCTCCATGTACTGACTGATGGTTCGGCCCCATTCAACTTCTGGGTCTCCAAATTGTCCACGTGGCCAGAGCTAGCCTTTTATGCCTTGGAGGTGCTGGCCTGCCCGGCGGCCAGCGTTTTGTGTGAACGTGTATTCAGCACGGCAGGGGGCGTCATTACAGACAAACGCAGCCGCCTGTCTACAGCCAATGTGGACAAGCTGACGTTCATAAAAATGAACCAGGCATGGATCCCACAGGACCTGTCCATCCCTTGTGCAGATTAGATATTAACTACCTCCCCTTAACAATATATTATTCTACTCCAGGGCACTTCCTCATTCAATACTATTTTTATTTTCATTTTACCATTATATTGCGGGGCAACCCAAAGTTGAATGAACCTCTCCTCTGCCTGGGTGCCGGGGCCTAAATGTGTGACAGTGGCCTGTTCCAGTGGTGGGTGACGTGAAGCCTGATTCTCTGCTATGACATGAAGACAGATTCTGCGCTGACATGACGCCAGATTCTCTGTTACGGGACCTCTCTCCTCTGTCTGGGTGCCGGGGCCTAAATATGTGACAGTGGCCTGTTCCAGTGGTGGGTGACGTGAAGCCTGATTCTCTGCTATGACATGAAGACTGATTCTGCGCTGACATGAAGCCTGAATCTCTGTTATGGGACCTCTCTCCTCTGCCTGGGTGCCTGGGCCTAAATATGTGACAGTGGCCTGTTCCAGTGGTGGGTGACGTGAAGCCTGATTCTCTGCTATGACATGAAGACAGATTCTGTGCTGACATAAGGCCAGATTCTCTGCTATGGGACCTCTCTTCTCTGCCTGGGTGCCTGTGCCTAAATGTGTGACAGTGGCCTGTTCCAGTGGTGGGTGACGTGAAGCCTGATTCTCTGCTATGACATGAAGACTGATTCTGTGCTGACATGAAGCCAGATTCTCTGTTATGGGACCGCTCTCCTCTGTCTGGGTGCCGGGGCCTAAATGTGTGACAGTGGCCTGTTCCAGTGGTGGGTGACGTGAAGCCTGATTCTCTGCTATGACATGAAGACTGATTCTCTGCTGACATGAAGCCAGATTCTCTGTTATGGGACCTCTCTCCTCTGCCTGGTTGCCAGGGCCTAAATATCTGACAGTGGCCTGTTCCAGTGGTGGGTGACGTGAAGCCTGATTCTCTGCTATGACATGAAGCCTGATTCTCTGCTGACATGAAGCCTGATTCTCTGTTATGGGACCTCTCTCCTCTGCCTGGGTGCCTGGGCCTAAATGTGTGACAGTGGCCTGTTCCAGTGGTGGGTGACGTGAAGCCTGATTCTCTGCTATGACATGAAGACTGATTCTCTGCTGACATGAAGCCAGATTCTCTGCTATGGGACCTCTCTCCTCTGCCTGGTTGCCAGGGCCTAAATATCTGACAGTGGCCTGTTCCAGTGGTGGGTGACGTGAAGCCTGATTCTCTGCTATGACATGAAGCCTGATTCTCTGCTGACATGAAGCCAGATACTCTGTTATGGGACCTCTCTCCTCTGCCTGGGTGCCTGGGCCTAAATATCTGACAGTGGCCTGTTCAAGTGGTGGGTGACATGAAGCCTGATTCTCTGCTATGAAATGAAGACTGATTCTCTGCTGACATGAAGCCAGATTCTCTGTTACGGGACCTCTCTCCTCTGCCTGGGTGCCTGGGCCTAAATATCTGACAGTGGCCTGTTCCAGTGTTGGGTGACGTGAAGCCTGATTCTCTGCTATGACATGAAGACTGATTCTCTGCTGACATGAAGCCAGATTCTCTGTTATGGGACCTCTCTCCTCTGTCTGGGTGCCTGGGCCTAAATATGTGACAGTGGCCTGTTCCAGTGTTGGGTGATATGAAGCCTGATTCTCTGCTATGACATGAAGACTGATTCTCTGCTATGGGACCTCTCTCCAATTGATATTGGTTAATTCATTTCCCTATCCACATTTGTTTGCAGGGGATTTACCTACATGTTGCTGCCTTTTGCAGCCCTCTAGCCCTTTCCTGGGCTGTTTTACAGCCTTTTTAGTGCCGAAAAGTTCGGGTCCCCATTAACTTCAATGGGGTTCGGGTTCGGGGCGAAGTTCGGGTCGAGATCGGATCCCGAACCCGAACATTTTCGGGAAGTTCGGCCGAACTTCTTGAACCCGAACATCCAGGTGTTCGCTCAACTCTACACATCAATCATGTAACCCCTGGAGGATCCCTAAGCCGTAGTATACTGTATGTTCTGTATACATATATAATGCCAGAGATATTTCAGATACCGCCCGGTGCCGGGGCCTGGAGAGGAGGATGATGGGTAATGATGTGCAGACTGATCTCTGCCATTTATCAATATAGGATCAAACGCTTCAGTCCTGGCGCTCGCCTTTGTGTTCTGCTTCAGAATTTCTTTTGTGAGATGTGTGAGGAACACGGACGCCTGGCAAAGAACAACTAACGAGATCACCCAAATGTATAATACCGCCAGCTATGTGGACAGGGTTTGGATGCGCTCGGGCTGAGATTCCTTGTGATTTTTTATGGGAGAACATTAGATTCATGGACACAAACTCTGAGAAAACGGCAATGGGCAGGGGCAGTATTATGCACTGCCATACAGTGTCTATATCATAGTATCATACACTGCCATACAGTGTCTACATCATAGTATCATACACTGCCATACAGTGTCTACATAATAGTATCATAGTATCATACAGTGTCTACATCATAGTATCATACACTGCCATACAGTGTCTATATCATAGTATCATACACTGCCATACAGTGTCTACATCATAGTATCATACACTGCCATACAGTGTCTACATCATAGTATCATACACTGCCATACAATGTCTACATCATAGTATCATACACTGCCATACAGTGTCTACATCATAGTATCATACACTGCCATACAGTGTCTACATCATAGTATCATACACTGCCATACAATGTCTACATCATAGTATCATGCACTGCCATACAGTGTCTACATCATAGTATCATACACTGCCATACAATGTCTACATCATAGTATCATACACTGCCATACAGTGTCTACATCATAGTATCATACACTGCCATACAGTGTCTACATCATAGTATCATACACTGCCATACAGTGTCTACATCATAGTATCATACACTGCCATACAATGTCTACATCATAGTATCATACACTGCCATACAGTGTCTACATCATAGTATCATACACTGCCATACAATGTCTACATCATAGTATCATACACTGCCATACAGTGTCTACATCATAGTATCATACACTGCCATACAGTGTCTACATCATAGTATCATACACTGCCATACAGTGTCTACATCATAGTATCATACAGTGTCTACATCATAGTATCCTACACTGCCATACAGTGTCTATATCATAGTATCATACACTGCCATACAGTGTCTACATCATAGTATCATACACTGCCATACAGTGTCTACATCATAGTATCATACACTGCCATACAGTGTCTACATCATAGTATCATACACTGCCATACAGTGTCTACATCATAGTATCATACACTGCCATACAGTGTCTATATCATAGTATCATACACTGCCATACAGTGTCTACTACATAGTATCATACCCTGCCATACAGTGTCTACATCATAGTATCATACACTGCCATACAGTGTCTACATCATAGTATCATACAGTGTCTACATCATAGTATCCTACACTGCCATACAGTGTCTATATCATAGTATCATACACTGCCATACAGTGTCTACATCATAGTATCATACACTGCCATACAGTGTCTACATCATAGTATCATACACTGCCATACAGTGTCTACATCATAGTATCATACACTGCCATACAGTGTCTACATCATAGTATCATACAGTGTCTACATCATAGTATCCTACACTGCCATGCAGTGTCTATATCATAGTATCATACACTGCCATACAGTGTCTACATCATAGTATTATGCACTGCCATACAGTGTCTACTACATAGTATCATACACTGCCATACAGTGTCTATATCATAGTATCATACACTGCCATACAGTGTCTACATCATAGTATCATACACTGCCATACAGTGTCTACATCATAGTATCATACACTGCCATACAGTGTCTATATCATAGTATCATACACTGCCATACAGTGTCTACTACATAGTATCATACCCTGCCATACAGTGTCTACATCATAGTATCATACACTGCCATACAGTGTCTACATCATAGTATCATACCCTGCCATACAGTGTCTACTACATAGTATCATACACTGCCATACAGTGTCTATATCATAGTATCATACACTGCCATACAGTGTCTACATCATAGTATCATACACTGCCATACAGTGTCTACATCATAGTATCATACACTGCCATACAGTGTCTACATCATAGTATCATACACTGCCATACAGTGTCTATATCATAGTATCATACACTGCCATACAGTGTCTACATCATAGTATCATACACTGCCATACAGTGTCTATATCATAGTATCATGCACTGCCATACAGTGTCTACATCATAGTATCATACACTGCCATACAGTGTCTACATCATAGTATCATACCCTGCCATACAGTGTCTACATCATAGTATCATACCCTGCCATACAGTGTCTACATCATAGTATCATACACTGCCATACAGTGTCTACATCATAGTATCATACCCTGCCATACAGTGTCTACATCATAGTATCATACCCTGCCATACAGTGTCTACATCATAGTATCATACACTGCCATACAGTGTCTATATCATAGTATCATGCACTGCCATACAGTGTCTACATCATAGTATCATACACTGCCATACAGTGTCTACATCATAGTATCATACACTGCCATACAGTGTCTACATCATAGTATCATACCCTGCCATACAGTGTCTACATCATAGTATCAAACACTGCCATACAGTGTCTACATCATAGTATCATACACTGCCATACAGTGTCTACATCATAGTATCATACCCTGCCATACAGTGTCTACATCATAGTATCATACACTGCCATACAGTGTCTATATCATAGTATCATACACTGCCATACAGTGTCTACTACATAGTATCATACACTGCCATACAGTGTCTACATCATAGTATCATACCCTGCCATACAGTGTCTACATCATAGTATCATACCCTGCCATACAGTGTCTACATCATAGTATCATACACTGCCATACAGTGTCTACATCATAGTATCATACCCTGCCATACAGTGTCTACATCATAGTATCATACACTGCCATACAGTGTCTATATCATAGTATCATACACTGCCATACAGTGTCTACATCATAGTATCATACACTGCCATACAGTGTCTATATCATAGTATCATACCCTGCCATACAGTGTCTACTACATAGTATCATACACTGCCATACAGTGTCTATATCATAGTATCATACCCTGCCATACAGTGTCTACATCATAGTATCATACACTGCCATACAGTGTCTACATCATAGTATCATACCCTGCCATACAGTGTCTACTACATAGTATCATACACTGCCATACAGTGTCTATATCATAGTATCATACACTGCCATACAGTGTCTACATCATAGTATCATACACTGCCATACAGTGTCTACATCATAGTATCATACACTGCCATACAGTGTCTATATCATAGTATCATACACTGCCATACAGTGTCTACTACATAGTATCATACAGTGTCTATATCATAGTATCATGCACTGCCATACAGTGTCTACATCATAGTATCATACACTGCCATACAGTGTCTACATCATAGTATCATACACTGCCATACAGTGTCTACATCATAGTATCATACCCTGCCATACAGTGTCTACATCATAGTATCAAACACTGCCATACAGTGTCTACATCATAGTATCATACACTGCCATACAGTGTCTACATCATAGTATCATACCCTGCCATACAGTGTCTACATCATAGTATCATACACTGCCATACAGTGTCTATATCATAGTATCATACACTGCCATACAGTGTCTACTACATAGTATCATACACTGCCATACAGTGTCTACATCATAGTATCATACCCTGCCATACAGTGTCTACATCATAGTATCATACCCTGCCATACAGTGTCTACATCATAGTATCATACACTGCCATACAGTGTCTACATCATAGTATCATACCCTGCCATACAGTGTCTACATCATAGTATCATACACTGCCATACAGTGTCTATATCATAGTATCATACACTGCCATACAGTGTCTACATCATAGTATCATACACTGCCATACAGTGTCTATATCATAGTATCATACACTGCCATACAGTGTCTACTACATAGTATCATACCCTGCCATACAGTGTCTACATCATAGTATCATACACTGCCATACAGTGTCTACATCATAGTATCATACCCTGCCATACAGTGTCTACTACATAGTATCATACACTGCCATACAGTGTCTATATCATAGTATCATACACTGCCATACAGTGTCTACATCATAGTATCATACACTGCCATACAGTGTCTACATCATAGTATCATACACTGCCATACAGTGTCTACATCATAGTATCATACACTGCCATACAGTGTCTACATCATAGTATCATACCCTGCCATACAGTGTCTACTACATAGTATCATACACTGCCATACAGTGTCTACATCATAGTATCATACACTGCCATACAGTGTCTACATCATAGTATCATACACTGCCATACAGTGTCTACATCATAGTATCATACACTGCCATACAGTGTCTACATCATAGTATCATACAGTGTCTACATCATAGTATCATAGTATCATACAGTGTCTACATCATAGTATCATACACTGCCATACAGTGTCTACATCATAGTATCATACACTGCCATACAGTGTCTATATCATAGTATCATACACTGCCATACAGTGTCTACATCATAGTATCATACACTGCCATACAGTGTCTACATCATAGTATTATACACTGCCATACAGTGTCTACATCATAGTATCATACACTGCCATACAGTGTCTACATCATAGTATCATACACTGCCATACAGTGTCTACATCATAGTATCATACAGTGTCTACATCATAGTATCATAGTATCATACAATGTCTACATCATAGTATCATACACTGCCATACAGTGTCTACATCATAGTATCATACACTGCCATACAGTGTCTACATCATAGTATTATACACTGCCATACAGTGTCTACATCATAGTATCATACACTGCCATACAGTGTCTACATCATAGTATCATACACTGCCATACAGTGTCTACATCATAGTATCATACAGTGTCTACATCATAGTATCATAGTATCATACAATGTCTACATCATAGTATCATACACTGCCATACAGTGTCTACATCATAGTATCATACAGTGTCTGAACAGTAGTACTATACACAGTCCACATATTTCCATACAGTGTCTGCATTATATTATCATACGCTGCCCATATAATACCTCCATACAGTGTCTACCATAAGGTGTACACTAAATAGTGCCACATAGTGCCCACATAGTACTGCGAAATTAGGTCTGAATAGTAGTATCATATGCTGCTCACATAATATCTTCATACAGTGGCTACATCATAGTATTATACACTGCCCATAAAATACTGCCATACGGTGTATGAATAGCAGCACCATCAACTGCGGACATGATGCTGCCATACAGTGCCTGTATCATAGTTCAATACACTGCCCATGTGATGCAAGAGGAGCAACTCACCACTGCAGCCTTTGATTGGCTGCAGCAGTCATGTGTCCCCCCCGTCAATGCATGTTGATATCGGTACAGAAGGAAGTGGAAGTACTAGTCCGGGAGCCACACAGACCGAATCCAGCAACAGGACCAGTTGAGTATCATCACTCCTGCGGGTCGGCCACATCTGGAGGTCTGATTTAGTCTCAGATAACTCAAAAACAGGCAGATACTGGGCTGGAAATCACTGTATGGGCTCAGGAACATTCCAGAAATCACCAAAAAGGCTCAGGAACATTCCAGAAATAACTGCACGGGCTCAGGAACGTTCCAGAAATAACTGCACGGGCTCAGGAACACCTCCAGAAATCACTGCAGGGGCTCAGGAACACCTCCAGAAATCACTGCACGGGCTCAGGAACACCTCCAGAAATCACTGCACGGGCTCAGGAACACCTCCAGAAATCACTGCACGGGCTCAGGAACATTCCAGAAATCACTAAATGGGCACAGAAACATGTCCAAAAATCACTGAAAAGGCTCAGGAACACCTCCAGAAATCACTGCACAGGCTCAGGAACATCCCAGAAATCACTGCACGGGCTCAGGAATACCTCCAGAAATCACTGCACGGGCTCAGGAACACCTCCAGAAATCATTGCACGGGCTCAGGAACACCTCCAGAAATCATTGCATGGGCTCAGGAACACCTCCAGAAATCACTGCACAGGCTCAGGAACATTCCAGAAATCACTGCACGGGCTCATGAACATTCCAGAAATCACTGCACGGGCTCATAAACATTCCAGAAATCACTGCACAGGCACAGGAACACCTCCAGAAATCACTGCACAGGCTCAGGAACATTCCAGAAATCATTGCACGGGCTCAGGAACACCTCCAGAAAATCACTTGAGGGGCTCAGGAACATTCCAGAAATCACTTCAGGGGCTCAGGAACACCTCCAGAAATCACTGCACAGGCTCAGGAATACCTCCAGAAATCATTGCACGGGATCAGGAAGATTCCAGAAATCACTGCAGGGGCTCAGGAACACCTCCAGAAATCACTTCAGGGGCTCAGGAACACCTCCAGAAATCACTCCACGGGCTCAGGAACACTTCCAGAAATCATTGCACAGGCTCAGAAATACCTCCAGAAATCACTGCACGGGCTCAGGAACACCTCCAGAAATCACTGCAGGGGCTCGGGAACATTCCAGAAATCACTGCAGGGGCTCAGGAACATTCCAGAAATCACTGCACAGGCTCAGGAATACCTCCAGAAATCACTGCAGGGGCTCGGGAACATTCCAGAAATCACTGCAGGGGCTCAGGAACATTCCAGAAATCATTGCACGGGCTCAGGAAGATTCCAGAAATCACTGCAGGGGCTCAGGAATACCTCCAGAAATCACTGCACGGCTCAGGAACACCTCCAGAAATCACTCCAGAAATCACTTCAGGGGCCCAGGAACACCTCCAGAAATCACTGCACGGGCTCAGGAACACCTCCAGAAATTATTGCACGGGCTCAGGAATACCTCCAGAAATCACTGCACTGCTCAGGATCACCTCCAGAAATCACTTCAGGGGCCCAGGAACACCTCCAGAAATCACTGCACGGGCTCAGGAACACCTCCAGAAATTATTGCACGGGCTCAGGAATACCTCCAGAAATCACTGCACTGCTCAGGATCACCTCCAGAAATCACTGCACAGGCTCAGGAATACCTCCAGAAATCATTGCACAGGCTCAGGAAGATTCCAGAAATCACTGCAGGGGCTCAGGAATACCTCCAGAAATCACTCCAGAAATCACTTCAGGGGCTCAGGAACACCTCCAGAAATCACTGCAGGGGCTCAGGAACACCTCCAGAAATCATTGCACGGGCTCAGAAACACCTCCAGAAATCACTGCACAGGTTCAGGAACATCTCCAGAAATCACTGCACAGGCTCAGGAACACCTCCAGAAATCACTGCACAGGCTCAGGAACACCTCCAGAAATCATTGCACGGGCTCAGGAACACCTCCAGAAATCATTGCACAGGCTCAGGAACATTCCAGAAATCACTTCAGGGGCTCAGGAACACCTCCAGAAATCACTGCAGGGGCTCAGGAACATTCCAGAAATCACTGCACAGGCTCAGGAATACCTCCAGAAATCACTGCACAGGCTCAGGGACACCTCCAGAAATCACTGCACAGGCTCAGGAACACCTCCAGAAATCACTGCACGGGCTCAGGAACATTCCAGAAATCATTGCACGGGCTCAGGAACACCTCCAGAAATCACTGCACGGGCTCAGGAACACCTCCAGAAATCACTTCAGGGGCTCAGGAACACCTCCAGAAATCACTGTAGGGGCTCAGGAAGATTCCAGAAACCACTGCAGGGGCTCAGGAATACCTCCAGAAATCACTGCACGGCTCTGGAACACCTCCAGAAATCACTCCAGAAATCACTTCATGGGCTCAGGAACACCTCCAGAAATCATTGCACGAGCTCAGGAACACCTCCAGAAATCCTTGCACGGGCTCAGGAACACTCCAGAAATCATTGCACGGGCTCAGGAACACCTCCAGAAATCATTGCACGGGCTCAGGAACACCTCCAGAAATCACTGCACGGGCTCAGGAACATTCCAGAAATCACTGCACGGGCTCAGGAACATTCCAGAAATCACTACACAGGCTCAGGAATACCTCCAGAAATCACTGCACGGGCTCAGGAACACCTCCAGAAATCACTGCACAGGCTCAGGAACATTCCAGATATCACTGCACAGGCTCAGGAACATTCCAGAAATCATTGCACGAGCTCAGGAACACTTCCAGAAATCACTTCAGGGGCTCAGGAACACTTCCAGAAATCACTGCAGGTGCTCAGGAAGATTCCAGAAATCACTGCACAGGCTCAGGAATACCTCCAGAAATCACTGCACGGCTCTGGAACACCTCCAGAAATCACTCCAGAAATCACTTCAGGGGCTCAGGAACACCTCCAGAAATCATTGCACGGGCTCAGGAACACCTCCAGAAATCATTGAACGGGCTCAGGAACATTCCAGAAATCACTGAACGGGCTCAGGAACACCTCCAGAAATCATTGCACGGGCTCAGGAACACCTCAGGAAATCACTGCACGGGCTCAGGAACATTCCAGAAATCACTGCACGGACTCAGGAACATTCCAGAAATAATTGCACGGCTCAGGAATACCTCCAGAAATCACTGCACAGGCTCAGGAACACCTCCAGAAATCACTGCACGGGCTCAGGAACACCTCCAGAAATCACTTCACAGGCTCAGGAACACCTCCAGAAATCACTGCACTGCTCAGGATCACCTCCAGAAATCACTGCACGGGCTCAGGAACACCTCCAGAAATCACTGCACAGGCTCAGGAATACCTCCAGAAATCACTGCACAGGCTCAGGAACACCTCCAGAAATCACTGCACTGCTCAGGATCACCTCCAGAAATCACTGCACAGGCTCAGGAACACCTCCAGAAATCACTGCACTGCTCAGGATCACCTCCAGAAATCACTGCAGGGGCTCAGGAACATTCCAGAAATCACTGCACAGGCTCAGGAATACCTCCAGAAATCACTTCAGGGGCTCAGGAACACCTCCAGAAATCACTGCAGGGGCTCAGGAACACCTCCAGAAATCACTGCACAGGCTCAGGAATACCTCCAGAAATCACTGCACGGCTCTGGAACACCTCCAGAAATCACTCCAGAAATCACTTCATGGGCTCAGGAACACCTCCAGAAATCACTGCAGGGGCTCAGGAACACCTCCAGAAATCATTGCACGAGCTCAGGAACACTCCAGAAATCACTGCACAGGCTCAGGAACACCTCCAGAAATCACTGCACAGGCTCAGGAACACCTCCAGAAATCACTTCAGGGGCTCAGGAACATTCCAGAAATCACTGCACAGGCTCAGGACGATTCCAGAAACCACTGCAGGGGCTCAGGAATACCTCCAGAAATCACTGCACGGGCTCAGGATTACCTCCAGAAATCACTGCACGGGTTCAGGAACACCTCCAGAAATCACTGCACGGGCTCAGGAACACCTCCAGAAATCACTGCACGGGTTCAGGAACACCTCCAGAAATCACTGCACGGGCTCAGGAACACCTCCAGAAATCACTGCACGGGTTCAGGAACACCTCCAGAAATCACTGCACGGGCTCAGGAACATTCCAGATATTACTGCACGGGCTCATGTCCAGAAATTGTTGTCTGTGAACGCAGCTCTCTGTACAATCCACAAATGCAAGTTAAATCTGTATCATGCAGAGAAGAAGCCAAATGTCAATATGATCAAGAACCGCAACGTCTTCTCTGAGCCAGGGGTCACCACGGGGCCCCACTTCACCGCAACTACTCTCAGCTATATATTCAGAAAAGCTGATGATAACAGTGATGTCACAGAACACAATGCACACAGTGATGTAATAATGTGCCCAGTGATGTCACAGTGCAGGGATAACAGTGATGTCACAGTGCAGGGATAACAGTGATGTCACAGTGCAGGGATAACAGTGATGTCACAGTGCAGGGATAACAGTGATGTCACAGTGCAGGGATAACAGTGATGTCACAGTGCAGGGATAACAGTGATGTCACAGAACACAATGCACACAGTGATGTAATAATGTGCACAGTGATGCTGTGGCGTGCACAAGGTGGTTGGCACTCGGGATGGGTCCTTTCTCTGGCATCCCCCTATGCTTTAAAACATTGCGACCCTTCACAGTAGTTATGTATGCCCTCAATACACCCCTTTACAGTAGTTTTGCCCACGTTGTGCCCCCCTCACAGTAGTTATCCCTTCATTGAACCCCCTCACAGTATTTATGCCCTCTCTGTGCCCCCTTCAGAGTAGTTATGCTTTCATTTTGCCCCCCTCACAGTAGTAATTCCCTCTCTGTGCCCCCTTCACAGTGGTAATGCCCTTTCAGTGCCCCTGTCACAGCAGTTATGCCCTTTCAGTGCCCCTGTCACAGTAGTAATGCTCTCTGTGCCCCTCCCCTTGTCCCGTTCCTGATGATGAGATCCCCTCCAGCTCTCCCCTGCGGGCACAGAACGCACTGCAGCAGGAGGATTCCCGGGCTTCTCCTACACGTTCCGGCAGTGGGATCCGCCAGCCTGGAGAAGGGAAGGAGCGCGGGGCGTCATTGAGATCCACAGGCGACCACCCAGTGCACACTATACCTCCGATGCCCCCGCACCTCCTATCAGATTCAGACTTTATAGTCATCATTTCCTCTAACAGCTCCGATGATGGAGCCCAGTGACGACCTGTTACATGTTATATGTTTGTATCTATCATTATGGGTTCCTGGTGATTGTCTTATCAGGGTTTCCAATAAAGACTTATATATATTAATTTGTGATTTCTTTTGTTTGCGTCTATTTGGGCACACACCTTTTGGTTCTCTTGAGGCCGTGCACACATTAATGTTACAATATTAGCATAATGCACATAGTGATGTCACAGTACACTGAAATCATGCAACCAGTGACATCACATGTAAGCATAATGCACATATGATGTCACAGCACAGAAAAATGCAAACAGCAGAAGTAACCATCAGGCCCCACAGTAACATTTAGGATGGGGTCGTGTAACATTTTCAATGAGACCTTATATACATTTTACCACCATGTCTGAGTGGAGATGGGCCGGCTACCCTGTGCACACATAATAGTTCTATACAGTGTCCGCATCATAGTGCCTTACAGTATCGGGATAATGGTACTATACTCATCCTACATTATAGTGCTATACGGCTCCCATATAATACCGCCTACAGTGTCTGCATCATAGTACCTTAGAGTACCACTGTAATAGTGCTATACAGTATCAGGATAATAGTGCTATACTCCTCCTCCTACATAATAGTGCTACAGAGTTCCCATATAATACCGCCTACAGTGTCCTCATCGTAGTACCTTACAGTACCCATAGCGACATACATGAAAGATACCAGACTAGCTGCCCACTGAGCCGTGATGTCATCGTGTATGGATGTGATGTCATGAGTGGTGAGGAGGCGGCCGGGGCCTCTCATTTTCCTACTCTATCATCTCCTTCCAAGATGTCAGCGTTTTGGAGAGGCGGCTGAACGTTCCCCCAGTAATGTGGATATGAATCCTTCCATTATCCTTAAATTTTACGCTTTGTGACAGAACCTGACACTAATCCCGTCACCCGGCGTTACTGATATACGCTGCCTGGCGCCGACCTCATAAGCGCCGCTCTTATTCCATCTGCGTGTGATTTATACGGCTCTCTGGCCGGTGATATGGCGGCATTACGCACGTCACGAGGAAGATTTGCGAGTTGTATTTGCTCCCCTCAGCTATTTTCATGATGAAGAGACCTCCGCGATCCCAGAAGCTTATGCAAAACAAAGTCTGATAAGATGGATCATAAAAGGTATCGCAAGCGATCACGTAACTAACTCGCCTGGCACCAATATGGCAGCGCGCGGGCGCTAATGAAGACGGATGAAGCAGCAGCCTCCTCGCCACTTGGCAGATTATCCGCCTGAAGAGGGAAGAGGCCCAATTAAACCGTGACATTGACTTTCCAGGTAAATGAGGAAGCAGCCGAGACGTCCGGGATGATTTACCGTCTTCTATTGATCAAAAATGAAGCATTTTGCGGATGCAGCGACTTCGAGATTCTCTCCATAAACCGCCGAGGATCGGTATTAATAAAGCGGAGACCGCGGAGTGGACGGGATCAGGGAAAATCAATGAGACCAATTAGAAGGAAGAAAGGAGCGATATAATGAGGAACTCTGTGCAATCCCAGCACACAGTGCAGCCCCTTCTGTGGTGTGAGCTCCAGAATCCTAGTGCTGAGCTCCAGAAGGATAGGAATAAGCTCTAGAATCCTAGTGCTGAGCTCCATAATCCTAGTGCCGATCTCCAGAATCATAATGCTGAGCTCTAGAATCATAGTGCTGAGCTCCAGAAGGATAGGGATGAGTTCTAGAATCCTAGTGCTGAACTCCGGAATCATAGTGCTGAGCTCCATAATCCTAGTGCTGATCTCCAGAATCATAATGCTGAGCTCCAGAATCATAATGCTGAGCTCCAGAAGGATAGGGATGAGCTCTAGAATCCTAGTGCTGAGCTCCAGAATCCTAGTGCTGAGCTCTAGAATCATAGTGCTGAGCTCCAGAAGGATAGGGATGAGCTCTAGAATCCTAGTGCTGATCTCCGGAATCATAATGCTGAGCTCCAGAAGGATAGGGATGAGCTCTAGAATCCTAGTGCTGAGCTCCAGAATCATAGTGCTGAGCTCCAGAATCATAGCGCTGAGCTCCAGAAACATAGTTATTAGTTCCATAATCATGGTGATGAGCTCCAGTATCTTAGTGATTAGCTCCAGAATCATAATGTTGAACTCCAGAGTCAAGGTACTGAGTTCCAGAATCATAGTGATGAGCTCCAGAAACAAAGGCTGAGCTCCATTTCCCCAGAACTAGCGACTCTAGGTATAAGCCTTGCAGATGTTCCCGCCCGTCATAGATGGTTGGTAGCACACATCTTCAGTGCAGCTCGAAACGTTATAGCTCGTAGATGGAAACAGGCGCATCATCCACAAGTGTCTGAAGTGGCGCAGTCAGTCAATATGCCCATGCAATGTGAATTGGTCTTCGCTCCAACTCTATCTGCCAAGATCAGAGCTCATAACCAATGGCTCCTCTGGCTCTCCAGCCACTACGCTACTCCGTTGCCTCACTATATCTTGTAATAAAGTTTGTTTAATGTGAATATGAACATTTTTCAGTTTATAATGTATGTCACTGCATGCATACCATGTTTCTTTTTGTGGATTTGTGCACATTATATAATCTGTTTATTATTAGAGACCCGGGCATTTGTACCTACATCGGGACCATATCTAACAACTATAGTAATTTGTATGTACTGTTGTTTCCTAAGGACATCTTCTCATTGTTCTTTATACTGTTAAAACTCTCAATAAAAATCTATTGATTACAACAAAGGCTGAGCTCCAGAATCATAACGCTAAGCTCCAGAATCGGTGTTGAGCTCCAGAATCCTAGTGCTGAGCTCCAGAATCCTAGCGATGAGCTCCATAATCATAGTCCTAAGCTACAGAACCATAGTGTTGAGCTCCAGCATCTTAGTGCTGAGCTCCAGAATCCTAGTGATGAGCTACAGAATTACAGCGCTGAGCTCCAGAATCATAGCTCTGAACTTCAGTGTCAAGGTGCTGAACTCCAGAAACATGGTAGTGAACTCAAGAATCATAGCTATGAGTTCCAGAACCACAGTGTTGAGCTCCAGGACCATAGTGATGAGATCCACAATCATGGTGCTGAACTCCAGAAATGGTGCTGAGCTCCACAATCATAGAACTGAACTCCAGAGTCCTGTCACTTAATTCCAGAATAATGGTTCTGAACTCCTGGGTCATGGTGCTGAACTTCTGGGTCATGGTGCTGAACTCCTGGGTCATGGTGCTGAGCATTAGATTCATAGCTCTAAACTTTGGAAATTATGCTACTGAGCTCCAGAATCCTGTTACTTAACTGGTGAATACCAGAATCATAGGCCCGTATTTATTTAAGATGTGACCTGCAAAAGGAGGCATTTAATTCAGTTGCAATGGTATTTAAAAAGTTGCAAAACCGTGTTTTTAACACCAAAATCTTAGTGTAGGGGGGATTATACATTTCTCCCATAGTGCTTATTTCCAGAATCGTAGTCCTGAACTTTAGAATTGATGGTACTAATTTCAAGAATCAAAATGCTGAGCTCCAGAATCATGGCCTGGACTTCAGATGGTGCAGAATCTTGGGGCTAACTCTAGAATCATAGCACTGAGCTCCAGAATCCTAGTGCTGAGCTCCAGAATCATAGCGATGAGCTCCAGAATCATAGCGATGAGATCCAGAATCTGTATACAGTACATAGAATGTTGCTTGAATGTGTGTTAACCCTTCAGAATTTTCTATATTTCTGCATAAATTTTACCTAAAACTACATCAGATTTTCACACAAATCCTAAAAGTAGATAAAGAACCAAATCAAAGAAATGAGTCACAAATATTAGACCTGGTCATTTATTTATTGAGGAAAATGCTCCGAAATCACACGTCTGTGAGTGGTAAAAGTATGTGAACCTTTAGGATTAAGAGTAGAAGATAATTTAGAGGTGAAATTATAGTCAAGCGTTTTCAGTCAATGGGGTGACAATGAGGTGTGAGCAGGCGACATGTTTTACGTAAAGATTTATCAAAGTCTGATCTTCACACAAATGTCTGTGGACGTGTCTCATGGCTCGAAGAAAGGAGATTTCTTAGGACCTCAGGAGAAGAGTTGTTGATGCTCATCAGACTGAAAGAGGTTATAAAACCATCTCTAGAGACTGGACTCCACCATTCCACAGTCAGACATTGTGTACAAATGGAGGAACTTCCAGACTATTACTACCCTCCCCAAGAGTGGTCGACATACAAAGATCATGTCAAGAACAAGGCGTGGTATAGCCCACAAGGTCACAAAGGAATCCAAGATAATCTCTAGGCAACTAAAGGCCTTTCTCACATTTATTTAAAGTTAAAGGGGTTCTGCACTTTCATTTAACTGATGATCTATCCTCTGGATAGATCATCAGCTTCTGATCGGCGGGGGTCCTGGGTGCCTTCTCAAACAGCTGATCGGCGGGGGTCCTGGGTGTCGGACCACCGCCGATCAGAAGCTGATGATCTATCCAGAGGATAGATCATCAGTTAAATGAAAGTGCAGAACCCCTTTAATGTTCAGGAGTCCACCATCAGAAGGACCCCGAGCAACATTGGTGTGGATAGCTGGATTGCAAGAAGATGATTGTCTACAGTATACAGTTGTATCACATGTATATACCGGATGACTCCTCATGTATCCCCCAGTCCCTGTGATCGGGGGTGTAACGGAACGCCTAGCACCCCGACCGGGTACCTCCATCGATAGTTGCTCCTAGTGCTTCCAGAGGACTCCAAGCACTCCACTTGACACCGTCAGCGCTGCAGACCCCACGAACCGCCGAAGCTTGGTGGAGGTCTCGCCGTCTCCTACCCACCCTGGACCTACGACAAGGCTCCAGGCTCCATTGGGTGAACCTCTCCTAAATCCAGAGACAGGAACCAGGAGCAAGCTCTTACAAGAGCTTATACTCAGGGGAGTATTGTGATATAGCAATCCCCAAGAGTGTAGTTATCCCATCCCCCAAACATGAGCCAAGACTTCATGAAGGTATAAAACAGGAACTCTCTTTATTTTAACACACAAGCATTTTATACACATTTTCCAACAAAGTTACCACCCCAGGGTTTTGTAAAAACAGCCAATAACCACGTACAATACACTCAGACACTCCCACACAAAATCCTCCCCTCTGTCCGTGATAGAATTACCTCACACTGGGTTGATGCAATCATCACAGGCAGACAAATACACAATATCCTCTGTCCTGGAGACAACCGAGAAGTAATTCAATTATCTCTCAGGACAAAGGACATCGCCAATACACACAGAGAGACAATGGAACAGACCTCCCTACTCAACGTATACAATGTCCCACCCTTTTCAATACACATAGACATTTAACATCCCAAAATGGCACGAATTAGACCAGGGTTCAAGTTAGTCCAAGTCCTTTGTGAACAAATGAGGCCTGGCTGATGAGAGGGCCCATAATCCTGGGGCAAGAGGCTAGTACCCAGGCCCCTCCAAAACCCAGTGGCGAGGTTGGTTTCGCCACACATCTCCCCCTCCCAGGGAAGACTAACCAGATACCTGACCTCACGGTCAGTACCTGAGTTAGTCTGGCAGTCCAACCACAACCCAATACTGGACCTGTTGAATTTTGTATGTCCCCAGCTGTTGAGTGGGCATCTGCGATTCCTTGCTCCCTTGTGGTTCTCTAGCTTGGAGCTGTAGGTACTTGGTGGGCAGAGGCCGACTGCGCTCTGCCCAGATGCCAGCTCTTCCGCTGGGGTAGCCTGTGGGAAGTCCGGCTCTGGAGAAGAGGATAGGGGAGGGCAGAGGCCGACTGCGCTCTGCCCAGATGCCAGCTCTTCCGCTGGGGTAGACTGTGGGAAGTCTGGCACTGGAGAAGAGGATAGGGGAGGGCCAAGGCCAGCGGCACTCTGCCCTGATGCCAGCGCTTCAGCTGGGGTGCATGGTGCCAACTCCTGCTGGGTAGTAAATGAATGGTTAGGGCAGAGGCCAGCGGCGCTCTGCTCTGATGCCAGCTCTTCTGCTGGAGAGGGGTCAGTGGGGTTTAAAGCCTTACCCACTACACTCAGTATTGGGCTGGGGGAGAGCTGTGGAGGGGGGCTATCACTTACCCCCTCCTCTGGATACCCCATCTGCCGCTGGGGAGAGAGACCAACTGTCTCCTCTCCCTGTAGAGTATACTGCCGCTGGGTAGTGAGACCGGCTGTCTCCACTACCAGTGATTCTGGTTGTTGCAGAGATGAGGGACCGACAATCTCCTCTCCCTGTACTCCCAGTGGCAGTTGGGGATCTGGGCCGCCTGCCCAGCCACCCTGTTGGGACGGTGGAGTGACTACGGTCCCATCTCCACCTGCCGACTGGGGTTCCTCCCAGTACCAGTCTATGAAGTCCCCTACTTCCACAGTTGGTGAGGAAGTAGGGGATACCTCAGCTGTGACTTGCCAGGGGTAGGGCTGCAGGTCTGGGCCTGGTATCCAACTGTCTTGTATCTTGCACTGGGCTTGAATGGAGCGAAACAACTGTTGATAACCTTGCTCCAGCTCCCACTCCCTTTGGACCAGAAAGGTCAGATATGCCCTCACCCCACTAGTTGTAGGCCAATTATGCAAGTTCCACCTGTAGTCAGTAATGTCCCAAAATCTAGACTCTTCTGTGCTCCCAAAGTCAATGTCTTCAAAAGACTCCCACAATTACCCAGGGGAATTATATTCCTCACCTTCGGGCTTGGCGTACTCCTCCATCCATGGAGACTGTCGTACTGTGTCCCACCATAGTGCTTGGTAAGCGTCATCCAGCCAGGTTTCCTGCCATACCAGTGTCTCAAGCTCTGACACCCACTCCGTCAATAGTTGCTCTCCCAGTAGAGGTAGTCGCAGCGCCAATTGCATTCGCAATCTCTGCTCCTCACTGGGAAGACTCTCACCCCTCCGACGCTGCACGTCCTCCAGGGCCTGGTGCCATACGCCTTTCCGCTCTGCATCCCTGTAATCCGGGTGATCTTCCTCATGGAATGCTGTGCAGGAACCAACGGCATCCATATTGCTGTAGCCAGGGGCGCTGTACGGATACTAGCATTGCCCTCAATATACTCCACGAACGGTGTCTCCGAGCTGCTTATCCTCACACTAGGACACCATCCCACCGCTGCCACCAATGTAACGGAACGCCTAGCACCCCGACCGGGTACCTCCGTCGATAGTTGCTCCTAGTGCTTCCAGAGGACTCCAAGCACTCCACTTGAAACCGTCAGCGCTGCAGACCCCACGAACCGCCGAAACTTGGTGGAGGTCTCGCCGTCTCCTACCCACCCTGGACCTACGACAAGGCTCCAGGCTCCAGTGGGTGAACCTCTCCTAAATCCAGAGACAGGAACCAGGAGCAAGCTCTTACAAGAGCTTATACTCAGGGGAGTATTGTGATATAGCAATCCCCAAGAGTGTAGTTATTCCATCCCCCAAACATGAGCCAAGACTTCATGAAGGTATAAAACAGGAACTCTCTTTATTTTAACACACAAGCATTTTATACACATCTTCCAACAAAGTTACCACCCCAGGGTTTTGTAAAAACAGCCAATGACCACGTACAATACACTCAGACACTCCCACACAAAATCCTCCCCTCTGTCCGTGATAGAATTACCTCACACTGGGTTGATGCAATCATCACAGGCAGGCGAATACACAATATCCTCTGTCCTGGAGACAACCGAGAAGTAATTCAATTATCTCTCAGGACAAAGGACATCGCCAATACACACAGAGAGACAATGGAACAGACCTCCCTACTCAACGTATACAATGTCCCACCCTTTTCAATACACATAGACATTTAACATCCCAAAATGGCATGAATTAGACCAGGGTTCAAGTTAGTCCAAGTCCTTTGTGAACAAATGAGGCCTGGCTGATGAGAGGGCCCATAATCCTGGGGCAAGAGGCTAGTACCCAGGCCCCTCCAAAACCCAGTGGCAAGGTTGGTTTCGCCACAGGGGGTGGGTTTTTTTTCTCTACAGTATACAGCTGTATCACATGTATATACCGGATGACTCCCCATGTATCCCCCAGTCCCTGTGATCGGGGGTGGGGGGGTTACTCTCTACAGTATACAGCTGTATCACCTGTATATACCGGATGACTCCCCATGTATCCCCCAGTCCCTGTGATCGGGGTTGGGGGGGTTACTCTCTACAGTATATAGCTGTATCACATGTATATACCGGAGGACTCCTCATGTATCCCCCAGTCCCTGTGATCGGGGGTTGGGGGGGTTGCTCTCTACAGTATATAGCTGTATCACATGTATATACCGGAGGACTCCTCATGTATCCCCCAGTCCCTGTGATCGGGGGTGGGGGGGTTACTCTCTACAGTATATAGCTGTATCACCTGTATATACCGGATGACTCCTCATGTATCCCCCAGTCCCTGTGATCGGGGGTGGGGGGGTTTCTCTCTACAGTATACAGCTGTATCACCTGTATATACCGGATGACTCCTCATGTATCCCCCAGTCCCTGTGATCGGGGGTGGGGGGGTTACTCTCTACAGTATATAGCTGTATCACATGTATATACCGGATGACTCCTCATGTATCCCCCAGTCCCTGTGATCGGGGGTGGGGGGTTACTCTCTACAGTATATAGCTGTATCACATGTATATACCGGATGACTCCTCATGTATCCCCCAGTCCCTGTGATCGGGGGTGGGGGGTTACTCTCTACAGTATATAGCTGTATCACATGTATATACCGGATGACTCCCCATGTATCCCCCAGTCCCTGTGATCGGGGGTGGGGGGGTTACTCTCTACAGTATACAGCTGTATCACATGTATATACCGGATGACTCCCCATGTATCCCCCAGTCCCTGTGATCGGGGTGGGGGGGGGGTTACTCTCTACAGTATACAGCTGTATCACATGTAAATACCGGATGAATCCTCATGTATCCCCCAGTCCCTGTGATCGGGGGTGGGGGAGGGGTTACTCTCTACAGTATATAGCTGTATCACATGTATATACCGGATGACTCCTCATGTATCCCCCAGTCCCTGTGATCGGGGGTGGGGGGGTTACTCTCTACAGTATATAGCTGTATTACATGTATATACCGGAGGACTCCTCATGTATCCCCCAGTCCCTGTGATCGGGGGTGGGGGGTTACTCTCTACAGTATATAGCTGTATCACATGTATATACCGGATGACTCCTCATGTATCCCCCAGTCCCTGTGATCGGGGGTGGGGGGTTACTCTCTATAGTATACAGCTGTATCACATGTATATACCGGATGACTCCCCATGTATCCCCCAGTCCCTGTGATCGGGGGTGGGGGGGTTACTCTCTATAGTATACAGCTGTATCACATGTATATACCGGATGACTCCCCATGTATCCCCCAGTCCCTGTGATCGGGGGTGGGGGAGGGGTTACTCTCTACAGTATATAGCTGTATCACATGTATATACCGGATGACTCCTCATGTATCCCCCAGTCCCTGTGATCGGGGTTGGGGGGGTTACTCTCTACAGTATATAGCTGTATCACATGTATATACCGGATGACTCCTCATGTATCCCCCAGTCCCTGTGATCGGGGGTGGGGGGGGGGTTACTCTCTACAGTATACAGCTGTATCACATGTATATACCGGATGACTCCTCATGTATCCCCCAGTCCCTGTGATCGGGGGGGGGGGGGGGGTACTCTCTACAGTATACAGCTGTATCACATGTATATACCGGATGACTCCCCATGTATCCCCCAGTCCCTGTGATCGGGGGTGGGGGAGGGGTTACTCTCTACAGTATATAGCTGTATCACATGTAAATACCGGATGAATCCTCATGTATCCCCCAGTCCCTGTGATCGGGGGTGGGGGAGGGGTTACTCTCTACAGTATATAGCTGTATCACATGTATATACCGGATGACTCCTCATGTATCCCCCAGTCCCTGTGATCGGGGTGGGGGGGGGGTTACTCTCTACAGTATACAGCTGTATCACATGTATATACCGGATGACTCCCCATGTATCCCCCAGTCCCTGTGATCGGGGGTGGGGGAGGGGTTACTCTCTACAGTATATAGCTGTATCACATGTAAATACCGGATGAATCCTCATGTATCCCCCAGTCCCTGTGATCGGGGGTGGGGGAGGGGTTACTCTCTACAGTATATAGCTGTATCACATGTATATACCGGATGACTCCTCATGTATCCCCCAGTCCCTGTGATCGGGGGTGGGGGGGTTACTCTCTACAGTATACAGCTGTATCACATGTATATACCGGATGACTCCCCATGTATCCCCCAGTCCCTGTGATCGGGGGTGGGGGGGGGGTTACTCTCTACAGTATACAGCTGTATCACATGTATATACCGGATGACTCCTCATGTATCCCCCAGTCCCTGTGATCGGGGGTGGGGGGGTTTCTCTCTACAGTATATAGCTGTATCACATGTATATACCGGATGACTCCCCATGTATCCCCCAGTCCCTGTGATCGGGGGTGGGGGGGGGGTTACTCTCTACAGTATACAGCTGTATCACATGTATATACCGGATGACTCCTCATGTATCCCCCAGTCCCTGTGATCGGGGGTTGGGGGGGTTTCTCTCTACAGTATATAGCTGTATCACATGTATATACCGGATGACTCCTCATGTATCCCCCAGTCCCTGTGATCGGGGGTGGGGTGGGGGGTTTCTCTCTACAGTATATAGCTGTATCACATGTATATACCGGATGACTCCCCATGTATCCCCCAGTCCCTGTGATCGGGGGTGGGGGGGGGTTACTCTCTACAGTATATAGCTGTATCACATGTATATACCGGATGACTCCTCATGTATCCCCCAGTCCCTGTGATCGGGGGTGGGGGAGGGGTTACTCTCTACAGTATACAGCTGTATCACATGTATATACCGGATGACTCCTCATGTATCCCCCAGTCCCTGTGATCGGGGGTGGGGGGGTTACTCTCTACAGTATACAGCTGTATCACATGTATATACCGGATGACTCCTCATGTATCCCCCAGTCCCTGTGATCGGGGGTGGGGGGGGTTACTCTCTACAGTATACAGCTGTATCACATGTATATACCGGATGACTCCTCATGTATCCCCCAGTCCCTGTGATCGGGGGTGGGGGGGTTACTCTCTACAGTATACAGCTGTATCACATGTATATACCGGAGGACTCCTCATGTATCCCCCAGTCCCTGTGATCGGGGGTGGGGGGTTACTCTCTATAGTATACAGCTGTATCACATGTATATACCGGATGACTCCCCATGTATCCCCCAATCCCTGTGATCGGGGGTGGGGGGGTTACTCTCTACAGTATACAGCTGTATCACATGTATATACCGGATGACTCCTCATGTATCCCCCAGTCCCTGTGATCGGGGGTGGGGGGTTACTCTCTACAGTATATAGCTGTATCACCTGTATATACCGGATGACTCCTCATGTATCCCCCAGTCCCTGTGATCGGGGGTGGGGGGGTTACTCTCTATAGTATACAGCTGTATCACATGTATATACCGGATGACTCCTCATGTATCCCCCAGTCCCTGTGATCGGGGGTGGGGGGTTACTCTCTACAGTATACAGCTGTATCACATGTATATACCGGATGACTCCTCATGTATCCCCCAGTCCCTGTGATCGGGGGTGGGGGGTTACTCTCTACAGTATATAGCTGTATCACCTGTATATACCGGATGACTCCTCATGTATCCCCCAGTCCCTGTGATCGGGGGTGGGGGGTTACTCTCTACAGTATATAGCTGTATCACATGTATATACCGGATGACTCCCCATGTATCCCCCAATCCCTGTGATCGGGGGTGGGGGGTTACTCTCTACAGTATACAGCTGTATCACATGTATATACCGGATGACTCCTCATGTATCCCCCAGTCCCTGTGATCGGGGGTGGGGGGTTACTCTCTACAGTATATAGCTGTATCACCTGTATATACCGGATGACTCCTCATGTATCCCCCAGTCCCTGTGATCGGGGGTGGGGGGTTACTCTCTACAGTATATAGCTGTATCACCTGTATATACCGGATGACTCCTCATGTATCCCCCAGTCCCTGTGATCGGGGGTGGGGGGGTTTCTCTCTATAGTATACAGCTGTATCACATGTATTTACCGGAGGACTCCTCATGTATCCCCCAGTCCCTGTGATCGGGGGTGGGGGGGGGTTACTCTCTACAGTATATAGCTGTATCACATGTATATACCGGAGGACTCCTCATGTATCCCCCAGTCCCTGTGATCGGGGGTGGGGGGGGGGGGTTACTCTCTACAGTATACAGCTGTATCACATGTATATACCGGATGACTCCTCATGTATCCCCCAGTCCCTGTGATCGGGGGTGGGGGGGTTTCTCTCTACAGTATATAGCTGTATCACATGTATATACCGGATGACTCCCCATGTATCCCCCAGTCCCTGTGATCGGGGGTGGGGGGGTTACTCTCTACAGTATACAGCTGTATCACATGTATATACCGGATGACTCCTCATGTATCCCCCAGTCCCTGTGATTGGGGGTGGGGGGGTTACTCTCTACAGTATATAGCTGTATCACATGTATATACCGGATGACTCCCCATGTATCCCCCAGTCCCTGTGATCGGGGGTGGGGGGGTTACTCTCTACAGTATACAGCTGTATCACATGTATATACCGGATGACTCCTCATGTATCCCCCAGTCCCTGTGATTGGGGGTGGGGGGGTTACTCTCTACAGTATACAGCTGTATCACATGTATATACCGGATGACTCCTCATGTATCCCCCAGTCCCTGTGATCGGGGGTGGGGGGGTTTCTCTCTACAGTATACAGCTGTATCACCTGTATATACCGGATGACTCCTCATGTATCCCCCAGTCCCTGTGATTGGGGGTGGGGGGGTTACTCTCTACAGTATATAGCTGTATCACATGTATATACCGGATGACTCCTCATGTTTCCCCCAGTCCCTGTGATCGGGGGTGGGGGGGGGGGTTTTCTCTCTACAGTATATAGCTGTATCACATGTATATACCGGATGACTCCTCATGTATCCCCCAGTCCCTGTGATCGGGGGTGGGGGGGTTTCTCTCTACAGTATACAGCTGTATCACATGTATATACCGGATGACTCCTCATGTATCCCCCAGTCCCTGTGATTGGGGGTGGGGGGGTTACTCTCTACAGTATATAGCTGTATCACATGTATATACCGGATGACTCCTCATGTTTCCCCCAGTCCCTGTGATCGGGGGTGGGGGGGGGGGGTTTCTCTCTACAGTATATAGCTGTATCACATGTATATACCGGATGACTCCTCATGTATCCCCCAGTCCCTGTGATCGGGGGTGGGGGGGTTTCTCTCTACAGTATACAGCTGTATCACATGTATATACCGGATGAATCCTCATGTATCCCCCAGTCCCTGTGATCGGGGGTGGGGGGGTTACTCTCTACAGTATATAGCTGTAATCACATGTATATACCGGATGACTCCTCATGTATCCCCCAGTCCCTGTGATCGGGGGTGGGGGGGGGGTTACTCTCTACAGTATACAGCTGTATCACATGTATATACCGGATGACTCCTCATGTATCCCCCAGTCCCTGTGATCGGGGGTGGGGGGGGGGGGGGTTACTCTCTACAGTATATAGCTGTATCACATGTATATACCGGATGACTCCTCATGTATCCCCCAGTCCCTGTGATCGGGGGTGGGGGGGTTTCTCTCTACAGTATACAGCTGTATCACATGTATATACCGGAAGACTCCTCATGTATCCCCCAGTCCCTGTGATCGGGGGTGGGGGGGTTTCTCTCTACAGTATATAGCTGTATCACATGTATATACCGGATGACTCCCCATGTATCCCCCAATCCCTGTGATCGGGGGTTGGGGGGGTTGCTCTCTACAGTATACAGCTGTATCACATGTATATACCGGATGACTCCTCATGTATCCCCCAGTCCCTGTGATCGGGGGTGGGGGGGTTTCTCTCTACAGTATACAGCTGTATCACATGTATATACCGGATGACTCCTCATGTATCCCCCAGTCCCTGTGATCGGGGGGGGGGGTTACTCTCTACAGTATACAGCTGTATCACATGTATATACCGGATGACTCCTCATGTATCCCCCAGTCCCTGTGATCGGGGGTGGGGGGGTTTCTCTCTACAGTATATAGCTGTATCACATGTATATACCGGATGACTCCCCATGTATCCCCCAATCCCTGTGATCGGGGGTTGGGGGGGTTGCTCTCTACAGTATACAGCTGTATCACATGTATATACCGGATGACTCCTCATGTATCCCCCAGTCCCTGTGATCGGGGGTGGGGGGGTTTCTCTCTACAGTATACAGCTGTATCACATGTATATACCGGAAGACTCCTCATGTATCCCCCAGTCCCTGTGATCGGGGGTGGGGGGGTTTCTCTCTACAGTATATAGCTGTATCACATGTATATACCGGATGACTCCCCATGTATCCCCCAATCCCTGTGATCGGGGGTTGGGGGGGTTGCTCTCTACAGTATACAGCTGTATCACATGTATATACCGGATGACTCCTCATGTATCCCCCAGTCCCTGTGATCGGGGGTGGGGGGGTTTCTCTCTACAGTATACAGCTGTATCACATGTATATACCGGATGACTCCTCATGTATCCCCCAGTCCCTGTGATCGGGGGGGGGGGTTACTCTCTACAGTATACAGCTGTATCACATGTATATACCGGATGACTCCTCATGTATCCCCCAGTCCCTGTGATCGGGGGTGGGGGGGTTTCTCTCTACAGTATATAGCTGTATCACATGTATATACCGGATGACTCCCCATGTATCCCCCAATCCCTGTGATCGGGGGTTGGGGGGGTTGCTCTCTACAGTATACAGCTGTATCACATGTATATACCGGATGACTCCTCATGTATCCCCCAGTCCCTGTGATCGGGGGTTGGGGGGGTTGCTCTCTACAGTATACAGCTGTATTACATGTATATACCGGATGACTCCTCATGTATCCCCCAGTCCCTGTGATCGGGGGTGGGGGGGTTTCTCTCTACAGTATATAGCTGTATCACATGTATATACCGGATGACTCCTCATGTATCCCCCAGTCCCTGTGATCGGGGGTGGGGGGGTTACTCTCTACAGTATACAGCTGTATCACATGTATATACCGGATGACTCCTCATGTATCCCCCAGTCCCTGTGATCGGGGGTGGGGGGGTTTCTCTCTACAGTATACAGCTGTATCACATGTATATACCGGATGACTCCTCATGTATCCCCCAGTCCCTGTGATCGGGGGTGGGGGGGTTTCTCTCTACAGTATACAGCTGTATCACATGTATATACCGGATGACTCCCCATGTATCCCCCAGTCCCTGTCATCGGGGGTGGGGGGGTTTCTCTCTACAGTATACAGCTGTATCACATGTATATACCGGATGAATCCTCATCTTACCTCCCGTGGCTCCTTTTCAAGTCAAGACAGAATAAATGACTGCGAGGAGAAAACATCCCACACAATTCTCAGACTAATCCTGACAAAATGTAATGTTTAATTCCAAATAATCCCCTACAAATTGTTCTTTCCTGTTTGGTTGCAGAATTCAGGAGGTTTCAGCTTAAAGCAGACAGAAGTGGCTCACGATGAATTAACGTTTTATAAAAACAAAATTATAGCTTTCCGCTGTGCGGCGTTCGGCGCAATTTTACTTTATGGATTTTTTTTACGTTTCTTTGTAAAATGCCAGTCCCCCCTTAAAGGGAACCTCAGCCGAGTGGCGGTCTACAGCCATAGAGACAGAGGCATACCGGCCATAGAGGTCGGAGGCGCTGCGGCCATGGGACAGGAGGTGAGGAGGTATGGCCATACTGAGCAGCCACGGCCCTCATGGACACCTTCTTAGTATACCAAGGATACACAGACAAAAGGCATGAGGGGCCTGAACAAGTCTGTGCAGCAGGGAGAGGCAGTGTGCTGTACAGCAGGTCCTCTCGCCATGTAGCTGTATGTGAAGAAGTGGTCGGCACCCAGAGAGGAATGCAAGACGTGCTCAGCCTGTTCCCCATATTTGATCTGGATTTCATCTGACACCCCTAAAAAAAGATATCAGATTCCCTATATAAAGACCCCAGACCAGACCCCATACTCAAATAAACATCCATGAATAAATGCTGATTCTTCTACACCCTGTAAACTGAACCCCAAAATACACATCCCCTAAAAATACAAACCACAGACCATCCTTTATACAGATCGCAGACCAGATCCCCTGTATACAGACCTGGGACCCAAAGCAGAACCCCTCAAGGAAGACCCACCCCATTTACAGACCCCAGATGAGTCCAACTTGCTTTAAGACTCCAGACCAAATCTTCCCATTTGCAGATTCCAGACCAGACTTTACTTATAGACCCCAGGTGAGAACATCTTGTTTAAAGACCCTAGACCAGACTTTTTTATTTACAGATTCCAGAGCCCAAACGAAATCCCTCTGTTTACAGATCCCCGGACCCGACCCACTTGTTTCAGACTTCAGGCCAGACTTTTTTTTTCTTTACAGGCTCCAGACCCCACCAGTTTCTATACCCCAGACCAGACCTCACTCTTTACAGACCCCTCTTGTTTACAGGCCCCAAACCAGAACCGCTGTCTTTACAGACCATACCAGAGCCCTGCTTACAAACCCTAGACCATACCAACTTTTCTACAGACCCTAGTCCCCTCATTTATAAACCCCATACCTTCCTATTTACAGCCTCCAGACCCCCATTTACAGACCCTAGACCTTCCTATTTACAGGCTCCAGTCTCCCGTTTACAGATTCCAGAACTTCCTGTTTACAAACTCCAGATCCCCCCTGTTTACAGACTCCAGACCCCTGTTTACAGACCCCATAACTTCCTATTTACAGACTCCAGACTCCCGTTTACAGACCCCAGACCTTCCTGTTTACAAACTCCAGATCCCCCCTGTTTACAGACTCCAGACCTCTGTTTACAGACCCCATAACTTCCTGTTTACAGCCTCCTGACCCCCCATTTACAGAATCCAGACCCCCATTTACAGACCCTAGACCTTCCTATTTACAGCCTCCAGACCCCTGTTTACAGACCCCATAACTTCCTGTTTACAGCCTTCTGACCCCCGTTTACAGATTCCAGAACTTCCTGTTTACAGCCTCCAGACCCCCCTTTTTACAGACTCCAGACCCCTGTTTACAGACCCCAGACCTTTCTGTTTACAACCTGCAGACCCCGGTTTACAGAATCCAGATCGCCATGTATGCAGACCCCAGACCTTACTCTTTACAGCCTCCTGACCCACCTGTTTTCAGACACGATACCAGACCTCCCTCTTTACAGACCCCAGACCAGACATTCCAGGGGAGTCGGCGGGTATGTGTATATACAGTCTGAAGTGCCAGTCAGCAGTCTCGTTATGTGAAACCACTGATCTCATGTCTTCTGCTTCCACCATCATTCACTCTCTGCTTGTCTGATCTTCTGAATCTTTCTTTTCTGATCTTCAACTCAATTAGTTGCATTAAAGAGGATTAGTTGTGGGAAATCAAACTACTACTGTAGAAGATTTGAGCACTTTCTTCAGCCACTTCTTTGGTCCCTGAGAGACAAGCTGATGGCTGGGGTCCTCAGGAGTAGTTGCTATGGCAAGGAGGTTCTGCAAGGAGAATGAGGCATTTCTCGCTGACCACTGAAATCAATGGGTGTAGATGGATCTGAGGAAGTCAGCGGGAGCTGTGCATGACTAATAGGGAGAATGAAATGGGATGAAATAAGGGGCCGGAGGTTCAACACCCTACAGAAGGGAGATATGGAGATAATCTGTGCATACACGCTCACAATACTCTGCACACTCTCACATTCCAGTATGCCACTTTTTACACAGACATTTCTCTCTGTGGTCAGCTGGCTGGTCTATTCCTCAGGGCCTGGCTTATCACACATCATGTAAATGTTTGTGACTGCAAGGACTAGGACAATGCTCAAAACTCCCTTCTGCTGCTTGTGTCACTGCTCCAACTTCTACCTAGGTCCCTTGAGCAGTGCGCCAATTGATGAGTGTCACTCACTTCCACTTGCTAGCTAACTACAATGTAGTGAAGCTGGTCCTCTGTATATCCGCAGCTATGGCGTTCCATGATGCTTGCTGCATGCTCTGGCCTTGAGGTCTCAGGACAGGATGGTGTGGCCCTTATTATTGCTCCCCACATTATAGAGGATACACAGTGTATGACCCTCAGGCCAATTAACCATTAACACTGCTGATTGTGCAGAGAGGAAGCCCACCGACTAGTATAAACTGGGTCCCATAATTCATGGGCCCCCCGGCAGCTGCATAGGGGCCTATATGCCACGTATAATCTTACATACTGTAGATGCTATGTCTGCCAGATATCTGCGTTTCAGTCATCATTCCTCATCCCCACATGAAAGAACAATTCAGTTAAAATAGGGTTTTATAAATAGAGTTTAATGATATAATATAATTCTGACAAATTCTTTACCAATTTCAAGATCTCTGATTGCTGTCAAACAAACTCTCGTCAACCCAAAGCTGGAATCCTTTACAGATTTCTCTCAGCTTGGTTTGATACAGTTGCATCCAGTCAGACAATCCACAGTGAATCTCCAGACTGATACAATGTATCAGTGCAAGTAAAATGTTTACATCACAGAGGATCGGAGGTCTGAATCTGACCAGGGACAACATCCCCATGGAGTCTGTATGTTCTCCCTAGGAAATTGACCCTAATGGGGCTTGAGCGCCTTTATCTACATTTACGCTCCTCGAGGTCTATAAGAAGTGAGATGTAATATGGCGGCCTGCAGCTAATTGTTACAATGTATCAGCGCACGTCCTCCACCCTCAAATGAAGCCGAGATTCTCTTCACAGAAGCCACAAGTCAATCGACCATTTTAAAATAATTTTGTTAAGACAGAGCCGCCCGCAGTCTCCTGCTTTAGCTCCTTAGCAATTGAAGTGCTCAGGCCGATCCTTCTTAATCCATATTCTTCTGTGTTTCTCGGGGCGGCTTTGACAAGTTGTTTGAAAATTAAAAACAAGTTGAATCCTCGGAGCGGCGGGGAGGAAGGCTCAGACGTGCACCATTCACCGGCTTATTCACAGTCTCTTCGTCCTTTGAAAGTGCATAGATTTTCCTCCGACTTGTCAAGGATCCAGGCGTCTGATCTGCATGCTGATTACGACTGAGAAAAGCGGAGTAATGAAGTAAATGCGGACTATAAAGGAATGAGGCATCACCGCCATACCTCGCTCAGCGTGCTGCTCTCTATTAGATCGGACGCACAATCACGCTGTCCCGTCCCCGGGGACTCGTCTGGAACAACAACAACCCCTCGTCTTGTTTCACGTAAATTACTGTCATCTCCAGGGCTCCTAGAAAACAATGGCTGGCGGATCATGGCGCCGCTGCAGACGGTTATGCTTGGGTTTTGACAAAACGAATTTTGCTTATTCCACTTGCACAATGTCAGAGCGAACACGTTCAGTGTATTTGAAAAAAAAAAAGTTCCTTTGAGGCTGCACTACTGAGAGATTCATACATGCACACCCGGAAGCACCACTGCACAAGTCGGGCAGGGTGGAGATATTGTTGGATATGATGATTGGGATCAGAAGGGGGGTGTTCCCCAGGAAAGGAGGATGGGGGTGTTGGAAGAAGCCCTTGAGCTAAAGCTATTTGCAGCTTGCAGCCCTGTACCTCCATTCATTGCTCCGATTGTTCTGCTGGATTTATTTCAAGCTGGCAGCTCAGGGGGCGTGTCCTTTCCCAGAGGTCGTGTCCTCTCTGCAGCAGCTGGTGGCAGTTGAAGGATGGAACTGAGCATGTGCGTCCACCTCAGCGAGCAGGACAGAGAAATTAGAAAAAGAGCAAACACCAAGCGGTTCTACACAGATAGATTTCGGTGAATAACTCAGTAGCTATGATACATTGTTATTTACATGCAAGATTATTCAGATCCAGGGGCTCACTTGGAAAGGGTAGAATATTATTAGTGGGACATCCCCTTTAACTGGCGCCCAGTCCGTTCTTTACACTCACATTCCAGCAGCATACTTCACACTCCCCCTGTCTCTGGAGACTGGTAGTGCGCCTGATTTTAGGGATTCCAGAAGCTTTACATGGAAAGAAATTCACCATTCCGTCTTTTTGGCACAAAAGAGGCACGTTCCCTAAAAAGGTAAAATAGTTGAAAAGGTTCGGAAAAGACACAGGTCCAACCTATGCTCCTACCGTGTGATCCAGAGGAAGGATAGCCACCCTCTGAGGTGAACACCCATTACCCCATATTAAAGGGAAACTTATTCCCTGGATCATCGCCCCTTCCCCTTAAAACCTTCCCCTTGGAAACTTTGAAATTCCAGACCCCTCCTGAACTTGTACAATGAATCTCCCACCACAATACTGTCTATCCATAGCCTCACAGCTGTCTATGGTGATGATGATGAAACCTCTCCTCCACACATAGAGGATCTTGTCATAGTGCCAGGGCAGGGTATTAGGACGATCTCTGTACATTGTGATTAGGTCCAGTTCTGCTGTGTCCTTCATATACACAGGTGCCCAGTGCTGTACACAGTAGTCCATGCTTGGTCTGAACAGAGGCAAAACTATGCTCCAGTTATGGGGCATCCCAGGGGAGCTTTCTGCCTGACACAGGAGATCCAGGTAAGCGCAATTCCTGTAAGTAGCTAGCTGGAAGTAGAGGTGAGTGACACTTACCTACAAGGTGCACCACTATCACTGCAGAGCAAATGAGGCAGAAGTGGAAAGGCTGAAGGGACAGTCAAAGCGGGGCGCTTATGGTTCAGTGTGTGAAAGTCTATTTTTCCTGTATATTTATACACTTTAATCGTTTTCTTAGTGACAATAGAGCAAAAATTATCTGAATATAGAAATTTCTAAAATCCAAAATGCATCAAATAATGAAATAATATACAAGGTGGGGTCTAATATCCAGAGAGGAACCAGAGAAACACTTGTAAGTGTAATCAGGGCCGTCTTTGCCGCAGGGCAAAAGGGGCAGCTGCCCCGGGCCCAGTTGCTCCTGGGGGCCCAAGGGAGCTTTGTTTCCCGACTCCCATTTACTAGTGACTGCATTGCTAGGTTAAAACATTCGGGGCCTGGGCCCCTGATGTTTTGTCCCAGGCCCCGAATGTCCTGCCTGCCTGCTAGATACAACTGTATTGCCGTACACAGAACGGCAATACAATTGAATCTGACTGGGAAGAGGTGAAGGACCTGTGGTGACATCACAGGTCATGTGATCAGCAAAACAGGCTGTGATAGGATGACCTGGATGATGTCCCCATCATGTGACCAGTGCAGGATTGGACCAGAGTGAAGAGGAGAAGGAGCCTAATGCTGATGTCTGTACATGAGGAGAGGTAAGTTAAGGGAGAGGCAGAGCAATGCTGGGAGTTGTAGTTATTTAACTAGGATGTATGTTGGGGCTGAAGGGAGGGATGTTATTGACATGGAACTGTATGTTGAAAGTGGATGGTGGGGGGGAATGATGTTTATGTACATGGGACTTCATGTTTAGGCTACGTTCACACTTGCGTTTGGGGATCCGCTTGTGAGATCCGTTTCAAGGCTCTCACAAGCAGCCCCAAATGCATCAGTTTAACCCCAATGCATTCTGAATGGATGCCGATCCATTCAGAATGCATTCGTTCGGCTCCGTACGGCCCCCCGTTCCGTTTTGGAGGCGGACCCCAAAATGCTGCAAGCAGCGTTTTTGTGTCCGCCTGGCCGTGCGGAGCCAAACGGATCCGTCCTGACTTACAATGTAAGTAAATGGGGACGGATCCGTTTGCATTGACACAAAATGGTGCAATTGTAAACGGATCCGTCCCCCATTGACTTTCAATGTAAGTCAGGACGGATCCGTATTGGGACTGAGAAATTCAAATCTAATACAAACGAATCGGTCCTGATCGGATGCATTCGTTTGTATTATCGGTGCGGATCCGTCCTGTACAAGTACAGGACAGATCCGCACGAACGCAAGTGTGAAAGTAGCCTTAGGGGGGATGTTTACATGGGACTGTGCGTTGGAGGAGGCTGATGTTATTTACATGGGACTGTGCGTTGGAGGCGGCTGGGGAGGAGGTGATGTTATTTACAAGGGACTGTATGGTGGAGGGAGGATTATAACTGCAGGGGGCACTGCAGATCCAGGGGACATTATAGGTGGTCTTATTACTACTGGGGGCCCTATAGGAGGGTCTTATAGATCCGCCTTTTTTCTACTAAGCGCACTATGGGGGCCTTATTACTACTACTGAGGGGTCTGTAGGGAGCTTTATTACCACTGGGGGAACAATAGGGGGCCTTATTTCTACTGGGGACTCTGTGAGGGTATTATTAATATGGGAGGGCTCTTCTAATAATGGGGGCATTGTTGAGAAGCATTATCACTGTAGGGGGCAGTATTACTAATGAGGGCATTCTAGAAGGGAATTACTATTGGTGGGACTATGAGGAGCACTATTACTATGGGGCAGTAATGTTTCTTCAGGATAGTATTGGGGGTATTGGGGGGGGGGGCAGGGGCGTAACTAAAGGCTCATGGGCTCCGGTGCAAGAGTTCAGCTTGGGCCGCCCTTCCCTCGGTGCTTTGTGTGTCTTATGCGGCACAAGTGTCTTTGGGCCCCTTCAGGCTCCTGGGCCCGGTAGCGACTGCTACCTCTGCACCCCCTATAGCTACACCCCGGGGGGGGGGGGGGGCACAGGAAGCAGCAGGATAACACTGTGGGGGCTCCAGTTGGGGGATAATGATAGAATGTGAGGAAGCTAAGATGTCTGTGTGTCACACTCTGCAGAGACGAGGCGGCTGAGAGAAGTTGTCCAGACCGAGTGGAGAAGATGATGAGAGAGAAGATCTACAGAGAGGATGATGACAGAGAGGAGACGTCACCTGGAGGCCCTGGACGTGACAGGTAAGCGCTGCTGTATAGCAAGTGCAGCAAAGTGCGGGGGGGGGGATCCAGGGGGCCCAAGTAAATTCTTGCCCAGGGTCCAATCAATATTAAAGACGGCCCTGAGTGTAATAATGCAAATCTATATCTTACATTAAAGAGGAGGACTTTGGTCCAAAAGCAGGACACTTGGGAGGTCTTTATGTATACCCTACCCTAACCCACCCTAACAGAATTCCCGAAAAATTGCTCACACCCCAAAAACTCGCTGATCAGCAGTACCAAGCTGATTAGCGGTGGGGTGGGCGATGCGCTAACAGTGGCCGGGCGCTCTTTTATGGCTAAGAGTGCCGGCCACAGTCAGCGCACCTACAAAAATAAAAAAAATGTGGGGCGCCGGGACTTTAGAATGATTTATTTTGTACCACCATTCGTTTTCACATGATGGCTGCATATTGTCAAAATACTAGAAGCTAATAAATTCCCCTTTACAGGAACCAGTGTTTTGTTCTAAATGGAATAAGGAACTTCAACATAAGCTCACTGAGTCCCAAAAACGTATAGCCATTAAAAATGCTTTCTCCAATTCTCCGGCATATAATTATCAAGAGTTACAATCTAAAATGACAGCCCGTTGGTATAAGACCCCGGTACACAGATACAATCCGGAGATCTCTGATTTATGCACGTTAATCCTAAACTCTGCAAAGATACTGATTCCTAGACGGTGGCTTCAGAAAAACCCACCTACTCTAGGTGAATGGTTCGCCGAGTTCACCAAAGTATGTGAATTTGAAAAAAAGAGATGGAACTCGGTCCACAACCCTGAGAAATTCTTCAAGATCTGGAAGAAATGGCTGCACTTATTGGAAAAGGATGCCATCTTCCCTCTTTTATAATGTTTTGGGACATTAAATTGCAATGTCTGGACTGTAGCTGACACATTGAATTGCTAGTCTTCACCCCTCCCTCACTCCCCTATTTCTCCCCTACCCCTCTCTTCTTTTTCTTCTACACCTGACTCGATCTCACAATTTTTCTGATTATTATGTTATGTACTTGTGTACATTCTAGTATCCTTTTGACCATACTATAATACTTGATCTATGTTCTTATATGTTACTTTCTTTTTACTTGTTCTATACAAATTTAATGATGTAACTCCATCTGTATCAAAATACAAATAAACACATAATTTACACAAAAAGAAAAAAAATGGGCTTGCGCCCCAAAATATATGGGGGGGCCAGCTGCAGCACCCCTGGGGGGGACGGGGGTCGCACAGGGTGCTGTGGACCCCAGACACCCTCAGAACCGGGTGCTGCACACAAAAAAACTTCTTCTTTTTTTTACTATCCCTGCCTAACCTAAAGCTCTCCCTAAATGTTTATATGCCAGATGGCCCTTTATGGGGTCTAAGGGGCCACGGATGGCGGCGGATCGTGTGGGATGCAGAGGGACCGACACAGGGCTTACACAGAAGTCTGTGGGCGGGGAGAGCGGAGCTCCAGGACGTTATCTCCAGGTCAGTCCCTCCAGCCAATCATCCTCATCCTCCGTCACCACCACCTCACAGGATCTACGGAGGGTGATTGGTGGTGTATATTACACCAGCGATCATCCTCCTATTCCTGGTCATCGGGTCACCAGAGACCCGAATATCCCGGAAATGCTGCAAACCGCAGGTCTGAATTGACCTGCGGTTAGCAGCGATTGCCAATACGGGGGGGGGGGGGGGCACAGGACCCCCCTCGGCATTGTCACAGGGTGCCTCCTGAATGATTTCAGCAGGCACACCGTTCTGATCACAGCACCACGGGGACCCGATGGACACCCTGCACCCGGCAGGATACCGCACGTGCAGAGGTCAGCGCTGACCGCGGCAGTGCAAGGGTTAATGAGCCAGCATCAGTGTTTTCCCCGATGCCGGTGGATACAGCAGGGGTCTAACTATCAGTGACTGCCGGACCCCTGCAGCTGATCGGGGGGAGTAGCTCCTGTGGCCGCCCGATCAGAGCGCTGTACCTGTACGGCGCTGGGATTTGTGACCGTGTTTCCAGCGACATACATGTACAGCGCTGGTATCCTACGGGTTAATGACATATTATTTATTATAGTAGATGCTATTAAATAAAAAAACATGTCTTTCTGGGGACTTCAACCTGGGACATCTACATGCAGAGCCATTAATGTAACCTCCAAGCTATGACATTACCACGTGGTTTCTATACGTAGAAGCTGTCACATAGACTGCGATCTGTATGGTCCTATATTGTGTCTGTGGATAAAGCAGTGATATGTAGATCCGCTTTCTGAGCAGATGTCCGTGTGGTGAAGCTATAGTACATAGTGTGTATAATACACATATATACAGCAGATATCTATAATCCAGGTCACAGCTCTGTATACAGGGACTAATCAACGTTTTCAGGGGTCCCAGAAATACAGTGATTCTAGCTAATATGGAACCGCATACAGACTTGAGAGAGGAGAATCAATGTATAAGCCATGTAAGATAGCGGAGGAGAGCAGACTACAGTAAGATAGCGGAGGAGAGCAGACTACAGTAAGATAGCGGAGGAGAGCAGACTACAGTAAGATAGGGGAGGAGAGCAGACTACAGTAAGATAGTTTGGTTTGCTGTGAAGAGGCAGTGAATCTGGCAAGTCTCCTCAGCAGCTACTCCAGAACAGGCCCCGACCTCCTCCTGGAGAGCTGGACCGGGCCTAACCACAGTGGACTAGTGAGACCCCCAGTGGACTAGTGAGACCCCAGTGGACTAGTGAGACCCCAGTGGACTAGTGAGACCCCAGTGGTCATATCTTTGCAGCTTATGTTTGGGTTGATGCCGACAAATAATTGCAATCAAGTGATTTACAGATCTGATAATTAGACTCCTTCCTAAGTAATAAGAATACATTATTATATTGTACAGACAACAAAAAACAAATAAAACCTCAGTCACCTGGAAATAGATGAAGATACAGTAAATTAGTGCCCCCTTTACTATAGTGCTGCCCATGTACTCCTAATACAATAAAAAAGGACTACTTACATCACACACCGCTTGAATTTGTCTCTGATCTAGAGCTCAATAAAATATTAAATATTAATTTTATTAAAAAACTGAAAGGGGTTTTGAACCCATGAACACTATACGCAAAGCAAGTGTCTTACCACTGAGCTATAGCTTTAGCCACCAAAATTAGTGATTTTTTTTTATCTATGAGATGTAGTATACCAAAAAACACAGTGAACCTAAAATCCTTTGTGCCACTGACAAGTGAAGGAAGTCAGATATCAGCGTCACACATCATTTACATTTGCCTCTTATCTAGGGCTTAATAAAATGTAAAAAAAAAAATAGAAGCTGAAAGGGGTTTTAAACACTGAAAGCCTGGACATCGGCATTACTACTGAGCTGCCAGCTTGCCTTGTATGAGCTTGGAATCTCTGTTCATCAATGTGATGTAGCAGACAAAACCACAGTAAACCTAAAATCGTTTGTGACACTGACAAGTGAAGGAAGTCAGATATCAGCGTCACACATCATGTAAATGTGCCTTTTATCTAGGGCTTAATAAAATGTAAAAAAAAAAATTAGCTGCTTAAAGGGGTTTTGAACACAGAAACACTGGGTATGAGGCAATTGCTTTACCACTGAGCTATCAGCTATGCACTCATATAACACTGTAATGTGTTAGCTTACAGAATTTTAGGCACAGAGCTATAAGCTCAGCAATAGACATACTTTGGTTGTGTGATTTAGCATACAAATACATAGTATATCTATAACTCATTCTCACTTTGACCCTGACCTATGAAGAGCATAAGTCAAACTCAAATGTCAGATGTGAGAGTCAGATGTGAGAGTCAGATGTGAGAGTCAGATGTCAGAGTCAGATGTCAGAGTCAGATGTGAGAGTCAGGTGTCAGGGTCAGGTGTCAGAGTCAGATGTCAGAGTCAGATGTCAGAGTCAGGTGTCAGAGTCAGGTGTCAGGTGTCAGAGTCAGGTGTCAGGGTCCGGTGTCGGGGTCAGGTGTCGGGGTCAGGTGTCAGAGTCAGGGTCAGGTGTCAAGGGTCAGGTGTCAGAGTCAGGTGTCAGGGTCCAGTGTCAGAGTCAGGTCTCAGAGTCAGGAGTCAGAGTCAGGTGTCGGGGTCAGATGTCAGGGTCAGGTGTCAGGGTCAGGTGTCAGAGTCAGGTGTCAGAGTCAGGGTCAGGTGTGAGGTGTCAGGGTCAGGTGTCAGGGTCAGGTGTCAGGGTCAGGTGTCAGAGTCAGGGTCAGGTGTCAGGGTCAGGTGTCAGGGTCAGGTGTCAGGGTCAGGTGTCAGAGTCAGGGTCAGGTGTCAGGGTCAGGTGTCAGGGTCAGGTGTCAGGGTCAGGTGTCAGTGTCAGGTGTCAGGTGTCAGGGTCAGGTGTCACATTGGCATTATTTTGATACTTGACTATGATATCTGACCATGTCCTAAAATGAACACTGTATATATTATTCTGCACCATGTGTCAGCAGAAGAGATGTCTGCGAGGTTCCCTCTAGAAGGCGACATGATAGTGTCAGTCACATGACCGCTCAGTGGGGTGTATGGGGCGAGCACAGAGAAGACAGTCAGATTTCTTCCGGAGACAGATGGCGAGCGCCCACCATGTACAGAGTGACGAGCAGGTGACTGATGAATTACATAGGAATCTGCTTCTGAGTGATGACCGGGTAATGCTGGATATCATACAGAATAACCTGAGGAGCCTGGGCCCTAAACCAAAATCTGTTACAGGGACCCCACCTATCGTGTGCAATTCATAAAACTTCTGCCTTCTTCTGTGTGAAAATGAGAGCCACCGACATGAAAAGCGGAGTCAAAAATATATAACATCATCTTGGTGATACTCAATGCGCCTTCGAAGGACTCGTTATTAGCACACCTGTTGTCAGCCGCCAAGCTTTTGATTCCCCTACATTGGCTCTCGACACAAGCTCCTTCAATTGAAGAATGGACCCAAAAGGTTCATGAGATTTGCAGGCTCGAGGAGCTAACCAGTTGGGAGACCCTCTCGCTGAGAGATAGAGACGCAGAGTCTGAGGACCTCCAACGGGACCCAGCAGGAATAACTTCATTAGATAACTCTCTCTAAAAGCCTATCATAATTATTTATATTATTAGTCAGGTCTTAACCAGCAGTCTGTCTTATTTTATAATGTCCTCTCGCCTGTTCTGTCTGTCTGTCTCTAGCTGACCCTTACTAGCTATACTCTTACGGGAGCCAGTACCTTATCTGCCATACTTACCATTTTTGTCATGTCTGCCTAAATCAGTCTAACTTAACATATTGCATATCTGCATATTTTGCTGTACCTACATATTACAACTTTGTATCTTATATGCCTTCCTCGATTGTTGGGCTGTTGCCCGCACTATGTTATTGTCTTTTTTTATCATGCCTGCTGTGATAAATAAAGATTTGATAAAAAAATATATATATATAACATTATCTATCCTGTACTGATCCTGAGTTACATCCTGTATTATACTCCAGAGCTGCACTCACTATTCTGCTGGTGCAGTCACTGTGTACATATATTACTTATCCTGTACTGATGTACTGATCCTGAGTTACATCCTGTATTATACTCCAGAGCTGCACTCACTATTCTGCTGGTGCAGTCACTGTGTACATACATTACTTATCCTGTACTGATCCTGAGTTAAATCCTGTATTATACTCCAGAGCTGCACTCACTATTCTGCTGGTGGAGTCACTGTGTACATACATTACTTATCCTGTACTGATTCTGAGTTACATCCTGTATTATACTCCAGAGCTGCACTCACTATTCTGCTGGTGCAGTCACTGTGTACATACATTACTGATCCTGGACTGATTCGGAGTTACATCCTGTATTATACTCCAGAGCTGCACTCACTATTCTGCTGGTGCAGTCACTGTGTACATACATTACTTATCCTGTACTAATCCTGAGTTACATCCTGTATTATACTACAGAGCTGCGCTCACTATTCTGCTGGTGCAGTCACTATGTACATACATTACTTATCCTGTACTGATCCTGAGTTACATCCTGTATTATACTCCAGAGCTGCACTCACTATTCTGCTGGTGCAGTCACTGTGTACATACATTACTTATCCTGAACTGATCCTGAGTTGCATCCTATATTATACTCCAGAGCTGCGCTCACTATTCTGCTGGTGCAGTCACTGTGTACATACATTACTAATCCTATACTGATCCAGAGTTACATCCTGTATTATACTCCAGAGCTGCACTCACTATTCTGCTAATGCAGTCACTGTGTACAGACATTACTTATCCTGTACTGATCCTGAGTTACATCCTGTATTATACTCCAGAGCTGCACTCACTATTCTGCTGGTGCAGTCACTGTGTACAAACATTACTTATCCTGTACTGATCCTGAGTTACATCCTGTATTATACTCCAGAGCTGCACTCACTATTCTGCTGGTGCAGTCACTGTGTACATACATTACTTATCCTGTACTGATCCTGAGTTACATCCTGTATTATACTCCAGAGCTGCACTCACTATTCTGCTGGTGCAGTCACTGTGTACATACATTACTTATCCTGTACTGATCCTGAGTTACATCCTGTATTATACTCCAGAGCTGCACTCACTGTTCTGCTGGTGCAGTCACTGTGTACATACATTACATTACTTATCCTGTACTGATCCTGAATTACATCATGTATTATACTCCAGAGCTGCACTCATTATTCTGCTAGTGCAGTCACTGTGTACATACATTACTTATCCTGTACTGATCCTGAATTACATCATGTATTATACTCCAGAGCTGCACTCATTATTCTGCTAGTGCAGTCACTGTGTGCATACATTACTTATCCTGTGCTGATCCTGAATTACATCATGTATTATACTCCAGAGCTGCACTCACTATTCTGCTGGTGCAGTCACTGTGTACATACAATACTTATCCTGTACTGATCCTGAGTTACATCCTGTAGTATACTTCAGAGCTGCACTCACTATTCTGCTGCTGCAGTCACTGTGTACATACATTACTTATCCTGTACTGATCCTGAGTTACATCCTGTATTATACTCCAGAGCTGCACTCACTATTCTGCTGGTGCAGTCACTGTGTACATACATTACTTATCCTGTACTGATCCTGAGTTACATCCTGTATTATACTCCAGAGCTGCATTCACTATTCTGCTGGTGCAGTCACTGTGTACATACATTACTTATCCTGTACTGATCCTGAGTTACATCCTGTATTATACTCCAGAGCTGCACTCACTATTCTGCTGGTGCAGTCACTGTGTACATACATTACTTATCCTGTACTGATCCTGAGTTACATCCTGTATTATACTCCAGAGCTGCACTCACTATTCTGCTGGTGCAGTCACTGTGTACATACAGAACATTACTTATCCTATACTGATCCTGAGTTACATCCTGTATTATACTCCAGAGCTGCACTCACTATTCTGCTGGTGCAGTCACTGTGTACATACATTACTTATCCTGTACTGATCCTGAGTTACATCCTGTATTATACTCCAGAGCTGCACTCACTATTCTGCTGGTGCAGTCACTGTGTACATACATTACTTATCCTGTACTGATCCTGAGTTACATCCTGTATTATACTCCAGAGCTGCACTCACTATTCTGCTGGTGCAGTCACTGTGTACATACATTACTTATCCTGTACTGATCCTGAGTTACATCCTGTATTATACTCCAGAGCTGCACTCACTATTCTGCTGGTGCAGTCACTGTGTACATACATTACTTATCCTGTACAGATCCTGAGTTACATCCTGTATTATACTCCAGAGCTGCACTCACTATTCTGCTGGTGCAGTTACTGTGTACATACATTACTTATCCTGTGCTGATCCTCAGTTACATCCTGTATTATCCTCCAGAGCTGCACTCACTATTCTGCTGGTGCAGTCACTGTATACATACATTACTTCTCCTGTACTGATCCTGAGTTACATCCTGTATTATACTCCAGAGCTGCACTCACTATTCTGCTGGTGCAGTCACTGTGCACATACATGACTTATCCTGTACTGATCCTGAATTACATCCTGTATTATACTCCAGAGCTGCACTCACTATTCTGCTGGTGGAGTCACTGTGTACATACATTACTTATCCTGTACTGATCCTGAATTACATCCTGTATTATACTCCAGAGCTGCACTCACTATTCTGCTGGTGCAGTCACTGTGTACATACATTACTTATCCTGTACTGATCCTGAGTTACATCCTGTATTATACTCCAGAGCTGCACTCACTATTCTGCTGGTGCAGTCACTGTGTACATACATTACTTATCCTGTACTGATCCTGAGTTACGTCCTGTATTATTTTCCAGAGCTGCACTCACTATTCTGCTGGTGCAGTCACTGTGTGCATACATTACTTATCCTGTACTGATCCTGAGTTACATCCTGTATTATACTCCAGAGCTGCACTCACTATTCTGCTGGTGCAGTCACTGTGTACATACATTACTTATCCTGTACTGATCCTCAGTTACATCCTGTATTATACTCCAGAGCTGCACTCACTATTCTGCTGGTGCAGTCACTGTGTACATACATTACTTATCCTGTACTGATCCTGAGTTACATCCTGTATTATACTCCAGAGCTGCACTCACTATTCTGCTGGTACAGTCACTGTGTACATACATTACTTATCCTGTACTGATCCGGAGTTACATCCTGTATTATACTCCAGAGCTGCACTCACTATTCTGCTGGTGGAGTCACTGTGTACATACATTACTTATCCTGTACTGATCCTGAGTTACAGCCTGTATTATACTCCAGAGCTGCACTCACTATTCTGCTGGTGCAGTCACTGTGTACATACATTACTTATCCTGTACTGATCCTGAGTTACATCCTGTATTATACTCCAGAGCTGCACTCACTATTCTGCTGGTGCAGTCACTGTGTACATACATTACTTATCCTGTACTGATCCTGAGTTACATCCTGTATTATACTCCAGAGCTGCACTCACTATTCTGCTGGTGCAGTCACTGTGTACATACATTACTTATCCTGTACTGATCCTGAGTTTTACAGCAAGACACGGAGGCTCCTATTGCTATCTCCTTCTTTACTGTCCACCTTATAGCAGCAAAGAAAAAACTTTACATAACATGACGTAACCATGGTAACATCACCCTCCCCTCATAGTCCATATAATAGACGGCTCCTCCTATAGATCCTCCTCTTTCTTTGCTGCTGCCACCAAGATAAGTACTCATTTTGGCAGCTCCTGTGTCTATATATTTTGCATTAGATTGTGCATTCTATTTGTATTGCTGCTATTGTCTGCTGCTGTTGGTACAAGCTGCTGCTAGCGTTTATATTACTGCGCTTTGCCGGGGATTCCTTCCCTACACCCTATGTTTTGCGATTTTCCTTTTCCTAATATTTTTAGGTTCCGTTTTACCTCCCCATAGGCTCCGCTTTTTGCGGTGAGTCTTTGTACCCCATTCCAGTGTATTTACAGGTTTTCCCGTCTTACCCCATCGGCGCTGCGGTTTTCCCGCGCTCACCTCAGTCTTCTCCATGGCCGCGTGATCTCGCGAGATCCCGGCGGCCATCTTGGTACTCCTTTGGCCGTCTCCCGCTTGGTCTCGCGGGATTTCGGCGGCCATTTTAATTTCTTCTGCTTCTTCCCGACGGCTATCGCGGGACCTCGGCGGCACTTCCTGTTCCTCCGCATCTGTTCCTGTGATCCAGTCGCCTGTATCGGCGCTCCTGCAAATCGGGTGACTAACCCTGCCTTCCTCCCCTAATCGCTTCCCCGGCACTATCGTTAGCTAGCCTCTATTAGGCCTCTTATATATTTATAGCCTTAGCTCAGTTGCCTTTATCTGCATCAGGTAGACATATAGATATATAGAGATATATAGATTCTTTATTCTCATCATGGAGGCCTCGGCTCCCTCTTCCCCTGATAGGGATACCCATAGTGGGGCTGACAACCAGGCAGTAGCGCTGCAGCGCTCTGTCACGGCCGCTATTACTGCTGCAATGGACTCCATGTCCTCTGTGCTGTCTCAGACGATAGCACAGGCTCTGGCTGGTCACCCTGTTTCAGGGTCTGTGCAGCCTGCGGTCCCCACAGCTCAGCAACCTCCTAGGAATAGTCCTGTGTCACAGGTACAATTGACTGGTGCGCCTCCGGCCACCCTTGAACACGCGCATAGATCGCGTAAGAGAGCCTTTCCGCGCCAGGCAGAACGGGCGCGGCCTTGGAAATGCGCTAGAGCGCAACAATTGAGTGATTCCGACGCCGAGATTGGGTCAGATGAGGAGGCCTTTGCTGATACAAATGCTGAGTCTGAGGAAGATACACATGCGGGACCCAGTTCCCCAAACTGCCCCATTCCTTCCACTTCTCAAGTGAAGGATTCCTCTGCTAGGGCCACTCCGGTTTCCTCCCTTGTCAATCATTTGGGAGAGCCCATGTTTGACCCTAACGCCCTCCACCATCCCAGATCGGCGGAGTGGCTGCCGACGGACCATGTTGGCAAATACTTGGAACATTGGGTCCGCCGCCCCCTTAGCAAGGAGGCGAGAATTAAGATGAAGGCCGAATGCCCCAGGCCTATTGTGCCTAATAAGGTATGTGACACTCCTGTGGTTGATCCCAAGGTCACACAATTCCTTGCCAAGTCCGGCTGGAATCCCCGTAAGGGGTTAGACTCAGCTCTGCGTAGCTGTCAGGACAAGCTCCTGGATGTGTTTGGTCCGCTAGCCAAACTTTTTGAGATGGCTGAGAATGCCAGATCAGATGGGTCCCCTATTGACCCCGAGGAAATGAGAGGCTGGATCCAACGTGCAATCTGCATCGCTGGCAACGCCAATTCCTCTCTAGCAATTGAGAGAAGGAAAGCAATTTTATTTAAAATTGACCCGAAACTGGCCAACCTGGCCCTTACCGAATCAGGCGCAGATGCTCAGGGTCATCTCTTTGGCGACTCCTTTATTAAGGATTTGAGCCGGTTCGTGGGAGCTTTCACTGCCCTAGATAAGGCCCAATCTTCAATTAGGAGAGTATTTCAGGGACGGGTCTCCACCAGGGCCGGCAGTATTAGGGGCCGTCTGTCCGGCCGTTCCAATTTTCAAGCCCGCAACGCGGGCAGAGGCTCCTTTCAGCAACGCCCCGCCTTCCAGGAACAGAGGTTTCCATCCCCGTTCTTCCCTGCAAGAGGTGGACAATGGCGTGGCAGACCCTACAGAGGAAATCAGTCCTCACGACGACATTTCGGTAAGTCCTCCCCCGATGGGGGTTTCTTTAGTGCATTGCATAGGGGGCAGACTCCGGCATTTTTCCCCTGCTTGGGCGGCAATAACATCCGACCCTTGGATTTTATCCACTGTAGAAGGCTTCCACGTGGAACTCGTGGCTTCGCCAGACCAGATTCCTACCCCCCCCCCCCCCCCCCCCTGCTGTCTCGCCCCGACACCGCGCTGGTAGACCTAGAGCTCACTTCCCTTTACCACAAGCGTGCGATCGAGAGGACACCACCAGACACGTCAGGTGTCATCAGCTCTATCTTTCTGGTCCAGAAGAAAGGGGGTCAGATGCGCCCTGTTATCAATTTACGGGCTCTGAATGCGATTGTCCAATATCGCCACTTCAAGATGGAGGGCATCCATCTACTCCGAGATCTCCTCATGCCGGGCGATTGGTTCGTGAAACTAGACCTCAAGGACGCTTACTTAACAGTACCTGTGTCCGCCCCATCCAGGGACTTACTGCGTTTCCTGTGGAGGGGAGAAATCTGGAGGTTCTCTTGCCTCCCTTTCGGCCTTTCGTCAGCACCGTGGTGCTTCACGAAACTTATGCGACCAGTGGTGGCCTGGCTCCGCAGTCGTGGAGTCCGCCTCATAATCTACCTGGACGACATTCTGGTAATGCACCAGTCAGCCGCGACTCTGTTAATACATCTCCGCTGGACGACGGACCTTCTATCCCGTCTAGGTTTTTTCGTCAATCACGAGAAGTCATGCTTAGAACCATCACAGAGGATGGAGTTTTTGGGTTTCACCGTGGATTCGGTGTCCGAATCCCTCTCTCTACCCATAACGAAGCTGCGTTCCATACGCAAGGAACTCAAACATGCTCTGTCTATGCCTCAGCTGTCCCTGCGCCACTTAGCCAGGATCATCGGTCTTCTCGCCTCGTCGATCCAAGCAGTGTTTCCAGCCCCATTGCACTACAGGGCCCTTCAACGCTTAAAGATAGCGCATCTCCGCTCTGGCGCTGCGTTCGCAGACACTCTGATCCTGGACCCGGAATCTCGGGAAGAGATCGCTTGGTGGATCGACAACCTGGAGGCATGGAACGGCAAGGCGATATTTGGTTTACATCCCGATTTCACTGTCGAGTCGGACGCCAGCCTTCACGGTTGGGGTGCCCACTGCAACGGGATCTCCACGGGTGGCCGGTGGTCCACAGAAGAGGCACGACTTCATATCAACGCGTTGGAACTTCTTGCCGGTTCCTTTGCCATTCGGAGTTTCACCAACGGGATGGCTCGGGCGTGCATTCGTTTGAGGATGGACAATGTGTCTGCAGTGCGATACATCAACCGGTTGGGAGGTACGCGCTCGGCTACCTTGGCTCGGTTAGCGAAAGATTTCTGGTCCTTTTGTCTCTCCAGGGAGGTCATGGTTCAAGCGGAATATCTCCCGGGACTCCACAACAGTCGGGCGGATTGGGGCTCTCGCTACCTTACGGACAGCAGCGATTGGATGCTAGCGCCAGAAACATTTTCCGAGTTATCCAGGAATTGGGGTCCTTTTGCTATAGACCTATTTGCCTCACGTCTGAACACCCAGCTTCCACGGTTTTTCAGCTGGCGCCCGGATCCGGCGGCAGAGGCAGTGGACGCGTTCCTTCAACCCTGGTCCGGGCCGCTGATGTATGCATTCCCGCCATTTGCTATGATCCCGAGAATGATGTTACATGTCCGTCGTCATCTGGCCGAATTGGTAGTGGTGGTCCCCTTCTGGGGGACTCAGGCTTGGTTTCCGTCTCTACTGGGTCTCCTGATAGAGGTGCCGTTTCTTCTCCCGAATCGGATGGATCTCCTCCAGGACCCTCGAGGTTTACACCACCCGCTCCTGTTGGACGGATCCCTACATCTGATAGCCTGCCGGATCTCAGGACGCCTGGAGAAATCGGTGATATTTCAGAGGCAACTAGACGCCTTTTGGACAACGCATGGGCTCCCGGCACCAGAAAATCTTATCGGGCAGCCTGGCGATCTTGGTCTGGTTGGTGCGTGGAACGGGACTTGGATCCCGTTTCGGCCCCTGTGAACCAGCTTCTAGACTTTCTTACTTCCCTTTTCGAAGCGGGTAAAGCTTATCGGACAATTAATTTGTTCAGATCCGCTATTTCGTCTACGCATCAGGGTTTTGATGGTGTCCCTGCGGGACAGCACCCTTCCGTATCGCGTTTGCTTCGCGGTTCCCGCATGTCTCGTCCTCCCCGTCCTCGCTTTACCACGACTTGGGACGTGTCTTTGGTTTTGTCCTTTTTATCCAACTGGCCAGGTAACCCGGATCTCACCTTACGACAGTTGTCTGCCAAATTAGTGGTTCTATTTTGCTTGATATCCTGTAAGCGGGTCTCTGATGTTCGGGCGCTTGATCACGACGCCAGATCATTCACTCCGGAGGGGGTCACCTTCAATATATCTAGACGTACTAAGACCAACATTAGGTCGGTCTCTTACCCATCATTTCCAGCCTCGCCGGTTCTTTGTCCGGTGGCTTGTTTGAAGGAGTATGAATCCCGGACGCGTACTTACCGGTCGTCTTCGGTTCCTCAGCTTTTCTTATCCATTCGGCATCCGTTTGGTCCGGTATCCAGCCCTACTTTGGCGCGCTGGATGAAGTGGATTATGTCGTTAGCAGGAATCGATACTTCCATATTTACAGCTCATTCCGCTAGAGGCGCATCAGCTACCGCCTTGGCTGTTTCGGGGGCACGATTGGAGGATATTCTACGTCTTGCGGACTGGTCTTTGGCATCGACATTCAGGGAGCATTATTTTAGACCGCCTCCACATTTGTTTTCTGCTGTGATTGCTCAACTTTAAACTTAGCAATAGGAGCCTCCGTGTCTTGCTGTAAAACTAGGTGATTTTCCTAGTCTATGACGGAAAGTCATGGTTTTATTAAAGACACGGAGGCGAGTATTGCCCACCCTGGGATTCCCTCCCTTATAATGTATTTTCTGTGGTTTTCACTCTGATTGGCATGCTTTGTCTGCATAGTCGGCTTAAGATATTTATTATGGCAGAATCGCGTATGACTGGCGATGTATTCTTCTGCCCATTGCTTAATTTGTTTATTACTTTCAGGAGGAAGTTGATTCGCTAAAGGCTTCAATTGCTCTGCTCCAGTTATAGCCATGTTGGCTTTCAAGGAAGAAGGGTTCCAGTGATCTCAGCTGATGATGTCCGTTCGGATGTTCCGGTGGTTCCATGCTGGTCGTTTTCCCGATTCAAGGTTCCGGTTTCGTGTGCGATGGTTCCGGTCATGGTGTCAGGCTCGTAAAGAAAGAGGAGGATCTATAGGAGGAGCCGTCTATTATATGGACTATGAGGGGAGGGTGATGTTACCATGGTTACGTCATGTTATGTAAAGTTTTTTCTTTGCTGCTATAAGGTGGACAGTAAAGAAGGAGATAGCAATACTCGCCTCCGTGTCTTTAATAAAACCATGACTTTCCGTCATAGACTAGGAAAATCACCTAGTTTTACAGCAAGACACGGAGGCTCCTATTGCTTTCTCCTTCTTTACTCTCCACCAATAGCAGCAAAGAAAACTTTACATAACATAGCGTAACCATAGTAACATCACCCTCCCCTCACAGTCCATATAACAGACGGCTCCTCCTATAGATCCTCCTCTTTCTTTGCTGCTGCCACCAAGATAAGTGCTCATTTTGGCAGCTCCTTGTCTATACTGATTGTGCATTTATTTATATTTGCTGTATTTAATGATTTTGCTTTAGCTGCACGCTTTTCTTAGCGTTTATGGTGCTGGTCATTGCCTGGGGCTAGCCCCCTGCGGCCATCGCATCTGCTGGTATTTTGTGTTATTGGCATCGTTATATTTTCTCCCCCATAGGCTCCGCTTCTTGCGGTTTACACTGTGCGCCCATATAGTTTTATTTATTGCTGCGTCTTACCGCCATCGGCGCATCGCTTCCCGCGCTCTGTCCCGGTCTTCTCCTATGGCCGCGTGATCTCGCGAGATCTCGTCGGCCATATTGGTACACCTCTTTGCCGCCTCCCGTTGGTTATCGCGGGATTACGGCACCCATTTTGTTTTTCATCTGGTTTTACCGTCGGGCCTCGCGATACTTCGGCGGCCCTTGTCTGTTCGCCGCATCGTCCTGTGTTCCAGTCGCCTCTCGCCGGCGCTCCTCACAAAGCGGGTGAATAACCCAGTTTTAGTTACTTCTGCCAGTGACCCATCTATTAAGCTCCCTCCGATCCCTTCAATTATATTAGGATCAGTCTTATTTCCCCTGCATGACATATTTAGTATACTTACCTTGCCATGCCTCTTTCAGACCCAACCCCTGAGGCCTCTGCACCTTCATCCCCTGGTAGGGATTCATATATGGGGATTGACACTCAGGCAGTAGCGCTGCAGCGCTCTGTCTCGGCCGAAATCACTGCTGCAATGGACTCTATGTCCTCTGTGCTGTCGCAGACTATTGCGCAAGCACTGGCTGGTCACCCTGTTTCAGGGTCTGTGCAGCCTGCGGCCCCCACAGCTCAGCAACCTCCTATGAATAGTCCTGTGCCACAGGAACAATTGACTGGTGCGCCTCCGGCCACCCTTGAACACGCGCATAGATCGCGTAAGAGAGCCTTTCCCAGCCAGGCAGAACGGGCGCGGCCTTGGAAATGCGCTAGAGCGCAACAAGTGAGTGATTCTGACGCCGAGATCGGGTCAGATGAGGAGGCTTTTGCTGAAGCAAGTGCTGATTCTGAGGAAGAAACGCATGCGGGACCCAGTGCACCCCACTGCCCCACTCCTTCCACTTCTCAAGTGAAGGATTCCTCTGCTAGGGCTACTCCGGTCTCTTCCCTTGTTGACCCCTTGGGAGAGCCCATGTTTGACCCTAACACCCTCCACCATCCCAGATCGGCGGAGTGGCTGCCGACGGACCATGTTGGCAAATACTTGGAACATTGGGTCCGCCGCCCCCTTAGCAAGGAGGCGAGAAATAAGATGAAGGCTGAATGCCCTAGGCCCATTGTACCTAATAAGGTATGTGACACCCCTGTGGTTGATCCCAAGGTCACACAATTCCTTGCCAAGTCCGGCTGGAATCCCCGTAAGGGGTTAGACTCAGCTCTGCGTAGCTGTCAGGACAAGCTCCTGGATGTATTTGGTCCTCTGGCCAAGTTGTTTGAGATGGCTGAGAATGCCAGATCTGAGGGGTCCCCTATTGACCCAGAGGAAATGAGAGGCTGGATCCAGCGAGCAATCTGCATCGCTGGCAACGCCAATTCCTCTCTAGCAATTGAGAGAAGAAAGGCGATTCTATTCAAAATAGACCCGAAACTGTCCAACCTGGCCCTGACCGAATCAGGCGCAGATGCTCAGGGTCATCTCTTTGGCGACTCCTTTATTAAAGATTTGAGTCGGTTCGTGGGAGCATTCACTGCCCTAGATAAGGCCTAATCTTCAATTAGGAGAGTTTTCCAGGGACGGGTCTCCACCAAGGCCGGCAGTATTAGGGGCCGTCTGTCCGGCTGTTCCAATTTTCAAGCCCGCAACGCGGGCAGAGGCTCCTTTCATCAACGTCCCGCCTTCCAGGAACAGAGGTTTCCATCCCCTTTCTTCCCTGCCAGAGGTGGACAATGGCGTGGCAGATCCTACAGAGGAAATCAGTCTTCACGACGTCCTTTCGGTAAGTCCTCCCCCGATGGGGGCTTCTTTGGATCATTGCATAGGGGGCAGACTCCTGCATTTTTCCCCTGCTTGGGCGGAAATAACATCCGACCCTTGGATTTTATCCACTATAGTAGGCTTACACGTGGAACTCGTGGGTTCGCCAGACCAGATTCCACCCCCTCCCACCTCCCTGCTGTCTCGCCCGACGCCGCGCTGGTAGACCTAGAACTCACTTCCCTCTACCACAAGCGGGCGATCGAGAGGGCACCACCTTGCACGACGGGGGTCATCAGCTCTATCTTTCTGGTCCAGAAGAAAGGGGGTCAGATGCGCCCAGTTATCAATTTGCGGGCTCTGAATGCGATTGTCCGCTATCGCCACTTCAAGATGGAGGGCATCCATCTACTCCGAGATCTCCTTATGCCGAGCGATTGGTTTGTAAAACTAGACCTCAAGGACGCTTACTTAACAGTTCCTGTGTCCGCCCCATCCAGGGACTTGCTGCGTTTCCTGTGGAAGGGAGAGATCTGGCGGTTCTCGTGCCTCCCTTTCGGCCGTTCCTCAGCACCGTGGTGTTTCACAAAACTAATGCGACCGGTTGTGGCCTGGCTCCGCAGTCGTGGGGTCCGCCTCATAATATACCTGGACGACATTCTTGTCATGCACCAGTCAGCCTCGACTCTGTTAATACATCTCCGCTGGACGACGGACCTTCTATCCCGTCTAGGTTTTCTCGTCAACCACGAGAAGTCGTGCTTAGTACCATCGCAGAGGATGGAGTTTTTGGGTTTTACCGTGGACTCGGTGTCCGAATCCCTCTCTCTACCCGCAACGAAGCTGCGTTCCATACGCAAGGAACTCAGACATGCCCTGTCTATGCCTCTGTTGTCCCTACGCCATCTGGCCAGGATCATCGGTCTCCTCGCCTCTTCGATCCAAGCGGTGTTTCCAGCCCCTTTGCACTACAGGGTCCTTCAGCGCTTGAAGATAGCACATCTCCGCTCTGGCGCTGCGTTCGCAGACACTCTGACCCTGGACCCGGAATCTCGGGAAGAGATCGCTTGGTGGATCGACAACCTGGAAGCGTGGAATGGCAGAGCGATATTCGGTTTACAACCCGATTTCACTGTCGAGTCGGACGCCAGTCTTCACGGTTGGGGGGCCCACTGCAACGGGATCTCCACGGGTGGCCGGTGGTCCACAGAAGAGGCACGACTTCATATCAACGCGTTGGAACTTCTTGCCGGTTCCTTTGCCATTCGGAGTTTCACCAACGGGATGGCTCGGGCGTGCATTCGTTTGAGGATGGATAATGTGTCTGCGGTGCGATACATCAACCGGTTGGGAGGTACGCGCTCGGCTACCTTGGCTCGGTTGGCGAAAGATTTCTGGTCCTTTTGTCTCTCCAGGGAGGTCATGGTTCAAGCGGAATATCTCCCGGGACTCCACAACAGTCGGGCGGATTGGGGCTCTCGCTACCTTACGGACAGCAGCGATTGGATGCTAGCTCCAGAGACCTTTTCCGAGTTATCCAGGAATTGGGGTCCATTTGCTATAGACCTATTTGCCTCACGTCTCAACACCCAACTTCCACGGTTTTTCAGCTGGCGCCCGGATCCGGCGGCAGAGGCAGTGGACGCGTTCCTGCAACCCTGGTCCGGTCCGCTGATGTATGCATTCCCGCCATTTGCTATGATCCCGAGGATGATGTTACATGTTCGCCGTCATCTGGCCGAATTGGTGGTGGTGGTCCCTTTCTGGGGGACTCAGGCTTGGTTTCTGTCGCTACTGGGTCTCCTGATAGATGTGCCGTTTCTTCTCCTGATTCGGATGGATCTCCTCCAGGACCCTCGAGGATTACACCACCCGCTCCTGTCGGACGGATCCCTACGTCTGATAGCCTGCCGGATCTCAGGACGCCTGGAGAAATCGGCGATATTTCGGAGGCAACTAGACGCCTTTTGGACAACGCATGGGCTCCCGGCACCAGAAAATCTTATCGGGCAGCCTGGCGATCTTGGTCTGGTTGGTGCGTGGAACGGGACTTGGATCCCGTTTCGGCCCCTGTGACCCATCTTTTAGATTTTCTTACCTCCCTTTTCGAAGCGGGTAAGGCTTATCGGACAATTAATTTGTTCAGATCCGCTATTTCGTCTACGCATCAGGGTTTTGATGGTGTCCCTGCGGGACAGCACCCTTCCGTATGTCGTTTGCTTCGCGGTTCCCGCATGTCTCGTCCTCCCCGGCCTCGCTTTACCACGACTTGGGACGTATCTTTGGTTTTGTCCTTTTTATCCAACTGGCCAGGTAACCCGGATCTCACGTTACGGCAGTTGTCGGCCAAATTATTGGTTCTTTTTTGCCTGATATCCTGTAAGCGGGTCTCAGATGTTCGGGCGCTTGATCACGACGCCAGGTCATTTACTCCGGAAGGGGTCACCTTCAATATATCCAGACGTACTAAGACCAACATTAGGTCGGTCTCTTATCCATCGTTTCCAGCTTCGCCGGCGCTTTGCCCGGTGACTTGTTTGAGGGAGTATGAATCCCGGACGCGTACTTACCGGTCGTCTTCGGTTCCTCAGCTTTTCTTGTCCATTCGGCATCCGTTTGGTCCTGTGTCCAGCCCTACTTTGGCGCGCTGGATGAAGTGGGTTATGTCGTTAGCAGGAATTGATACTTTCATATTTACAGCTCATTCCGCTAGAGGAGCATCTGCTACCGCCTTGGCTGTTTCGGGGGCACGGTTGGAGGATATTCTACGTCTTGCGGACTGGTCTTCGGCGTCAACATTCAGGGAGTATTATTTTAGACTGCCTCCGCATTTGTTTTCTGCTGTTATTGCTCAACTTTAAACTTAGCAATAGGAGCCTCCGTGTCTTGCTGTAAAACTAGGTGATTTTCCTAGTCTATAACGGAAAGTTATGGTTTTATTAAAGACACGGAGGCGAGTATTGCCCGCCCTAGGTTGCCCTCCCTTACAATGTATTTTTCTGTGGTTTTCAGTCTGATTTGCATGCTATGTCGGCATAGTCGGCTTAAGATGTTTATTATGGCAGGATCGCGTATGACTGGCGATGTATTCTCCTGCCCATTGCTTAATTTGTTTATTACTTTCAGGAGGAAGTTGATTCGCTTCGGGCTTCAGTTGCTCTGTTCCAGTTATAGCCATGTTGGCTTTCAATGAAGAAAGGTTCCAGTGATCTCAGCTGATCGTGTTCGTTGGGATCAGTGGCGTAGCTATAGGGGTCGCAGCGGTCGCAATTGCGACCGGGCCCCTAAGTCAGGGGGGCCCACGGGGCCCCCGCTTTAAGCCAGGAGAACGCGGCCCGCAGGCGCAGCTGATAACTGCCTGAAATTAGATTCACAGGACAGGGGGCGGAGCGGAGGCTGAGAGCCGAGCCCTGCGTGACGCGTACAGTGCAGGGCAGGGCCAGGCGAAGTGAGGAGGGGGAGCGGCTTCAGCCTTCAGTTGCGGTCGGAAGAGGAAGCTGCTGTGTGCAGCGCGCGGTGCTGCAAACTTGCGAGACAAGTGAGTGACTCACTGACTGTAGAGTCAGTGAGTGACTGTCCCTGAGTGAGTCCGGGCCCCCCTGACCCGCCTACGGTCTAATTCTCCAGGTTTGCCATTCAGGGGATTGGGAAAGCTGGGTGCAGCCAGGCAGTTACAGTGGTCATACTGGGATAAGGTGTAACCAGAAGCTCCGTGGCCCCAGTGCAAAATCTGTATCTGGGGCCCCATCTACAATGTGCCACTTCTATTACTGGTGTCTGTTAGTTGTCAGGAGGCTTCTGGTCCCCCACGTCCCCGGAAAGCATAGGGGAAGTTAGACAGTAGGGAACATATGCTACTTTTGAGCTGGCCTGTGGTCCTAATGCCTGCAGGGCCCCTATGCAGCTGCACCAGTTGCAGCTATGGTATGTCTGCCCCGGAGCACTAATGTCACTTCATTAAAGCCTTGTCAGTTTGCTACACAAAGGGTCAGAATTATCAAGGTGCTGCCATATGTAAGGGGCCCTTCAGGTAAATGACCTTACATCTGTCATTCAGCTTGGATGGGCCCCTTTGTGTGGCCCCTTATTCTTCAGCAGCTGGTTTGCGTAATCTGATTTCTCTCTGGGTGCCCTGATCTATTAGGAGACAAACTCAATTATATAGGGAGCAATTACAAAGTCACCCCAGTGCCTCCTAACAGTTCCCATCAGATGTGAGAGCAGCAGCGATCGATCAGCCAGGATTAATGTGCACAGTGGGAGGCCCCCCCTTAGGCAATTGACAAACTGTCCCCCCCCCCCCCCTCATTCTTAGGCAAGTGACAAACTCAGCTCTGCTACATCTACAATGAGCAACTACAGCAAATGTAATGCCAAACTGCAGTTCCTTGTGATGCCTTGGATAGCTTTCACTGGACCCACACAGCCTGTGAGTCCAGTGGAAGCAATCCAAGGCATCACATAGAGGAACTGCAGTTTGGCATTACATTTGTTGTAGTTGCTCATTGTAGATGTAGCAGAGCTGAGTTTGTCACTTGCCTAAGAATGAGGGGGGGGGGGGGCAGTTTGTCAATTGCCTAAGGGGGGGCCTCCCACTGTGCACATTAATCCTGGCTGATCGATCGCTGCTGCTCTCACATCTGATGAGAGATTTCCTAGGGACGGGCTGGTGGATGAGGGCAGCCACCCGGTCCTGCCTATGGATCACCCAGTTTGCACTTAGCTATGCCCAGGCCCCATGCCAGGGGGTCCCTGATGTATTAACTGACCAATAACATGGAGATCCCAGTGCCAGCTGCCTTGCTGGAGGACGATAGGCATGGGGCTCTTATCTTAGGTCTGATTGGGGGTCATTCATATTGGGGTCTGAGCTGAGGTGTGATCTGAGGTCTGATTAACATTGAGGGTCTGATTGGTGGTCTGACCTGAGGTGTAATGAAATATTTTTTTTTACCGGAGCAGCTTGTAGAAAAAAGGCCTCACAGTCTCCCACACTCCTTCTGCCAAGCCACCCAGCACCCCTAAGGCCATGCCAGCCAGCACCCCTGAGGCCAAGCCTGCCAGCACCCCGAGGCCAAGCCTGCCAGCACCCCTGAGTCTTCAGAACTGTAAGTAATTTATATATAAGGGAAGCATATAATATGAAAGAGACGAATTATGCCTGAACAGACATATAGCGCAAATTCCAGTTTTTGTTTATGTTGCACTGAATTTTCAGCAAAATATATATACACTGCGTGCAGAATTATTAGGCAAATGAGTATTTTGACCACATCATCCTCTTTATGCATGTTGTCTTACTCCAAGCTGTATAGGCTCGAAAGCCTACTACCAATTAAGCATATTAGGTGATGTGCATCTCTGTAATAAGAAGGGGTGTGGTCTAATGACATCAACACCCTATATCAGGTGTGCATAATTATTAGGCAACTTCCTTTCCTTTGGCAAAATGGGTCAAAAGAAGGACTTGACAGGCTCAGAAAAGTCAAAAATAGTGAGATATCTTGCAGAGGGATGCAGCACTCTTAAAATTGCAAAGCTTCTGAAGCGTGATCATCGAACAATCAAGCGTTTCATTCAAAATAGTCAACAGGGTCGCAAGAAGCGTGTGGAAAAACCAAGGCGCAAAATAACTGCCCATGAAGTGAGAAAAGTCAAGCGTGCAGCTGCCAAGATGCCACTTGCCACCAGTTTGGCCATATTTCAGAGCTGCAACATCACTGGAGTGCCCAAAAGCACAAGGTGTGCAATACTCAGAGACATGGCCAAGGTAAGAAAGGCTGAAAGACGACCACCACTGAACAAGACACACAAGCTGAAACGTCAAGACTGGGCCAAGAAATATCTCAAGACTGATTTTTCTAAGGTTTTATGGACTGATGAAATGAGAGTGAGTCTTGATGGGCCAGATGGATGGGCCCGTGGCTGGATTGGTAAAGGGCAGAGAGCTCCAGTCCGACTCAGACGCCAGCAAGGTGGAGGTGGAGTACTGGTTTGGGCTGGTATCATCAAAGATGAGCTTGTGGGGCCTTTTCGGGTTGAGGATGGAGTCAAGCTCAACTCCCAGTCCTACTGCCAGTTTCTGGAAGACACCATCTTCAAGCAGTGGTGCAGGAAGAAGTCTGCATCCTTCAAGAAAAACATGATTTTCATGCAGGACAATGCTCCATCACACGCGTCCAAGTACTCCACAGCGTGGCTGGCAAGAAAGGGTATAAAAGAAGAAAATCTAATGACATGGCCTCCTTGTTCACCTGATCTGAACCCCATTGAGAACCTGTGGTCCATCATCAAATGTGAGATTTACAAGGAGGGAAAACAGTACACCTCTCTGAACAGTGTCTGGGAGGCTGTGGTTGCTGCTGCACGCAATGTTGATGGTGAACAGATCAAAACACTGACAGAATCCATGGATGGCAGGCTTTTGAGTGTCCTTGCAAAGAAAGGTGGCTATATTGGTCCCTGATTTGTTTTTGTTTTGTTTTTGAATGTCAGAAATGTATATTTGTGAATGTTGAGATGTTATATTGGTTTCACTGGTAAAAATAAATAATTGAAATGGGTATATATTTGTTTTTTGTTAAGTTGCCTAATAATTATGCACAGTAATAGTCACCTGCACACACAGATATCCCCCTAAAATAGCTAAAACTAAAAACAAACTAAAAACTACTTCCAAAAATATTCAGCTTTGATATTAATGAGTTTTTTGGGTTCATTGAGAACATGGTTGTTGTTCAATAATAAAATTAATCCTCAAAAATACAACTTGCCTAATAATTCTGCACTCCCTGTATATATATTTTTTTTTTGGGGGGGTCGGGGTGGCAGTGGATCTTGGGTGAGTTCCCACACTTTTTTTCCCAGGACTTGACCCCTGGAGTGGTCCCGCAGTCTGGGCGGCAGTTCTGACTAGTCCTACTTTAATACACAGACATTTAGATTCATACATTTCCTACACTGGCACAAATGCGTTGCCAGTGACCAACTGTCTATGCTCAGTCCTACGCGTAACCGTCGCAAGTGCATGAGGAGCTGCGGATGTGGCGGCGAGGTCCGAGAGGTAATGTGGGGGTGGGAGATCCGGGAGGGGGGGCCCATAAAATTTTTTTTGCTATGGGGCCCAGTCATTTCTAGCTACGCCCCTGGGGATGTTCCGGTGGTTCCGTGCTGGTCGTTTCCCGATTCAAGGTTCCAGGTTTCGTGTCGGTGGTTCCGGTCGTGGTGTCAGGCTCGTAAAGAAAGAGGAGGATCTATAGGAGGAGCCGTCTGTTATATGGACTGTGAGGGGAGGGTGATGTTACTATGGTTACGTTATGTTATGTAAACTTTTCTTTGCTGCTATTGGTGGACAGTAAAGAAGGAGAAAGCAATAGTAGCCTCCGTGTCTTTAATAAAACCATGACTTTCCGTCATAGACTTGGAAAATCACCTAGTTACATCCTGTATTATACTCCAGAGCTGCAATCACTATTCTGCTGGTGCAGTCACTGTGCACATACATTACTTATCCTGTACTGATCCTGAGTTACATCCTGTATTATACTCCAGAGCTGCACTTACTATTCTGCTGGTGCAGTCACTGTGTACATACATTATTTATCCTGGACTGATCCTGAGTTACATCCTGTATTATACTCCAGAGCTGCACTCACTATTCTGCTGGTGCAGTCACTGTGTACATACATTACTTATCCTGTACTGATCCTCAGTTACATCCTGTATTATACTCCAGAGCTGCACTCACTATTCTGCTGGTGCAGTCACTGTGCACATACATTACTTATCCTGTACTGATCCTGAGTTACATCCTGTATTATACTGCAGAGCTGCACTCACTATTCTGCTGGTGCAATCACTGTGTACATACATTACTTATCCTGTACTGATCCTGAGTTACATCCTGTATTATACTCCAGAGCTGCACTCACTATTCTGCTGGTGCAGTCACTGTGCACATACATTACTTATCCTGTACTGATCCTGAGTTATATCCTGTATTATACTCCAGAGCTGCACTCACTATTCTGCTGGTGCAGTCACTGTGTACATACATTACTTACCCTGTACTGATCCTGAGTTACATCCTGTATTATACTCCAGAGCTGCACTCACTATTCTGCTGGTGTAGTCACTGTGTACATACATTACTTATCCTGTCATAATCCTGAGTTACATCCTGTATTATACTCCAGAGCTGCACTCACTATTCTGCTGGTGCAGTCACTGTGTACATACATTACTTATCCTGTACTGATCCTGAGTTACATCCTGTATTATACTCCAGAGCTGCACTCACTATTCTGCTGGTGCAGTCACTGTGTACATACAGAACATTACTTATCCTATACTGATCCTGAGTTACATCCTGTATTATACTCCAGAGCTGCACTCACTATTCTGCTGGTGCAGTCACTGTGTACATACATTACTTATCCTGTACTGATCCTGAGTTACATCCTGCATTATACTCCAGAGCTGCACTCACTATTATGCTGGTGCAGTCACTGTGTACATACATTACTTATCCTGTACTGATCCTGAGTTACATCCTGTATTATACTCCAGAGCTGCACTCACTATTCTGCTGGTGCAGTCACTGTGTACATACATTACTTACCCTGTACTGATCCTGAGTTACATCCTGTATTATACTCCAGAGCTGCACTCACTATTCTGCTGGTGCAGTCACTGTGTACATACATTACTTATCCTGTACTGATCCTGATTTACATCCTGTATTATACTCCAGAGCTGCACTCACTATTCTGCTGGTGCAGTCACTGTGTACATACATTACTTATCCTGTACTGATCCTGAGTTTTACATCAAGACACGGAGGCTTCATATTGCTTTCTCCTTCTTTACTTCCACCAATAGCAGCAAAGGAGAAATGAACATAAACAAAACAATAAAGGCCCCTCCCCTAACAGATCCTATAATAAGCAGTGTCCTCTTCATATCTCCCTCTTTCTTTGCTGCTCCACCAAAGCTAAGTATCATCTATATATATATAACCTTTTGTGCTTGTGTCTGTGGCTCAGGTATATTCTCTGGGCCTCATTTACCCAAGGGAAACGGTATTTCTCCCTGGGTTTTGTTTATGGGGGCCTCACCCCCCCCCCCCCCCTGTTTTATTGTGCCTTATTGTTGCCTTGCGCTTATTTGCGCCGTACTGTTTTGGGGTTCTTCCCCTCTCTCCCCTTTAGTCACCGGTCTGTTCCCCCTTATTTTGCGGCGTTTTGCGTGTGCCTTTTACTGCCCAGCAGCTATCCTTGCGGCCTGTCCAGGCTCTGTGGAGGCGTCCCTCCTATCTTTTACCTTCCCCGTTCCCTTACCTCGCTCCGGCGCGGCTTCTTTCTGCTTTTCCCGCGGGTCGCGTGATCTCGCGAGATCTCGGCGGCCATTTTAGGTAGCGCCGCCCGTCTTCTCGCGGGATTTCGGCGCTAGGCTGCATCGCATCCGGATCTCTCGGTCTCCTGCTCTGCGGCCTCTGGGGTGACTAACCCCCTTTTTCTTCTAGTCAGGTGGGATCCATTAGTTTACCCCCCGTCCTTTGGCCTACCATTAGATAGATCAGATTAGCTATAACTACTGTTTGCTCATTTTACCAAGTCATCTGACCGATCTCCCTCTGGGCCTAATCCCCCCCCCATCCACTGGGGAGCCCAGCAGGCCAGACTTCAATGCTCAGGCCATTGAGTTACAGCGCTCGGTCTCCAGCGCTATTATTGAGGCCATGGGATCCATGTCCTCCATGATTTCACAGACCATATCCCAGGCTTTATCTGCCCATGCCCCTGGCCCCTCTAGTCAATCGCCTGTACTCACTAGCCCGCAGCCTACCATTGAACCTCCTGCCCAGGAGACCTTGACTGGTGTGATCCAAGCCACCCATGATAGCGCGCTTAGATCGCGCAAAAGAGCCTTACCGCGCCAGGCAGAAAGGGCGCGAACGTGGAAATGTGCTAGAGCACAAACTAATGACATAGATTCGGAGAATGAATCTGACATGGAGGCTTATGCGGAGGCAAGTGGCCACTCCGATGGGGAGTTAGAGATGGAACCTGAGTTTCCAGGCACCACAGGCCCTAGGCCTTCCACATCTGGGTCCGTGGGCGCATCCGCCACTGCCCCTAACACGGATTCTGCCCTGGTGGATCCCTCAGGCAACCCATTATTTGACCCTGATGCCCTCCACCACCCTAGGTCGGCGGAGTGGCTGCCGGTAGCTCATGTTAGCGACTACCTTGAGCATTGGGTGCGTCGTCCTCTCAGCAAAGAGGCGCGCAGCAAGCTCCGTGCGGAATGCCCCAGACCATTGATTCCCAACAAGGTCTGTGAAACGCCATCTGTGGATCAAAAAATGACACAGTTTTTGGCTAAAACCGGCTGGAATCCCCGTAAAGGGCTAGATTCCGCAATAAAGAGTTGTCAGGACAAGCTCCTAGACATTTTTGGCCCCCTCGCCAAAATCTTTGAGATGGCCGAATCGGCCAGAGTGGACGGCTCTCCGATAGATCCGGAGGAGCTTACTGGCTGGATACAGAGAGCCATTTGCATTGCGGGCAGCACCAACTCCTCCCTGGCCATTGAAAGGCGTAAAGCCATTCTGTTTAAAATTGACCCGAAATTGGCCAACCTGGCACTCACTGAGACAGGGAAGGATGCTCAGGGTCAACTGTTCGGGGATTCCTTCATCAAGGACCTCAGCAGGTATGTAGGAGCATTTACTGCCTTGGACAAGGCCCAGTCCTCCATGAAAAGGGTCTTTCAGGGACGGGTCTCCACTAGGGCCGGCAGTAGTAGGGGCCGTCTGTCCGGCCGCTCCAGTTATCAAGCCCGCAGCTCGGGCAGAGGCTCCTTCAGCCAGAGACCTCCCTTCCAGGACCAAAGGAATCCTCCTTCGTTCTTCCCGGCCAGAGGCGGCCAATGGCGTTCCAGGTCCGTTAGAGGGAATCCGAACTTCAGAAAATCTTTCGGTAAGTCTTTCCCCAGCGGGGACTTCTTTGGCTCCTTGTGTCGGGGGCAGACTCCGTCTATGTTCCCACGTTTGGTCCAGCATTACATCAGACCCATGGGTGCTGAGCACGGTACAGGGGTTCCACATAGAACTTACGGGTTCGCCAGATCTCGTCCTTTCTCCCCCACCCCTGGCACTACCAGACAGGGAACTAGTGGATGTAGAACTTTTTTCCCTCTTTCACAAGGATGCGATAGAAAGGGCCCCTTCCACCCCGGGAGGTGTTCTCAGCCACATTTTTCTAGTTCAGAAAAAAGGTGGACAATTGCGTCCAGTCATAAATCTCCGGGCCCTGAACTCTGTGGTGCGCTACCGCCACTTCAAGATGGAGGGGATTCACCTCCTTCGGGACTTGCTGATTCCGGGGGACTGGATGGTGAAGCTGGACCTCAAAGATGCTTATCTTACGGTCCCAATTGCCTCCTCGTCCAGGGATCTCCTGCGCTTCCTGTGGAGGGGCGAAGTGTGGCGCTTCACTTGCCTACCGTTCGGCCTTTCCTCAGCGCCTTGGTGCTTCACCAAGTTACTGCGCCCAGTCATGGCCTGGCTGCGGAGTCGTGGGGTTCGTCTAGTCATATATCTGGACGACATCCTCATTATGCACCAATGTCAGTCGTCTCTGCTACAACATCTCCAGTGGACCTCGGATCTTCTGTCGGGTCTGGGTTTTCTACTCAATCTCGAGAAGTCCTGCCTCACACCGACTCGACGGATGGAGTTCCTGGGCTTCACGGTGGACTCTGTTGCGGAATCTCTCAGTCTTCCTGCAGAGAAGTTGCGGACGATACGCAAGGAGTTGAGACATGCTCTCTCAACTCCCTCCCTATCTCTACGCCACCTGGCTCGCATCATTGGACTATTAGCCTCCTCTATCCAGGCAGTCTTCCCCGCTCCACTCTATTATCGGGCTTTACAGAGCCTGAAGATCGCTCATCTCCGTGCCGGGGCCTCGTTTGCAGACGCGGTGATTCTGGATCAGGAAGCTCGGGAGGAACTTCGTTGGTGGTTAAGCAACTTGGAAGCCTGGAACGGCAGAGCAATCTTCGGATTCCAACCAGAATTCACGGTGGAGTCGGACGCGAGTCTCCAAGGCTGGGGTGCCCACTGCGAGGGTATCTCCACTGGGGGTCGATGGTCGGAGACCGAGACCCATCTTCACATCAACGCTCTGGAACTTCTAGCGGGTTCGTTTGCCATCAGGAGTTTCACCAAGGGCGTAGCCCATGCATGCATCCGTCTACGCATGGACAATGTGTCGGCGGTCCGATATGTCAATCACCTAGGCGGCACTCAATCGGCCACCTTAGCCCGACTGGCGAAGGAGTTCTGGTCCTACTGTCTGTCCAGAGACATCATGATTCAAGCGGAGTACCTGCCGGGTCTTCACAACTACAGAGCGGATCAGAGTTCCCGATGCTTCACGGACGGCAGCGACTGGAGGCTGAATCCGGAGATGTTCTCCACAATCTCGGACATCTGGGGTCCTTGCTCCATAGACCTTTTTGCCTCCCGGCTCAATACTCACCTGCCCAGGTTCTTCAGCTGGCGGCCGGACCCGGAAGCAGAGGCGGTGGATGCGTTTCTACAGGACTGGTCTGCAGCCCTACATTACGCGTTTCCACCGTTTGCCATGATTCCGAGGATGTTGCTACAGACTCGGCGTCAGGTGGCGGAATTGGTAGTGGTGATTCCCTTCTGGGGATCTCAAGCCTGGTACCCGATCCTCCTAGAACTCCTAGTGGATGTACCTCTCCTACTCCCGACGCGGACGGATCTTCTCCAGGACCCTCTAGGTGCCCCACATCCCCTGCTGGTCGAAGGCTCCCTTCAACTTCTAGCGTGCCGAATCTCAGGACTCCAGGAGAGGTCGAGGGAATTTCGGAGGCAACTAGACGCCTCCTGGACAACGCTTGGGCTCCCGGCACCCGAAAATCTTACCGGGCAGCTTGGGGATCTTGGGTTAGCTGGTGCATGGAACGGGACCTGGATCCCATTTCGGCATCTGTAACCCATTTGTTGCAATTTCTGACGTCTCTCTTTGAAGCAGGAAAAGCTTATCGGACCATCAATTTGTTCCGTTCAGCGATTTCCTCGACTCATCAGGGCTTTGATGGTGTTCCTGCCGGTCAACACCCTTCGGTGTCACGACTTTTACGTGGCTCACGTTTGGCTCGTCCTCCTCGGCCACGATTCACCACTACGTGGGATGTTTCCCTGGTCCTTTCTTTCCTCGCCGCTTGGCCCGACAACGCGGCCCTTTCCCTCCGTCAACTGTCGGCCAAATTGCTGACCCTCTTTTGCCTGATTTCCTGTAAGAGGGTCTCTGATGTCAGGGCTCTGGATCATGATGCAAGATCCTTTACTCCCGAGGGTGTTACTTTTAACATCACACGGCGCACCAAGACCAATATTCGGTCTGTGTCCTATCCCTGTTTTCCGTCTTCTCCGGCGCTCTGTCCTGTAGCTTGCCTACGGGAATATGAGTTGCGCACTCGGACTCGGACAACCCGCAACTTTTCCTCTCCATTCGCCATCCCTTTGGCCCGGTGACCAGTCCCACTTTGGCGCGCTGGATGAAGTGGGTCATGTCCCTTTCTGGGATTGATACGGCGGTCTTTACCGCTCACTCGGCCAGGGGCGCGGCTGCCACTGCCCTGGCTGTTTCGGGGGCTCGTTTTGAGGACATTCTGCGTCTGGCTGACTGGTCTAGGGCCACGACGTTCACAGAGTTTTATTTCCGTCCGCCCCCTCATGTGTTTTCATCTATTATTGAGCAGCTTTAAACTTGCAATACGAAGCCTCCGTGTCTTGCTGTAAAACTAAATGATTTTCCTATTTCATGACATAAAGACATAGTTTTATTAAAGACACGGAGGCGAGTATTGCCCGCCCTGGGTTTCTCCTGCCCGCCCTGTGTTTAGTATGTCATGGTGATATTATTGACTATTACACTGTCTTTTGTTGTTATTTATGACGTTTTTACCGTTAAGGTTTATTTATGGTTCTGTTTTCAGCGACCTTTTGTTGTACGACCGTTATAGGGTCGAGATTGCGCATTTTTACCCATGTGTTCACACTGGCTATATTATTTATTCTGTTTCAGGTTGAAAACTCCTTGGCAGATGGAATTCCGTGTTGTTCCAGGTTTCCTGAGATGTTAGCCATGTTGGCTTGAGTTCTTCAGTTGGAGGGACCAGAATGGTCGGTGTCGGAACCAGTTCCAGTTCGGTTCGTTTTCAGTTATGGTTTGGCGGTTGGTGTCGTGGATTCAAAGAAAGAGGAAGTTATGCAAGAGGACACTGCTTATTATAGGATCTGTTAGGGGAGGGTCCTTTATTGTTTTGTTTATGTTAATTTCTCCTTTGCTGCTATTGGTGGAAGTAAAGAAGGAGAAAGCAATACTCGCCTCCGTGTCTTTAATAAAACTATGACTTTACGTCATGAAATAGGAAAATCATTTAGTTACATCTTGTATTATACTCCAGAGCTGCACTCACTATTCTGCTGGTGCAGTCACTGTGTACATACATTACTTATCCTGTACTGATCCTGAGTTACATCCTGTATTATACTCCAGAGCTGCACTCACTATTCTGCTGGTGCAGTCACTGTGTACATACATTACTTATCCTGTACTGATCCTGAGTTACATCTGTATTATACTCCAGAGCTGCACTCACTATTCTGCTGGTGCAGTCACTGTGCACATACATTACTTATCCTGTACTGATCCTGAGTTCCATCCTGTATTATACTCCAGAGCTGCACTCACTATTCTGCTGGTGCAGTCACTGTGTACATACATTACTTATCCTGTACTGATCCTGAGTTACATCCTGTATTATACTCCAGAGCTGCACTCACTATTCTGCTGGTGCAGTCACTGTGTACATACATTACTTATCCTGTACTGATCCTGAGTTACATCCTGTATTATACTCCAGAGCTGCACTCACTATTCTGCTGGTGCAGTCACTGTGTACATACATTACTTATCCTGTACTGATCCTGAGTTACATCCTGTATTATACTCCAGAGCTGCACTCACTATTCTGCTGGTGCAGTCACTGTGTACATACATTACTTATCCTGTACTGATCCTGATTTACATCCTGTATTATACTCTAGAGCTGCACTCACTATTCTGCTGGTGCAGTCACTGTGTACATACATTACTTATCCTGTACTTATCCTGATTTTTACAGCAAGACACGGAGGCTTCATATTGCTTTCTCCTTCTTTACTGAACCACCAATAGCAGCAAAGAGAAAAAATTTACATACAAGGAACCATAGCAACCAAGGTCCCTCCCCACTGGCCCCTATAATAGGCCTCTCTTCCTCTGTAACTTCCTCTTTCTTTGCTGCTGCCAAGCTAAGTACATCATTTATACTCTGCTGTTTTTAGCTACTGTATTGTTGTCTCTTGTAGTTTTGAGCTGCGTACATAGGGTGACTAACCCTGTTTGCTGCTCAGCGCTCTGCTTGCGTTTGCGTCTTGCTTTACAGGTGGGGGGTTTGTGTATCGCTGCACTTTTCCTCGCGCTTTGGGGATGTTCATTCGGCCTCATTAGGGCTCTCCCTCTTTCCCCCCCCCCCCCCCCCCCACCGGGTTCTTTGTTCATTCTGGGCTTGCACTTGTCCAGAAATCTGAATGCTCAGTTTGAAGAGTTTCAGCCTAGGACACAGGCGTCCCTAGGTTCAAGTCCTGACAACCAGCCTTGTACTTCACTTGTGTCCAGAACTCCCCCTAGTCATTTCTCATATTGCTCTGCTGGATTTATTTTAATATGGCCGTGCGCTCCATTGGTTTCCCACCCCCCAGATGCATTCCTACCTTCGCTTGCGTCCGCACTACCAGGAGGTTTGGGGGGGGTCCTCCTCCCTCTCTATTTCAGCGGCGCCATTCCCTGCGTTTCTCCCATCTTGATAGCCCTCTGCGATCGCCGGCCGCGAGATCTCGCGAGATCTCGGCGGCCATCTTGGAAGCCCTCTGCGATCGGCCGGCCGCGAGATATCGGCGGCCATCTTGGTGAGGTCGATCGCATTTCGCGGGCTTCCGGGGGCGGTCCTTCCACAGTTCCGGCTTCCGGTCACTCGTTCCGGCTCCCTGCACGGTCGGCGGCTCCTGCTCCTCGGCTCCTCGGCTCCTAACGCTTCAGGTGACCTCAGGCCTTATCTCCTGGGTTAATTCTTGTCCCAGCGCTGCCCCCATTTAGGCATCAAGGCTAGCTTAGTTAGGCATTCATTTCAGACATGTCTGCCCCTACTCCACCTCCTACTGCCAGTCGCCCCCCTTCCTCCCCGGTGGGACTTCTCCCCACTGAGACTGATGCGCAGGCACTTGCCCTGCAGCGATCAGTTTCTGACGCGATTGTGGCAGCCATGGGCTCCATGTCGTCGGTGTTGTCACAGACTATTGCTCAGGCTATGTCCGCACGTCCTGCTAGTGCTCCCTTGCTAGACCCCATTGCCGTACCGCAGCCTACCTCTATTGAACCCCCTGTATTACAGGGGAATTTGACTGGTGCGCACCTTGCCACCCCAGAAGCCGTGCTTAGCTCACGGAAAAGGGCCTCTTCCCGCCAGGCAGAACGGGCGCGGACATGGAAATGCGCTAGAGCGCAATCACCGGACCTGTCTGACTCGGAACGAGCATCAGACGAGGAGGAGTTAGCGGATTTGGATTACGGCACAGAGGAGGATCTCACCCCCCCAGGTCAGGGCCCCTCGACCTCCGCTGCGGCGGCCTCCTCTGCCAAGGAAGTGGCGTCGACTTCCGCTGCTACCCGTTCTGAGGTTGTGTTGGATGATTTGGGCGAACCGATGTTCGACCCCGAGTCGCTTCATCACCCTCGTTCGGCGGAATGGCTCCCCTCCCCTCATGTGGGAGCGTATTTGGAGCATTGGGTGCGTCACTCGCTTAGCCGCGAGTCACGCAATAAACTTAGGTCCGAGTGTCCCCGGCCAGTGGTCCCCAATAAGGTGTGTGACACCCCGTTGGTGGACCCCAAGATGTCGCAGTTTCTAGCCAAAACGGGTTGGAACCCAAAAAAGGGCCTGGATTCAGCGCTCCGCAGCTGCCAGGACAAGATTTTAGACGTCTTTGGTCCATTGACCAGGATTTTGGAGATGGCTGAGGCGGCTAGGCTTGAGGGTACCCCGATTGACCCTATAGAATTGAGGGGCTGGGCCCAGAGGGCCATATGCCTTACTGGCAACGCTAATACGGCCGTTGCAATTGAGAGGCGCAAGGCTATCTTGTTCAAGATAGACCCCAAATTGGCCAATTTGGCGCTCACTGAGGCAGGGAAGGACGCCCAGGGCCTCCTCTTCGGCGAGTCCTTCATCAAGGACATGAGCCGGTTCGTGGGCACTTTTACGGCGCTAGACAAGGCCCAAGCATCTATGCGTAGGGTCTTCCAGGGACGGGCCTCTCATCGGGCCGGCAGTGGTAGGGGCCGCATGTCCGGCCGTGCAAATTTCCAGGCCCGTGGAACATACAGAGGTCCAGGTGGACATCGTCCTCAGTTTCAGGACCAAGGCAACGCAGCTCCGTTCTTCGCCACAAGAGGACATCAATGGCGTTCTCGCTCCTTCCGGGGCAACCCGAACATTCGCAGACCATTGGGTAAGTGCTCCCCGGTTTGGGGATTCTATGCTAGCGCATAGCTAATAGTTCAGTGTTAAAGCAATTGACTCATATCCAGTGTTTCTGTGTTCTAAACCCCCTTCAGCCTCTTACATTTCTATGCTACCTTGGCCAGGGAGCTGACTCCTGATTTTTTCCCACGCTTGAAGCCTTATTGTCACGGTCCCATGGGTACTTACCACGGAGGGGATTTCACATAGAGCTCAGGAGGTCCCCTTATCTAATTCCTTCCCCTCCGCTCGTTCACCTAGTAGCACGGTTCGTGCGTTGGTGGACGCGGAATTGCAGTCCATCAGACAGAAGTTGGCCCTAGAGCCGGCGCCCCCGGCATTGGCCGGTGTGATCAGCATTATCTTCCTCGTGCAGAAGAAAGATGGGCGGATGTTACAGGGCATCAACCTTCGCTTTTTGAAGGCGGTAATTTTTTACCGTCTCTTCAAAATGAAGGGATCCAGCGGGGTCGCTGAAACATCCAGGGCGGACCTATTGTCGGATCTCGGTTGCCCCCTCAACTGGGAGAGGTTCTGCCTTACTCCGACCCAGAGGTTGGAATCCTTAGGATTCACGGTGGATTCACTCTCAGGGTCCCTCAGTCTGCCGGTGGCGCAGTGGCGGACGTTTCCGCTAGGAGTTGCGACATGCGCTCCTCGCTCCCCATCTCCCGTTTCGTCACCTAGCCCGCATTTCGGTCCGGTTGGTCTCATCATTTCAGGCGGTTTCCCAGGCCCCACTGCATTATCGGGCGCTCCTGCGACCAAAGATCGCCCATCTTCGGTACGGTGCCTCCTTGCGGACGCGGTGATTCTGGGTTCGGGAGCCCGGGAGGAGTTGAGTTGGTGGATAGTCAGCCTAGAGGCATGGAACGTGACTGCGATCTGTGGATCTCTACCGGAGTTGGCTATCTAATCGGATGCGAGCCTCCAGGGCTGGGGTACCCAGGGCTACGGGCTCTCCACTGGGGTCCCTGGTCGGCGGATGAATCCCTCCTACACATCAATGCGTTGGAACTCCTGGCGGGGTGTTCGCGACAATTTCAGGTTTATGGGTCCGATGTCCGTCGCTCTCTTCGCTTTTCGGCTCTACAATCATCACACCCGGTTCTTTAGCGGACGTCCGGACCCGAAGGCTATGGCGGTGGATGCATCCCTCCAGGACTGGTCTGTGTCCCGCCTATACAGGTTTCCTCCATTCTCGTTGACCCCGAGGACACTCACACAGGTTCTCCGCCATCGGGTGGCCCAGGTTCTGGTGGTTCCGTTCTGGGGGTCCCAGGTCTGTTTCCCTTCATTTTTGTAAATTCGGAAGAAGACCCCTGTCCTTCTTCGAGCCGGTTGGATCTCCTACGCAACCCTCTGGGTCTGCGCCATCCCCTTATCCTCGACGGATCCCTGATGGGGCTCACTCACATTTAGGCAGTTGTCAGCTAATTTACTGGCGTTATTTTGCCTTTTTGCATGCATTGAGGTCTCGGAGGTGAGGACTCTTGATTACGACGCACGCTCTGTTACCCCGGAGGGGGTCACTTGCAACATCTCGCGTCACATCATGACTAGCATTGTCTTATATCCTACCCAGTTTTAATTCCTCCTTGGTCTTTTGTTCCAGGGCGTTCCTTTGGGAATACGAGTCCAGGACCCTGGCACATCGGTCTACGGCCAGCTTTCATTTATTTATTCCTATTTGTCATCTTTTCGGATGGGTTTTGCCCTACGTTAGCACGCTGGCTTTTAGGGGTCAGGTCTTGGCCGGTGTTGACACGTCTATCTTCAGGGCCCCTTCTGCGTATGGGACCTCTGTCACCGTCTGGGCGGTTTTGGGGGCAAGATTTGGGGATGTTATACGTCTGCCTGATGGGTCCGAGGTTACCAAGTTCAGGGACTTCTATTTTCGGCCTCCATCTGAATTGTTCACTGCAATCATAGACGGGCTTTGAACTTGCAATACGAAGCCTCCGTGTCTTGCTGTAAAACTTAATGATTTTCCTATTTCATGACGTAAAGTCATAGTTTTATTAAAGACACGGAGGCGAGTATTGCCCACCCTATTCCCTTCCTTGGGGTTTTTTCTCGCGGTTTTTGTTACGGGGTCATGTATCATTGCCCCTATGTATTATTAACCTTTTTAAGTTATTTTGTTTTAGGTATTTATTGTCCTAATGTTTGTTTCATTGCCATTGTTTGCATGTTATTTAGCCATTTATATTGTCTTCTGTCATTTTACTCTTGTTGAGTCAGTTGCGTAGATGGCTTCCGGACATTCTGTCCTGACATGTTTGTTTCACCTAGACCTATGGTCTGCTTTATTTTTCAGGATGAAGCTATTTCTGTTATCAGATGCCGTGTTACCGGTGGAGGTCTTCTACAGTTTAACCAGGATGAAGTTATCTCCATTATCAGATGCCGTGTTATCGGTTGAGGTCTTCTACAGTTTAGCCAGGTTGGCTTGTTGGTGGCGCTACATGGGCATTGGACGTTCCGTTCCAGTTTAAAGTTCGGAGTTATCGTGTGGATGTTCGGGATGTCAGCATCAGTTTTCAAAGAAAGAGGAAGTTACAGAGGAAGAGCGGCCTATTATAGGGGCCAGTGGGGAGGGACCTTGGTTGCTATGGTTCCTTGTATGTAAATTTTTTCTCTTTGCTGCTATTGGTGGTTCAGTAAAGAAGGAGAAAGCAATACGAAGCCTCCGTGTCTTTAATAAAACTATGACTTTACGTCATGAAATAGGAAAATCATTAAGTTACATCCTGTATTATACTCCAGAGCTGCACTCACTATTCTGCTGGTGCAGTCACTGTGTACATACATTACTTATCCTGTACTGATCCTGAGTTACATCCTGTATTATACTCCAGAGCTGCACTCACTATTCTGCTGGTGCAGTCACTGTGTACATACATTACTTATCCTGTATTGATCCTGAGTTACATCCTGTATTATACTCCAGAGCTGCACTCACTATTCTGCTGGTGCAGTCACTGTGTACATACATTACTTATCCTGTACTGATCCTGAGTTACATCCTGTATTATACTCCAGAGCTGCACTCACTATTCTGCTGGTGCAGTCACTGTGTACATACATTACTTATCCTGTACTGATCCTGAGTTACATCCTGCATTATACTCCAGAGCTGCACTCACTATTCTGCTGGTGCAGTCACTGTGTACATACATTACTTATCCTGTACTGATCCTGAGTTACATCCTGTATTATACTCCAGAGCTGCACTCACTATTCTGCTGGTGGAGTCACTGTGTACATACATTACTTATCCTGTACTGATCCTGAGTTACATCCTGTATTATACTCCAGAGCTGCACTCACTATTCTGCTGGTGCAGTCACTGTGTACATACATTACTTATCCTGTACTGATCCGGAGTTACATCCTGTATTATACTCCAGAGCTGCACTCACTATTCTGCTGGTGCAGTCACTGTGTACATACATTACTTATCCTGTACTGATCCTGAGTTACATCCTGTATTATACTGCAGAGCTGCACTCACTATTCTGCTGGTGCAGTCACTGTGTACATACATTACTTATCCTGTACTGATCCTGAGTTACATCCTGTATTATACCCCAGAGCTGCACTCACTATTCTGCTGGTGCAGTCACTGTGTACATACATTACTTATCCTGTACTGATCCCGAGTTACATCCTGTATTATACTCCAGAGCTGCACTCACTATTCTGCTGGTGGAGTCACTGTGTACATACATTACTTATCCTGTACTTATCCTGAGTTACATCCTGTATTATACTCCAGAGCTGCACTCACTATTCTGCTGGTGCAGTCACTGTGTACATACATTACTTATCCTGTACTGATCCTGAGTTACATCCTGTATTATACTCCAGAGCTGCACTCACTATTCTGCTGGTGCAGTCACTGTGTACATACATTACTTATCCTGTACTTATCCTGAGTTACATCCTGTATTATACTCCAGAGCTGCACTCACTACATCGTGATCTCAGAACTCAGTACATATGTCAGATATCAGTTCTTACAGTTTTCATGTCCTCATCAGCAGGACAGAACATGAAGTGGTTAATATCAGTATGAATAAATCAGTGGCGCCGCTCGTCTCCTGGCTCTTTGCTGCCGTTGTACAGATTTTTACACTTGTGTTTCACACCTGACAGAACCAGAAAATCTCGGATCCCGGGAGTCATTATGTGACATGTTTTGTCTTGATTGTGAAGTGCAGACTGTCCGCAGTTCATTTCACAGTTCACTTGACCCTGATTACACAATCATCTCAGTACGGCAGCGCGACCTCTGACATCACCCTCCGGCGCCGCTGCTCAGATTCACGCCTCCATTAATAACTACTGGTAATAAGTGTACAGAAATAAATAATACCGCCCTGGACAAAAGATGTGACTTCTAGAATCTATGTGTAGGCGTATCCAAAGATCAGCGGTGACATCACTGGGAATGCCGCCTATCCATTCACTAGAGATCAGCGGTGACATCACTGAGAATGCCGCCTATCCATTCACTAGAGATCAGCGGTGACATCATGGAGAATGCAGCCTATCCATCACTAGAGATCAGCGGTGACATCACTCAGAATGCCGTCTATCCATTCACTAGAGATCAGCGGTGACATCACTGAGAATGCCGCCTATCCATTCACTAGAGATCAGCAGTGACATCACTGAGAATGCAGCCTATCCATCACTAGAGATCAGTGGTGACATCACTGAGAATGCCGCCTATCCATTCACTAGAGACAGCGGTGACATCACTGAGAATGCCGCCTATCCATTCACTAGAGATCAGCGGTGACATCACTGAGAATGCCGCCTATCCATTCACTAGAGATCAGCAGTGACATCACTGAGAATGCAGCCTATCCATTCACCAGAGATCAGCGGTGACATCACTGAGAATGCCACCTATCCATTCACCAGAGATCAGCGGTGACATCACTGAGAATGCCACCTATCCATCACTAGAGATCAGCGGTGACATCACTGAGAATGCCGCCTATCCATTCACTAGAGATCAGCAGTGACATCACTGAGAATGCAGCCTATCCATCACTAGAGAACAGCGGTGACATCACTGAGAATGCAGCCTATCCATTCACCGGAGATCAGCGGTGACATCACTGAGAATGCTGCCTATCCATTCACTAGAGATCAGCGGTGACATCACTGAGAATGCCGCCTATCCATTCACTACAGATCAGTGGTGACATCACTGAGAATGCAGCCTATCCATCACTAGAGAACAGCGGTGACATCACTGAGAATGCAGCCTATCCATTCACCGGAGATCAGCGGTGACATCACTGAGAATGCTGCCTATCCATTCACTAGAGATCAGCGTTGACATCACTGAGAATGCAGCCTATCCATTCACCAGAGATCAGCGGTGACATCACTGAGAATGCTGCCTATCCATTCACTAGAGATCAGCGGTGACATCACTGAGAATGCAGCCTATCCATTTACCAGAGATCAGCGGTGACATCACTGAGAATGCTGCCTATCCATTCACTAGAGATCAGCGGTGACATCACTGAGAATGCTGCCTATCCATCACTAGAGATCAGCGGTGACATCACTGAGAATTCTGCCTATCCATTCACTAGAGATCAGCGGTGACATCACTGAGAATGCAGCCTATCCATTCACCAGAGATCAGCAGTGACATCACTGAGAATGCAGCCTATCCATTCACTAGAGATCAGCGGTGACATCAAGGAGAATGCAGCCTATCCGTCACTAGAGATCAGCGGTGACATCACTGAGAATGCCGCCTATCCATTCACTAGAGATCAGAGGTGACATCACTGAGAATGCCGCCTATCCATTCACTAGAGATCAGCGGTGACATCACTGAGAATGCAGCCTATCCATCACTAGAGATCAGCGGTGACATCACTGAGAATGCCGCCTATCCATTCACTAGAGATCAGCGGTGACATCATGGAGAATGCAGCCTATCCATCACTAGAGATCAGCGGTGACATCACTGAGAATGCCGCCTATCCATTCACTAGAGATCAGCGGTGACATCACTGAGAATACCGCCTATCCATTCACTAGAGATCAGCGGTGACATCACTGAGAATGCAGCCTATCCATTCACTAGAGATCAGCGGTGACATCACTGAGAATGCCGCCTATCCATTCACTAGAGATCAGCGGTGACATCACTGAGAATGCCGCCTATCCATCACTAGAGATCAGCGGTGACATCACTGAGAATGCAGCCTATCCATTCACTAGAGATCAGCGGTGACATCACTGAGAATGCCGCCTATCCATTCACTAGAGATCAGCGGTGACATCACTGAGAATGCCGCCTATCCATCACTAGAGATCAGCGGTGACATCACTGAGAATTCCGCCTCTCCATCACTAGAGATCAGCGGTGACATCACTGAGAATGCCGCCTATCCATTCACTAGAGATCAGCGGTGACATCACTGAGAATGCAGCCTATCCATTCACTAGAGATCAGCGATGACATCACTTAGAATGCAGCCTCTCCATTCACTAGAGATCAGCGGTGACATCACTGAGAATTCCGCCTATCCATCACTAGAGATCAGCGGTGACATCACTGAGAATGCAGCCTATCCATCACTAGAGATCAGCGGTGACATCACTGAGAATGCAGCCTATCCATTCACTAGAGATCAGCGGTGACATCACTGAGAATGCCGCCTCTCCTTTCACTATCGATCAGCGGTGACATCACTGAGAATGCAGCCTATCCATCACTAGAGATCAGCGGTGACATCACTGAGAATGCCGCCTATCCATCACTAGAGATCAGCGGTGACATCACTGAGAATGCAGCCTATCCATCACTAGAGATCAGCGGTGACATCACTGAGAATGCAGCCTATCCCTTCACTAGAGATCAGCGGTGACATCACTGAGAATGCAGCCTATCCATTCACTAGAGATCAGCGGTGACATCACTGAGAATGCTGCCTATCCATTCACTAGAGATAAGCGGTGACATCACTGAGAATGCCGCCTATCCTTTCACTATCGATCAGCGGTGACATCACTGAGAATGCCGCCTCTCCTTTCACTATCGATCAGCGGTGACATCACTGAGAATGCAGCCTATCCATCACTAGAGATCAGCGGTGACATCACTGAGAATGCCGCCTATCCATCACTACAGATCAGTGGTGACATCACTGAGAATGCAGCCTATCCATCACTAGAGATCAGCGGTGACATCACTGAGAATGCAGCCTATCCCTTCACTAGAGATCAGCGGTGACATCACTGAGAATTCCGCCTATCCATCACTAGAGATCAGCGGTGACATCACTGAGAATGCAGCCTATCCATTCACTAGAGATCAGCGGTGACATCACTGAGAATGCCGCCTCTCCTTTCACTATCGATCAGCGGTGACATCACTGAGAATGCAGCCTATCCATTCACTAGAGATCAGTGGTGACATCACTGAGAATGCCGCCTATCCATCACTAGAGATCAGCGGTGACATCACTGAGAATGCCGCCTATCCATTCACTAGAGATCAGCGGTGACATCACTGAGAATGCAGCCTATCCATCACTAGAGATCAGCGGTGACATCACTGAGAATGCAGCCTATCCATCACTAGAGATCAGCGGTGACATCACTGAGAATGCAGCCTATCCATTCACCAGAGATCAGCGGTGACATCACTGAGAATGCCGCCTATCCATCACTAGCGATCAGCGGTGACATCACTGAGAATGCCGCTTATCCATTCACTAGCGATCAGTGGTGACATCACTGAGAATGCCGCCTATCCATTCACTAGAGATCAGCGGTGACATCACTGAGAATGCAGCCTATCCATCACTAGAGATCAGCGGTGACATCACTGAGAATGCCGCCTATCCATCACTAGAGATCAGCGGTGACATCACTGAGAATGCAGCCTATCCATCAATAGAGATCAGCGGTGACATCACTGAGAATGCAGCCTATCCATTCACTAGAGATCAGCGGTGACATCACTGAGAATGCAGCCTATCCATTCACCAGAGATCAGCGGTGACATCACTGAGAATGCAGCCTATCCATTCACTAGAGATCAGCGGTGACATCACTGAGAATGCAGCCTATCCATCACTAGAGATCAGCGGTGACATCACTGAGAATGCAGCCTATCCATCAATAGAGATCAGCGGTGACATCACTGAGAATGCAGCCTATCCATTCACTAGAGATCAGCGGTGACATCACTGAGAATGCAGCCTATCCATTCACCAGAGATCAGCGGTGACATCACTGAGAATGCAGCCTATCCATTCACTAGAGATCAGCGGTGACATCACTGAGAATGCCGCTTATCCATTCACTAGCGATCAGCGGTGACATCACTGAGAATGCCGCCTCTCCATTCACTAGAGAACAGCGGTGACATCACTGAGAATGCAGCCTATCCATTCATTAGAGATCAGCGGTGACATTACTGAGAATGCCGCCTATCCATCACTAGAGATCAGCGGTGACATCACTGAGAATGCCGCCTATCCATTCACTAGAGATCAGCGGTGACATCACTGAGAATGCCGCCTATCCATTCACTAGAGATCAGCGGTGACATCACTGAGAATGCCGCTTATCCATTCACTAGCGATCAGCGGTGACATCACTGAGAATGCCGCCTCTCCATTCACTAGAGAACAGTGGTGACATCACTGAGTATGCAGCCTATCCATCACTAGAGATCAGCGGTGACATCACTGAGAATGCCGCCTATCCATTCACTAGAGATCAGCGGTGACATCACTGAGAATGCCGCTTATCCATTCACTAGAGATCAGCAGTGACATCACTGAGTATGCAGCCTATCCATCACTAGAGATCAGCGGTGACATCACTGAGTATGCAGCCTATCCATTCACTAGAGATCAGCGGTGACATCACTGAGAATGCCGCCTATCCATCACTAGAGATCAGCGGTGACATCACTGAGAATGCCACCTATCCATTCACTAGAGATCAGCGGTAACATCACTGCGAATGCAGCCTATCCATTCATTAGAGATCAGCGGTGACATCACTGAGAATGCAGCCTATCCATTCACTAGAGATCAGCAGTGACATCACTGAGTATGCAGCCTATCCATCACTAGAGATCAGCGGTGACATCACTGAGTATGCCGCCTCTCCATTCACTAGAGAACAGTGGTGACATCACTGAGTATGCAGCCTATCCATCACTAGAGATCAGCGGTGACATCACTGAGAATGCCGCCTCTCCATTCACTAGAGAACAGTGGTGACATCACTGAGTATGCAGCCTATCCATCACTAGAGATCAGCGGTGACATCACTGAGAATGCCGCCTATCCATTCACTAGAGATCAGCGGTGACATCACTGAGAATGCCGCTTATCCATTCACTAGAGATCAGCAGTGACATCACTGAGTATGCAGCCTATCCATCACTAGAGATCAGCGGTGACATCACTGAGTATGCAGCCTATCCATTCACTAGAGATCAGCGGTGACATCACTGAGAATGCCGCCTATCCATCACTAGAGATCAGCGGTGACATCACTGAGAATGCCACCTATCCATTCACTAGAGATCAGCGGTAACATCACTGCGAATGCAGCCTATCCATTCATTAGAGATCAGCGGTGACATCACTGAGAATGCAGCCTATCCATTCACTAGAGATCAGCAGTGACATCACTGAGTATGCAGCCTATCCATCACTAGAGATCAGCGGTGACATCACTGAGTATGCAGCCTATCCATTCACTAGAGATCAGCGGTGACATCACTGAGAATGCCGCCTATCCATCACTAGAGATCAGCGGTGACATCACTGAGAATGCCACCTATCCATTCACTAGAGATCAGCGGTAACATCACTGCGAATGCCACCTATCCATTCACTAGAGATCAGCGGTAACATCACTGAGAATGCAGCCTATCCATCACTAGAGATCAGCGGTGACATCACTGAGTATGCAGTGCATTGTGGGAGCTCAGGTGAGTTAAGTACAGTTAGAGCTGCCATTAGCAGAATTATCTTTCGTTCTCTTTGACTGTGTTTGGAGAAGACGCGGTGCAGGTGTCATCACGTCCGCTCGCATTCTCTGCAGACTCTGGAGAAGACACGAAGGGTCGGACAGTGACCAATATAAAGAGAGCGTCTAAATATAGAGAGCGTCTACTGAGTGCTGATATTAATGTGCCTGTCAGGAATCTAATGAATTCATGGAGCAGCACAACACCTGACGCTGCAGAACGCAAACACATAATAAAGCGGGGGCATAAAGTGCTCAGAGGACACCGGACGAGAGAAGACGGAGCAGAGAACATCTGCTAATCACAGGACCAGACACACAGATCACAACACCTAAATCTCTGCACTCTTCCACACAACGCTTACATTATACCAGCTGTACATATATAATTATATACAGGAGATACCCAGGTTATACCAGCATGGTCCATATCACTATATACAAGAAGATGTATAACTTATACCAGCTGTGCATATATAATTATATACAGGAGATACCCAGGTTATACCAGCATGGTCCATGTCACTGTATACAGGAAGATGTATAACTTATACCAGATGTACATATATAATTATATACAGGAGATGCCCAGGTTATACCAGCATGCTCCATATCACTATATACAGGAAGATGTATAACTTATACCAGATGTACATATATAATTATATACAGGAGATACCCAGGTTATACCAGCATGCTCCATATCACTATATACAAGAAGATGTATAACTGATACCAGCTGTACATATATAATTATATACAGGAGATGCCCAGGTTATACCAGCATGGTCCATATCGCTGTATACAAGAAGATGTATAACTTATACCAGCTGTACATATATAATTATATACAGGAGATGCCCAGGTTATACCAGCATGCTCCATATCACTATATACAAGAAGATGTATAACTTATACCAGCTGTACATATATAATTATATACAGGAGATGCCCAGGTTATACCAGCATGCTCCATATCACTATATACAAGAAGATGTATAACTGATACCAGCTGTACATATATAATTATATACAGGAGATGCCCAGGTTATACCAGCATGCTCCATATCTCTATATACAAGAAGATGTATAACTTATACCAGCTATACATATATAATTATATACAGGAGATACCCAGGTTATACCAGCATGCTCCATATCACTATATACAAGAAGATGTATAACTTATACCAGCTGTACATATATAATTATATACAGGAGATGCCCAGGTTATACCAGCATGCTCCATATCTCTATATACAAGAAGATGTATAACTTATACCAGCTATACATATATAATTATATACAGGAGATACCCAGGTTATACCAGCATGGTCCATATCACTGTATATAAGAAGATGTATAACTTATACCGGCTGTACATATATAATTATATACAAGAGATACCTAGGTTATACCAGCATGGTCCATATCGCTGTATACAAGAAGATGTATAACTTATACCAGCTGTACATATATAATTATATACAGGAGATGCCCAGGTTATACCAGCATGCTCCATATCACTATATACAAGAAGATGTATAACTTATACCAGCTGTACATATATAATTATATACAGGAGATGCCCAGGTTATACCAGCATGCTCCATATCACTATATACAAGAAGATGTATAACTGATACCAGCTGTACATATATAATTATATACAGGAGATGCCCAGGTTATACCAGCATGCTCCATATCTCTATATACAAGAAGATGTATAACTTATACCAGCTATACATATATAATTATATACAGGAGATACCCAGGTTATACCAGCATGCTCCATATCACTATATACAAGAAGATGTATAACTTATACCAGCTGTACATATATAATTATATACAGGAGATGCCCAGGTTATACCAGCATGCTCCATATCTCTATATACAAGAAGATGTATAACTTATACCAGCTATACATATATAATTATATACAGGAGATACCCAGGTTATACCAGCATGGTCCATATCACTGTATATAAGAAGATGTATAACTTATACCGGCTGTACATATATAATTATATACAAGAGATACCTAGGTTATACCAGCATGGTCCATGTATAACTTATACCAGCTGTATGAATATAATTATATACAGGAGATACCCAGGTTATACCAGCATGCTCCATATCACTATATACAAGAAGATGTATAACTTATACCAGCTGTACATATATAATTATATACAGGAGATGCCCAGGTTATACCAGCATGCTCCATATCACTATATACAAGAAGATGTATAACTGATACCAGCTGTACATATATAATTATATACAGGAGATGCCCAGGTTATACCAGCATGCTCCATATCTCTATATACAAGAAGATGTATAACTTATACCAGCTATACATATATAATTATATACAGGAGATACCCAGGTTATACCAGCATGCTCCATATCACTATATACAAGAAGATGTATAACTTATACCAGCTGTACATATATAATTATATACAGGAGATGCCCAGGTTATACCAGCATGCTCCATATCTCTATATACAAGAAGATGTATAACTTATACCAGCTGTACATATATAATTATATACAGGAGATACCCAGGTTATACCAGCATGGTCCATATCACTGTATATAAGAAGATGTATAACTTATACCGGCTGTACATATATAATTATATACAAGAGATACCTAGGTTATACCAGCATGGTCCATGTATAACTTATACCAGCTGTATGAATATAATTATATACAGGAGATACCCAGGTTATACCAGCATGCTCCATATCACTATATACAAGAAGATGTATAACTTATACCAGCTATACATATATAATTATATACAGGAGATACCGAGGTTATACCAGCATGCTCCATATCACTGTATATAAGAAGATGTATAACTTATACCAGCTGTACATATATAATTATATACAGGAGATACCCAGGTTATACCAGCATGCTCCATATCACTGTATACAGAAGATGTATAACTTATACCAGCTGTACATATATAATTATATACAGGAGATGCCCAGGTTATACCAGCATGGTCCATATCACTATATACAAGAAGATGTATAACTTATACCAGCGGTACATATATAATTATATACAGGAGATACCCAGGTTATACCAGCATGGTCCATATCACTATATACAAGAAGATGTATAACTTATACCAGCTGTACATATATAATTATATACAGGAGATGCCCAGGTTATACCAGCATGGTCCATATCACTATATACAAGAAGATGTATAACTGATACCAGCTGTACATATATAATTATATACAGGAGATACTCAGGTTATACCAGCATGCTCCATATCACTATATACAAGAAGATGTATAACTGATACCAGCTGTACATATATAATTATATACAGGAGATACCTAGGTTATACCAGCATGCTCCATATCACTGTATACAGAAGATGTATAACTTATACCAGCTGTACATATATAATTATATACAGGAGATGCCCAGTTTATACCAGCATGCTCCATATCACTATATACAAGAAGATGTATAACTGATACCAGCTGTACATATATAATTATATACAGGAGATACTCAGGTTATACCAGCATGGTCCATATCACTATATACAGAAGATGTATAACTTATACCAGCTGTACATATATAATTATATACAGGAGATACCCAGGTTATACCAGCATGGTCCATATCACTATATACAAGAAGATGTATAACTTATACCAGCTGTACATATATAATTATATACAGGAGATACCCAGGTTATACCAGCATGCTCCATATCACTATATACAAGAAGATGTATAACTTATACCAGCTGTATATATATAATTATACACAGGAGATGCCCAGGTTATACCAGCATGCTCCATATCACTGTATACAAGAAGATGTATAACTTATACCAGCAGTACATATATCATTATATACAGGAGATACCCAGGTTATACCAGCATGGTCCATATCACTATATACAAGGAGATGTATAACTTATACCAGCTGTATATATATAATTATACACAGGAGATGCCCAGGTTATACCAGCATGCTCAATATCACTGTATACAGAAGATGTATAACTTATACCAGCTGTACATATATAATTATATACAGGAGATACCCAGGTTATACCAGCATGCTCCATATCACTATATACAAGAAGATGTATAACTTATACCAGCATGCTCCATATCACTATATACAAGAAGATGTATAACTTATACCAGCTGTATATATATAATTATATACAGGAGATACCCAGGTTATACCAGCATGCTCCATATCACTATATACAAGAAGATGTATAACTTATACCAGCTGTATATATATAATTATACACAGGAGATGCCCAGGTTATACCAGCATGCTCCATATCACTATATACAAGAAGATGTATAACTTATACCAGCTGTACATATATAATTATATACAGGAGATACCCAGGTTACACCAGCATGCTCCATATTACTATATACAAGAAGATGTATAACTTATACCAGCTGTACATATATAATTATATACAGGAGATGCCCAGGTTATACCAGCATGCTCCATATCACTATATAGAAGAAGATGTATAACTTATACCAGCTGTACATATATAATTATATACAGGAGATACCCAGGTTATACCAGCATGCTCCATATCACTATATACAAGAAGATGTATAACTTATACCAGCTGTACATATATAATCATATACAGGAGATGCCCAGGTTATACCAGCATGGTCCATATCACTATATACAAGAAGATGTATAACTTATACCAGCTGTACATATATAATTATATACAGGAGATACCCAGGTTATACCAGCATGGTCCATATCACTATATACAAGAAGATGTATAACTTATACCAGCTGTACATGTATAATTATATACAGGAGATACCCAGGTTATACCAGCATGGTCCATATCACTATATACAAGAAGATGTATAACTTATACCTGCTGTACATATATAATTATATACAGGAGATGCCCAGGTTATACCAGCATGCTCCATATCACTATATACAAGAAGATGTATAACTTATACCAGCTGTACATATATAATTATATACAGGAGATACCCAGGTTATACCAGCATGCTCCATATCACTATATACAGGAAGATGTATAACTTATACCAGCTGTATATATATAATTATATACAGGAGATACTCAGGTTATACCAGCATGGTCCATATCACTATATACAAGGAGATGTATAACTTATACCAGCTGTACATATATCATTATATACAGGAGATACCTAGGTTATACCAGCATGCTCCATATCACTGTATACAGAAGATGTATAACTTATACCAGCTGTACATATATAATTATATACAGGAGATGCCCAGGTTATACCAGCATACTCCATATCACTATATACAAGAAGATGTATAACTGATACCAGCTGTACATATATAATTATATACAGGAGATACTCAGGTTATACCAGCATGCTCCATATCACTATATTCAAGAAGATGTATAACTTATACCAGCTGTATATATATAATTATATACAGGAGATACCCAGGTTATACCAGCATGCTCCATATCACTATATACAAGAAGATGTATAACTTATACCAGCTGTATATATATAATTATACACAGGAGATGCCCAGGTTATACCAGCATGCTCCATATCACTGTATACAAGAAGATGTATAACTTATACCAGCAGTACATATATCATTATATACAGGAGATACCCAGGTTATACCAGCATGCTCCATATCACTGTATACAGAAGATGTATAACTTATACCAGCTGTACATATATAATTATATACAGGAGATACCCAGGTTATACCAGCATGCTTCATATCACTGTATACAGAAGATGTATAACTTATACCAGCTGTACATATATAATTATATACAGGAGATACCCAGGTTATACCAGCATGCTCCATATCACTATATACAAGAAGATGTATAACTTATACCAGCTGTACATATATAATCATATACAGGAGATGCCCAGGTTATACCAGCATGGTCCATATCACTATATACAAGAAGATGTATAACTTATACCAGCTGTACATATATAATTATATACAGGAGATACCCAGGTTATACCAGCATGGTCCATATCACTATATACAGAAGATGTATAACTTATACCTGCTGTACATATATAATTATATACAGGAGATACCCAGGTTATACCAGCATGGTCCATATCACTATATACAAGAAGATGTATAACTTATACCAGCTGTACATGTATAATTATATACAGGAGATACCCAGGTTATACCAGCATGGTCCATATCACTATATACAAGAAGATGTATAACTTATACCTGCTGTACATATATAATTATATACAGGAGATGCCCAGGTTATACCAGCATGCTCCATATCACTATATACAAGAAGATGTATAACTTATACCAGCTGTACATATATAATTATATACAGGAGATACCCAGGTTATACCAGCATGGTCCATATCACTATATACAAGAAGATGTATAACTTATACCAGCTGTACATGTATAATTATATACAGGAGATACCCAGGTTATACCAGCATGGTCCATATCACTATATACAAGAAGATGTATAACTTATACCTGCTGTACATATATAATTATATACAGGAGATACCCAGGTTATACCAGCATGGTCCATATCACTATATACAAGAAGATGTATAACTTATACCAGCTGTACATGTATAATTATATACAGGAGATACCCAGGTTATACCAGCATGGTCCATATCACTATATACAAGAAGATGTATAACTTATACCTGCTGTACATATATAATTATATACAGGAGATACCCAGGTTATACCAGCATGGTCCATATCACTATATACAGAAGATGTATAACTTATACCTGCTGTACATATATAATTATATACAGGAGATACCCAGGTTATACCAGCATGGTCCATATCACTATATACAAGAAGATGTATAACTTATACCAGCTGTACATGTATAATTATATACAGGAGATACCCAGGTTATACCAGCATGGTCCATATCACTATATACAAGAAGATGTATAACTTATACCTGCTGTACATATATAATTATATACAGGAGATGCCCAGGTTATACCAGCATGCTCCATATCACTATATACAAGAAGATGTATAACTTATACCAGCTGTACATATATAATTATATACAGGAGATACCCAGGTTATACCAGCATGGTCCATATCACTATATACAAGAAGATGTATAACTTATACCAGCTGTACATATATAATTATATACAGGAGATACCCAGGTTATACCAGCATGCTCCATATCACTATATACAAGAAGATGTATAACTTATACCAGCTGTACATATATAATTATATACAGGAGATCCCCAGGTTATACCAGCATGCTCCATATCACTATATACAGAACATGTATAACTTATACCAGCTGTACATATATAATTATATACAGGAGATCCCCAGGTTATACCAGCATGCTCCATATCACTATATACAAGAAGATGTATAACTTATACCAGCTGTACATATATAATTATATACAGGAGATCCCCAGGTTATACCAGCATGCTCCATATCACTATATACAAGAAGATGTATAACTTATACCAGCTGTACATATATAATTATATACAGGAGATCCCCAGGTTATACCAGCATGCTCCATATCACTATATACAGAACATGTATAACTTATACCAGCTGTACATATATAATTATATACAGGAGATCCCCAGGTTATACCAGCATGGTCCATATCACTATATACAAGAAGATGTATAACTTATACCAGCTGTACATATATAATTATATACAGGAGATACCCAGGTTATACCAGCATGGTCCATATCACTATATACAGAAGATGTATAACTTATACCTGCTGTACATATATAATTATATACAGGAGATACCCAGGTTATACCAGCATGGTCCATATCACTATATACAAGAAGATGTATAACTTATACCAGCTGTACATGTATAATTATATACAGGAGATACCCAGGTTATACCAGCATGATCCATATCACTATATACAAGAAGATGTATAACTTATACCTGCTGTACATATATAATTATATACAGGAGATGCCCAGGTTATACCAGCATGTTCCATATCACTATATACAAGAAGATGTATAACTTATACCAGCTGTACATATATAATTATATACAGGAGATACCCAGGTTATACCAGCATGGTCCATATCACTATATACAAGAAGATGTATAACTTATACCAGCTGTACATATATAATTATATACAGGAGATACCCAGGTTATACCAGCATGCTCCATATCACTATATACAAGAAGATGTATAACTTATACCAGCTGTACATATATAATTATATACAGGAGATACCCAGGTTATACCAGCATGGTCCATATCACTATATACAGAAGATGTATAACTTATACCAGCTGTACAGATATAATTATATACAGGAGATACCCAGGTTATACCAGCATGCTCCATATCACTATATACAGGAAGATGTATAACTTATACCAGCTGTACATATATAATTATATACAGGAGATCCCCAGGTTATACCAGCATGCTCCATATCACTATATACAGAACATGTATAACTTATACCAGCTGTACATATATAATTATATACAGGAGATCCCCAGGTTATACCAGCATGCTCCATATCACTATATACAAGAAGATGTATAACTTATACCAGCTGTACATATATAATTATATACAGGAGATCCCCAGGTTATACCAGCATGCTCCATATCACTATATACAAGAAGATGTATAACTTATACCAGCTGTACATATATAATTATATACAGGAGATCCCCAGGTTATACCAGCATGCTCCATATCACTATATACAGAACATGTATAACTTATACCAGCTGTACATATATAATTATATACAGGAGATCCCCAGGTTATACCAGCATGCTCCATATCACTATATACAAGAAGATGTATAACTTATACCAGCTGTACATATATAATTATATACAGGAGATCCCCAGGTTATACCAGCATGCTCCATATCACTATATACAAGAAGATGTATAACTTATACCAGCTGTACATATATAATTATATACAGGAGACCCCCAGGTTATACCAGCATGGTCCATATCACTATATACAAGAAGATGTATAACTTATACCAGCTGTACATATATAATTATATACAGGAGATGCCCAGGTTATACCAGCATGCTCCATATCTCTATATACAAGAAGATGTATAACTTATACCAGCTGTACATATATAATTATATACAGGAGATGCCCAGGTTATACCAGCATGCTCCATATCTCTATATACAAGAAGATGTATAACTTATACCAGCTGTACATATATAATTATATACAGGAGATACCCAGGTTATACCAGCATGCTCCATATCACTATATACAGAACATGTATAACTTATACCAGCTGTACATATATAATTATATACAGGAGATACCCAGGTTATACCAGCATGCTCCATATCACTATATACAAGAAGATGTATAACTTATACCAGCTGTACATATATAATTATATACAGGAGATGCCCAGGTTATACCAGCATGCTCCATATCTCTATATACAAGAAGATGTATAACTTATACCTGCTGTACATATATAATTATATACAGGAGATCCCCAGGTTATACCAGCATGGTCCATGTCACTGTATACAAGAAGATGTAAAACTTATACCAACTGTACATATATAATTATATACAGGAGATACCCAGGTTATACCAGCATGCTCCATATCACTATATACAAGAAGATGTATAACTTATACCAGCTGTACATATATAATTATATACAGGAGATCCCCAGGTTATACCAGCATGCTCCATATCACTATATACAGAACATGTATAACTTATACCAGCTGTACATATATAATTATATACAGGAGATCCCCAGGTTATACCAGCATGCTCCATATCACTATATACAAGAAGATGTATAACTTATACCAGCTGTACATATATAATTATATACAGGAGATCCCCAGGTTATACCAGCATGCTCCATATCACTATATACAAGAAGATGTATAACTTATACCAGCTGTACATATATAATTATATACAGGAGATCCCCAGGTTATACCAGCATGCTCCATATCACTATATACAGAACATGTATAACTTATACCAGCTGTACATATATAATTATATACAGGAGATCCCCAGGTTATACCAGCATGGTCCATATCACTATATACAAGAAGATGTATAACTTATACCAGCTGTACATATATAATTATATACAGGAGATACCCAGGTTATACCAGCATGGTCCATATCACTATATACAGAAGATGTATAACTTATACCTGCTGTACATATATAATTATATACAGGAGATACCCAGGTTATACCAGCATGGTCCATATCACTATATACAAGAAGATGTATAACTTATACCAGCTGTACATGTATAATTATATACAGGAGATACCCAGGTTATACCAGCATGCTCCATATCACTATATACAAGAAGATGTATAACTTATACCTGCTGTACATATATAATTATATACAGGAGATGCCCAGGTTATACCAGCATGTTCCATATCACTATATACAAGAAGATGTATAACTTATACCAGCTGTACATATATAATTATATACAGGAGATACCCAGGTTATACCAGCATGGTCCATATCACTATATACAAGAAGATGTATAACTTATACCAGCTGTACATATATAATTATATACAGGAGATACCCAGGTTATACCAGCATGCTCCATATCACTATATACAAGAAGATGTATAACTTATACCAGCTGTACATATATAATTATATACAGGAGATACCCAGGTTATACCAGCATGGTCCATATCACTATATACAGAAGATGTATAACTTATACCAGCTGTACAGATATAATTATATACAGGAGATACCCAGGTTATACCAGCATGCTCCATATCACTATATACAGGAAGATGTATAACTTATACCAGCTGTACATATATAATTATATACAGGAGATCCCCAGGTTATACCAGCATGCTCCATATCACTATATACAGAACATGTATAACTTATACCAGCTGTACATATATAATTATATACAGGAGATCCCCAGGTTATACCAGCATGCTCCATATCACTATATACAAGAAGATCTATAACTTATACCAGCTGTACATATATAATTATATACAGGAGATCCCCAGGTTATACCAGCATGCTCCATATCACTATATACAAGAAGATGTATAACTTATACCAGCTGTACATATATAATTATATACAGGAGATCCCCAGGTTATACCAGCATGCTCCATATCACTATATACAGAACATGTATAACTTATACCAGCTGTACATATATAATTATATACAGGAGATCCCCAGGTTATACCAGCATGCTCCATATCACTATATACAAGAAGATGTATAACTTATACCAGCTGTACATATATAATTATATACAGGAGATCCCCAGGTTATACCAGCATGCTCCATATCACTATATACAAGAAGATGTATAACTTATACCAGCTGTACATATATAATTATATACAGGAGACCCCCAGGTTATACCAGCATGCTCCATATCACTATATACAAGAAGATGTATAACTTATACCAGCTGTACATATATAATTATATACAGGAGATGCCCAGGTTATACCAGCATGCTCCATATCTCTATATACAAGAAGATGTATAACTTATACCTGCTGTACATATATAATTATATACAGGAGATCCCCAGGTTATACCAGCATGGTCCATGTCACTGTATACAAGAAGATGTAAAACTTATACCAACTGTACATATATAATTATATACAGGAGATACCCAGGTTATACCAGCATGCTCCATATCACTATATACAAGAAGATGTATAACTTATACCAGCTGTACATATATAATTATATACAGGAGATGCCCAGGTTATACCAGCATGGTCCATATCACTATATACAAGAAGATGTATAACTTATACCAGCTGTACATATATAATTATATACAGGAGATACCCAGGTTATACCAGCATGGTCCATATCACTATATACAGAAGATGTATAACTTATACCTGCTGTACATATATAATTATATACAGGAGATACCCAGGTTATACCAGCATGGTCCATATCACTATATACAAGAAGATGTATAACTTATACCAGCTGTACATGTATAATTATATACAGGAGATACCCAGGTTATACCAGCATGGTCCATATCACTATATACAAGAAGATGTATAACTTATACCTGCTGTACATATATAATTATATACAGGAGATGCCCAGGTTATACCAGCATGCTCCATATCACTATATACAAGAAGATGTATAACTTATACCAGCTGTACATATATAATTATATACAGGAGATACCCAGGTTATACCAGCATGGTCCATATCACTATATACAAGAAGATGTATAACTTATACCAGCTGTACATATATAATTATATACAGGAGATACCCAGGTTATACCAGCATGCTCCATATCACTATATACAAGAAGATGTATAACTTATACCAGCTGTACATATATAATTATATACAGGAGATGCCCAGGTTATACCAGCATGGTCCATATCACTATATACAAGAAGATGTATAACTTATACCAGCTGTACATATATAATTATATACAGGAGATACCCAGGTTATACCAGCATGCTCCATATCACTATATACAGAAGATGTATAACTTATACCTGCTGTACATATATAATTATATACAGGAGATACCCAGGTTATACCAGCATGGTCCATATCACTATATACAAGAAGATGTATAACTTATACCAGCTGTACATGTATAATTATATACAGGAGATACCCAGGTTATACCAGCATGGTCCATATCACTATATACAAGAAGATGTATAACTTATACCTGCTGTACATATATAATTATATACAGGAGATACCCAGGTTATACCAGCATGGTCCATATCACTATATACAAGAAGATGTATAACTTATACCAGCTGTACATGTATAATTATATACAGGAGATACCCAGGTTATACCAGCATGGTCCATATCACTATATACAAGAAGATGTATAACTTATACCTGCTGTACATATATAATTATATACAGGAGATACCCAGGTTATACCAGCATGGTCCATATCACTATATACAGAAGATGTATAACTTATACCTGCTGTACATATATAATTATATACAGGAGATACCCAGGTTATACCAGCATGGTCCATATCACTATATACAAGAAGATGTATAATTTATACCAGCTGTACATGTATAATTATATACAGGAGATACCCAGGTTATACCAGCATGGTCCATATCACTATATACAAGAAGATGTATAACTTATACCTGCTGTACATATATAATTATATACAGGAGATGCCCAGGTTATACCAGCATGCTCCATATCACTATATACAAGAAGATGTATAACTTATACCAGCTGTACATATATAATTATATACAGGAGATACCCAGGTTATACCAGCATGGTCCATATCACTATATACAAGAAGATGTATAACTTATACCAGCTGTACATATATAATTATATACAGGAGATACCCAGGTTATACCAGCATGCTCCATATCACTATATACAAGAAGATGTATAACTTATACCAGCTGTACATATATAATTATATACAGGAGATGCCCAGGTTATACCAGCATGCTCCATATCACTATATACAGAACATGTATAACTTATACCAGCTGTACATATATAATTATATACAGGAGATCCCCAGGTTATACCAGCATGCTCCATATCACTATATACAAGAAGATGTATAACTTATACCAGCTGTACATATATAATTATATACAGGAGATCCCCAGGTTATACCAGCATGCTCCATATCACTATATACAAGAAGATGTATAACTTATACCAGCTGTACATATATAATTATATACAGGAGATCCCCAGGTTATACCAGCATGCTCCATATCACTATATACAGAACATGTATAACTTATACCAGCTGTACATATATAATTATATACAGGAGATCCCCAGGTTATACCAGCATGGTCCATATCACTATATACAAGAAGATGTATAACTTATACCAGCTGTACATATATAATTATATACAGGAGATACCCAGGTTATACCAGCATGGTCCATATCACTATATACAGAAGATGTATAACTTATACCTGCTGTACATATATAATTATATACAGGAGATACCCAGGTTATACCAGCATGGTCCATATCACTATATACAAGAAGATGTATAACTTATACCAGCTGTACATGTATAATTATATACAGGAGATACCCAGGTTATACCAGCATGCTCCATATCACTATATACAAGAAGATGTATAACTTATACCTGCTGTACATATATAATTATATACAGGAGATGCCCAGGTTATACCAGCATGTTCCATATCACTATATACAAGAAGATGTATAACTTATACCAGCTGTACATATATAATTATATACAGGAGATACCCAGGTTATACCAGCATGGTCCATATCACTATATACAAGAAGATGTATAACTTATACCAGCTGTACATATATAATTATATACAGGAGATACCCAGGTTATACCAGCATGCTCCATATCACTATATACAAGAAGATGTATAACTTATACCAGCTGTACATATATAATTATATACAGGAGATACCCAGGTTATACCAGCATGGTCCATATCACTATATACAGAAGATGTATAACTTATACCAGCTGTACAGATATAATTATATACAGGAGATACCCAGGTTATACCAGCATGCTCCATATCACTATATACAGGAAGATGTATAACTTATACCAGCTGTACATATATAATTATATACAGGAGATCCCCAGGTTATACCAGCATGCTCCATATCACTATATACAGAACATGTATAACTTATACCAGCTGTACATATATAATTATATACAGGAGATCCCCAGGTTATACCAGCATGCTCCATATCACTATATACAAGAAGATGTATAACTTATACCAGCTGTACATATATAATTATATACAGGAGATCCCCAGGTTATACCAGCATGCTCCATATCACTATATACAAGAAGATGTATAACTTATACCAGCTGTACATATATAATTATATACAGGAGATCCCCAGGTTATACCAGCATGCTCCATATCACTATATACAGAACATGTATAACTTATACCAGCTGTACATATATAATTATATACAGGAGATCCCCAGGTTATACCAGCATGCTCCATATCACTATATACAAGAATATGTATAACTTATACCAGCTGTACATATATAATTATATACAGGAGATCCCCAGGTTATACCAGCATGCTCCATATCACTATATACAAGAAGATGTATAACTTATTCCAGCTGTACATATATAATGATATACAGGAGATGCCCAGGTTATACCAGCATGCTCCATATCACTATATACAAGAAGATGTATAACTTATACCAGCTGTACATATATAATTATATACAGGAGATGCCCAGGTTATACCAGCATGCTCCATATCTCTATATACAAGAAGATGTATAACTTATACCTGCTGTACATATATAATTATATACAGGAGATGCCCAGGTTATACCAGCATGCTCCATATCTCTATATACAAGAAGATGTATAACTTATACCAGCTGTACATATATAATTATATACAGGAGATGCCCAGGTTATACCAGCATGGTCCATGTCACTGTATACAAGAAGATGTAAAACTTATACCAACTGTACATATATAATTATATACAGGAGATACCCAGGTTATACCAGCATGCTCCATATCACTATATACAAGAAGATGTATAACTTATACCAGCTGTACATATATAATTATATACAGGAGATGCCCAGGTTATACCAGCATGGTCCATATCACTATATACAAGAAGATGTATAACTTATACCTGCTGTACATATATAATTATATACAGGAGAGGCCCAGGTTATACCAGCATGGTCCATATCACTATATACAAGAAGATGTATAACTTATACCAGCTGTACATATATAATTATATACAGGAGATACCCAGGTTATACCAGCATGCTCCATATCACTATATACAAGAAGATGTATAACTTATACCAGCTGTACATATATAATTATATACAGGAGATGCCCAGGTTATACCAGCATGCTCCATATCACTCTATACTCTAAGATGTATAACTTATACCAGCTGTACATTAATTATATACAGGAGATACCCAGGTTATACCAGCATGCTCCATATCACTATATACAAGAAGATGTATAACTTATACCAGCTGTACATATATAATTATATACAGGAGATACCCAGGTTATACCAGCATGCTCCATATCACTATATACAAGAAGATGTATAACTTATACCAGCTGTACATATATAATTATATACAGGAGATGCCCAGGTTATACCAGCATGGTCCATATCACTATATACAGAACATGTATAACTTATACCAGCTGTACATATATAATTATATACAGGAGATACCCAGGTTATACCAGCATGGTCCATATCACTATATACAAGAAGATGTATAACTTATACCAGCTGTACATATATAATTATATACAGGAGATACCCAGGTTATACCAGCTGTACATATATAATGATATACAGGAGATACCCAGGTTATACCAGCATGCTCCATATCACTGTATACAAGAAGATGTATAACTTAATGATTTTCCTATTTCATGACGTAAAGTCATAGTTTTATTAAAGACACGGAGGCTCATATTGCTTTCTCCTTCTTTACTGAACCACCAATAGCAGCAAAGAGAAAAAAATTACATATAAGGAACCATAGCAACCAAGGTCCCTCCCCACTGGCCCCTATAATAGGCCTCTCTTCCTCTGTGACTTCCTCTTTCTTTGAACATCTGGTGCTGACATCCCGAACATCCCAACGATAACTCCGAACCGAACCGACATCACGAACATCACAACGATGACTCCAAACTCTAACTGGAACAGACAGTCCAACGCCCAGAAGCGTAATCAACTAGCCAACCAGGCTAAACTGTAGAACATATCCTCCGGAAAACACGGCATCCTGTAACGGAAAGACTTCATCCTGGAAAATAAAACAGACCATAGGCCTAGGTGAAAAACATATCAGGACAGAATGTCCAGACGCCACCTTTGCCACTGACTAAACAGGTGACAAGTGACCGAACACAATAAGAATTGTAATAAATAACATGAAATACAATGTCAATGCAACAACATTAGGACAATAAAACCTAAAACACAATAACTTAAAAGGTTAATAATACATAGAGGTAATGATACATGACCCCTGTAACAAAAACTGCGAGAAAAACCCCAAGGGAGGGAATAGGGCGGGCAATACTCGCCTCCGTGTCTTTAATAAAACTATGACTTTACGTCATGAAATAGGAAAATCATTAAGTTTTACAGCAAGACACGGAGGCTTCGTATTGCAAGTTCAAAGCTGCTCAATAATAGCTGAAAACACATGAGGGGGAGGACGGAAATAAAACTCTGTGAACGTGGTAACATTGGACCAATCAGCCAGACGCATAACATCCTCCAATCTGGCACCCGAAACCGCCAAGGCGGTGGCAGAGGCCCCACGCGCAGAATGGGCCGTGAAGATAGACGTGTCCACACCCGCTAATGACATAACCCATTTAAGCCAGCGTGCTAACGTGGGTCTAGAAACCGGTCCAAAAGAATGACGAATAGAAATGAACAGCTGAGAACTGGCCGGAGACCGATGCGCCAGCGTCCTGGACTCATATTCTTTAAGACACGCCACTGGACATAAGATTGGAGAGTCAGGAAAACTGGGGTAGGACACGAAACGTATGCTGGTCTTCGTGCGACGCGAGATGTTGAAACCCTCTGGGGTAAAGGAACGCGCGTCGTAATCAAGAGCCCTCACATCCGAGACCCTCTTGCACGAAATAAGGCAAAATAACGCCAACAATTTAGCTGACAATTGCCTAATTGTGAGGTCAGAGTTCCCGGGCCAGGAGGTCAAGAAGGTAAGGACCAGGGACACGTCCCATGTAGTGGAAAAACGAGGAGGCGGGGGGCGAGAAAAACGAGCCCCCCTTAAAAAGCGAGAAACCGACGGATGTTGGCGAGCCGCGACACCCTCGAAGCCCGCATGGGTAGAAGAAATAGCGGACCTAAAAAGGTTAATGGTCTGATATGCCTTCCCCGCCTCGAAGAGAGAGGTGAGAAACTCTAGCAGGTGGGTAACAGGTGCCAAAATGGGATCCAAGTCCCGTTCCACGCACCAGTTAGCCCAAGTTCTCCAGGCTGCCCGGTACGACTTCCTAGTGCCGGGAGCCCATGCACTGTCCAATAACTGTCGAGTTGCTGCCGAAACTCCCTCGAACGATCCAGGTGTCCGGAGATCCGGCATGCCAGCAGCCGCAGGGATCCGTCGAGTAGAAGGGGATGTTGCAGACCCAGAGGGCTGTGGAGGAGATCCGAACGGGACGGGAGAAGTACAGGAATCTCCACTAGAATCCTCAGCAACGAGGGGAACCAGACCTGAGACCCCCAGAACGGTACCACCAGAACTAGGTCCGCCTGCTGACGAATCACCTGCAAGAGTGTCCTCGGAATCATCGAGAATGGGGGAAACGCGTACAGGCGGGATACCGACCAATCCTGGAGGAACGCATCCACTGCTACTGCTTCCGGGTCCGGACGCCAGCTGTAGAACCGGGTGAGCTGTCTGTTCAGCCGTGAAGCGAACAGGTCGATAGACATCGGACCCCACAATTCCGAAATTGCTGAGAAGACCAGAGGATCCAACTGCCAATCGCTGCCATCCGATAGGTAGCGCGAGTTCCAATCCGCCTGAACGTTGTTCAGCCCCGGTAGGTACTCCGCCTGGACCATGATGTCTCTGGATAGGCAAAATGTCCAAAAGTCTTTGGCCAAACGAGCCAACGTTGCTGAGCGAGTACCCCCCAAACGGTTGACATACTGGACTGCTGATATATTGTCCATACGTAACTTGATGCATGCGTTGGCGATCCCGTTGGAAAAACTCTTCACCGCGAAAGATCCCGCCAGGAGCTCCAACGCATTGATGTGCAGGAGGGACTCCTCCGCTGACCAGGGGCCCCCCGTGGACACACCATTGCAATGGGCGCCCCAACCCTGGAGGCTCGCATCCGATTCTATGGTCAACTCTGGCAGGGAGCCGAAAATCGCCCTGCCGTTCCACGCCTCCAGATTGGCGATCCACCAACTCAACTCCTCTCGGGCCTCCGAGTCCAGGACCACCGCGTCCGCAAATGATGCACCGGTCCGAAGATGGGCGATCTTCAGTCACTGGAGCGCCCGGTAATGTAACGGGGCTGGAAACACCGCCTGGATGGACGAGGCTAACAGACCGATGATACGGGCCAGATGACGCAATGAGAGATGGGGTATGAGGAGTGCATGTCTCAATTCTTTGCGGATCGCCCGCAACTTTGCCGTCGGCAGACTGAGGGACTCTGAGAGAGAATCCACCGTGAATCCTAAGAATTCCATCCTCTGAGCCGGGATGAGGCAGGACTTCTCTACGTTGAGGAGGAATCCGAGATCTGACAGCAAATCCGACGTCCACTGGAGATGTTCCAGCAATCCCACCCTGGATTCGTGCATCAGAAGGATGTCGTCCAGGTAAATGATTAGGCGGACGCCCCGAGTCCTCAACCATGACACGACTGGACGCAGCAACTTGGTGAAGCACCAAGGAGCTGAAGACAGTCCGAATGGCAGACAGGTGAACCTCCAGACCTCGCCGTTCCACCTGAACTGGAGCAGGTCCCTGGAGTGAGTGGCCACTGGGACCGTCAGGTAGGCATCCTTCAGGTCCAGCTTTACCATCCAGTCCCCAGGAACTAACAAATCCCGAAGAAGATGGATCCCCTCCATTTTGAAATGCCGGTAGCGAACTACCGCATTCAGCGCGCGCAGATTGATAACTGGCCTCATCTGTCCACCCTTCTTCTGGACAAGGAAGATATTGCTGATCACAGCCCCGAGTGATGGGGACGCTCGTTCGATCGCCCGCTTCTGTCTGAGGGAGCTCAACTCCGCGTCGACCAGAGCGCAATCTGGGTGTGACAGAGGGACAAGTGGCAGGGAGGGAACAAGGTAGGGAGACCCCGTGAGCTCTATGTGAAATCCCTTGACCGTGGTGAGGACCCACGGGTCTGAGGTAATGACACTCCAAGCGTGGGAAAAACGCTGGAGTCTGCCCCCTACACAAGGCACCATAGAATCCCCGGACAGGGGAGCACTTACCCAAGGGTCTGCGATGGTTGGGGTTGCCCCGGAAGGAACGAGAACGCCACTGATTTCCTCTGGAGGCGAAGAAAGGAGACGGGTTACGTTGCTCCTGGAAGGATGGACGATGTCCACCAAAGCCTCTATTTGCTCCACGGGCCTGGAAACTAGAACGGCCGGACAGGCGGCCCCTACCACTGCCGGCCCGATGAGAGACCCGACCCTGAAATACTCTGCGCATCGAGCTCTGGGCCTTGTCAAGCGCAGTAAAGGTGCCCACAAAACGACTCATGTCCTTAATGAAAGACTCGCCGAAAAGGAGGCCTGGGCTTCCTTTCCCGCTTCAGTGAGCGCTAGATTAGCTAGTTTCGGGTCTATCTTGAACAAGATTGACTTGCGCCTCTCAATCGCCACTGCCGTATTGGCGTTACCAGTAAGGCAAATGGCCCGCTGGGTCCAGCCCCATAATTCCTCGGGGTCTATTTGGGATCCCTCATTCCTAGCCGTCTCGGCCATCTCCAAGATCTTGGTCAGTGGACCAAGGATATCTAGAATTTTGTCCTGGCAGCTGCGGAGAGCTGAATCCAGGCCCTTCTTTGAGTTCCAGCCAGTCTTGGCCAGAAATTGCGCCATCTTGGGGTCAACTGTTGGGGTGTCACACACCTTATTGGGTACTACTGGTCTGGGACACTCTGCCCTGAGCTTATTGCGTGACTCGCGGGTAAGCGAGTGACGGACCCAATGCTCTAAGTAAGCCCCCACATGGGGAGAGGGGAGCCATTCCGCCGAACGCGGCTGATGTAAGGACTCAGGGTCGAACATGGGTTCTCCTGAGTCATCTAACACGACCTCAGAACGGTCAGCATAGCTGGAGGACGCCACATCCTTGGCAGAGGAGGCCGCCGTAGCGGAAGTAGAGGGGCCCTGAATCGGGGGGGGGGGGTGATATCCTCCTCTGCCCCGTAATCCATGTCTGCAAATGCCTCCTCGTCTGAAGCTCTGTCAGAGTCAGACAGTTCCGGTAATTGCGCTCTCGCGCATTTCCATGTCCGCGCCCGTTCTGCCTGGCGGGAATAGGCCCTTTTCCGTGAGCTAAGCACGGTCTCTGGGGTGGCAAGATGCGCACCAGTCACAAGCTCCTGTGTCGCAGGAGGGTCATTAGAGGTAGGCTGCGGTGTGGCAATGGGGTCCTGCAAAGGTACAGTGGGAGGTGGGACGGACAGAGCCTGGGTAATGGTTTGTGAGAGAATGGATGACATGGAGCCCATGGCTGCCATGATTGCATCCGATACAGAGCGCTGCAGGGCCAGCGCCTGTGCATCCACCTCAGTGGAGGGACGTCCCTCAGAGGGGGAGGGGGGCCTACTGGCCGTCTGAGGGGGAGTAGTAGATGACATCCCTAAACTGGTCAGATTGAACAGCACACTGTACTAATATTAGACCCAGAGGGTGGGAAGAGGTCACCTGAGAGAAGCGCTGCAGTGTCAGAGCAGGGGGGCAGGAGCCGCCGACCGAGCCGTGTGTAGTGGCCGAATGCTGGAAAGGAAGCAGGAAGTGTTGTAGCTCCGCCCCCAAAAGGCCCGCGAATCGCGGCAGCCAATTGCAAGATGGCCGCCGAGATCTCGCGGCCCCGCCGCTCCGGGAGCGTCAGGGATGGTATGGCGGTACAAGGGGACAGAGGGCCCGCCCACCGAGCACCGGGAGCCGCGCTACCATACCAGATGGTCCAAAAGGGTAAGAATTAACCGAGTAGGGTAGTGAACTCTCCCTGGGAAGGAACAAGCAAGGGGGGGCTAAGGGAAAGCGTCCCTGGGAGCAACTAGCTGATAAGCGCAGGGGACTAGTGTAGTCGCCCCAACAGGGGCAGGTGTACAAAAACAACAAATAGGAGCGCTGCAGACAAGCAGGGTTAGTCACCCTGGGTTACACAGCGCACAATATACACCAAACATCAATGACATAAGCAAGGAAGAAGATGTACTTAACTTGGTGGCAGCAGCAAAGAAAGAGGAAGTCACAGAGGAAGAGAGGCCTATTATAGGGGCCAGTGGGGAGGGACCTTGGTTGCTATGGTTCCTTATATGTAAATTTTTTCTCTTTGCTGCTATTGGTGGTTCAGTAAAGAAGGAGAAAGCAATACGAAGCCTCCGTGTCTTGCTGTAAAACTTATACCAGCTGTACATATATAATTATACACAGGAGATACCCAGGTTATACCAGCATGCTCCATATCACTATATACAAGAAGATGTATAACTTATACCAGCTGTACATATATAATTATATACAGGAGATGCCCAGGTTATACCAGCTGTACATATATAATTATATACAGGAGATACTCAGGTTATACCAGCTGTACATATATAATTATATACAGGAGATACCTAGGTTATACCAGCATGGTCCATATCACTATATACAAGAAGATGTATAACTTATACCAGCTGTACATATATAATTATATACAGGAGATGCCCAGGTTATACCAGCTGTACATATATAATGATATACAGGAGATACCCAGGTTATACCAGCATGCTCCATATCACTATATACAAGAAGATGTATAACTTATACCAGCTGTACATATATAATTATATACAGGAGATGCCCAGGTTATACCAGCATGGTCCATATCACTGTATACAAGAAGATGTATAACTTATACCAGCTGTACATATATAATTATATACAGGAGATGCCCAGGTTATACCAGCATGCTCCATATCACTATATACAGAAGATGTATAACTTATACCTGCTGTACATATATAATTATATACAGGAGATCCCCAGGTTATACCAGCATGATCCATATCACTATATACAAGAAGATGTATAACTTATACCAGCTATACATATATAATTATATACAGGAGATCCCCAGGTTATACCAGCATGCTCCATATCACTATATACAAGAAGATGTATAACTTATACCAGCTGTACATATATAATTATATACAGGAGATGCCCAGGTTATACCAGCATGGTCCATATCACTATATACAAGAAGATGTATAACTTATACCTGCTGTACATATATAATTATATACAGGAGATGCCCAGGTTATACCAGCATGGTCCATATCACTATATACAAGAAGATGTATAACTTATACCAGCTGTACATATATAATTATATACAGGAGATGCCCAGGTTATACCAGCATGCTCCATATCACTATATACAAGAAGATGTATAACTTATACCAGCTGTACATATATAATTATATACAGGAGATACCCCGGTTATACCAGCATGGTCCATATCACTATATACAAGAAGATGTATAACTTATACCAGCTGTACATATATAATTATATACAGGAGATACCCCGGTTATACCAGCATGCTTCATATCACTACATACAAGAAGATGTATAACTTATACCAGCTATACATATATAATTATATACAGGAGATACCCAGGTTATACCAGCATGCTTCATATCACTATATACAAGAAGATGTGTAACTGACACCAGCTGTACATATATCATTATATACAGGAGATACCCAGGTTATACCAGCATGGTCCATATCACTATATACAAGAAGATGTATAACTTATACCAGCTGTGCATATATAATTATATACAGGAGATGCCCAGGTTATACCAGCATGGTCCATATCACTATATACAAGAAGATGTATAACTTATACCAGCTGTACATATATAATTATATACAGGAGATACCCAGGTTATACCAGCATGCTCCATATCACTATATACAAGAAGATGTATAACTTATACCAGCTGTACATATATAATTATATACAGGAGATGCCCAGGTTATACCAGCATGCTCCATATCACTATATACAAGAAGATGTATAACTTATACCTGCTGTACATATATAATTATATACAGGAGATACCCAGGTTATACCAGCATGGTCCATATCACTATATACAAGAAGATGTATAACTTATACCAGCTGTACATATATAATTATATACAGGAGATACCCAGGTTATTACAGCATGGTCCATATCACTATATACAAGAAGATGTATAACTTATACCAGCTGTACATATATAATTATATACAGGAGATACCCAGGTTATACCAGCATGCTTCATATCACTATATACAAGAAGATGTATAACTTATACCAGCTATACATATATAATTATATACAGGAGATACCCAGGTTATACCAGCATGCTCCATATCACTATATACAAGAAGATGTATAACTTATACCAGCTGTACATATATAATTATATACAGGAGATACTCAGGTTATACCAGCATGGTCCATATCACTATATACAAGAAGATGTATAACTTATACCAGCTATACATATATAATTATATACAGGAGATACCCAGGTTATACCAGCATGCTCCATATCACTATATACAAGAAGATGTATAACTTATACCAGCTGTACATATATAATTATATACAGGAGATACCCAGGTTATACCAGCATGCTCCATATCACTATATACAAGAAGATGTATAACTTATACCAGCTGTACATATATAATTATATACAGGAGATGCCCAGGTTATATCAGCATGCCCCATATCACTATATACAAGAAGATGTATAACTTATACCAGCTGTACATATATAATTATATACAGGAGATACCCAGGTTATACCAGCATGGTCCATATCACTATATACAAGAAGATGTATAACTTATACCAGCTGTACATATATAATTATATACAGGAGATGCCCAGGTTATACCAGCATGCTCCATATCACTATATACAAGAAGATGTATAACTTATACCAGCTGTACATATATAATTATATACAGGAGATACCCATGTTATACCAGCATGGTCCATATCACTATATACAGAAGATGTATAACTTATACCAGCTGTACATATATAATTATATACAGGAGATGCCCAGGTTATACCAGCATGGTCCATATCACTATATACAAGAAGATGTATAACTGATACCAGCTGTACATATATAATTATATACAGGAGATGCCCAGGTTATACCAGCATGGTCCATATCACTATATACAAGAAGATGTGTAACTGACACCAGCTGTACCTATATCATTATATACTGGAGATACCAGATTACATATACAATCATGCCCATGTTATAGCGGCTCGGTCTTTGTATTGTGTGGCTAACTTGTTATTATACTGCTGATCATTGAGCTCTTATTCTTGGTTTTCATCTCGCTGACACGATGTAACGCTCTTATGCTGTGGTAGACGCGGCTCTCAGTGACGGACGATTTTCCGGAGTCATTTCTTTCTATAGACCCTTCATCCGTCAATAAAGACATTCGCAGTCTCAGCGGAAAGCTCTCCATTCTCCTCTATCTGCATCTCGCCCCGGGACTTGATCTCTCAATAATGATATTTCTCCTCGCTCAGGTTTACAAATGTTCCTTCTCTTGTTCTGATAAAAAAAATAATAATAGAAGAAGTAATAACCCCCCTCCCCCGAGCTGTAACATAATAGTGTGTGCGATCCGCTAAAGAATGAATATGTTTGTATCGCTAGCACCTCGCGGAATGGCGCATAAATCACCGGCTAATATCAGCATCACAAGGTTATACAAGGAAACCGGGGAGAGGAATGATCTCACCCTCCGCACAAAGCCGGGCAAAAACTCTCAGCCTTCTGAAGATGATTATCAGAGGCCAAGGTTCTGCTTAGAACTTGTCCGCGTCCCATATAATGTACAATATGCGAGATACAATGTATCTGACGGGAACAAACCAGGACATGGTTCAGATTACTGGAGGTCAGACATGACAAGACAAAGGTTACAGCACCCAAAGTGACAACCTACAAACATGGGGTCACCAAATGTTGTCATTCACTTTCACTAGTTCAAGGATTACAGTCCATTTTGAGTACAGAATGTGGAAGAACAGTTGGGTAAGGAGGGCTCTGGCACACAGAAGAGTTGGGTAAGGAGGAGGTGGTACACAGAAGAGTCGGGTAAGGAGGGGTGTGGCACACAGAAGAATCGGGTAAGGAGGGGTGTGGCACACAAAAGAGTCGGGTAAGGAGGGGTTTGTCACACAGAGTTGGGTAAGGAGGGGTGTGGCACACAGAAGAGTTGGGAAAGGAGGGGTTTGGCACACAGAAGAGTCGGGTAAGGAGGGATATGGCACACAGAAGAGTTGGGTAAGGAGGGGTCTGGTACACAGAAGAGTTGGGTAAGGAGGGGTTTGGCACACAGAATAGTTGGGTAAGGAGGGGTCTGGCACACAGAAGAGTTGGGTAAGGAGGAGTTTGGCGCACAGAAGAGTTGGCTAAGGAGGGGTCTGGCACACAGAAGAGTTGGGTAAGGAGGGATCTGGCACACAGAAGAGTTGGGTAAGGAGGGGTCTGGTACACAGAAGAGTCGGGTAAGGACGGGTCTGGCACACAGAAGAGTTGGGTAAGGAGGGGTCTGGCACACAGAAGAGTTGGGTAAGGAGGGATATGGCACACAGAAGAGTTGGGTAAGGAGGGGTGAGGCACACAGAAGAGTCGGATAAGGAGGGATATGGCACACAGAAGAGTTGGGTAAGGAGAGGTCTGGCACACAGAAGAGTTGGGTAAGGAGGTGTCTGGCACACAGAAGAGTTGGGTAAGGAGGGGTCTGGCACACAGAAGAGTTGGGTAAGGAGGGGTTTGTCACACAGAAGAGTTGGGTAAGGAGGGGTGTGGCACACAGAAGAGTCAGGTAAGGAGGTATCTGGCACACAGAAGAGTTGGGTAAGGAGGTATCTGGCACACAGAAGAGTTGGGTAAGGAGGGGTCTAGCACACAGAAGAGTTGGGTAAGGAGGGGTTTGTCACACAGAAGTGTTGGGTAAGGAGGGGTCTGGCACACAGAAGAGTTGGGTAAGGAGGGGTTTGGCACACAGAAGAGTTGGGTAAGGAGGGGTCTGGCACACAGAAGAGTTGGGTAAGGAGGGGTCTGGCACACAGAAGACTTGGGTAAGGAGGGGTTTGGCACACAGAAGAGTTTGGTAAGGAGGGGTGTGGCACACAGAAGAGTCGGGTAAGGAGGGATATGGCACACAGAAGAGTTGGGTAAGGAGGTATCTGGCACACAGAAGAGTTGGGTAAGGAGGGATCTGGCACACAGAAGAGTTGGGTAAGGAGGGGTTTGTCACACAGAAGAGTTGGGTAAGAAGGGATCTGGCACACAGAAGAGTTGGGTAAGGAAGAGTTTGGCACACAGAAGAGTTGGGTAAGGAGGGATCTGGTACACAGAAGAGTTGGGTAAGGAGGGGTTTGGCACACAGAAGAGTTGGGTAAGGAGGGGTTTGGCACACAGAAGAGTTGGGTAAGGAGAGTCTAGCACACAGAAGAGTTGGGTAAGGAGGGGTTTGTCACACAGAAGAGTTGGGTAAGAAGGGATCTGGCACACAGAAGAGTTGGGTAAGGAAGAGTTTGGCACACAGAAGAGTTGGGTAAGGAGGGATCTGGTACACAGAAGAGTTGGGTAAGGAGGGGTTTGGCACACAGAAGAGTTGGGTAAGGAGGGGTTTGGCACACAGAAGAGTTGGGTAAGGAGAGTCTAGCACACAGAAGAGTTGGGTAAGGAGGGGTTTGGCACACAGAAGAGTTGGGTAAGGAGGGGTTTGGCACACAGAAGAGTTGGGTAAGGAGAGTCTAGCACACAGAAGAGTTGGGTAAGGAGGGGTCTGGCACACAGAAGAGTTGGGTAAGGAGGGGTCTGGCACACAGAAGACTTGGGTAAGGAGGGGTCTGGCACACAGAAGAGTCGGGTAAGGAGGGATATGGCACACAGAAGAGTTGGGTAAGGAGGGGTTTGGCACACAGAAGAGTTGGGTAAGGAGGGGTGTGGCACACAGAAGTGTTGGGTAAGGAGGGGTCTGGCACACAGAAGAGTTGGGTAAGGAGGGGTTTGGCACACAGAAGAGTTGGGTAAGGAGGGGTCTGGCACACAGAAGAGTTGGGTAAGGAGGGGTCTGGCACACAGAAGAGTCGGGTAAGGAGGGATATGGCACACAGAAGAGTTGGGTAAGGAGGGGTCTGGCACACAGAAGAGTTGGGTAAGGAGGGGTCTGGCACACAGAAGAGTTGGGTAAGGAGGGGTCTGGCACACAGAAGAGTCGGGTAAGGAGGGATATGGCACACAGAAGAGTTGGGTAAGGAGGGATATGGCACACAGAAGAGTTGGGTAAGGAGGGGTTTGGCACACAGAAGAGTTGGGTAAGGAGGGGTCTGGCACACAGAAGAGTTGGGTAAGGAGGGGTCTGGCACACAGAAGAGTTGGGTAAGGAGGGGTTTGGCACACAGAAGAGTTGGGTAAGGAGGGGTTTGGCACACAGAAGAGATGGGTAAGGAGGGGTCTGGCACACAGAAGAGTTGGGTAAGGAGGGGTCTGGCATACAGAAGAGTCGGGTAAGGAGGGATATGGCACACAGAAGAGTTGGGTAAGGAGGGTCTGGCACACAGAAGAGTTGGGTAAGGAGGGGTCTGGCACACAGAAGAGTTGGGTAAGGAGGGGTCTGGCACACAGAAGAGTCGGGTAAGGAGGGATATGGCACACAGAAGAGTTGGGTAAGGAGGGGTCTGGCACACAGAAGAGTTGGGTAAGGAGGGGTTTGGCACACAGAAGAGTTGGGTAAGGAGGGGTCTGGCACACAGAAGAGTTGGGTAAGGAGGGGTCTGGCACACAGAAGAGTTGGGTAAGGAGGGGTTTGGCACACAAAAGAGTCGGGTAAGGAGGGGTCTGGCACACAGAAGAGTTGGGTAAGGCGGGGTTTGGCACAGAGAAGAGTTGGGTAAGGAGGGGTGTGGCACACAGAAGAGTTGGGCAAAGAGGGATCTGGCACACAGAAGAGTTGGGTAAGGAGAGGTCTGGCACACAGAAGAGTTGGGTAAGGAGGGGTCTGGCACACAGAAGACTTGGGTAAGGAGGGGTCTGGCACACAGAAGAGTCGGGTAAGGAGGGATATGGCACACAGAAGAGTTGGGTAAGGAGGGGTTTGGCACACAGAAGAGTTGGGTAAGGAGGGGTGTGGCACACAGAAGTGTTGGGTAAGGAGGGGTCTGGCACACAGAAGAGTTGGGTAAGGAGGGGTTTGGCACACAGAAGAGTTGGGTAAGGAGGGGTCTGGCACACAGAAGAGTTGGGTAAGGAGGGGTGTGGCACACAGAAGTGTTGGGTAAGGAGGGGTCTGGCACACAGAAGAGTTGGGTAAGGAGGGGTTTGGCACACAGAAGAGTTGGGTAAGGAGGGGTCTGGCACACAGAAGAGTTGGGTAAGGAGGGGTCTGGCACACAGAAGAGTCGGGTAAGGAGGGATATGGCACACAGAAGAGTTGGGTAAGGAGGGGTTTGTCACACAGAAGAGTTGGGTAAGAAGGGATCTGGCACACAGAAGAGTTGGGTAAGGAGGGGTCTGGCACACAGAAGAGTTGGGTAAGGAGGGGTCTGGCACACAGAAGAGTTGGGTAAGGAGGGGTTTGGCACACAGAAGAGTTGGGTAAGGAGGGGTTTGGCACACAGAAGAGTTGGGTAAGGAGGGGTCTGGCACACAGAAGAGTTGGGTAAGGAGGGGTCTGGCACACAGAAGAGTCGGGTAAGGAGGGATATGGCACACAGAAGAGTTGGGTAAGGAGGGGTCTGGCACACAGAAGAGTTGGGTAAGGAGGGGTCTGGCACACAGAAGAGTTGGGTAAGGAGGGGTCTGGCACACAGAAGAGTCGGGTAAGGAGGGATATGGCACACAGAAGAGTTGGGTAAGGAGGGGTCTGGCACACAGAAGAGTTGGGTAAGGAGGGGTTTGGCACACAGAAGAGTTGGGTAAGGAGGGGTCTGGCACACAGAAGAGTTGGGTAAGGAGGGGTCTGGCACACAGAAGAGTTGGGTAAGGAGGGGTTTGGCACACAAAAGAGTCGGGTAAGGAGGGGTCTGGCACACAGAAGAGTTGGGTAAGGAGGGGTTTGGCACAGAGAAGAGTTGGGTAAGGAGGGGTGTGGCACACAGAAGAGTTGGGCAAAGAGGGATCTGGCACACAGAAGAGTTGGGTAAGGAGAGGTCTGGCACACAGAAGAGTTGGGTAAGGAGGGGAATGGCACACATAAGAGTTGGGTAAGGAGGGATCTGGTACACAGAAGAGTTGGGTAAGGAGGGGTTTACCACACAGAAGAGTTGGGTAAGGAAGGGTCTGGCACACAGAAGAGTTGGGTAAGGAGGGGTTTGGCACAGAGAAGAGTTGGGTAAGGAGAGGTCTGGCACAGAGAAGAGTTGGGTAAGGAAGGGTTTGGCACAGAGAAGAGTTGGGTAAGGAAGGGTCTGGCACACAGAAGAGTTGGGTAAGGAGGGATCTGGCACACAGAAGAGTTGGGTAAGGAGAGGTCTGGCACACAAAAGAGTTGGGTAAGGAGGGGTTTGGCACAGAGAAGAGTTGGGTAAGGAGGGGTCTGGCACACAGAAGAGTTGGGTAAGGAGGGGTCTGGCACACAGAAGAGTTGGGTAAGGAGGGATATGGCACACAGAAGAGTTGGGTAAGGAGAGGTCTGGCACAGTGATTTATATGTGATGAAAATCTCACAGATCTGTGATTGCTGAGCTTCCAGGACCATAGAGGTGAAACAGTTCAGAGGTCAAACACAGAGATTGAACCAAATACCTATAATCAGCTACGGAGCTTGATGGAAATCCATTTAGTGCCTTTTTGGATGTGTAAATGTCTGCACAGCCGTTAATCTGCCGGAAAATCACCTGTAATCCACTGTCAGAATTAACCCATTTGAAAGATTAGCAGTGAATTACTTCCAGAGGCAACATTTATGATGTTCAAAGGTGAAATTATAAAGCAACAGGTCAGCTGTGAAATGTGTCGGGTCAATGAAGGATTAGAAGTGGTAAGAAGCATCTGATGAGGAAATTATTGTAACACATCTAAAAACCAACTTCATCTGATAACCTAGTAAATTGGGGTTTTAGAGTTTTATTAAATTCTCCAATCCTTTACCACAGTTTTCTTAAACAGTCTACAACTCCGATTTGAAGGCAACAGTTTAGTTTCTTGAATTCTCTTTTTTTTCTCACACTGTGTCAGCAAGTAAGCATGACTCATTACATAAGGAGGCAGTTCTATCAGTACCTACATCACTTATAAGGAGGGAGTGAGGCAGTACTATCAGTACCTACATCATTTATAAGGAGGGAGTGAGGCAGTTCTATCAGTACCTACATCACTTATAAGGAGGGAGTGAGGAAGTACTATCACTACCTACATCATTTATAAGGAGGGAGTGAGGCAGTACTATCAGTACCTACATCATTTATAAGGAGGGAGTGAGGCAGTACTATCAGTACCTATATCATTTATAAGGAGGGAGTTAGGCAGTACTATCAGTACCTACATCATTTATAAGGAGGGAGTGAGGCAGTACTATCAGTACCTACATCATTTATAAGGAGGGAGTGAGGCAGTTCTATCAGTACCTACATCATTTATAAGGAGGGAGTGAGGCAGTACTATCACTACCTATATCATTAATAAGGAGGGAGTGAGGCAGTACTATCAGTATCTACATCATTTATAAGGAGGGAGTGAGGCAGTACTATCTGTACCTACATCATTTATAAGGAGGGAGTGAGGCAGTACTATCAGTACCTACAGCATTTATAAGGAGGGAAAGAGGCAGTACTATCTGTACCTATATCTTTTACAAGGAGGGAGTGAGGCAGTATTATCTGTAGGTACAGTATTTACAGGGAAAGACAGGAAGGCAGTGCCGTCTGTACCTACATCATCTACAGGGAGAGACAGGAAGGCAATACTAGCAGTACCTACATCATTTATAAGGAGGGAGTGAGGCAGTACTATCAGTACCTACATCATTTATAAGGAGGGAGTGAGGCAGTACTATCAGTACCTACATCATTTATAAGGAGGGAGTGAGGCAGTACTATCAGTACCTATATAATTTATAAGGAGGGAGTGAGGCAGTACTATCAGTACCTACATCATTTATAAGGAGGGAGTGAGGCAGTACTATTAGTACCTATATAATTTATAAGGAGGGAGTGAGGCAGTACTATCAGTACCTATATAATTTATAAGGAGGGAGTGAGGCAGTACTATCAGTACCTACATCATTTATAAGGAGGGAGTGAGGCAGTACTATCAGTACCTATATAATGTATAAGGAGGGAGTGAGACAGTACTATCAGTACCTATATAATTTATAAGGAGGGAGTGAGGCAGTACTATCAGTACCTACATAATTTATAAGGAGAGAGTGAGGCAGTACTATCAGTACCTATATAATTTATAAGGAGGGAGTGAGACAGTACTATCAGTACATATATAATTTATAAGGAGGGAGTAAGGCAGTACTATCAGTACCTATATAATTTATAAGGAGGGAGTGAGGCAGTACTATCAGTATCTACATCATTTATAAGGAGGGAGTGAGGCAGTACTATCAGTACCTATATAATTTATAAGGAGGGAGTGAGACAGTACTATCAGTACCTATATAATTTATAAGGAGGGAGTGAGGCAGTACTATCAGTACCTATATCATTTATAAGGAGGGAGTGAGGCAGTACTATCAGTATCTATATAATTTATAAGGAGGAAGTGAGGCAGTAGTATCAGTACCTACATCATTTATAAGGAGGGAGTGAGGCAGTGCTATCTGTACCTATATCATTTATAAGGAGGGAGTGAGGCAGTACTATCAGTACCTACATAATTTATAAGGAGGGAAAGAGGCAGTACTATCAGTACCTATATCTTTTACAAGGAGGGAGTTAGGCAGTATTATCTGTAGGTACAGTATTTACAGGGAAAGACAGGAAGGCAGTGCCGTCTGTACCTACATCATCTACAGGGAGAGACAGGAAGGCAATACTATCAGTACCTACATCATTTATAAGGCGGGAGTACGGCATTACTCTCTGTAGCTACAGCATTTACAGGGAAAGACTGGGACGCAGTATTATCTGTTTGTACATTATTTAGAGGAAGACAGAAAGGCAGTACTATCTGTACCTACATCAATTCTAAGAAGAGAGTGAGGTGGTTCTAACTGTAGCTGCATTATTTACTGGGAGAGACTGGGAGGCACAGTACTACATGTATCTAAATCATTCACAAGGAGAGATAGGGAGGCAGTACTATCTGCAAATACATCATTTACAGGGAGGCAGTACTATTTGTACCTATATTATTTACAAGGAGACAGTATTATCTGTACTTATATTATTTACAGGGGGAGACAGGGATGCAGTACTATCTGTACCTACATTATTTACAGGGAGCAACAGGGAGACAGTACAGTACTGTCTGTACCTACATCATTTACAGGGAGAGGCACAGAGGCAGTACTATTTGTATCTACATCATTTACAGGAGAGAGAAGTAGGCACTAATATCTGTACCTACATTATTTACAGGGGGGCAGGAAGGCAGTACTATCTGTACCTACAGTATTGATTTACAGTGGGATGCGAAAGTTTGGGCAACCTTGTTAATCGTCATGACTTTCCTGTATAAATCGTTGGTTGTTACGATATAAAATGTCAGTTAAATCTATCATATAGGAGACACACACAGTGATATTTGAGAAGTGAAATGAAGTTTATTGGATTTACAGAAAGTGCGCTATAATTGTTTATACAGAATTCGTCAGGTGCATACATTTGGGCACTGTGTTGTCATTTTATTGATTCCAAAACCTTTAGAACTAATTATTGGAACTCAGATTGGCTTGGTAAGCTCAGTGACCCCTGACCTACATACACAGGTGAATCCAATTATGAGAAAGAGTATTTAAGGGGGTCAATTGTAAGTTTCCCTCCTCTTTTAATTTTCTCTGAAGAGTAGCAACATGGGGGTCTCAAAACAACTCTCAAATGACCTGAAGACAAAGATTGTTCCCCATCATGGTTTAGGGGAAGGATACAGAAAGCTGTCTCAGAGATTTCAGCTTCTGTTTCCACAGTTAGGAACATATTGAGGAGATGGAAGACCACAGGCTCAGTTCAAGTTAAGGCTCGAAGTGGCAGACCAAGAAAAATCTCGGATAGACAGAAGCGACGAATGGTGAGAACAGTCAGAGTCAACCCACAGACCAGCACCAAAGACCTACAACATCATCTTGCTGCAGATGGAGTCACTGTGCATCGTTCAGCCATTGGGCGCACTTTACACCAGGAGATGCTGTATGCGAGAGCGATGCAGAGGAAGCCTTTCCTCCACTTGAGGTGGGCTAAAGCACAGTTGGACAAGCCAGCTTCATTTTGGAATAAGGTGCTGTGGACTGATGAAACTAAAATTGAGTTATTTGGCCATAACAAGGGGCGTTATGCATGGAGGAAAAAGAACACAGCATTCCAAGAAAAACACCTGCTACCTACAGTAACATATGGTGGTGGTTCCATCATGCTGTGGGGCTGTGTGGCCAGTGCAGGGACTGGGGATCTTGTCAAAGTTGAGGGACGCATGGATTCCACTCAGTATCAGCAGATTCTGGAGACCAATGTCCAGGAATCAGTGACAAAGCTGAAGCTGCGCCGGGGCTGGATCTTCCAACAAGACAACGACCCTAAACACTGCTCAAAATCCACTAAGGCATTTATGTAGAGGAACAAGTACAACGTTCTGGAATGGCCATCTCAGTCCCCAGACCTGAATATAATTGAAAATCTGTGGTGTGACCTAAAGAGAGCTGTCCATGCTCGGAAGCCATCAAACCTGAATGAACTAAAGAGGTTTTGTAAAGAGGAATGGTCCAAAATACCTTCAACCAGAATCCAGACTCTCATTGGAACCTACAGGAAGCGTTTAGAGGCTGTAATTTCTGCAAAAGGAGGATCTACTAAATATTGATTTCATTTCTTTTTTGTGGTGCCCAAATTTATGCACCTGCCTAATTCTGTTTAAACAATTATAGCACTTTCTGTAAGTCCAATAAACTTAATTTCACTTCTCAGATATCACTGTGTGTGTCTCCTATTTGATAGATTTAACTGAAATTTTATATCGTAACAACCAACGATTTATACAGGAAAATCATGACGATTAACAAGGTTGCCCAAACTTTTGCATCCCACTGTATTTACAGGGGAGACAGTGAGGCAGTACTATCTGTATCCATGTCAATTATGGGGAGAAACAGGGAGGTAGTACTGTCTGTAAGTATATGATTTATAAATTGAGACAATGAGGTGGTATTATATCATCTATAAGAAGAGAGTGTGGCAGTACTATGTGTTCCTACATAATTTACAAGGAAGTACTACCTATACCTACATTATTTACAGGTAGAGACAGGGAGGCAGTACTATCTGTACCTACATTATTTACAGGAAAAGAGGCAAGCAGTACTATCAGTATCTACATCAATTAAAGAGAGAGACAGGGAGGCAGTACTATCTGTATCTACATCAGTTAAAGAAAGAGAGAGACAGGGAGGCAGTACTATCTGGACCTACATCATTTACAGGGAGAGACAGGGAGGCAGTACTACCTGTACCTACAATATTTACAGGGAGAGAAAGGGAGGCAGTACTATCTGTAAGCATTGGATTTATAAAGTGAGACAAGAAGGCAGTACTGTCTGCACCTACAACATTGACAGGGAGAGAAAGGGAGGCAGTACTACCTGTACCTACATTATGTAGCGGAAGAGACAGTGAGGCAGTACTATCTGTACGTACATTATTTACAGGTAGAGGCAGTACCATCTGTCCCTACATTATTTACAGGGGGAGGCAGTACTATCTGTACCTATTTCAAATACAGAGAGAGACAGGGAGGCAGTACTATCTGTACCTATATTATTTACAAGGAGACAGTACTATCTGTACCTACACCATTTATGGGGAGAGACAGGGAGGCAGTACTATCTGCACCTAGATTTAATACAGGGAGATACAGGGAGGCAGTACTATCTGTACCTACATTATTTGCAGGGGGACAGTACTATCTGTGCCTACATTTTTTACATGGAGAGACAGGGAGGCTGGACTTTCTATTCCTACGTTATTTACAGGAAGAGGCAGGGAGGCAGTACTATCTGTACCTATATAAATTACAGGACAAGACAGGGAGGCAGTACTATCTGCACCTACATCATTTATAGGGAGAGACAGGGAGGCAGTACTATCTGCACCTACATCATTTATGGGGAGAGACAGGGAGGCAGTACTATCTGTACCTATATCAAATACAGGGAGAGACATGGAGGCAGTACTATCTGTATCTACATCATTTACAGGAAGAGACAGGGAGGCAGTACTATCTATAAGCATGTGATTTATAAAGTGAGACAAGGAGGCAGTACTATCTGTACCTACATAATTTACAAGCAGAAACAGGGAGGCAGTGCTATCTGTACCTATATCAAATACAGGGAGAGATAGGGAGGCAGTGCTATCTGTGCCTACAACATTTACAGGAAGAGACAGGGAGGCAGTACTATCTATAAGTATGTGATTTATAAAGTGAGACAAAGAGGCAGTACTATCTGTACCTACATCATTTACAAGGAGAGACAGGGAGGCAGTACTATCATTATCTACATCAGTTACAGGAAGAAACAAGAAGGCAGTACTATCTGTACCTACATCATTTACAAGGAGAGATGGGGAGGCAGTACTATCATTATCTACATCAGTTACAGGAAGTGACAGGGAGGCAGTACTATCTGTACCTACATCATTTACAAGGAGAGACGGGGAGGCAGTACTATCTGTACCTACATCATTTACAAGGAGAGATGGGGAGGCAGTACTATCATTATCTACATCAGTTACAGGAAGTGACAGGGAGGCAATACTATTTTTTCCTAAATTAATCGCTACATATAAATCCCATGTATAATGATAGGAGTATCCCTGTAATAATAGCTACTTGAGAGGAGTCAAAATGCAATGTTATGTCAGCGTTTCAGCCCGGCCGTCACTTTGCTCCCTTGAGCAGGCATGGGCACCAGTCCACTCACCCTGCTGCCGATTTTCCAATGGTCTGGATCTGCTGGCCCTGAACTGTTCCTCAACAGCAGGCCTGGCCTCTGGTGTCCTAGGTCTCATCCTGGCAGGCTTCAGTCTCGCAGTCATAGGTCTCTTCTTGTATATATAGGGGCGTATGTGAATGCCCTCTGGCTCTTATAGGGCCAGCGTATGCATACCCTAATTCTTCCCCAGCCTATGGCTGGTCACTTGTGGTTACTTAAGGCACCTTCCCCTAGCGGAGAATGCCTAAGCAATAGGTGTCTAGCTTGTTAGTCACTGCAAATGTATTCTGTTCCAGTTTTCTGCCCATGCATGGACCTCTGCCCATTTCCTGAGTCCTGACCCTGAACCACAGCAGCCTTACCTGACCTGTGCCTGATGATCATATTGACCCTTTGACGCCTGCTCTGACCTCAAACCTGTTTCACGGATTCGCACATACTCTGCTTGCCCCACCTCAGTCTGTCCCAACTATGGTTTTTGCAATCCCTTGGTGCTTTGCACAAGTGTTTCTGACTGCCGTGGGTCAGCTGTCAACAACACAAGGAGTACTCCAAGCGGTAGCGACCTGGTGGCTCCTCTTCAGCAAAGTCCAGATCCCTGTTATAGGGGTTAAGGGTGAAAACAAAAGGACTGCCAGGATAACTTCTTTAAGAGATAGCCCAAGGCCAAACCGGTTGGTTGGTGCAGTGGTTCCTCACCCACTGCCTGTAACATGCAGGGTATGGACTGGAAAAAGAAGGCCTATTGGATTTCTAAACAGGTCCAGTTGGTGTTGACTGACTCTTCTATAGCAGAAAGTGTTTGATTACAGCATGAAATCTTTATGCCTGACGTTAATGGTCTTGTGACTGGCGCCTCGTTCTCTCTTTAGATTGGTTATTTTGTTGAGTTGTGAGTCACTTCTATAATTGTGAAGTCTCATTCCTGGTATCAGAGGTCAGATCGTTCTGGAGAACATGTCTATTTAGACTCAAATCACAACTATTAAGAGAAACATGACGAATCACATAATAAGAGCAATGCATTAGGCCATCTAATTTCAGTCATTAACGCTACATGTAGTCAGAGTAAGGCCACAGTCAGGAAGAGGCACTGATTAAGGAGGTCAGATCAGGGAGAGGCAGTGATCAAAAAGAGGCTCTGGTCAGGGAGGGGCAGTAATCAGGGAAGGGCAGTGATCAGGTCAGGGATAGACAGTGATTAGGAAGTGGCGGGGGTGAGGTCGGGGATAGGCAGCGATCAGGGAGGGGCAGTGATCAGGTCAGGGAAAAGCGTTAATCGAGGTGTGGCGGCAGTGAGGTCAGGGAGAGCAGCAATCATGGGGAGGTGGTGTTCAGATCAGGGAGGAGCAGTAATTGGGAAGCAGCAATGATCAGTGAGGGATGGTGGTCAGGTCAGGGAGAGGTAGCAATCAGGGAGGGGCGGTGGTGAGGTCAGGGAGGGGAGGTGGTGAGGTCAGGGAGGGGCAGTGATCAGTGAGGGATGGTGGTCAGGTCAGGGAGAGGTAGCGATCAGGGAGGGGTGGTGGAGAGGTAGCGATCAGGGAGGGGTGGTGGTGAGGTCAGGGAGGGACAGTGATCAGTGAGGGATGGTGGTCAGGTCAGGGAGAGGTAGCGATCAGGGAGGCGTGGTGGTGAGGTCAGGGAGGGGAGGTGGTGAGGTCAGGGAGGGGCAATAATCAGAATGGGATGGTGTAGCGGAGAGGTAGCACGATCCACAAGGTCTCCGCTGGTAGACAGGAAAAGCAGGCAATGATCCAAATAGGCCGGTACAGCATACAATCCTTCCCTCCCAAGAACTGTAACGGAACGCCTAGCACCCCGACCGGGTACCTCCGTCGATAGATGCTCCTAGTGCTTCCAGAGGACTCCAAGCACTCCACTTGACCCCGTCAGCACTGCAGACCCCACGAACCGCTGAAGCTTGGTGGAGGTCTCGCCGTCTCCTAACCACCCTGGACCTATGACAAGGCTCCAGTGGGTGAACCTCTCCTAAATCCAGAGACAGGAACCAGGAGCAAGCTCTTACAAGAGCTAGGAGTTATAGCCAGGGGAGTATACAGCGTATAGCAATCCCCATACACATGAGACGAGGCTCTATGTTGAATGTAAAACAGGAACGCTTTATTGAGGGCTACCCGCCCGTATTTATGCAGGTCCCCATCTGGTGGACACGCCCCTAGGGGACCAGAAGGAAGACTGTGACACAGGACAGATACGTAGCACTCAGGATACACAGACACAACACATCCCCACAATGCATCATGGTTTCCTCCTCTCTGCCCTGGAGACACCTGAGGAGTAATCCAATTATCTCTCAGGACAATGGGAAATCGTCAATACACATGTGGGGACAACAGGACAGAAATCACCACCCAAACACACAATGTCACACCCCCACATAACAACATACAATTGCATGAATGCTGGCGGTTTCCATGCCGCCAGCAGAGGAACGTTACAGCCCACCTGAACCATATTACACAAAACATATATACGCTTGGTTCTTTAAAGTGGTATACACATATGCAATAACATCGTACATACAGGAATGACAATATACAGTGGCTGGGTTTGCCACAGATGGTGATCAGGTCAAGGAGAAGCAGTGATCAGGGAGGGGCGGCGATCATGGAGAGGCGGTAAACACCCTTCATCCTCGCAGACCATAAGCTTCACTTGCTTCAATACAAACTCCAGGGGGTCTTGGGTAGCTATGACTGGCACAGACATCAGCTGAGGTCTAAAGAAATTCAGAGTGAGATTTCAGCGCCAGAGGTGACAAGAGGAACATTGGGGGCTGTTTTGACACTCCGAGACTCTCCATGGTAACCGATTACACATAAACCCTATGTAGCCCAATCCTGCAATCATGTTATTCTGTGCCATCTGTCTGCATAGGACCTGTAGATATTTTCAGTCAGTTTTAGTCATTTAATCATTTTTTATTCTACATGCATTCTAATAACTTAAAAGAAAACATCACAAATAGGTTCATAGTCTTTAACCTGACAGGTTCTATTTCACATTTTAAACCTCTGAAAGCAGACACCTGGTCTCTGAAAGAAAGGCACATTTGAAAGCAGCAATAACAAGTCCTGTTTGCAGTTTGCCAAAAGCCATATAGAGGACACAGCAAATCTGGAAGAAAGTGCTCTGGTCAGATAACAGCAAAGTAGATCTTTTTGGCCTAAATGCAAAACGCTATGTGTGGTGGAAAATTAACCCTGCACATCTCCCTGAACTCACCATCCCCACCATGAGACATGGAGGAGGCAACATCATGGGGGAGGCTCTTCTTCACCTGGGACAGGGAAGCTGGATGGAGCTAAATTCAGGGCAATGGAGGTAAACCTGGTAGAGGCTGCAAAAGACTTAAGACTGGGGAGGAGGTTCACCTTCCATCAGGACAACAACCCTCAAAATCCAGTGAGAGCTACAATGCAATGGATTAGATTCCATGGAATTGGGGAACCCCTGCTCGGATCTGGGTGATTTTTGGATATGTTGTTCGCCCAGATCAGAGCTATCCATGGATGTATAATTTATGGGGATATGTGGGGTTTTGAGGTGTTTTCTGTGTTTTGGGAAAAATGTGTGTTTTCTGCGAGTGATTAAGTTAATTGTGTTTGGTAATTGTATCACAGGCAGAGCCCATTGTATTTTGTTAATTGTGTCACAGACAATGCCCATTGTATTTTGTTAATTGTGTCACAGACAATGCCCATTGTATTTTGTTAATTGTATCACAGGCGGAGGGGGGTTTGTGTACATTAGCTGGGAGTGTCTAACTGTACAATACTGTGTTGATTGGCTGTTGTGACTTTGTGTCCTGTGCTCCACAAGGTCCACGTGGGTGGTAACCTTGTGGGGAAAACTGTATATAAGAAATGCCTTTGTGCTCATTAAACAGACCTGCTTTACCCCTTCATGAAGTCTTGGCTCATGTTTGGGGGATGGGATAACTACACTCTTGGGGATTGCTATATCACAATACTTCCCTGAGTATAAGCTCTTGTAAGAGCTTGTTCCTGGTTCCTGCTCTCTGGATTTAGGAGAGGTTCACCCCCTGGAAGCTGAAGCCCGGTCTTGGGTCCAGTGTGGGTGGAGGACGGCGAGACCCCAACCAAGCTGCGGCGGTTCGTGGGGTCGGCAGTGCTTACGGTGTCGAGCGGAGTGCTTGGAGGCCTCGGGAAGCACTAGGAGCATCCATCAACGGAGGTACCCAGTCGGGGTGCCAGTAGATCCATTACAGAGAATTTTTGGCAAGACTTGGAAATTGCCTTTCACAGATGCTCTCCATCCAATCTGACTGAGCGCGAGCTCTTCTGCACAGAAGAATGGGCAAATATGTCAGCCTCTAGATGTCTAAGGCTACTTTCACATTAGAGTTTTTTGCGGATCCGTCAACGCTTCCGTTACAATAATACAACTGCATGCATCCGCCATGAACGGATCCGGTTGTATTATATCTTCTATAGCCATGACAGATCTGTCTTGAACTCCATTGAAAGTCAATAGGGGACGGATCAGTTTTCTATTGTGCCAGAGAAAACTGATCCATCCCCATTGACTTACATTGTGTGTCAGGACGGATCCGTCTTGCTCCCCACCACATGACGGACAGCAAAAAGGTGCAGGCAGCTCCCAGAGCGGAATGGTTACTGAACGGAGCCAAACTGATGCATTCTGAGCGGATCCTCTTCCATTCAGAATGTATTAGGGCAAAACTGATCCGTTTTGGACCGCTTGTGAGAGCCCTGAACCTGATCTCACAAACGGAAAGCCAAAACGCCAGTGTGAAAGTAGCCTGAAGCTGGTAGAGACAGACTCCCAAAAGACTGCAGCTGTAATTGCAGCGAAAGGTGGTCCTACAAAGTATTGACCCAGGGGGCTAAATATAAATGCACCGCACTGTGCAGATTTTTATTTATTCCAAATTATGGTGTGTGGCAAGAATTGCATCGTACCGTGTTATCCAGAAAAAACAACGTGGACATTGAATTACAGTAATCTCGCCTGAAGAAGGAGCCTTTGTGCTCTGAAAGCTGCAATGTTTCTTTGTGGTTAGCCTATAAAGGTCACTCCCTTAATACTTTTGTATTTATTTACGCAAAAGTATTCAACGTCACATTATAAAAAATTGTGAAAGCCTTTTATCATTTTCTTTCCACCGCACACAGACTTGTACTTTGTGTTGGTTGACCACATAAAATCTCAATAAAATACATTTAAGTTTGTGGGTGTAACGTGAAGAAATGTGGAAAAGGGGGTCTGAATACTTTCTCGATGCGTTGTAATCCACATGGAACTGTGGGACCCCAAAAAATTATTTTTTTCTCAAAGCACAAAAAAGTTGTCTATGAAAATGTAACTTAGTTTACACTAAGCTTCCGTCGTGTAACTTTGTATCAAGTTGTTTGCACCCAAATTGCAAGCAAATTCAACTGAGTTGCTATAAATTTTACCGAAACATTACAAGTGGAATTGAAAGGTGTATGGCTAATCTGAGCGCTCGCCGCAGTAATGCCCGGCCTGCTACTCCACCTATACAAAGAAATAATTGGCCTGCTGCTATATTAAAAATACTAAAATCAAACACTTTTAATCATGATATAAGCTGTAACAAACACATAAAAATACCATCTGCATAAAACAGTCACAGTCCATACACCACTGAGGAAAAAACTAATTCGGTTTCGAAACGCGCCTGGTGAGCAAGATCCCGATAAGCGATTTCCAAGTATGTCCTGTTTTGCAGACAATATGGATTATTGGAGCTTTGTATGACTACACCAACAAATACGCTGGGCGACTCTCTATCATCACTTCGCCTGCGCAGAAAATCACAGTGCCGGCACTGGCGCGAGGTCCGAATCACAAGTACAGACACCGTTAGCTGGAGGAAATACCGGATTTCAACACGTTTGCGGAATCACATCTATTTGTAGAGCTGACCGAGACGTCACACCGGTAAGCAGCATCTATGGGAGTCATAAGCTTCATTAAGGAGAATTTAATATATTTAAATATCGCTACGGGACATCGTTGACATTTATACTGACTATGTATGAAAGGAGGGACTGTGACTGTATGACTGTTTTATGCAGAAGTATTTTTATGTGTTTGTTACAGCTTATATCATGATGTGTGTTTGATTTTAGTATTTTAATATAGCAGAAGGCCAATTATTTGTTTGTAATTGAAAGTTGCACAGATTTGGATCCCCATATGATAACTTTTTTACTTTATTGAAGTCTGATTAATTGACCGACCCCGATAAGGAATTTAGATCTGCTAGGAATCTCTTTATGAAGTCATGGCATTCTATTAGACTTTGGTGAGGGGTTTGACACAGGTAGTAGGTAATGGAGATATTGTTTCATTTGCAGAATTATCACAAAGAAAAAAAGTCACATAAATTATTATGGTTTTCGGTATTTACAATTAAGAGTAAAAAAAAAAAAGAAATTTGACTTGCAATACACACTTCTACACAATTTAATGATTGGATGGGAATTTGGGTCAAAAGATGAAGATTTCTCAACTTTATAAAAATCTACTTATAGCACGATTTGGAGATACCTTCTCCTTGGGTCAGACGGCTTGGCAAAATGAATGCCCGATGATTAATCCTGATGACCAGGAGAAGGAATTAGTTTCCCATAATTTTAATCACGTTGTGGTGCAGTTTAATATTCTGCATAGACTTTATGTCCCACCTCTTGGGCTCAATAGATGTGGTATCAGGAAGGATTCTACTTGCCCTGGGTGTGATGCTCCCGAAGCGGACTGTTTGCATATGTTTTGGTTCTGTCCAGAGCTGAAACAATATTGGGGGGCTATCCAAAAATATATTGAGGGAAAATTGAATGTGCGGATCCCTTTCACTGCGGAATGTTGGGTGCTGGGCGAGCTTGCCAAGGTGCGCTGTCAGCAATATAAAAAAAATCTTTTGTTTAAGATAAGTGTGACAAACTGCCATTTGCCACTGGGCATTGTAGAGGACTTATGGCTAGCCTCCTGCCCTACGACTATGGCCCCGGGACATATTACCTTCTGCCATACTGAACTTTCAGCTCCAGAGACTAAGTCCCGTTTAAAGATGGGACTTAGTCGTTTTTCTGCATGAAATTGACCGACCGCACAGCCCAAATCTATGGAACTGTTTTGGGCAGGAAATTGTGCTTGCGGTCGGTCATAAAGGACTTCACTTAACTTTTGATCCGCTGGAGGGATTTGTGTGATTTTTGGAAGTGTTTATGTTTGATGTATGCAGAGTTTAAATATGTAATTTTTATGGAGATGGAATGTATGGTGTGACAAACTGCCATTTGCCACTGGGCATTGTAGAGGACTTATGGCTAGCCTCCTGCCCTACGACTATGGCCCCGGGACATGTTGCCCTTCAGGAACAGTGACAGAACTGTGCCGCATGTCTGGACTGTTGGTGGGACCGAACGCGGTCAGCGGTGTATACTGGGGATTCTGTGGAGCTGGAATCGGATGCGCGGATACACGAATGCCGCTGACCCTTACCTTCTGCCATACTGAACTTTCAGCTCCAGAGACTAAGTCCCGTTCGAAGATGGGACTTAGTCGTTTTTCTGCATGGAATTGACCGACCGCACAGCCCAGAATCTATGGAACTGTTTTGGGCAGGAAATTGTGCTTGCAGTCGGTCATAAAGGACTTCCACTAAACTTTTGATCCGCTGGAGGGATTTGTGTGATTTTTGGAAGTGTTTATGTTTGATGTATGCTGAGTTTAAATATGTAATTTTTATGGAGATGGGATGTATGGTTTTAAAGTTACAGTGTATGTTTAAAAACTGTATTTTTACTGTCTGTGATAGTTATGTTAATCCATAATGATATCCCAGACAGAAGGGAGGATTTTGTGTATTCGGGTGGGGATTCCTCTCCTATTGTTCCCACATGTGTATTGGTGATCTCCCTTTGTCCTGGGAGATAATTGAATTGCACTTCGGGTGTCTCCAGGCAGAGAGGAGGAGACCATGATGCATTGTGGGGACCTGCATAAATACGGCGGGTAGCCCTCAATAAAGAGTTCATGTTCAGATCATGTTTTTCTAACCCTTCAAAACGCAGCCTTGTCTCGTTATTGGAGGGAATTGCTGCATCACGCTGGGGATTGCTATGCTCTGCATATTCCGTGGAGGAGAGATCTTTCCCACACGGTCCTGAATGCTGGAGGTTCATTCAGGGTGGAAGGAAGACGGCGCGGCTCCAGTTAAGCTACGGCGGTTGTGGAGTCTGCGGTGCTTGTGGTGTCCAGTGCGGTGCTTGTGGTCCTCGGCGCAAGCTAGGAAGCGTCCATTAACGGAAGGGGATCCGTTACATATGGTTTTAAAGTTACCGTGTATGTTTAAAAACTGTATTTTTACTGTCTGTGATAGTTATGTTAATCCATAATTATATCCCAGACAAAAAGGAGGATTTTGTGTATTCGGGTGGGGATTCCTCTCCTATTGTTCCCGCATGTGTATTGGTGATCTCCCTTTGTCCTAGGAGATAATTGAATTGCACTTCGGGTGTCTCCAGGCAGAGAGGAGGAGACCATGATGCATTGTGGGGACCTGCATAAATACGGGCGGGTAGCCCTCAATAAAGAGTTCATGTTCAGTTCATGTTTTTCTAACCCTTCAAAACGAAGCCTCGTCTCGTTATTGGAGGGAATTGCTGTATCACGCTGGGGATTGCTATGCCCTGCATATTCCCTGGAGGAGAGATCTTTCCCACACGGTCCTGAATGCTGGAGGTTCATTCAGGGTGGAAGAAAGACGGCCCGGCTACAGTTAAGCTACGGCGGTTGTGGAGTCTGCGGTGCTTGTGGTGTCCAGTGCGGTGCTTGTGGTCCTCGGCGCAAGCTAGGAAGCGTCCATTAACGGAAGAGGATCCGTTACATTGGTGGCAGCGGTGGGATGGCTTCCCTAGTGCGAGGAGCAGCATCCTGGGAACACCAAGCAAAACTGGACTATTGGTATAGTCACGTACGGTTTGACGCTATGCTGAAGAGGCGGTTGGCTATCTACGGGCCCCACCTAACAGAGGAAATTGTACCAGAAGTGAGGAGAGAACTGGCGGAGTATCTGCAGCAGGAAGCAGAATATCGGGCAGAGATGGCGAAGTATTCCGTCCCTGCGCCCCAGCAAAAACGTGAGTTACAGGGGGCCGAAGGTGTCGTCCTTCCCCCCCAGCGGCAGTGTGTACCCCAGGGGGCCGAAGGTGTCGTCCTTCCCCCCCAGCGGCAGTGTGTACCCCAGGGGGCCGAAGGTGTCGTCCTTCCTCCCCAGCGGCAGTGTGTACCCCAGGGGACCGAAGGTGTCGTCCTTCCCCCCCAGCGGCAGTGTGAACCCCAGGGGGCCGAAGGTGTCGTCCTTCTCCCCCAACAGCAGTGTGAACCCCAGGGAGCTGAAGGTGTCCACCTTCCCCCCCAGCGGCAGTGTGTACCCCAGGGAGCTGAAGGTGTCGTCCTTCCCCCCCAGCGGCAGTGTGTACCCCAGGGGGCCGAAGGTGTCGTCCTTCCCCCCCAGCGGCAGTGTGTACCCCAGGGGGCCGAAGGTGTCGTCCTTCCCCTCCAGCGGCAGTGTGTACCCCAGGGGGCCGAAGGTGTCGTCCTCCCCCCCAGCGGCAGTGTGTACCCCAGGGGGCCGAAGGTGTCGTCCTTCCCCCCCAGCGGCAGTGTGTACCCCAGGGGGCCGAAGGTGTCGTCCTTCCTCCCCAGCGGCAGTGTGTACCCCAGGGAGCTGAAGGTGTCGTCCTTCCTCCCCAGCGGCAGTGTGTACCCCAGGGGGCCGAAGGTGTCGTCCTTCACCCCCAGCGGCAGTGTGAACCCCAGGGAGCTGAAGGTGTCCTCCTTCCCCCCCAGCGACAGTGTGTACCCCAGGGAGATGAAGGTGTCGTCCTACCTCCCCAGCGGCAGCCTGTGTTTCAGGGAGAGGAGCGAAGCACCCTCTCTCCCCAGCGGCAGCTTACCATAGCAAGGGGAGACACCAATCGCCCAGACGGCGCAGATGGGACCGTGGTCTCTGCGCCTGACCTACCGGGATGCTGGACAGCCTGTCCAGATCCCCCACTACCCTCACCAGGACAACAGGAGGAGGGGGTAAGTACAAATTCCCCTCCCCAGTTTACTCCTAACGTGGCCTCAGGGTTAACAGAGGCGATGTTAACCCCTACTGACTCCCATGTTCCTCTGGCTACTGAGCCGGACTATGGTCTCAGCACCCCAGCAGAAGAGCTGGCAGCTGGGCAGAGTGCAGTCGGCCTCTGCCCTCCCTCAAGTCCCCACAGCATGTTGCCCCATCACCACGGCAAAATACCCAGGTGCAGTAAATGTTTCTTGTGGGTAGGTCACCCTTGTACCTGTTTGTTGTGGGTGGGCTACTCGGGCATCTGGTTACGGTGGGTTGGTGGATTGACTAACGGAGGCACTGACCGACAGGAGGTCAGGTGCCTGGTTAGTCTTCCCCCCAAAGGGGAGATGTGTGACAAACTGCCATTTGCCACTGGGCATTGTAGAGGACTTATGGCTAGCCTCCTGCCCTACGACTATGGCCCCGGGACATATTACCTTCTTCCATACTGAACTTTCAGCTCCAGAGACTAAGTCCCGTTTAAAGATGGGACTTAGTCATTTTTCTGCATGAAATTGACCGACCGCACAGCACAAATCTATGGAAGTGTTTTGGGAAGGAAATTGTACTTGCGGTCGGTCATAAAGGACTTCCACTAAACTTTTGATCCGCTGGAGGGATTTGTGTGATTTTTGGAAGTGTTTATGTTTGATGTATGCAGAGTTTAAATATGTAATTTTTATGGAGATGGAATGTATGGTTTTAAAGTTACCGTGTATGTTTAAAAACTGTATTTTTAATGTCTGTGATAGTTATGTTAATCCATAATTATATCCCAGACAGAAAGGAGGATTTTGTGTATTCGGGTGGGGATTCCTCTCCTATTGTTCCCGCATGTGTATTGGTGATCTCCCTTTGTCCTAGGAGATAATTGAATTGCACTTCGGGTGTCTCCAGGCAGAGAGGAGGAGACCATGATGCATTGTGGGGACCTGCATAAATACGGGCGGGTAGCCCTCAATAAAGAGTTCATGTTCAGTTCATGTTTTTCTAACCCTTCAAAACGCAGCCTTGTCTCGTTATTGGAGGGAATTGCTGCATCACGCTGGGGATTGCTATGCTCTGCATATTCCCTGGAGGAGAGATCTTTCCCACACGGTCCTGAATGCTGGAGGTTCGTTCAGGGTGGAAGGAAGACGGCGCGGCTCCAGTTAAGCTACGGCGGTTGTGGAGTCTGCGGTGCTTGTGGTGTCCAGTGCGGTGCTTGTGGTCCTCGGCGCAAGCTAGGAAGCGTCCATTAACGGAAGAGGATCCGTTACAATAAGATTTTTGTCAAGACTTCTTGGTTCTCGCGAAATAGTCCCACCCTGAATACATGGTTAAATCTGGTGAATAGTAACAAGAGATATGAATATATTCTGTATATCAAAGAAATACAGAGAAAAAAGGGAGTGAAATTTGGGGAGACTGGAACTCTTAGAACCCCTTTCACACGGGCGGGTGCAATGCGTGAGGTGAACGCATTGCCCCCGCACTGAATCTTGACCCATTCACTTCTATGGGGCTGTGCACACGAGCGGTGATTTTCACGCATCACTTGTGCGTTGCGTGAAAATCGCAGCATGCTCAATATTCAGCGTTTTTCACGCAACGCAGGCCCCATAGAAGTGAATGGGGCCGCGTGAAAATCGCAAGCATCCGCAAGCAAGTGCGGATGCGGTGAGATTTTCACGCACGGTCGCTAGGTGACGATCGGGCTGGGGAACCGATCTGTATTATTTTCCCTTATAACATGGTTATAAGGGGAAATAATAGCATTCTGAATACAGAATGCAAAGTAAAATAGTGATGGAGGGGTTAAAAATAAAAAAAGATTAACTCCCCGAGTCCACTTGATCGCGTAGTTGCGGATCTCTGTCTTCTTCTGTAATGTTGAGCTGCCGGCTAAGGACCTGTGGTGACGTCACATCACATGATCCAATCACATGGTCCCTCACCATGGTGATGAACCATGTGATTGGACCATGTGATGAGCACAGTGACGTCATCAAAGGTCCTATTCCTGTGCACAGCAAAGAAGAAGACAGAAGAGATGCCGGCTGCACGATCAAGTGGATTGAGGTGAGTTAAATAATTTTTTTATTTTTTTTAACCCCTCCAGCGCTATTGTACTATGCATTCTGTATTCAGAATGCTATTATTTTCCCTTATAACCATGTTATAAGGGAAAATAATACAATCTACAGAACACCGATCCCAAGCCCGAACGTCTGTGAAGACGTTCGGGTTTGGGTACCAAACATGCCGATTTTTCTCACGCGCGTGCAAAACGCATTACAATGCTTTGCACTCGCACAGAAAAATTGCGCATTTTCCCGCAACGCACCCGCATCTTATTTGGGCAAAAAACATGACGCCCGTGTGAAAGGGGCCTTAGAGCTTCCGGAGCTCTCCTCCCTTCCCGACTACTCCTCGGGAAGGGATGTAAATGAAACGTGATGTAAATTCACATTTTACTCTGGAATATTGTGTGGAGATGAGTGGTCATTCCATAATCACACGGAGGGTGATCGAGGCATATGACAGGACCACACATCATGAAGGACACGATGTTCCTGGGCTCCTTAATGCCATTAATTGACCGACTATTGAATAATAATAAATTCATTACATAAAACTCCAAGCCGTAAAGAAGCGTCTGCCGTACATTACATGCAGCTCATTAGTAGCAATGCCATCGTGAAGGACAAGATTAGAGAGGCGCTGGTTACACTGCCATATATTCCCCCTGTCCTGTGAGGTGAAGTGTAATTATTGTATGATGAAAGATATTGCATCTTGCTTTTCTTTCTTCATTTGATTTATTCCCGACGCTCCTTGGATTCTTATTTCCCAGTCCTTCCCTAATCCCAGCATCCGTTCTTCTTTCCTGCTCCTTTCTTTCCAAAGGTGGACGGGGAACGTAAAGTGGCCCTGGAAAAAAATAGAAAAGAGGCCGCATGTTGTAGGCGGGTCCAAATTGACAGAAGGCGGGACAACAGAAGTAGGCGGGGCCAGCAATAACTAATGCAACACAAAATACTGCCCCAGCAGAGCCAGATACCACAGTGCAGCACAATATACCGCCCCAGCAGAACCAGATACCACAGTGCAGCACAATATACCGCCCCAGCAGAACCAGATACCACAGTGCAGCACAATATACCGCCCCAGCAGAACCAGATACCACAGTGCAGCACAATATACTGCCCCAGCAGAACCAAATACCACAGTGCAACACAATATACTGCCCCAGCAGAACCAGATACCACAGTGCAGCACAATATACCGCCCCAGCAGAACCAGATACCACAGTGCAGCACAATATACTGCCCCAGCAGAACCAGATACCACAGTGCAGCACAATATACCGCCCCAGCAGAACCAGATACCACAGTGCAACACAATATACTGCCCCAGCAGAACCAGATACCACAGTGCAGCACAATATACTGCCCCAGCAGAACCAGATACCACAGTGCAGCACAATATACTGCCCCAGCAGAACCAGATACCACAGTGCAGCACAATATACCGCCCCAGCAGAACCAGATACCACAGTGCAGCACAATATACTGCCCCAGCAGAACCAGGTACCACAGTGCAGCACAATATACCGCCCCAGCAGAACCAGATACCACAGTGCAGCACAATATACTGCCCCAGCAGAACCAGATACCACAGTGCAGCACAATATACTGCACCAGCAGAACCAGATACCACAGTGCAGCACAATATACCGCCCCAGCAGAACCAGATACCACAGTGCAGCACAATATACTGCACCAGCAGAACCAGATACCACAGTGCAGCACAATATACAGCCCCAGCAGAACCAGATACCACAGTATAGCACAATATACTGCCCCAGCAGAACCAAATACCACAGTGCAGCACAATATACCGCCCCAGCAGAACCAGATACCACAGTGCAGCACAATATACTGCCCCAGCAGAACCAGATACCACAGTGCAGCACAATATACTGCCCCAGCAGAACCAGATACCACAGTATAGCACAATATACTGCCCCAGCAGAACCAGATACCACAGTGCAGCACAATATACCCGCCCCAGCAGAACCAGATATTACAGTGCAGCACAATATACCGCCCCAGCAGAACCAGATACCACAGTGCAACACAATATACTGCCCCAGCAGAACCAGATACCACAGTACAGCACAATATACTGCCCCAGCAGAACCAGATATCACAGTGCAGCACAATATACTGCCCCAGCAGAACCAGATACCACAGTGCAGCACAATATACCGCCCCAGCAGAACCAGATACCACAGTGCAGCACAATATACTGCCCCAGCAGAACCAGATACCACAGTGCAGCACAATATACTACCCCAGCAGAACCAGATACCACAGTGCAGCACAATATACTGCCCCAGCAGAACCAAATACCACAGTGCAGCACAATATACTGCACCAGCAGAACCAGATACCACAGTGCAGCACAATATACTGCCCCAGCAGAACCAGATACCACAGTGCAGCACAATATACCGCCCCAGCAGAACCAGATACCACAGTGCAGCACAATATACCGCCCCAGCAGAACCAAATACCACAGTGCAGCACAATATACCGCCCCAGCAGAACCAGATACCACAGTGCAACACAATATACTGCCCCAGCAGAACCAGATACCACAGTGCAACACAATATACTGCCCCAGCAGAACCAGATACCACAGTGCAACACAATATACTGCCCCAGCAGAACCAAATACCACAGTGCAGCACAATATACCGCCCCAGCAGAACCAGATACCACAGTGCAGCACAATATACTGCCCCAGCAGAACCAGATACCACAGTGCAGCCCAATATACTGCCCCAGCAGAACCAGATACCACAGTGCAGCACAATATACCGCCCCAGCAGAACCAGATACCACAGTGCAGCACAATATACCGCCCCAGCAGAACCAAATACCACAGTGCAGCACAATATACTGCCCCAGCAGAACCAGATACCACAGTGCAACACAATATACTGCCCCAGCAGAACCAAATACCACAGCGCAGCACAATATACCGCCCCAGCAGAACCAGATACCACAGTGCAACACAATATACTGCCCCAGCAGAACCAGATACCACAGTGCAGCACAATATACTGCCCCAGCAGAACCAGATACCACAGTGCAACACAATATACTGCCCCAGCAGAACCAAATACCACAGTGCAGCACAATATACCGCCCCAGCAGAACCAGATACCACAGTGCAGCACAATATACTGCCCCAGCAGAACCAGATACCACAGTGCAGCACAATATACTGCCCCAGCAGAACCAGATACCACAGTGCAGCACAATATACTGCCCCAGCAGAACCAGATACCACAGTGCAGCACAATATACCGCCCCAGCAGAACCAGATACCACAGTGCAGCACAATATACCGCCCCAGCAGAACCAGATACTACAGTACAGCACAATATACTGCCCCAGCAGAACCAGATACCACAGTGCAGCACAATATACTGCCCCAGCAGAACCAGATACCACAGTGCAACACAATATACTGCCCCAGCAGAACCAGATACCACAGTGCAGCACAATATACTGCCCCAGCAGAACCAGATACCACAGTGCAACACAAAATACTGCCCCAGCAGAGCCAGATACCACAGTGCAGCACAATATACCGCCCCAGCAGAACCAGATACCACAGTGCAGCACAATATACCGCCCCAGCAGAACCAGATACCACAGTGCAGCACAATATACTGCCCCAGCAGAACCAGATACCACAGTGCAGCACAATATACTGCCCCAGCAGAACCAAATACCACAGTGCAACACAATATACTGCCCCAGCAGAACCAGATACCACAGTGCAGCACAATATACCGCCCCAGCAGAACCAGATACCACAGTGCAGCACAATATACTGCCCCAGCAGAACCAGATACCACAGTGCAGCACAATATACCGCCCCAGCAGAACCAGATACCACAGTGCAACACAATATACTGCCCCAGCAGAACCAGGTACCACAGTGCAGCACAATATACCGCCCCAGCAGAACCAGATACCACAGTGCAGCACAATATACTGCCCCAGCAGAACCAGATACCACAGTGCAGCACAATATACTGCACCAGCAGAACCAGATACCACAGTGCAGCACAATATACCGCCCCAGCAGAACCAGATACCACAGTGCAGCACAATATACTGCACCAGCAGAACCAGATACCACAGTGCAGCACAATATACAGCCCCAGCAGAACCAGATACCACAGTATAGCACAATATACTGCCCCAGCAGAACCAAATACCACAGTGCAGCACAATATACCGCCCCAGCAGAACCAGATACCACAGTGCAGCACAATATACTGCCCCAGCAGAACCAGATACCACAGTGCAGCACAATATACTGCCCCAGCAGAACCAGATACCACAGTATAGCACAATATACTGCCCCAGCAGAACCAGATACCACAGTGCAGCACAATATACCCGCCCCAGCAGAACCAGATATCACAGTGCAGCACAATATACCGCCCCAGCAGAACCAGATACCACAGTGCAACACAATATACTGCCCCAGCAGAACCAGATACCACAGTACAGCACAATATACTGCCCCAGCAGAACCAGATATCACAGTGCAGCACAATATACTGCCCCAGCAGAACCAGATACCACAGTGCAGCACAATATACCGCCCCAGCAGAACCAGATACCACAGTGCAGCACAATATACTGCCCCAGCAGAACCAGATACCACAGTGCAGCACAATATACTACCCCAGCAGAACCAGATACCACAGTGCAGCACAATATACTGCCCCAGCAGAACCAGATACCACAGTGCAGCACAATATACTGCACCAGCAGAACCAGATACCACAGTGCAGCACAATATACTGCCCCAGCAGAACCAGATACCACAGTGCAGCACAATATACCGCCCCAGCAGAACCAGATACCACAGTGCAGCACAATATACCGCCCCAGCAGAACCAAATACCACAGTGCAGCACAATATACCGCCCCAGCAGAACCAGATACCACAGTGCAACACAATATACTGCCCCAGCAGAACCAGATACCACAGTGCAACACAATATACTGCCCCAGCAGAACCAGATACCACAGTGCAACACAATATACTGCCCCAGCAGAACCAAATACCACAGTGCAGCACAATATACCGCCCCAGCAGAACCAGATACCACAGTGCAGCACAATATACTGCCCCAGCAGAACCAGATACCACAGTGCAGCCCAATATACTGCCCCAGCAGAACCAGATACCACAGTGCAGCACAATATACCGCCCCAGCAGAACCAGATACCACAGTGCAGCACAATATACCGCCCCAGCAGAACCAAATACCACAGTGCAGCACAATATACTGCCCCAGCAGAACCAGATACCACAGTGCAACACAATATACTGCCCCAGCAGAACCAAATACCACAGCGCAGCACAATATACCGCCCCAGCAGAACCAGATACCACAGTGCAACACAATATACTGCCCCAGCAGAACCAGATACCACAGTGCAGCACAATATACTGCCCCAGCAGAACCAGATACCACAGTGCAACACAATATACTGCCCCAGCAGAACCAAATACCACAGTGCAGCACAATATACCGCCCCAGCAGAACCAGATACCACAGTGCAGCACAATATACTGCCCCAGCAGAACCAGATACCACAGTGCAGCACAATATACTGCCCCAGCAGAACCAGATACCACAGTGCAGCACAATATACTGCCCCAGCAGAACCAGATACCACAGTGCAGCACAATATACCGCCCCAGCAGAACCAGATACCACAGTGCAGCACAATATACCGCCCCAGCAGAACCAGATACTACAGTACAGCACAATATACTGCCCCAGCAGAACCAGATACCACAGTGCAGCACAATATACTGCCCCAGCAGAACCAGATACCACAGTGCAACACAATATACTGCCCCAGCAGAACCAGATACCACAGTGCAGCACAATATACTGCCCCAGCAGAACCAGATACCACAGTGCAACACAATATACTGCCCCAGCAGAACCAAATACCACAGTGCAGCACAATATACCGCCCCAGCAGAACCAGATACCACAGTGCAGCACAATATACTGCCCCAGCAGAACCAGATACCACAGTGCAGCACAATATACTGCCCCAGCAGAACCAGATACCACAGTGCAGCACAATATACTGCCCCAGCAGAACCAGATACCACAGTGCAGCACAATATACCGCCCCAGCAGAACCAGATACCACAGTGCAGCACAATATACCGCCCCAGCAGAACCAGATACTACAGTACAGCACAATATACTGCCCCAGCAGAACCAGATACCACAGTGCAGCACAATATACTGCCCCAGCAGAACCAGATACCACAGTGCAGCACAATATACCGCCCCAACAGAACCAGATACCACAGTGCAGCACAATATACTGCCCCAGCAGAACCAACTACCACAGTGCAGCACAATATACCGCCCCAGCAGAACCAGATACCACAGTGCAGCACAATATACTGCCCCAGCAGAACCAGATACCACAGTGCAGCACAATATACTGCCCCAGCAGAACCAGTTATCACAGTGCAGCACAATATACCGCCCCAGCAGAACCAGATACCACAGTGCAGCACAATATACCGCCCCAGCAGAACCAGATACCACAGTACAGCACAATATACTGCCCCAGCAGAACCAGATATCACAGAGCAGCACAATATACTGCCCCAGCAGAACCAGATACCACAGTGCAGCACAATATACTGCCCCAGCAGAACCAGATACCACAGTGCAGCACAATATACCGCCCCAGCAGAACCAGATACCACAGTGCAGCACAATATACCGCCCCAGCAGAACCAGATACCACAGTGCAGCACAATATACTGCCCCAGCAGAACCAGATACCACAGTGCAGCACAATATACTGCCCCAGCAGAACCAGATACCACAGTGCAGCACAATATACCGCCCCAGCAGAACCAGATACCACAGTGCAACACAATATACTGCCCCAGCAGAACCAGATACCACAGTGCAACACAATATACTGCCCCAGCAGAACCAAATACCACAGCGCAGCACAATATACCGCCCCAGCAGAACCAGATACCACAGTGCAGCACAATATACCGCCCCAGCAGAACCAGATACCACAGTGCAGCACAATATACCGCCCCAGCAGAACCAGATACCACAGTGCAGCCCAATATACTGCCCCAGCAGAACCAGATACCACAGTGCAGCACAATATACCGCCCCAGCAGAACCAGATACCACAGTGCAGCACAATATACTGCCCCAGCAGAACCAGATACCACAGTGCAGCACAATATACTGCCCCAGTAGAACCAGATACCACAGTGCAGCACAATATACTGCCCCAGCAGAACCAGATACCACAGTGCAGCACAATATACTGCCCCAGCAGAACCAGATACCACAGTGCAGCACAATATACCGCCCCAGCAGAACCAGAAACCACAGTGCAGCACAATATACTGCCCCAGCAGAAACAGATACAACAGTGCAGCACAATATACCGCCCCAGCAGAACCAGATACCACAGTGCAGCACAATATACTGCCCCAGCAGAACCAGATACCACAGCGCAACACAATATACTGCCCCAGCAGAACCAAATACCACAGCGCAGCACAATATACCGCCCCAGCAGAACCAGATACCACAGTGCAGCACAATATACCGCCCCAGCAGAACCAGATACCACAGTGCAGCACAATATACCGCCCCAGCAGAACCAGATACCACAGTGCAGCCCAATATACTGCCCCAGCAGAACCAGATACCACAGTGCAGCACAATATACCGCCCCAGCAGAACCAGATACCACAGTGCAGCACAATATACTGCCCCAGCAGAACCAGATACCACAGTGCAGCACAATATACTGCCCCAGTAGAACCAGATACCACAGTGCAGCACAATATACTGCCCCAGCAGAACCAGATACCACAGTGCAGCACAATATACTGCCCCAGCAGAACCAGATACCACAGTGCAGCACAATATACTGCCCCAGCAGAACCAGATACCACAGGGCAGCACAATATACTGCCCCAGCAGAACCAGATACCACAGGGCAGCACAATATACCGCCCCAGCAAAACCAGATACCACAGTGCAGCACAATATACTGCCCCAGCAGAACCAGATACCACAGTGCAGCACAATATACTGCCCCAGCAGAACCAGAAACAACAGTGCAGCACAATATACTGCCCCAGCAGAAACAGATACCACAGTGCAGCACAATATACCGCCCCAGCAGAACCAGATACCACAGTGCAGCACAATATACTGCCCCAGCAGAACCAACTACCACAGAGCAGCACAATATACCGCCCCAGCAGAACCAGATACCACAGTGCAGCACAATATACCGCCCCAGCAGAACCAGATACCACAGTGCAGCACAATATACTGCCCCAGCAGAACCAGATACCACAGTGCAGCACAATATACCGCCCCAGCAGAACCAGATACCACAGTGCAACACAATATACTGCCCCAGCAGAACCAGATACCACAGTGCAACACAATATACTGCCCCAGCAGAACCAGATACCACAGTGCAACACAATATACTGCCCCAGCAGAACCAGATACCACAGTGCAGCACAATATACTGCCCCAGCAGAACCAGATACCACAGTGCAGCACAATATACTGCCCCAGTAGAACCAGATACCACAGTGCAGCACAATATACTGCCCCAGCAGAACCAGATACCACAGTGCAGCACAATATACTGCCCCAGCAGAACCAGATACCACAGTGTAGCACAATATACCGCCCCAGCAGAACCAGAAACCACAGTGCAGCACAATATACTGCCCCAGCAGAAACAGATACCACAGTGCAGCACAATATACCACCCCAGCAGAACCAGATACCACAGTGCAGCACAATATACTGCCCCAGCAGAACCAGATACCACAGTGCAACACAATATACTGCCCCAGCAGAACCAAATACCACAGCGCAGCACAATATACCGCCCCAGCAGAACCAGATACCACAGTGCAGCACAATATACTGCCCCAGCAGAACCAGATACCACAGTGCAGCACAATATACCGCCCCAGCAGAACCAGATACCACAGTGCAGCCCAATATACTGCCCCAGCAGAACCAGATACCACAGTGCAGCACAATATACTGCCCCAGTAGAACCAGATACCACAGTGCAGCACAATATACTGCCCCAGCAGAACCAGATACCACAGTGCAGCACAATATACTGCCCCAGCAGAACCAGATACCACAGTGCAGCACAATATACCGCCCCAGCAGAACCAGATACCACAGTGCAGCCCAATATACTGCCCCAGCAGAACCAGATACCACAGTGCAGCACAATATACCGCCCCAGCAGAACCAGATACCACAGTGCAGCACAATATACTGCCCCAGCAGAACCAGATACCACAGTGCAGCACAATATACTGCCCCAGTAGAACCAGATACCACAGTGCAGCACAATATACTGCCCCAGCAGAACCAGATACCACAGTGCAGCACAATATACTGCCCCAGCAGAACCAGATACCACAGTGCAGCACAATATACCGCCCCAGCAGAACCAGAAACCACAGTGCAGCACAATATACCGCCCCAGCAGAAACAGATACCACAGTGCAGCACAATATACCGCCCCAGCAGAACCAGATACCACAGTGCAGCACAATATACTGCCCCAGCAGAACCAGATACCACAGTGCAACACAATATACTGCCCCAGCAGAACCAAATACCACAGCGCAGCACAATATACCGCCCCAGCAGAACCAGATACCACAGTGCAGCACAATATACCGCCCCAGCAGAACCAGATACCACAGTGCAGCACAATATACCGCCCCAGCAGAACCAGATACCACAGTGCAGCACAATATACTGCCCCAGCAGAACCAGATACCACAGTGCAGCACAATATACCGCCCCAGCAGAACCAGATACCACAGTGGAGCACAATATACTGCCCCAGCAGAACCAGATACCACAGTGCAGCACAATATACTGCCCCAGTAGAACCAGATACCACAGTGCAGCACAATATACTGCCCCAGCAGAACCAGATACCACAGTGCAGCACAATATACTGCCCCAGCAGAACCAGATACCACAGTGCAGCACAATATACTGCCCCAGCAGAACCAGATACCACAGTGCAGCACAATATACTGCCCCAGCAGAACCAGATACCACAGGGCAGCACAATATACCGCCCCAGCAAAACCAGATACCACAGTGCAGCACAATATACTGCCCCAGCAGAACCAGATACCACAGTGCAGCACAATATACTGCCCCAGCAGAACCAGAAACCACAGTGCAGCACAATATACTGCCCCAGCAGAACCAGATACCACAGTGCAGCACAATATACCGCCCCAGCAGAACCAGATACCACAGTGCAGCACAATATACCGCCCCAGCAGAACCAGATACCACAGTGCAGCCCAATATACTGCCCCAGCAGAACCAGATACCACAGTGCAGCACAATATACCGCCCCAGCAGATCCAGATACCACAGTGCAGCACAATATACTGCCCCAGCAGAACCAGATACCACAGTGCAGCACAATATACTGCCCCAGCAGAACCAGATACCACAGTGCAGCACAATATACTGCCCCAGCAGAACCAGATACCACAGTGCAGCACAATATACTGCCCCAGCAGAACCAGATACCACAGGGCAGCACAATATACCGCCCCAGCAAAACCAGATACCACAGTGCAGCACAATATACCGCCCCAGCAGAACCAGATACCACAGTGCAGCACAATATACTGCCCCAGCAGAACCAGAAACCACAGTGCAGCACAATATACTGCCCCAGCAGAAACAGATACCACAGTGCAGCACAATATACCGCCCCAGCAGAACCAGATACCACAGTGCAGCACAATATACCGCCCCAGCAGAACCAACTACCACAGAGCAGCACAATATACCGCCCCAGCAGAACCAGATACCACAGTGCAGCACAATATACCGCCCCAGCAGAACCAGATACCACAGTGCAGCACAATATACTGCCCCAGCAGAACCAGATACCACAGTGCAGCACAATATACCGCCCCAGCAGAACCAGATACCACAGTGCAACACAATATACTGCCCCAGCAGAACCAGATACCACAGTGCAACACAATATACTGCCCCAGCAGAACCAGATACCACAGTGCAACACAATATACTGCCCCAGCAGAACCAGATACCACAGTGCAACACAATATACTGCCCCAGCAGAACCAAATACCACAGCGCAGCACAATATACCGCCCCAGCAGAACCAGTTACCACAGTGCAGCACAATATACCACCCCAGCAGAACCAGATACCACAGTGCAGCACAATATACTGCCCCAGCAGAACCAGATACCACAGTGCAGCCCAATATACTGCCCCAGCAGAACCAGATACCACAGTGCAGCACAATATACCGCCCCAGCAGAACCAGTTACCACAGTGCAGCACAATATACCACCCCAGCAGAACCAGATACCACAGTGCAGCACAATATACCGCCCCAGCAGAACCAGATACCACAGTGCAGCCCAATATACTGCCCCAGCAGAACCAGATACCACAGTGCAGCACAATATACCGCCCCAGCAGAACCAGATACCACAGTGCAGCACAATATACTGCCCCAGCAGAACCAGATACCACAGTGCAGCACAATATACTGCCCCAGTAGAACCAGATACCACAGTGCAGCACAATATACTGCCCCAGCAGAACCAGATACCACAGTGCAGCACAATATACTGCCCCAGCAGAACCAGATACCACAGTGCAGCACAATATACCGCCCCAGCAGAACCAGAAACCACAGTGCAGCACAATATACTGCCCCAGCAGAAACAGATACCACAGTGCAGCACAATATACCGCCCCAGCAGAACCAGATACCACAGTGCAGCACAATATACTGCCCCAGCAGAACCAGATACCACAGTGCAACACAATATACTGCCCCAGCAGAACCAAATACCACAGCGCAGCACAATATACCGCCCCAGCAGAACCAGATACCACAGTGCAGCACAATATACCGCCCCAGCAGAACCAGATACCACAGTGCAGCACAATATACCGCCCCAGCAGAACCAGATACCACAGTGCAGCCCAATATACTGCCCCAGCAGAACCAGATACCACAGTGCAGCACAATATACTGCCCCAGTAGAACCAGATACCACAGTGCAGCACAATATACTGCCCCAGCAGAACCAGATACCACAGTGCAGCACAATATACTGCCCCAGCAGAACCAGATACAACAATGCAGCACAATATACCGCCCCAGCAGAACCAGATACCACAGTGCAGCACAATATACTGCCCCAGCAGAAACAGATACCACAGTGCAGCACAATATACCGCCCCAGCAGAACCAGATACCACAGTGCAGCACAAAATACTGCCCCAGCAGAACCAAATACCACAGTGCAACACAATATACTGCCCCAGCAGAACCAGATACCACAGTGCAACACAATATACTGCCCCAGCAGAACCAAATACCACAGTGCAACACAATATACTGCCCCAGCAGAACCAAATACCACAGTGCAGCACAATATACTTCCCAGCAGAACCAGATACCACAGTGCAGCACAATATACTGCCCCAGCAGAACCAGATACCACAGTGCAGCACAATATACCGCCCCAGCAGAACCAGATACCACAGTGCAGCACAATATACTGCCCCAGCAGAACCAGATACCGCAGTGCAGCACAATATACTGCCCCAGCAGAACCAGATACCACAGTGCAGCACAATATACCGCCCAAGCAGAACCAGATACCACAGTGCAGCACAATATACTGCCCCAGCAGAACCAGATACCACAGTGCAGCACAATATACTGTCCCAGCAGAACCAAATACCACGGTGCAGCAGAAAATACTGCCCCAGCAGAACCAGATACCACAGTGCAGCACAATATATCGCCCCAGCAGAACCAGATACCACAGTGCAACACAATATACTGCCCCAGCAGAACCAGATACCACAGTGCAGCACAATATACTGCCCCAGCAGAACCAGATACCACAGTGCAACACAATATACTGCCCCAGCAGAACCAACTACCACAGTGCAGCACAATATACCGCCCCAGCAGAACCAGATACCACAGTGCAGCACAATATACTGCCCCATTAGAACCAGATACCACAGTGCAGCACAATATACCGCCCCAGCAGAACCAGATACCACAGTGCAGCACAATATACTGCCCCAGTAGAACCAGATACCACAGTGCAACACAATATACTGCCCCAGCAGAACCAGATACCACAGTGCAGCACAATATACCGCCCCAGCAGAACCAGATACCACAGTGCAGCACAATATACTGCCCCAGCAGAACCAGATACCACAGTGCAGCACAATATACCGCCCCAGCAGAACCAACTACCACAGTGCAGCACAATATACCGCCCCAGCAGAACCAGATACCACAGTGCAGCACAATATACCGCCCCCGCAGAACCAGATACCACAGTGCAGCACAATATACTGCCCCAGCAGAACCAGATACCACAGTGCAGCACAATATACTGCCCCAGCAGAACCAGATACCACAGTGCTGCACAATATACCGCCCCAGCAGAACCAGATACCACAGTGCAGCACAATATACTGCCCCAGCAGAACCAGATACCACAGTGCAACACAATATACTGCCCCAGCAGAACCAAATACCACAGTGCAACACAATATACTGCCCCAGCAGAACCAAATACCACAGCGCAGCACAATATACCGCCCCAGCAGAACCAGATACCGCAGTGCAGCACAATATACTGCCCCAGCAGAACCAGATACCACAGTGCAGCACAATATACCGCCCCAGCAGAACCAGATACCACAGTGCAGCACAATATACCGCCCCAGCAGAACCAGATACCACAGTGCAGCACAATATACCGCCCCAGCAGAACCAGATACCGCAGTGCAGCACAATATACTGCCCCAGCAGAACCAGATACCACAGTGCAGCACAATATACCGCCCCAGCAGAACCAGATACCACAGTGCAGCACAATATACTGCCCCAGCAGAACCAGATACCACAGTGCAGCACAATATACTGTCCCAGCAGAACCAAATACCACGGTGCAGCACAAAATACTGCCCCAGCAGAACCAGATACCACAGTGCAGCACAATATACCGCCCCAGCAGAACCAGATACCACAGTGCAGCACAATATACTGCCCCAGCAGAACCAGATACCACAGTGCAGCATAATATACTGCCGCAGCAGAACCAGATACCACACTGCAGCACAATATACTGCCCCAGCAGAACCAGATACCGCAGTGCAGCACAATATACTGCCCCAGCAGAACCAGATACCACAGTGCAGCACAATATACTGTCCCAGCAGAACCAAATACCACGGTGCAGCACAAAATACTGCCCCAGCAGAACCAGATACCACAGTGCAGCACAATATACCGCCCCAGCAGAACCAGATACCACAGTGCAGCACAATATACTGACACAGCACAACCAGATACCACAGTGCAGCACAATATACCGCCCCAGCAGAACCAATCACCACAGTACAACACAATATACTGCCCCATCAGAACCAGATACCGCAGTGCAGCACAATATACTGCCCCAGCAGAACCAGATACCACAGTGCAGCACAATATACCGCCCCAGCAGAACCAGATACCACAGTGCAGCACAATATACTGTCCCAGCAGAACCAAATACCACGGTGCAGCACAAAATACTGCCCCAGCAGAACCAGATACCACAGTGCAGCACAATATACTGCCCCAGCAGAACCAGATACCGCAGTGCAGCACAGTATACCGCCCCAGCAGAACCAGATACCACAGTGCAGCACAATATACTGACACAGCAGAACCAGATACCACAGTGCAGCACAATATACCGCCCCAGCAGAACCAAATACCACAGTGCAACACAATATACTGCCCCAGCAGAACCAGATACCACAGTGCAGCACAATATACTGCCCCAGCAGAACCAAATACCACAGTGCAACACAATATACTGCCCCAGCAGAACCAAATACCACAGCGCAGCACAATATGCTGCCCCAGCAGAACCAAATACCACAGTGCAGCACAATATACTGCCCCAGCATAACCAGATACCACAGTGCAGCACAATATACTGCCCCAGTAGAACCAAATACCACAGTGCAGCACAATATACTGCCCCAGCAGAACCAGATACCACAGTGCAGCACAATATACTGCCCCAGCAGAACCAGATACCACAGTGCAGCACAATAAACCGCCCCAGCAGAACCAGATACCACAGTGCAGCACAATATACTGCCCCAGCAGAAACAGATACCACAGTGCAGCACAATATACCGCCCCAGCAGAAACAGATACCACAGTGCAGCACAAAATACTGCCCCAGCAGAACCAAATACCACAGTGCAACACAATATACTGCCCCAGCAGAACCAGATACCACAGTGCAACACAATATACTGCCCCAGCAGAACCAAATACCACAGTGCAACACAATATACTGCCCCAGCAGAACCAAATACCACAGCGCAGCACAATATACCGCCCCAGCAGAACCAGATACCGCAGTGCAGCACAATATACTGCCCCAGCAGAACCAGATACCACAGTGCAGCACAATATACCGCCCCAGCAGAACCAGATACCACAGTGCAGCACAATATACTGCCCCAGCAGAACCAGATACCGCAGTGCAGCACAATATACTGCCCCAGCAGAACCAGATACCACAGTGCAGCACAATATACCGCCCAAGCAGAACCAGATACCACAGTGCAGCACAATATACTGCCCCAGCAGAACCAGATACCACAGTGCAGCACAATATACTGTCCCAGCAGAACCAAATACCACGGTGCAGCACAAAATACTGCCCCAGCAGAACCAGATACCACAGTGCAGCACAATATACCGCCCCAGCAGAACCAGATACCACAGTGCAACACAATATACTGCCCCAGCAGAACCAGATACCACAGTGCAGCACAATATAATGCCCCAGCAGAACCAGATACCACAGTGCAACACAATATACTGCCCCAGCAGAACCAGATACCACAGTGCAGCACAATATACCGCCCCAGCAGAACCAGATACCACAGTGCAGCACAATATACTGCCCCAGTAGAACCAGATACCACAGTGCAGCACAATATACTGCCCCAGCAGAACCAGATACCACAGTGCAGCACAATATACCGCCCCAGCAGAACCAGATACCACAGTGCAGCACAATATACTGCCCCAGCAGAACCAGATACCACAGTGCAACACAATATACTGCCCCAGCAGAACCAAATACCACAGTGCAACACAATATACTGCCCCAGCAGAACCAAATACCACAGCGCAGCACAATATACCGCCCCAGCAGAACCAGATACCGCAGTGCAGCACAATATACCGCCCCAGCAGAACCAGATACCACAGTGAAGCACAATATACCGCCCCAGCAGAACCAGATACCACAGTGCAGCACAATATACTGCCCCAGCAGAACCAGATACCGCAGTGCAGCACAATATACCGCCCCAGCAGAACCAGATACCACAGTGAAGCACAATATACCGCCCCAGCAGAACCAGATACCACAGTGCAGCACAATATACTGCCCCAGCAGAACCATATACCACAGTGAAGCACAATATACCGCCCCAGCAGAACCAGATACCACAGTGCAGCACAATATACTGCCCCAGCAGAACCAGATACCGCAGTGCAGCACAATATACTGCCCCAGCAGAACCAGATACCACAGTGCAGCACAATATACCGCCCCAGCAGAACCAGATACCACAGTGCAGCACAATATACTGCCCCAGGAGAACCAGATACCACAGTGCAGCACAATATACTGTCCTAGCAGAACCAAATACCACGGTGCAGCACAAAATACTGCCCTAGCAGAACCAGATACCACAGTGCAGCACAATATACCGCCCCAGCAGAACCAAATACCACAGTGCAACACAATATACTGCCCCAGCAGAACCAGATACCACAGTGCAGCACAATATACTGCCCCAGCAGAACCAAATACCACAGTGTAGCACAATATACTGCCCCAGCAGAACCAGATACCACAGTGCAGCACAATATACTGCCCCAGCAGAACCAGATACCACAGTGCAGCACAATATACTGCCCCAGCAGAACCAGATACCACAGTGCAGCACAATATACTGCCCCAGCAGAACCAGATACCACAGTGCAGCACAATATACTGTCCCAGCAGAACCAAATACCACAGTGCAGCACAATATACCGCCCCAGCAGAACTAGATACCACAGTGCAGCACAATATACTGCCGCAGCAGAACCAGATACCACACTGCAGCACAATATACTGCCCCAGCAGAACCAGATACCGCAGTGCAGCACAATATACTGCCCCAGCAGAACCAGATACCACAGTGCAGCACAATATACTGCCCCAGCAGAACCAGATACCACAGTGCAGCACAATATACTGTCCCAGCAGAACCAAATACCACAGTGCAGCACAATATACCGCCCCAGCAGAACTAGATACCACAGTGCAGCACAATATACTGACACAGCACAACCAGATACCACAGTGCAACACAATATACCGCCCCAGCAGAACCAATCACCACAGTACAACACAATATACTGCCCCATTAGAACCAGATACCGCAGTGCAGCACAATATACTGCCCCAGCAGAACCAGATACCACAGTGCAGCACAATATACCGCCCCAGCAGAACCAGATACCACAGTGCAGCACAATATACTGTCCCAGCAGAACCAAATACCACGGTGCAGCACAAAATACTGCCCCAGCAGAACCAGATACCACAGTGCAGCACAATATACTGCCCCAGCAGAACCAGATACCGCAGTGCAGCACAATATACCGCCCCAGCAGAACCAGATACCACAGTGCAGCACAATATACTGACACAGCAGAACCAGATACCACAGTGCAGCACAATATACAGCCCCAGCAGAACCAAATACCACAGTGCAACACAATATACTGCCCCAGCAGAACCAAATACCACAGCGCAGCACAATATACTGCCCCAGCAGAAAACAATACCACAGTGCATCAAAAAATACTGTCCCAGCAGAACCAGATACCACAGTGCAGCACAATATACTGCCCCAGCAGAACCAAATACCACAGTGCAACACAATATACTGCCCCAGCAGAACCAAATACCACAGCGCAGCACAATATGCTGCCCCAGCAGAACCAAATACCACAGTGCAGCACAATATACTGCCCCAGCAGAACCAGATACCACAGTGTAGCACAATATACTGCCCCAGCAGAACCAGATACCACAGTGCAGCACAATATACTGCCCCAGCAGAACCAGATACCACAGTGCAGCACAATATACTGCCCCAGCAGAACCAGATACCACGGTGCAGCACAATATACTGCCCCAGCAGAACCAGATACCACAGTGCAGCACAATATACTGCCCCAGCAGAACCAGATACCACAGTGCAGCACAATATACTGCCCCAGCACAACCAGATACCACAGTGCAGCACAATATACTGCCCCAGCAGAACCAGATACCACAGTGCAGCACAATATACTGTCCCAGCACAACCAGATACCACAGTGCAGCACAATATACTGCCCCGGCAGAACCAGATACCACAGTGCAGCACAAAATACTGCCCCAGCAGAACCAGATACCACAGTACAGCACAATATACTGCCCCAGCAGAACCAGATACCACAGTGCAGCACAATATACCGCCCCAGCAGAACCAGATACCACAGTACAGCACATTATACTGCCCCAGCAGAACCAGATACCACAGTGCAGCACAATATACTGCCCCAGCAGAACCAGATACCACAGTGCAGCACAAAATACTGCCCCAGCAGAACCAGATACCACAGTGCAGCACAATATACTGCCCCGGCAGAACCAGATACCACAGTGCAGCACAAAATACTGCCCCAGCAGAACCAGATACCACAGTGCAGCACAATATACTGCCCCAGCAGAACCAGATACCACAGTGCAGCACAATATACTGCCCCAGGAGAACCAGATACCACAGTGCAGCACAAAATACTGCCCCAGCAGAACCAGATACCACAGAGCAGCACAATATACTGCCCCAGGAGAACCAGATACCACAGTGCAGCACAATATACTTCCCCAGCAGAACCAGATCCCACAGTGCAGCACAAAATACTGCACCAGGAGAACCAGATACCACAGTGCACCACAATATACTGCCCCAGCAGAACCAGATACCACAGTGCAGCACAAAATACTGCCCCAGCAGAACCAGATCCCACGGTGCAGCACAATATACTGCCCCAGCAAAACCAGATACCACAGTGCAGCACAATATACTGCCCCAGCAGAACCAGATACCACAGTGCAGCACAATATACTGCCCCAGCAGAACCAGATACCACAGTGCAGCACAATTACCGCCCCTCCAGCTGCAGTATTCTACTGTGTCACTGTTCGGAGGACGGCCACACAGCTGAGTGCGGGAGGCTCCTGTGGCCACTGGCCAAGTACATAAGTGCCTGATGCTCCTACATTAATTAATCCTGAGAGCATCAGTTTGTTATGGACCCTCTCGGCAGCTGTGAGGAGGGATTGAGCGGCCCCCTGAGCATCAACCCACCGGGAAATTTCTCTGTAGGGTCTATGGCTGGTCCACCCCTGCTCCTTTCCTTCCTTCTCAGCCCCCCCCCCCCCCCCATTCCCTTCTTTCTTCCCCCCCCCCCCCCTTTCCCTTCCTTTCCTTTGGTGTTGAGATTGAAGGAAATTTCCCAGAGTGACTGTATATTATTCGGAGGCACCTTGGTGTGTTAAGGGTTAATCCTGTGCCCTGGCCGCCCCATCAGCTGTGTGCCAGGCAGACGTCTTACCTCGGGTGTGCTCCTGGCGCTGCTTCCTGGAGGCTATGGTCCTAGTTTTTAATTAGTTTTCTCCAGCAGTGGAAATTTAGTTATAAAACCTGGAAATAATCCACAACGCACAGATCCATCTAATCTAGAGGGAAATGTAATAGTACCGAGGGCGAGGATGGGCGACCAAAAACCTAGGAGCGTAGGGCGGCAAACTGCAGTGTGGAGGCACTGAGTGTTATATCGTGAGTGAGAACAGGAGCAGCTGAGGACTAGTATACAATGCAGTGTCCTGTGCTGGTAGCCGGTGTATGAGGATCAGTCAGGTGACTAGTATACAATGCAGTGTCCTGTGCTGGTAGCCGGTGTATGAGGATCAGTCAGGTGACTAGTATACAATGCAGTGTCCTCTGCTGGTAGCCGGTGTATGAGGATCAGTCAGGTGACTAGTATACAATGCAGTGTCCTGTGCTGGTAGCCGGTGTATGAGGATCAGTCAGGTGACTAGTATACAATGCAGTGCTCTATGCTGGTAGCCGGTGTATGAGGATCAGTCAGGTGACTAGTATACAATGCAGTGCTCTATGCTGGTAGCCGGTGTATGAGGATCAGTCAGGTGACTAGTATACAATGCAGTGTCCTGTGCTGGTAGCCGGTGTATGAGGATCAGTCAGGTGACTAGTATACAATGCAGTGTCCTGTGCTGGTAGCCGGTGTATGAGGATCAGTCAGGTGACTAGTATACAATGCAGTGCTCTATGCTGGTAGCCGGTGTATGAGGATCAGTCAGGTGACTAGTATACAATGCAGTGCTCTATGCTGGTAGCCGGTGTATGAGGATCAGTCAGGTGACTAGTATACAATGCAGTGTCCTGTGCTGGAAGCCGGTGTATGAGGATCAGTCAGGTGACTAGTATACAATGCAGTGTCCTGTGCTGGTAGCCGGTGTATGAGGATCAGTCAGGTGACTAGTATACAATGCAGTGCTCTATGCTGGTAGCCGGTGTATGAGGATCAGTCAGGTGACTAGTATACAATGCAGTGTCCTGTGCTGGTAGCCAGTGTATGAGGATCAGTCAGATGACTAGTATACAATGCAGTGTCCTGTGCTGGTAGCCTGTGTATGAGGATCAGTCAGGTGACTAGTATACAATGCAGTGTCCTGTGCTGGTAGCCGGTGTATGAGGATCAGTCAGTGACTAGTATACAATGCAGTGTCCTGTGCTGGTAGCCGGTGTATGAGGATCAGTCAGGTGACTAGTATACAATGCAGTGCTCTATGCTGGTAGCCGGTGTATGAGGATCAGTCAGGTGACTAGTATACAATGCAGTGTCCTATGCTGGTAGCCGGTGTATGAGGATCAGTCAGGTGACTAGTATACAATGCAGTGTCCTGTGCTGGTAGGCGGTGTATGAGGATTAGTCAGTTGACTAGTATACAATGCAGTGTTCTATGCTGGTAGCCGGTGTATGAGGATCAGTCAGGTGACTAGTATACAATGCAGTGTCCTGTGCTGGTAGCTGGTGTATGAGGATCAGTCAGGTGACTAGTATACAATGCAGTGCTCTATGCTGGTAGCCGGTGTATGAGGATCAGTCAGTTGACTAGTGTACAATGCAGTGTCCTGTGCTGGTAGCCAGTGTATGAGGATCAGTCAGGTGACTAGTATACAATGCAGTGTCCTATGCTGGTAGCCGGTGTATGAGGATCAGTCAGTTGACTAGTATACAATGCAGTGCTCTATGCTGGTAGCCGGTGTATGAGGATCAGTCAGGTGACTAGTATACAATGCAGTGTCCTGTGCTGGGAGCCGGTGTATGAGGATCAGTCAGTTGACTAGTATACAATGCAGTGCTCTATGCTGGTAGCCGGTGTATGAGAATCAGTCAGGTGACTAGTATACAATGCAGTGCTCTATGCTGGTAGCCAGTGTATAAGGATCAGTCAGGTGACTAGTATACAATGCAGTGTCCTGTGCTGGTAGCCGGTGTATGAGGATCAGTCAGTTGACTAGTATACAATGCAGTGCTCTATGCTGGTAGCCGGTGTATGAGGATCAGTCAGTTGACTAGTATACAATGCAGTGCTCTATGCTGGGAGCCGGTGTATGAGGATCAGTCAGTTGACTAGTATACAATGCAGTGCTCTATGCTGGTAGCCGGTGTATGAGGATCAGTCAGGTGACTAGTATACAATGCAGTGTCCTGTGCTGGTAGCCAGTGTATGAGGATCAGTCAGGTGACTAGTATACAATGCAGTGTCCTGTGCTGGTAGCCGGTGTATGAGGATCAGTCAGGTGACTAGTATACAATGCAGTGTCCTGTGCTGGTAGCCGGTGTATGAGGATCAGTCAGGTGACTAGTATACAATGCAGTGTCCTGTGCTGGTAGCCGGTGTATGAGGATCAGTCAGTTGACTAGTGTACAATGCAGTGTCCTGTGCTGGTAGCCAGTGTATGAGGATCAGTCAGGTGACTAGTATACAATGCAGTGTCCTGTGCTGGTAGCCAGTGTATGAGGATCAGTCAGGTGACTAGTATACAATGCAGTGTCCTGTGCTGGTAGCCAGTGTATGAGGATCAGTCAGGTGACTAGTATACAATGCAGTGCTCTATGCTGGTAGCCGGTGTATGAGGATCAGTCAGGTGACTAGTATACAATGCAGTGTCCTGTGCTGGTACCCGGTGTATGAGGATCAGTCAGTTGACTAGTATACAATGCAGTGTCCTGTGCTGGTAGCCGGTGTATGAGGATCAGTCAGGTGACTAGTATACAATGCAGTGTCCTGTGCTGGTAGCCAGTGTATGAGGATCAGTCAGGTGACTAGTATACAATGCAGTGCTCTATGCTGGTAGCCGGTGTATGAGGATCAGTCAGGTGACTAGTATACAATGCAGTGTCCTGTGCTGGTAGCCAGTGTATGAGGATCAGTCAGGTGACTAGTATACAATGCAGTGCTCTATGCTGGTAGCCGGTGTATGAGGATCAGTCAGGTGACTAGTATACAATGCAGTGTCCTGTGCTGGTAGCCGGTGTATGAGGATCAGTCAGGTGACTAGTATACAATGCAGTGTCCTGTGCTGGTACCCGGTGTATGAGGATCAGTCAGGTGACTAGTATACAATGCAGTGTGCTGTGCTGGTAGCCGGTGTACGAGGATCAGTCAGGTGACTAGTATACAATGCAGTGTCCTGTGCTGGTAGCCGGTGTATGAGGATCAGTCAGGTGACTAGTATACAATGCAGTGGTCTATGCTGGTAGCCGGTGTATGAGGATCAGTCAGTTGACTAGTATACAATGCAGTGTCCTGTGCTGGTAGCCGGTGTATGAGGATCAGTCAGGTGACTAGTATACAATGCAGTGTCCTGTGCTGGTAGCCGGTGTATGAGGATCAGTCAGGTGACTAGTATACAATGCAGTGTCCTGTGCTGGTAGCCGGTGTATGAGGATCAGTCAGGTGACTAGTATACAATGCAGTGTCCTGTGCTGGTACCCGGTGTATGAGGATCAGTCAGGTGACTAGTATACAATGCAGTGTCCTATGCTGGTAGCCGGTGTATGAGGATCAGTCAGGTGACTAGTATACAATGCAGTGTCCTGTGCTGGTACCCGGTGTATGAGGATCAGTCAGGTGACTAGTATACAATGCAGTGCTCTATGCTGGTAGCCGGTGTATAAGGATCAGTCAGTGACTAGTATACAATGCAGTGTCCTGTGCTGGTAGCCGGTGTACGAGGATCAGTCAGGTGACTAGTATACAATGCAGTGTCCTGTGCTGGTAGCCGGTGTATGAGGATCAGTCAGGTGACTAGTATACAATGCAGTGGTCTATGCTGGTAGCCGGTGTATGAGGATCAGTCAGTTGACTAGTATACAATGCAGTGTCCTGTGCTGGTAGCCGGTGTATGAGGATCAGTCAGGTCACTAGTATACAATGCAGTGTCCTGTGCTGGTAGCCGGTGTATGAGGATCAGTCAGGTGACTAGTATACAATGCAGTGCTCTATGCTGGTAGCCGGTGTATGAGGATCAGTCGGGTGACTAGTATACAATGCAGTGTCCTGTGCTGGTAGCCGGTGTATGAGGATCAGTCAGGTGACTAGTATACAATGCAGTGGTCTATGCTGGTAGCCGGTGTATGAGGATCAGTCAGTTGACTAGTATACAATGCAGTGTCCTGTGCTGGTAGCCGGTGTATGAGGATCAGTCAGGTGACTAGTATACAATGCAGTGCTCTATGCTGGTAGCCGGTGTATGAGGATCAGTCAGGTCACTAGTATACAATGCAGTGTCCTGTGCTGGTAGCCGGTGTATGAGGATCAGTCAGGTGACTAGTATACAATGCAGTGCTCTATGCTGGTAGCCGGTGTATGAGGATCAGTCGGGTGACTAGTATACAATGCAGTGTCCTGTGCTGGTAGCCGGTGTATGAGGATCAGTCAGGTGACTAGTATACAATGCAGTGTCCTATGCTGGTAGCCGGTGTATGAGGATCAGTCAGGTGACTAGTATACAATGCAGCGTCCTATGCTGGTAGCCAATGTATGAGGATCAGTCAGGTGACTAGTATACAATGCAGTGTCCTGTGCTGGTAGCCGGTGTATGAGGATCAGTCAGGTGACTAGTATACAATGCAGTGTCCTGTGCTGGTAGCCGGTGTATGAGGATCAGTCAGGTGACTAGTATACAATGCAGTGCTCTATGCTGGTAGCCGGTGTATGAGGATCAGTCAGGTGACTAGTATACAATGCAGTGCTCTATGCTGGTAGCCGGTGTATGAGGATCAGTCAGGTGACTAGTATACAATGCAGTGCTCTATGCTGGTAGCCGGTGTATGAGGATCAGTCAGGTGACTAGTATACAATGCAGTGTCCTGTGCTGGAAGCCGGTGTATGAGGATCAGTCAGGTGACTAGTATACAATGCAGTGTCCTGTGCTGGTAGCCGGTGTATGAGGATCAGTCAGGTGACTAGTATACAATGCAGTGCTCTATGCTGGTAGCCGGTGTATGAGGATCAGTCAGGTGACTAGTATACAATGCAGTGTCCTGTGCTGGTAGCCAGTGTATGAGGATCAGTCAGATGACTAGTATACAATGCAGTGTCCTGTGCTGGTAGCCTGTGTATGAGGATCAGTCAGGTGACTAGTATACAATGCAGTGTCCTGTGCTGGTAGCCGGTGTATGAGGATCAGTCAGTGACTAGTATACAATGCAGTGTCCTGTGCTGGTAGCCGGTGTATGAGGATCAGTCAGGTGACTAGTATACAATGCAGTGCTCTATGCTGGTAGCCGGTGTATGAGGATCAGTCAGGTGACTAGTATACAATGCAGTGTCCTATGCTGGTAGCCGGTGTATGAGGATCAGTCAGGTGACTAGTATACAATGCAGTGTCCTGTGCTGGTAGGCGGTGTATGAGGATTAGTCAGTTGACTAGTATACAATGCAGTGTTCTATGCTGGTAGCCGGTGTATGAGGATCAGTCAGGTGACTAGTATACAATGCAGTGTCCTGTGCTGGTAGCTGGTGTATGAGGATCAGTCAGGTGACTAGTATACAATGCAGTGCTCTATGCTGGTAGCCGGTGTATGAGGATCAGTCAGTTGACTAGTGTACAATGCAGTGTCCTGTGCTGGTAGCCAGTGTATGAGGATCAGTCAGGTGACTAGTATACAATGCAGTGTCCTATGCTGGTAGCCGGTGTATGAGGATCAGTCAGTTGACTAGTATACAATGCAGTGCTCTATGCTGGTAGCCGGTGTATGAGGATCAGTCAGGTGACTAGTATACAATGCAGTGTCCTGTGCTGGGAGCCGGTGTATGAGGATCAGTCAGTTGACTAGTATACAATGCAGTGCTCTATGCTGGTAGCCGGTGTATGAGAATCAGTCAGGTGACTAGTATACAATGCAGTGCTCTATGCTGGTAGCCAGTGTATAAGGATCAGTCAGGTGACTAGTATACAATGCAGTGTCCTGTGCTGGTAGCCGGTGTATGAGGATCAGTCAGTTGACTAGTGTACAATGCAGTGTCCTGTGCTGGTAGCCAGTGTATGAGGATCAGTCAGGTGACTAGTATACAATGCAGTGTCCTGTGCTGGTAGCCAGTGTATGAGGATCAGTCAGGTGACTAGTATACAATGCAGTGTCCTGTGCTGGTAGCCAGTGTATGAGGATCAGTCAGGTGACTAGTATACAATGCAGTGCTCTATGCTGGTAGCCGGTGTATGAGGATCAGTCAGGTGACTAGTATACAATGCAGTGTCCTGTGCTGGTACCCGGTGTATGAGGATCAGTCAGTTGACTAGTATACAATGCAGTGTCCTGTGCTGGTAGCCGGTGTATGAGGATCAGTCAGGTGACTAGTATACAATGCAGTGTCCTGTGCTGGTAGCCAGTGTATGAGGATCAGTCAGGTGACTAGTATACAATGCAGTGCTCTATGCTGGTAGCCGGTGTATGAGGATCAGTCAGGTGACTAGTATACAATGCAGTGTCCTGTGCTGGTAGCCAGTGTATGAGGATCAGTCAGGTGACTAGTATACAATGCAGTGCTCTATGCTGGTAGCCGGTGTATGAGGATCAGTCAGGTGACTAGTATACAATGCAGTGTCCTGTGCTGGTAGCCGGTGTATGAGGATCAGTCAGGTGACTAGTATACAATGCAGTGTCCTGTGCTGGTACCCGGTGTATGAGGATCAGTCAGGTGACTAGTATACAATGCAGTGTGCTGTGCTGGTAGCCGGTGTACGAGGATCAGTCAGGTGACTAGTATACAATGCAGTGTCCTGTGCTGGTAGCCGGTGTATGAGGATCAGTCAGGTGACTAGTATACAATGCAGTGGTCTATGCTGGTAGCCGGTGTATGAGGATCAGTCAGTTGACTAGTATACAATGCAGTGTCCTGTGCTGGTAGCCGGTGTATGAGGATCAGTCAGGTGACTAGTATACAATGCAGTGTCCTGTGCTGGTAGCCGGTGTATGAGGATCAGTCAGGTGACTAGTATACAATGCAGTGTCCTGTGCTGGTAGCCGGTGTATGAGGATCAGTCAGGTGACTAGTATACAATGCAGTGTCCTGTGCTGGTACCCGGTGTATGAGGATCAGTCAGGTGACTAGTATACAATGCAGTGTCCTATGCTGGTAGCCGGTGTATGAGGATCAGTCAGGTGACTAGTATACAATGCAGTGTCCTGTGCTGGTACCCGGTGTATGAGTATCAGTCAGGTGACTAGTATACAATGCAGTGCTCTATGCTGGTAGCCGGTGTATAAGGATCAGTCAGTGACTAGTATACAATGCAGTGTCCTGTGCTGGTAGCCGGTGTACGAGGATCAGTCAGGTGACTAGTATACAATGCAGTGTCCTGTGCTGGTAGCCGGTGTATGAGGATCAGTCAGGTGACTAGTATACAATGCAGTGGTCTATGCTGGTAGCCGGTGTATGAGGATCAGTCAGTTGACTAGTATACAATGCAGTGTCCTGTGCTGGTAGCCGGTGTATGAGGATCAGTCAGGTCACTAGTATACAATGCAGTGTCCTGTGCTGGTAGCCGGTGTATGAGGATCAGTCAGGTGACTAGTATACAATGCAGTGCTCTATGCTGGTAGCCGGTGTATGAGGATCAGTCGGGTGACTAGTATACAATGCAGTGTCCTGTGCTGGTAGCCGGTGTATGAGGATCAGTCAGGTGACTAGTATACAATGCAGTGGTCTATGCTGGTAGCCGGTGTATGAGGATCAGTCAGTTGACTAGTATACAATGCAGTGTCCTGTGCTGGTAGCCGGTGTATGAGGATCAGTCAGGTGACTAGTATACAATGCAGTGCTCTATGCTGGTAGCCGGTGTATGAGGATCAGTCAGGTCACTAGTATACAATGCAGTGTCCTGTGCTGGTAGCCGGTGTATGAGGATCAGTCAGGTGACTAGTATACAATGCAGTGCTCTATGCTGGTAGCCGGTGTATGAGGATCAGTCGGGTGACTAGTATACAATGCAGTGTCCTGTGCTGGTAGCCGGTGTATGAGGATCAGTCAGGTGACTAGTATACAATGCAGTGTCCTATGCTGGTAGCCGGTGTATGAGGATCAGTCAGGTGACTAGTATACAATGCAGCGTCCTATGCTGGTAGCCAATGTATGAGGATCAGTCAGGTGACTAGTATACAATGCAGTGTCCTGTGCTGGTAGCCGGTGTATGAGGATCAGTCAGGTGACTAGTATACAATGCAGTGTCCTGTGCTGGTAGCCGGTGTATGAGGATCAGTCAGGTGACTAGTATACAATGCAGTGTCCTGTGCTGGTAGCCGGTGTATGAGGATCAGTCAGGTGACTAGTATACAATGCAGTGCTCTATGCTGGTAGCCGGTGTATGAGGATCAGTCAGTTGACTAGTATACAATGCAGTGTCCTGTGCTGGTAGCCGGTGTATGAGGATCAGTCAGGTGACTAGTATACAATGCAGTGCTCTATGCTGGTAGCCGGTGTATGAGGATCAGTCAGTTGACTAGTATACAATGCAGTGTCCTGTGCTGGTAGCCGGTGTATGAGGATCAGTCAGGTGACTAGTATACAATGCAGTGTCCTGTGCTGGTAGCCGGTGTATGAGGATCAGTCAGGTGACTAGTATACAATGCAGTGCTCTATGCTGGTAGCCGGTGTATGAGGATCAGTCAGTTGACTAGTATACAATGCAGTGTCCTGTGCTGGTAGCCGGTGTATGAGGATCAGTCAGGTGACTAGTATACAATGCAGTGTCCTGTGCTGGTAGCCGGTGTATGAGGATCAGTCGGGTGACTAGTATACAATGCAGTGCTCTATGCTGGTAGCCGGTGTATGAGGATCAGTCAGGTGACTAGTATACAATGCAGTGTCCTGTGCTGATAGCCGGTGTATGAGGATCAGTCAGGTGACTAGTATACAATGCAGTGTCTTGTGCTGGTAGCCGGTGTATGAGGATCAGTCAGGTGACTAGTATACAATGCAGTGTCCTGTGCTGGTAGCCGGTGTATGAGGATTAGTCAGTTGACTAGTATACAATGCAGTGCTCTATGCTGGAATCCGGTGTATGAGGATCAGTCAGGTGACTAGTATACAATGCAGTGTCCTGTGCTGGTAGCCGGTGTATGAGGATCAGTCAGGTGACTAGTATACAATGCAGTGTCCTGTGCTGGTAGCCAGTGTATGAGGATCAGTCAGGTGACTAGTATACAATGCAGTGTCCTGTGCTGGTAGATGGTGTATGAGGATCAGTCAGGTGACTAGTATACAATGCAGTGTCCTGTGCTGGTAGCCGGTGTATGAGGATCAGTCAGGTGACTAGTATACAATGCAGTGCCCTGTGCTGGTTGCCGGTGTATGAGGATCAGTCAGGTGACTAGTATACAATGCAGTGTCCTGTGCTGGTAGATGGTGTATGATGATCAGTCAGGTGACTAGTATACAATGCAGTGTCCTGTGCTGGAAGCCGGTGTATGAGGATCAGTCAGGTGACTAGTATACAATGCAGTGTCCTGTGCTGGTAGCCGGTGTATGAGGAGCAGTCAGTGACTAGTATACAATGCAGTGTCCTGTGCTGGTAGATATTGCATGAGGATCAGTTAGGTGACTAGTATACAATGCAGTGTCCTGTGCTGGTAGATATTGTATGAGGATCAGTTAGGTGACTAGTATACAATGCAGTGTCCTGTGCTGGTAGCCGGTGTATGAGGATCAGTTAGGTGACTAGTATACAATGCAGTGTCCTGTGCTGGTAGCCGGTGTATGAGGATCAGTCAGTGACTAGTATACAATGCAGTGTCCTGTGCTGGTAGATATTGTATGAGGATCAGTTAGGTGACTAGTATACAATGCAGTGTCCTGTGCTGGTAGCCGGTGTATGAGGATCAGTTAGGTGACTAGTATACAATGCAGTGTCCTGTGCTGGTAGCCGGTGTATGAGGATCAGTCACGTGACTAGTTTACAATGCAGTGTCCTGTGCTGGTAGCCATTGTATGAGAATCAGTCAGGTGACTAGTAAACAATGCAGTGCTTTATGCTGGTAGCCGGTGTATGAGGATCAGTCAGGTGACTAGTATACAATGCAGTGTCCTGTGCTGGTAGCCGGTGTATGAGGATTGTAACGGATCTCCTAGCACCCCGACCGGGTACCTCCGTTGAATAGATGCTCCTAGTGCTTTCCCGAGGACTCCAAGCACTCCACCCTGGACCTACGCAGTCTCCTACCCACCCTGGACCTACGACAAGGCTCCAGGCTCCAGTGGGTGAACCTCTCCTAAAACCAGAGAGCAGGAACAGCTCTTAAAAGAGCTAGTAGTTATAGCCAGGGGAGTATAGCAAATCTCCCAGCGTATAGCAATCCCCAGCGTCGATCAGTTACCCAAACATCAGCCTCAACATGATAAAGGGTAAAACAGGAACACTTTATTGAGGGCTACCCGCCCGTATTTATGCAGGTTCCCATCCGGTGGACACGCCCCTAGGGGACCAGAAGGAAGACTGTGACACAGGACAGATACGTAGCAACTCAGGATACACAGACACAACGCATCCCCACAATGCATCATGGTTTCCTCCTCTCTGCTCTGGATACACCCGAGGAGCAATTCAATTATCTCTCAGGACAAAGGGAAATCGCCAATACACATGTGGAGACAACAGGACAGAAATCACCACCCAAACACACAATGTCACAACCCCACAGCAAACACAGACATTTAACATATCCCCAGATAGCTCAAGTCTGAGTGCATATTATTAGGTGAATAGCACTCAGACTACACGAATACCATAAAATTTGCTATCTGGGTACCTTCACATAACATAAAATACAATTCCAAAGACAGATTTAAGCTGTGCGGCCGGTCTGTCTGCTCCTTTAAAGTTAGTATGGGCCATAATCCTGAGGCAAGAGGCTGGTAAACAGGCCCCTCCGAAACCCAGTGGCGAGGTTGGTTTCGCCACACATCTCCCCCTCCCAGGGAAGACTAACCAGATACCTGACTTCATGCCGGTCGGTATCTGAGTTAGTCTGGCAGTCCACCCACAACCCAATACTGGATCTGTTGAATTTTGGGGCCTGGCTCTGTTCTGTATGTCCCCAGCTGTTGAGGGGGCATCTGCTACTCCTTGCTTCCTTGTTGCTCTCTAGCTTGGAGCTGTAGTTACTTGGTGGGCAGAGGCCGACTTCGCTCTGCCCCGATGCCAGCTCTTCCGCTGGGGTAGCCTGTGGGAAGTCCGGCTCTAGAGAAGATAGGGGAGGGCAGAGGCCGACTGCGCTCTTCCCAGATGCCAGCGCTTCCGCTGGGGCAGCCTGTGGAAAGTCAGCCTCTGGAGAAGAGGATAGAGGAGGGCAGGGGACAACTGCGCTCTGCCCCGATGCCAGCTCTTCCGCTGGGGTAGCCTGTGGGATGTCCAGCTCTGGAGAAGAGGATAGGGGAGGGCAGAGGCCGACTGCGCTCTGCCCAGATGCCAGCGCTTCCACTGGGGTAGCCTGTGGAAAGTCAGCCTCTGGAGAAGAGGATAGAGGAGGGCAGAGGCCAACTGCGCTCTGCCCAGATGCCAGCTCTTCCGCTGGGGTAGCCTGTGGGATGTCTGGCTCTGGAGAAGAGGATAGGGGAGGGCAGAGGCTGACTGCGCTCTGCCCAGATGCCAGCTCTTCTGCTGGGGTAGCCTGTGGGGAGTCAGGCTCTCGATAAGAGGATAGAGGAGGGCAGAGGCCACTGCATTCTGCCCAGATGCCAGCTCTTCCGCTGGGGTAGCCTGTGGGATGTCCGGCTCTGGAGAAGAGGATAGGGGAGGGAAGAGGCCGACTGCGCTCTGCCCATATGCCAGCTCTTCTGCTGGGGTAGCCGGTGTGGACTCAGCCTCTGGAGAAGAGGATAGAGGAGGGCAGAGGCCGACTGCACTCTGCCCAGATGCCAGCTCTTCCGCTGGGATGTGGTCATGGAATCCTATCCCCAGGACCTTGTTGCAGATTGGCTGTGGAGAGGAGGGATCGCTTACCTCCTCCTCCTGGCATTCCTGCGGGGTTGGTGGGGGATCTGTACCAGCCGTCCAGTATCCGGGTAGGCCTGGTGCAGAGACTGCGGTCCCATCTGCACCATTGGAGTTAGGGGTGCTGTCCCCCTGTGGTTGGGGAGAGAGACCGGTTGTCTCCTCTCCCTTCAAAGTACACTGCCGCTGGGGCATGGAGACGATGCTCTCCTCTCCCTGCAAAACATACTGCCGATGGGGAGCAGGACCAACTGTCCCTACTCCCTGAAACTACGGCTGCCGTTGGGGATCTGGGCCGACTGCCCAGCATCCCTGTAGGGCCGGTGGAGAGATCTCGGTCCCCACTCCACCTGCCATATGGGTTTCCCCCCAGGACCAGTCTATGAGGTCCCCTACCTCTGTAGCTGGTACTGAAGCAGGGGATACTTCAGTCGGGTCTTCCCAGAACACCTCCACAATATCCTTCCAGCTGAAGGGCTCTGGACCTGGGTCTGACACTCTGCTCTCTCGCTGAGCCCTCTCAATGGAGTGGAAGAGATCTCGGTAGTCCTGCTCCAGTTCCCACTCCAGGGTTGCTAGGTGAGCCAGGTCTTTCTCTACCTCATGGGGGTCATCCCAATCCAGCCTAGCCTCCCTCTCGTGAAAGATGTTCTGAAGTCTGGACTGTGCAGGGCTCCCGAAATCAGGCTCTGCAAAGGACTCCCATAACAAGCCAGGACCATAAAACTCCTCTCCCTCTGGCTTGTCATGCTCAGCTGCCCAGGGGGAATGTTGAATGACATGCCACCTTAGGGCCTGGTAAGCGTCCTCTAGCCAAAGCTCCTTACATACCAGGCTCTGGAGCTCTGTTACCCAGTCATCCAGGGGCTGCTCTCCCAAGAGACCCATCCGCATCGCCACACGCTTCTGTAGTTGCTGCTCATAACTGGGGAGACTCTCACCTCGCCGCCGCTGGGCATTTTGCAGGGCATCATACCAGACTTCCTTTCTGTCTGCATCCCTGTAGTCTGCGGCTGCCTCCTCCTCCTCGTCATAAAATGCTGTCCGAAGACTAGTTAATTCCATCCTGCTGTATCCAGGGGCGCTGTACGGATACTAGCGTTGCCCTCAATATACTCCACGAACTGTGTCTCCGAGCTGCTTCTTCTCCCACTAGGACGCCATCCTACTGCTTGCCACCAAATGTAACGGATCTCCTGGCACCCCGACCGGGTACCTCCGTTGATAGGTGCTCCTAGTGCTTTCCGAGGACTCCAAGCACTCCACTTGACACCATAAGCGCTGCAGACCCCACGAACCGCCGAAGCTTGGTTGAGGTCTCACCGTCTCCTACCCACCCTGGACCTACGACAAGGCTCCAGGCTCCAGTGGGTGAACCTCTCCTAAAACCAGAGAGCAGGAACATCTCTTAAAAGAGCTAGTAGTAAAGCCAGGGAAGTATAGCAAATCTCCCAGCGTATAGCAATCCCCCAGTGTTGATCAGTTACCCAAACACCAGCCTCAACATGATTAAGGATAAAACAGGCACACTTTATTGAGGGCTACCCGCCCGTATTTATGCAGGTCCCCATCTGGTGGACACGCCCCTAGGGGACCAGAAGGAAGACTGTGACACAGGACAGATACGTAGCGACTCAGGATACACAGACACAACACATCCCCACAATGCATCATGGTTTCCTCCTCTCTGCCCTGGAGACACCAGAGGAGCAATTCAATTATCTCTCAGGACAAAGGAAAATCGCCAATACACATGTGGGGACAACAGGACAGAAATCACCACCCAAACACACAATGTCACACCCCCACAGCAAACACAGACATTTAACATATCCCCAGATAGTTCAAGTCTGAGTGCATATTATTAGGTGAATAGCACTCAGACAACATGAATACAATAAAATTAGCTATCTGGGTACCCTCACATAACATACACTACAATTCCAAAGACAGATTTAAGCTGTGCGGCCGGTCTGTCTTCTCCTTTAAAGTTAGTATGGGCCATAATCCTGAGGCAAGAGGCTAGTAGCCAGGCCCCTCCGAAACCCAGTGGCGAGGTTGGTTTCGCCACAAGGATCAGTCAGGTGACTAGTAAACAATGCAGTGTCATGTGCTGGTAGCCATTGTATGAGGATCAGTCAGGTGACTAGTATACAATGCAGTGTCCTGTGCTGGTAGCCAGAGTATGAGGATCAGTCAGTTGACTAGTATACAACGCAGTGCTCTATACTGTAAGCCAGTGCATGAGGATCAGTCAGTTGACTAGTATACAATGCAGTGTCCTGTGCTGGTAGCCGGTGTATGAGGATCAGTTAAGTGACTAGTATACAATGCAGTGTCCTGTGCTGGTAGCCATTGTATGAGAATCAGTCAGGTGACTAGTATACAATGCAGTGCTCTATGCTGGTAGCCGGTGTATGAGGATTAGTCAGTTGACTAGTATACAATGCAGTGTCCTGTGCTGGTAGCCAGTGTATGAGGATCAGTCAGGTGACTAGTATACAATGCAGTGTCCTGTGCTGGTAGCCATTGTATGAGGATCAGTCAGGTGACTAGTATACAATGCAGTGTCCTGTGCTGGTAGCCGGTGTATGAGGATTAGTCAGGTGACTAGTATACAATGCAGTGTCCTGTGCTGGTAGCTGGTGTATGAGGATCAGTCAGGTGACTAGTATACAATGCAGTGTCCTGTGCTGGTAGCCGGTGTATGAGGATCAGTCAGGTGACTAGTATACAATGCAGCGTCCTGTGCTGGTAGCCAGTGTATGAGGATCAGTCAGGTGACTAGTATACAATGCAGCGTCCTGTGCTGGTAGCCGGTGTATGAGAATCAGTCAGGTGACTAGCATACAATGCAGTGTCCTGTGCTGGTAGCCGGTGTATGAGGATCAGTCAGGTGACTAGTATACAATGCAGTGTCCTGTGCTGGTAGCCTGTGTTTGAGGATCAGTCAGTTGACTAGTATACAATGCAGTGTCTTGTGCTGGTAGCCGGTGTATGAGGATCAGTCAGGTGACTAGCATACAATGCAGTGCTCTATGCTGGAAGCCGGTGTATGAGGATCAGTCAGTTGACTAGTATACAATGCAGTGTCCTGTGCTGGTAGCCAGTGTATGAGGATCATTCAGGTGACTAGCATACAATGCAGTGCTCTATGCTGGTAGCCGGTGTATGAGGATCAGTCAGGTGACTAGTATACAATGCAGTGCTCTATGCTGGTAGCCGGTGTATGAGGATCAGTCAGTTGACTAGTATACAATGCAGTGTCCTGTGCTGGTAGCCGGTGTATGAGGATCAGTCAGGTGACTAGTATACAATGCAGTGCTCTGTGCTGGTAGCCGGTGTATGAGGATCAGTGAGGTGACTAGTATACAATGCAGTGTCCTGTGCTGGTAGCCGGTGTATGAGGATCAGTCAGGTGACTAGTATACAATGCAGTGTCCTGTGCTGGTAGCTGGTGTATGAGGATCAGTCAGGTGACTAGTATACAATGCAGTGTCCTGTGCTGGTAGCCGGTGTATGAGGATCAGTCACGTGACTAGTATACAATGCAGTGCTCTATGCTGGTAGCCGGTGTATGAGGATCAGTCAGGTGACTAGTATACAATGCAGTGTCCTGTGCTGGTAGCCGGTGTATGAGGATCAGTCAGGTGACTAGTATACAATGCAGTGTCCTGTGCTGGTAGCCGGTGTATGAGGATCAGTCAGGTGACTAGTATACAATGCAGTGTCCTGTGCTGGTAGCTGGTGTATGAGGATCAGTCACGTGACTAGTATACAATGCAGTGTCCTGTGCTGGTAGCCGTTGTATGAGGATCAGTCAGGTGACTAGTATACAATGCAGTGTCCTGTGCTGGTAGCCGGTGTATGAGGATCAGTCAGGTGACTAGTATACAATGCAGTGCTCTATGCTGGTAGCCGGTGTATGAGGATTAGTCAGTGACTAGTATACAATGCAGTGCTCTATGCTGGTAGCCGGTGTATGAGGATCAGTCACGTGACTAGTATACAATGCAGTGCTCTATGCTGGTAGCCGGTGTATGAGGATCAGTCAGGTGACTAGTATACAATGCAGTGTCCTGTGCTGGTAGCCGGTGTATGAGGATCAGTCAGGTGACTAGTATACAATGCAGTGTCCTGTGCTGGTAGCCGGTGTATGAGGATCAGTCAGGTGACTAGTATACAATGCAGTGTCCTGTGCTGGTAGCTGGTGTATGAGGATCAGTCACGTGACTAGTATACAATGCAGTGTCCTGTGCTGGTAGCCGTTGTATGAGGATCAGTCAGGTGACTAGTATACAATGCAGTGTCCTGTGCTGGTAGCCGGTGTATGAGGATCAGTCAGGTGACTAGTATACAATGCAGTGCTCTATGCTGGTAGCCGGTGTATGAGGATCAGTCAGGTGACTAGTATACAATGCAGTGCTCTATGCTGGTAGCCGGTGTATGAGGATCAGTCAGGTGACTAGTATACAATGCAGTGTCCTGTGCTGGTAGCCGGTGTATGAGGATCAGTCAGTGACTAGTATACAATGCAGTGTCCTGTGCTGGTAGCCGGTGTATGAGGATCAGTCAGGTGACTAGTATACAATGCAGTGTCCTGTGCTGGTAGCCGGTGTATGAGGATCAGTCAGGTGACTAGTATACAATGCAGTGTCCTGTGCTGGTAGCCGGTGTATGAGGATCAGTCAGGTGACTAGTATACAATGCAGTGTCCTGTGCTGGTAGCCGGTGTATGAGGATTAGTCAGGTGACTAGTATACAATGCAGTGCTCTATGCTGGTAGCCGGTGTATGAGGATCAGTCAGGTGACTAGTATACAATGCAGTGCTCTATGCTGGTAGCCGGTGTATGAGGATCAGTCAGGTGACTAGTATACAATGCAGTGTCCTGTGCTGGTAGCCGGTGTATGAGGATCAGTCAGGTGACTAGTATACAATGCAGTGTCCTGTGCTGGTAGCCAGTGTATGAGGATCAGTCAGGTGACTAGTATACAATGCAGTGTCCTGTGCTGGTAGCCAGTGTATGAGGATCAGTCAGGTGACTAGTATACAATGCAGTGCTCTATGCTGGAAGCCAGTGTATGAGAATCAGTCAGGTGACTAGTATACAATGCAGTGTCCTGTGCTGGTAGCCGGTGTATGAGGATCAGTCAGGTGACTAGTATACAATGCAGTGTCCTGTGCTGGTAGCCGGTCTATGAGGATCAGTCAGGTGACTAGTATACAATGCAGTGTCCTGTGCTGGTAGCCGGTCTATGAGGATCAGTCAGGTGACTAGTATACAATGCAGTGTCCTGTGCTGGTAGCCGGTGTATGAGGATCAGTCAGGTGACTAGTATACAATGCAGTGTCCTGTGCTGGTAGCCGGTGTATGAGGATCAGTCAGGTGACTAGTATACAATGCAGTGTCCTATGCTGGTAGCCGGTGTATGAGGATCAGTCAGGTGACTAGTATACAATGCAGTGCTCTGTGCTGGTAGCCGGTGTATGAGGATCAGTGAGGTGACTAGTATACAATGCAGTGTCCTATGCTGGTAGCCGGTGTATGAGGATCAGTCAGGTGACTAGTATACAATGCAGTGCTCTGTGCTGGTAGCCGGTGTATGAGGATCAGTCAGGTGACTAGTATACAATGCAGTGTCCTATGCTGGTAGCCGGTGTATGAGGATCAGTCAGGTGACTAGTATACAATGCAGTGCTCTGTGCTGGTAGCCGGTGTATGAGGATCAGTCAGGTGACTAGTATACAATGCAGTGTCCTGTGCTGGTAGCCGGTGTATGAGGATCAGTCAGTTGACTAGTATACAATGCAGTGTCCTGTGCTGGTAGCCGGTGTATGAGGATCAGTCAGGTGACTAGTATACAATGCAGTGCTCTGTGCTGGTAGCCGGTGTATGAGGATCAGTGAGGTGACTAGTATACAATGCAGTGTCCTGTGCTGGTAGCCGGTGTATGAGGATCAGTCAGGTGACTAGTATACAATGCAGTGTCCTGTGCTGGTAGCCGGTGTATGAGGATCAGTCAGGTGACTAGTATACAATGCAGTGTCCTGTGCTGGTAGCCGGTGTATGAGGATCAGTCACGTGACTAGTATACAATGCAGTGCTCTATGCTGGTAGCCGGTGTATGAGGATCAGTCAGGTGACTAGTATACAATGCAGTGTCCTGTGCTGGTAGCCGGTGTATGAGGATCAGTCAGGTGACTAGTATACAATGCAGTGTCCTGTGCTGGTAGCCGGTGTATGAGGATCAGTCAGGTGACTAGTATACAATGCAGTGTCCTGTGCTGGTAGCTGGTGTATGAGGATCAGTCACGTGACTAGTATACAATGCAGTGTCCTGTGCTGGTAGCCGTTGTATGAGGATCAGTCAGGTGACTAGTATACAATGCAGTGTCCTGTGCTGGTAGCCGGTGTATGAGGATCAGTCAGGTGACTAGTATACAATGCAGTGCTCTATGCTGGTAGCCGGTGTATGAGGATTAGTCAGTGACTAGTATACAATGCAGTGCTCTATGCTGGTAGCCGGTGTATGAGGATCAGTCAGGTGACTAGTATACAATGCAGTGTCCTGTGCTGGTAGCCGGTGTATGAGGATCAGTCAGTGACTAGTATACAATGCAGTGCTCTATGCTGGTAGCCGGTGTATGAGGATCAGTCAGGTGACTAGTATACAATGCAGTGTCCTGTGCTGGTAGCCGGTGTATGAGGATCAGTCAGGTGACTAGTATACAATGCAGTGTCCTGTGCTGGTAGCCAGTGTATGAGGATCAGTCAGGTGACTAGTATACAATGCAGTGTCCTGTGCTGGTAGCCAGTGTATGAGGATCAGTCAGGTGACTAGTATACAATGCAGTGCTCTATGCTGGAAGCCAGTGTATGAGAATCAGTCAGGTGACTAGTATACAATGCAGTGTCCTGTGCTGGTAGCCGGTGTATGAGGATCAGTCAGGTGACTAGTATACAATGCAGTGTCCTGTGCTGGTAGCCGGTCTATGAGGATCAGTCAGGTGACTAGTATACAATGCAGTGTCCTGTGCTGGTAGCCGGTCTATGAGGATCAGTCAGGTGACTAGTATACAATGCAGTGTCCTGTGCTGGTAGCCGGTGTATGAGGATCAGTCAGGTGACTAGTATACAATGCAGTGTCCTGTGCTGGTAGCCGGTGTATGAGGATCAGTCAGGTGACTAGTATACAATGCAGTGTCCTATGCTGGTAGCCGGTGTATGAGGATCAGTCAGGTGACTAGTATACAATGCAGTGCTCTGTGCTGGTAGCCGGTGTATGAGGATCAGTGAGGTGACTAGTATACAATGCAGTGTCCTATGCTGGTAGCCGGTGTATGAGGATCAGTCAGGTGACTAGTATACAATGCAGTGCTCTGTGCTGGTAGCCGGTGTATGAGGATCAGTCAGGTGACTAGTATACAATGCAGTGTCCTGTGCTGGTAGCCGGTGTATGAGGATCAGTCAGGTGACTAGTATACAATGCAGTGCTCTGTGCTGGTAGCCGGTGTATGAGGATCAGTCAGGTGACTAGTATACAATGCAGTGTCCTGTGCTGGTAGCCGGTGTATGAGGATCAGTCAGTTGACTAGTATACAATGCAGTGTCCTGTGCTGGTAGCCGGTGTATGAGGATCAGTCAGGTGACTAGTATACAATGCAGTGCTCTGTGCTGGTAGCCGGTGTATGAGGATCAGTGAGGTGACTAGTATACAATGCAGTGTCCTGTGCTGGTAGCCGGTGTATGAGGATCAGTCAGGTGACTAGTATACAATGCAGTGTCCTGTGCTGGTAGCCGGTGTATGAGGATCAGTCAGGTGACTAGTATACAATGCAGTGTCCTGTGCTGGTAGCCGGTGTATGAGGATCAGTCACGTGACTAGTATACAATGCAGTGCTCTATGCTGGTAGCCGGTGTATGAGGATCAGTCAGGTGACTAGTATACAATGCAGTGTCCTGTGCTGGTAGCCGGTGTATGAGGATCAGTCAGGTGACTAGTATACAATGCAGTGTCCTGTGCTGGTAGCCGGTGTATGAGGATCAGTCAGGTGACTAGTATACAATGCAGTGTCCTGTGCTGGTAGCTGGTGAATGAGGATCAGTCACGTGACTAGTATACAATGCAGTGTCCTGTGCTGGTAGCCGTTGTATGAGGATCAGTCAGGTGACTAGTATACAATGCAGTGTCCTGTGCTGGTAGCCGGTGTATGAGGATCAGTCAGGTGACTAGTATACAATGCAGTGCTCTATGCTGGTAGCCGGTGTATGAGGATTAGTCAGTGACTAGTATACAATGCAGTGTCCTGTGCTGGTAGCCGGTGTATGAGGATCAGTCAGGTGACTAGTATACAATGCAGTGTCCTGTGCTGGTAGCCGGTCTATGAGGATCAGTCAGGTGACTAGTATACAATGCAGTGTCCTGTGCTGGTAGCCGGTCTATGAGGATCAGTCAGGTGACTAGTATACAATGCAGTGTCCTGTGCTGGTAGCCGGTGTATGAGGATCAGTCAGGTGACTAGTATACAATGCAGTGTCCTGTGCTGGTAGCCGGTGTATGAGGATCAGTCAGGTGACTAGTATACAATGCAGTGTCCTATGCTGGTAGCCGGTGTATGAGGATCAGTCAGGTGACTAGTATACAATGCAGTGCTCTGTGCTGGTAGCCGGTGTATGAGGATCAGTGAGGTGACTAGTATACAATGCAGTGTCCTATGCTGGTAGCCGGTGTATGAGGATCAGTCAGGTGACTAGTATACAATGCAGTGCTCTGTGGTGGTAGCCGGTGTATGAGGATCAGTCAGGTGACTAGTATACAATGCAGTGTCCTATGCTGGTAGCCGGTGTATGAGGATCAGTCAGGTGACTAGTATACAATGCAGTGCTCTGTGCTGGTAGCCGGTGTATGAGGATCAGTCAGGTGACTAGTATACAATGCAGTGTCCTGTGCTGGTAGCCGGTGTATGAGGATCAGTCAGTTGACTAGTATACAATGCAGTGTCCTGTGCTGGTAGCCGGTGTATGAGGATCAGTCAGGTGACTAGTATACAATGCAGTGCTCTGTGCTGGTAGCCGGTGTATGAGGATCAGTGAGGTGACTAGTATACAATGCAGTGTCCTGTGCTGGTAGCCGGTGTATGAGGATCAGTCAGGTGACTAGTATACAATGCAGTGTCCTGTGCTGGTAGCCGGTGTATGAGGATCAGTCAGGTGACTAGTATACAATGCAGTGTCCTGTGCTGGTAGCCGGTGTATGAGGATCAGTCACGTGACTAGTATACAATGCAGTGCTCTATGCTGGTAGCCGGTGTATGAGGATCAGTCAGGTGACTAGTATACAATGCAGTGTCCTGTGCTGGTAGCCGGTGTATGAGGATCAGTCAGGTGACTAGTATACAATGCAGTGTCCTGTGCTGGTAGCCGGTGTATGAGGATCAGTCAGGTGACTAGTATACAATGCAGTGTCCTGTGCTGGTAGCTGGTGTATGAGGATCAGTCACGTGACTAGTATACAATGCAGTGTCCTGTGCTGGTAGCCGTTGTATGAGGATCAGTCAGGTGACTAGTATACAATGCAGTGTCCTGTGCTGGTAGCCGGTGTATGAGGATCAGTCAGGTGACTAGTATACAATGCAGTGCTCTATGCTGGTAGCCGGTGTATGAGGATTAGTCAGTGACTAGTATACAATGCAGTGCTCTATGCTGGTAGCCGGTGTATGAGGATCAGTCAGGTGACTAGTATACAATGCAGTGTCCTGTGCTGGTAGCCGGTGTATGAGGATCAGTCAGTGACTAGTATACAATGCAGTGTCCTGTGCTGGTAGCCGGTGTATGAGGATCAGTCAGGTGACTAGTATACAATGCAGTGTCCTGTGCTGGTAGCCGGTGTATGAGGATCAGTCAGGTGACTAGTATACAATGCAGTGTCCTGTGCTGGTAGCCGGTGTATGAGGATCAGTCAGGTGACTAGTATACAATGCAGTGTCCTGTGCTGGTAGCCGGTGTATGAGGATTAGTCAGGTGACTAGTATACAATGCAGTGCTCTATGCTGGTAGCCGGTGTATGAGGATCAGTCAGGTGACTAGTATACAATGCAGTGCTCTATGCTGGTAGCCGGTGTATGAGGATCAGTCAGGTGACTAGTATACAATGCAGTGTCCTGTGCTGGTAGCCGGTGTATGAGGATCAGTCAGGTGACTAGTATACAATGCAGTGTCCTGTGCTGGTAGCCAGTGTATGAGGATCAGTCAGGTGACTAGTATACAATGCAGTGTCCTGTGCTGGTAGCCAGTGTATGAGGATCAGTCAGGTGACTAGTATACAATGCAGTGCTCTATGCTGGAAGCCAGTGTATGAGAATCAGTCAGGTGACTAGTATACAATGCAGTGTCCTGTGCTGGTAGCCGGTGTATGAGGATCAGTCAGGTGACTAGTATACAATGCAGTGTCCTGTGCTGGTAGCCGGTCTATGAGGATCAGTCAGGTGACTAGTATACAATGCAGTGTCCTGTGCTGGTAGCCGGTCTATGAGGATCAGTCAGGTGACTAGTATACAATGCAGTGTCCTGTGCTGGTAGCCGGTGTATGAGGATCAGTCAGGTGACTAGTATACAATGCAGTGTCCTGTGCTGGTAGCCGGTGTATGAGGATCAGTCAGGTGACTAGTATACAATGCAGTGTCCTTTGCTGATAGATGGTGTATGAGGATCAGTCAGGTGACTAGTATACAATGCAGTGTCCTGTGCTGGTAGCCATTGTATGAGGAATAGTCAGGTGACTAGTATACAATGCAGTGTCCTGTGCTGGTAGCCGGTGTATGAGGATCAGTCAGGTGACTAGTATACAATGCGGTGCTCTATGCTGGTAGCCAGTGTATGAGGATCAGTCAGGTGACTAGTATACAATGCAGTGTCCTGTGCTGGTAGCCGGTGTATGAGGATCAGTCAGGTGACTAGTATACAATGCGGTGCTCTATGCTGGTAGCCGATGTATGAGGATCAGTCAGGTGACTAGTATACAATGCAGTGTCCTGTGCTGGTAGCCGGTGTATGAGGATCAGTCAGGTGACTAGTATACAATGCAGTGTCCTGTGCTGGTAGCCGATGTATGAGGATCAGTCAGGTGACTAGTATACAATGCAGTGTCCTTTGCTGATAGATGGTGTATGAGGATCAGTCAGGTGACTAGTATACAATGCGGTGCTCCATGCTGGTAGCCGATGTATGAGGATCAGTCAGGTGACTAGTATACAATGCAGTGTCCTGTGCTGGTAGCCGGTGTATGAGGATCAGTCAGGTGACTAGTATACAATGCAGTGTCCTGTGCTGGTAGCCGATGTATGAGGATCAGTCAGGTGACTAGTATACAATGCAGTGTCCTTTGTTGATAGATGGTGCATGAGGATCAGTCAGGTGACTAGTATACAATGCAGTGTCCTGTGCTGGTAGCCGATGTATGAGGATCAGTCAGGTGACTAGTATACAATGCAGTGTCCTTTGTTGATAGATGGTGTATGAGGATCAGTCAGGTGACTAGTATACAATGCAGTGTCCTGTGCTGGAAGCCGGTGTATGAGGATCAGTCAGGTGACTAGTATACAATGCGGTGTCCTATGCTGGTAGCCGGTGTATGAGGATCAGTCAGGTGACTAGTATACAATGCAGTGTCCTGTGCTGGTAGCCGATGTATGAGGATCAGTCAGGTGACTAGTATACAATGCAGTGTCCTTTGCTGATAGATGGTGTATGAGGATCAGTCAGGTGACTAGTATACAATGCAGTGTCCTTTGTTGATAGATGGTGTATGAGGATCAGTCAGGTGACTAGTATACAATGCAGTGTCCTGTGCTGGAAGCCGGTGTATGAGGATCAGTCAGGTGACTAGTATACAATGCAGTGCTCTATGCTGGTAGCCGATGTATGAGGATCAGTCAGGTGACTAGTATACAATGCAGTGTCCTGTGCTGGAAGCCGGTGTATGAGGATCAGTCAGGTGACTAGTATACAATGCAGTGTCCTGTGCTGGTAGCCGGTGTATGAGGATCAGTCAGGTGACTAGTATACAATGCAGTGTCCTGTGCTGGAAGCCGGTGTATGAGGATCAGTCAGGTGACTAGTATACAATGCAGTGTCCTGTGCTGGTAGCCGGTGTATGAGGATCAGTCAGGTGACTAGTATACAATGCAGTGTCCTGTGCTGGTAGCCGGTGTATGAGGATCAGTCAGGTGACTAGTATACAATGCAGTGTCCTGTGCTGGTAGCTGGTGTATGAGGATCAGTCACGTGACTAGTATACAATGCAGTGTCCTGTGCTGGTAGCCGGTGTATGAGGATCAGTCAGGTGACTAGTATACAATGCAGTGTCCTGTGCTGGTAGCCGGTGTATGAGGATCAGTCAGGTGACTAGTATACAATGCGGTGCTCTATGCTGGTAGCCAGTGTATGAGGATCAGTCAGGTGACTAGTATACAATGCAGTGTCCTGTGCTGGTAGCCGGTGTATGAGGATCAGTCAGGTGACTAGTATACAATGCAGTGCTCTATGCTGGTAGCCGATGTATGAGGATCAGTCAGGTGACTAGTATACAATGCAGTGTCCTATGCTGGTAGCCGGTGTATGAGGATCAGTCAGGTGACTAGTATACAATGCAGTGTCCTGTGCTGGTAGCCGGTGTATGAGGATCAGTCAGGTGACTAGTATACAATGCAGTGTCCCGTGCTGGTAGCCGGTGTATGAGGATCAGTCAGGTGACTAGTATACAATGCAGTGTCCTTTGCTGATAGATGGTGTATGAGGATCAGTCAGGTGACTAGTATACAATGCAGTGTCCTTTGTTGATAGATGGTGCATGAGGATCAGTCAGGTGACTAGTATACAATGCAGTGTCCTGTGCTGGTAGCCGATGTATGAGGATCAGTCAGGTGACTAGTATACAATGCAGTGTCCTTTGTTGATAGATGGTGTATGAGGATCAGTCAGGTGACTAGTATACAATGCAGTGTCCTGTGCTGGAAGCCGGTGTATGAGGATCAGTCAGGTGACTAGTATACAATGCAGTGCTCTATGCTGGTAGCCGATGTATGAGGATCAGTCAGGTGACTAGTATACAATGCAGTGTCCTGTGCTGGAAGCCGGTGTATGAGGATCAGTCAGGTGACTAGTATACAATGCAGTGTCCTGTGCTGGTAGCCGGTGTATGAGGATCAGTCAGGTGACTAGTATACAATGCAGTGTCCTGTGCTGGTAGCCGGTGTATGAGGATCAGTCAGGTGACTAGTATACAATGCAGTGTCCTGTGCTGGTAGCTGGTGTATGAGGATCAGTCACGTGACTAGTATACAATGCAGTGTCCTGTGCTGGTAGCCGGTGTATGAGGATCAGTCAGGTGACTAGTATACAATGCAGTGTCCTGTGCTGGTAGCCGGTGTATGAGGATCAGTCAGGTGACTAGTATACAATGCAGTGTCCTGTGCTGGTAGCCGGTGTATGAGGATCAGTCAGGTGACTAGTATACAATGCAGTGCTCTATGCTGGTAGCCGGTGTATGAGGATAAGTCAGTGACTAGTATACAATGCAGTGCTCTATGCTGGTAGCCGGTGTATGAGGATCAGTCAGGTGACTAGTATACAATGCAGTGTCCTGTGCTGGTAGCCGGTGTATGAGGATCAGTCAGGTGACTAGTATACAATGCAGTGTCCTGTGCTGGTAGCCAGTGTATGAGGATCAGTCAGGTGACTAGTATACAATGCAGTGTCCTGTGCTGGTAGCCGGTGTATGAGGATCAGTCAGTGACTAGTATACAATGCAGTGTCCTGTGCTGGTAGCCAGTGTATGAGAATCAGTCAGGTGACTAGTATACAATGCAGTGTCCTGTGCTGGTAGCCGGTGTATGAGGATCAGTCAGGTGACTAGTATACAATGCAGTGTCCTGTGCTGGTAGCCGGTGTATGAGGATCAGTCAGTGACTAGTATACAATGCAGTGTCCTGTGCTGGTAGCCGGTGTATGAGGATCAGTCAGGTGACTAGTATACAATGCAGTGTCCTGTGCTGGTAGCCGGTGTATGAGGATCAGTCAGGTGACTAGTATACAATGCAGTGTCCTGTGCTGGTAGCCGGTGTATGAGAATCTGTCAGTTGACTAGTATACAATGCAGTGCTCTATGCTGGTAGCCGGTGTATGAGGATCAGTCAGGTGACTAGTATACAATGCAGTGTCCTGTGCTGGTAGCCGGTGTATGAGGATTAGTCAGGTGACTAGTATACAATGCAGTGCTCTTTGCTGGTAGCCGGTGTATGAGGATCAGTCAGGTGACTAGTATACAATGCAGTGCTCTATGCTGGTAGCCGGTGTATGAGGATCAGTCAGGTGACTAGTATACAATGCAGTGTCCTGTGCTGGTAGCCGGTGTATGAGGATCAGTCAGGTGACTAGTATACAATGCAGTGTCCTGTGCTGGTAGCCGGTGTATGAGGATCAGTCACGTGACTAGTATACAATGCAGTGTCCTATGCTGGTAGCCGGTGTATGAGGATCAGTCAGGTGACTAGTATACAATGCAGTGCTCTATGCTGGTAGCCGGTGTATGAGGATCAGTCAGGTGACTAGTATACAATGCAGTGTCCTGTGCTGGTAGCCGGTGTATGAGGATCAGTCAGGTGACTAGTATACAATGCAGTGTCCTGTGCTGGTAGCCGGTGTATGAGGATCAGTCAGGTGACTAGTATACAATGCAGTGCTCTATGCTGGTAGCCGGTGTATGAGGATCAGTCAGGTGACTAGTATACAATGCAGTGCTCTATGCTGGTAGCCGGTGTATGAGGATCAGTCAGGTGACTAGTATACAATGCAGTGTCCTGTGCTGGTAGCCGGTGTATGAGGATCAGTCAGGTGACTAGTATACAATGCAGTGTCCTGTGCTGGTAGCCGGTGTATGAGGATCAGTCAGGTGACTAGTATACAATGCAGTGGTCTATGCTGGTAGCCGGTGTATGAGGATCAGTCAGGTGACTAGTATACAATGCAGTGTCCTGTGCTGGTACCCGGTGTATGAGGATCAGTCAGGTGACTAGTATACAATGCAGTGCTCTATGCTGGTAGCCGGTGTATGAGGATCAGTCAGGTGACTAGTATACAATGCAGTGTCCTGTGCTGGTAGCCGGTGTATGAGGATCAGTCAGGTGACTAGTATACAATGCAGTGTCCTGTGCTGGTAGCCGGTGTATGAGGATCAGTCAGGTGACTAGTATACAATGCAGTGCTCTATGCTGGTAGCCGGTGTATGAGGATCAGTCAGGTGACTAGTATACAATGCAGTGTCCTGTGCTGGTAGCCGGTGTATGAGGATCAGTCAGGTGACTAGTATACAATGCAGTGTCCTGTGCTGGTAGCCGGTGTATGAGGATCAGTCAGGTGACTAGTATACAATGCAGTGTCCTGTGCTGGTAGCCGGTGTATGAGGATCAGTCAGGTGACTAGTATACAATGCAGTGTCCTGTGCTGGTAGCCGGTGTATGAGGATCAGTCAGGTGACTAGTATACAATGCAGTGTCCTGTGCTGGTAGCCGGTGTATGAGGATCAGTCAGGTGACTAGTATACAATGCAGTGTCCTGTGCTGGTAGCCGGTGTATGAGGATCAGTCAGGTGACTAGTATACAATGCAGTGTCCTGTGCTGGTAGCCGGTGTATGAGGATTAGTCAGGTGACTAGTATACAATGCAGTGCTCTATGCTGGTAGCCAGTGTATGAGGATCAGTCAGGTGACTAGTATACAATGCAGTGTCCTGTGCTGGTAGCCGGTGTATGAGGATCAGTCAGGTGACTAGTATACAATGCAGCGTCCTATGCTGGTACCCGGTGTATGAGGATCAGTCAGGTGACTAGTGTACAATGCAGTGTCCTGTGCTGGTAGCCGGTGTATGAGGATCAGTCAGGTGACTAGTATACAATGCAGTGTCCTGTGCTGGTAGCCGGTGTATGAGGATCAGTCAGGTGACTAGTATACAATGCAGTGCTCTATGCTGGTAGCCGGTGTATGAGGATCAGTCAGGTGACTAGTATACAATGCAGTGTCCTGTGCTGGTAGCCGGTGTATGAGGATCAGTCAGGTGACTAGTATACAATGCAGTGTCCTGTGCTGGTAGCCGGTGTATGAGGATCAGTCAGGTGACTAGTATACAATGCAGTGTCCTGTGCTGGTAGCCGGTGTATGAGGATCAGTCAGGTGACTAGTATACAATGCAGTGTCCTGTGCTGGTAGCCGGTGTATGAGGATCAGTCAGGTGACTAGTATACAATGCAGTGTCCTGTGCTGGTAGCCGGTGTATGAGGATCAGTCAGGTGACTAGTATACAATGCAGTGTCCTGTGCTGGTAGCCGGTGTATGAGGATCAGTCAGGTGACTAGTATACAATGCAGTGTCCTGTGCTGGTAGCCGGTGTATGAGGATTAGTCAGGTGACTAGTATACAATGCAGTGCTCTATGCTGGTAGCCAGTGTATGAGGATCAGTCAGGTGACTAGTATACAATGCAGTGTCCTGTGCTGGTAGCCGGTGTATGAGGATCAGTCAGGTGACTAGTATACAATGCAGCGTCCTATGCTGGTACCCGGTGTATGAGGATCAGTCAGGTGACTAGTGTACAATGCAGTGTCCTGTGCTGGTAGCCGGTGTATGAGGATCAGTCAGGTGACTAGTATACAATGCAGTGTCCTGTGCTGGTAGCCGGTGTATGAGGATCAGTCAGGTGACTAGTATACAATGCAGTGCTCTATGCTGGTAGCCGGTGTATGAGGATCAGTCAGGTGACTAGTATACAATGCAGTGTCCTGTGCTGGTAGCCGGTGTATGAGGATCAGTCAGGTGACTAGTATACAATGCAGTGTCCTGTGCTGGTAGACGGTGTATGAGGATCAGTCAGGTGACTAGTATACAATGCAGTGTCCTGTGCTGGTACCCGGTGTATGAGGATCAGTCAGGTGACTAGTATACAATGCAGTGCTCTATGCTGGTAGCCAGTGTTGAGCAAACCGAAGCCAATCGAATTGACATTCATCCGAATCTCAGAGTTTCAATTTGCCGTGAAGACGAATTTCCTCGCACTTCATGGTAACAAATCTATTTTTTCTTAAATGGTGGCAAAAATAACTGAATAAAATAAAAATAAAAAAACTCACTCACTGTATGCATTTGCTCGCGGAGAGGCTGTCGCTGCCATCTTGATTGAAGATGCCGCGCAAAATCTCACACACGTTGACTTGCAATATCACCGTGCTGGCGGGGAGCGCGTCTTCAATCAACATGGCCGCAACGGTCTCTTCGCGAGCAAATGGATAAGAAGAGTATGTATTTTTTATCTTTTTTTTTTAAACTGGATTAACCCCTGAAAGGCCTTAATTTTAATCTCAGATCAGCGATAAACGTGGCATCTGAGGGGTTCAATGACGGGGCCGACGCAATTGCCGTTTCCTGTCATTGCTCCCGCTGCATACAAAGGACTGCGCTATAATGCAGTAACTTCATGTGTTAGTAAAGTCTCAGTTAGTAAAGTACAACTGGGGTGATCAGGGTGTGGGTGGGTCACTATATTTTAGCCCTCATAGGGGTGGGTCACTATATTTTAGCCCCCATAGAGGTTGGTCACTATATTTTTGCCCCCATAGGAGTGGGTCACTATATTTTAGCCCTCATAGGAGTGGGTCACTATATTTTAGCCCTCATAGGGGTGGGTCACTATATTTTTGCCCCCATAGGGGTGGGTCACTATATTTTAGCCCCCATAGGGGTGGGTCACTATATTTTAGCCCCCATAGTGGTGGGTCACTATATTTTAGCCCCCATAGGGGTTGGTCACTATATTTTAGCCCCCATAGGGGTGAGTCATGATATTTTAGCACCCATAGAGGTGGGTCACTATATTTTTGTCCCCATATGGGTGGGTCACTATATTTTAGCCTCCATAGGGGTGGGTCACTATATTTTAGCCCCCATAGGGGTGGGTCACGCTATTTTCCCCCCCATAGAGGTAGGTCACTATATTTTTGCCCCCATAGGGGTGGGTCACTATATTTTAGCCCCCATAGGGGTGGGTCACTATATTTTAGCCCCCATAGGGGTGGGTCATTATGTTTTTGCCCCCATAGAGGTGGGTCACTATATTTTTGCCCCCATAGGGGTGGGTCAATATATTTTAGCCTCCATAGAGGTGGGTCCCTATATTTTAGCCCGCATAGAGGTGGGTCACAAAATTTTTGCCCTCATAGGGGTGGGTCACTATATTTTAGCCCTCATAGGGGTGGGTCACTATATTTTTGCCCCCATAGGGTTGGGTCACTATATTTTAGCCCTCATAGGGGTGGGTCACTATATTTTAGCCCTCATAGGGGTGGGTCACTATATTTTAGCCCCCATAGGAGTGGGTCACTATATTTTAGCCCTCATAGGGGTGGGTCACTATATTTTAGCCCTCATAGGGGTGGGTCACTATATTTTAGCCCTCATAGAGGTTGGTCACTTTATTTTAGCCCCCATAGGAGTGGGTCACTATATTTTAGCCCCCATAGGGGTGGGTCACTATATTTTAGCCCCCATAGAGGTTGATCACTATAGTTTTGCCCCCATAGGGGTGGGTCACTATATTTTAGCCCCCATAGGGGTGGGTCACTATATTTTAGCCCCCATAGGGGTGGGTCACTATATTTTAGCACCCATAGGGGTGGGTCACGATATTTTTGCCCCCATAAAGATGGGTCATTATATTTTTTCCCCCATAGGGGTGGGTCACTATATTTTAGCCCCCATAGAGGTGGGTCACTATATTTTAGCCCTTATAAGGGTAGGTCACTATATTTTAGCCCTCATAGGGGTGGGTCACTATATTTTAGCCCTCATAGGGGTGGGTCACTATATTTTAGCCCCCATAGGAGTGGGTCACTATATTTTAGCCCCCATAGGGGTGGGTCACTATATTTTAGCCCCCATAGGAGTGGGTCACTATATTTTAGCCCTCATAGGGGTGGGTCACTATATTTTAGCCCCCATAGGAGTGGGTCACTATATTTTAGCCCCCATAGGGGTGGGTCACTATATTTTTGCCACCATAGAGGTAGGTCACTATATTTTAGCCCCCATAGGAGTGGGTCACTATATTTTAGCCTCCATAGAGGTGGGTCACTATATTTTAGCCCCCATAGGGGTGGGTCACTATATTTTAGCCCCCATAGGGGTGGGTCACTATATTTTAGCCCCCATAGAGGTGGGTCACGATATTTTTGCCCCCATAAAGATGGGTCATTATATTTTTGCCCCATAGGGGTGGGTCACTATATTTTAGCCCCCATAGAGGTGGTCACGATATTTTAGCCCCCATAGAGGTGGGTCACTATATTTTAGCCCCCAAAGGGGTGGGTCACTATATTTTAGCCCTCATAGGGGTGGGTCACTATATTTTAGCCCCCATAGAGGTTGGTCACTATATTTTTGCCCCCATAGGGGTGGGTCACTATATTTTAGCCCCCATAGTGGTGGGTCACTATATTTTAGCCCCCATAGGGGTTGGTCACTATATTTTAGCCCCCATAGGGGTGAGTCATGATATTTTAGCACCCATAGAGGTGGGTCACTATATTTTTGTCCCCATATGGGTGGGTCACTATATTTTAGCCTCCATAGGGGTGGGTCACTATATTTTAGCCCCCATAGGGGTGGGTCACGCTATTTTCCCCCCCATAGAGGTGGGTCACTATATTTTTGCCCCCATAGGGGTGGGTCACTATATTTTAGCCCCCATAGGGGTGGGTCACTATATTTTAGCCCCCATAGGGGTGGGTCATTATGTTTTTGCCCCCATAGAGGTGGGTCACTATATTTTTGCCCCCATAGGGGTGGGTCAATATATTTTAGCCTCCATAGAGGTGGGTCACTATATTTTAGCCCGCATAGAGGTGGGTCACTAAATTTTTGCCCTCATAGGGGTGGGTCACTATATTTTTGCCCCCATAGGGTTGGGTCACTATATTTTAGCCCTCATAGGGGTGGGTCACTATATTTTAGCCCTCATAGGGGTGGGTCACTATATTTTAGCCCCCATAGGAGTGGGTCACTATATTTTAGCCCTCATAGGGGTGGGTCACTATATTTTAGCCCTCATAGGGGTGGGTCACTATATTTTAGCCCTCATAGAGGTTGGTCACTTTATTTTAGCCCCCATAGGAGTGGGTCACTATATTTTAGCCCCCATAGGGGTGGGTCACTATATTTTAGCCCCCATAGAGGTTGATCACTATAGTTTTGCCCCCATAGGGGTGGGTCACTATATTTTAGCCCCCATAGGGGTGGGTCACTATATTTTAGCCCCCATAGGGGTGGGTCACTATATTTTAGCACCCATAGGGGTGGGTCACGATATTTTTGCCCCCATAAAGATGGGTCATTATATTTTTTCCCCCATAGGGGTGGGTCACTATATTTTAGCCCCCATAGAGGTGGGTCACTATATTTTAGCCCTTATAAGGGTAGGTCACTATATTTTAGCCCTCATAGGGGTGGGTCACTATATTTTAGCCCTCATAGGGGTGGGTCACTATATTTTAGCCCCCATAGGAGTGGGTCACTATATTTTAGCCCCCATAGGGGTGGGTCACTATATTTTAGCCCCCATAGGAGTGGGTCACTATATTTTAGCCCTCATAGGGGTGGGTCACTATATTTTAGCCCCCATAGGAGTGGGTCACTATATTTTAGCCCCCATAGGGGTGGGTCACTATATTTTTGCCACCATAGAGGTAGGTCACTATATTTTAGCCCCCATAGGAGTGGGTCACTATATTTTAGCCTCCATAGAGGTGGGTCACTATATTTTAGCCCCCATAGGGGTGGGTCACTATATTTTAGCCCCCATAGGGGTGGGTCACTATATTTTAGCCCCCATAGAGGTGGGTCACGATATTTTTGCCCCCATAAAGATGGGTCATTATATTTTTGCCCCATAGGGGTGGGTCACTATATTTTAGCCCCCATAGAGGTGGTCACGATATTTTAGCCCCCATAGAGGTGGGTCACTATATTTTAGCCCCCAAAGGGGTGGGTCACTATATTTTAGCCCCCATAGGGGTAGGTCACTATATTTTAGCCCCCATAGAGGTTGGTCACTATATTTCCCCCATAGGGATGGGTCACTATATTTTAGCCCCCATAGAGGTGGGTCACTATATTTTTGCCCCCATAGGGGTGGGTCACTATATTTTAGCCCCCATAGGGGTAGGTCACTATATTTTAGCCCCCATAGAGGTTGGTCACTATATTTTTGCCCCCATAGGGGTGGGTCACTATATTTTAGCCCCCATAGTAGTGGGTCACTATATTTTAGCCCCCATTGGGGTGGGTCACTATATTTTAGCCCCCATAGGGGTGGGTCACTATATCTTAGCCCCCATAGGGATGGGTCACGCTATTTTTCCCCCCATAGAGGTGGGTCACTATATTTTTGCCCCCATAGAGGTGGGTCACTATATTTTTGCCCCCATAGGGGTGGGTCACTATATTTTAGCCCCCATAGTGGTGGGTCACTATATTTTAGCCCCCATAGTAGTGGATCACTATATTTTAGCCCCCATAGGGGTGAGTCATGATATTTTAGCACCCATAGAGGTGGGTCACTATATTTTTGTCCCCATAGGGGTGGGTCACTATATTTTAGCCCCCATAGGGGTGGGTCACTATATTTTAGCCCCCATAGGGGTGGGTCATTATATTTTTGCCCCCATAGAGGTGGGTCACTATATTTTTGCCCCCATAGGGGTGGGTCAATATATTTTAGCCTCCATAGAGGTGGGTCACTATATTTTTGACCCTATAGAGGTAGGTCACTATATTTTTTTCCCCATAGGTGTGGGTCACTATATTTTAGCCCCCATAGAGGTGGGTCACTATATTTTTGCCGCCATAGGCGTGGGTCACTATATTTTAGCCCCCATAGAGGTGGGTCACTATATTTTAGCCCCCATAGAGGTGGGTCACTATATTTTTCCCCCCATAGGGGTGGGTCACCCTTGTTTCGGCCCTAATGGCGCGGCCGCCGTCTCTCGTCCTGCAGCGGATGCGTTACTTTGGCTTCTTTTTTTCCTCTCCTTTCTGGATGGCAGATTTCAGAAGGGTTAACTGGTTGGGTCAATGCGAGCGCTCATATATATAGACAAAACCCGTACAGATATAATATTACCCGTAGGAAGTAATAAACCGCCCCGAACGCCACCATGTTACATCTCTGATTAATTGTTTCCTCTTTTCCTAAGAATTGCCCAAAATAAGAAGAATTGCCAAAAAAAAAGGTCTGAAGTTCATTTAGAGCTAGAGCCTCAATCATTGTGATCCATTACCCCCTAGTGGACGATGCAGGTCACTGCAGGCACTGCCGTCTGGCCGGGTTCCAGATCTTGTTCCAGACCTTCCACAATGGAGAGATCACTATATGAATAGAGCCTTGTCAGCGGCAGGACGGCGACAACATCGGAACAGACTCCTGGGGATACAGAATGACCGAGGAGGCAGGGGTCCTGCCGAAATATTACAGTGCCCCCTCCTCATAGTATGTAACACTTGTAACATTGTTATTGTGAGAGGTTTGTTACAAAGTATCAGTACAATCTGTGCTAGACTCAGGCCTCCACTGATACAATGTGACAAGTCCCCCAGCTGTGAGGACTATGTGAACAAGGATGCTCCCATTTACTGACAGCAAGCAGAGATCTTGTAGTTGTTAAATATCTATGTCTGAATAGAACATGTTCCATTGTGCAGTGTTTAGTCCAGGGATCCGCAACCACTGGCGCTCCAGCTGTGCTGAAACTACAACTCTCAGCATGCACACTTTTACTTCTCACAGCTGAGGCTTTGTTACAATTATATCATACACACTAGACAACTGGAAGAAGATACATGTAACTGGTTCTGATACATTGTAGCAAACAGCTAGGGCAGGAAAAAGGTGCTGCTGTGTTTTGCTCACAGAGGGTTTGTTTCTGTTCACTGACAGCAAGCAGAGATCATGGCACTAATAGGAGAACTGAATCAGAAAGCCTATTATAAATCTGGTCCTCTATAGATCTGATATCTGTCTCTATAAGGCAGGTGCTCCTCTCCGTCACATCTCAGGCCCAGTCCTCGCCACGTTTTGGGGGGGGAGGGGGGCGCTCAGGGAACGCGCGCGGTGTCTGCTGCTCAGACAAGGCTGTGATTAGCAGAAGCGGCTGGCGTAATAAAAACACTAATTACACTCTTGTTCCAATGGATTATGGGCTTTATGTAAATGTTTCCAGATTAATTCATTAAGCAGTCACTGAAGCTTCGCTGCGGAGCTGCAATCACAGACCCCAGAGCAGGCGCTCCAGCCACTGTCACACTACAAGTCCCAACATGCCATGGAAGCTGCAGACTGCTGGGACTTGTAGTTTTCTAACAGCAACACACAGGTTTTAGATGCCTGACATTTTACTCACTGGTCCCGATGCAGAATATGGCGCCATACCCTACAACCGTCACACAACATTTCTAGTTTTCTGCCTGAGGGGGGGGGTGGCGGTTAAAGTTAAAGGGGTTCTCCGGGAATTAAGAAAATGAGAATACTTAAATATTACTTCATTATAAATATATTACCAAATACCTTTCATTAGTTATAATGGCTGGTTTGTCTGGGGAGCAATCATCAGGGGAAATAAAATGGCTGCCGTCCTATTAGTCCACACAAAACCTGTCCTAATCACACAGGAGGACAAGTTACTTGTCAGGGATAATGATCCTGAATACAGTTTAATATGATCTTCAGCTGAATCTCTGTAGGAATGGAGTTCATAAGGAGACATGAAGTACAGAGAGGATAGTGGAGCTGTAGATAAAGAGCAGCAGCGCTTGTATGCAGTCTCTATTACCGTCCTCTGTACTTCACGTCTCCTCATAATCTCCATTCCTACAGAGATTCAGCTGAAGATCTTTTCAGCTGTATTCAGGATCATAATCCCTGACAAGCAGAGCAGAGAGGAGGATGAGGCAGCTCTTTAGCTCAGTGTTGCGAAGTAACTCCTCCTGTGTGATTAGGATAGGTTCTGTGTGTACTAATAAGATGGTGGCCATTTTATTTCTCCTGATGATTGCTCCCCAGACAAAACAACCCATTATAGCTAATGAAATGTATTTGGGAATATATTTATAATAAAGTAATATTTAAGTATTTTTCTTTTCTTAATTCCCGGAGAACCCTGGTGGTCTATAGAGGTAAATGGGGCTGCCGGTCAGTACGTCATACCTTCTGATCATTTCAATATGATTTACTTCCTATTTATCTAACCATGAACTGTGCTGCGCTCGGTGGTCAAGTCTCCGGAGCTCCATAGTGCAACTAATATTCTTGCTGGTTTAGAATAGTAAAGGAGTTAATGATATTGTCCCCTGGTAGTAAAAGGGTTAGACAGTAAAACAGCAGCTCACTACATACAGATCATACAGCCATTACTAGAGGGAGCTCACTGCATACAGATTATACAAACACCACTAGAGGGAGCTCACTACATACAGATTATACAGCCACCACTAGAGGGAGCTCACTACATACAGATTATACAGCCACCACTAGAGGGAGCTCACTACATACAGATTATACAGCCACCACTAGAGGGAGCTCACTGCATACAGATTATACAAACACCACTAGAGGGAGCTCACTACATACAGATTATACAGCCATCACTAGAGGGAGCTCAATACATACAGATCATACAGCCACCACTAGAGGGAGCTCACTACATACAGATTATACAGCCACCACTAGAGGGAGCTCACTACATACAGATTATACAGCCACCACTAGAGGGAGCTCACTACATACAGATTATACAGCCACCACTAGAGGGAGCTCACTACATACAGATTATACAGCCACCACTAGAGGGAGCTCACTACATACAGATTATACAGCCACCACTAGAGGGAGCTCACTACATACAGATTATACAGCCACCACTAGAGGGAGCTCACTACATACAGATTATACAGTCACCACTAGAGGGAGCTCACTACATACAGATTATACAGCCACCACTAGAGGGAGCTCACTACATACAAATAATACAGTAACCACTAGAGCGAGCTCACTACTTACAGATTATACAACCACCACTAGAGGGAGCTCACTACATACAAATTATACAGCCACCACTAGAGGGAGCTCACTACATACAGATTATACAGCCACCACTAGAGGGAGCTCGCTACATACAGATTATACAGCCACCACTAGAGGGAGCTCACTACATACAGATTATACAGCCACCACTAGAGGGCGCTCACTACATACAGATTATACAGTCACCACTAGAAGGAGCTCACTACATACAGATTATACAGTCACCACTAGAGGGAGCTCACTACATACAGATTTTATTACAAGACCCGGAGGCTCCTATTGCTATTCTCCTTCTTTACTTCTGACCAATAGCAGCAAAGAAAATATAAAAATATTGAAACATGTCATCAGCCCCTCCCCATAGTCTCTCTATAACAGGCCACACCGCCTGCAAAACCTCCTCTTTCTTTGCTGCTGACCGCAGAGATAAGTACCTGTGATTTATTGAGCTGTATTTGTTACCCACATATCTAGTGTTTTAATGTTCATTTTATCTGTATTTTATCTTTTCCCCCCTTTCTGTGGCTGTTACAGAGTGTATATTACACAGGTTTTCTTGTCCCTGTGTTCTAACCCTCTACTCCCCGATCGCAGCATATAACAGGGCTGTTCACTGATACAGTTTCACAGCCATATCTTGCCATCAATAAGTTCAAGATGCCAAAGAATGTGCATAGTGGCCAGGGCCCTGCAGAGGAGGAAATTCCTCTAGCTGAATTAACCCCTTCGGGGGAGGATGGTCATACTTTGAGCCCTGGTAATCAGTCCTTTGATATTCAGGCGTCATTGTCAAACGCCATTGCTGCGGCCATAGGATCTATGACTTCGGTCATTTCCCAAACTATTGCCCAGGCCCTTGCTGCCCATCCGGCTACCTCACAAACCCCGCAGCCCGTCATGGTGTCCTCACCCACCGGGCCAGGGCCATCTGCCTCCAGAAAACGTAGTAAAGGTGATGATGTTTCCACCAATGTTGGCGCGCTTGGTCCGCGCAAGAGAGCCTGTATGCGTCAGGCAGAACGCACGCGCAATTGGAAAAGTGCTAGAGCACTACAGGATGTGGATTCCGACTCTGATATCGGATCCGAGGAGGAGGCTATGGATGATGCCTTTGATGAGGCAGAGGAGGACCCATCAGGGGTCATAGATGATAACCCCCTACCCGGGTGTAGCTCCCTAACGTCCGTTGCAGAAGGTATGCATGCATCATTAACGGACACCTCTGGGGAACCCTTGTTCGACCCAGACTCGCTCCACCACCCCCGCTCGGCTGAGTGGTTACCATTGGAGCACGTCTCCAAATATTTGGAGGCTAGAGTGCGCTGTCCTCTTTCCAAAGAGGCTCGCAATAAGCTTGGGGCGGAATGCCCCAGACCCGTCATCCCTAACAGGGTATGCGAGACTCCTGCTGTTGACCCCAAAATGACGCAGTTCCTCGCAAAAACCGGCTGGAACCCGCGTAGGGGTCTGGAGTCGGCGTTAAGGTCCTGTCAGGACAAGCTCCTGGACATATTTGGGCCGCTAGCCAAACTATTTGACCTGGCGAAGGTGGCAAAGGCAGAGAACAAACAGGTTGACCCTGTGGAATTGCGCGAATGGGTACAACGTGCCATTTGCATAGCAGGAAACGTGAATACGTCCCTGGCTATAGAAAGGCTTAAAGCCATTCTTTTCAAAATCGAATCCAAGCTATCAAACCTAGCTCTTACGGAGGCCGGTATAGAGGCCCAGGGCCTATTATTTGGAGAACCTTTTATTAAGGATCTTGGGAGGTTCGTTGGGGCTTTCACTGCCCTTGACAAGGCCCAAAGCTCCATGAAAAGAGTCTTTCACAGTAGGGTCTCTACCAGGGCCGGCAGCTTTAGGAGCCGCCTGTCCGGCCGTGCCCAGTTTCAGTCCCGAGGTTCGGGCCGAGGCTCCTTTTCGCAGAGATCTACCTTCCAGGAGCACAGACGAGGAGGTTCCTGGCGTCCAAGAGGATACAGAGGAAATCCTAATTCCAGACGTCCCTACGGTGAGTCTACCAACTCATTCCAGTTCTTTAGATGCTTGTGTAGGGGGCAGATTACGTCTTTTTTCTCCAGCTTGGTCCCGTATCACCTCAGACCAATGGGTCCTATCCACGGTCAGGGGTTTCCACATCGAGCTGACGTCCTCCCCACTGTCCATCCCACATCCACACCTTGTGGTGCTGTCAGCGGAAAGCCGCATACTGGTCGACTCAGAACTGTCGGATCTTGTCCGCAAAGGAGCCATAGAACCAGCTCCTGTGTCCCCTTACAGGGTGATCAGCAACATATTTCTAGTGGCAAAGAAGGGGGGCCAACTTCGCCCCGTAATCAATTTACACGCCCTCAGCGCGTTTGTCAGATACCGCCATTTCAAGATGGAGGGCATCCATCTCCTTCGGGACCTTCTACAGATGGGCGATTGGATGGTCAAGTTGGACTTGAAGGACGCTTATCTTACTGTCCCAGTAGAGGACGCGTCCAGGGATCTTCTCTGTTTCTCTTGGCAGGACAGGATTTGGTGGTTCACATGCCTCCCATTCGGCCTCTCTTCAGCTCCCTGGTGCTTCACCAAGCTGATGCGCCCGGCTATGGCATGGTTACGCAGTCGAGGAGTTCGTCTCATCGTATATCTGGACGACATCCTGATCATGGCCCAGGATCGGTCGGTACTGCTGAATCATCTGCATTGGACCATGGATCTTCTGGCGGATCTGGGTTTCCTCATCAATCAGGAGAAATCTTGCCTCATCCCGTCTCGCGAGATGGAGTTCTTGGGTTTTCTGGTGGATTCCACAGCGGGAACACTCAGCCTACCTCCGGCCAAGGTTCGGTCAATACGGAAGGAATTGTGCAAAGCCAGGTCATCTGCCCAGATCCCTTTACGCCAACTAGCCAGGATCATCGGTCTGCTGGCCTCTTCTATCCAGGCGGTTTTTCCGGCTCCGCTTCACTATCGGGCCCTTCAGCGCCTGAAGATTTCCCACCTACGGGCGGGAGTTTCCTACGCGGATTGGATCTCACTGTACGAGGAGACCAAGGAGGAGCTTTCCTGGTGGATCCACAATCTGCAGGCTTGGAATGGCAAGGCTATCTTCGGCCATCGTCCGGATTTCGTGGTGGATTCGGATGCCAGCCTGTCAGGCTGGGGAGCTCATTGCGAAGGGATTACAACTGGAGGCGGTTGGTCAGAGGCCGAGGCAGGATTCCATATCAACGCGCTGGAACTGTTGGCGGGATCTTTCGCGATCAAGAGCTTCACGAGGGACACGGCCAGATCCTGCATCCAATTACGCATGGACAATGTGTCAGCGGTGAGGTACATCAACGGCATGGGCGGAACCCGTTCCACCATCTTCTCTCGTTTGGCGAAGGATTTCTGGGACTACTGCCTAGACAAGGAGTTGGTTGTTTTGGCGGAATATCTTCCAGGGGTCCAGAACATTCATGCGGATTGGAGTTCTCGATATCTTTCCGATTCCAGCGACTGGCAGTTAGATCCAACGGTTTTCCGTTCATTAATGTCAGTTTGGGGCCCTTTCTGCATCGACCTCTTTGCTTCCCGTCTGAACTCACAACTAGACCGCTTCTACAGCTGGCGCCCGGACCCGGAAGCCGAAGCGGTGGACGCGTTTCTGCAGGATTGGTCCAGAGATCTGCTCTACGCATTTCCTCCATTCCAGCTGATTCCCAGGACCCTGATTCAAGTACGACGGTATTCGGCGGATCTGGTGCTACTGGTTCCGTTTTGGAACTCCCAGTCATGGTTTCCCCACCTTCTGGAGATGTTGATAGAGATCCCGTACCTGCTCCCGACATCTCAGACTGTCCTCCGAGGCCGAATCACCAATTACACCCTCTTCTCCTGGACGGATCCCTGCGCCTGTTGGCGTGTCGGATTTCAGGGGACCCTGGGAGGTCCCAGGTGTTTCGGGAACAGCTAGAGTCCTTTTGGAAAATGCATGGGCCCCAGGCACCAGAAGATCTTACAGATCAGCCTGGGGATCTTGGGCTCGCTTGTGCGTGGCTAGGGACATGGATCCCGTATCGGCACCTGTAACGGAGATCTTACATTTCCTATCTTCTTTGTTTGACCAGGGCAAGGCTTATCGCACAATCAGCCTGTTCAGGTCGGCTATTTCTGCCTCCCATCAAGGTTTTGATGGTACTCCTGCGGGGCAACATCCTTTAGTATGTCGTCTCCTGCGCGGTTCTCGGATGTCTCGTCCTCCTAGGCCTAGATTTTCTGCCACTTGGGATGTATCTTGTGTCCTTTCCTTTTTATCTTCTTGGCCTCAGAATGCGGACCTTTCCCTACGGCAACTGTCGGCGAAGCTGGTCACTCTTTTTTGTCTTATTTCCTGCAAGCGGGTTTCAGACGTCCGGGCTTTGGACTATGATGCACGCTCGTACACCCCGGAGGGGGTCTCCTTTGACATCTCTAGGAGGACTAAGACCCACATACGATCGGTCGCTTATCCTGCTTTCCCGGCCTCGCCTTCTCTTTGTCCCGTAGCGTGCCTCAAAGAATATGAAGCGTGTACTTCTCTTCATCGGTCACGAGAGTTTCCCCAGCTTTTCCTTTCTACCATTCGTCCTTTTGCCCCAGTGACCACTCCCACGCTGGCTAGGTGGATGAAGTGGATCATGGAGCTGGCGGGCGTGGACACTTCTATATTTTCAGCACATTCCGCTAGGGGGGCATCTGCTACCTCTTTGGCGGTTTCTGGTGCCAGACTGGAAGACATTTTGAAGTTGGCGACTGGTCCAGAGTATCCACGTTTAGGGAATTTTATTTTCGGCCAGGTCCTCACGTTTTCTCAGCAATTATTGAGAATTTGTCTTAACTTTGAACTTGCAATACGAAGCCTCCGGGTCTTGTAATAAAATCAGATGATTTTCCTATTTCATGACGTAAAGTCATGATTTTATTAAAGACACGGAGGCGAGTATTGCCCACCCTATGTTTTTTCCCTCCCTATGGGGTTTTTAAAATAGACATGATTTGGACTGTATATTATTTGCTTATTGCTTTAACTCTATGAGTTTTTCCTGAGTAGGTTTGTCGCAACCATTTGTTTTGTGAATACAAGGTCACAATTTGCTTCTATCATGGTTCTGTTTTCACCTTTTTTTAGGTTGAGAGCGGCCTAATGGGCGGTATCCTGTGGTCTACATCTTGTTTCGGAGGGTCGGCAGTTTGGTTCCAGCCGATCGTGTGATGTGGACAGCTCCAGGAGATTCTTCAGAGTTGTTCCTGTTGTTCCAGTTCGCTTCCGGATGGATGGCGCTTTTGTTTCCAGGCTGTTCCGGTTCCTGGTTGGCGGTTCTGTTGGACTTTTCGGTTTGGACTTACAAAGAAAGAGGAGGTTTTGCAGGCGGTGTGGCCTGTTATAGAGAGACTATGGGGAGGGGCTGATGACATGTTTCAATATTTTTATGTTTTCTTTGCTGCTATTGGTCAGAAGTAAAGAAGGAGAATAGCAATACTCGCCTCCGTGTCTTTAATAAAATCATGACTTTACGTCATGAAATAGGAAAATCATCTGATTATACAGCCACCACTAGAGGAATGTCACTACATACAGATTATACAGCCACCGCTAGGGGGAGCTTACTACATGCAGATTATACAGTGACCACTAGAAAGTGCTCACTACATACAGACTATACAGCCACCACTAGAGGGAGCTCACTACATACAGATTATACAGCCACCACTAGAGGGAGCTCACTACATACAGATTATACTGCCACTACTAGAGGGAGCTCACTATATACAGATTATACAGCCACCACTAGAGGGAGCTCACTACATACAGATTATACAGCCACCACTAGAGGGAGCTCACTACATACAGATTATACAGCCACCACTAGAGGGAGCTCACTACATACAGATTATACAGCCACCACTAGAGCAGCGGTCCCCAACCGCCGGGCCGCAGCCCAGGATCGGGCCCTGGAAGATGGTTTGCCAGGCCGCAGCGATCAGGGCAGTCTTTAACGCGGTACTAATGAAGCGCTTCATTAGTACAGGAGGACCAGGAAGCGGTGAAGGATCTGTAGTCACCGCTTCCTGGTCCTCGGCTATCGGCTGTGCAGGGCTGCGCACAGCGTGAGGTCGCTCTGTGACCTCACACTGTGTGCCGCGATACACAGAGCCGACAGCAGGATGAAGAGGATCGCGATGGTGACCAGGAGTAGGAGAGGTAAGTGATTTTTTTTGCCCTGGGGGCTGATATAAGGGCTGATGGCTCACATATGGCTGATGGCTGACATGGGGGGCTGATGGCTGACATAAGGGGCTGATGGCTGACATAAGGGGCTGATGGCTGACATAAGGGGCTGATGGCTGACATAAGGGGCTGATGGCTCACATAAGGGGCTGATGGCTCACATAAGGGGCTGATGGCTGACATAAGTGGCTGATGGCTGACGGCTCACATAAGGGGCTGATGGGGCTGATGGCTGACATAAGTGGCTGATGGCTGACGGCTCACATAAGGGGCTGATGGGGCTGATGGCTCACATAAGGGGCTGATGGCTGACGGCTCACATAAGTGGCTAATGGCTCACATAAGGGGCTGATGGCTGACGGCTCACATAAGTGGCTGGTGGCTGACATGGGGGATGATAGATGGCTAAAGGTTGGGGGTTGATCTGAGGTCTGATTAACATTGGGGGTCTGATTGCTGGTCTAACCTGAGGTGTAATGAAAAATATTTTTCTTATTGTTCTCCTCTAAAACCTAGGTGCGTCTTATAGGGTGAAAAATATGGTACAGTGCAGCAGAGACCAGGTGCAGCAGAGACCAGGTGCAGCAGAGACCCTCGTCAATTTATATAGTCGTTATATAGTGTTATATATTTTAATATGCACCTTGTGTTTTGATATGCGCGTGAATCAGTCAGCGCCAACTAGCACCCCTAAGCCCCGCCTACCCCCTATTCTTGTACATAGGAGCAGTATTATAGTAGTTATATTCTTGTACATAGGAGCAGTATTATTGTGTTATATTCTTGTACATAGGAGGCAGTATTATAGTAGTTATATTCTTGTACATAGGAGCAGTATTATAGTAGTTATATTCTTGTACATAGGAGCAGTATTATAGTAGTTATATTCTTGTACATAGGAGGCAGTATTATAGTAGTTATATTCTTGTACATAGGAGCAGTATTATAGTAGTTATATTTTTGTACATAGGAGCAGTATTATAGTAGTTATATTCTTGTACATAGGAGCAGTATTATAGTAGTTATATTTTTGTACATAGGGGGCAGTATTATAGTAGCTATATTCTTGTACATAGGAGGCAGTATTATAGTAGTTATATTCTTGTACATAGGAGCAGTATTATAGTAGTTATATTCTTGTACATAGGGGGCAGTATTATAGTAGTTATATTCTTGTACATAGGAGCAGTATTATAGTAGTTATATTCTTGTACATAGGAGGCAGTATTATAGTAGTTATATTCCTGTACATAGGAGGCAGTATTATAGTAGTTATATTTCTGTACATAGGAGGCATTATTATAGTAGTTATATTCTTGTACATAGGAGGCAGTATTATAGTAGTTATATTCTTGTACATAGGAGGCAGTATTATAGTAGTTATATTCTTGTACATAGGAGGCAGTATTATAGTAGTCATATTCTTGTACATAGGAGCAGTATTATAGTAGTTATATTCTTGTACATAGGAGCAGTATTATAGTAGTTATATTCTTGTACATAGGAGGCAGTATTATAGTAGTTATAATCTTGTACATAGGAGGCAGTATTATAGTAGTTATATTCTTGTACATAGGAGCAGTATTATCGTAGTTATATTCTTGTACATAGGAGCAGTATTATAGTAGTTATATTCTTGTACATAGGAGCAGTATTATAGTAGTTATATTCTTGTACATAGGAGCAGTATTATAGTAGTTATATTCTTGTACATAGAAGCAGTATTATAGTAGATATATTCTTGTACATAGAAGCAGTATTATAGTAGATATATTCTTGTACATAGGAGGCAGTATTATAGTAGTTATATTCTTGTACATAGGAGCAGTATTATAGTAGTTATATTCTTATACATAGGAGAAGTATTATAGTAGTTATATTCTTTTACATAGGAGCAGTATTATAGTAGTTATATTCTTGTACATAGGAGACAGTATTATAGTAGTTATATTCTTGTACATAGGAGGCAGTATTATAGTAGTTATATTCTTGTACATAGGAGGCAGTATTATAGTAGTTATATTCTTGTACATAGGAGGCAGTATTATAGTAGTTATATTCTTGTACATAGGAGCAGTATTATAGTAGTTATATTCTTGTACATAGGAGCAGTATTATAGTAGTTATATTCTTGTACATAGGAGGCAGTATTATAGTAGTTATATTCTTGTACATAGGAGCAGTATTATAGTAGTTATATTCTTGTACATAGGAGCAGTATTATAGTAGTTATATTCTTGTACATAGGAGCAGTATTATAGTAGTTATATTTTTGTACATAGGGGGCAGTATTATAGTAGCTATATTCTTGTACATAGGAGGCAGTATTATAGTAGTTATATTCTTGTACATAGGAGCAGTATTATAGTAGTTATATTCTTGTACATAGGGGGCAGTATTATAGTAGTTATATTCTTGTACATAGGAGGCAGTATTATAGTAGTTATATTCTTGTACATAGGAGCAGTATTATAGTAGTTATATTCTTGTACATAGGAGCAGTATTATAGTAGTTATATTCTTGTACATAGGAGCAGTATTATAGTAGTTATATTCTTATACATAAGAGACAGTATTATAGTAGTTATATTCTTGTACATAGGAGCAGTATTATAGTAGTTATATTCTTGTACACAGGAGCAGTATTATAGTAGTTATATTCTTGTACATAGGAGGCAGTATTATAGTAGTTATATTCTTGTACACAGGAGCAGTATTATAGTAGTTATATTCTTGTACATAGGAGCAGTATTATAGTAGTTATATTCTTGTACATAGGAGCAGTATTATAGTAGTTATATTCTTATACATAAGAGACAGTATTATAGTAGTTATATTCTTGTACATAGGAGCAGTATTATAGTAGTTATATTCTTGTACATAGGAGCAGTATTATAGTAGTTATATTCTTGTACATAGGAGCAGTATTATAGTAGTTATATTCTTTTACATAGGAGCAGTATTATAGTAGTTATATTCTTGTACATAGGAGGCAGTATTATAGTAGTTATATTCTTGTATATAAGAGACAGTATTATAGTAGTTATATTTTTGTACATGGGAGGCAGTATGTCACGGCCTATGGTGTGCGCTGTGACACTGTTGCTACACTTGCAGTTGTCTGCGGCAACGTGTTGCTGTGTGTGCATGCGGTGGCAGTGTCTCGGCCTTCTGGGTGATTGCTGTGACATGGTTGCCACGCATGCTGTTGCCTACGGCAACGTGTAGCTTTCCTATGCTTGTGTGTGCACTTCCCCTTTAAGTGGCTTCCTCCCCTTGTCTGGTGTTGGAAGGGTTAACTCCCTTCCTAGTATTTTAACACTGGGTTTATGTATGTATGTGTGTGTGTGTGTGTGTGTGTGGGTGCGGCTGCTTGGGCTATTTAGCCTCTGCTGGATGCCTGAAGCTGGGGGGTACTTCAGCCATGGTGTATGCTGGAGTTATCCTCCTGGTCTTCATATGCCATCTGTCCAGTGAGGGCCGCCCTTGTGGTCATAGAAGATGTTAAGATTATGTTCTTGTGGTGCCTCACGTTATTGCAGCTATGGTGTCCTTGGTCCCTGTGTGGTTTGTGGTGTGTGCTGTGTCCTTTTATGTTGGTGTGGACACCAGCACTTGTGCACGGGTTCCAGTCCGTGTGTCTGTGGCAGGTAGGTGTGTTACTGGTTTCACTTACCTGCCATCTCCATATGCTGTATGTGTTCCCCTCTCCTTGCAGCCTGGCCTCAGATAGATACTCCTGTTCGTCCGTGTTGTGGAGGAACAGGTCGTCTTTACCCTGCTCCTAGTCCAGGGATTTCCTGAGGGTTAGTAGGGCCCCGAGGTTCCGGAGTATGAGCCCTCCTACCATCTGGGTTGGCTCACTGGTTAGGAGTCAGGGTCAGAATTAGGGACGCATTAGGAGATGACCTGCTCCCTGATCCCGGCGTCCTGGCCTAGCATCTACCCGTTTACCCTTTGACACTGCACGGTGGGGGGTTTCCGCCACTCCCCGCCGTGACACAGTATTATAGTAGTTATATTCTTGTACACAGGCTGCAGTGTTATAGCAATGATATGCTGCTTGTATTCCTCTTCCCCTTGCTCCTCCTGGCCGCTCACGCACAGTATTTCACCCATTAAGGGGGTGACACTGATCTCAGTTGACATTTTTTGTGATCCGTGATGGTAGTCACAGTCAGAATGCAACAAACCCAGTTGTATGTCTGCCTTTTTCAGGCCACTCATCACGTACAGTATTATTTATTACACATTTGCACGTTTATTGTGTTGTCCCTCCTTGGTTATTAATACGCCCCAGGGGGCAGTATTAGATATAGTCTTCTACCGCAGTCTTTCACTCTCTGTATCCTGGTAATTTTCATTGTGTTTCATGGATTCTCTGAGAAAACCTCTCTAAGAAATTACTTCTCAGCAGGAGACATCGGGAATGTAAAGTGCGGACAAAACACAACGTCTCAATGCGCAACTGTTATTGTTTAATAGAGGACTTGATGCTGAAGAGGTTTTCCACATGACAAGAAGATCTGTTCTGTACGTAAAGTTTAAAGGGAAATTCTTATCATTCCATCAGATCCGCAGAACAGGCCATAAAGTGCAGGAGCGTCGGCCGCGGGGGAGAACAGGATTCCCGTCTCACTGATTCCGACCAGATGACCTTAGACAGTGTGGGGCCCACACACATATTGCGGCCTGCAAACAGCGGGTCCACAATATACAGACACCAGCTGTGTGCTCTCTGTATCACAGATGCAGACCCATTCATTTGAATGGGTCCGCAGTCCGCAACATACGGAGCGGAGGCACAGAGCGGAAGCCCACAGAAGCACTACGGAGCGCTTCCGTGAGATTTCGGCCCATGCCTCCGCACCGCAAAAAAATTGAACATTTTCCATTTTTTTTGTGGTGTAGACAGAATCTTGTGGATCACGGACCAATTCAAGTGAATGGGTCCTCATCCGCAAACGGATTGCTATTTGCGATCCGCAGCACAGGCACGAGGCGCACGTGTTCGTGTCCATGAGCCCTAATGAAGAGATGGTTGCGCTCTCTTCTTTGACTCTTTCCATAAGAGCTCATGCACACGAATGTGTTTTGCAGTCCGCAAATTGCGCATCTGTAAAACACGGATACCAGCAAAATGCATGCCGTCTTTATTTTTTATTATTATTATTTTTTTTTTTACTCATGTTCTATTTTTTTTTTTTTACACGGGTGTTGTGTGCTCTATTGAGATTAATCGGTCCGGATCCAATCGACAAAAAAGGCGGATCGGATGCGGACCAAAACTACAGCCATAGGCATCATAGGCATGAGACCTGACTCCACAGACTGCACTGGATAGAGCGGGGGCCTGCACCGCTTGTCGGGGGTCATGGGACCTTTCTTGTCCCAGATGAGTAATAATCCTGCACCTTCCAATCAGTTCTTGCTCATCTTGTGGATATAACATCAAGGTATTATTTCAAGTCCTTATTTGGCCTAGGTGCCGACAGCTCCAATCCTGCTAACCTGTCCGCAGTCGTACTGCTCCCCACGGCTCCCGGTCCCTGCAGTGACAGGAAGTGCTTGGTTCTGTGACCGCTGCAGCCAATCACTGCAGTGACGGACGGTTCAAGCAGATGTGACCCCTGATGTCTGCGATTGGCTCCGAGGCCAGACAATTCCTTCAAGCAATGAATGACTATTTTATTTATGAAGTTAATATTTACATTTTATGTGCTGTATATGTATATAAGGTACTGTTATATGTGCTGTATATTATATTATATAACCTATATACGGTACTGTTATATGTGCTGTATATGATATTATATAACCTATATACGGTACTGTTATATGTGCGGTATATATTATATAACCTATATACGGTACTGTTATATGTGCTGTATATGATGTTATATAACCTATATACAGTACTGTTATACGTGCGGTATATATTATATAACCTATATACGGTACTGTTATATGTGCAGTATATGATATTATATAACCTAAATACGGTACTGTTATATGTGCTGTATATTATATTATATAACCTATATGATATATAACCTATATACGGTACTGTTATATGTGCTGTATATGATATATAACCTATATGATATATAACCTATATACGGTACTGTTATACGTGCGGTATATATTATATAACCTATATACAGTACTGTTATATGTGCTGTATATTATATTATATAACCTATATACGGTACTGTTATATGTGCTGTATATGATATTATATAACCTATATACGGTACTGTTATATGTGCGGTATATGATATTATATAACCTAAATACGGTACTGTTATATGTGCGGTATATGATATTATATAACCTATATACGGTACTGTTATACGTGGGTATATGATATTATATAACCTATATACAGTACTGTTATATGTGCGGTATATGATATTATATAACCTATATACGGTACTGTTATATGTGCGGTATATGATATCATATAACCTATATACGGTACAGTTATATGTGCTGTATATGATATCATATAACCTATATACGGTACTGTTATATGTGCAGTATATGATATTATATAACCTATATACGGTACTGTTATATGTGCGGTATATGATATTATATAACCTATATACGGTACTGTTATATGTGCTGTATATGATATTATATAACCTATATACGGTACTGTTATATGTGCTGTATATGATATCAAATAACCTATATACGGTACTGTTATACGTGCTGTATATTATATTATATAACCTATATACGGTACAGTTATATGTGCTGTATATTATATAATATAACCTATATACGGTACTGTTATACGTGCGGTATATGATATTATATAACCTATATACGGTACTGTTATACGTGCTGTATATTATATTATATAACCTATATACGGTACAGTTATATGTGCTGTATATTATATAATATAACCTATATACGGTACTGTTATACGTGCTGTATATATTATATAACCTATATACGGTACTGTTATATGTGCAGTATATGATATTATATAACCTAAATACGGTACTGTTATATGTGCTGTATATGATGTTATATAACCTATATACGGTACTGTTATATGTGCGGTATATGATATCATATAACCTATATACAGTACTGTTATATGTGCGGTATATGATATTATATAACCTATATACGGTACTGTTATATGTGCGGTATATGATATCATATAACCTATATACGGTACAGTTATATGTGCTGTATATGATATCATATAACCTATATACGGTACTGTTATATGTGCAGTATATGATATTATATAATCTATATACGGTACTGTTATATGTGCAGTATATGATATTATATAACCTAAATACGGTACTGTTATATGTGCTGTATATGATGTTATATAACCTATATACGGTACTGTTATATGTGCGGTATATGATATCATATAACCTATATACAGTACTGTTATATGTGCGGTATATGATATTATATAACCTATATACAGTACTGTTATATGTGCGGTATATGATATTATATAACCTATATACGGTACTGTTATATGTGCCGTATATGATATTATATAACCTATATACGGTACTGTTATATGTGCTGTATATTATATATAACCTATATACGGTACTGTTATATGTGCTGTATATGATATTATATAACCTATATACGGTACAGTTATATGTGCTGTATATTATATATAACCTATATACGGTACTGTTATATGTGCTGTATATGATATATAACCTATATTATATATAACCTATATACGGTACTGTTATATGTGCTGTATATGTATATAAGGTACTGTTATATGTGCTGTATATGATGTTATATAACCTATATACAGTACTGTTATACGTGCGGTATATATTATATAACCTATATACGGTACTGTTATATGTGCAGTATATGATATTATATAACCTAAATACGGTACTGTTATATGTGCAGTATATGATATTATATAACCTAAATACGGTACTGTTATATGTGCTGTATATTATATTATATAACCTATATACAGTACTGTTATATGTGCTGTATATGATATTATATAACCTATATACGGTACTGTTATATGTGCTGTATATGATATTATATAACCTATATACAGTACTGTTATATGTGCGGTATATGATATTATATAACCTATATACGGTACTGTTATATGTGCTGTATATGATATCAAATAACTTATATACGGTACAGTTATATGTGCTGTATATTATATAATATAACCTATATACGGTACTGTTATACGTGCTGTATATATTATATAACCTATATACGGTACTGTTATATGTGCAGTATATGATATTATATAACCTATATACGGTACAGTTATATGTGCTGTATATTATATATAACCTAAATACGGTACTGTTATATGTGCTGTATATGATGTTATATAACCTATATACGGTACTGTTATATGTGCTGTATATGATATTATATAACCTATATACAGTACTGTTATATGTGCGGTATATGATATTATATAACCTATATACGGTACTGTTATATGTGCTGTATATGATATCATATAACCTATATACGGTACAGTTATATGTGCTGTATATTATATAACCTATATACGGTACTGTTATATGTGCCGTATATGATATTATATAACCTATATACGGTACTGTTATATGTGCTGTATATTATATATAACCTATATACGGTACTGTTATATGTGCTGTATATGATATTATATAACCTATATACGGTACAGTTATATGTGCTGTATATTATATATAACCTATATACGGTACTGTTATATGTGCTGTATATGATATATAACCTATATTATATATAACCTATATACGGTACTGTTATATGTGCTGTATATGATATATAACCTATATGATATATAACCTATATACGGTACTGTTATATGTGCTGTATATGATATATAACCTATATACTGTACTGTTATATGTGCTGTATATGACATTATATCATCTATGTACGGTATTGGTCTGTGTGCTCTATATACACTGATGAGCAAAAGGGAAACAATGTTTTCCAACTCATCACCAAGATGGCCCACAAGGAGATTGACCCCTGACCTCTGTAGGGGCAGGAACAGAGAGAGGGTTTAAATCCCCCCCTCCTACCACCAACACCAGTGTTTCCTGTCCCTACAGAGGACAGGGGCAGAGAGAAGTCTCCCTAACCAGGGAGATGAAGATTGATGCTTTTCCTGACACCACCACCGTACTTGGACGACTTCCTCATAATTGGAGACTCCGAAAGCCAGCTCAAAGCGGATCTAGAAACCTTCCTATCGTTCATACGGAATCTAGGTTGGTTAATAAACCTGCAGAAATCGAATCTGCACCCATCCAGTACGATTCAGTTTCTGGGGGTCATTCTAGATTCCCAGGTTCAACGTACATTCCTCCCATTGGACAAAATTAGGAACCTTTGTTTAATGATCCGACGGTTTCAGAGCAGAAGGTCCTGCCCCATAAGAGAAGCCATGAGCCTTCTTGGTCTTCTCTCGTCTTGCATACCCTCTGTACCCTGGAGCCAGTTGCACTTCCGAACCCTCCAAGCCTGGATTCTCAGAGTCTGGAACAGGCAGCAGAGCTCATTGAATCACAGGGTGTCCATCCCTCTATTAGTAAAGACCTCCCTAGGACTGGTGGGCAAGCTCGAACAACCTCTCCTTGGGTGTTCCCTGGGAGAAAGCTCCTTACATTCAAATCCTTACAGACTCAAGCGAAAGAGGATGGGGAGCGAAAGTGGGGGATCGTTACTTTCAGGTTACCTGGCCGCCAACAACTCGTTCTCAATACTCCAACTTCAGAGAGCTGAAGGCGGTTTGGAAGTCGTTAAAGGCAGCGGAAGATCTCCTCCAAGGCCTACACGTAAAAGTCCTTTCCGACAACACTACTACAGTAGCGTACCTTTCTCATCAAGGTGGAACAAGATCAGGAAAACTGATGTACATATCAGAAAAAAATTTCAATTGGGGGGAGTTCCATGTAAAATCCATCACTGCGATTCACCTGAAGGGGGCTCTGAACATAGAGGCAGACTATCTCAGTCGAGAACTAATAGACCACACCGAATGGTTCCTGAATCAGGTTGTTTTTCAAATGCTGATAGACAGATGGGGCACCCCTCAAATAGATCTGTTCGCTTCAAGGAAGAATGCGAAGGTACCAACATTCTGCTCCCTAAGTTCACGGGACAATCCTTGGGCACTGGACGTGTTCACGATACAATGGAATTGGAACCTTTGCTACGCATTTCCTCCATTGCCTCTAATTCCCAAAATAATCCAGAAGCTCAGCCGAGAAGATACAACTTTGATCCTAATAGCCCCTTACTGGCCGAAGAGAAGTTGGTTTCCTTCTCTAAATAACCTCTCGGTAGAAAACCCATGGCCTCTTCCATCCAGGAGGGATCTCCTTCATCAGGGGCCAATCCTACACCACAACCCGAACTTCCTAAAATTGACAGCCTGGATCCTGAGGTCTAGATGCTAAAATCACAGGGTCTCTCCGATCGAGTAATATCTACACTGAAGGCGAGTAGAAAGAAGGTCACCTATTCTATCTACTTAAAAATTTGGAAAAGGTTTTGTTCCTGGATCGGGAACCCAGTCCCGAATTCTGAACCTCCTAATATTCAAAGAATCCTAGAGTTTCTCCAGCAAGGTCTTGAACTAGGTCTTAGACCTTCCATCCTCAAAGTACAGATCTCAGCCCTGGCTTGCTTCTTTGACCGAGACCTAGCTAACCACCGATGGGTTAGAAGATTCATGAAAGCAGCCTCACGCCTCCGTCCTTCTCTAAAGTCTTGTATCCCTACTTGGGACCTAAATGTTGTACTCACAGGCCTTACACTCGCCCCTTTCGAGCCTCTACTCGATTGTTCTATTAAACACCTATCTCTAAAGACCACTTTCCTTATAGCTATTACATCAGCAAGGAGGCTGGGCGAGATACAAGCCTTGTCCATACGTGAACCATATCTCCGTATTACTGATGATAGAATCATACTCAGATTAGACCCAGGTTTTCTCCCTAAAATCGTATCCGATTTCCATCGTAACCAGGAAATAATCTTACCTTCCTTCTGTAACAATCCCTCTAACAGTAAAGAATCCACCTTCCATTCTCTAGATGTTAGACGTTCAGTTTTAAGGTATCTCGAGGTTACGAAAGATTTCCGGAGATCCGATAACCTTTTAGTCCTCTTCTCAGGTAAGAGTAAAGGTCTGAAGTCCTCCATGTCCTCTCTGGCTTGATGGATTAGGGACACCATCTCCCTTTGCTATGAGATCCAGGGCCTTCCCTGCCTCTCCAATCTAAGAGCCCATTCGACTAGAGCCATGTCTTCTTCCCAGGGTGAAAGGGCCGGAGCTTCTCTAGAGGACATCTGCAAAGCTGCTACGTGGTCTAGCATACATACCTTTATGAGACACTATAGACTAGACCTTTCCAGTAGCTCAGACCTGTCTTTTGGACGTAAGGTCCTTCAGGCAGTCGCCCCCCCTAAATTTATAATTTTGTATATCTCCATGTGGGCCGTCGTGGTGATGAGTTGGAAAGCCGGAATTAGACTTACCATAAAGTCTGTTTCCATGAAATCACCACAATGGCAGTTATATTCCCTACCCTAATTTTTTGCTTTATGTTTTAGAGGTTATGAATTAATATCCTCTTGAGTTATTATTTATCCACCACCTTTTATGTCTCTGTAATTTTGGACACACTGGTGTTGGTGGTGGGAGGGGGGGATTTAAACCCTCTCTCTGTTCCTGCCCCTACAGAGGTCAGGGGTCAATCTCCTTATGGGCCGCCGTGGTGATTTCATGGAAACTGAATTACCGGTAAGTCTCTTGAGGATTGACCACAAGTTCTCAATGGGATTAAGATCTGGGGAGTTTCCAGGCCATGGACCCAAAATGTCAACGTTTTGGTCCCCGAGCCACTTAGTTATCCCTTTTGCCTTATGGCACGGTGCTCCATCGTGCTGGAAAATGCATTGTTCTTCACCAAACTGTTGTTGGATTGTTGGAAGAAGTTGCTGTTGGAGGGTGTTTTGGTGCCATTCTTTATTCATGGCTGTGTTTTTGGGCAAAATTGTGAGTGAGCCCACTCCCTTGGATGAGAAGCAACCCCACACATGAATGGTCTCAGGATGCTTTACTGTTGGCATGACACAGGACTGATGGTAGCGCTCACCTTTTCTTCTCCGGACCAGCCTTTTTCCAGATGCCCCAAACAATCGGAAAGAAGCTTCATCGGAGAATATGACTTTGCCCCAGTCCTCAGCAGTCCATTCACCATACTTTCTGCAGAAGATCAATCTGTCCCTGATGGTTTTTTTGGAGAGAAGTGGCTTCTTTTCTGCCCTTCTTGACACCAGGCCATCTTCCAAAAGTCTTGGCCTCACTGTGCGTGCAGATGCGCTCACACCTGCCTGCTGCCATTCCTGAGTAAGCTCTGCACTGGTGGCACTCCGATCCCGCAGCTGAATCCTCTTTAGGAGACGATCCTGGCGCTTGCTGGACTTTCTTGGACGCCCTGAAGCCTTCTTAACAAGAATTGAACCTCTTTCCTCGAAGTTCTTGATGATCCTATAAATTGTTGATTGAGGTGCAATCTTAGTAGCCACAATATCCTTGCCTGTGAAGCCATTTTTATGCAACGCAATGATGGCTGCACGCGTTTCTTTGCAGGTCACCATGGTTAACAATGGAAGAACAATGATTACAAGCATCACCCTCCTTTTAACATGTTAAGTCTGCCATTTTAACCCAATCAGCCTGACATAATGATCTCCAGCCTTGTGCTCGTCAACATTCTCACCTGAGTTAACAAGACGATTACTGAAATGATCTCAGCAGGTCCTTTAATGACAGCAATGAAATGCAGTGGAAAGGTTTTTTTGGGATTAAGTTAATTTTCATGGCAAAGAAGGACTATGCAATTCATCTGATCACTCTTCATAACATTCTGGAGTAGATGCAAATTGCTATTATAAAAACTTAAGCAGCAACTTTTCCAATTTCCAATATTTATGTAATTCTCAAAACTTTTGGCCACGACTGTATGTATGAGATAGCCGAGAGGATTGTCTATAAAATGATGGGAGTCTCACGTCTGAAGCTGTAGCGGATGGTGAGATATGGAGCCTGAAAGTCACAAGTTCTAAGCATTGCTACCTTTTTGTTCATCAGTGTATTTCTCTCTGTCCCCATTATTCTCCACTCATTTTTCTTTGTTTCTTTCTGCTTTTATTATTCTCCCCCTTTACTGTCCCCTCTTTCTTTGCTCCCCGCTATTCTCCACTCCCTGCTCCATTTTCCTTTGATACCCGCTCCTCTCTATTCCCTGCTTTTTTCTGCTCCCGATTTTTCTCTACTTCTTTCCACTCCCTCCTTCTCTTTTCTCCTCGCTTCTCTCTGCTCCCTATTTTCCTCTGTTCATTATTCTTTGCTCCTCTCTGCTCCCCATTTTTCTTTGCTCCTTGTTTTGATTCGTTTCTCTTTACGTTTTTTTGTTTTCTAAATTGAAAGCAGAATTTTCTAATTTCTAACAGCCGATTAGCGGAGAGGGGAGGACAAATACTGCAGAACATAATTGTCCATTATCTGCGGCTTCAGACTCTACAGCTGGAAGCTTTCCTGCACGTGGCAATCGCCCGAAAGTGAAATAAAAGCCAAATCAATTAGAAATCACTCAGGAGATTAGTAAATTCTATTCGTTATTATGAGCGATGAGTGTGGTGCGAGCGGGGTCCTGCTACTCCTTCACTCCTATCACACATTACTGCCAGGGCGGGAGGGGGCTTAAAATCCCATTTATAGTATATAAAGCAGCTGTATAAGAGATGGGGGCAAATAGATAACAAGAGCCAAGAGAGAAATCTGCGAGATAACAGCTGTGTGATATAATAACTCTGCACTATCGTATAATCACTGAGTGATATGAGATAATAACTCCACGTTATCGTATAATCACTGAGTGATATGAGATAATAACTCCGCTCTATTGTATAATCACTGAGTGATATGAGATAATAACTCCGCTCTATTGTATAATCACTGAGTGATATGAGATAATAACTCCACGTTATCGTATAATCACTGAATGATATGAGATAATAACTCTGTGCTATCTTATAATCACAGAGCGATATGCGGTAATAACTCTGCACTATCGTATAATCACAGAGAGCGGAGTTATTATATCATATCTCTCTGTGATTATACGATAGAGCGGAGTTATTATCTCATATCTCTATCGTATAATCACCGAGTCATATGAGATAATAACTGCGCTATCGTATAATCACTGTGTGATATGTAGTAATAACTGCACTGAGATAACTCTGTGCTTTCATATAATCAGTGTGTAATAAGCAGTAATAACTGTACTATGAGATAATAAGAGCGTAATATAAGATAATAACTCTGTGCTATTGTATAATCACAGAGCGATGTGCTGTAATAACGCTGTGCTAGGTGATAATAACAGATATAAGTGATATAATAACTCTCTGCTAGGAGATAAATCTGATAAATACGTACAGTGCTCAGTGTACATGAGCTCGCCTCCTTTCAAAAGATTTTATTCAGTATCTCACTGAACACATTTCCCAAATCTTGACAGAACTGAGTTTCATAGAATCTTTGTTTAACCCAGGTCTGGCTAACAGCTGGTCCACGCACCGTGAGCGGCCTGCGGGATCGATTCATATGGCCCCTAGCCCCCTGCCAGAACATATTGTAAAAATGCTAATGATCGCTTCCATGATGGGGGCTGATCTGAGGCTGGGGGGTCTGATTTGTGGCTAGGGGTCTGATCTGAGGCTGGGGGGCCTTTTGGGGGTTTGATCGGAGGCTGGGGGGGTCTGATATGAGGCTGGGGTGGGGTCTGATTTGTGGCTAGGGGTCTGATCTGAGGCTGGGGGCCTTTTGGGGCTCTGATCTGAGGCTGGGGGGTCTGATCTGAGGCTGGGGGGTCTGATTTGTGGCTAGGGGTCTGATCTGAGGCTGGGGGGTTTGATCAGAGGCTAGGGGTCTGATGGGGGTCTGATCTGAGGCTAGGGAGGGTCTGATGGGGGCTGATCTGAGGCTGGGAGGTCTGATCTGAGGCTAGGGAGGGTCTGATTCGGTCTGATCTGAGGCTAGGGAGGGTCTGATCTGAGGCTAGGGAGGGTCTGATTGGGTCTGATCTGAGGCTAGGGAGGGTCTGATTGGGTCTGATCTGAGGCTAGGGAGGGTCTGATGGTAGTCTGATCTGAGGCTAGGGAGGGTCTGATGGGGGTCTAATCTGAGGCTGGGAGGTGTGATCTGAGGCTGGGGGGTCTGATCTGTGGCTGGGGGGTCTGATCTGTGGCTGGGGGGCCTATTGGGGGTCTGATCTGAGGCTGGGGGTCTGATGGGGGCTTATCTGAGGCTGGGGGGTCTGATTTGTGGCGAGGGGTCTTATCTGAGGCTGGGCGTCTGATAGGAGTCTGATCTGAGACTGGGGAGGGTCTGATCTGAGGCTAGGGAGGGTCTGATGGTGGTCGAATCTGAGGCTGGGAGGTGTGATCTGAGGATGGGGTGCCTATTGGCGGTCTGATCTGAGGCTGGAGGGCTTTTGGGGGTCTGATCTGAGGCTGGGGGTCTGATGGGGGCTTATCTGAGGCTGGGGGGTATAATTTGTGGCTAGGGGTCTGATCTGAGGCTGGGGGGTCTGATCTGAGGCTGAGGGTCTGATGGGAGTCTTATCTGAGACTGGGGAGGGTCTGATCTGAGGCTAGAGAGAGTCTGATAGGAGGCTAGGGAGAGTCTGATAGGAGTCTGATCTGAGACTGGGGAGCGTCTGATCTGAGGCTAGGGACGGTCTGATAGGAGTCTGATCTGAGACTGGGGAGGGTCTGATCTGAGGCTAGGGATGGTCTGATGGGGGCTGATCTGAGGCTAGGGAGGGTCTGATGGGAGTCTGATCTGAGGCTGATGTAGGTGGAGAGTCTGATAGGAGTCTGATCTGAGACTGGGGAGGGTCTGATCTGAGGCTAGGGAGGGTCTGATGGGAGTCTGATCTGAGGCTGATGTAGGTGGAGGGTCTTATAGGATGCTGATTTGAGGCTGATGGAGGTGGGGGCAGATCTGAGGCTGAGAAAGGGACAAAGGTAGGGAAGGTTGTGAAGAAAGAGGCAGGGACAGTGGCAGGGAGAGTGAAAGCTGGGTGAACCCCCCTCTGGACCCCCCTGGGTTTAGCTTGGCTGCCATTAATGCCAAATAAAGAACTAAATACATACCATTCTCAACTTAAAAATTTGACTGCTATATGTGGTCAAAATGGCGCCTGTACTAAATGTATTATATATAGTGCAGGCGCCATTTTGTGCTTCAAAAATACAGCGCTCTAGATTTTTTTTAATTGAAGCGCAATTTATGTAAATTACCCCTAAGTCACTTATATGTTTGACCAAATTTGTAAGTTGAGACTTTTCTATGGCCCGCGAAATATCCAAATGGCCCTTCGGCAGCTAAAAGGTTCCCCACTCCTGGTTTAACCCATAAGGCTGAGTTCACACTTCAGTGACCGTGAGCCCAAACCAGCAGTGACGCCTCCACATGGAGCAGGTATAATGGTTCTGTTCTGTGTTCCTGACCCGCACCTGGTTTTGGCTCAAAATAACTGATAAAAATAACTGAAGTGTGAACTAGGCCTTACTTGACTGTAAGGTTAATAATATAACTTAGAATTCAAATTAGTTGATGCAAAAATGAATGAGCCCCACATCAAGAACTACTACATCTGGCATTTTGTGTGACCGCCATGATTTGTGAGGACCGCCCCAAGTCTTGTAGACATGTACTGAACAAGCTGGCGACAGACGGCCACATCCATCTCCTTCCATTCTTCAGGAAGAAGCTCTCCTAGAGCCTGGGTGCCGGATGGAGAGGGAGGGTTGTCTCTGCAGACCTCCCCATAGGTGTCCATTGGGTTCAGACCACCGTCCCGGATCCGGCCGGACAGTCCCGGATTTAAGTGGCTGTGTTGCTGTTGTCCCAGGGGAGGTATGTCTCACTTTCTGGCAGCTGTCCCTGCGTCCATAGGAAGCTGAGAGCTGGCATTGGCTCCTTGCTTCATCATTCCTGTTGGCTCTCCACACCTCTGGTCTGTGTGGGGGGCGGGGCCGGCTGTCAACCTTCGGCTCCGCCTCCCTTACAGACCAGAGCAGCCGATGTCCTGCTGCTGCTGCTACTAGGAAGAAGGTAAGTATGTGGTGTTTATTTATTTTTTACATTCTGTGAGGGGAAAAATGTGGGCATATTATAGGGGCACTAATGTGGGCATATTACTGGGTGGCACAATGTGGGCATATTACTGGGTGGCACAATGTGGGCATATTACTGGGTGGCACAATGTGGGCATATTACTGGGTGGCACAATGTGGGCACATAAATAGGGGCACAATGTGGGCATATTACTGGGTGGCACAATGTGGGCATATTACTAGGGGCACAATGTGGGCATATTACTGGGTGGCACAATGTGGGCATATTACTGGGGGGCACAATGTGGGCATATTACTGGGGGGAACAATGTGGGCATATTACTGTGTGCACAATGTGGGCATATTACTGGGGGCACTAATGTGGGCATATTACTGGGTGGCACAATGTGGGCATATAAATAGGGGCACAATGTGGGCATATTACTGGGGGGCACAATGTGGGCATATTACTAGGGGCACAATGTGGGTATATTACTGGTGGCACAATGTGAGTATATTACTGGGGGGAACAATGTAGGCATATTACTGGGTGCACAATGTGGACACATTACTGGGTGGCACAATGTGGGCACATTACTGGGTGGCACAATGTGGGCACATTACTGGGTGGCACAATGTGGGCACATTACTAAGTGGCACAATGTGGGCACATTACTGGGTGCACAATGTGGGCATATTACTGGGGGCACAATGTGTGCATATTACTGGGGGCACAATGTGGGCATATTACTGGGGGCACAATGTGGGCGCATTACTGGGTGGCACATTGTGGGCACATTACTGGGTGGCACAATGTGCGCGCATTACTGGGTGGCACAATGTGGGCGCATTACTGGGTGGCACAATGTGGGAGCATTACTGGGTGGCACAATGTGGGCATATTACTGGGTGGCACAATGTGGGCACATTACTGGGTGGCACAATGTGGGCACATTACTGGGTGGCACAATGTGGGCATATTACTGGGGGGAACAATGTGGGCATATTACTGGGGGCACAATGTGGGCATATTACTGGGGGCACAATGTGGGCATATTACTGGGGGCACAATGTGGGAGCATTACTGGGTGGCACAATGTGGGCGCATTACTGGGTGGCACAATGTGGGTGCATTACTGGGTGGCACAATGTGGGCACATTACTGGGTGGCACAATGTGGGCACATTACTGGGGGCACAATGTGGGCACATTACTGGTGGCACAATGTGGGCATATTACTGGGGGGCACTGCTGGGTATATCACTGGGGGGCACAATGTGGGCATAAATACTGTGCGGTGGCATGAAGGGGGAATAATTACTATGTGGAGCATTAAGGGGACTGGGCGGGATTAGGTGTCTAGTTATGCTTTGGGCGGAGTTAGAGGTGTGGCCTAGTGCAAAAAAAAGTGCTTTGTTCATTTACAAGGTTGGGAGGTCTGCAGGAGACACACGTGGCCACCGAGTCACCTTCCCCCGGGTCTTCTTCAGAATGGCAGCCGTGGCCTTAGATGTGTGCACTGGATCACTGTCCGGCAGCGTCTTCTCCTGCAGTATAGAGAAGCACATCTGTGAATTCATGATCCCATCAATGAAGTGCAGCCCCGACCCCAGCAGCGCTCCCAGCCCCACCGCAGGACACCGCCATGTTCCACTGTAGGCGCCATCCGTTTTTCTGCGTACTCCTCACCCTTGTGACGCCATATAGTGTTGAATCCATCAGATCCATTCATCTTGGTCTCATGGCTCCAGAGTCCCAGCAGTCTTCCCCGGCTGTTTTGTACAGGGGAGGCTTCCTTGGTGGAGGACCCGCACGCCATTCCTCTGCCGTGTACGCCGTCTGATGTCACGGGAAACACCCCAGTTTGGGTCTCTACTTCTTCAGATTAGTGCAGTGAACTTCCGTGGCGATTATCTTCAACCCTTCAGAAGATGCCCTTCCGTGAATCGATCCAAGATCCAAAGTCCATTCGCTCAAAACTTCACTTTAACGCTGTACGGAGGTCCGCCTGGACGGCCTCCGACGAGTCTCGCGAGACTTCATGAATAACTTCGGCATTCGATTTTTAAAACAGAAATTCGAAGTCGGCTTCAGAACCAGCTGGTACCTCGGTACCAAAATCGGCTTCGGATCCAAGTTTTAAAATAGTGTATGCGATACTTTTTTGCGGTTCGGAGGCACGGACAGAAACCCCATAGAAGCGCTCCGTGGCGCTTCCGTTCCGCACCGACCTTCTGGATTGCGGGCCTCATCCGTCGTGCAGGGTGCGCGCGTCCGGTGCCCAGATATTGCAGATACGCTGGGCCCTCAAGTTACAATATTAATTGGTTCCAAGACGACCATTGTAAGTTGTGTCATCGGTTTCAAAGCCTCAAAATGTCATCCAAGATAAGAGAGAATTAAGATTTTATAAAAATAAGCAGATAACTATAAGAGAGATAAGACAAGTCCTTCCATAGAACGGTAAATAGCAACTAACAGCAGAGAAGTGACCTTGAGTGGTTGGGTCTGAGACATTGTATGTCGAGTCTGGATGGGTCAGAAAAGACCACTGTGTGCTGGAAACATTGTATCCTGAGGGGTCACTGTTTGGGGGCCACAATACGGGCACAGCCGGGTGCATGAGGCCTTCATGAAGATGGGTTGAATCCCCAAAATTCTGTAGTTTGCACTTTAAGACTTTCGTCAGGGTGCATTCATTTTTGCAACATGTGAAGATTTAGATCTTGTTTGCCATCACTTGGCCACGTTTGTGGGAGTATTTCGTAGTCCGGTGTCCTACAGAAAACGTGGATTCTGCGTCTGTTGGGATGTTCTCCATGCACGGCTGTAATGACGTCACGTCGGGTCATCATCATGTGACTCGCCCGGCCGGGTTACTGTATCTCTATTCATCAGTTCCTTGCTATATAAATCCCCCCCCCCCTTTTACTATATATATATATATATGTGTACAGGACATTGTAACAAACCCTCAGCTGTGGGAAGTATAAGGTCAGGGCAGGTTTTCAGGCTCCACTTTGTGGCCCCGGATGCATTCTGCCCTGGTCTGACACTAGATCCACGCGCAGTCGGTGCGGCCGCGCCATCAGGTCGTACACAACATTTGCGCGCTTTGTCTGACAGCTGGGAGCTGATTACACAGACAAGGTGTCCGCTCTCATAAAAGCCGGGAAAGTGCGGAATTAGCCGACTCATCCATCGACGTAAATTACCCAAACGCGTTCCCGGATATTTTTTTTTATTGTTTACTATTAAATTTAAGATCAAATGCGCCATTAAATTTAATGGACTTGAGCGAAAAAAATCAGGACGGAATTATCAACGCCGCTCGGTTTTGTGATCCTCGTAATGACAAACCCTCTAATAGCGCGGCTGAATATTTACACGGATTAACCATTCATGTGCCGCAGGGACTGACAACAAGGCGTCCGAGGCCGTGACAACTGTCTGTATATCCTGTCTGAGAGGTAGTCACAGCCCCGCCCCCTGCTGATGACATCACTGATATAATGACATGTGATCAGACATGAGATCACACACCTTATACTACAGGAACATCTATTACTGCTGACAACCTGCCTGTATATCCTGTCTGAGAGGTAGTCACAGCCCCGCCTCCTGCTGATGACATCACTGATATAATGACATGTGATCAGACATGAGATCCTCACACCTTATACTACAGGAACATCTATTACTGCTGACAACCTGCCTGTATATCCTGTCTGAGAGGTAGTCACAGCCCCGCCCCCTGCTGATGACATCACTGATATAATGACATGTGATCAGACCTGAGATCACACCCCTTATACTACAGGAACATCTATTACTGCTGACAACCTGCCTGTGTATCCTGTCTGAGAGGTAGTCACAGCCCCGCCCCCTGCTGATGACATCACTGATATAATGACATGTGATCAGACCTGAGATCACACCCCTTATACTACAGGAACATCTATTACTGCTGACAACCTGCCTGTATATCCTGTCTGAGAGGTAGTCACAGCCCCGCCCCCTGCTGATGACATCACTGATATAATGACATGTGATCAGACATGAGATCACACACCTTATACTACAGGAACATCTATTACTGCTGACAACCTGCCTGTATATCATGTCTGAGAGGTAGTCACAGCCCCGCCCCCTGCTGATGACATCACTGATATAATGACATGTGATCAGACATGAGATCACACACCTTATACTACAGGAACATCTATTACTGCTGACAACCTGCCTGTACATCCTGTCTGAGAGGTAGTCACAGCCCCGCCCCCTGCTGATGACATCACTGATATAATGACATGTGATCAGACATGAGATCACACACCTTATACTTCAGGAACATCTATTACTGCTGACAACCTGCCTGTATATCCTGTCTGAGAGGTAGTCACAGCCCCGCCCCCTGCTGATGACATCACTGATATAATGACATGTGATCAGACATGAGATCACACACCTTATACTTCAGGAACATCTATTACTGCTGACAACCTGCCTGTATATCCTGTCTGAGAGGTAGTCACAGCCCCGCCCCCTGCTGATGACATCACTGATATAATGACATGTGATCAGACATGAGATCACACACCTTATACTACAGGAACATCTATTACTGCTGACAACCTGCCTGTACATCCTGTCTGAGAGGTAGTCACAGCCCCGCCCCCTGCTGATGACATCACTGATATAATGACATGTGATCAGACATGAGATCACACACCATATACTACAGGAACATCTATTACTGCTGACAACCTGCCTGTATATCCTGTCTGAGAGGTAGTCACAGCCCCGCCCCCTGCTGATGACATCACTGATATAATGACATGTGATCAGACATGAGATCACACACCTTATACTACAGGAACATCTATTACTGCTGACAACCTGCCTGTATATCCTGTCTGAGAGGTAGTCACAGCCCCGCCCCCTGCTGATGACATCACTGATATAATGACATGTGATCAGACATGAGATCACACACCTTATACTACAGGAACATCTATTACTGCTGACAACCTGCCTGTATATCCTGTCTGAGAGGTTGTCACAGCCCCGCCCCCTGCTGATGACATCACTGATATAATGACATGTGATCAGACATGAGATCACACACCTTATACTACAGGAACATCTATTACTGCTGACAACCTGCCTGTATATCCTGTCTGAGAGGTAGTCACAGCCCCGCCCCCTGCTGATGACATCACTGATATAATGACATGTGATCAGACATGAGATCACACACCTTATACTACAGGAACATCTATTACTGCTGACAACCTGCCTGTATATCATGTCTGAGAGGTAGTCACAGCCCCGCCCCCTGCTGATGACATCACTGATATAATGACATGTGATCAGACATGAGATCACACACCTTATACTACAGGAACATCTATTACTGCTGACAACCTGCCTGTATATCCTGTCTGAGAGGTTGTCACAGCCCCGCCCCCTGCTGATGACATCACTGATATAATGACATGTCATCAGTCATGAGATCCACACACCTGATACTACAGGAACATCTATTACTGCTGACAACCTGCCTGTACATCCTGTCTGAGAGGTTGTCACAGCCCCGCCCCCTGCTGATGACATCACTGATATAATGACATGTGATCAGACATGAGATCACACACCTTATACTACAGGGACATCTATTACTGCTGACAACCTGCCTGTACATCATGTCTGAGAGGTAGTCACAGCCCCGCCCCGCCCCCTGCTGATGACATCACTGATATAATGACATGTGATCAGACATGAGATCACACACCTTATACTACAGGAACATCTATTACTGCTGACAACCTGCCTGTATATCCTGTCTGAGAGGTAGTCACAGCACCGCCCCCTGCTGATGACATCACTGATATAATGACATGTGATCAGACATGAGATCCTCACACCTTATACTACAGGAACATCTATTACTGCTGACAACCTGCCTGTATATCCTGTCTGAGAGGTTGTCACAGCCCCGCCCCCTGCTGATGACATCACTGATATACTGACATGTGATCAGACATGAGATCACACACCTTATACTACAGGAACATCTATTACTGCTGACAACCTGCCTGTATATCCTGTCTGAGAGGTAGTCACAGCCCCGCCCCCTGCTGATGACATCACTGATATAATGACATGTGATCAGACATGAGATCCTCACACCTTATACTACAGGAACATCTATTACTGCTGACAACCTGCCTGTGTATCCTGTCTGAGAGGTAGTCACAGCCCCGCCCCCTGCTGATGACATCACTGATATAATGACATGTGATCAGACATGAGATCACACACCTTATACTACAGGAACATCTATTACTGCTGACAACCTGCCTGTATATCCTGTCTGAGAGGTAGTCACCGCCCCGCCCCCTGCTGATGACATCACTGATATAATGACATGTGATCAGACATGAGATCCTCACACCTTATACTACAGGAACATCTATTACTGCTGACAACCTGCCTGTATATCCTGTCTGAGAGGTAGTCACAGCCCCGCCCCCTGCTGATGACATCACTGATATACTGACATGTGATCAGACATGAGATCACACACCTTATACTACAGGAACATCTATTACTGCTGACAACCTGCCTGTATATCCTGTCTGAGAGGTAGTCACAGCCCCGCCCCCTGCTGATGACATCACTGATATAATGACATGTGATCAGACATGAGATCCTCACACCTTATACTACAGGAACATCTATTACTGCTGACAACCTGCCTGTGTATCCTGTCTGAGAGGTAGTCACAGCCCCGCCCCCTGCTGATGACATCACTGATATAATGACATGTGATCAGACATGAGATCACACACCTTATACTACAGGAACATCTATTACTGCTGACAACCTGCCTGTATATCCTGTCTGAGAGGTAGTCACAGCCCCGCCCCCTGCTGATGACATCACTGATATAATGACATGTGATCAGACATGAGATCACACACCTTATACTACAGGAACATCTATTACTGCTGACAACCTGCCTGTATATCCTGTCTGAGAGGTAGTCACAGCCCCGCCCCCTGCTGATGACATCACTGATATAATGACATGTGATCAGACATGAGATCACACTCCTTATACTACAGGAACATCTATTACTGCTGACAACCTGCCTGTATATCCTGTCTGAGAGGTAGTCACAGCCCCACCCCCTGCTGATGACATCACTGATATAATGACATGTGATCAGACATGAGATCACACACCTTATACTACAGGAACATCTATTACTGCTGACAACCTGCCTGTATATCATGTCTGAGAGGTTGTCACAGCCCCGCCCCCTGCTGATGACATCACTGATATAATGACATGTGATCAGACATGAGATCACACACCTTATACTACAGGAACATCTATTACTGCTGACAACCTGCCTGTATATCCTGTCTGAGAGGTTGTCACAGCCCCGCCCCCTGCTGATGACATCACTGATATAATGACATGTCATCAGTCATGAGATCCACACACCTTATACTACAGGAACATCTATTACTGCTGATAACCTGCCTGTATATCCTGTCTGAGAGGTAGTCACAGCCCCGCCCCCTGCTGATGACATCACTGATATAATGACATGTGATCAGACATGAGATCACACACCTTATACTACAGGAACATCTATTACTGCTGACAACCTGCCTGTATATCCTGTCTGAGAGGTAGTCACAGCCCCGCCCCCTGCTGATGACATCACTGATATAATGACATGTGATCAGACATGAGATCACACACCTTATACTACAGGAACATCTATTACTGCTGACAACCGGCCTGTATATCCTGTCTGAGAGGTAGTCACAGCCCCGCCCCCTGCTGATGACATCACTGATATAATGACATGTGATCAGACATGAGATCACACACCTTATACTACAGGAACATCTATTACTGCTGACAACCTGCCTGTATATCCTGTCTGAGAGGTAGTCACAGCCCCGCCCCCTGCTGATGACATCACTGATATACTGACATGTGATCAGACCTGAGATCACACCCCTTATACTACAGGAACATCTATTACTGCTGACAACCTGCCTGTATATCCTGTCTGAGAGGTAGTCACAGCCCCGCCCCCTGCTGATGACATCACTGATATAATGACATGTGATCAGACATGAGATCACACACCTTATACTACAGGAACATCTATTACTGCTGATAACCTGCCTGTATATCCTGTCTGAGAGGTAGTCACAGCCCCGCCCACTGCTGATGACATCACTGATATAATGACATGTGATCAGACATGAGATCACACACCTTATACTACAGGAACATCTATTACTGCTGATAACCTGCCTGTATATCCTGTCTGAGAGGTAGTCACAGCCCCGCCCCCTGCTGATGACATCACTGATATAATGACATGTGATCAGACATGAGATCACACACCTTATACTACAGGAACATCTATTACTGCTGACAACCGGCCTGTATATCCTGTCTGAGAGGTAGTCACAGCCCCGCCCCCTGCTGATGACATCACTGATATAATGACATGTGATGAGACATGAGATCACACACCTTATACTACAGGAACATCTATTACTGCTGATAACCTGCCTGTATATCCTGTCTGAGAGGTAGTCACAGCCCCGCCCACTGCTGATGACATCACTGATATAATGACATGTGATCAGACATGAGATCACACACCTTATACTACAGGAACATCTATTACTGCTGACAACCTGCCTGTATATCATGTCTGAGAGGTAGTCACAGCCCCGCCCCCTGCTGATGACATCACTGATATAATGACATGTGATCAGACATGAGATCACACACCTTATACTACAGGAACATCTATTACTGCTGATAACCTGCCTGTATATCCTGTCTGAGAGGTAGTCACAGCCCCGCCCCCTGCTGATGACATCACTGATATAATGACATGTGATCAGACATGAGATCACACACCTTATACTACAGGAACATCTATTACTGCTGACAACCTGCCTGTACATCATGTCTGAGAGGTAGTCACAGCCCCGCCCCCTGCTGATGACATCACTGACATAATGACATGTGATCAGACATGAGATCACACACCTTATACTACAGGAACATCTATTACTGCTGACAACCTGCCTGTATATCCTGTCTGAGAGGTAGTCACAGCCCCGCCCCCTGCTGATGACATCACTGATATAATGACATGTGATCAGACATGAGATCACACACCTTATACTACAGGAACATCTATTACTGCTGACAACCGGCCTGTATATCCTGTCTGAGAGGTAGTCACAGCCCCGCCCCCTGCTGATGACATCACTGATATAATGACATGTGATCAGACATGAGATCACACACCTTATACTACAGGAACATCTATTACTGCTGACAACCTGCCTGTATATCCTGTGTGAGAGGTAGTCACAGCCCCGCCCCCTCCTGATGACATCACTGATATAATGACATGTGATCAGACATGAGATCACACACCTTATACTACAGGAACATCTATTACTGCTGATAACCTGCCTGTATATCCTGTCTGAGAGGTAGTCACAGCCCCGCCCCCTGCTGATGACATCACTGATAGCCTTGGCTCGTCCTTTTCATTATCTGGTCCTTGGAAAGTTGGGTGAAATCTGTTATCCATTGCTGCACTTCCATCCATTATCATTAGGACCCTGGGGGATTCATCACTTGACATTCAGGAATCTAGGAAAGCTGGGTGACGTCCCCTGTGCTCTCTGCCGGCAGTAGTCTGGTCGGTGACCCTCCGCCATTGTTTGCCGCGGTTTCGCGCTCTCTCAATATTCCGCTGTTTCCCAGAGGCCTCAGCGCTCGAGTCCTTTAATCTAAATGAAGTTTGGAGAAAACGGATGTTCTCTCGGTTAATTATAAAGTCGCCGTCCTTCTGCGCGGGGTCCCCGGTCGCGTCGTCTCCGATAAATGATTTCCTTTTTTATATTTGCTCGGATGTTTGGCGGTTAATCTGCTCGGCGGCGCGGTGACTGGTTCTCCAGATCAGGGAATCGTACAAGAGCCTCCAATACTTTCAACTCACTGCCGGGGGAATATTGGCGGACGGCTCAGTGGCGGCCGCGCTCGCCATCTCCCCGGGCTGTCGCTGTGTAATTGCTCACCATACGGTGTTCATTGTTTCAGTGGGGTCCATAGGTGCGTATAAATCTGCGCCATTACTGAGTGCGGCGATTTATTACACTGACGAGATCTGCTGGATGTCCTATCTGTTCCCGGGAAAGCCGGGTGACGACCTGCAGTTATATCTGTTCCTGGGAAAGCCGGGTGACGACCTGCAGTTATATCTGTTCCTGGGAAAGCCGGGTGACATCCTGCAGTTATATCTGTTCCTGGGAAAGCCGGGTGACGACCTGCAGTTATATCTGTTCCTGGGAAAGCCGGGTGACAACCTGCAGTTATATCTGTTCCTGGGAAAGCCGGGTGACGACCTGCAGTTATATCTGTTCCTGGGAAAGCCGGGTGACGACCTGCAGTTATATCTGTTCCTGGGAAAGCCGGGTGACGACCTGCAGTTATATCTGTTCCCAGGAAAGCCGGGTGACGACCTGCAGTTATATCTGTTCCTGGGAAAGCAGGGTGACAACCTGCAGTTATATCTGTTCCTGGGAAAGCCGGGTGACGACCTGCAGTTATATCTGTTCCCAGGAAAGCCGGGTGACGACCTGCAGTTATATCTGTTCCCGGGAAAGCCGGGTGACGACCTGCAGTTATATCTGTTCCCAGGAAAGCCGGGTGACATCCTGCAGTTATATCTGTTCCTGGGAAAGCCGGGTGACGACCTGCAGTTATATCTGTTCCTGGGAAAGCTGGGTGACGACCTGCAGTTATATCTGTTCCCAGGAAAGCCGGGTGACGACCTGCAGTTATATCTGTTCCTGGGAAAGCTGGGTGACGACCTGCAGTTATATCTGTTCCTGGGAAAGCTGGGTGACGACCTGCAGTTATATCTGTTCCTGGGAAAGCCGGGTGACGACCGGCAGTTATATCTGTTCCTGGGAAAGCTGGGTGACGACCTGCAGTTATATCTGTTCCTGGGAAAGCTGGGTGACGACCTGCAGTTATATCTGTTCCCAGGAAAACTGGGTGATGACCGGCAGTTATATCTGTTCCTGGGAAAGCCGGGTGACGACCTGCAGTTATATCTGTTCCTGGGAAAGCCGGGTGACCTGCAGTTATATCTGTTCCTGGGAAAGCCGGGTGATGACCTGCAGTTATATCTGTTCCTGGGAAAGCCGGGTGACCACCTGCAGTTATATCTGTTCCTGGGAAAGCTGGGTGACGACCTGCAGTTATATCTGTTCCCAGGAAAGCCGGGTGACATTCTGCAGTTATATCTGTTCCTGGGAAAGCTGGGTGACGTCCTGCAGTTATATCTGTTCCTGGGAAAGCTGGGTGACGACCTGCAGTTATATCTGTTCCTGGGAAAGCTAGGTGACAACATGCAGTTATATCTGTTCCTGGGAAGCCAGGTGACGACCTGCAGTTATATCTGTTCCTGGGAAAGCCGGGTGACCACCTGCAGTTATATCTGTTCCCAGGAAAGCCAGGTGACATTCTGCAGTTATATCTGTTCCTGGGAAAGCTGGGTGACGTCCTGCAGTTATATCTGTTCCTGGGAAAGCTGGGTGACGACCTGCAGTTATATCTGTTCCTGGGAAAGCTGGGTGACAACCTGCAGTTATATCTGTTCCTGGGAAAGCCGGGTGACGACCTGCAGTTATATCTGTTCCTGGGAAAGCTGGGTGACGACCTGCAGTTATATCTGTTCCTGGGAAAGCCGGGTGATGACCTGCAGTTATATCTGTTCCTGGGAAAGCTGGGTGACGACCTGCAGTTATATCTGTTCCCGGAAAAGCTGTGTGACAACCTGCAGTTATATCTGTTCCCGGAAAAGCTGGGTGACATCCTGCAGTTATATCTGTTCCTGGGAAAGCTGGGTGACAACCTGCAGTTATATCTGTTCCTGGGAAAGCCGGGTGACGACCTGCAGTTATATCTGTTCTTGGGAAAACTGGGTGACGACCTGCAGTTATATCTGTCCCTGAGAAAGCTGGGTGACAACCTGCAGTTATATCTGTTCCTGGGAAAGCTGGGTGATGACCTGCAGTTATATCTGTTCCCGGGAAAGCCGGGTGACAACCTGCAGTTATATCTGTTCCCGGGAAAGCAGGGTGACAACCTGCAGTTATATCTGTTCCTGGGAAAGCCGGGTGACGACCTGCAGTTATATCTGTTCCTGGGAAAGCCGGGTGACGACCTGCAGTTATATCTGTTCCTGGGAAAGCTGGGTGACAACCTGCAGTTATATCTGTTCCTGGGAAAGCCGGGTGACGACCTGCAGTTATATCTGTTCCTGGAAAAGCTGGGTGACATCCTGCAGTTATATCTGTTCCTGGGAAAGCTGGGTGACAACCTGCAGTTATATCTGTTCCTGGGAAAGCCGGGTGACGACCTGCAGTTATATCTGTTCTTGGGAAAACTGGGTGACGACCTGCAGTTATATCTGTTCCTGAGAAAGCTGGGTGACAACCTGCAGTTATATCTGTTCCTGGGAAAGCTGGGTGATGACCTGCAGTTATATCTGTTCCCGGGAAAGCCGGGTGACAACCTGCAGTTATATCTGTTCCCGGGAAAGCAGGGTGACAACCTGCAGTTATATCTGTTCCTGGGAAAGCCGGGTGACGACCTGCAGTTATATCTGTTCCTGGGAAAGCCGGGTGACGACCTGCAGTTATATCTGTTCCTGGGAAAGCCGGGTGACAACCTGCAGTTATATCTGTTCCCGGGAAAGCAGGGTGACGACCTGCAGTTATATCTGTTCCCGGGAAAGCAGGGTGACGACCTGCAGTTATATCTGTTCCCGGGAAAGCAGGGTGACGACCTGCAGTTATATCTGTTCCCGGGAAAGCAGGGTGACGACCTGCAGTTATATCTGTTCCCGGGAAAGCAGGGTGACGACCTGCAGTTATATCTGTTCCTGGGAAAGCCGGGTGACGACCTGCAGTTATATCTGTTCCTGGGAAAGCCGGGTGACAACCTGCAGTTATATCTGTTCCCGGGAAAGCAGGGTGACAACCTGCAGTTATATCTGTTCCCGGGAAAGCAGGGTGACGACCTGCAGTTATATCTGTTCCTGGGAAAGCCGGGTGACGACCTGCAGTTATATCTGTTCCTGGGAAAGCCGGGTGACAACCAGTATGGCTGCCATTACAGCTCACACACAGAATGTCTTGGTTGATTTGTCATTCGGGGCTCTAGAAAAGCTGGGTGTTCTCTACAAAAACTAAAACTGCAGCTTCATTGGTTTTGACCCATCTTTCGTACCGAGTCATATTAGTTGTCACCCAGCTTTCCCAGGAACGGACATAACCATATAAACGTACTGTAGTTTGTCACCCAGCTTTCCTATACTCATATTAGTCATCACCCAGCTTTTCCAGGATTAGACATCACTATGAGATACTGTATAGGGAGCCACCCAGCTTTCCTAGAGCCCTGAAAGACAAATCAGCCAACATATTGCCTGCACGCCTTTAATGGCAGCCGGTCACCCAACATTTCCATCTGCTGTGACCTCCTACAGGGGCGGCAGCCGGACAGGAGAAGGTTGTGCCGCTGGACTACTACCCCCATCTATCATAGTTCATCCTCCATCTGTTAGCTCTTCCTGGCAGCCAATCACAAGGGGCAGATGGTGGTGGTAGCAGTAAAAGGCGCTGCATAGAAATCACTATAACTGCCACCAGGGCGCTGGGGTTTAGGACACAGATAGCAGTTTTATTACCTGGCAATCCCTGCTAACACCAGACTTTCCTAAACTCCTGAAAGGCAGACCAGCCTGTATATCATGGCTGAGGTTGTCACAGCCCCGCCCCTGTGTTCATCCATTGATATAAATCAGGGCGATCACGTTCCTCAGGTCTCGCTCCTCGGCTGCGCTTTGTTCAGCTCCATTAGGTCAGAGCTGTAATCTGTGACTGCAGCTCAGCTACAGTGTCTACAGGGGTCTGAGGAAGTCTAAGCCACGCCCCCGTCTCATCATTGGTTCAGGCTGCAGCTCCGCCGCCTCTGATTGGCTTCTGGGCTGATTATTACATTACAGGGGGAGCAGAAGGATTACAATTTATACCTCCTGTGAGATAATTGTGGGGTAACTGCGGCACCTATACTGGGGGGCGCGAGGGTAACTGCGGCACCTATACCGGGGGGGCGAGGGTAACTGCGGCACCTATACTGAGGGCGCGAGGGTAACTGCGGCACCTATACTGGGGGGCGAGGGTAACTGCGGCACCTATACAGGGGGGGGGGGTAACTGCGGCACCTATACCGGGGGGGGGGGGAGGGTAACTGCGGCACCTATACCGGGGGGCGAGGGTAACTGCGGCACCTATACTGAGGGCGCGAGGGTAACTGTGGCACCTATACCGGGGGGCGAGGGTAACTGCGGGACCTATACCGGGGGGCGAGGGTAACTGAGGCAACTATACCGGGGGGACGAGGGTAACTGCGGCACCTATACTGGGGGGCGCGAGGGTAACTGCGGCACCTATACCGGGGGGCAAGGGTAACTGCGGGACCTATACCGGGGGGCGAGGGTAACTGAGGCACCTATACCGGGGGGCGAGGGTAACTGCGGCACCTATACCGGGGGGGGCGAGGGTAACTGCGGCACCTATACCGGGGGGCGAGGGTAACTGCGGCACCTATACTGGGAGGGGGGCGAGGGTAACTGCTGCACCTATACTGGGGGGCGAGGGTAACTGCGGCACCTATACCGGGGGGCGAGGGTAACTGCGGCACCTATACCGGGGGGACGAGGGTAACTGCGGCACCTATACCAGGGGGGGGGGGCGAGGGTAACTGCGGCACCTATACCGGGGGGCGCGAGGGTAACTGCGGGACCTATACCGGGGGGCGAGGGTAACTGCGGCACCTATACCGGGGGGCGAGGGTAACTGCGGCACCTATACCGGGGGGGCGAGGGTAACTGCGGCACCTATACCAGGGGGCGAGGGTAACTGCGGCACCTATACCGGGGGGGGGGGGGTGGCGAGGGTAACTGCTGCACCTATACTGGGGGGCGAGGGTAACTGCGGCACCTATACCGGGGGGGGGCGAGGGTAACTGCGGCACCTATACCGGGGGGACGAGGGTAACTGCGGCACCTATACCAGGGGGGGGGCGAGGGTAACTGCGGCACCTATACCGGGGGGCGCGAGGGTAACTGCGGGACCTATACCGGGGGGCGAGGGTAACTGCGGCACCTATACCGGGGGGGGGGGGGGGCGAGGGTAACTGCTGCACCTATACTGGGGGGCGAGGGTAACTGCGGCACCTATACCGGGGGGCGAGATTAACTGTGGCACCTATATCGGGGGGACGAGGGTAACTGCGGCACCTATACGGGGGGGACGAGGGTAACTGCGGCACCGATACCGGGGGGCGCGAGGGTAACTGCGGCACCTATACCGGGGGGCAAGGGTAACTGCGGCACCTATACCGGGGGGGCGAGGGTAACTGCGGCACCTATACCGAGGGCGCGAGGGTAACTGCGGCACCTATACCGGGGGGCGAGGGTAACTGCGGCACCTATACCGGGGGGCGAGGGTAACTGCGGCACCTATACCGGGGGTGGGGGGGAGGGTAACTGCGGCACCTATACCGGGGGTGGGGACGAGGGTAACTGCGGCACCTATACCGGGGGGGGCGAGGGTAACTGTGGCACCTATACCGGGGGGCGCGAGGGTAACTGCGGCACCTATACCGGGGGGCGCGAGGGTAACTGCGGCACCTATACCGGGGGGCAAGGGTAACTGCGGCACCTATACTGAGGGCGCGAGGGTAACTGCGGCACCTATACCGGGGGGCGAGGGTAACTGCGGCACCTATACCGGGGGGGGCGAGGGTAACTGCGGCACCTATACCGGGGGGGCGCGAGGGTAACTGCGGCACCTATACCGGGGGGCGAGGGTAACTGCGGCACCTATACCGGGGGGCAAGGGTAACTGCGGCACCTATACTGAGGGCGCGAGGGTAACTGCGGCACCTATACCGGGGGGCGAGGGTAACTGCGGCACCTATACCGGGGGGGGGGGGGGAGAGGGTAACTGCGGCACCTATACCGGGGGGGGCGCGAGGGTAACTGCGGCACCTATACCGGGGGGCGAGGGTAACTGCGGCACCTATACCGGGGGGGCGCGAGGGTAACTGCGGCACCTATACCGGGGGGGCGAGGGTAACTGCAGCACCTATACAGGGGGGGCGCGAGGGTAACTGCGGCACCTATACCGGGGGGGGGCGAGGGTAACTGCGGCACCTACACCGGGGGGGGGCGAGGGTGACTGCGGCACCTATACTGGGGGGCGCGAGGGTAACTGCGGCACCTATACCGGGGGGCGAGGTTAACTGCGGCACCTATACCGGGGGGGGGCAAGGGTAACTGCGGCACCTATACCGGGGGGGCGAGGGTAACTGCGGCACCAATACCGGGGGGGCGAGGGTAACTGCGGCACCTATACCGAAGGGGGGGGGGGGGCGATGGTAACTGCGGCACCTATACCAGGGGGGGGGGGGCGAGGGTAACTGCGGCACCTATACCGGGGGGGCGAGGGTAACTGTGGCACCTATACCGGAGGGGCGAGGGTAACTGCGGCACCTATACCGGGGGGGGGGGGCGAGGGTAACTGTGGCACCTATACCGGGGGGGGGCGAGGGTAACTGCGGCACCTATACCGGGGGGGCGAGGGTAACTTCGGCACCAATACCGGGGGGCGCGAGGGTAACTGCGGCACCTATACCGGGGGGGGCGAGGGTAACTGTGGCACCTATACCGGGGGGCGCGAGGGTAACTGCGGCACCTATACCGGGGGGCGCGAGGGTAACTGCGGCACCTATACCGGGGGGGGGGGGGGGGCAAGGGTAACTGCGGCACCTATACCGGGGGGGGGGCGAGGGTAACTGCGGCACCAATACCGGGGGGGCGAGGGTAACTGTGGCACCTATACCGGGGGGGGGGGCGAGGGTAACTGCGGCACCTATACCGGGGGGGGGGGGGGGCGAGGGTAACTGTGGCACCTATACCGGGGGGGCGAGGGTAACTGCGGCACCTATACCGAAGGGGGGGGGGCGAGGGTAACTGCGGCACCTATACCGGGGGGGCGGGGGTAACTGCGGCACCTATACCGGGGGGGGGGGGGCGAGGGTAACTGCGGCACCTATACCGGGGGGGGGGCGAGGGTAACTGTGGCACCTATACCGGGGGGGGGGGGGGGGCGAGGGTAACTGCGGCACCTATACCGGGGGGGGGGGGCGAGGGTAACTGCGGCACCTATACCGGGGGGGCGAGGGTAACTGCGGCACCTATACCGGGGGGGCGAGGGTAACTGTGGCACCTATACCAGGGGGGGGGGGCGAGGGTAACTGCGGCACCTATACCGGGGGGGGGGGGCGAGGGTAACTGTGGCACCTATACCGGGGGGGCGAGGGTAACTGTGGCACCTATACCGGGGGGGGGGGGGCGAGGGTAGCTGCGGCACCTATACCGGGGGGGGGGGCGAGGGGAACTGTGGCACCTAAACCGGGGGGGGGGGGGGGGGGTAACTGCGGCCCCTATACCGGGGGGGGGGGCGAGGGTAACTGCGGCACCTATACCGGGGGGGCGAGGGTAACTGCGGCACCTATACCGGGGGGGCGAGGGTAACTGTGGCACCTATACCGGGGGGGGGGGGGGGCGAGGGTAACTGCGGCACCTATACCGGGGGGGGGGGGGCGAGGGTAACTGTGGCACCTATACCGGGGGGGCGAGGGTAACTGTGGCACCTATACCGGGGGGGGGGGGGGCGAGGGTAACTGCGGCACCTATACCGGGGGGGGCGAGGGTAACTGTGGCACCTATACCGGGGGGGGGGGGGGCGAGGGTAACTGCGGCACCTATACCGGGGGGGGGGGGGGAGGGTAACTGCGGCACCTATACCGGGGGGGCGAGGGTAACTGCGGCACCTATACCGGGGGGGCGAGGGTAACTGTGGCACCTATACCGGGGGGGGGGGGGCGAGGGTAACTGCGGCACCTATACCGGGGGGGGGGGGCGAGGGTAACTGTGGCACCTATACCGGGGGGGCGAGGGTAACTGTGGCACCTATACCGGGGGGGGGGGGCGAGGGTAACTGCGGCACCTATACCGGGGGGGGGGGGCGAGGGTAGCTGCGGCACCTATACCGGGGGGGGGGGGGGGGGGCGAGGGTAACTGCGGCACCTATATTGGGGAGGGGGGTTGTACGAGGGTAACTTCGGCACGGATATTGGGGGGGGGGAAGCTGAGGGCACTGGAGAGTCGCGGTAATACATTTCTGTGCTATTACAGTAATCTCCCGGCATCAATTTTTTTGTGTGAAATCTGAGAATATGGAAATTGCATTTCGTTTATGAATAAATATTTGGCGACATGAAGTGACATGCCGGCGACAGCCCATTATACAGAGAGAGCGCAGGGACTGTCACACAGCGAGATTTCAGAGCGTCTGGTGAGAACGAGCGCGGGGGATACTGATGGCTCCGATACCGGCGATTCCTCAGCTTCCCCCAGTCTGAGGGTCCGAACCAGAAACCCCTCTAATATATTATACATAGAAATGATGTAAGTTACACGTATGATGATGTATGACACGGGTGTGACGAGGTATGATGATGTATGACAGGGGTGTGACGAGATATGACGATGTATGACACGCGTGTGACGAGGTATGATGATGTATGACAGGGGTGTGACGAGATATGACGATGTATGACACGCGTGTGACGCGATATGACGATGTATGACACGTGTGTGACGAGGTATGATGATGTATGACAGGGGTGTGACGAGATATGACGATGTATGACACGTGTGTGACGAGGTATGATGATGTATGACACGCGTGTGACGCGATATGACGATGTATGACACGCGTGTGACGAGGTATGACGATGTATGACACGTGTGTGACGCGATATGACGATGTATGACACGTGTGTGACGAGGTATGACGATGTATGACACGTGTGTGACGAGATATGACGATGTATGACACGTGTGTGACGAGGTATGACGATGCATGACACGTGTGTGACGAGGTATGACGATGTATGACACGTGTGTGACGAGGTATGACGATGTATGACACGTGTGTGACGAGGTATGACGATGTATGACACGTGTGTGACGAGGTATGACGATGTATGACACGTGTGTGACGAGGTATGACGATGTATGACACGTGTGTGACGAGGTATGATGATGTATGACACGTGTGTGACGAGGTATGATGATGTATGACACGGGTATGACGAGGTATGATGATGAATAGTAACATATTAATCCCATTAGAAGATTTATGGCACATGTATGATACGGCATGAATCACATAACACCCTGTGTATTCCCTATTAGAAGACCTGGGATCATGTATGACACATAACACCCTATGTATTCCCTATTAGAAGACCTGGGATCATGTATGACACATAACACCCTGTGTATTCCCTATTAGACCTGGGATCATGTATGACACATAACACCCTGTGTATTCCCTATTAGACCTGGGATCATGTATGACACATAACACCCTGTGTATTCCCTATTAGACCTGGGATCATGTATGACACATAACACCCTATGTATTCCCCATTAGAAGACCTGGGATCATGTATGACACATAACACCCTGTGTATTCCCTATTAGACCTGGGATCATGTATGACACATAACACCCTGTGTATTCCCTATTAGACCTGGGATCATGTATGACACATAACACCCTGTGTATTCCCTATTAGACCTGGGATCATGTATGACACATAACACCCTGTGTATTCCCTATTAGACCTGGGATCATGTATGACACATAACACCCTGTGTATTCCCTATTAGAACTGGGATCATGTATGACACATAACACCCTGTGTATTCCCTATTAGACCTGGGATCATGTATGACACATAACACCCTGTGTATTCCCTATTAGACCTGGGATCATGTATGACACATAACACCCTGTGTATTCCCTATTAGACCTGGGATCATGTATGACACATAACACCCTGTGTATTCCCTATTAGACCTGGGATCATGTATGACACATAACACCCTGTGTATTCCCTATTAGACCTGGGATCATGTATGACACATAACACCCTGTGTATTCCCTATTAGAACTGGGATCATGTATGACACACGTGTGACAGGGTATGAAGCACATGAGATGCAGCGGGGAGGTCTGGAGTAGGTGGCGGTATAACTGACCGATTGCAGTGATGTCTCTCCTCATCCAGGATCGGGGGGAATCACCCGAGGGCCCCCAGCAGTGACCGCGCCGGACCCCGCACCGCGCTCCTGTATTCTCTGTGTACGAGGATCGGGAGACACGACGTATAAAGTTTTCTTTATAATGTAACACAAGGTACACAATATAACTTACATCATATACAACCGCCAAGTAACACAAAGCGTCTGCTGTATACAAAAAGAAACCCACCCGGGGCCCTAACAGAAAGGGGCCCCAGACGTAGCGTTGTCACTGATGATGAACCATTTACATTCACTTGTCTTCAACCAATCCCATGCTCCGTCGCACCTCTAGGAACCACTGTTCATCCTGCGCCTCCTGGTTCATGAACTGAATGAAAGGTCTCTTCTTCCGCCTCTCACATGTCCTTGGCACTACAGCATGCCCCTTATTAGTAAGTTCCACCTGTAGCACTGTTCATCCTGCACCTCCTGGTTCATGAACAGAATGCCAGGTCTCTTCTTCCGCCTGTCACATGTACTTGGCACCACAGCACGCCCACTCTTAGAAAGGATCTGTAGCTCTGTTCATCCTGAGCCTCCTGGTTAGTTCTCAGGATACCAGATCTGTCCTGTGCACACCCATAATTCCTCACAATGCAGAGAGAGGTGCAGCTCACCCTGAGCCTCCTGATTCATGAACAGTACACACTAGGCCTCTCCTCAATTCAGTGCTTTGAAGCACTCTTTCTTTTCGTAAGGAGCTGTAGCTGTGCTCATCCTGAGCTGCCTGGTTCATGAACCTCTATGGTAGTCACTGCTGATTGTCAGGGTTGGGATTAGGTCAAGAGGGAAGGGGCAACAACTCAACACATCAGAAAAGAACAAGTCGAAGTGGGTTTCCAAAAAAAAAGGCCGCTCAGGGTTCTGGGAAAGCTGGATGAGGATGTAGCCGAACATAACTTATATTAGTGTGACTGTTCTCTGTGTAGAGTCCGCTCCAGTAGGAGGACGAGGTCGCCACCTGCTCGTCAGAGTTTAGTGCAAAATCAGTCCCAGTATACCGGGTCAGTCTACGTCAAGATGGCAGCGGGTGGGATGACCGCCAACCACTGCCACCGGTTTATCCGCTCGGAGACGGGATTGAGTTAAGTGATCTTCGTGGGCGGTTTGTGTTCAGTGCACGGTGACATGTGACGAGCTAATGTACGAAAATATGGAGGGGGGGCGCAAAGGAAAGAAATAATCAATAAGGAGAAATTAGTCCGGAAGCCAATACATCCCTCAATTAGCGGCGGTGCGCGCTGCCGACAGCGCACGGGTCTCAGCAGCAATCTGCTCAATTACCGGCCGGGCGGGGGCGCTAATAAACGTCTTGATGAAGATTGAGCAGCAATTTTCCCTCCAGTGAGGATTCATCGGAGGTCGGCGTCCTCGGAGACGACGAGATCACAAAAGTCCGGCGGCAGCCTCAGTGCGCCTGGCTGCGCTCGCTCCCCGAGATGGCGCTGGACGCCCGCAGGGTTATGGATGCCACCTGCTCGCTGGACGAGCCCTCCTTGACGCTCTCCTCCTTGTGGCCGATTGTCTGCGCCGGACACTCAAAGTGAACGCAGTGGAAAACCTGGAACGGAAAGAAGAGAAAGGGTTAAATCACGGCATCAACTCAGAAAGCCGGTCTGTATCTGCTCCTGGGAAAGCTGAGTGGCTACCGTTAGGACTGCGCCAGGGTTCGTCTCTCGTCCTATAGCGCGACGGATACAGGAGTGATGGGTATATTACCAGAAACCCATGACCATACAAGCTGATCGGGACCCTGGGAAAGCTGGGTGACAAGCAATATGGCCGCCATCTTGTCTGAGAGATACATGAGGGACATATAACTGTGGCAGTCAGGACCCTGGTAAAGCTGGGTGAGCCCCCTGTGTATTGAACATATCCTGCCACCCAGCTTTCCCACACCCCTGAATGTCTACGGTCACACTGCGGGGTACACAGCCAATCTGTTGAATTGTCCATGCAGCTCTAGATGTAACTAGAGGATCAGGACAGAAGTGAGGCGTCAGCTGGAGAACTATGAGTGCAGCTCTGTGTGTGACTACAGGATGAGTGGCTGAGGGGGTCCGGCGGTCTCACCTCGTTTGCCGTGTTGTGGGTCCCTACGATCCTGATGAAACATGTCGCTTGTCGGTCAAATGTGATTGTCTGCCACGACCTGGAAAAGAAAGGCAGCAGAAGAGGGGTTAATGCCGATGCATGCAGAGGAGTAAGGGTTATACTCCATTCACATCTAAAGCACAGAGGAACAAAGAGCAACTTCACCTTTAAATTACACAGCGTTACACATAAAAAAAACGGTTTCTTCTCCAGTAGCGACCAGAGCTGCAATCACCATGAAGTAAACCGAGCACATCCCCCACTGCCGGATCAGTGTCTGTACAATAAAATGTTCACCCCACAACCTGTCAGGGACTGGAGCTGAAGCTACACAGTAAAAGATTGCTCCCGATAGCTGGCTGTGACTGCAGCTTCAGGTGTGACTGGAGTACAAATCATCCAACTTTATACATATATTTGATAGAATGGTCACACTCACTGACAGCAAGCAGAGATCCTGAAAGTAGAATGTTAGAAAATATCCGCTACAAAGTTGCAGATTTTTACTTATACATGAAGGGACCCTTAACATCTCCCCATGAACAGGCAGCAGGAGCGACCCCCAAAGTAATAGAGGGAGAGGAGCGGCATTCAGACCCGAATGTGCCGCTTATCTCCAGAGAAGCAAAGGATGAAACCAGTAAACGTTAACCCTGCGAGCCCTGCAACAGATTACACTAGAAACAATCCACACTAAGAGGCTGAGCTCATTCTACAGGGACGGAAAGTAGAGAATTACCCCAAGTGTCATTATCCTGTACCCCAAGTGTCATTATCCCGTACCCCAAGTGTCAGCGTCATTATTCTGTACCCCGAGTGTCAGCGTCATTATCCTGTACCCCAAGTGTCAGCGTCATTATCCTGTACCCCAAGTGTCAGCGTCATTATCCTGTACCCCAAGTGTCATTATCCTGTACCCCAAGTGTCATTATCCCGTACCCCGAGTGTCAGCGTCATTATTCTGTACCCCGAGTGTCAGCGTCATTATCCTGTACCCCAAGTGTCAGCGTCATTATCCTGTACCCCAAGTGTCATTATCCTGTACCCCAAGTGTCATTATCCTGTACCCCAAGTGTCATTATCCCGTACCCCGAGTGTCAGCGTCATTATTCTGTACCCCGAGTGTCAGCGTCATTATCCTGTACCCCAAGTGTCATTATCCTGTACCCCAAGTGTCATTATCCCGTACCCCAAGTGTCATTATCCCGTACCCCAAGTGTCATTATCCCGTACCCCAAGTGTCATTATCCCGTACCCCGAGTGTCAGCGTGTCATTATCCCGTACCCCGAGTGTCAGCGTGTCATTATCCCGTACCCCGAGTGTCAGCGTCATTATTCTGTACCCCGAGTGTCAGCGTCATTATCCTGTACCCCAAGTGTCAGTGTCATTATCCTGTACCCCAAGTGTCAGTGTCATTATCCCGTACCCCAAGTGTCATTATCCCGTACCCCAAGTGTCATTATCCCGTACCCCAAGTGTCATTATCCCGTACCCCAAGTGTCAGCGTGTCATTATCCCGTACCCCAAGTGTCAGCGTGTCATTATCCCGTACCCCGAGTGTCAGCGTCATTATCCTGTACCCCAAGTGTCAGTGTCATTATCCTGTACCCCGAGTGTCAGTGTCATTATCCTGTACCCCAAGTGTCAGTGTCATTATCCTGTACCCCAAGTGTCAGTGTCATTATAATGTACCCCAAGTATCAGTGTCATTATCCCGTACCCCAAGTGTCATTATCCCGTACCCCAAGTGTCATTATCCCGTACCCCAAGTGTCAGCGTGTCATTATCCCGTACCCCAAGTGTCAGCGTGTCATTATCCCGTACCCCGAGTGTCAGCGTCATTATCCTGTACCCCAAGTGTCAGTGTCATTATAATGTACCCCAAGTGTCAGTGTCATTATCCCGTACCCCAAGTGTCAGTGTCATTATCCTGTACCCCAAGTGTCAGTGTCATTATCCTGTACCCCGAGTGTCAGTGTCATTATCCTGTACCCCAGTGTCAGTGTCGTTATCCTGTACCCCAAGTGTCAGTGTCGTTATCCTGTACCCCCAGTGTCAGTGTCATTATCCTGTACCCCAAGTGTCAGTGTCATTATCCTGTACCCCAAGTGTCAGTGTCATTATCCTGTACCCCAAGTGTCAGTGTCATTATCCTGTACCCCGAGTGTCAGTGTCATTATCCTGTACCCCGAGTGTCAGTGTCATTATCCTGTACCCCAAGTGTCAGTGTCATTATAATGTACCCCAAGTATCAGTGTCATTATCCCGTACCCCAAGTGTCATTATCCCGTACCCCAAGTGTCATTATCCCGTACCCCAAGTGTCAGTGTCATTATCCTGTACCCCGAGTGTCATTATCCTGTACCCCAAGTGTCAGCGTGTCATTATCCTGTACCCCAAGTGTCAGCGTGTCATTATCCTGTACCCCGAGTGTCAGCGTGTCATTATCCTGTACCCCGAGTGTCAGCGTGTCATTATCCTGTACCCCGAGTGTCAGCGTGTCATTATCCTGTACCCCGAGTGTCAGCGTGTCATTATCCTGTACCCCAAGTGTCAGTGTCATTATCCTGTACCCCAAGTGTCAGCGTCATTATCCTGTACCCCAAGTGTCAGCGTGTCATTATCCTGTACCCCAAGTGTCAGTGTCGTTATCCTGTACCCCAAGTGTCAGTGTCATTATCCTGTACCCCAAGTGTCAGCGTGTCATTATCCTGTACCCCGAGTGTCAGCGTGTCATTATCCTGTACCCCGAGTGTCAGCGTGTCATTATCCTGTACCCCGAGTGTCAGCGTGTCATTATCCTGTACCCCGAGTGTCAGCGTGTCATTATCCTGTACCCCGAGTGTCAGCGTGTCATTATCCTGTACCCCAAGTGTCAGTGTCATTATCCTGTACCCCAAGTGTCAGCGTCATTATCCTGTACCCCAAGTGTCAGCGTGTCATTATCCTGTACCCCAAGTGTCAGTGTCGTTATCCTGTACCCCAAGTGTCAGTGTCATTATCCTGTACCCCAAGTGTCAGCGTGTCATTATCCCGTACCCCGAGTGTCAGCGTCATTATCCTGTACCCCAAGTGTCAGTGTCATTATCCTGTACCCCGAGTGTCAGTGTCATTATAATGTACCCCAAGTATCAGTGTCATTATCCCGTACCCCAAGTGTCATTATCCCGTACCCCAAGTGTCATTATCCCGTACCCCAAGTGTCAGTGTCATTATCCTGTACCCCGAGTGTCATTATCCTGTACCCCAAGTGTCAGCGTGTCATTATCCTGTACCCCAAGTGTCAGTGTCATTATCCTGTACCCCAAGTGTCAGCGTGTCATTATCCTGTACCCCGAGTGTCAGCGTGTCATTATCCTGTACCCCGAGTGTCAGCGTGTCATTATCCTGTACCCCGAGTGTCAGCGTGTCATTATCCTGTACCCCGAGTGTCAGCGTGTCATTATCCTGTACCCCGAGTGTCAGCGTGTCATTATCCTGTACCCCGAGTGTCAGTGTCATTATCCTGTACCCCAAGTGTCAGTGTCATTATCCTGTACCCCAAGTGTCAGCGTCATTATCCTGTACCCCAAGTGTCAGCGTGTCATTATCCTGTACCCCAAGTGTCAGTGTCGTTATCCTGTACCCCAAGTGTCAGTGTCATTATCCTGTACCCCAAGTGTCAGCGTGTCATTATCCCGTACCCCGAGTGTCAGCGTCATTATCCTGTACCCCAAGTGTCAGTGTCATTATAATGTACCCCAAGTGTCAGTGTCATTATCCCGTACCCCAAGTGTCAGTGTCATTATCCTGTACCCCGAGTGTCAGTGTCATTATAATGTACCCCAAGTATCAGTGTCATTATCCCGTACCCCAAGTGTCATTATCCCGTACCCCAAGTGTCATTATCCCGTACCCCAAGTGTCAGTGTCATTATCCTGTACCCCGAGTGTCATTATCCTGTACCCCAAGTGTCAGCGTGTCATTATCCTGTACCCCAAGTGTCAGTGTCATTATCCTGTACCCCAAGTGTCAGCGTGTCATTATCCTGTACCCCGAGTGTCAGCGTGTCATTATCCTGTACCCCGAGTGTCAGCGTGTCATTATCCTGTACCCCGAGTGTCAGCGTGTCATTATCCTGTACCCCGAGTGTCAGCGTGTCATTATCCTGTACCCCAAGTGTCAGTGTCATTATCCTGTACCCCAAGTGTCAGTGTCATTATCCTGTACCCCAAGTGTCAGCGTGTCATTATCCTGTACCCCAAGTGTCAGTGTCCCGTACCCCAAGTGTCATTATCCCGTACCCCAAGTGTCAGCGTGTCATTATCCTGTACCCCAAGTGTCAGCGTGTCATTATCCTGTACCCCAAGTGTCAGCGTGTCATTATCCTGTACCCCAAGGGTCAGTGTCATTATCCTGTACCCCAAGTGTCAGTGTCATTATCCTGTACCCCAAGTGTCAGTGTCATTATCCTGTACCCCAAGTGTCATTATCCCGTACCCCAAGTGTCATTATCCCGTACCCCAAGTGTCAGCGTCATTATCCTGTACCCCAAGTGTCAGCGTCATTATCCTGTACCCCAAGTGTCAGCGTCATTATCCTGTACCCCAAGTGTCAGCGTCATTATCCTGTACCCCAAGTGTCAGCGTCATTATCCTGTACCCCAAGTGTCAGTGTCATTATCCTGTACCCCAAGTGTCAGTGTCATTATCCTGTACCCCAAGTGTCAGTGTCATTATCCTGTACCCCAAGTGTCAGCGTCATTATCCTGTACCCCAAGTGTCAGTGTCATTATCCTGTACCCCGAGTGTCATTATCCTGTACCCCGAGTGTCATTATCCTGTACCCCGAGTGTCATTATCCTGTACCCCAAGTGTCAGTGTCATTATCCTGTACCCCGAGTGTCATTATCCTGTACCCCGAGTGTCATTGTCCTGTACCCCAAGTGTCAGCGTCATTATCCTGTACCCCAAGTGTCAGTGTCATTATCCTGTACCCCAAGTGTCAGTGTCATTATCCTGTACCCCAAGTGTCATTATCCCGTACCCCAAGTGTCATTATCCCGTACCCCAAGTGTCAGCGTGTCATTATCCCGTACCCCGAGTGTCAGCGTGTCATTATCCCGTACCCCAAGTGTCAGTGTCATTATAATGTACCCCAAGTGTCAGTGTCATTATCCCGTACCCCAAGTGTCTGTGTCATTATCCTGTACCCCGAGTGTCAGTGTCATTATCCTGTACCCCGAGTGTCAGTGTCATTATCCTGTACCCCGAGTGTCAGTGTCATTATCCTGTACCCCGAGTGTCAGTGTCATTATCCTGTACCCCAAGTGTCAGTGTCATTATAATGTACCCCAAGTATCAGTGTCATTATCCCGTACCCCAAGTGTCATTATCCCGTACCCCAAGTGTCATTATCCCGTACCCCAAGTGTCAGTGTCATTATCCTGTACCCCGAGTGTCAGTGTCATTATCCTGTACCCCAAGTGTCAGCGTGTCATTATCCTGTACCCCAAGTGTCAGTGTCATTATCCTGTACCCCAAGTGTCAGCGTGTCATTATCCTGTACCCCGAGTGTCAGCGTGTCATTATCCTGTACCCCGAGTGTCAGCGTGTCATTATCCTGTACCCCGAGTGTCAGCGTGTCATTATCCTGTACCCCGAGTGTCAGCGTGTCATTATCCTGTACCCCAAGTGTCAGTGTCATTATCCTGTACCCCGAGTGTCATTATCCTGTACCCCGAGTGTCATTATCCTGTACCCTGAGTGTCATTATCCTGTACCCCGAGTGTCATTATCCTGTACCCCGAGTGTCATTATCCTGTACCCCAAGTGTCAGTGTCATTATCCTGTACCCCGAGTGTCATTATCCTGTACCCCGAGTGTCATTGTCCTGTACCCCAAGTGTCAGCGTCATTATCCTGTACCCCAAGTGTCAGTGTCATTATCCTGTACCCCGAGTGTCAGCGTCATTATCCTGTACCCCGAGTGTCAGCGTCATTATCCTGTACCCCGAGTGTCAGCGTCATTATCCTGTACCCCAAGTGTCAGTGTCATTATCCTGTACCCCAAGTGTCAGTGTCATTATCCTGTACCCCAAGTTTCAGCATCATTATCCTGTACCCCAAGTGTCAGCGTCATTATCCTGTACCCCAAGTGTCAGCGTCATTATCCTGTACCCCAAGTGTCAGTGTCATTATCCTGTACCCCGAGTGTCATTATCCTGTACCCCGAGTGTCATTATCCTGTACCCTGAGTGTCATTATCCTGTACCCCGAGTGTCATTATCCTGTACCCCGAGTGTCATTATCCTGTACCCTGAGTGTCATTATCCTGTACCCCGAGTGTCATTATCCTGTACCCCGAGTGTCATTATCCTGTACCCCAAGTGTCAGTGTCATTATCCTGTACCCCGAGTGTCATTATCCTGTACCCCGAGTGTCATTGTCCTGTACCCCAAGTGTCAGCGTCATTATCCTGTACCCCAAGTGTCAGTGTCATTATCCTGTACCCCGAGTGTCAGCGTCATTATCCTGTACCCCGAGTGTCAGCGTCATTATCCTGTACCCCGAGTGTCAGCGTCATTCTCCTGTACCCCAAGTGTCAGCGTCATTATCCTGTACCCCAAGTGTCAGTGTCATTATCCTGTACCCCAAGTGTCAGTGTCATTATCCTGTACCCCGAGTGTCAGTGTCATTATTCTGTACCCCAAGTGTCAGTGTCATTATCCTGTACCCCAAGTGTCAGTGTGTCATTATCCTGTACCCCAAGTGTCAGCGTCATTATCCTGTACCCCAAGTGTCAGTGTCATTATTCTGTACCCCAAGTGTCAGTGTCATTATCCTGTACCCCGAGTGTCAGTGTCATTATTCTGTACCCCAAGTGTCAGCGTCATTATCCTGTACCCCAAGTGTCAGTGTCATTATCCTTTACCCCAAGTGTCAGTGTCATTATCCTGTACCCCAAGTGTCAGTGTCATTATCCTGTACCCCGAGTGTCAGTGTCATTATCCTGTACCCCAAGTGTCAGTGTCATTATCCTGTACCCCAAGTGTCAGTGTCATTATCCTGTACCCCAAGTGTCAGTGTCATTATCCTGTACCCCGAGTGTCAGCGTCATTATCCTGTACCCCAAGTGTCAGCGTCATTATCCTGTACCCCAAGTGTCAGTGTCATTATCCTGTACCTCAAGTGTCAGTGTCATTATCCTGTACCCCAAGTGTCAGTGTCATTATTCTGTACCCCAAGTGTCATTATCCCGTACCCCAAGTGTCATTATCCCGTACCCCAAGTGTCAGTGTCAGAATGATTGTGAGGGTGGATAGAACAGCAGCAGTAGAGACTATGAGGCGCAGGCGGGGGATGAGAGGACACGCTCACTGCTCCTCTGTTCTACCCTGAAAAGAGATTTGCAGACAATGAGCTGTGAGCCACGAAATGCAAAGAAACCTCATATTCAATATAAAGCAGGGAACACAGGCTCAATATCCACCGCCATTATACTGTCACCCAGGACACATTCCCTGCTCGTACCTGACACTCACAAAGACAAGAGCACAAAACACTGCAAGACCAGACAACAAGCGCACAATGAGCCGCAATCCAACAACAGAGGAAAACACCGTCCCTGCACAAAAGCCTCAAAATCCACCGCTACATGGAACTGCTGATTACCGTGAAAAATACAAGAGCGCGTGGGAAAAACAGCATCACAGCCGTATACACATCAACATGGGGGCAGTATTATAGTAGTTATATTCTTGTACATAGGAGGTACTATTATAGTAGTTATATTCCTGTACATGATAGATGGCTAAAGGTTGGGGGTTGATCTGAGGTCTGATTAACATTGGGGGTCTGATTGCTGGTCTAACCTGAGGTGTAATGAAAAATATTTTTCTTATTGTTCTCCTCTAAAACCTAGGTGCGTCTTATAGGGTGAAAAATATGGTACAGTGCAGCAGAAACCAGGTGCAGCAGAGACCCTAGTCAATTTATATAGTCGTTATATAGTGTTATATATTTTAATATGCACCTTGTGTTTTGATATGCGCGTGAATCAGTCAGCGCCAACTAGCACCCCTAAGCCCCGCCTACCCCCTATTCTTGTACATAGGAGGCAGTATTATAGTAGTTATATTCTTGTACATAGGAGCAGTATTATAGTAGTTATATTCTTGTACATAGGAGCAGTATTATAGTAGTTATATTTCTGTACATAGGAGCAGTATTATAGTAGTTATATTCTTGTACATAGGAGCAGTATTATAGTAGTTATATTCTTGTACATAGGAGCAGTATTATAGTAGTTATATTCTTGTACATAGGAGCAGTATTATAGTAGTTATATTCTTGTACATAGGAGCAGTATTATAGTAGTTATATTCTTGTACATAGGAGGCAGTATTATAGTAGTTATATTCTTGTACATAGGAGCAGTATTATAGTAGTTATATTCTTGTACATAGGAGCAGTATTATAGTAGTTATATTCTTGTACATAGGAGCAGTATTATAGTAGTTATATTCTTGTACATAGGAGGCAGTATTATAGTAGTTATATTCTTGTACATAGGAGCAGTATTATAGTAGTTATATTCTTGTACATAGGAGCAGTATTATAGTAGTTATATTCTTGTACATAGGAGGCAGTATTATAGTAGTTATATTCTTGTACATAGGAGGCAGTATTATAGTAGTTATATTCTTGTACATAGGAGCAGTATTATAGTAGTTATATTCTTGTACATAGGAGCAGTATTATAGTAGTTATATTCTTGTACATAGGAGCAGTATTATAGTAGTTATATTCTTGTACATAGGAGCAGTATTATAGTAGTTATATTTTTGTACATAGGGGGCAGTATTATAGTAGCTATATTCTTGTACATAGGAGGCAGTATTATAGTAGTTATATTCTTGTACATAGGAGCAGTATTATAGTAGTTATATTCTTGTACATAGGAGGCAGTATTATAGTAGTTATATTCTTGTACATAGGAGCAGTATTATAGTAGTTATATTCTTGTACATAGGAGCAGTATTATAGTAGTTATATTCTTGTACATAGGAGCAGTATTATAGTAGTTATATTTTTGTACATAGGGGGCAGTATTATAGTAGCTATATTCTTGTACATAGGAGGCAGTATTATAGTAGTTATATTCTTGTACATAGGAGCAGTATTATAGTAGTTATATTCTTGTACATAGGAGCAGTATTATAGTAGTTATATTCTTGTACATAGGAGCAGTATTATAGTAGTTATATTCTTGTACATAGGAGCAGTATTATAGTAGTTATATTCTTGTACATAGGGGCAGTATTATAGTAGTTATATTCTTGTACATAGGAGCAGTATTATAGTAGTTATATTCTTGTACATAGGAGCAGTATTATAGTAGTTATATTCTTGTACATAGGAGCAGTATTATAGTAGTTATATTCTTGTACATAGGAGGCAGTATTATAGTAGTTATATTCTTGTACATAGGAGCAGTATTATAGTAGTTATATTCTTGTACATAGGAGGCAGTATTATAGTAGTTATATTCTTGTACATAGGAGCAGTATTATAGTAGTTATATTCTTGTACATAGGAGCAGTATTATAGTAGTTATATTCTTGTATGTAGGAGCAGTATTATAGTAATATATATATATGTAGGTTACTGCATATTATTATAGTAGTCATATTCATTACCTATATTGCAGGTGTATAGCACATGATGGGTAAGGCAGTTATAATGTACAGTGAGATGTAATTGGGAATGTTTCATATTCATTTAATCTGCAGCAGAGAATAATGAACTTAATTAAACTTTATAATTAGAAACTCTTTATATAGCAGCAGGATTCATGCAGCATCTCTGGCTCGGAATCCTTTATCTCCTGGATCAGGATGTGCAGAGGATGAGCATTGTAGTCGTCCTCGCTGTCTCTCGCCTCATCTCATTGCGTGCAGCGATAATGGCGCTAGTGGAATATATCCGCACTGTCAGGACAGGCTCCATCTCGTTATCATAAATCATGTAGAGATCTCAATGACCGATGATTTTACCTAGAATTGCTGCTCTGAAGCCACGGCCTAGGAGTCTGCAGGGTGCACTTCCATTACCTTTAGAGGTCATTACCAATTTCAAGATCTCTGCTTGTTGTCAGTGAGCTGGAAAATTCCTGGTTACATCCAGAAGCTGAAATCCTGTACAGACCTAATACTTCTCACATCTGAGGGTTTGTTACCATTGTGTCCAGTCTTATACAGACCTCTATTACCCATGGTATGGGGGAGGGATAGGGTAACGGCGCACTATGTCCATAAGAATAGCATATGTTCTTAACGCTCGCGCCATTTCTAAGCTGGAGGCGAAACCTCTGAGCGGCATTAGAGCTGCGTACCCCAGGCTCGTCCTGCAGACATTTATTCTCCGGAACGACGCGCTACAATGGAGGCTGTTATTTGATACAAAGGAAAGGTTAGCCGGCTGAGCGGTCGGGTGTAATTATCGCCCGCCTCTTGCTATTTACAGCTCAGACGGCTCGTTTTTATAACGGACAACAGCGTGAGACGGGAGACAGCGAGGACGCCAAATACAAAATTATCATAAGTGTTTGCCCTTTAAGAAGAGGAAAAAAGAAAAGAGACTTTATTTATTGTCATTACAGGTGAAGGCGAGAAGTAAATCTCCGCTCGGCATTTAAAGGAATGACAATGACATTGGCGCGGGGCTCTAATTGGCTCCTATTAAGGAGGTAGCGATACGGTAATAAACGGCGTGACAGCTTCTGCGGATGACGCAGGACAGGACGAGATGTCCGGGAGTGCATCATTCACACAGGCGCTGGTTACAGTACATGAAGACAGGGAGCGGGATAACAAGTCTCTGCCTCGTCCCGCGGTTTGACAGGCGGTTTTTCCCTATCATGGCGGTACGAGCCGGAATCCATCACATCCGATGTAACCTTTATCAGCCGGGGATGGAATCAGGCGCTGTCTAATAAGGGCTAAGTACTGTCTGGGTAAGCGAGAGGTACATGACACATGTGAAACCCGTAAGAGGCGAAAAGGCCGACCGCGTCACCTGACAGCGCAATGGCTAATATGAAAAAACGAAAAAAAATCCTCACCTGTTGAATATAGACAAAGCGCTAAAATCAACATGTGATCGCCTGAGATAAGAGAAGGTCGCCATTTCTTCGTAAACCGCGGGGCGGAACACAAATGCTAACCAGACAACATAAATCTCCAAATCTCTGCAGGATTAAAGGGGATCTCCACTACGAACTAAATACACACCGTTTGTGCTATGGCACAGGAGTCTAATACCAGTTTTCATCTAATCAGTCCCTGAAATCAGAGCACGAGGCAGACTTGTACTTAAAGGGGTATTCCCATCCTTCTTACTGTCCACCGATTACCAATGAGTTCAATGTGGCTGCTCTGTATCTGAAAATGGGGGGGTCACAGTAGGTCCCCGGTCTACAGAGACGTCAGTGCCCCAGAACTGGGACCCCCATCTGCTCAAGCTGGGCACGTCCCTGTTCTAGGTAAGGCCAATTGTATAGTGACACCTGCAGTTTAATGTTGGTACTGCACCCACAGGACAACTTTTCGGTGCAGTGAGTTTTCATTATGTTCTATTAATTAGAGAAATACTAATAATAAAACTATTTGCCCCAGAACTGTCTTCGTTGACATTTACCTGCAGGGAACCTTTGTGTGATCGGCCACCATGGTCCACTGCTGCTGGTTTGTAGACACCTCGATGTAGTAGCTGTAACTGCGGTCGTCGCAATCCCACAGCAATAATCTATGAAATAAAGATGAAGGCTGATTAGTCAGAGACCAGTCTGAAGGACGGAGACATAAGAGGGGGCATGTTACATTGTATGGCTGCATCACTGCGTTACATTGCACTGGATTTCACAATGAAGACTTTGCGGTAGAGGGCACTGCACTGTTCACAGCTGGTGGACCGGGCACCACCGAAGGGCGTCACTGACCGAAGCGGGCAGAGCTAAATCAGCATGGCATCACCTGTAACCCAGCAACCACCCTTACCGCCTTACATTCCCAACACCACCTGTAACATTCTCTATACCACCCATAACACCTTTACCACCCTTACCGCCTCCACCACCCGTAACACTGCGACCATCCGTAACACAGCCACTACCTGTAACATTCCCAACACCACCTGTAACACCGCCACTACCGGTAACATTCCCAACACCACCTGTAACACCGCCAGTACCCGTAACATTCCCAACACCACCTGTAACACCGCCACTACCGGTAACATTCCCAACACCACCTGTAACACCGCCAGTACCCGTAACATTCCCAACACCACCTGTAAGATCTCTACCACCTGTACAATCTTCTCACCACCTATAACATTCCCAACACCACCTGTAACATTCTCTATACCACCCATAACACCTTTACCACCCTTACCGCCTCCACCACCCGTAACACTGCGACCATCCGTAACACCGCCACTACCTGTAGCATTTCCACCGCCACCTGTAACACCTCCACCACTGGTATCATTACCGCCACCTGTAGCATTGCTAACAGCTGTATCACCGCCACCTGTAACACCTCTACCACCTGTAACATTCCCACCACTTGCAACATTGCTACTAAGTGTAACACCGCCACCACCCGTATCACTGCGACCATCTGTAATGGTCTACCCAGTGACCGTTCCTCTATTCCGATATCGGCACCTGCTGCTCATACCGCATCTATCCACCGGTTATGGATGACTCCAACAGTTTGTGGCGGTAACACAGGATAATATGTTAAGGACAATGCGGCTAATTACTCTACTCCGGGGGATTTATTTGATCATCGGATCCACCGGGCGGCTTTAGATTCTGGTCTTCAAAGGAAAAAATGGAGGGGAAGAAATAGACAGATGCACAATGTGGTGTTGGGCTTCAGAAGCAGTGAGGACGCAGCATCACATCGTATGATTAGAAGGACGCTGCTCGTCTGGCCGCACTGACGGGATCGCTGCCAAGTAGTATTAAAGCCACTTTGTAAATGGTTCAGTCCAGACTCTGATCGCACATTAAAGGCAGCACAAGGGGGGCGGGAAACAATGGAGGCCGCAGAGCCGACCGGGGATTTCCGCATATACCGACGAGAAATCAGGAGATTCCTTATGTGGTTTCTGCACTACTCCTCTGTAGACACGAGGGGCCACTGGAATAATGGCGCTAATAACAAAAATATGGGAGGCAAAAATACGGTTTTCTTTATGCCATCTAATGGCTGCGAAAAAATGGCGCACGCCCCTGGACCATCCTCAGGATTGAGGAAGAAGATGCAAAATGTGTCTCTCTAAACACGAATACGTAGTTGCACTTGATGCGTCCGCCTTGCGACTGTGACGCGCGGTTACCTGCACGGGGCGATGGCGATCGTCTGGTGCACAGTAATGTTCAATAAACTTCAGTGTCGAACTTCGTGTTTACTGTAGTTTTCGTGTGTACAAGGCGAGATGCGATGGTCTGCGGGGACCGGCGCACTTAACCGTTGAATGCTGTGAATTTATTCTCCGGAAGAGTCGACCCGGCCAAGATTCTGCCAGTTACCTCCATGAATATTCAGGACCTCGCATCTGACAGAAGGGCCAAGTGCCGCCGTGCGATCTGTAATCCTTAACAATGTATTCAGCGCGGGTCTGCGGGGAATTCACGAGCGGACGCAAACTCAACCACGTTCAGGAATAAACCGCGCATCGAATGACGATTATATTGTGAGGGGTTGGGCACGCGGTCAGAGCCGGCGAGAGATCTGCTGCCATATTAGGAGTTGTCACAGCCACGCCCACGTTGTTAGGGTTAATAAGCAGTAAAGAGAGTGGTTGTCAGAGCTCCGCCCACATTACTGGAGTCAGCTATAGTGCTATTAGAGGTTGTCACAGCCCCGCCCATGTTACTGGAGTCAGCTATAGTGCTATTAGAGGTTGTCACATCTCCGCCCACGTTACTGGAGTCAGCTATAGTGCTATTAGAGGTTGTCACAGCTCCGCCCACGTTACTGGAGTCAGCTATAGTGCTATTAGAGGTTGTCACAGCTCCGCCCATGTTACTGGAGTCAGCTATAGTGCTATTAGAGGTTGTCACAGCTCCGCCCACGTTACTGGAGTCAGCTATAGGGCTATTAGAGGTTGTCAGCCATGTTACTGGAGTCAGCTATAGTGCTATTAGAGGTTGTCACAGCTCCGCCCACGTTACTGGAGTCAGCTATAGTGCTATTAGAGGTTGTCACAGCTCCGCCCATGTTACTGGAGTCAGCTATAGTGCTATTAGAGGTTGTCACAGCTCCGCCCATGTTACTGGAGTCAGCTATAGTGCTATTAGAGGTTGTCACAGCTCCGCCCACGTTACTGGAGTCAGCTATAGTGCTATTAGAGGTTGTCACAGCTCCGCCCATGTTACTGGAGTCAGCTATAGTGCTATTAGAGGTTGTCACAGCTCCGCCCACGTTACTGGAGTCAGCTATAGTGCTATTAGAGGTTGTCACAGCTCCGCCCATGTTACTGGAGTCAGCTATAGTGCTATTAGAGGTTGTCACAGCTCCGCCCATGTTACTGGAGTCAGCTATAGTGCTATTAGAGGTTGTCACAGCTCCGCCCACGTTACTGGAGTCAGCTATAGTGCTATTAGAGGTTGTCACAGCTCCGCCCATGTTACTGGAGTCAGCTATAGTGCTATTAGAGGTGGTCACAGCCCCGCCCATGTTACTGGAGTCAGCTATAGTGCTATTAGAGGTTGTCACAGCTCCGCCCATGTTACTGGAGTCAGCTATAGTGCTATTAGAGGTTGTCACAGCTCCGCCCATGTTACTGGAGTCAGCTATAGTGCTATTAGAGGTTGTCACAGCCCCGCCCATGTTACTGGAGTCAGCTATTAGAGGTTGTCACAGCTCCGCCCACGTTACTGGAGTCAGCTATAGTGCTATTAGAGGTTGTCACAGCTCCGCCCACATTACTGGAGTCAGCTATAGTGCTATTAGAGGTTGTCACAGCTCCGCCCATGTTACTGGAGTCAGCTATAGTGCTATTAGAGGTTGTCACAGCCCCGCCCATGTTACTGGAGTCAGCTATAGTGCTATTAGAGGTTGTCACAGCTCCGCCCACGTTACTGGAGTCAGCTATAGTGCTATTAGAGGTTGTCACAGCTCCGCCCACATTACTGGAGTCAGCTATAGTGCTATTAGAGGTTGTCACAGCTCCGCCCACATTACTGGAGTCAGCTATAGTGCTATTAGTGGTTGTCAGAGCTTCGCCCACATTACTGGAGTCAGCTATAGTGCTATTAGATGTTGTCACAGCTCCGCCCATGTTACTGGAGTCAGCTATAGTGCTATTAGAGGTTGTCACAGCTCCGCCCATGTTACTGGAGTCAGCTATAGTGCTATTAGAGGTGGTCACAGCTCCGCCCATGTTACTGGAGTCAGCTATAGTGCTATTAGAGGTTGTCACAGCTCCGCCCATGTTACTGGAGTCAGCTATAGTGCTATTAGTGGTTGTCAGAGCTTCGCCCACATTACTGGAGTCAGCTATAGTGCTATTAGAGGTTGTCACAGCTCCGCCCATGTTACTGGAGTCAGCTATAGTGCCATTAGAGGTTGTCACAGCCCCGCCCACATTACTGGAGTCAGCTATAGTGCTCTTAGAGGTTGTCACAGCTCCGCCCATGTTACTGGAGTCAGCTATAGTGCTCTTAGAGGTTGTCACAGCTCCGCCCATGTTACTGGAGTCAGCTATAGTGCCATTAGAGGTTGTCACAGCCCCGCCCATGTTACTGGAGTCAGCTATAGAGCTATTAGAGGTGGTCACAGCCCCGCCCATGTTACTGGAGTCAGCTATAGTGCTCTTAGAGGTTGTCACAGCTCCGCCCACGTTACTGGAGTCAGCTATAGTGCTGTTAGAGGTTGTCACAGCTCCGCCCACGTTACTGGAGTCAGCTATAGTGCTCTTAGAGGTTGTCACAGCTCCGCCCACGTTACTGGAGTCAGCTATAGTGCTATTAGAGGTTGTCACAGCCCCGCCCACATTACTGGAGTCAGCTATAGTGCTATTAGAGGTTGTCACAGCTCCGCCCACGTTACTGGAGTCAGCTATAGTGCTATTAGAGGTTGTCACAGCTCCGCCCATGTTACTGGAGTCAGCTATAGGGCTATTAGAGGTTGTCACAGCTCCGCCCATGTTACTGGAGTCAGCTATAGTGCTATTAGATGTTGTCACAGCTCCGCCCATGTTACCGGAGTCAGCTATAGTGCCATTAGAGGTTGTCACAGCCCCGCCCACGTTACCGGAGTCAGCTATAGTGCTCTTAGAGGTTGTCACAGCTCCGCCCACGTTACTGGAGTCAGCTATAGTGCTATTAGAGGTTGTCACAGCTCCGCCCACATTACTGGAGTCAGCTATAGTGCTATTAGAGGTTGTCACAGCCCCGCCCATGTTACTGGAGTCAGCTATAGTGCTATTAGAGGTTGTCACAGCTCCGCCCATCTTACTGGAGTCAGCTATAGAGCTATTAGAGGTTGTCACAGCTCCGCCCACGTTACTGGAGTCAGCTATAGTGCTATTAGAGGTTGTCACAGCTCCGCCCACGTTACTGGAGTCAGCTATAGTGCTATTAGAGGTTGTCACAGCTCCGCCCATCTTACTGGAGTCAGCTATAGTGCTATTAGAGGTTGTCACAGCTCCGCCCATGTTACTGGAGTCAGCTATAGTGCTCTTAGAGGTTGTCACAGCCCCGCCCATGTTACTGGAGTCAGCTATAGTGCTATTAGAGGTTGTCACAGCCCCGCCCATGTTACTGGAGTCAGCTATACTGCTATTAGAGGTTGTCACAGCCCCGCCCATGTTACTGGAGTCAGCTATAGTGCTATTAGAGGTTGTCAGAGCTCCGCCCACATTACTGGAGTCAGCTATAGTGCTATTAGAGGTTGTCACAGCTCCGCCCATGTTACTGGAGTCAGCTATAGTGCCATTAGAGGTTGTCACAGCCCCGCCCACGTTACTGGAGTCAGCTATAGTGCTATTAGAGGTTGTCACAGCTCCGCCCACATTACTGGAGTCAGCTATAGTGCTATTAGAGGTTGTCACAGCCCCGCCCATGTTACTGGAGTCAGCTATAGTGCTGTTAGAGGTTGTCACAGCTCCGCCCATGTTACTGGAGTCAGCTATAGTGCTATTAGAGGTTGTCACAGCTCCGCCCACGTTACTGGAGTCAGCTATAGTGCTATTAGAGGTTGTCACAGCCCCGCCCACGTTACTGGAGTCAGCTATAGTGCTATTAGAGGTTGTCACAGCCCCGCCCATGTTACTGGAGTCAGCTATAGTGCTGTTAGAGGTTGTCACAGCTCCGCCCATGTTACTGGAGTCAGCTATAGTGCTATTAGAGGTTGTCACAGCTCCGCCCATGTTACTGGAGTCAGCTATAGTGCTATTAGAGGTTGTCACAGCCCCGCCCATGTTACTGGGCTGATACTCCCATCAATATTCTCAGATAATTCCTCTATTAAGAAGCGATTCTTATTTCGGCTCCTGTAGGTTTGATGTTTTATACGTCCGATAATCTGGGACAAACAGAATCCGACCCTGAACTGATGGCGGATTAAAGGAATTTACAGGATATAAAAGATAATAAGATAAAAGAGAAACGAAATCAAACACAATAAAAGATAAACCAGCTGAATCCCATCCTCTCTGCCGGCCGTCGGCGGTGGCCCCTGGGGACCCTCATTGACACGTCTGCGGAGGTGGGAGGGCAGCGGCCGTGCCGTTATATAATAAGACAGGATGTATTCATGCAGAACCTTTACATATGCATCAGGATGGAGCCGAGCGCCCCCGCACCCCGGACCGTCTGGTCCGGCTAATGAGACCACCAAGTCAATTTCAGAGACTGCAGAGAAGATGGGGGGGGGGGGGGGCTAAAGAGGGATGTAGGGAACAGCGCCTCCCCCCAGCAAACCACCCCGAGACAGAGGAAACACAGCGATCACTGCTCCCTATACTGCGGAGGAGATCGCTGCATGTAAATGGGTCTCCTCCACAATCAGCGTGTTCTAGTTCTGCAGAGACCCGAATCCGGTAGTAGCGCCCCCGCTGCTCAACAGTCAGAACTAGGGGCGAGTGAATCGTCTTAGCAGGAGCTCCGGACAGGGTTAGAATGGATTGGCTCCGATGAGCCCAAGTTATTGCTTCAGCAAAGTCTCGCGAGACTTCAGGTAATAACTTCATAAATTAATTTCTACTGTAAAAAAACATTTCCCGGGTTCGGTTCCAAGTGGTTCCAGTACATTCTAATACTGGACAGAACCCCTGCTCCGTACAGAACTGGAACGTTTCATCCGAAGTGGATTCGCTCATGAACCCTGATGTGTCGACGTCTGATGAAGGACAAAACTCATCTCCCACAATGTAAACAGTAGACCCATGATGTAGCAGAGCTTAAGGGGCACCTGCAGTCCTATGTAACACCACAGATAACAGTGATAACTCCCTGAGTACAGATAATGTAGTAGATGTCACCTACAGTCCTATGTAACACCACAGATAACACAGTGATAACTCTCTGTGTACAGACAATGTAGTAGATGTCACCTGCAGTCCTATGTAACACCACAGATAACACAGTGATCACTCTCTGAGTACAGATAATGTAGTAGATGTCACCTGCAGTCCTATGTAACACCACAGATAACAGTGATAACTCCCTGAGTACAGATAATGTAGTAGATGTCACCTGCAGTCCTATGTAACACAACAGGTAACAGTGATAACTCTCTGAGAACAGATAATGTAATAGATGTCACCTGCAGTCCTATGTAACACCACAGATAACACAGTGATAACTCTCTGAGTACAGATAATGTAGTAGATGTCACCTGCAGTCCTATGTAACACCACAGATAACACAGTGATGACTCTCTGAGTACAGATAATGTAGTAGATGTCACCTGCAGTCCTATGTAACACCACAGATAACACAGTGATAACTCTCTGAGAACAGATAATGTAATAGATGTCACCTGCAGTCCTATGTAACACCACAGATAACAGTGATAACTCCCTGAGTACAGATAATGTAATAGATGTCACCTGCAGTCCTATGTAACACCACAGATAACACAGTGATAACTCTCTGTGTACAGATAATGTAGTAGATATCACCTGCAGTCCTATGTAACACCACAGATAACACAGTGATAACTCTCTGAGAACAGATAATGTAATAGATGTCACCTGCAGTCCTATGTAACACCACAGATAACACAGTGATAACTCTATGAGTACAGATAATGTAGTAGATGTCACCTACAGTCCTATGTAACACCACAGATAACACAGTGATAACTCTCTGAGAACAGATAATGTAATAGATGTCACCTGCAGTCCTATGTAACACCACAGATAACACAGTGATAGCTCCCTGAGTACAGGTAATGTAGTAGATGTCACCTGCAGTCCTATGTAACACCACAGATAACAGTGATAACTCCCTGAGTACAGATAATGTAGTAGATGTCACCTACAGTCCTATGTAACACCACAGATAACACAGTGATAACTCTCTGTGTACAGATAATGTAGTAGGTGTCACCTGCAGTCCTATGTAACACCACAGATAACACAGTGATAACTCTGTGTACAGATAATGTAGTAGATGTCCCCTGCAGTCCTATGTAACACCACAGATAACACTGTGATAACTCTCTGTGTACAGATAATGTAGTAGATATCACCTGCAGTCCTATGTAACACCACAGATAACACAGTGATAACTCTCTGAGTACATACACTGCTCAAAAAAATAAAGGGAACACTTAAACAACACAATGTAACTCCAAGTCAATCACACTTCTGTGAAATCAAACTGTCCACTTAGGAAGCAACACTGAGTGACAATCAATTTCACATGCTGTTGTGCAAATGGGATAGACAACAGGTGGAAATTATAGGCAATTAGCAAGACACCCCCAATAAAGGAGTGGTTCTGCAGGTGGTGACCACAGACCACTTCTCAGTTCCTATGCTTCCTGGCTGATGTTTTGGTCACTTTTGAATGCTGGCGGTGCTTTCACTCTAGTGGTAGCATGAGACGGAGTCTACAACCCACACAAGTGGCTCAGGTAGTGCAGCTTATCCAGGATGGCACATCAATGCGAGCTGTGGCAAGAAGGTTTGCTGTGTCTGTCAGCGTAGTGTCCAGAGCATGGAGGCGCTACCAGGAGACAGGCCAGTACATCAGGAGACGTGGAGGAGGCCGTAGGAGGCCAACAACACAGCAGCAGGACCGCTACCTCCGCCTTTGTGCAAGGAGGAACAGGAGGAGCACTGCCAGAGTCCTGCAAAATGACCTCCAGCAGGCCACAAATGTGCATGTGTCTGCTCAAACAGTCAGAAACAGACTCCATGAGGGTGATATGAGGGCCCGAAGTCCACAGGTGGGGGTTGTGCTTACAGCCCAACACCGTGCAGGACGTTTGGCATTTGCCAGAAAACACCAAGATTGGCAAATTCGCCACTGGCGCCCTGTGCTCTTCACAGATGAAAGCAGGTTCACACTGAGCACATGTGACAGACGTGACAGAGTCTGGAGACGCCGTGGAGAACGTTCTGCTGCCTGCAACATCCTCCAACATGACCGGTTTGGCATTGGCTCAGTAATGGTGTGGGGTGGCATTTCTTTGGAGGGCCGCACAGCCCTCCATGTGCTCGCCAGAGGTAGCCTGACTGCCATTAGGTACCGAGATGAGATCCTCAGACCACTTGTGAGACCATATGCTGGTGCGGTTGGCCCTGGGTTCCTCCTAATGCAAGACAATGCTAGACCTCATGTGGCTGGAGTGTGTCAGCAGTTTCTGCAAGACGAAGGCATTGATGCTATGGACTGGCCCGCCCGTTCCCCAGACCTGAATCCAATTGAGCACATCTGGGACATCATGTCTCGCTCTATCCACCAACGTCACGTTGCACCACAGACTGTCCAGGAGTTGGCAGATGCTTTAGTCCAGGTCTGGGAGGAGATCCCTCAGGAGACCGTCCGCCACCTCATCAGGAGCATGCACAGGCGTTGTAGGGAGGTCATACAGCAAAGTGGAGGCCACACACACTGCTGAGCCTCATTTTGACTTGTTTTAAAGGACATTACATCAAAGTTGGATCAGCCTGTAGTGTGTTTTTCCACTTTAATTTTGAGTGTGACTCCAAATCCAGACCTCCATGGGTTAAAAAATTTGATTTCCATTTTTTTCTTTTGTGTGATTTTGTTGTCAGCACATTCAACTATGTAAAGAACAAAGTATTTCAGAAGAATATTTAATTAACTCAGATCTAGGATGTGTTATTTTTGTGTTCCCTTTATTTTTTTGAGCAGTGTATATTTAAGTAGATGTTTCCTGCAGTCCTATGTAACACCACAGATAACACAGTGATAACTCTCTGAGTACAGATAATGTAATAGATGTCACCTGCAGTCCTATGTAACACCACAGATAACACAGTGATAACTCTGAGTACAGATAATGTAGTAGATGTCACCTGCAGTCCTATGTAACACCACAGATAACACAGTGATAACTCTCTGAGTACAGATAATGTAGTAGATGTCACCTGCAGTCCTATGTAACACCACAGATAACACAGTGATAACTCTCTGTGTACAGATAATGTAGTAGATGTTTCCTGCAGTCCTATGTAACACCACAGATAACACAGTGATAACTCGCTGAGTACACATTTAAGTAGATGTTTCCTGCAGTCCTATGTAACAAAACATATTTTATTGAGTTGTGCTCAATGACACAGTCAGCACTGCTGTACCGTGACCGGGGGGTGGGGGTCGCTCTCTGCGCTGTGCCGCCGCTGCTATTATCTCTGGGAACGTTCCACTTCACTAGGTTATAAAGTACAAGTGCGATATAAATCCCGCTATTTACATTCATTACAGTCGCACTTTTATCACCGGGAGGCGCGCACAGTGGAGCTGAGTTGTACCGCGGTTTATGTGGCCACTTATCCCGGGAAGAAGCTTCCTCTAAGTGTTTGATGTCGGTGAGCTGCACTCTTAAATTGTCGTTGGCGGCAGAGCCGAGGAAAATGGACACGTCCTGCACTAAATCTCCCCGAAAAGGCGAGTGTAGAAATGTCGGAGCTAGAGGCGCACCGGAGGAGCGCAGCGCATGCACAGTGAGATGTCAGGCCCTGTCCATGGGGGGGCGTCTTGATCTGCCCCCCTCGCTGCTCAAGGAGGCCGATTTCTGATCATCGGCCTCCTTGAAGGCTCATCACTACTTGTAACCGTTCTTACCGCTGCAGCTAGGGTCGCCCCCCCGGCCGGTATCTCATTGGCAAGGCCGGTATTTCAGCGCAGTGTTTTTTTCTACCGGTAATGTAAATTGCCGGTATTTTCCTACAACAACTGCTACTAATGAGCACTTCCATTGCTCTATTGTTATTCTAACTGGTGGCACTAATGGGGGCATTATTCTAACTGAGGGCACTAATGGGGGGCATTATACTAACTGAGGGAACTAATGGGGGGCATTATTCTAACTGGGGGCACTAATGGGGGGCATTATTCTAACTGGTGGCACTAATGGGGGGCATTATTCGAACTGGTGGCACTAATGGGGGGCATTATTCGAACTGGTGGCACTAATGGGGGGCATTATTCGAACTGTTGGCACTAATAGGGGGCATTATTCTAACCGGGGGCACTAATGGGGGCATTATTCTAACCGGGGGCACTAATGGGGGCATTATTCTAACCGGGGGCACTAATTGGGGCATTATTCTAACTGGGGCACTAATGGGCCCATTACTATTACTGGGGGGCACTAATTGGGGCAGTATTAATTCTGGGGCGCGCTGATGGGGGCATTACTATTACTTGGGGCATTAATGGGGGGCATTATTCTAACTGGGGGAACTAATGGGAACATTAATGGGGGCATTACTATTACTGGGGGACACTAATGGGGGCAGTATTCATTCTGGGGGGCACTAATTTGGGCATTAATATTATTGGGAGCCACAGTATGATAGCGAACACCCTGTATTAAGCCACGCCCCACAACCACACCCCCTTTGGGGGGTGAGATGTTCTGCAGTCCTGTTACTATAGCAGACCATGTTCACATATTGCTTCCATTACAGAAGCAGACATCGATGAGATGTTCTGCAGTCCTATTAGTATAGCAGCAGACATTGGTGAGATGCTCTGCAGTCCTCTTATTACCACAGTGCGATACTCTGCAGCCCTCACCTGATGGAGCCAATCATGTACGGCTGCGCCAGCTGGACGACGATCGCCCCGCTCCCCAGCTGGTGACAGGTGTACCCCGAGTCCCAGTCGTAATTCCTTGTGTCTCCGTTCAGCAGAGCGTTGCGGCTGCGGCTCACGCCCTCGATCACGCTGGCGCATTCTGCGATGGTGGCGACGTTCTCTGCGGGGACTGCAGGGACAGTAACACAATACATTATATAGGGGGTGCATTATATCATTGGGGGGGGGGGAATGAACTGGCCATAGGGAACTACTGGGATACACAGCACCCCCTGCACTCAGCAATTTCTACAATGTAGCAACTCGTGGCCGTTATCTCCATGGCAACCCGATTCCCACAGCAACAAAGTGTCAGCTCTCATCAGGCTGAGAGGAGTCACATATGTGGCCAAGAAGTATCCGCTCAGCACTCCCCGACATGAGGGGGCGGGGCTACCGGGCGGCAAATTAAAAACCGCCATGGAAACTGCTTAAATGACAATTCCCCAATAGCCCAGAGCAATCAGGACTCCTCCAGAGAGATCGGACACTTACCTGAGCAAACTCCTCTATAGACTGATTTACAGCAATCTGTAGTCTGCTAGATAAGAGGCCAACCAAGAACCCCACCTGCTGCTCTGCTCTTTCCCCATGCTTTGCACTGCAGCTCTGCTTCATTAGCGCAAAGGTTGGTGACTCCAGCTTAACAGCATTGCAAACTGTATCCTCTCTGCTGAGCAGCTCAGGTTGCTGCTGCCTTTTCCCCTTTCTTTACACTGCAACTCTGCTCCATCGCAGCCAGGAAGGTGGAGCTGTGCATTACTGGAGCCCCCTGGGCAGGTGGAGCTGTGCATTATGGGAGCCCCCCAGGCAGGTGGAGCTGTGCATTACTGGAGCCCCCTGGGCAGGTGGAGCTGTGCATTACTGGAGCCCCCTGGGCAGGTGGAGCTGTGCATTACGGGAGCCCCCTGGGCAGGTGGAGCTGTGCATTACTGGAGCCCCCTGGGCAGGTGGAGCTGTGCATTACTGGAGCCCCCTGGGCAGGTGGAGCTGTGCATTATGGGAGCCCCCCCAGGATGGTGGAGCTGTGCATTATGGGAGCCCCCCCAGGAAGGTGGAGCTGTGCATTATGGGAGCCCCCCCAGGAAGGTGGAGCTGTGCATTATGGGAGCCCCCCCAGGAAGGTGGAGCTGTGCATTATGGGAGCCCCCCCAGGAAGGTGGAGCTGTGCATTATGGGAGCCCCCCCAGGAAGGTGGCTGTGCATTATGGGAGCCCCCTGGGCAGGTGGAGCTGTGCATTATGGGAGCCCCCCCACCCATATATCGGAGGACAATTTCTTACCTATCAGTCCTTGCTCCAGCGTGAAGGTCTTGTGGGTGAACATGCACTCGAAGGCCACCAGGTGGAAGACTTTATTGACGGTGTTGTGGGTCCCCACGATCCGGACGTATCTGAAAGACACCGGGGCCCGACAATAAACATGGCGCTCACATTAACCCTTACAACACCTGCTGCATTGTTACCTACGTCCGCCATTATCAGAGGGGTTAAGGAGCTACCTCTAAGTGGTGGGAGCTTCAAATGGACCATGATTTCTGAAAGCAGCTCTGGATGTGACTACAGTAAATGATGGCTCAGCCTGTAAATCATCGTAATGGCCACATCAAGGAGATGCAAGGTTCTCCGGCCTCTGCCGTCTGAAAACTAGTAAAGACAGCTCTGGTTGTGACTGGAGGAGAAAACAACCTAGGGGCATTCTGCAGAAAAGGGGTGAACCTTGCAAAAAGCTTTATATGCAACAGGAGTAGAATAAATTGGAGTGCAGCTGAATAGTAGGGGCAGGAGTGAAGTGCAGGCTTCTGCAGCAAGGGACGGATTTTGAAGCTTTGTATGCAACAGGAGTAATAGAATTTTGAATGCAGCTTTGGATGTGGCCGGGTATAAGATATTTCATAACATTAACTGAAATGATGTATTTCATCAGCCTCCAGAGCTAAACTCACAATTCTGCAGGTTGAATTTCCCGCTCGTTTAGTGCCTTACACCAGGCTCCGTGCCGTCATCTGGCGATACCAGCTATGCCTTATAGGAGCTCAGTTTAGCGGATCGGAGGGGGGGGGGTGTAAACACGAGATGAGTAAAGGGTCACCTTGCTCACCCGATGATGAAGGGAACGCATCGCTCTGCTGTCCCATCTCTGCTCCACCTGCGCACGTCTCCTCTAATCAACTCAAGACGGAGCGTTAAATGAAACCAGGACACAAAGACAAGCGGAGGAAGAGCAATTGACCGGACGGCGCCTCAATGTGCGAGAGGAAGGTGACCCCTGGGGACGGAGCGCTGGAAAGTGACAGTACAGAAAACGTACCCCTCCCCCCACACTCTTCATTCTGCCCCATCCCAGCTCTAGCCCCTCAGTCGCCCTCATGTATGACCCCATGTAAGGTAGTGGGGGGTCCCCAACACCGGTCACCGCCTCTGCGTTCTCGATAGCCTTCTTTCCCCATAGACAATTTATGGAGTCTGAGCTCCTGAGGCCGCGGACATATCTCATCCAGAGCAGACGCTCCCCTCCGCCATATATCAGCGCGCCGGGAACCTTGAACAAGTGACTGGACGGCCGCAAGATGGCTGGACAAGGCGGTAAGGAATAAACGGGATAGAAAGACGGCGTCATCATGACCGACCTGTCCCCAGGAAATAAACCTCACCCTGTCAGAAGGGCTATCCTGTCGTCATATCTGTTTCTGGGAAAGCTGGGTGACAAGGGACAGGGCTGCTGCTGAGGCAGCCTCCACCAGGGCTGTTACCCAGCTTTCCTAGAGTCCTGACCAGCAACTACACATCAGGAAAGCTGGGTACCAAGCGAGATGCCCGCGGTGCAGTGCTCATCCAGCTCTCGCAATGATACATCTGCCCAATTATACACGGATACTTTGTTGCCAAGGAAGCAGTGATACATTGTTTCTGCTCATTCACCGATACAGTCTGGAAAAGCTGAAAAATGGCGAAGGCTACTTTCACACTTGCGTTGTTAATTCCAGAATTAAACGGATCGGTATTGATTTTACATATCAGGAGGCATCCGTTCCGTTAAGATGCGGTTGTGTGACATCAAAAAACAAAAAAAAAAAAAAACGGCTCCATCACTAAATACATTGAAACCCAATGGGAGTCGGGTCCGGGTTTTTTAGGCTCCAACAAAAAAAAAAAAAAAAAAAAAAAAAAAAAAAACACGGATTTGTCACCATTATTGTTTTCAGTGACGGATCAGTTTTTAGGACCATCACGTAGGACATCCCTATCTGATCCTGCATTTTAGAAGAAGTCTAGGAAAGCTGGGTGACGCCTCATCAGATCCACATGCCACACTGGTTGCCACCCAGCTTTTCCAGAGGCAGATTTACATAAGACATCGGAGAACGAAGTCTGCGGCAGCTCGGCACAAGAGGACTGGAGGCGACTAGGAATTTCTAGATTTTTGGAGGAAATTCTCTGAAAAACTGAGACTAAATGTAAAATTAAACTGTAAGCCCAGACCCCCCAGACTGTGCAGGGTATGGAGAGAATTACAGGTGAAAATGAGAAGTAATCCGGCGAAGCGTCCGTCTGCGCCACAATTAGAATAAGTGACTATCCCCCCCCCTCGTCCAATAATATTCACAGATCTTACCGACAAAATCTCTGCGAATTAACAGCAAACGTGCTGCACAGAGGCGATCGCTGGAGCAACAGCGCCTTCAAGTGGCAGCAAACGGGTACAACAGGCGGCAGCTCCGCCATCAATAATTCAGCGCAGGGAATGCAGGCGGCGTCCTCGGCCGGGATGTGTTTTAGCACTTCACCAGGCAGCGGTGTAAACATTGATTATTGAGCGGTGCACAATGTTACAGTAAAGTGCCCCCCCCCCAATGCTAAATATGACCACAATGGCGATCGCGCTGCACAGCGACGTAACGATTCGCCAGCCTGACGCTCTTAACATGCTTACCGATACCAAGTGACAGGTACAGCACCGGTCGGTGACCCGTGATGATACAGACCGGTAAAGGAGACGGCTGATTGTGGCGGCCACCCGTTGTTGTCCAGCCACGGAAGAGCGAATAATAAAAGGGGCAGGAGGAGGGGCCGCCGTCACTACTGGGGCAGGAGGAGGGGCCGCCGTCACTACTGGGGCAGGAGGAGGGGCCGCCGTCACTACTGGGGCAGGAGGAGGGGCCGCCGTCACTACTGGGGCAGGAGGAGGGGCCGCCGTCACTACTGGGGCAGGAGGAGGGGCCGCCGTCACTACTGGGGCAGGAGGAGGGGCCGCCGTCACTACTGGGGCAGGAGGAGGGGCCGCCGTCACTACTGGGGCAGGAGGAGGGGCCGCCGTCACTACTGGGGCAGGAGGAGGGGCCGCCGTCACTACTGGGGCAGGAGGAGGGGCCGCCGTCACTACTGGGGCAGGAGGAGGGGCCGCCGTCACTACTGGGGCAGGAGGAGGGGCCGCCGTCACTACTGGGGCAGGAGGAGGGGCCGCCGTCACTACTGGGGCAGGAGGAGGGGCCGCCGTCACTACTGGGGCAGGAGGAAGGGCCGCCGTCACTACAGGGGCAGGAGGAGGGGCCGCCGTCACTACAGGGGCAGGAGGAGGGCCGCCGTCACTACAGGGGCAGGAGGAGGGGCCGCCGTCACTACAGGGGCAGGAGGAGGGGCCGCCGTCACTACAGGGGCAGGAGGAGGGGCCGCCGTCACTACTGGGGCAGGAGGAGGGGCCGCCGTCACTACTGGGGCAGGAGGAGGGGCCGCCGTCACTACAGGGGCAGGAGGAGGGGCCGCCGTCACTACAGGGGCAGGAGGAGGGCCGCCGTCACTACAGGGGCAGGAGGAGGGGCCGCCGTCACTACTGGGGCAGGAGGAGGGCCGCCGTCACTACAGGGGCAGGAGGAGGGGCCGCCGTCACTACAGGGGCAGGAGGGGGGGCCGCCGTCACTACTGGGGAAGGAGGAGGGGCCGCCGTCACTACAGGGGGCAGGAGGAGGGCCGCCGTCACTACAGGGGGCAGGAGGAGGGGCCGCCGTCACTACTGGGGCAGGAGGAGGGGCCGCCGTCACTACTGGGGCAGGAGGAGGGGCCGCCGTCACTACAGGGGCAGGAGGAGGGGCCGCCGTCACTACAGGGGCAGGAGGAGGGCCGCCGTCACTACAGGGGGCAGGAGGAGGGCCGCCGTCACTACTGGGGCAGGAGGAGGGGCCGCCGTCACTACTGGGGCAGGAGGAGGGGCCGCCGTCACTACAGGGGCAGGAGGAGGGGCCGCCGTCACTACAGGGGCAGGAGGAGGGGCCGCCGTCACTACAGGGGCAGGAGGAGGGGCCGCCGTCACTACAGGGGCAGGAGGAGGGCCCGCCGTCACTACAGGGGCAGGAGGAGGGCCCGCCGTCACTACAGGGGCAGGAGGAGGGCCCGCCGTCACTACAGGGGCAGGAGGAGGGGCCGCCGTCACTACAGGGGCAGGAGGAGGGCCGCCGTCACTACAGGGGCAGGAGGAGGGCCGCCGTCACTACAGGGGCAGGAGGAGGGGCCGCCGTCACTACTGGGGCAGGAGGAGGGGCCGCCGTCACTACTGGGGCAGGAGGAAGGGCCGCCGTCACTACAGGGGCAGGAGGAGGGGCCGCCGTCACTACTGGGGCAGGAGGAGGTCTGTACATCGTCCACTGCAGTATGAACTGTGCCCTACAACACGTCGCTGCTGATGCCAACCTCTGGCGCCAACACTGCCACATAGCACTGACTCGCCCAGGACTCTTCTGGCGGACGTTCACATGTACGGAGCACATCTTGGATGAAGCATGAAGAAAATCTCACTAAAAACACTTTGGCGCCGCAGATAATATCGGACTGCTTCATTACAGTGACTGCTGGACTCACACGGCCGGGGGGCCCCTGAACTGACCGCCGCCCCTCCCCCGCCATAATGACTGTAATCATAGCCACAATGTTCAGGAAACAAATCAGTTGCGCAGTAAATAACGCCACTTACGACGTGACTGTTCGCGGCAGCTTCGTATTCAGCGCCCAGTGTGCGTCCGAGCCCATTACGCTTCATACCGCATGACGCATCCTTGCAATGATACCAGAATCTACAGGACACAGATGACAGAGCGGTCGCCTTCCACTCCACAAAAAGATTCCTGACGGATAATGACAGCTTCAAGGGCCAAAGCCGACCAATGGCGAGCGCTGCCAACGTCCTGCCACGTAATGGAAACAGATGTGTCCTTCACCGAAGACGCGACCAAACTCCGTGCCCAGCAGGAGCCGCACAGCTCAAAGGCAAAGCAAGCCGCTCAGCAAACCTGACCGGGTCCGCTCCAAACACATCACAAGCTGCAGCTAATCCCCCTGATCAACGTGAATATGTGTAGTCCTGTATATCACACAGTATATTTACTATACCTTCTGCACTCCAAATACATCCTGACAGATTAACAGACTTACTATGAAAATCTCCCCAGTCTGCCTATTATACTGCAGAGCTGCACTCACTATTCTGCTGGTGCAGTCACTGTGTACATACATTACTTATCCTGTACTGATCCTGAGTTACATCCTGTATTATACTCCAGAGCTGCACTCACTATTCTGCTGGTGCAGTCACTGTGTACATACATTACTTATCCTGTACTGATCCTGAATTACATCCTGTATTATACTCCAGAGCTGCACTCACTATTCTGCTGGTGCAGTCACTGTGTACATACATTACTTATCCTGTACTGATCCTGAATTACATCCTGTATTATACTCCAGAGCTGCACTCACTATTCTGCTGGTGCAGTCACTGTGTACATACATTACTTATCCTGTACTGATCCTGAGTTACATCATGTATTATACTCCAGAGCTGCACTCACTATTCTGCTGGTGCAGTCACTGTGTACATACATTACTTATCCTGTACTGATCCTGAGTTACATCCTGTATTATACTCCAGAGCTGCACTCACTATTCTGCTGGTGCAGTCATTGTGTACATACATTACTTATCCTGTACTGATCCTGAGTTACATCCTGTACTATACTCCAGAGCTGCACTCACTATTCTGCTGGTGCAGTCACTGTGTACATACATTACTTATCCTGTACTGATCCTGAGTTACATCCTGTATTATACTCCAGAGCTGCACTCACTATTCTGCTGGTGGAGTCACTGTGTACATACATTACTTATCCTGTACTGATCCTGAGTTATATCCTGTATTATACTCCAGAGCTGCACTCACTATTCTGCTAGTGCAGTCATTGTGTACATACATTACTTATCCTGTACTGATCCTGAGTTACATCCTGTATTATACTCCAGAGCTGCACTCACTATTCTGCTGGTGGAGTCACTGTGTACATACATTACTTATCCTGTACTGATCCTCAGTTACATCCTGTATTATACTCCAGAGCTGCACTCACTATTCTGCTGGTGCAGTCACTGTGTACATACATTACTTATCCTGTACTGATCCTGAGTTACATCCTGTATTATACTCCAGAGCTGCGCTCACTATTCGGCTGGTCACAGCGTACATGCAGTGCATTTGGAAAGTCTTTAGCCCCTCTTACTTTCCCATCATTCTGCCCTCAATCCCTCATAATGAGAAAGTGAAACAGAATTTTAGAAATTTTTGCTCATTTATTTCACTTAAAAAAAGGATAATTTGGCCTGGTTATAAGTATTCTTCCCCGTTAGGCCTCATGCACACAACCGTGGTTTGGGTCCACATCTGAGCAGCATTTTTTGCAGGTCAGATGTGGAACAATTCATTTCAATGTGGCCGCAAAAGATGCAGACAGCACTCTGCATGATGTCCGCAAAAAAAAAAAAAAGATAAAAAAATAGTCCTATTCTTTTCCGTATCACGGATGTGGATAGGACTGCTCTAGGGACGCATGTTCTATTCCGCAAAATGCGGAATGCACATGGCCGACATCTGTGTTTTGCGGATCCGCAATTTGCTGACCATACAACGGACACGGTCATGTGCATGAGGCTTACTACGACACTTGACATAGGGCTCTGCGGCCCTCAATTTCTCTGGATCATCTCTGAGATGTTTCTCCACCTTGATTGGAGTCCAGTGGATTGGAGATTATTTATTTGACACAGCCCTGTCTATATAAGATCTCACAGCTGACAATGCATCAGAGCAAACACCAAACCATGAGCAGGAGAGAACTGCCTGTAGAGCTCAGAGACAGGATTGTGTGGAGGCTCAGATCTGGAGAAGAGGACGAACACATTTCTGCTGCACTGAGAGTTCCCAAGAGCACAGAGGCCTCCATAATTCTTACATGGAAGAAGAAGAACCAGGACTCTTCCTAGAGCTGCCGCCCTCCAAACTAAGTAATCGTTGGAGAAAGGCCTTGGTAAGAGAGGTGACCAAGAACCCAAGGGTCCCTCTGGCCGAGCTCTAGAGATCCTGTGTGCAGATGGGAGAAACTTCCGTAAGGTCAATCATCACTGCAGCCTCCACTAATCTGGGTTTAGGGCCGAGCGGCCAGAAAGAAGCCTCCACCCAGTAAAAGACACGTGAGAGCCGCCTGGAGTTTGTAGAAAATCACATAAAGAACCTCAGACTGTGAGAAACAAGATTCTCTGCTCTGATGAAACCAAGATGGAACTTTCCGGCCTCAATTAAAAGTGTCATATCTGGAGGAAACCAGGCGCCGCTCATCTCCTGCCCAAGACCATCCCTACAGTGAAGCATGGTGGTGGCAGCATCATGTCTGGAGGAGACCAGGCGCCGCTCATCTCCTGCCCAAGACCATCCCTACAGTGAAGCATAGTGGTGGCAGCATCATGTCTGGAGGAGACCAGGCGCCACTCATCTCCTGCCCAATACTATCTCTACAGTGAAGCATGGTGGTGGCAGCATCATGTCTGGAGGAGACCAGGCGCCGCTCATCTCCTGCCCAAGACCATCCCTACAGTGAAGCATAGTGGTGGCAGCATCATGTCTGGAGGAGACCAGGCGCCACTCATCTCCTGCCCAATACTATCTCTACAGTGAAGCATGGTGGTGGCAGCATCATGTCTGGAGGAGACCAGGCGCCGCTCATCTCCTGCCCAATACCATCCCTACAGTGAAGCTTGGTGGTGGCAGCATCATGTCTGGAGGAGACCAGGCGCCGCTCATCTCCTGCCCAATACCATCCCTACAGTGAAGCTTGGTGGTGGCAGCATCATGTCTGGAGGAAACCAGGCGCCGCTCATCTCCTGCCCAATACCATCCCTACAGTGAAGCATGGTGGTGGCAGCATCATGTCTGGAGGAGACCAGGCGCCGCTCATCTCCTGCCCAAGACCATCCCTACAGTGAAGCATAGTGGTGGCAGCATCATGTCTGGAGGAGACCAGGCGCCACTCATCTCCTGCCCAATACTATCTCTACAGTGAAGCATGGTGGTGGCAGCATCATGTCTGGAGGAGACCAGGCGCCGCTCATCTCCTGCCCAAGACCATCCCTACAGTGAAGCATAGTGGTGGCAGCATCATGTCTGGAGGAGACCAGGCGCCACTCATCTCCTGCCCAATACTATCTCTACAGTGAAGCATGGTGGTGGCAGCATCATGTCTGGAGGAGACCAGGCGCCGCTCATCTCCTGCCCAATACCATCCCTACAGTGAAGCTTGGTGGTGGCAGCATCATGTCTGGAGGAGACCAGGCGCCGCTCATCTCCTGCCCAATACCATCCCTACAGTGAAGCTTGGTGGTGGCAGCATCATGTCTGGAGGAAACCAGGCGCCGCTCATCTCCTGCCCAAGACCATCCCTACAGTGAAGCATAGTGGTGGCAGCATCATGTCTGGAGGAAACCAGGCGCCGCTCATCTCCTGCCCAATACCATCCCTACAGTGAAGCATGGTGGTGGCAGCATCATGTCTGGAGGAAACCAGGCGCCGCTCATCTCCTGCTCAATACCATCCCTACAGTGAAGCATGGTGGTGGCAGCATCATGTCTGGAGGAAACCAGGCGCCGCTCATCACCTGCCCAATACTATCCCTACAGTGAAGCATGGTGGGGGCAGCATCATGTCTGGAGGAAACCAGGCGCCGCTCATCACCTGCCCAATACCATCCCTACAGTGAAGCATGGTGGTGGCAGCATCATGTCTGGAGGAAACCAGGCGCCGCTCATCACCTGCCCAATACCATCCCTACAGTGAAGCATGGTGGGGGCAGCATCATGCTGGGGAGACCAGGCGCCGCTCATCTCCTGCTCAATACCATCCCTACAGTGAAGCATGGTGGTGGCAGCATCATGTCTGGAGGAGACCAGGCGCCGCTCATCTCCTGCCCAATACCATCCCTACAGTGAAGCATGGTGGTGGCAGCATCATGTCTGGAGGAAACCAGGCGGCGCTCATCTCCTGCCCAAGACCATCCCTACAGTGAAGCATGGTGGGGGCAGCATCATGCTGGGGAGACCAGGCGCCGCTCATCTCCTGCCCAATACCATCCCTACAGTGAAGCATGGTGGGGGCAGCATCATGCTGGGGAGACCAGGCGCCGCTCATCTCCTGCCCAATACCATCCCTACAGTGAAGCATGGTGGGGGCAGCATCATGTCTGGAGGAGACCACGTGCCACTCATCACCTGCCCAATACCATCCCTACAGTGAAGCATGGTGGGGGCAGCATCATGCTGGGGGGACAGGAAGACTTGTCAGGGTGAGGGAAAGCTGAATGGAGGAAAGTACAAAGATATTCTTAATAAAGACCCCATGCAGAGCTCTGGACCAACAAGACAATGACCCGAAGCACAGAGGACAACACAGGAACGGTTTCGAGCCCTGAACCCAATGGAACATCCCTGGAGAGACCTGAAAATGGCCGTCCACCGACGGCTCCCATCCAACCTGCCAGGGCTTGAGAGGATCTGCAGACGCCAGAAAATCCCCCAATCCAGGTGTAAACCTTGTGGCATCATCCCCAAGAAGACTGGAATCACTGCCAAAGGGGCCGAAGACTTATGTCCCGAGTAAAGGGGCCGAAGACTTATGTCCCGAGTAAAGGGGCCGAAGACTTATGTCCCGAGTAAAGGGGCCGAAGACTTATGTCCCGAGTAAAGGGGCCGAAGACTTATGTCCCGAGTAAAGGGGCCGAAGACTTATGTCCCGAGTAAAGGGGCCGAAGACTTATGTCCCGAGTAAAGGGGCCGAAGACTTATGTCCCGAGTAAAGGGGCCGAAGACTTATGTCCCGAGTAAAGGGGCCGAAGACTTATGTCCCGAGTAAAGGGGCCGAAGACTTATGTCCCGAGTAAAGGGGCCGAAGACTTATGTCCCGAGTAAAGGGGCCGAAGACTTATGTCCCGAGTAAAGGGGCCGAAGACTTATGTCCCGAGTAAAGGGGCCGAAGACTTATGTCCCGAGTAAAGGGGATGAAGACTTATGTCCCGAGTAAAGGGGCCGAAGACTTATGTCCCGAGTAAAGGGGCCAAAGACTTATGTCCCGAGTAAAGGGGCCGAAGACTTATGTCCAGAGTAAAGGGGATGAAGACTTATGTCCGGAGTAAAGGGGATGAAGACTTATGTCCGGAGTAAAGGGGCCGAAGACTTATGTCCGGAGTAAAGGGGATGAAGACTTATGTCCCGAGTAAAGGGGCCGAAGACTTATGTCCCGAGTAAAGGGGCCGAAGACTTATGTCCCGAGTAAAGGGGCCGAAGACTTATGTCCCGAGTAAAGGGGCTGAAGACTTATGTCCCGAGTAAAGGGGCCGAAGACTTATGTCCCGAGTAAAGGGGCCGAAGAGGCGCCCACCTGACGCTAGACTGATGGGGTCAGACTTTTACCCCGGCCCTGGCCATTTTCTTCCTGCCCCGCTGCTCCAATTAGCCAAGCTCTGCTTCGGAGCAGCAACTGTGCAAGCGCAGCTAGCTGGAAGTGTAAAGTATTACTGGGGAGAACTGCCACCCAGCTTTCCAGTATTCCTCATCATCTCACAGATGATGCCTCCATACAGGAGCAGAAGAACGGTTACAGCATGATTAACCCTTCAGATCTGTGCGTTAGCCACAGTGGCGGCCATATCGGTCATCACCCAGCTTTTCCAAAAATGGATACAAAGAAACAACAATAACAATGGGACCGGGGGGATTTTCTGGTTTTAGGGGCGACGCTCCTTGATCCTTGCTGCGGTGAGGACAGAGGACTGCGGATGCTGCAGAGGAGAAGAAGGGAGTGTAATTCAGAGAGGAAGACGGCGGCGGAGAAGATTTAGGGGAGTGCGCCTCGGAGAGGCTCCAGTCAATCTCCCGGAGTTTATGGCCGCTCAGTAAATGTTATTTGAGTCTTACAAAGCGGCAGGTTCTACAAGCGTCTAGAAATCCATCCATCCAGAACCGGAGGACCGCGGTGAGCGCCGCAGCCTGTCTCGCTGATCCGTCCATTGATGGATATGGGGGAAGGATGAAATGGAGACCGCCGCCTCGTGTTTTATGTCACTAACCTGTGAACACGGAGCGGGCGCAGAGTATAGATTATCGTAACCGCCGCATCGCTGAGGACGGATGACACCAAAATGGATGAGGGACGATTAGGAGACAGAAGAGAACTCATCTGCCCTGGAAGATGAAGGGGAGACGCCACTCGCAGAGCACTCAGCCGGCATTGGGGCCTTAAAGGGGAACTCAAATTCAGGTTGAAACATTGTAACAGTTTGTGGAATCTTAAGAGCTATTTGCACCTGATAACTAAGCCCCGCCTCAATTTACACCCCTCGCCCCCCCCCCCCCCCCCTAAATAAAGGCCATGATGGATTTCAGAGAAGTGGCCCCTTTAAAATCGTGTCTTTCTACAGGAACGGAATTCCACATGGAAACTGTCACAATGCAGAGAAACATGTCAAGTGGTGCAATTTACCTCCAGAGCTGCATTCACTATTCTGCTGATTTCCTGTTCGCTCTCGGGGTCTTAGATTCTTATACTTGCTGGTTTAATCTGTGATCACAGAGGCAGGCGTGGTGCATTATGGGAGATGTAGCATACAGACCAGGCACGGTGCTGAGAGCGCAAGACGCCCTAAATACGCAGGCAGTAATTTACCATGTGGTCTTTATAGGACCCCGGTTGTCCACATCACCCCCACAGTCAGAGCAGGGACCGTCCACGTCACCCCCACAGTCAGCGCAGGGAGCGTCCACGTCACCCCCACAGTCAGCGCAGGGAGCGTCCACGTCACCCCCACAGTCAGCGCAGGGAGCGTCCACGTCACCCCCACAGTCAGCGCAGGGAGCGTCCACATCACTCACCCCCACAGTCAGCGCAGGGACCGTCCACATCACTCACCCCCACAGTCAGCGCAGGGAGCGTCCACGTCACCCCCACAGTCAGCGCAGGGAGCGTCCACGTCACCCCCACAGTCAGCGCAGGGACCGTCCGCGTCACCCCCACAGTCAGCGCAGGGAGCGTCCGCGTCACCCCCACAGTCAGCGCAGGGAGCGTCCGCGTCACCCCCACAGTCAGCGCAGGGACCGTCCACATAGCTCACCCCCACAGTCAGCGCAGGGACCGTCCGCGTGACCCCCACGGTCAGCGCAGGGAGCGTCCGCGTCACCCCCACAGTCAGCGCAGGGACCGTCCACATCACTCACCCCCACAGTCAGCGCAGGGAGCGTCCGCGTCACCCCCACAGTCAGCGCAGGGACCGTCCACATCACTCACCCCCACAGTCAGCGCAGGGACCGTCCGCGTCACCCCCACAGTCAGCGCAGGGAGCGTCCACGTCACCCCCACAGTCAGCGCAGGGAGCGTCCACGTCACCCCCACAGTCAGCGCAGGGAGCGTCCACGTCACCCCCACAGTCAGCGCAGGGAGCGTCCACGTCACCCCCACAGTCAGCGCAGGGAGCGTCCACGTCACCCCCACAGTCAGCGCAGGGAGCGTCCACGTCACCCCCACAGTCAGCGCAGGGAGCGTCCACGTCACCCCCACAGTCAGCGCAGGGAGCGTCCACATCACTCACCCCCACAGTCAGCGCAGGGAGCGTCCACATCACTCACCCCCACAGTCAGCGCAGGGAGCGTCCACGTCACCCCCACAGTCAGCGCAGGGAGCGTCCACGTCACCCCCACAGTCAGCGCAGGGAGCGTCCACGTCACCCCCACAGTCAGCGCAGGGAGCGTCCGCGTCACCCCCACAGTCAGCGCAGGGACCGTCCACATCACTCACCCCCACAGTCAGCGCAGGGACCGTCCGCGTGACCCCCACGGTCAGCGCAGGGAGCGTCCGCGTCACCCCCACAGTCAGCGCAGGGACCGTCCACATCACTCACCCCCACAGTCAGCGCAGGGACCGTCCGCGTCACCCCCACAGTCAGCGCAGGGACCGTCCACGTCACCCCCACAGTCAGCGCAGGGACCGTCCACATCACCCCCACAGTCAGCGCAGGGACCGTCCACATCACCCCCACAGTCAGCGCAGGGACCGTCCACATCACCCCCACAGTCAGCGCAGGGACCGTCCACGTCACCCCCACAGTCAGCGCAGGGAGCGTCCACGTCACCCCCACAGTCAGCGCAGGGACCGTCCACATCACCCCCACAGTCAGCGCAGGGACCGTCCACATCACCCCCACAGTCAGCGCAGGGAGCGTCCACATCACCCCCACAGTCAGCGCAGGGAGCGTCCACATCACCCCCACAGTCAGCGCAGGGACCGTCCACATCACCCCCACAGTCAGCGCAGGGAGCGTCCACATCACCCCCACAGTCAGCGCAGGGAGCGTCCACCTCCCTTCCCCCCCCCCAGTCAGACAGTTAGTTGCACTGCCGTCCATGTGTCCGATATTAAAGTCATTTTTAATGCTCGGAGACAATTATAAACTTTCCGTTTGTTTAACCGCTGACTCGGCGCGACCGTTATTCGCAGACATTTCCCAACACAAACTGTTGTGTCTCCTACAGGAGTAATTGGGACTTAATTGCTGCGGTACATAACGTAGATAGAGCGCGCAGAGCGCTGATCAGTCTCACTCTGTTCTCCGGCTCAGGAGGGATGGAAAACCACCTCTGAAATCCAGAGAAGCGATTAGACGAGGAGGAAATGTGGCTATAGTCCGATCCGCGGGTCTCACGTAGAATCCCCCCACCCAGCGAGCGGAGGAGGCGTTAATATAGACGATATTACACTCAGCACAACGTGTGGGGATAAAATCAGTGCAGACGTCAACTCTCAGGATGGGGGTCATCTGCTAAGACTGCAGCACAGTAGTGAAAAGGAGGTCTGGAGGTCTAAGGCAATGAATGGATTAAGGTCTGTTTTCCTGATGCTCTAGGGTAGCAAATGGGTTAAAGTCTGCTTGGTCTAGGGTAGCGGTGAATGAGTTAAAAGTCTACTTCCTTTGTGATCTAGGGTAGCAAATGAGTTAATGTCTGCCTCTTTGCTGGTCTAGGGTACCCAATGGGTTAATTTCTGCTTCCTTACCAGTCAAGGGTAGTGGTGAATGGGTTAATTAATTCATCCCTGGAGGTCTAGGGTATTGGCGGATGGCTTCAGTCCAGCTTCCCCGGTGGTTTAATGGTGGTGAATGGGTTAATGGGCCTGCTTTGCTGGTGGTCAACAGTAGTCAATGCATTACCGTTTCCCTGGTGGTCTAAGGTACTGAATGGATTCCTGCCCGTTTCCCTGGTGGTCTAGGGTAGTGAATGGATTCCTGCCCGTTTCCCTGGTGGTCTAGGGTAGTGAATGGATTCCTGCCCGTTTCCCTGGTGGTCTAGGGTAGTGAATGGATTCCTGCCCGTTTCCCTGGTGGTCTAGGGTAGTGAATGGATTCCTGCCCGTTTCCCTGGTGGTCTAGGGTAGTGAATGGATTCCTGCCCGTTTCCCTGGTGGTCTAGGGTAGTGAATGGATTCCTGCCCGTTTCCCTGGTGGTCTAGGGTAGTGAATGGATTCCTGCCCGTTTCCCTGGTGGTCTAGGGTAGTGAATGGATTCCTGCCCGTTTCCCTGGTGGTCTAGGGTAGTGAATGGATTCCTGCCCGTTTCCCTGGTGGTCTAGGGTAGTGAATGGATTCCTGCCCGTTTCCCTGGTGGTCTAGGGTAGTGAATGGATTCCTGCCCGTTTCCCTGGTGGTCTAGGGTAGTGAATGGATTCCTGCCCGTTTCCCTGGTGGTCTAGGGTAGTGAATGGATTCCTGCCCGTTTCCCTGGTGGTCTAGGGTAGTGAATGGATTCCTGCCCGTTTCCCTGGTGGTCTAGGGTAGTGAATGGATTCCTGCCCGTTTCCCTGGTGGTCTAGGGTAGTGAATGGATTCCTGCCCGTTTCCCTGGTGGTCTAGGGTAGTGAATGGATTCCTGCCCGTTTCCCTGGTGGTCTAGGGTAGTGAATGGATTCCTGCCCGTTTCCCTGGTGGTCTAGGGTAGTGAATGGATTCCTGCCCGTTTCCCTGGTGGTCTAGGGTAGTGAATGGATTCCTGCCCGTTTCCCTGGTGGTCTAGGGTAGTGAATGGATTCCTGCCCGTTTCCCTGGTGGTCTAGGGTAGTGAATGGATTCCTGCCCGTTTCCCTGGTGGTCTAGGGTAGTGAATGGATTCCTGCCCGTTTCCCTGGTGGTCTAGGGTAGTGAATGGATTCCTGCCCGTTTCCCTGGTGGTCTAGGGTAGTGAATGGATTCCTGCCCGTTTCCCTGGTGGTCTAGGGTAGTGAATGGATTCCTGCCCGTTTCCCTGGTGGTCTAGGGTAGTGAATGGATTCCTGCCCGTTTCCCTGGTGGTCTAGGGTAGTGAATGGATTCCTGCCCGTTTCCCTGGTGGTCTAGGGTAGTGAATGGATTCCTGCCCGTTTCCCTGGTGGTCTAGGGTAGTGAATGGATTCCTGCCCGTTTCCCTGGTGGTCTAGGGTAGTGAATGGATTCCTGCCCGTTTCCCTGGTGGTCTAGGGTAGTGAATGGATTCCTGCCCGTTTCCCTGGTGGTCTAGGGTAGTGAATGGATTCCTGCCCGTTTCCCTGGTGGTCTAGGGTAGTGAATGGATTCCTGCCCGTTTCCCTGGTGGTCTAGGGTAGTGAATGGATTCCTGCCCGTTTCCCTGGTGGTCTAGGGTAGTGAATGGATTCCTGCCCGTTTCCCTGGTGGTCTAGGGTAGTGAATGGATTCCTGCCCGTTTCCCTGGTGGTCTAGGGTAGTGAATGGATTCCTGCCCGTTTCCCTGGTGGTCTAGGGTAGTGAATGGATTCCTGCCCGTTTCCCTGGTGGTCTAGGGTAGTGAATGGATTCCTGCCCGTTTCCCTGGTGGTCTAGGGTAGTGAATGGATTCCTGCCCGTTTCCCTGGTGGTCTAGGGTAGTGAATGGATTCCTGCCCGTTTCTCTGGTGGTCTAGGGTAGTGAATGGATTCCTGCCCGTTTCTCTGGTGGTCTAGGGTAGTGAATGGATTCCTGCCCGTTTCCCTGGTGGTCTAGGGTAGTGAATGGATTCCTGCCCGTTTCCCTGGTGGTCTAGGGTAGTGAATGGATTCCTGCCCGTTTCCCTGGTGGTCTAGGGTAGTGAATGGGCTAATACATGCTTCCCTGGTGGTTTAGAATAGTGAATGGTTTAATGTCTTTATCTGGGGGTCTAGGGTGGTGAATAGGTTAATGTTTGTTTCCTTGGTGGTCTAGGCTAGTGGATTGTTTAGTTCCTGCTCACCTGGTGGTCAAGGATAGTGCAGTGATTAATGTCTGTTTCCCTGGTGGTGTAGGGTAATGGAGGGGTAAGGCTGTGTTCACACGAGCAATCAGCAGCCTCTCCCCTAGAGTCAACTGCAAAGATCCCTGGAGTCAGAGACGGTGGCTCCATCAGACCGAAGCAATCAATGTGCGGCTCTGCAAGACCACGACTACAGCTTGTTATGGGGGGCGGTGCCATAGCACGTATACACCATTAGGTGGCGCCATACCAGAGCGATCCCATTACCAGTTGGGGGTGTTAATAACAGCACATTATTTACTAAAACAGACATGTTGGGGGGAGTGGACCGATCCTCTGTAACATCACGAGTGTCTGGAGTGACCCTTTAAATATAATGAATCACAGGCTGTCAAAATCTTAGCTGTGGGAAATATTAACAATATCGCCATCTTAATCAGTGGGGCGCAGGATAGCGTTATTACCGCTGATGTGAGCAGATCCGTACTCCCCCCGCACCAATCGCCGGCCGTAATGTCTGGAAGCTTTATCTTCTTATCCGGAGAGAGGTGATAAAACGCGGCTCCTCGCCCGCGCCGCCCGCTGCTTTAGGAGTCTTTGGAGCTCTAAGGACGGAGAGAGTTTAATCGAAAACTGCAAAGCCAACGAAAACAAGCGCGCGATATTTCACTGCTGAGCCGTCAGCGGCGAACCTGTCCCCTGCGCACAGCGGCGGATTACTGATCCAGAAGGAGCTTTAAGGAGAGAAACCAAAAAGTTCCCCTATTTATAGTGAGCGGCGAGTGCTGGCGTTACACCCCTGAAAAACGGATTCATTATTGGCCGCCATGGCATGGTGACTTCTTATAAAGCAACGAAATGTATTAACGAGACTTCATTCAATTTAAAAAAAGTACTAAAAAAAAAAAAAAAAAAATTAAAGGCTCTTAAAAATTACAATCCGAATCACGCCCATGTTGTAGAGGGCCACTTACAGGTAGATGGGATGCATCCGCTGCATCTACGCGATGCTTCGTTATAAAGTTATTGCATTTGAAAGGTCAGTGTGACTAAGGTTATAGAGGGGGGGGGGGCGCTGGTCCATTTGTATTTATGAAAAGTGATATTCCCAAGCGGTGGTGAAAAGTGGTACTGCGCGTAAGAGTCTAACTCCTAATATAGCCAGAGTCCTGATTTAACCCCGTCATAGACGTTTTATAACACTGTATAATATAATATTATACAGTGCTTTGTAAAGACGAGGCGTGATCCTTTTAAATATCACAGATGCGCAATGGGTTTTGTTCCTAATTCACATCTAGAAATGATGGAAAATTAATGCATTTCCAGGCTCGGCGCTGTGACCGAATCGGATAGAAGCTCGGTTCAAGAGAGGGGGGCGCTGTTGCATTGGTGCTTTGGGAAAATCACTGCCCCAAGTGGTGGTTAAAAGTGGTACTGCAAGTAATTCCACATCAGCGGCGGTAAAGAATAGGGTTAGGGGAATTCTTTAAAAAAAAAAAAACGCACCAGGCAGAGTCCCCTAAAATATGGTTCCCTTCATACACTAAGACATGGAGAAATTCAGCTTCCATAAAAATCTGATAAAAAGCCGTAAGCACGGACAACGGCGTCTACGCATTTTGGGTGATTGCATACCAACCCTTACGCATTGGCATCAAATAATAGATAAAATTTCCCAAAAATGAAAATCAAACCATCCAAAGACTTTTTTTTTTTTGACAAGTATAAGAATAAGGAAGGGGGCGCTGTTGCATTAGTGTCTAAGAGAAAAAACATTGAATTAGTGGAGAAAAGTGGTACTGCAAGCGAAAGGGAAAAAAGTGATAAATTGCCATGGCACCGACGCCCCCCGAAACATCAGAACTTCGTATAAACCGGCAAGAGGAGGTCTCAGGCTTTACAGAAACTGGGCCGGAAAATTTCCTGAAAGTCGCCGAGTGTTCTTTAAATCTCGCAGACTAATGATGTCATTGGACGATTAGCTATCTGCATGAAGGGAAATGGAGGTTTAATAAGTTCAGCTCCAGGAGGCTGGGAGCGGCGGTAAGTGAATGACTTATCTCTGCTGCTGATCCCGCTTATTTCCTCGCCGCCCCGCGCCGCTCCGTGCTCCGCGCTGATATGTCCATCACTCAACGCTCTGACGCCGCCATTAATTATTGAAAACATGTTTTGGCAGAAAACGATTCTATTAGAAGCGGCAGAAATAACCGGCAGAGTTCAGGAGCGCCGTCGGAAGAGTCCGAGGCGGTATTAATGGACTCGCCTATCTGAACGCCTCGTACGCGGGCGAGAAGCGCCATTAATTAGTCTGCAATCAGAGCGGCGTAATAATCGTGCGCAGTCTGGAACGCTCCACGCCGCGAACATCATATCGATATAGAATATGGGAAGAAACATTTAAAAGAAATTGCTACATTTTAGTTTTTTTCTGAGCCCCTCCATTACGGACTTGACTGGTTTTGGCGCTGGTATATACAGCTGCAGGCTTGTTACAGTGTATCAGGGCGCTCTCCCTCATAATGAGCCTGGGAGGTGGATCTAGTCATTCATGTTTTCATTCCCTGACAGGAAGCAGAGATAATGGTGAGAACAGTGGATTAGAAAGCGGTATACCGCCGGAGGTGCTGGTCACGGACGGGAGGAGGCACTTACCGCCGCCGCCTCCTGCTGTGAATCCCGCAGAGCTGCTGGTGTGAACACTCCCCGACGACATCTCATCATTCCCTATATAATATTGCAGTCCACACTTCCACGTGGCGGCTGGGAGCTCAGGAGTTAACTCAAACCCGCACTGGCCGGGACGCACAACACAGCGCCCTAGACCTGCGCCAACATGGCCGCTAATGAGAGGATGCTTCTCCCCGCGGGCGTCTCGCTAATTAATGATGAAAACTTGTGGAGCTGGAAAGTTTCAAGGTGGACGAGGCACTAAATACGTCTCCGATGACACAGCGGCCATCTTTGGGAGGCCATTAATAACGCAGCAGCGGCCGGCACCTGACTCATCTAATTGGTTTCAGCTGGCGCAGCGTTTTCCCGGGGACGGACGGCGGTATCTCTGGCCGAGGTGACAGGGAAGACGTGACAATCTCCGCTTGTGACAGCTGGCCATATCTGACATCAACGTACTCCGGCCCCGCGGCATCAGAGATTCTGTCACATCACACGTTATATACAGATACTGTCTACATATAACACGGAAACGTGTCGCTACCTGGATTTACGGATAATAAACTGCATTTCTTCCTATGCTCTAGTCATAACCAGAGCTGCATCAACTGCTCTAGACCTCACTGCTGCCCCCGCTGGTTGTAGGCAGTATTACTACATACACTATTCTCTCCTGTTATCTCAGGCTCCAGACCTCACAGCTCACTGCTGCCCCCGCAGGTTGTAGGCGGTATTACTACATACACTATTCTCTCCTCTCCTGTTATCTCAGGCTCCAGACCTCACCGCTCACTGCTGCCCCCGCTGGTTGTAGGCTGTATTACTACATACACTATTCTCTCCTGTTATCTCAGGCTCCAGACCTCACCGCTCACTGCTGCCCCCGCAGGTTGTAGGCGGTATTACTACATACACTATTCTCTCCTCTCCTGTTATCTCAGGCTCCAGACCTCACCGCTCACTGCTGCCCCCGCTGGTTGTAGGCGGTATTACTACATACACTATTCTCTCCTGTTATCTCAGGCTCCAGACCTCACCGCTCACTGCTGCCCCCGCTGGTTGTAGGCGGTATTACTACATACACACTATTCTCTCCTGTTATCTCAGGCTCCAGACCTGACGGCTCACTGCTGCCCCCGCTGGTTGTAGGCGGTATTACTACATACACACTATTCTCTCCTGTTATCTCAGGCTCCAGACCTCACAGCTCACTGCTGCCCCCGCTGGTTGTAGGCAGTATTACTACATACACTATTCTCTCCTGTTATCTCAGGCTCCAGACCTCACCGCTCACTGCTGCCCCCGCTGGTTGTAGGCGGTATTACTACACACACTATTCTCTCCTGTTATCTCAGGCTCCAGACCTCACAGCTCACTGCTGCCCCCGCTGGTTGTAGGCTGTATTACTACATACACTATTCTCTCCTGTTATCTCAGGCTCCAGACCTCACCGCTCACTGCTGCCCCCGCTGGTTGTAGGCTGTATTACTACATACACTATTCTCTCCTCTCCTGTTATCTCAGGCTCCAGACCTCACAGCTCACTGCTGCCCCCGCTGGTTGTAGGCGGTATTACTACATACACTATTCTCTCCTGTTATCTCAGGCTCCAGACCTCACAGCTCACTGCTGCCCCCGCTGGTTGTAGGCTGTATTACTACATACACTATTCTCTCCTGTTATCTCAGGCTCCAGACCTCACAGCTCACTGCTGCCCCCGCTGGTTGTAGGCTGTATTACTACATACACTATTCTCTCCTGTTATCTCAGGCTCCAGACCTCACCGCTCACTGCTGCCCCCGCTGGTTCTAGGCGGTATTACTACATACACTATTCTCTCCTCCTGTTATCTCAGGCTCCAGACCTCACCGCTCACTGCTGCCCCCGCTGGTTGTAGGCGGTATTACTACATACACACTATTCTCTCCTGTTATCTCAGGCTCCAGACCTCACAGCTCACTGCTGCCCCCGCTGGTTGTAGGCTGTATTACTACATACACTATTCTCTCCTCTCCTGTTATCTCAGGCTCCAGACCTCACGGCTCACTGCTGCCCCCGCTGGTTGTAGGCGGTATTACTACATACACTATTCTCTCGTTATCTCAGGCTCCAGACCTCACCGCTCACTGCTGCCCCCGCTGGTTGTAGGCGGTATTACTATATACACACTATTCTCTCCTGTTATCTCAGGCTCCAGACCTCACAGCTCACTGCTGCCCCCGCTGGTTGTAGGCTGTATTACTACATACACTATTCTCTCCTCTCCTGTTATCTCAGGCTCCAGACCTCACAGCTCACTGCTGCCCCCGCTGGTTGTAGGCTGTATTACTACATACACTATTCTCTCCTGTTATCTCAGGCTCCAGACCTCACAGCTCACTGCTGCCCCCGCTGGTTGTAGGCTGTATTACTACATACACTATTCTCTCTTCTCCTGTTATGTCAGGCTCCAGACCTCACAGCTCACTGCTGCCCCCGATGGTTGTAGGCTGTATTACTACATACACTATTCTCCCCTCTCCTGTTATCTCAGGCTCCAGACCTCACGGCTCACTGTTGCCCCCGCTGGTTGTAGGCGGTATTACTACATACACTATTCTCTCCTCTCCTGTTATCTCAGGCTCCAGACCTCACAGCTCACTGCTGCCCCCGCTGGTTGTAGGCTGTATTACTACACACACTATTCTCTCTTCTCCTGTTATGTCAGGCTCCAGACCTCACCGCTCACTGCTGCCCCCCGCTGGTTGTAGGCTGTATTACTACATACACTATTCTCCCCTCTCCTGTTATCTCAGGCTCCAGACCTCAAGGCTCACTGCTGCCCCCGCTGGTTGTAGGCGGTATTACTACACACACTATTCTCTCCTGTTATCTCAGGCTCCAGACCTCACAGCTCACTGCTGCCCCCGCTGGTTGTAGGCTGTATTACTACATACACTATTCTCTCCTGTTATCTCAGGCTCCAGACCTCACCGCTCACTGCTGCCCCCCGCTGGTTGTAGGCTGTATTACTACATACACTATTCTCTCAGGCTCCAGACCTCACAGCTCACTGCTGCCCCCCGCTGGTTGTAGGCTGTATTACTACATACACTATTCTCTCAGGCTCCAGACCTCACAGCTCACTGCTGCCCCCCGCTGGTTGTAGGCTGTATTACTACATACACTATTCTCTCAGGCTCCAGACCTCACCGCTCACTGCTGCCCCCCGCTGGTTGTAGGCTGTATTACTACATACACTATTCTCTCAGGCTCCAGACCTCACAGCTCACTGCTGCCCCCTGCTGGTTGTAGGCTGTATTACTACATACACTATTCTCTCCTCTCCTGTTATCTCAGGCTCCAGACCTCACAGCTCACTGCTGCCCCCGCTGGTTGTAGGCGGTATTACTACATACACTATTCTCTCCTGTTATCTCAGGCTCCAGACCTCACAGCTCACTGCTGCCCCCGCTGGTTGTAGGCGGTATTACTACATACACTATTCTCTCAGGCTCCAGACCTCACCGCTCACTGCTGCCCCCCGCTGGTTGTAGGCGGTATTACTAGATACACTATTCTCTCAGGCTCCAGACCTCACCGCTCACTGCTGCCCCCGCTGGTTGTAGGCGGTATTACTACATACACTATTCTCTCAGGCTCCAGACCTCACAGCTCACTGCTGCCCCCGCTGGTTGTAGGCGGTATTACTAGATACACTATTCTCTCCTCTCCTGTTATCTCAGGCTCCAGACTTCACAGCTCACTGCTGCCCCCGCTGGTTGTAGGCGGTATTACTACATACACTATTCTCTCCTGTTATCTCAGGCTCCAGACCTCACAGCTCACTGCTGCCCCCGCTGGTTGTAGGCTGTATTACTACATACACTATTCTCTCTTCTCCTGTTATGTCAGGCTCCAGACCTCACTGCTCACTGCTGCCCCCGCTGGTTGTAGGCTGTATTACTACACACACTATTCTCTCCTGTTATCTCAGGCTCCAGACCTCACAGCTCACTGCTGCCCCCGCTGGTTGTAGGCTGTATTACTACATACACTATTCTCTCCTCTCCTGTTATCTCAGGCTCCAGACTTCACAGCTCACTGCTGCCCCCGCTGGTTGTAGGCTGTATTACTACATACACTATTCTCTCTTCTCCTGTTATCTCAGGCTCCAGACCTCACAGCTCACTGCTGCCCCGCTGGTTGTAGGCTGTATTACTACATACACTATTCTCCCCTCTCCTGTTATCTCAGGCTCCAGACCTCACAGCTCACTGCTGCCCCCGCAGGTGTCCTACAGAGGTTGGAGTACAGCTATTTCTGTTTGGACAATCCCTTTAAGCCATGTGGATGATGTCTACCATGTGGACAACACCTTCACATGACCCAGCAGCTATGGTAGAGGACCCCCTCTATATCCGGGAGGAACCCTTTAAGAAGCCCCAGTAAACGTCTCCAAAGATGGCCGCCGTCTCTGTGCTGAGCCCAGTATAATATATTTGAAGCGCAAAGAATTTTCCCGAAGCGTTCATCGTCCCTTACGACACATTAAACATTTACCAGGAAAGTGACGGAATTCACGTTTTTTTTCACGGATGACGCTCATTGGGGGAGGAGCAGCGACGCCCGGGGACCCCGCACACAAAGACCCAGAATGCAACAGGATAAAATGTATCAATTATCAACCGGTGGAGAGATTATAATACATGATAACACATGCAACATTGTGCTTTACAGGATACTCTAGTTACACCCAAAGCTGCATAGACAATTCTGTTGGCTACTTGGAACCTGTCATGTGACTGCGCTCACCCACTATGGGTCACCTGAGCCCTCACGGCACATTCCGCTCTGCTGCACTGCATTATGGGTGAATTTATCATGGGACTATATAATACCGTACACGCTGTACACGCTACGCCTCCCGTGATGCAGGACAGCGGAATATACAGCGATGTACGATACTATACAGACACCGGAGAGATGAGCAGCCTCAGCAGAGCTGAGAGCGCTGCTCTGGAGGTGACTAGAGTATAGCTCAGTATCAGAGCTGTGCTTTATCTTTGCTCCTAGTATACGCACATCTCCCATAATGCACCACAGCACAGCATGCTCACCCCACATGCATCCCCAGCAGAGGCGACACTTTCGGACCCTACTGGTAAGAGGAAGCCATTAGTACAGTGAGTGCAGCCCCGGAGCTTCTGAAGCATTAGAATAGCGCATGAGGCTCTGGAGGGGTGAATGCAGCTCTGAATGTGACTAGAGTATAAGACTAGTGAACGCACCCAAGGATAGAACTGGAGTAAATGAGTAATTAATGCAGCTCTGGGTGTGACTAAAGTATAGGAATATTAAATGCAGCTACACAGTCAAGTACAGTAAAGAAATGGTGAACGCAGCTATGGATGTGTGTGGAGTAAGAATATTGGATGTGTCTGGGGTACAGGACTAGTGAATGTAGATCTGGAGTATAAGAATAGGGAATAAAGCTCTGAAAGTATGTGAATGCAGGGAGAATAGTAAATGCAGCTCTGGAAGTGTTTGGAGCATAACACCAGTAAATATAGCTCTGGATGATACTGGATTAGAAGAATGGTGAATGCAGCAAAAGATAGGCCCTAAAGTATAAGAAAGGTGAATCCTCAAAGGATTAGTGAATGTAGCTCTGGATGAATGATAAGGTCCATTCTAAGAACTGACCGATCAGCACTTTCCCGCACAAAAACATCTGGATCAGCCCGTGAAATGAACCGATGGGTCACCTACCCCCAAAATGTCCAACTGTCCGATACACCAGTGCAATCACAAAAAGTGGAGCAACTACAACCCCCACCTGGCAAAATAGCTGAATGATTTTGCCCGGTGACAACCTCCTTTGTGAGGCAGAACTGTGCTCAGACCAGTTGTCACTTCCCTTCCCCCGCTGCTCGTGCCCTGAGGATTGTTACTCCCATGTACGATGACGGCGCTGCGCCCAGGTATCATCGCATCAGGATTTTTTTTCCATGAAGTCAAATGATTCTTAAAATGACTGACTACAGAGAGTAATAGGTGTAATAAAACCGCCATCTGCATGCCGCAGCCTCATTGCCTTCCCCTATCTGCGCGCCTGGAGCCGTCCTGCCGGCTGTGCTAGATTAGCTCCAGCGCGGAGAGAAGCGAGAGATTTGCCGTAATTTTCACACAATTGAAAAGTCAACGAGACTCGTCCTCGCCGTGTAATAGCGGAGAAGGGTTTTCTAGTGGTTGGCGGGTTTTTTGGCGCTGATGTTTGTGCTGCGCGGTGATGATATGAAGCCGGTTATTGCAGCCGTCGGGTCAGGTATTGTTAGTGCGCTGTGGAGTAATACATCACTGAATGCCACCGCGCCAACTCCACTCTGCTCAACCACGACCTCCTCGCCTGAAATATAGCTAAAAATGTCCTGCAGTCACACACACCGCCGATGCCGGATCATGTGCGATGCGCAGCATGTTTATCATGGCGGTATAATTGTACGACAATTTTTGCACCCGTTTGTCTGTTGTTAGAAAGTTTAATTTTCTTCAGTTTATCCAGTGATTTTATTTGGCAATATGTCTGCCGCCACACACACGGTGCAATCAGCGGCAGGCGACGCACACCCACGGTGCAACCAGCGGCAGACGATACACACCCACGGTGCAACCAGCGGCAGGCGACACACACACACGGTGCAATCAGCGGCAGACGATACACACCCACGGTGCAACCAGCGGCAGGCGACACACCCACGGTGCAACCAGCGGCAGACGACACACACACGGTGCAATCAGCGGCAGGCGACGCACACCCACGGTGCAACCAGCGGCAGACGATACACACCCACGGTGCAACCAGCGGCAGGCGACACACACACACGGTGCAATCAGCGGCAGACGATACACACCCACGGTGCAACCAGCGGCAGGCGACACACCCACGGTGCAACCAGCGGCAGACGACACACACACGGTGCAATCAGCGGCAGGCGACGCACACCCACGGTGCAACCAGCGGCAGACGATACACACCCACGGTGCAACCAGCGGCAGACGACACACACACACGGTGCAATCAGCGGCAGACGATACACACCCACGGTGCAACCAGCGGCAGGCGACACACCCACGGTGCAACCAGCGGCAGGCGACACACCCACGGTGCAATCAGCGGCAGGCGACGCACACCCACGGTGCAACCAGCGGCAGACGATACACACCCACGGTGCAACCAGCGGCAGGCGACGCACACACTGTGCAACCAGCGGCAGGCGATACACACACACGATGCAATCACCGGCAGACGATACACACACACGGTGCAATCACCGGCAGACGATACACACACACGGTGCAATCACCGGCAGACGATACACACACACGGTGCAATCACCGGCAGACGATACACACACACGGTGCAATCACCGGCAGACGATACACACACACGGTGCAATCACCGGCAGACGATACACACACACGGTGCAATCACCGGCAGACGATACACACACACGGTGCAATCAGCGGCAGGCAACGCACACCCACGGTGCAACCAGCGGCAGGCGATACACCCACACGGTGCAATCACCGGCAGACGATACACACACACGATGCAATCACCGGCAGACGATACACACGGTGCAATCAGCGGCAAAGGAGACACACACACGGTGCAATCACCGGCAGACGATACACACACACGGTGCAATCACCGGCAGACGATACACACACACGGTGCAATCACCGGCAGACGATACACACACACGATGCAATCACCGGCAGACGATACACACGGTGCAATCAGCGGCAAAGGAGACACACACACGGTGCAATCACCGGCAGACGATACACACACACGGTGCAATCACCGGCAGACGATACACACACACGGTGCAATCACCGGCAGACGATACACACACACGGTGCAATCACCGGCAGACGATACACACACACGGTGCAATCACCGGCAGACGATACACACACACGGTGCAATCACCGGCAGACGATACACACACACGATGCAATCACCGGCAGACGATACACACACACGATGCAATCACCGGCAGACGATACACACACACGGTGCAATCAGCGGCAGACGATACACACACACGATGCAATCACCGGCAGACGATACACACAGTGCAATCAGCGGCAGATGATACACACGGTGCAATCAGCGGCAAAGGAGACACGCACAGTGCAAGATACAGAATAAAGCGTAGCACCTATAGAGACAGCCTGTGACCTGGCATGTAAGGGTGTCCCTCGGTATCGGCAGGAGGCGCTGTGCCCTACATATACTGTATGTGTACAGTGCTCACTCAGCAGAGGAAAGTGAAGACCCCTCAAGTCCCCTACACCCCCCCTCTGTCCATGGACGCCCCCACAGGACTGCTCAGCACTATGAGGACATAACAGCAGGACAGAGGTTTCGGGTCTCGTCTCTCATTCGTTGCATCCTGGGAGTTGTAGTGTTTTACTCTGTAGAAAGCTCCACATTCATAAAGGTCATGCTCCGGTCCCTGACACAACCCCCGCCATGCTGTGACCTCTGCCCTGTGCCTCCTATGATGAGGTCATTGGTTACCTCTCTAGACTGCTGTGTGCCTCGTGCCTCGCTGATGTCTCACATTCATTTCTCTTGCCTCCGATTCCCCCTGATTTCAGCGCCATCTTTCAATCACCATGTATATCAGGGACGCTCGCACAATGTCACGTCGGTTTCATATTCTGCGCTTGTGCTGGTCTGTCTGACAGGGAAGCTTGATGAATTTACAGTTGCAGGAGGCACAGGCGACTCGGGAAGGATGAGGATGACTGGGAAGACGAAATTGCAGCCGGTTATGTCTTGTGATGATGTGCTGGGCATGAGACAGTCCAGGCGTGGTACAGCACACGCGCAGGGTATTACACCCAGCATGCTCACAGGCTAGGTACTATGTCGGGGGAGCTCTGGTCACCGGGGAGCGCTGCACAAATCAGAAGCGCGGACTAAATAACAAACAGTGCGAAAAAAGCAGGCAGCGTGCTGCAAAGGTCTGCACATGGGTTAGAACCTGCAGCACTCCAGCTGTTTGTTGTGAAACTACAACTCCCAGCATGCAAACATGTTTGGCTGTTTTTCTAACTCCCACAGAAGTGAATGAAGCATTCTGGGAGTTGTAATTTCTAGTGCCGGAGGTTGCTGATCCCTGTGTTAGAATATAGCACGGAGCCGCCATAGAGGTCACTATACCGCATAACACCACATTCACTGATCGCCGGGAATCGCACCATGTAAAGCAATAGCGCAGTGAGATGGGGATGGCGGATATTATCATCTGGCTGCCTGCAAACTAGAGGGAGCTCACTACATACAGATTATACAGTCACCACTAGAGGGAGCTCACTGCATACAGATTATACAGCCACCACTAGAGGGAGCTCACTATATACAGAATATACAGCCACCACTAGAGGGAGCTCACTGCATACAGATTATACAGTCACCACTGGAGGGAGCTCACTACATACAGATTATACAGCTACCACTAGAGGGAGCTCACTACATACAGATTATACAGTCACCACTAGAGGGAGCTCACTACATACAGATTATACAGCCACCGCTAGAGGGAGCTCACTACATACAGATTATACAGCCACCACTAGAGGGAGCTCACTATATACAGAATATACAGCCACCACTAGAGGGAGCTCACTGCATACAGATTATACAGTCACCACTAGAGGGAGCTCACTACATACAGATTATACAGCCACCACTAGAGGGAGCTCAGGAGATTACTGCATACAGATTATACAGCCACCACTAGAGGGAGCTCACTACATGCAGATTATACATCCACCACTAGAGGGAGCTCACAACATACAGATTATACTGTAAATCCATAACATCCCCCACCCCGGCCTAAGCCCCGCACACAGGGAGCACGTATGACCATATTTTAGCTCTTTCCCCTTGTCTTGCACTTTTTCTATCCTGACTCCATCCTCTTCTGCCTCCTTTTGTCTGGGTGAGATGGACCTAAACAAGTCCATGCATCATGTAGAGGCAGTCTACTGTACAGCAGAGCTGCCACTGACCATCTCTATGCTGTGGCCACATGGTAGTCACCCACACAGGAAGTCATAGAAGTAAAATACTGAAAGGGAGCTCTAAAAGGAGAAGCCCCCAGAGATTGTGGCTGCAATAGACAACGACTCAGGAAGAGCTCCCCTTTAAATCCGTTTTTGTTGTTGTTGCGAAGATCACATTGAGAATCCTGTCCCATCCCCCGAACACAGCACACACTGAGAAACCATATCAATCCCGGCACCAGGTAGAAAGGTGGGGACGGGGGACCCTCGACTCTGTGTCAAAGTCATTGGTTGTAAATGTAGAAACAAGCAGAGAGACAATAGAGAGCTGCGACTGTCTAATCCTGGGCACCACGGGGGCCGCACACGAGCTCCGCAGCTAGAAGTAAGCTTGATGGGGGGGGAATGTGGTGCGCGGATAGAGCCGAGCCCTGGACATCCCTTCAGGGGTTACACCTCAAACTGGGCGAAGCAATTTTGCAAATAATCTGATCCGGAGTTATCACCTCCAGAGCTGTAATCACAGTTCCAGGACCTCGTCTCTCACTGCTGCCCCCTGCTGCTTCAGGTACAATATTGTGCGCTAAGCCCAAATTACAGGGATCAGCAGCAGGGACATGACAAATACCCCTCATACCTCTCCCTTAGTACTAGGTATGAGTTAGAGGGAAAAAGGGGAGCCTGGGGGAGGGGGGCGACGACATAACGGAGCCAGGAAGGGAAATGGGAGAGAGACGGGTCTGATGAGGACAGAATTGGGTTTTTTTCAGCAGTTTTTTTATTGTGTTTTTAGCAGACCCTCTTTTCACATTAACTGGAGGGGGAGACCTCCTGCCTGAGATGTATATACTGATATACAGAGGAGGTGAGGGACACACTTTCCAGTAGAAAAATAAAAGCATGGCTTGCAAAAAAAAAAAAAAAAAAGCCATTAAAATTGCAAAAAAAAAAAAAAAAAGTGTGAAGTGAGAATAAAAATATGTTAAAAGAACTAAAAACAACAAAAACAAAAACACATCACTAGGTGGATGTCTTATTTAAAAAAAAAATAAGGAACCCAAAACCTATAGTTGCGGCAGCCCCAGACACTTGGCCCCTGCCGCCCCGACACATTTACAGGTTCTGGACCCTAAAAGCACCGCTCTCATAATCCTGCCTGGCAGCGGTTCAATCACCGATACGCGGCGGGCCCGGGGAGCGATATATTCTTCTGCATAATGAGATATTACAAGACGCTCCCATCACATATCTCTGTCTACTTAATTAAAAATATCTACAGCCGGTAATTAAAGAGCGTCTCTCATGGACGAGCAGAGAGATAGGGCTGCCAGAGGGGGCAGAAGACAACCTGGAGGAGAAGCCAAACAGTCTCACTGAGGAGAACATCTGATCATGGAAAAGCTGGGTGACTATAACCAATCACAGAGTTCTACAGAGTTATCAAGAGACGCCAGGAGAAAGGGGGCACCGAATAACAAACCAGCCATTCGGGAGCTTGGGAAAGCTGGGCCTACAAAAGGGGGCTTTCATCGTAAGACACAGCGTCACCTCTATAGTAAAACAACTCTGTGTTATGTGTGGTGTTACATAGGACTGCAGGTGACATCTACTACATTATCTGTACACAGAGAGGTATCACTGTGTTATCTGTGGTGTTACATAGGACTGCTGGTGACATCTACTACATTATCTGTACACAGAGAGGTATCACTGTGTTATCTGTGGTGTTACATAGGACTGCTGTATACTACTAAGAATTCTCTGGGCTCCGTTTACTAGATACTGGAGCATCTCTTTTCTGTATTGTGAGGATTAACTGGTCGGGTGATTGGATACAGGATAATACCACAATTTGCCAATACAAATCTGATGTAACGGGAACATGTCGGTGTCAGTGTGAGCTGTAGATAAGACGGGGCCTAATCAGGATACCGGAGGACTGGAGTGCAGCCCTGCAGATTTATATCTTGTGACATTTCTCCAAAGCCTGAAGAACAACATGAGATTAAGATGAACAAAACTTCTAAGCAGACTAAAATGGCTGATAACAGGGAGCAATAGACTGTATTTTCCTGTCCTACAGTCATCCTCTCCCCTGAAATGACTGATAACAGGGGGCAATAGACTGTATTCTCCTGTCCTACAGTCATCCTCTCCCCTGAAATGGCTGATAACAGGGGGCAATAGACTGTATTCTCCTGTCCTACAGTCATCCTCTCCCCTGAAATGGCTGATAACAGGGAGCAATAGACTGTATTCTCCTGTCCTACAGTCATCCTCTCCCCTGAAATGGCTGATAACAGGAGGCAATAGACTGTATTCTCCTGTCCTACAGTCATCCTCTCCCCTGAAATGGCTGATAACAGGGAGCAATAGACTGTATTCTCCTGTCCTACAGTCATCCTCTCCCCTGAAATGGCTGATAACAGGGGGCAATAGACTGTATTCTCCTGTCCTACAGTCATCCTCTCCCCTGAAATGGCTGATAACAGGGAGCAATAGACTGTATTCTCCTGTCCTACAGTCATCCTCTCCTCTGAAATGGCTGATAACAGGGGGCAATAGACTGTAATCTCCTGTCCTACAGTCATCCTCTCCCCTGAAATGGCTGATAACAGGGGGCAATAGACTGTATTCTCCTGTCCTACAGTCATCCTCTCCCCTGAAATGGCTGATAACAGGGGGCAATAGACTGTATTCTCCTGTCCTACAGTCATCCTCTCCCCTGAAATGGCTGATAACAGGGAGCAATAGACTGTATTCTCCTGTCCTACAGTCATCCTCTCCCCTGAAATGGATGATAACAGGGAGCAATAGACTGTATTCTCCTGTCCTACAGTCATCCTCTCCCCTGAAATGGCTGATAACAGGGGGCAATAGACTGTATTCTCCTGTCCTACAGTCATCCTCTCCCCTGAAATGGCTGATAACAGGAAGCAATAGACTGTATTCTCCTGTCCTACAGTCATCCTCTCCTCTGAAATGGCTGATAACAGGGGGCAATAGACTGTATTCTCCTGTCCTACAGTCATCCTCTCCTCTGAAATGGCTGATAACAAGGAGCAATAGACTGTATTCTCCTGTCCTACAGTCATCCTCTCCCCTGAAATGGCTGATAACAGGAGGCAATAGACTGTATTCTCCTGTCCTACAGTCATCCTCTCCTCTGAAATGTCTGATAACAGGGAGCAATAGACTGTATTCTCCTGTCCTACAGTCATCCTCTCCCCTGAAATGGCTGATAACAGGGAGCAATAGACTGTATTCTCCTGTCCTACAGTCATCCTCTCCTCTGAAATGGCTGATAACAGGGGGCAATAGACTGTAATCTCCTGTCCTACAGTCATCCTCTCCCCTGAAATGGCTGATAACAGGGGGCAATAGACTGTATTCTCCTGTCCTACAGTCATCCTCTCCCCTGAAATGGCTGATAACAGGGGGCAATAGACTGTATTCTCCTGTCCTACAGTCATCCTCTCCCCTGAAATGGCTGATAACAGGGAGCAATAGACTGTATTCTCCTGTCCTACAGTCATCCTCTCCCCTGAAATGGATGATAACAGGGAGCAATAGACTGTATTCTCCTGTCCTACAGTCATCCTCTCCCCTGAAATGGCTGATAACAGGGGGCAATAGACTGTATTCTCCTGTCCTACAGTCATCCTCTCCCCTGAAATGGCTGATAACAGGAAGCAATAGACTGTATTCTCCTGTCCTACAGTCATCCTCTCCTCTGAAATGGCTGATAACAGGGGGCAATAGACTGTATTCTCCTGTCCTACAGTCATCCTCTCCTCTGAAATGGCTGATAACAAGGAGCAATAGACTGTATTCTCCTGTCCTACAGTCATCCTCTCCCCTGAAATGGCTGATAACAGGAGGCAATAGACTGTATTCTCCTGTCCTACAGTCATCTTCTCCCCTGAAATGGCTGATAACAGGGGGCAATAGACTGTATTCTCCTGTCCTACAGTCATCCTCTCCCCTGAAATGGCTGATAACAGGGGGCAATAGACTGTATTCTCCTGTCCTACAGTCATCCTCTCCCCTGAAATGGCTGATAACAGGGGGCAATAGACTGTATTCTCCTGTCCTACAGTCATCCTCTCCCCTGAAATAGCTGATAACAGGGAGCAATAGACTGTATTCTCCTGTCCTACAGTCATCCTCTCCCCTGAAATGGCTGATAACAGGAGGCAATAGACTGTATTCTCCTGTCCTACAGTCATCCTCTCCCCTGAAATGGCTGATAACAGGGGGCAATAGACTGTATTCTCCTGTCCTACAGTCATCCTCTCCCCTGAAATGGCTGATAACAGGAAGCAATAGACTGTATTCTCCTGTCCTACAGTCATCCTCTCCTCTGAAATGGCTGATAACAGGGGGCAATAGACTGTATTCTCCTGTCCTACAGTCATCCTCTCCTCTGAAATGGCTGATAACAAGGAGCAATAGACTGTATTCTCCTGTCCTACAGTCATCCTCTCCCCTGAAATGGCTGATAACAGGAGGCAATAGACTGTATTCTCCTGTCCTACAGTCATCTTCTCCCCTGAAATGGCTGATAACAGGGGGCAATAGACTGTATTCTCCTGTCCTACAGTCATCCTCTCCCCTGAAATGGCTGATAACAGGGGGCAATAGACTGTATTCTCCTGTCCTACAGTCATCCTCTCCCCTGAAATGGCTGATAACAGGGGGCAATAGACTGTATTCTCCTGTCCTACAGTCATCCTCTCCCCTGAAATAGCTGATAACAGGGAGCAATAGACTGTATTCTCCTGTCCTACAGTCATCCTCTCCCCTGAAATGGCTGATAACAGGAGGCAATAGACTGTATTCTCCTGTCCTACAGTCATCATCTCCCCTGAAATGGCTGATAACAGGGGGCAATAGACTGTATTCTCCTGTCCTACAGTCATCCTCTCCCCTGAAATGACTGATAACAGGGAGCAATAGACTGTATTCTCCTGTCCTACAGTCATCCTCTCCCTGAAATGGCTGATAACAGGGGGCAATAGACTGTATTCTCCTGTCCTACAGTCATCCTCTCCCCTGAAATGACTGATAACAGGGGGCAATAGACTGTATTCTCCTGTCCTACAGTCATCCTCTCCCCTGAAATGACTGATAACAGGGGGCAATAGACTGTATTCTCCTGTCCTACAGTCATCCTCTCCCCTGAAATGGCTGATAACAGGGGGCAATAGACTGTATTCTCCTGTCCTACAGTCATCCTCTCCCCTGAAATGGCTGATAACAGGGTGCAATAGACTGTATTCTCCTGTCCTACAGTCATCCTCTCCCCTGAAATGGCTGATAACAGGGAGCAATAGACTGTATTCTCCTGTCCTACAGTCATCCTCTCCTCTGAAATGGCTGATAACAGGGGGCAATAGACTGTAATCTCCTGTCCTACAGTCATCCTCTCCCCTGAAATGGCTGATAACAGGGGGCAATAGACTGTATTCTCCTGTCCTACAGTCATCCTCTCCCCTGAAATGGCTGATAACAGGGGGCAATAGACTGTATTCTCCTGTCCTACAGTCATCCTCTCCCCTGAAATGGCTGATAACAGGGAGCAATAGACTGTATTCTCCTGTCCTACAGTCATCCTCTCCCCTGAAATGGATGATAACAGGGAGCAATAGACTGTATTCTCCTGTCCTACAGTCATCCTCTCCCCTGAAATGGCTGATAACAGGGGGCAATAGACTGTATTCTCCTGTCCTACAGTCATCCTCTCCCCTGAAATGGCTGATAACAGGAAGCAATAGACTGTATTCTCCTGTCCTACAGTCATCCTCTCCTCTGAAATGGCTGATAACAGGGGGCAATAGACTGTATTCTCCTGTCCTACAGTCATCCTCTCCTCTGAAATGGCTGATAACAAGGAGCAATAGACTGTATTCTCCTGTCCTACAGTCATCCTCTCCCCTGAAATGGCTGATAACAGGAGGCAATAGACTGTATTCTCCTGTCCTACAGTCATCCTCTCCTCTGAAATGTCTGATAACAGGGAGCAATAGACTGTATTCTCCTGTCCTACAGTCATCCTCTCCCCTGAAATGGCTGATAACAGGGAGCAATAGACTGTATTCTCCTGTCCTACAGTCATCCTCTCCTCTGAAATGGCTGATAACAGGGGGCAATAGACTGTAATCTCCTGTCCTACAGTCATCCTCTCCCCTGAAATGGCTGATAACAGGGGGCAATAGACTGTATTCTCCTGTCCTACAGTCATCCTCTCCCCTGAAATGGCTGATAACAGGGGGCAATAGACTGTATTCTCCTGTCCTACAGTCATCCTCTCCCCTGAAATGGCTGATAACAGGGAGCAATAGACTGTATTCTCCTGTCCTACAGTCATCCTCTCCCCTGAAATGGATGATAACAGGGAGCAATAGACTGTATTCTCCTGTCCTACAGTCATCCTCTCCCCTGAAATGGCTGATAACAGGGGGCAATAGACTGTATTCTCCTGTCCTACAGTCATCCTCTCCCCTGAAATGGCTGATAACAGGAAGCAATAGACTGTATTCTCCTGTCCTACAGTCATCCTCTCCTCTGAAATGGCTGATAACAGGGGGCAATAGACTGTATTCTCCTGTCCTACAGTCATCCTCTCCTCTGAAATGGCTGATAACAAGGAGCAATAGACTGTATTCTCCTGTCCTACAGTCATCCTCTCCCCTGAAATGGCTGATAACAGGAGGCAATAGACTGTATTCTCCTGTCCTACAGTCATCTTCTCCCCTGAAATGGCTGATAACAGGGGGCAATAGACTGTATTCTCCTGTCCTACAGTCATCCTCTCCCCTGAAATGGCTGATAACAGGGGGCAATAGACTGTATTCTCCTGTCCTACAGTCATCCTCTCCCCTGAAATGGCTGATAACAGGGGGCAATAGACTGTATTCTCCTGTCCTACAGTCATCCTCTCCCCTGAAATAGCTGATAACAGGGAGCAATAGACTGTATTCTCCTGTCCTACAGTCATCCTCTCCCCTGAAATGGCTGATAACAGGAGGCAATAGACTGTATTCTCCTGTCCTACAGTCATCATCTCCCCTGAAATGGCTGATAACAGGGGGCAATAGACTGTATTCTCCTGTCCTACAGTCATCCTCTCCCCTGAAATGACTGATAACAGGGAGCAATAGACTGTATTCTCCTGTCCTACAGTCATCCTCTCCCTGAAATGGCTGATAACAGGGGGCAATAGACTGTATTCTCCTGTCCTACAGTCATCCTCTCCCCTAAAATGGCTGATAACAGGGGGCAATAGACTGTATTCTCCTGTCCTACAGTCATCCTCTCCCCTGAAATGGCTGATAACAGGGGGCAATAGACTGTATTCTCCTGTCCTACAGTCATCCTCCCCCCTGAAATGACTGATATCAGGGAGCAATAGACTGTATTCTCCTGTCCTACAGTCATCATCTCCCCTGAAATGACTGATAACAGGGGGCAATAGACTGTATTCTCCTGTCCTACAGTCATCCTCTCCCCTGAAATGGCTGATAACAGGGAGCAATAGACTGTATTCTCCTGTCCTACAGTCATCCTCTCCTCTGAAATGTCTGATAACAGGGGACAATAGACTGTATTCTCCTGTCCTACAGTCATCCTCTCCCCTGAAATGGCTGATAACAGGGGGCAATAGATTGTATTCTCCAGTCCTACAGTCATCCTCTCCCCTGAAATGGCTGATAACAGGGGGCAATAGATTGTATTCTCCAGTCCTACAGTCATCCTCTCCCCTGAAATGGCTGATAACAGGGGGCAATAGACTGTATTCTCCTGTCCTACAGTCATCCTCTCCCCTGAAAGGGCTGATAACAGGGAGCAATAGACTGTATTCTCCTGTCCTACAGTCATCCTCTCCTCTGAAAGGGCTGATAACAGGGAGCAATAGACTGTATTCTCCTGTCCTACAGTCATCCTCTCCCCTGAAAGGGCTGATAACAGGGAGCAATAGACTGTATTCTCCTGTCCTACAGTCATCCTCTCCTCTGAAATGGCTGATAACAGGGAGCAATAGATTGTATTCTCCAGTCCTACAGTCATCCTCTCCCCTGAAATGGCTGATAACAGGGGGCAATAGACTGTATTCTCCTGTCCTACAGTCATCCTCTCCCCTGAAAGGGCTGATAACAGGGAGCAATAGACTGTATTCTCCTGTCCTACAGTCATCCTCTCCTCTGAAAGGGCTGATAACAGGGAGCAATAGACTGTATTCTCCTGTCCTACAGTCATCCTCTCCCCTGAAAGGGCTGATAACAGGGAGCAATAGACTGTATTCTCCTGTCCTACAGTCATCCTCTCCTCTGAAATGGCTGATAACAGGGAGCAATAGATTGTATTCTCCAGTCCTACAGTCATCCTCTCCCCTGAAATGGCTGATAACAGGGGGCAATAGACTGTATTCTCCTGTCCTACAGTCATCCTCTCCCCTGAAATGGCTGATAACAGGGAGCAATAGACTGTATTCTCCTGTCCTACAGTCATCCTCTCCTCTGAAATGTCTGATAACAGGGGACAATAGACTGTATTCTCCTGTCCTACAGTCATCCTCTCCCCTGAAATGGCTGATAACAGGGGGCAATAGATTGTATTCTCCAGTCCTACAGTCATCCTCTCCCCTGAAATGGCTGATAACAGGGGGCAATAGATTGTATTCTCCAGTCCTACAGTCATCCTCTCCCCTGAAATGGCTGATAACAGGGGGCAATAGATTGTATTCTCATGTCCTACAGTCATCCTCTCCCCTGAAAGGGCTGATAACAGGGAGCAATAGACTGTATTCTCCTGTCCTACAGTCATCCTCTCCTCTGAAATGGCTGATAACAGGGAGCAATAGATTGTATTCTCCTGTCCTACAGTCATCCTCTCCCCTGAAATGGCTGATAACAGGGGGCAATAGACTGTATTCTCCTGTCCTACAGTCATCCTCTCCCCTGAAATGGCTGATAACAGGGGGCAATAGACTGTATTCTCCTGTCCTACAGTCATCCTCTCCCCTGAAATGGCTGATAACAGGGGGCAATAGACTGTATTCTCCTGTCCTACAGTCATCCTCTCCCCTGAAATAGCTGATAACAGGGAGCAATAGACTGTATTCTCCTGTCCTACAGTCATCCTCTCCTCTGAAATGTCTGATAACAGGGAGCAATAGACTGTATTCTCCTGTCCTACAGTCATCCTCTCCTCTGAAATGGCTGATTACAGGGGGCAATAGACTGTATTCTCCTGTCCTACAGTCGTCCTCTCCCCTGAAATGGCTGATAACAGGGAGCAATAGACTGTATTCTCCTGTCCTACAGTCGTCCTCTCAGGGGGTAATAGATAAGACTGATACGGTCAGACATGATGGTGATGGATGGGTTGACACCCGTGTCTGGACATGGAAGAGTTAATCTTGCACCCCTCTGGGGGCACACACTGGGCAGCAGCAGGTAGCGGATCCTCCATTAACGTACATGGGGTGGAACGCTCCACCTGGCGTCGGCCCAGAGCTTCGCCGGGGGAGGAGGACGTCGCCGCCGCTCAATCGTCTTATTCTGCTTTTTTAGCTCTTTCCATTTAGCTTGAAACGTTTCCAAGTCAAGCAAATCAGGACGCATTATCCCCATCAGCGCAGGGACCGCCGCGGCGAGGACGTTCTCTATAATTTCACTGAACTAAAGGATCCGAAACGTGAATTTATTAGACAAAGTGATGGACGGACATTTATTAATGACGCAAGAAAAACGTAAAATGAGAAAACACATGAAGACACAGCATAGCGGACCCCGACGTAATGACCCCCATAGGGCACTGCGCAACTCTGACAACTCTTCACTTATCATGCTCTGTTACATTGTCTTAGACTCCAGTCACAACCAGAGCTGCATTCACCATCTTACGGTTCTATCACGACTTATACTCCAGCCTTATCCAGAGCTGCCACTCACCTCTACAGAATCCTGCTGTATCCTTACTGTATAATGCTGCGCTCACATCCAAAGCTGCATTCATAATTCTGCTGTTCCAATATGACTTGTCCTCCACGTCTTATACTCCTCTCACACCCACAGCTGCATTTACAATTCTGTTGAGTGAAACACATCTGCGCAGTGCATTCTGGGAAATAAGGTTTTCACCACACCCCCCCCCCCCCCCTGACAACCACAGTGCCGCTATGTAATCCTACAGCCTGAGAGCCGACAGGAAAGCAGTAGAATTGTCAACGCAGCACTGGCTGTGACTAGAGTAGAAGGTCCAGGATCGGGGCCGTCCTTCAGGTACCAATTGTCTTCACTTGCATTTTAATCTCTGTCATTTGACAAATTGCAGCAGAGGAGCGGCAATTATCTTCTCATTACCGCAGAGCCTGGCATATAACGGACCCGCGAAATCCACGGATCCCGCAGCCGGTATTACCCTACACCCACAGACGGTCTGACGCCACTCATCACTCAGACTCCGTGTCTCTGGATAATGGTCTCACGGAGAAGGAAAGCGGCTTACAAGCACGGCGGTCGCTAACCGCGAGGTCAGGAGGATTAGTAATAAATCCGTATGGCGGAGGAGGGGGGGGGGGTACAAGACACGAGAAGCAATTACCAAACTATTAGGAGTAAGCGGCACTTCAACGCACGGGGTGACCGCACAAGAGCCGCGCCCGCCAGGCGAACCGCATGTGCACGTGATGTAATCAGCAGCCACACAGGTCTGAAAATAGGTTCACCTACAGCAGGGATCCAGCTGTTGCAAAACTACAACTCCCAGCATGCCCAGTCAGCCTACAGCAGGGCATGGTGGGAGTTGTAGTTTTACAGCAGCTGGAGAGCCGCGGGTTGGCCAGCCAAAAGTGTGAAAAACCAAAACCTTGTAAAATAAATAGTCTTACACTCCAGTCACACTCAAAGCTGCTGCCAACCTCTGAACTCTCATAATGAAGGAGCTTCCACTGCCCCCTGCTGGGTAAGGGTTGTAAAGACTGGAATTCTAGAGCACAGCAAATGGTTAATTACCATGGTTACCATCTCCTGATACATGTGGTTCAAACTCCAGTCACTTCCAGAGCTGCATTCCCAAGCTCATGTTTCAGGCTGGAGGGACACACATGCCCCCTCCTCCTGCCGTTTCAGGGTCTTCATACAGAATGTGCTGCCGCAGTTCATGGTGGGTGATGACGCTTTTACACATCTCCCACAATGCACTGCAGCGGTGTAGCGGTGCGCGCGTCCACATAGCGCAGGGCAGCAGAAAAGTGAATGCAGCTCTAGGTGTGACTGATGTCCATAGCATCACCTAGAAGTGCCAGTCTGCTGCACTGCACAGCACCTCCCACCGCTGAAGACGTGAAATCCTACAGTCTGCAGATTTATTGATGCAGCTCTAGGTGTGAATAGAGTATGACAGGTTTTGACTACAACACTAAACTGACAGCAGGCAGAAGAGATTATAGGTAATTAACAGGAAATCATTGGAATCACAGATGCAGATTGGGGTGTGACTGCAGTAAAATAATTCACCCTGTGTGCTAACAAAAAGCAATAAGAAAAATAGATGCAGCAAAAGATGTGACTGGAGTAAAGTAATTCAGCCTGAGAACAAACAAAAATCTATCAGAATTATAGGTGCAGCTTGGGAAGTGACTAGTGTATAATGATTCACGCTGTGTGCTATCAAGAGATCATAAGAAAAATGGATGCAGAGAGATGTGACTGGGGAAATTCAGCCTAGAATTAAAGGTGCAGCTTGGGGTGTGACTAGAGTATAACGATGAACCCTGTGTACTAACAGGCACCCAATAGGGTGCGACAAACACAAGGCCCTGAAGCCTGGGCACAAATGGAAGCCATCATGTTGGTGGGTGCAGCTTAGGCTGTGACTGGAGTGCAACAAACAGTAAAGCTATGAAGTTTGGCTTGGGTGCGGGGCTTTTCCATTACATCCCATGCACTCTGTGCTGAATGGAGAGAGTTGTGGGGGTCAGTGCCCCTTGCCTCAAGATGGGGGCGCCTCTGATGGTGATAGCGGGGAGGATAATCCGCCGCCGTGCGTTACCTGCTGACCGCTGCCGATAAACCGCGGGATGTTCCGGGCAGCGGCTGGCGCTTTAGACCTCATTTAATGTGACGATGCAAATGACCTGAATACAGCAAACAATAACCAGAAATGTTCGATCTGAGGAGCGGTAACGGCGTCCTGTGCCTCCGTAATGAGGTCCCCTGGGGCCCCCGGCGCAAGGAACAAACTGTCCTCCTCCTACCGCGAGATGGACGCAAATAAAAGAGAAAATCCTCCGGCCACTCACAAAAAATACAATACATTGAACTTGGCCGATAGAAGAAGACGCAGGTCACATCACCGCCCCCGCCCGCCAGAGGAAGAGGGGGATAGAAATTTATGGCTGTGATTAATTCGGGGTTTTCAGAAATGTCGCTGATCTTTCCGTGTTTTGCTGCGGTCCCACAGGGGCCGTGAAGAAAGCAATAAGGAAGATGCCGGATAGATGGAGGCGGCGGAGGACTACCACAACGCTGAAGAACTGCTCCTTGCCTGTCACAATCAATACAAACAGGAGTGCAGCTCTGGAGTATAATGCAGGATGCAACTCAGAATAGTGAGTGCAGCTCTGGAGTATAATACAGGATGTAACTCGGGGTCAGTACAGGATAAGTAATGTGTGTACACAGTGACTGCACCAGCAGAATAGTGAGTGCAGCTCTGGAGTATAATACAGGATGTAACTCAGGATCAGTACAGGATAAGTAATGTATGTACACAGTGACTGCACCAGCAGAATAGTGAGTGCAGCTCTGGAGTATAATACAGGATGTAACTCAGGATCAGTACAGGATAAGTAATGTGTGTACACAGTGACTGCACCAGCAGAATAGTGAGTGCAGCTCTGGAGTATAATACAGGATGTAACTCAGGATCAGTACAGGATAAGTAATGTATGTACACAGTGACTGCTCCAGCAGAATAGTGAGTGCAGCTCTGGAGTATAATACAGGATGTAACTCAGGATCAGTACAGGATAAGTAATGTATGTACACAGCGACTGCACCAGCAGAATAGTGAGTGCAGCTCTGGAGTATAATACAGGATGTAACTCGGGATCAGTACAGGATAAGTAATGTATGTACACAGTGACTGCACCAGCAGAATAGTGAGTGCAGCTCTGGAGTATAATACAGGATGTAACTGAGGATCAGTACAGGATAAGTAATGTATGTACACAGTGACTGCACCAGCAGAATAGTGAGTGCAGCTCTGGAGTATAATACAGGGTGTAACTCAGGATCAGTACAGGATAAGTAATGTATGTACACAGTGACTGCACCAGCAGAATAGTGAGTGCTGCTCTGGAGTATAATACAGGATGTAACTCAGGATCAGTACAGGATAAGTAATGTATGTACACAGTGACTGCACCAGCAGAATAGTGAGTGCAGCTCTGGAGTATAATACAGGATGTAACTCAGGATCAGTACAGGATAAGTAATGTATGTACACAGTGACTGCACCAGCAGAATAGTGAGTACAGCTCTGGAGTATAATACAGGATGTAACTCAGGATCAGTACAGGATAAGTAATGTATGCACACAGTGACTGCACCAGCAGAATAGTGAGTGCAGCTCTGGAGTATGATACAGGATGTAACTCAGGATCAGTACAGGATAAGTAATGTATGTACACAGTGACTGCACCAGCAGAATAGTGAGTACAGCTCTGGAGTATAATACAGGATGTAACTCAGGATCAGTACAGGATAAGTAATGTATGTACACAGTGACTGCACCAGCAGAATAGTGAGTGCAGCTCTGGAGTATAATACAGGATGTAACTCAGGATCAGTACAGGATAAGTAATGTATGCACACAGTGACTGCACCAGCAGAATAGTGAGTGCAGCTCTGGAGTATGATACAGGATGTAACTCAGGATCAGTACAGGATAAGTAATGTATGCACACAGTGACTGCACCAGCAGAATAGTGAGTGCAGCTCTGGAGTATGATACAGGATGAAACTCAGGATCAGTACAGGATAAGTAATGTATGTACACAGTGACTGCACCAGCAGAATAGTGAGTGCAGCTCTGGAGTATAATACAGGATGTAACTCAGGATCAGCACAGGATAAGTAATGTATGTACACAGTGACTACCCCAGCAGAATAGTGAGTGCAGCTCTGGAGTATAATACAGGATGTAACTCAGGATCAGTACAGGATAAGTAATGTATGTACACAGTGACTCCACCAGCAGAATAGTGAGTGCAGCTCTGGAGTATAATACAGGATGTAACTCAGGATCAGTACAGGATAAGTAATGTATGTACACAGTGACTGCACCAGCAGAATAGTGAGTGCAGCTCTGGAGTATAATACAGGATGTAACTCAGGATCAGTACAGGATAAGTAATGTATGTACACAGTGACTGCACCAGCAGAATAGTAAGTGCAGCTCTGGAGTATAATACAGGATGTAACTCAGGATCAGTACAGGATAAGTAATGTATGTACACAGTGAATGCACCAGCAGAATAGTGAGTGCAGCTCTGAAGGATGTCAGTCACTGATAAGAATCTAGTGGGTAGTCCTAAGTGTGAAAAGCAAGTATCAAAATGAATAAAATACAAGTTTTAATAACCGTACCCTAATCATTTCCCATAAACCTATATATCAATCTGCTCAGCTCCTCCTGCTCTATAACGCGCTGCCTGCACCTCAATTTTATGGCCACAGGTTCCCTTTAAATCACCTGCTTTAAACTGAGATAAAAATGAGACTTTTCAGGCTGATAGAGATCATCGCGGTGTGTCAGCTCTTCTGTTCTATTCTAGGCCTCTATCTATCAAACCAGAAACAAAAAAAGCTAATAACACAGGCCGTGACTTTCCCCAATATCCACTGAGCGGATGATGGCAAGGACAACACTGCCACCATGTGGACACTCTGCACACTGCACCTGTATTAGCAGCTACATCCCAATTAGTAGCGACAGTTTACAGTACAGGAAGCTTATTATAAGGAAGTGAGCGGCCGGTGCCTGCGAAAATCACATTATGTAACAAGTGCAAACAACAGATGCAATTAACATCTCCTCCAGCGAGAACAGGAGGACGGCGAGTGGAAAAATCCAGCACAAAGACAGGAGCAAAAGGCAGCACCAGGAGGCAGAAACATCTTCTAATAATTAGGGGTGCACCGAAATTCCGGCGGCCGAAAATATCGGTCGAAAATGGGCCTAATCAATTTCGGCCGATATTGGTACATATCGGCAGAAAATATGGGGTTTGGGATTTGTGGGATTTGTCACCCGCGCCGGGCGGGCGGTTTACTTTAAGTCACTGCATCTTTATTTTACCTTACAATCGTGACGCTCCAGTAACAACTCTGCAGGCAGAGCGGAGGGCGGCGTAACGTCACTTACTCACGTGACGCGCCTGCTCCGCCTCCTTCATTCATAAAGTGGGCGGAGCAGGTGCGTCACGTGAGTAAGTGACGTTACGCCGCCCTCCGCTCTGCCGGCAGAGTTGTTACTGGAGCGTCACGATTGTAAGGTAAAATAAAGATGCAATGAGTGATTAGTCTGCTGTGAGCAGCAGGGCGGGGCTGTTATGGGTAGGGGGATCGGTCTATGGCACTGCTATGGGGAGGGGGGATCTGTGCACTGCTATGGGGAGGGGGGGGATCTGTGCACTGTTATGGGGAGGGGGGGATCTGTGCACTGTTATGGGGAGGGGGGGATCTGTGTACTGTTATGGGGAGGGGGGGATCTGTGCACTGTTATGGGGAGGGGGGGGATCTGTGCACTGTTATGGGGAGGGGGGGATCTGTGCACTGTTCTGGAGAAAGGGATCTGTGCACTGTTATGGGGAGGGGGGATCTGTGCACTGTTATGGGGAGGGGGGGATCTGTGCACTGTTATGGGGAGGGGGGAAATCTGTGCACTGTTATGGGGAGGGGGGGATCTGTGCACTGTTATGGGGAGGGGGGATCTGTGTACTGTTATGGGGAGGGGGGGATCTGTGCACTGTTATGGGGAGGGGGGGGATCTGTGCATTGTTATGGGGAGGGGGGGATCTGTGCACTGTGATGGAGAAAGGGATCTGTGCACTGTTATGGGGAGGGGGGATCTGTGCACTGTTATGGGGAGGGGGGGATCTGTGCACTGTGATGGAGAAAGGGATCTGTGCACTGTTATGGGGAGGGGGGATCTGTGCACTGTTATGGGGAGGGGGGGATCTGTGCACTGTTATGGGGAGGGGGGGATCTGTGCACTGTTCTGGAGAAAGGGATCTGTGCACTGTTATGGGGAGGGGGGATCTGTGCACTGTTATGGGGAGGGGGGGATCTGTGCACTGTTATGGGGAGGGGGGGATCTGTGCACTGTTATGGGGAGGGGGGGGATCTGTGCACTGTTATGGGGAGGGGGGATCTGTGCACTGTTATGGGGAGGGGGGATCTGTGTACTGTTATGGGGAAAGGGATCTGTGCACTGTTATGGGGAGGGGGGATCTGTGCACTGTTATGGGGAGGGGGGGATCTGTGCACTGTTCTGGAGAAAGGGATCTGTGCACTGTTATGGGGAGGGGGGATCTGTGCACTGTTATGGGGAGGGGGGGGATCTGTGCACTGTTATGGGGAGGGGGGGGATCTGTGCACTGTTATGGGGAGGGGGGGATCTGTGCACTGTTATGGGGAGGGGGGATCTGTGCACTGTTATGGGGAGGGGGGGATCTGTGCACTGTTATGGGGAGGGGGGGGATCTGTGCACTGTTATGGGGAGGGGGGGGATCTGTGCACTGTTATGGGGAGGGGGGGATCTGTGCACTGTTATGGGGAGGGGGGGGATCTGTGCACTGTTATGGGGAGGGGGGGGATCTGTGCACTGTTATGGGGAGGGGGGGATCTGTGCACTGTTATGGGGAGGGGGGATCTGTGTACTGTTATGGGGAAAGGGATCTGTGCACTGTTATGGGGAGGGGGGGATCTGTGCACTGTTATGGGGAGGGGGGGGATCTGTGCACTGTTCTGGAGAAAGGGATCTGTGCACTGTTATGGGGAGGGGGGGATCTGTGCACTGTTATGGGGAGGGGGGGATCTGTGCACTGTTATGGGGAGGGGGGGGATCTGTGCACTGTTATGGGGAGGGGGGGATCTGTGCACTGTTATGGGGAGGGGGGGGATCTGTGCACTGTTATGGGGAGGGGGGGATCTGTGCACTGTTATGGGGAGGGGGGGATCTGTGTACTGTTATGGGGAAAGGGATCTGTGCACTGTTATGCCCATAACAGTGCATATATCCCCCCTCCATAACAGCGCCACCCACAGATGAATTTCATTCATGAAAAAGAATTATTAATAAAATCATTAAAAAAAAAAGTATTTTAAAAGTATTTGGGCAAAAAGGCAGTTTCGGTTTCTGTTTCGGTTTTCGGTCAAGGGCATCCTGAAATTTCGGTTTCGGTCCAGAATTTTCATTTCGGTGCACCCCTACTAATAATGGATTAAAAAATACCAGAAAAAAATCCAAAAACGCTTCACACCACCCACAAGAGTGGTGACAGCATGGCCAAACTGAAGATGGCCGCACTCATAAAGGTTAATATACAATCTTATGTATACAACTGTATATAAGAGCAAATCACAAGCTTCAGGAACCGCAGCAAAATCCACAACACTAGTCACCGACTAGAACAATAGAGGCGATATATAAATCCACTATATCCTGTATTATACGCCAGAGCTGCACTCACTATTCTGCTGGTGCAGTCACTGTGTACATACATTACTTATCCTGTACTGATCCTGAGTTACATCCTGTATTATCCTCCAGAGCTGCACTCACTGTTCTGCTGGTGCAGTCACTGTGTACATACATTACTTATCCTGTACTGATCCTGAGTTACATCCTGTATTATACTCCAGAGCTGCACTCACTATTCTGCTGGTGCAGTCACTGTGTACATACATTACTTATCCTGTACTGATCCTGAGTTACATCCTGTATTATACTCCAGAGCTGCACTCACTATTCTGCTGGTGCAGTCACTGTGTACATACATTACTTATCCTGTACTGATCCTGAGTTACATCCTGTATTATACTCCAGAGCTGCACTCACTATTCTGCTGGTGCAGTCACTGTGTACATACATTACTTATCCTGTACTGATCCTGAGTTACATCCTGTATTATACTCCAGAGCTGCACTCACTATTCTGCTGGTGCAGTCACTGTGTACATACATTACTTATCCTGTACTGATCCTGAGGAGTTACATCCTGTATTATACTCCAGAGCTGCACTCACTATTCTGCTGGTGCAGTCACTGTGTACATACATTACTTATCCTGTACTGATCCTGAGTTACATCCTGTATTATACTCCAGAGCTGCACTCACTATTCTGCTGGTGCAGTCACTGTGTACATACATTACATTACTTATCCTGTACTGATCCTGAGTTACATCCTGCATTATACTCCAGAGCTGCACTCACTATTCTGCTGGTGCAGTCACTGTGTACATACATTACTTATGCTGTACTGATCCTGAGTTACATCCTGTATTATACTCCAGAGCTGCACTCACTATTCTGCTGGTGCAGTCACTGTGTACATATATTACTTATCCTGTACTGATCCTGAGTTACATCCTGTATTATACTCCAGAGCTGCACTCACTATTCTGCTGGTGCAGTCACTGTGTACATACATTACTTATCCTGTACTGACCCTGAGTTATATCCTGTATTATACTCCAGAGCTGCACTCACTATTCTGCTGGTGCAGTCACTGTGTACATACATTACATTACTTATCCTGTACTGATCCTGAGTTACATCCTGTATTATACTCCAGAGCTGCACTCACTATTCTGCTGGTGCAGTCACTGTGTACATACATTACTTATCCTGTACTGATCCTGAGTTACATCCTGTATTATACTCCAGAGCTGCACTCACTATTCTGCTGGTGCAGTCACCGTGTACATACATTACTTATCCTGTACTGATCCTGAGTTACATCCTGTATTATACTCCAGAGCTGCACTCACTATTCTGCTGGTGCAGTCACCGTGTACATACATTACTTATCCTGTACTGATCCTGAGTTCCATCCTGTATTATACTCCAGAGCTGCACTCACTATTCTGCTGGTGCAGTCACTGTGTACATACATTACTTTTCCTGTACTGATCCTGAGTTACATCCTATATTATACTCCAGAGCTGCACTCACTATTCTGCTGGTGCAGTCACTGTGTACATACATTACTTATGCTGTACTGATCCTGAGTTACATCCTGTATTATACTCCAGAGCTGCACTCACTATTCTGCTGGTGCAGTCACTGTGTACATATATTACTTATCCTGTACTGATCCTGAGTTACATCCTATATTATACTCCAGAGCTGCACTCACTATTCTGCTGGTGCAGTCACTGTGTACATACATCACATTACTTATCCTGAGTTACATCCTGTATTATACTCCAGAGCTGCACTCACTATTCTGCTGGTGCAGTCACTGTGTACATACATTACTTATCCTGTACTGATCCTGAGTTACATCCTGTATTATACTCCAGAGCTGCACTCACTATTCTGCTGGTGCAGTCACTGTGTACATACATTACTTATCCTGTACTGATCCTGAGTTACATCCTGTATTATACTCCAGAGCTGCACTCACTATTCTGCTGGTGCAGTCACTGTGTACATACATTACTTATCCTGTACTGATCCTGAGTTACATCCTGTATTATACTCCAGAGCTGCACTCACTATTCTGCTGGTGCAGTCACTGTGTACATACATTACTTATCCTGTACTGATCCTGAGTTACATCCTGTATTATACTCCAGAGCTGCACTCACTATTCTGCTGGTGCAGTCACTGTGTACATACATTACTTATCCTGTACTGATCCTGAGTTACATCCTGTATTATACTCCAGAGCTGCACTCACTATTCTGCTGGTGCAGTCACTGTGTACATACATTACTTATCCTGTACTGATCCTGAGTTACATCCTGTATTATACTCCAGAGCTGCACTCACTATTCTGCTGTGCAGTCACTGTGTACATACATTACTTATCCTGTACTGATCCTCAGTTACATCCTGTATTATACTCCAGAGCTGCACTCACTATTCTGCTGGTGCAGTCACTGTGTACATACATTACTTATCCTGTACTGATCCTGAGTTTTACAGCAAGACACGGAGGCTTCGTATTGCTTTCTCCTTCTTTACTGAACCACCAATAGCAGCAAAGAGAAAAAAATTACATACAAGGAACCATAGCAACCAAGGTCCCTCCCCACTGGCCCCTATAATAGGCCGCTCTTCCTCTGTAACTTCCTCTTTCTTTGCTGCTGCCACCAAGTTAAGTACACCTTCTTCTATGCATATGTCATTGATGTTTGGTGTCTATTGCGCGCTGTTTACCCCAGGGTGACTAACCCTGCTTGCTTGCAGCGCTCCCCTTTTTTGCTTTATGCGCTCTGCCTCTTGCTGGGGCGGATAGTCTAGTTCCCGTGCGCTTATCACCGCGCTGGATTGCTTCAGCGGCCGCTTCCCCGCCATTTCCCTTCTCCCTTATCCCAGGGAAGTTGCGTTACCCCAGCCACTTCTTTTGGGCTCACAGGGATCTACCGGATTGTTAGTACGGTTCCCGGAGTTTAGTAGGCGGGTCCTCCGTCCCTTCTAGCTGCCGCACCGTCCCAGACGCTTCTGGGCAGTGGGGCCGCGAGATCTCGGCGGCCATCTTGGGATTGGCGGCCGCGATTCGCGGGCATTTAGGGGGCGGAGTTACAGCGTCTCCTGTTCCTTCCGGCCATTCGCTTCCTGCACACAGCACGGTCGGCGGCTCCTGCTCCCTCTGCCAGCTAGCGTCCAGCGCTTCTCCCAGGTCACCTCTGCTTTACCCAGTGAGTTGTAGATTACTCCGGTTCTCACTTTATCCAGTGCAGATTGCAGGCATGTCGGTACCTACTTCCCCTCATATTATCAGTAGGCCCCCCTCCCCCCCTGAGGGATCCATCTCCACTCATGTGGATGCACAGGCGCTGGCCCTGCAGCGCTCTGTATCGCATGCGATTATGGCAGCCATGGGCTCCATGTCATCCATACTATCACAGACCATTACCCAGGCTCTGTCCGTCCCACCTTCTAGTGTTCCTTTGCAGGACCCCATTGCCACACCGCAGCCTACCTCTAATGACCCTCCTACTGCACAGGAGATTTTGACTGATGCGCATCTCGCCACCTCAGACACCGTGCTTAGATCACGGAAAAGGGCCTCTTCCCGCCAGGCAGAACGGGCCCGGACATGGAAATGCGCTAGAGCGCAATCACCGGAATTGTCTGACTCTGATAGAGCTTCAGACGAGGAGGCATTTGCGGACATGGATTATGAGGCAGAGGAGGAGGTCACCCCCCCAGTTCAGGGTCCCTCAGCTGCCGCTGCGGCGACCTCCTCTGCCAAGGATGTGGTCCCCCCTTTTAGCGCCTCCCACTCTGTGGCGGTGCTAGATGAATCAGGAGAACCTATGTTCGACCCTGAATCTTTACATCACCCGCGTTCGGCGGAATGGCTCCCCTCCCCTCATGTGGGGGCTTATTTGGAACATTGGGTGCGTCACTCGCTTTCTCGCGAGTCATGTAACAAACTCAGAGCAGAGTGTCCCAGGCCATTGGTACCCAATAAGGTGTGCGACACCCCAATAGTGGATCCCAAGATGGCTCAATTCCTGGCCAAGACGGGCTGGAACTCAAAAAAGGGACTGGATTCAGCGCTCCGCAGCTGCCAGGACAAGATTTTAGATGTCCTTGGTCCACTGACCAAGATCTTGGAGATGGCCGAGACAGCTAGGAATGAGGGATCCTCAATAGACCCCGAGGAGTTACGGGGCTGGACCCAGAGGGCCATATGCCTTACCGGTAACGCCAATACAGCAGTGGCGATTGAGAGGCGCAAGTCTATCTTGTTTAAAATAGACCCGAAGCTAGCTAATTTGGCGCTCACTGAGGCGGGAAAGGAAGCCCAGGGCCTACTTTTCGGCGAGTCCTTCATTAAGGATATGAGCCGTTTTGTGGGCACCTTTACTGCGCTTGACAAGGCCCAGAGTTCGATGCGAAGAATATTCCAGGGACGGGTCTCTCATCGGGCCGGCAGTGGTAGGGGCCGCCTGTCCGGCCGTGCTAGTTTCCAGGCCCGTGGAGCGATTAGAGGTGCCGGTGGACAACGTCCATCTTTCCAGGACCAACGTAACCCGTCTCCCTTCTTCGCCTCCAGAGGAAATCAGTGGCGTTCGCGTTCCTTCCGGGGTAACCCCAACCATCGCAGACCCTTGGGTAAGTCTTCCCCAAATTGGGGATTCTATGGTGCCTTGTGTAGGGGGCAGACTCCAACTCTTTTCTCACGCTTGGAGTCTCATCACCTCAGACCCGTGGGTGCTGGCCACGGTCAGGGGATTTCACATAGAGCTCACGGGATCTCCCTACCTTATTCCCTCCCCTCCGCCTGTCCCCCTGTCACACCCAGATCGCGCTCTGGTGGACGCAGAGCTGTGTTCCCTCAGGCAAAAGCGGGCGATAGAACGAGCGTCCCGTGCGGGGGGGACTGTGATCAGCAATATCTTTCTCGTTCAGAAGAAGGGGGGACAGATGAGGCCAGTCATCAATCTTCGCGCGCTGAATGCGGTAGTTCGCTACCGACATTTCAAAATGGAAGGGATCCACCTTCTTCGGGACTTGTTAGTTCCTGGGGACTGGATGGTAAAACTGGACCTGAAGGATGCATACCTGACGGTCCCAGTGGCCTCTCATTCCAGGGACTTGCTCCAGTTCAGGTGGAATGGGGAGATCAGGAGGTTCACTTGTCTGTCATTCGGACTGTCTTCAGCTCCTTGGTGCTTCACCAAGTTGCTGCGTCCAGTCATGTCATGGTTGAGGACTCGGGGAGTCCGCCTAATCATTTACCTGGACGACATCCTTTTGATGCACGAATCCAGGGTGGGATTACTGGAACATCTCCAGTGGACGTCGGATCTGCTTTCGGATCTCGGATTCCTCCTCAACATAGAGAAATCCTGCCTCATCCCGGCTCAGAGGATGGAATTCTTGGGATTCACGGTGGATTCTCTCGCGGAGTCCCTCAGTCTGCCGACGGCAAAGTTGCGGTCAATCCGCAAAGAATTGAGACATGCGCTCCTCATACCCCATCTCTAATTGCGTCACCTGGCCCGCATCATCGGTCTATTAGCCTCGTCCATCCAGGCGGTGTTTCCAGCCCCGCTTCATTATCGTGCGCTCCAGCGACTCAAGATCGCCCATCTTCGAGCCGGTGCATCCTTTGCGGACGCGGTGGTTCTGGACTCGGAGGCCCGAGAGGAGTTGAGTTGGTGGATCGCCAATCTGGAGGCGTGGAACGGCAGAGCAATCTTCGGGTTCCTGCCGGAATTGACCATAGAATCGGATGCGAGCCTCCAGGGTTGGGGTGCCCATTGCAATGGTGTATCCACCGGGGGCCCCTGGTCAGCGGAGGAGTCCCTCCTGCACATCAATGCGTTGGAGCTCCTGGCGGGATCTTTTGCGGTGAGGAGTTTTTTCAACGGGATCGCCAACGCGTGCATCAAGTTACGTATGGACAATATATCAGCAGTCCAGTATGTCAACCGTTTGGGGGGTACTCGCTCAGCAACCTTGGCTCGTTTGGCCAAAGACTTTTGGTCATTCTGCCTGTACAGAGACATCATGGTCCAGTACTTACCGGGGCTGAACAACGTTCAGGCGGATTGGAACTCGCGCTACCTATCGGATGGCAGCGATTGGCAGTTGGATCCTCTGGTCTTCTCAGCAGTTTCGGAATTGTGGGGTCCGATGTCTATCGACCTGTTCGCATCACGGCTGAACAGACAACTCACCCGGTTTTACAGCTGGCGTCCGGACCCGGAGGCATTAGCAGTGGATGCGTTTCTCCAAGATTGGTTGGTATCCCGCCTGTACGCGTTTCCTCCATTCTCGATGATTCCGAGGACGCTCTTGCAGGTGATTCGTCATCAGGCGGACCTGGTTCTGGTGGTCCCGTTCTGGGGGTCTCAGGTCTGGTTCCCCTCGTTGCTGAGGATACTAGTGGAGATTCCTGTTCTTCTCCCGAGCCGGTCGGATCTCCTCCACAACCCTCTGGGTCTACAACATCCCCTTCTACTCGACGGATCCCTGCGGCTACTGGCATGCCGGATCTCCGGACTCCTGGATCGTTCGAGGGAGTTTCGGCAGCAACTCGACAGCTATTGGACAGTGCATGGGCTCCCGGCACTAGGAAGTCGTACCGGGCAGCCTGGAGAACTTGGGCTAACTGGTGCGTGGAACGGGACTTGGATCCCGTTTCGGCACCTGTAACCCACCTGCTAGAGTTTCTCACCTCTCTCTTCGAGGCGGGGAAGGCATATCGGACCATTAACCTTTTTAGGTCCGCTATTTCTTCTACCCACGCGGGTTTCGAGGGCGTCGCGGCTGGCCAACTTCCTTCGGTTTCTCGCCTCTTAAGGGGGGCTCGTTTGTCTCGTCCCCCGCGTCCTCGTTTTTCCACTACATGGGACGTTTCCCTGGTCCTTGCCATCTTGGCCTCCTAGCCCGGGAATTCTGACCTCACAATTAGGCATTTGTCAGCTAAATTGTTGGCGTTATTTTGCCTTATTTCATGCAAGAGGGTCTCGGATGTGAGGGCTCTTGATCACGACGCGCGTTCTTTTACCCCGGAGGGGGTTACTTTCAACATCTCGCGTCGCACCAAGACTAGCATACGTTTCGTGTCCTACCCCAGTTTTCCTTCCTCTCCGGTCTTATGTCCTGTGGCGTGTCTTAGGGAATACGAATCCAGGACGCTGGCGCATCGGTCTCCAGCCAGCTCTCAGTTGTTCATTTCTATTCGTCATCCTTTTGGACCGGTGTCTAGCCCTACGTTAGCACGCTGGCTTAAATAGGTCATGTTGACACGTCTGTCTTCACGGCCCATTCTGCGCGTGGGGCCTCTGCCACCGCCTTGGCGGTTTCGGGAGCCAGATTGGAGGATGTTATGCGGCTGGCTGATTGGTCCAATGTTACCACGTTCAGGGAGTTCTATTTCCGTCTCCATCTAATTTGTTTGCTTCAATCATAGACGGGCTTTGAACTTGCAATACGAAGCCTCCGTGTCTTGCTGTAAAACTTAATGATTTTCCTATTTCATGACGTAAAGTCATAGTTTTATTAAAGACACGGAGGCGAGTATTGCCCACCCTATTCCCTCCCTTTGGGTTTTCTCGCGGTTTTTTGTTACAGGGGTCATGTATCATTGCCTCTATGTATTATTAACCTGTTACGTTATTGGGTTTTAGGTTTTTGTTATCCTAAAGTTGTTGCATTGACATTGTATTTCATGTTATTTATTACAATTTTTATTGTGTTTTGTCACTTGTCACCTGTTTAGTCAGTGGCGAAGGTGGCGTCTGGACATTCTGTCCTGATATGTTTTTCACCTAGGCCTATGGTCTGTTTTATTTTCCAGGATGAAGTCTTTCCGTTACAGGATGCAGTGTTTTCCGGTGGATGTGTTCTACAGTTTAGCCAGGTTGGCTAGTTGATTACGCTTCATGGGCGTTGGACTTTCTGTTCCAGTTAAAGTTCGGAGTCATCGTTGGGATGTTCGGGATGTCAGCTCAGTTCGGAGTTATCGTTGGGATGTCAGCATCAGATGTTCAAAGAAAGAGGAAGTTACAGAGGAAGAGCGGCCTATTATAGGGGCCAGTGGGGAGGGACCTTGGTTGCTATGGTTCCTTGTATGTAAATTTTTTCTCTTTGCTGCTATTGGTGGTCAGTAAAGAAGGAGAAAGCAATACTCGCCTCCGTGTCTTTAATAAAACTATGACTTTACGTCATGAAATAGGAAAATCATTAAGTTACATCCTGTATTATACTCCAGAGCTGCACTCACTATTCTGCTGGTGCAGTCACTGTGTACATACATTACTTATCCTGTACTGATCCTGAGTTACATCCTGTATTATACTCCAGAGCTGCACTCACTATTCTGCTGGTGCAGTCACTGTGTACATACATTACTTATCCTGTACTGATCCTGAGTTACATGCTGTATTATACTCCAGAGCTGCACTCACTATTCTGCTGGTGAAGTTACTGTGTACATACATTACTTATCCTGTACTGATCCTGAGTTACATCCTGTATTATACTTCAGAGCTGCACTCACTATTCTATTGGTGAAGTCACTGTGTACATACATTACCGATCCTGTGATACACCTGTATTGCTCATGCCTGTAGCAGTCGGAGGAAAGCCTACGATCGGCGCTGGGAATTATCGGCACAGCGAGAGGTTGGTTAGGAGACGTTTATAACGCCCAGCAGTACAGGTCGTCCATACATTAACCCCTTCACTCCTAAAGACGCCGCATAGAAGGTGAAACGTGTTGCCGCACAGAACGGCTTTATTCAAGAGGCTTTCGGAGACTTTCATATTGATGGCCGGTCCTCACATAACAGCGATGGTTTCTGGACGGGGTGACCCCGTTTAGGGCGGGTGTATAGGGTCAGTGCTAGCACCCCCATCATCTGCCTGTACCTGGTGGTATAACTGATCCATACGGTTCTAGGACGGCCACGGGTCAGTTCCGCTTTGCGTATTTCAGAAGCTCATGACGGGAGAGTTCCCCTTTACACGCCCACTACATGGACGCAACGTACACCAGAGCTGGACTTACCTGCATACCCGGGCCGGGAAGTAGAGCTTCTGCCAGGAGCGGCAGAAAAACTGGGCGTGGTCAATGACTCGGATCCAGTCCAGCTCATCCATGGACACCTCGATGTAGTAGGAGTAGGACCTGCGTACGACAAACGGCGAATTATAGGCATGTTCAGACTATACGCAAGGACCTGGAGGGGTAAGTCATGCCCTAGTGCACTGCTATACATCCCGGTGATTCCCCTTTTCTACTGTGCTGCTTGTGTGTCAGTCCTTACTGAAGTCTGGCATTGTATTTGTGGACCAGGAAGCATCATAATGAAATTCTACGTTATCTTCTGCGCTTCCTCCACAGGAGGAATTGTAATGATAAGGATATATAAAAGGAATTGTAATGTAAGCGATTTCCCAATCCATCTCCAACACTGCGCCCGGTGCCCGCTGGTGACCAGTATGTGCCCCGGTAATGGACGTACCGGCTGTCCCGATCCCAGAGGAGCAGGCGGATGTGGTTAATGATGGACGGCTGCCCCAGCTTCACCTCCAGGCCGGAGCGGCAGTCATCCTCGATCGGGTGCCGAGAAAATCCGTGATCCAAGTCGTAGTTTTGGGTGTCGCCATCTAGCAGAGCCGACTTCAGCTCCCCCTTCACCACCTGCGCCCCAAACTTCATGGTAGCGATGTTCTCCTCCGGGACTGGGGGAGGGGACAAAGCAGGTTATAAAGGTGCAGAGCGGTATAATAACTTATCACTGTGCAGAACCTACTTATACTCCACTCACACCCAGAGCTGCACTCAGAACTTAAAGGAGCTGTGCCAAGATTAACCCTTCACATGAGTTTTCCGCGCAGGTGCAATGCGTGACGTGAACGCATAGCACCCGCACTGATTGCTGACCCATTCATTTCAATGGGTCTGTGTACATGAGCGTTTTATTTCACGTAACCGTTCGCAGCACATTCTATATTCTGCGTTTTTCACGCAGCCCTGGGCCCATAGAAGTGATTGGGGCTTCAGTTAAAAACGCATTTTTCACTGATGGTTGCTAAGAGATGTTTTTGTAAACCTTCAGTTTTTTATCACGTGCGTGAAAAAACGCATCAAAACGCATTGCACCCGTGCCGAAAAAAACTGAACGCAATCGCAGACAAAACTGACTGAACTTGCGTGCAAAATGGTGCAAGTTTCACGGAACGCATCCGGACCTAATGCTGCTCCATTCATACAAGGGACACAGCACCCCAGTCCTCATAATCAGTGGGGGTCCCAGCGGTCGGACCCCCACCCATCAGACAACATGGGAACCTGGCGATGCTGCCGAGTGTCAGTCAGTGTGACAGAACAAAGCAGCAGAAATCTGAATTATGAATTCAGCTTTGGGTGTGAATTGCACCATAGAATTTTAGATGCAGCTCTAGATGTGACTGCAGTTTTTAAAGTTTGCGAATGCAGCTCTGAATGTGACTACAATATAAAAACAGTAAATGAGGCTCTGATTGCATCTGGAACAAACTAACTGTGAGTGCAGCTTTGAATGCGACTGGAGTTTACAATATATGAGAGCAACACGCAGAGGCAGCTCTGGAATATACTGGAATGAGAGGCTCTGGATGAGAAATGTAAGCGCAGCTCTGGACGTAACTGGAGTATATGAAGAATGACTGCAACCCTGGATGTAACAGGCGAGTAAAACTGAAGGTTGCAACTCTGGATGTGACTGGAGGTATGAATGAACACTGCAGCTCTGGTTATGACTGGAGTATAAGAATAAAGACTGCAGCTCTGACTGTCACTGGAGTGTAAGAATTAAGGGGGTTATTTATTATCTGATATACGCCAGTTTTCGTATATCTGGCGATGTGCGACTTTTCCCCGCTCACGGCAGGTCTAAAACAAAGGGGGCGTGGCATGGGTGAGGAAGGGGAGGGGCCTGTTTTAGACATAGAAATTAGTCTAAATTTAAGCCAGCAAGGAAGCTGTAATACATTTAGATCGGAGGTGGATGTGCCAAAGCGCAAGAGGTAATTGAGACGGGTGTCTAAAACGCCGGTCTTAATAAATGACCCCCAAACACTGCAGCTCTAGCTGTGGGTGGAGTATAAGAATGAAGACTGCAGCTCTGGATGTGACTGGAGTATAAGACATGTCATAGCTCAGATACAATCATTTTAGGGTTATGTAGGAGCATCTTATTACTTAGCATCCCGCGGTAGTTGAGGTCCATGTCGCGGCTCTCAGATCGCACTTTAATGGCGTCCAGGATGGCGTCGGGGGTGAGCAGTGTGGACGGTCTGACCACATTCAGCAGCTCCGTGAGGCTCATTAGCGGGAGGCGGACGGAGGCCATGATTTCTGAGTGATTCTCCTTGGGGTTGTGTCTGCACCAGCGCATCAGAGACTGGAAAATGTCCTTCTCGGGGGCGGCAAACGAGTCTCTCCGCACGATATCCAGGAGCGCAGCCTAGGAACAGAACAGTCACTACAGGGGGCGCACGCACAGCCCTGCAAACACTTCTCATATGTGACATATTATCTAGAACCCTGTGTGGCAATCTGTAGTATATAACCTGGAACTCTATGCAGTGACACATGGTATATAACCGAGAGCCCTATGTGGTAATGTGCAACCTAGAACCCTATGTACAGGTGCTTATGTGTACAGTGTAACCTAAAACCCTATGCAATTATTTGTGCCATTTAATCTAGAACCCTATGTAATTATGTGGGGAGTATAGCAGAGAGCCCTATGTGGTGATGTATAACCTAGAACCTTACGTAATTATGTGGAGAGTATAGCGAGAGCCCTATGTGGTGATGTATAACCTAGAACCCCTATGTAATTATGTGGGGAGGATAGCCAAAAGCCCTATGTGGTGATGTATAACCTAGAACCTTACGTAATTATGTGGGGAATATAGCCGAGAGCCCTATGTGGTGATGTTTAACCTAGAACCCCTATGTAATTATATGGGGAGGATAGCCAAAATCTCTATGTGGTGTTGTATAACCTAGAAGCCCTATGTAATTATGTGGGGAGTATAGCCGCAAGCCCTATGTGGTGATGTATAACCTAGAACCCTACGTAATTATGTGGGGAGAATAGCCGAGGCGCCTATGTGATTATATATAACCTAGAACACCATGTAACTAAGTGTAGCCTAGAACCTATGCAATGATGTGTTCCATGTAATCTAGAACCTTATGTAGTTATCCTTGGTACATAACCTAGAACTCTATGCAGTGATGTGTGACATATAACCTAGAACCCTATGCAGTTGATATGTAATATATAACCTTGAATCCCAACAGTGATGTGTGACATCCAGGGCCAGTACCTTGGAGAGGGTCAGGAAACCGTCACTGGAGAGGACATCCTGCGCGTTCCGGTCCATGAACATACAGCAGGTGGAGCACAGTTTGGACAGGGAGTAGAGGCTGGCCACGTCATAGATCATGCACACGTTCTGGATCTTTAGGATGGTGCACAGGTACTCGGACGTGGAGTCCTCCAGCTCGGGGAAGCCATATTTGTGAGCTAAGGTCAGGAAGTCCAGCAGCACCTCCTCCTTCTCCTCCCGCAGGCTGGCCCGGCCCGTGTACATGTACTTCATCAGCATGGCGAACGCCTCAGGGCTCGTGTCCTGCAGGGTGATCTCCGCCTCCGGACGAGACTCCTTCATCCCTCCGTATAACAGCGCCCTGTGTAATGTATCACACAGATATCACACAGGCCTCAGTACCCTCCCCCTTACATCAACCCCCAGATATCTGCATCTATATACACCAAAACCCATTTATCCGCCTCCACATACACCGACCTCCCCATATCCGGCTCCACATACACCGACCTCCCCATATCCGCCTCCACATACACCGACCTCCCCATATCCGCCTCCACATACACCGACCTCCCCATATCCGCCTCCACATACACCGACCTCCCCATATCCGCCTCCACATACACCGACCTCCTCATATCCGCCTCCACATACACCGACCTCCTCATATCCGCCTCCACATACACCGACCTCCCCATATCCGCCTCCACATACACCGACCTCCCCATATCCGGCTCCACATACACCGACCTCCCCATATCCGGCTCCACATACACCGACCTCCCCATATCCGCCTCCACATACACCGACCTCCCCATATCCGCCTCCACATACACCGACCTCCCCATATCCGCCTCCACATACACCGACCTCCCCATATCCGCCTCCACATACACCGACCTCCCCATATCCGCCTCCACATACACCGACCTCCCCATACACCGACCTCCCCATATCCGCCTCCACATACACCGACCCCCATATTTCCACCTCCATGTACACCAGCCTTCAAACATCTGCCTCCATATACCCTGACCTTCCTATATACACCGACCCCCATATATCCACCAACCCCATATATGTACCTTCATATACTTTGTCCTACATCCCACTCCATCCAATAATATACTTTGCATTTCAGTTTTCCATTTCTCTGCTTGCTGTCAATGAAAAGAAATGGTCTTGCTTACATTCACAGGATAACAGCCTGAAGACACCTAGTTCTGCCTAGAGAGCTGAAGGTTTGTTACAATGTACAACACATATCAGTAATATTCAGGCTGATGAAGAATGTTTCCATTCACTAACAGCGAGCAGAGATCTTGACCAAAGGAGGAATTAAAACACAAAGTAAATTAGAGAGTTGCATATCTGTTTATCATGTGCAGAGGAAGCTTTGTTAAAGGGGATGTCATCTTTTTACTATTGATGACCTATCCTCAGGACAGGTCATCTATATCAGATCGGCGGGGGTCTGACACCCGGGAAGGTCGCGCTTTGTGCAGCCTTCCCTTCGTGGTTTACCTGCTCTCCGTTGACATCGCAGCAGTGTGCGGGTGTAATTACAAGTATGGCGTCCCACTGACTTCAATGGGACGACTACTTCCTATTCACGTGTACTGGAACGAAGTCAATGTAATTCCCCCTGATCACCATTGAGATGTCGATGGCGAGCAGGTAAGCAATGAAGGGAAGGCTGCCCTCGCACGGCACGCGACCTTCTCTTCAACCAGCTGATGGGTGGGGGGTGTCGGACCCTCCGCCGATCTGATATTGATGACCTGTCCTGAGGATACAAATAAAACGAGATTGTGACCAGCGTCTTCCTTGTGCAAGTTTTTATTCCCGATCAACACAGCAAACGGGCAACGTTTCGGCCTCACACAAACCTCACCCGGTGTGACCGTCTATACCTCCTCCATAAGGGTTGTGCCAATTATCACCAATTCTTGTATCCAGGTTACAACATCCTGACACCATCATCAGTGTCCATAGAAACTATCCACGGAGCCCCTTCTTACAGCTTCTCCCCAGCGTCATCCATATACATGTGAATTGCAGTATGGCCGCCGCCGCATGTTCAGCACTCCACTGCGCATGTCCTTGTCATACGTATCTTACGTCTCATTCGCCAAACTGCGCGTGTCCCGTCGCGTCTCTCCTCACGCAACTTTATTGATAGGGACAACAGGATACATCAACCTCCGTTCTTATTCTACGTCTCCACCGCCATATACGTGCTTCTCTTTATATACCGACACCTTATCATATACCACAGCACCGCTAAAAAAAAAAAAAATTGCCGTTCGACCCCATCGCCGTGCCCCTCCTCTGCCAATAGAGGTCATCCCCAAAGAGGAAATAATTCCTCCGGAGGACAACCTCGAGCAGTCCGAGCCATGTTATGGGCAGGATGTAGCGGTGCTGTGGTATATGGTAAGGTGTCGGTATATAAAGAGAAGAACGTATATGGCGGTGGAGACGTAGAATAAGAACGGAGGTTAATGTATCCTGTTGTCCCTATCAATAAAGTTGCGTGAGGAGAGACGCGACGGGACACGCGCAGTCCGGCGAATGAGACGTAAGATACGTATGACAAGGACATGCGCAGTGGAGTGCTGAACATGCGGCGGCCATACTGCAATTCACATGTATATGGATGACGCTGGGGAGAAGACGGATAGTTTCTATGGACACTGATGGTTGGTCTCCGGATGTTGTAACCTGAATACAAGTATCTTATTGGTGATAATTGGCACAACCCTTATGGAGGAGGTACAGACGGTCACACCGCGTGAGGCCGAAACGTTGCCCGTTTGCTGCGCTGATCGGGAATAAAAACGTGCACAAGGAGGACGCTGCTCACAATCTTTTTCAGCAGGACGGAGTCTAGCCGCTGGTGACCGTGACGCTTCCGGGAGGTGGGACGTTGGTGCGGTCCTTGAAAAAAAAGCTCTCCTGTCCGGAGGATACGTCATCAATAGTAAACAGCAGAGAACCCCTTTAAGCCCCTCGGGGCCCTACCTGAAGTACTGGCAGCGGGCGGCGAGGATGACCCTGTGCGCTGGGAACCTCATCTTGTCCACGATGAAGGTGACGTCACTGTACTCCTCGCCATTTATCAGGGCGCCCACGTGCTCCGACAGGATGTGCACATGATCGATCTCACCGATGGCGGTGTACGGGCGCATGGGGTGGCTGTTACTCATCCTGGCACAGACCGGCAGCCCTGGAATAAGGGGCAGAGAAATGGTGAAGAAGGGCATGGGGGGGATACAAGACTACGGACATAGTGCGGTATTATACATGGGGGAGGGGTACGTATAATACAAGGGGGAGGGGTACCTATAATACAAGGGGGAGGGGAACCTATTATACACAGGGGGGGAAGTATAATACATGGGGGAGGGGTACCTATAATACATAAGAGGATACATAGGAAACAAGTCTAATACACAGGGGTATGGTGTATATATAACACACAGGAGGTACGTATAATAATCAAGGTCACATATAATAAACAGAAGGTAGGGATACATATAACACCCAGGAGGTAGGTATCATACACGGGGATAGATATAACACACAGGAGGTAGGTATCATACACGGGGATAGATATAACACACAGGAGGTAGGTATCATACACGGGGATAGATATAACACACAGGAGGTAGGTATCATACACAGGGATAGATATAACACACAGGAGGTAGGTATCATACACAGGGATACATATAACACAGAGGAGGTAGGTATCATACACGGGGATAGATATAACACAGGAGGTAGGTATCATACACGGGGATAGATATAACACACAGGAGGTAGGTATCATACACGGGGATAGATATAACACACAGGAGGTAGGTATCATACACGGGGATAGATATAACACACAGGAGGTAGGTATCATACACGGAGATAGATAGAACACACAGGAGGTAGGTATCATACACGGGGATAGATATAACACACAGGAGGTAGGTACCATACACGGGGATAGATATAACACACAGGAGGTAGGTATCATACACGGGGATAGATATAACACACAGGAGGTAGGTATCATACACGGGGATAGATATAACACACAGGAGGTAGGTATCATACACGGGGATAGATAGAACACACAGGAGGTAGGTACCATACACGGGGATAGATATAACACACAGGAGGTAGGTATCATACACGGGGATAGATATAACACACAGGAGGTAGGTATCATACACGGGGATAGATATAACACACAGGAGGTAGGTATCATACACGGGGATAGATAGAACACACAGGAGGTAGGTATCATACACGGAGATAGATAGAACACACAGGAGGTAGGTATCATACACGGGGATATATATAATACACAGGAGGTAGGTATCATACACGGGGATAGATAGAACACACAGGAGGTAGGTATCATACACGGGGATAGATAGAACACACAGGAGGTAGGTATCATACACAGGGATAGATATAATACACAGGAGGTAGGTATCATACACGGGGATAGATAGAACACACAGGAGGTAGGTACCATACACGGGGGATAGATAGAACACACAGGAGGTAGGTACCATACACGGGGATAGATATCATACACGGGGATAGATAGAACACACAGGAGGTAGGTACCATACACGGGGGATAGATAGAACACACAGGAGGTAGGTACCATACACGGGGATAGATATCATACACGGGGATAGATAGAACACACAGGAGGTAGGTATCATACACAGGGATAGATATAATACACAGGAGGTAGGTACCATACACGGGGGATAGATATAACACAGAGGAGGTAGGTATCATACACGGGGATAGATAGAACACACAGGAGGTAGGTACCATACACGGGGGATAGATATAACACACAGGAGATAGGTACCATACACGGGGGATAGATAGAACACACAGGAGGTAGGTACCATACACGGGGGTGGCTATAATGCTGTCGGTGATGAAGAGAACACACGGGAGGACACGGACACCACACGGGGCTCATACATGACACACACATCCCACCACACGTATGTGTCACTCACCAGCCGCTCTGACAGCTCAGCCCTACGTCTCACCAGGTCCCGCCCACCGAGCGTCAAAATACGACCTGTCGTCATGACGTTCTAGAGCAGGGCGGCCATATTTACTCCTTGTACGTCCTGCCCATCTCCAGCCGGCAGCAGAGGGCGGGACTACAACTGTCTGTAATACCTTTTCTGAACAGTCTTCAAGAAAATGGCCGCCTTAGTAGTCATGTGACCATAGCTGACCCTGGGAGCTGAACCGTAAAGAGGAGATGACAGGTGGTGGTGGTGGTGTGCCCGCAGCGCCATTCTCTCACTGAAGACAATGGGACACTGTTATTGGCATTGTTACTGGATTTTCTGTCAGAAAAAAACTCTTTCCGCCATTGAATCTGTGGTGGAGCTTAGGCACCTGAACATACCGTCAGCGCGTGTTCATGGCCGTGCCTCATTCTCACCGTCTCAGAGGCGGAAGACATCTACAGCGCCTTGAAAAAGTATTCACACCCCCTGAACTTTTCCATATTTTTTCATGTTACATCCATAAATTTAAATGTGTTTTATTGGGATTTTATGTGATCGACCGGCACAAAGTAACAGATATGTGTGAGGTGGAAAGGAAATGGTACAAGGTTTTCACAATTTCTAAGAAATACAAATCTGGACAGTGCGGTGCATCTGTATTCAGCCCCCGAGACAATACTTTGTAGGACCACCTTTCCCTGCAGTCTTTTGGGGTTGGTCTCTACCAGCTTTCCACATCTAGAGGCTGACATATTTGCCCATTCTTCTGTGCAGAAGAGCTCGCACTCAGTCAGATTGGATGGAGAGCGTCTGTGAACTGCAATTCTCAATTCCTGCCCCAGATTCTCAATGGGATTTAGGTCTGGACGGTGAGGATGCTTTCATCTATTCTAAATCTGTCTGGATGTTGAGGGTTGTTGTCCTGCTGGAAGGTGAACCTCCTCCCCAGCCTCAAGTCTTTTGCAGCCTCTACCAGGTTTACCTCCATTGCCCCTTATTTGGCTCCATCCATCTTCCCATCACCTCTGACCAGCTTCCCTGTCCCAGCTGCAGAAGAGCCTCCCCCATGATGCTGCCACCTCCATGTCTCACGGTGGGGACGATGTGTTCAGGGGGATGTGCAGGGTTAGTTTTCTGTCACACATAGTGTTCTGCTTTTAGGTCAAAAAGTTCAACTTTGATCTCATCTGACCCGCCAGGTGAACCGCACATATACAGGGCAGGAAGGGGTTAAAGGGGGCGTCCTCCATGCTGTTCCTCCAGCGCATCTCTCAGTACAGACCGAAGCCTCATACACACGACTCTAGTTTTAGTCAGTCTGAACCACAAAGACTGAGGAATGTTGTCTGTGGTCTGTCCACTCCGTGTGTCTGTCCTGCAAGTTACAGAACTTGTCCTATTCCTCTCCATTTTGCAGACGAAATGAGTGATTTTTACTATTGAGAGTGAGAAAGAGGCGGCATGTACACTGCCGGGGTATTTGGTGCAGGAGGCCTGAACAGATGGCAGGAATGGGCATGCAATAGAGGACACGCCCAAACATCCCCTCCCCCCAAACAGCAGGATCCATGGCAGCCTCCACTCCAGGGGACAGGGGGGACACTAATATGTGCCCCCTGTTATCAGCCTTCTCAAGGGAGAGGATGACTGTAGGACAGGAGAATACAATCTATTGCCCGCTGTTATCAGCCATTTCAGGGGAGAGGATGACTGTAGGACAGGAGAATACAATCTATTGCCCCCTGTTATCAGCCATTTCAGGGGAGAGGATGACTGTAGGACAGGAGAATACAGTCTATTGCCCCCTGTTATCAGCCATTTCAGGGGGGAGGATGACTGTAGGACAGGAGAATACAGTCTATTGCCCCCTGTTATCAGCCATTTCAGGGGAGAGGATGACTGTAGGACAGGAGAATACAGTCTATTGCCCCTGTTATCAGCCATTTCAGGGGAGAGGATGACTGTAGGACAGGAGAATACAGTCTACTGCCCCCTGTTATCAGCCATTTCAGGGGAGAGGATGACTGTAGGACAGGAGAATACAGTCTATTGCCCCCTGTTATCAGCCATTTCAGGGCAGAGGATGACTGTAGGACAGGAGAATACAATCTATTGCCCCCTGTTATCAGCCATTTCAGGGGAGAGGATGACTGTAGGACAGGAGAATACAGTCTATTGGCCCTGTTATCAGACATTTCAGGGGAGAGGATGACTGTAGGATAGGAGAATACAGTCTATTGCTCTCTGTTATCAGCCATTTCAGGGGAGAGGATGACTGTAGGACAGGAGAATACAGTCTATTACCCCCTGTTATCAGCCATTTCAGGGGAGAGGATGACTGTAGGATAGGAGAATACAGTCTATTGCCCCCGTTATCAGCCATTTCAGGGGAGAGGATGACTGTAGGACAGGAGAATACAGTCTATTGCCCCCTGTTATCAGCCATTTCAGGGGAGAGGATGACTGTAGGACAGGAGAATACAATCTATTGCCCCCTGTTATCAGCCATTTCAGGGGAGAGGATGACTGTAGGACAGGAGAATACAGTCTATTGCCCCCTGTTATCAGCCATTTCAGGGGAGAGGATGACTGTAGGACAGGAGAATACAATCTATTGCTCCCTGTTATCAGCCATTTCAGGGGAGAGGATGACGGTAGGACAGGAGAACACAGTCTATTGCCCTCTGTTATCAGCCATTTCAGGGAGAGGATGACTGTAGGACAGGAGAATACAGTCTATTGCCCCCTGTTATCAGACATTTCAGGGGAGAGGATGACTGTAGGACAGGAGAATACAGTCTATTGCCCCCTGTTATCAGCCATTTCAGGAGAGAGGATGACTGTAGGACAGGAGAATACAGTCTATTGCTTCCTGTTATCAGCCATTTCAGGGGAGAGGATGACTGTAGGACAGGAGAATACAGTCTATTGCCCCCTGTTATCAGCCATTTCAGGAGAGAGGATGACTGTAGGACAGGAGAATACAGTCTATTACCCCCTGTTATCAGCCATTTCAGGGGAGAGGATGACTGTAGGACAGGAGAATACAATCTATTGCCCCCTGTTATCAGCCATTTCAGGGGAGAGGATGACTGTAGGACAGGAGAATACAGTCTATTGCTCCTGTTATCAGCCATTTCAGGGGAGAGGATGACTGTAGGACAGGAGAATGCAGTCTATTGCCCCCTGTTATCAGCCATTTCAGGGGAGAGGATGACTGTAGGACAGGAGAATACAGTCTATTGCTTCCTGTTATCAGCCATTTCAGGGGAGAGGATGACTGTAGGACAGGAGAATACAATCTATTGCTCCCTGTTATCAGCCATTTCAGGGGAGAGGATGACTGTAGGACAGGAGAATACAGTCTATTGCCCCCTGTTATCAGCCATTTCAGGGGGGAGGATGACTGTAGGACAGGAGAATACAGTCTATTGCCTCCTGTTATCAGCCATTTCAGGGGAGAGGATGACTGTAGGACAGGAGAATACAGTCTATTGCCCCCTGTTATCAGACATTTCAGGGGAGAGGATGACTGTAGGACAGGAGAATACAGTCTATTGCTCCCTATTATCAGCCATTTCAGGGGAGAGGATGGCTGTAGGACAGGAGAATACAGTCTATTGCCCCCTGTTATCAGCCATTTCAGGGGAGAGGATGACTGTAGGACAGGAGAATACAATCTATTGCCTCCTGTTATCAGCCATTTCAGGGGAGATGATGACTGTAGGACAGGAGAATACAGTATATTGCTCCCTGTTATCAGCCATTTCAGGGGAGAGGATGACTGTAGGACAGGAGAATACAGTCTATTGCCCCCTGTTATCAGCCATTTCAGGGGAGAGGATGACTGTAGGACAGGAGAATACAGTCTATTGCCCCCTGTTATCAGCCATTTCAGGGGAGAGGATGACTGTAGGACAGGAGAATACAGTCTATTGCCCCCTGTTATCAGCCATTTCAGGGGAGAGGATGACTGTAGGACAGGAGAATACAATCTATTGCTCCCTGTTATCAGCCATTTCAGGGGGGAGGATGACTGTAGGACAGGAGAATACAGTCTATTGCTCCCTGTTATCAGCCATTTCAGGGGAGAGGATGACTGTAGGACAAGAGAATACAATCGATTGCCCCCTGTTATCAGCCATTTCAGGGGAGAGGATGACTGTAGGACAGGAGAATACAGTCTATTGCCCCTGTTATCAGCCATTTCAGGGGAGAGGATGACTGTAGGACAGGAGAATACAGTCTATTGCTCCCTGTTATCAGCCATTTCAGGGAGAGGATGACTGTAGGACAGGAGAATACAGTCTATTGCTCCCTGTTATCAGCCATTTCAGGGGAGAGGATGACTGTAGGACAGGAGAATACAGTCTATTGCTCCCTGTTATCAGCCATTTCAGGGGAGAGGATGACTGTAGGATAGGAGAATACAGTCTATTGCCCCCTGTTATCAGCCATTTTCAGGGGAGAGGATGACTGTAGGACAGGAGAATACAGTCTATTGCTCCCTGTTATCAGCCATTTCAGGGGAGAGGATGACTGTAGGACAGGAGAATACAGTCTATTGCCCCTGTTATCAGCCATTTCAGGGGAGAGGATGACTGTAGGACAGGAGAATACAGTCTATTGCCCCCTGTTATCAGTCATTTCAGGGGAGAGGATGACTGTAGGACAGGAAAATACAGTCTATTGCCCCCTGTTATCAGCCATTTCAGGAGAGAGGATGACTGTAGGACAGGAGAATACAGTCTATTGCCCTCTGTTATCAGCCATTTCAGGGGAGAGGATGACTGTAGGACAGGAGAATACAGTCTATTGCCCCCTGTTAACAGCCATTTCAGGAGGAGGATGACTGTAGGACAGGAGAATACAGACTATTGCCCCTGTTATCAGCCATTTCAGAGGAGAGGATGACTGTAGGACAGGAGAATACAGTCTATTGCTCCCTGTTATCAGCCATTTCAGGGGAGAGGATGACTGTAGGACAGGAGAATACAGTCTATTGCCCCCTGTTATCAGCCATTTCAGGGGAGAGGATGCCTGTAGGACAGGAGACTACAGTCTATTGCTCCTGTTATCAGCCATTTCAGGGGAGAAGATGACTGTAGGACAGGAGGAATACAGTCTATTGCCCCCTGTTATCAGCCATTTCAGGGGAGAGGATGACTGTAGGACAGGAGAATACAATCTATTGCTCCCTGTTATCAGCCATTTCAGGGGAGAGGATGACTGTAGGACAGGAGAATACAATCTATTGCCCCCTGTTATCAGCCATTTCAGGGGAGAGGATGACTGTAGGACAGGAGAATACAGTCTATTGCTCCCTGTTTTCAGCCATTTCAGGGAGAGGATGACTATAGGACAGGAGAATACAATCTATTGCCCCCTGTTATCAGCCATTTCAGGAGAGAGGATGACTGTAGGACAGGAGAATACAGTCTATTGCTTCCTGTTATCAGACATTTCAGGGGAGAGGATGACTGTAGGACAGGAGAATACAGTCTATTGCCCCCTGTTATCAGCCATTTCAGGGGAGAGGATGACTGTAGGACAGGAGAATACAGTCTATTGCTCCTGTTATCAGCCATTTCAGGGGAGAGGATGACTGTAGGACAGGAGAATACAGTCTATTGCTCTCTGTTATCAGCCATTTCAGGGAGAAGATGACTGTAGGACAGGAGAATACAGTCTATTGCCCCCTGTTATCAGCCATTTCAGGGGAGAGGATGGCTGTAGGACAGGAGAATACAATCTATTGCTCCCTGTTATCAGCCATTTCAGGGGAGAGGATGGCTGTAGGACAGGAGAATACAATCTATTGCTCCTGTTATCAGCCATTTCAGGAGAGAGGATGACTGTAGGACAGGAGAATACAGTCTATTGCCCCCTGTTATCAGCCATTTCAGGGGAGAGGATGACTGTAGGACAGGAGAATACAGTCTATTGCTCCCTGTTATCAGCCATTTCAGGGGAGAGGATAACTGTAGGACAGGGGAATACAGTATATTGCCCTCTGTTATCAGCCATTTCAGGGGAGAGGATGACTATAGGACAGGAGAATACAATCTATTGCCCCCTGTTATCAGCCATTTCAGGGGAGAGGATGACTGTAGGACAGGAGAATACAGTCTATTGCTCCCTGTTATCAGCCATTTCAGGGGAGAGGATGACTGTAGGACAGGAGAATACAGTCTATTGCCCTCTGTTATCAGCCATTTCAGGGGAGAGGATGACTGTAGGACAGGAGAATACAATCTATTGCCCCCTGTTATCAGCCATTTCAGGGAGAGGATGACTGTAGGACAGGAGAATACAGTCTATTGCTCCCTGTTATCAGCCATTTCAGGAGAGAGGATGACTGTAGGACAGGAGAATACAATCTATTGCTCCCTGTTATCAGCCATTTCAGTGGAGAGGATGACTATAGGACAGGAGAATACAATCTATTGCCCCTGTTATCAGCCATTTCAGGGGAGAGGATGACTGTAGGACATGAGAATACAGTCTATTGCTCCCTGTTATCAGCCATTTCAGGAGAGAGGATGACTGTAGGACAGGAGAATACAGTCTATTGCCCCCTGTTATCAGCCTTTTCAGGGGAGAGGATGACTGTAGGACAGGAGAATACAGTCTATTGCCCCCTGTTATCAGTCATTTCAGGGGAGAGGATGACTGTAGGACAGGAAAATACAGTCTATTGCTTCCTGTTATCAGACATTTCAGGGGAGAGGATGACTGTAGGACAGGAGAATACAGTCTATTGCCCCCTGTTATCATCCATTTCAGGGGGGAGATGACTGTAGGACAGGAGAATACAGTCTATTGCCCCCTGTTATCAGCCATTTCAGGGGAGAGGATGACTGTAGGACAGGAGAATACAGTCTATTGCTCCCTGTTATCAGTCATTTCAGGGGAGAGGATGACTGTAGGGCAGGAGAATACAGTCTATTGCCCCCTGTTATCAGCCATTTCAGGGGAGAGGATGACTGTAGGACAGGGAGAATACAGTCTATTGCTCCCTGTTATCAGCCATTTCAGGGGAGAGGATGACTGTAGGACAGGAGAATACAGTCCTATTGCCCTCTGTTATCAGCCATTTCAGGGGGGAGGATGACTGTAGGACAGGAGAATACAGTCTATTGCCCTCTGTTATCAGCCATTTCAGGGGGAGGATGACTGTAGGACAGGAGAATACAATCTATTGCCCCCTGTTATCAGCCATTTCAGGGGAGAGGATGACTGTTAGGACAGGAGAATACAGTCTATTGCTCCCTGTTATCAGCCATTTCTGGGGAGGGGATGACTGTAGGACAGGAGAATACAGTCTATTGCTCCCTGTTATCAGCCATTTCAGGGGAGAGGATGACTGTAGGACAGGAGAATACAGTCTATTGCCCCCTGTTATCAGCCATTTCAGAGGAGAGGATGACTGTAGGACAGGAGAATACAGTCTATTGCTCCCTGTTATCAGCCATTTCAGGGGAGAGGATGACTGTAGGACAGGAGAATACAGTCTATTGCCCCCTGTTATCAGCCATTTCAGAGGAGAGGATGACTGTAGGACAGGAGAATACAATCTATTGCCCCCTGTTATCGGCCATTTCAGGGAAGAGGATGACTGTAGGACAGGAGAATACAGTCTATTGCTCCCTGTTATCAGCCATTTCAGGGAGAGGATGACTGTAGGGCAGGAGAATACAGTCTATTGCCCCCTGCTATCGGCCATTTCAGGGGAGAGGATGACTGTAGGACAGGAGAATACAGTCTATTGCTCCCTGTTATCAGCCATTTCAGAGGAGAGGATGACTGTAGGACAGGAGAATACAGTCTATTGCTCCCTGTTATCAGCCATTTCAGGGGAGAAGATGACTGTAGGACAGGAGAATACAGTCTATTGCCCCCTGTTATCAGCCATTTCAGGGGAGAGGATGACTGTAGGACAGGAGAATACAGTCTATTCCCCTGTTATCAGCCATTTCAGGGGAGAGGATGACTGTAGGACAGGAGAATACAATCTATTGCTCTCTGTTATAAGCCATTTCAGGGGAGAGGATGGCTGTAGGACAGGAGAATACAGTCTATTGCTCCCTGTTATCAGCCATTTCAGGGGAGAGGATGACTATAGGACAGGAGAATACAATCTATTGCCCCCTGTTATCAGCCATTTCAGGAGAGAGGATGACTGTAGGACAGGAGAATACAATCTATTGCTCCTGTTATCAGCCATTTCAGGGGAGAGGATGACTGTAGGACAGGAGAATACAGTCTATTGCTCCCTGTTATCAGCCATTTCAGGGGAGAGGATGACTGTAGGACAGGAGAATACAGTCTATTGCCCCCTGTTATCAGCCATTTCAGGGGAGAGGATGGCTGTAGGACAGGAGAATACAGTCTATTGCTCCCTGTTATCAGCCATTTCAGGGAGAGGATGACTGTAGGACAGGAGAATATCAGTCTATTGATCCTTGATATCAGACATTTCAGGGGAGAGGATGACTGTAGGACAGGAGAATACAGGTCTATTGCCCCTGTTATCAGCCATTTTCAGGGAGAGGATGACTGTAGGACAGGAGAAATACAGTCTATTACCCCCTGTTATCGGCCATTTCAGGGGAGAGGATGACTGTTAGGACAGGAGAATACAATCTATTGTCCTCTGTTATCAGCCATTTCAGGGGAGAGGATGACTGTAGGACAGGAGAATACAGTCTATTGCTCCCTGTTATCAGTCGTTTCAGGGGCGAGGATGACTGTAGGGCAGGAGAATACAGTCTATTGCCCCCCTGTTATCAGCCATTTCAGGGGAGAGGATGACTGTAGGACAGGAGAAGAATACAGTCTATTGCTCCCTGTTATCAGCCATTTCAGGGAGAGGATGACTGTAGGACAGGAGAATACAGTCTATTGCCCCCTGTTATCAGCCATTTCAGGGGGGAGGATGACTGTAGGACAGGAGAATACAGTCTATTGCCCTCTGTTATCAGCCATTTCAGGGGGGAGGATGACTGTAGGACAGGAGAATACAATCTATTGCCCCCTGTTATCAGCCATTTCAGGGGAGAGGATGACTGTAGGACAGGAGAATACAGTCTATTGCTCCCTGTTATCAGCCATTTCTGGGGAGGGGATGACTGTAGGACAGGAGAATACAGTCTATTGCTCCCTGTTATCAGCCATTTCAGGGGAGAGGATGACTGTAGGACAGGAGAATACAGTCTATTGCCCCCTGTTATCAGCCATTTCAGAGGAGAGGATGACTGTAGGACAGGAGAATACAGTCTATTGCTCCCTGTTATCAGCCATTTCAGGGGAGAGGATGACTGTAGGACAGGAGAATACAGTCTATTGCCCCCTGTTATCAGCCATTTCAGAGGAGAGGATGACTGTAGGACAGGAGAATACAATCTATTGCCCCCTGTTATCGGCCATTTCAGGGAAGAGGATGACTGTAGGACAGGAGAATACAGTCTATTGCTCCCTGTTATCAGCCATTTCAGGGGAGAGGATGACTGTAGGGCAGGATAATACAGTCTATTGCCCCCTGTTATCGGCCATTTCAGGGGAGAGGATGACTGTAGGACAGGCGGAGAATACAGTCTATTGCTCCCTGTTATCAGCCATTTCAGAGGAGAGGGATGACTGTAGGACAGGAGAATACAGTCTATTGCTCCCTGTTATCAGCCATTTCAGGGGAGAAGATGACTGTAGGACAGGAGAATACAGTCTATTGCCCCCTGTTATCAGCCATTTCAGGGGAGAGGATGACTGTAGGACAGGAGAATACAGTCTATTCCCCCTGTTATCAGCCATTTCAGGGGAGAGGATGACTGTAGGACAGGAGAATACAATCTATTGCTCCCTGTTATAAGCCATTTCAGGGAGAGGGTGGCTGTAGGGACAGGAGAATACAGTCTATTGCTCCCTGTTATCAGCCATTTCAGGGAAGAGGATGACTATAGGACAGGAGAATACAATCTATTGCCCCCTGTTATCAGCCATATCAGGAGAGAGGATGACTGTAGGGACAGGAGAATACAATCTATTGCTCCCTGTTATCAGCCATTTCAGGGGAGAGGATGACTGTAGGACAGGAGGAATACAATCTATTGCTCCTGTTATCAGCCATTTCAGGGGAGAGGATGACTGTAGGACAGGAGAATACAGTCTATTGCCCCCCTGTTATCAGCCATTTCAGGGGAGAGGATGGCTGTAGGACAGGAGAATACAGTCTATTGCTCCCCTGTTATCAGCCATTTCAGGGGAGAGGATGACTGTTAGGACAGGAGAATACAGTCTATTGATCCCTGATATCAGACATTTCAGGGGAGAGGATGACTGTAGGACAGGAGAATACAGTCTATTGCCCCTGTTATCAGCCATTTCAGGGGAGAGGATGACTGTAGGACAGGAGAATACAGTCTATTACCCCCTGTTATCGGCCATTTCAGGGGAGAGGATGACTGTAGGACAGGAGAATACAATCTATTGTCCTCTGTTATCAGCCATTTCAGGGGATAGGATGACTGTAGGACAGGAGAATACAGTCTATTGCTCCCTGTTATCAGTCATTTCAGGGGCGAAGGATGACTGTAGGACAGGAGAATACAGTCTATTGCCCCCTGTTTATCAGCCATTTCAGGGGGAAGATGACTGTAGGACAGGAGAATACAGTCTATTGCTCCCAGTTATAAGCCCATTTCAGGGAGAGGATGACTGTAGGACAGGAGAATACAGTCTATTGCTCCCCAGTTATAAGCCATTTCAGGGGAGAGGATGACTGTAGGACAGGAGAATACAGTCTATTGCCCCCTGTTATCAGCCATTTCAGGAGAGAGGATGACTGTAGGACAGGAGAATACAATCTATTGCTCCCTGTTATCAGCCATTTCAGGGGAGAGGATGACTGTAGGGCAGGAGAATACAGTCTATTACCCCCTGTTATCGGCCATTTCAGGGGAGAGGGTGACTGTAGGACAGGAGAATACAGTCTATTGTCCCCTGTTATCGGCCATTTCAGGGGAGAGGATGACTGTAGGACAGGAGAATACAGTCTATTGCTCCCTGTTATCAGCCATTTCAGAGGAGAGGATGACTGTAGGACAGGAGAATACAGTCTATTGCTCCTGTTATCCAGCCATATTCAGGGGAGAGATGACTGTAGACAGGAGAATACAGTCTATTGACCCCCTGTATCAGCCATTTCAGGGGAGAGGATGACTGTGATGACAGGAGGAGATACAATCTATTGCTCCCTGTTATCAGCCATTTTCAGGGGAGAGGATGACTGTAGGACAGGAGGAATACAGACTATTGCCCCCTGTTATCAGCCATTCAGGGAGATGAGATGACTGTAGGACAGGAGAATACAGTCTATTGCCTCCTGTTATCAGACATTTCAGGGGGGGGGGATGACTGTAGGACAGGAGATATGCAGTCTATTGGCCCCTGTTATCAGCCATTTCAGGAGAGAGGATGACTGTAGGACAGGAGAATACAGTCTATTGCCCCCTGTTATCAGCCATTTCAGGGGAGAGGATGACTGTAGGACAGGAGAATACAGTCTATTGCTCCCTGTTATCAGCCATTTCAGGGGAGAGGATGACTATAGGACAGGAGAATACAATCTATTGCCCCCTGTTATCAGCCATTTCAGGTGAGAGGATGACTGTAGGACAGGAAAATACAGTCTATTGCCCCCTGTTATCAGCCATTTCAGGTGAGAGGATGACTGTAGGACAGGAAAAATACAATCTATTGCCCCTGTTATCAGACCATTTCAGGGGAGGAGGATGACTGTAGGACAGGATAATACAGTCTATTGCCCCTGTTATCAGCCATTTTAGGGGAGAGGATGACTGTAGGACAGGAGGATACAGTCTATTGCTCCTGTTATCAGACATTCGGGGGAGAGGATGACTGTAGGACAGGAGAATACAGTCTATTGCCCCCTGTTATCAGCCATTTCAGGGGAGAGGATGACTGTAGGACAGGAGAATACAGTCTATTGCCTCCTGTTATCAGCCATTTCAGGGGAGAGGATGACTGTAGGACAGGAGAATACAGTCTATTGCCCCCTGTTATCAGCCATTTCAGGTGAGAGGATGACTGTAGGACAGGAGAATACAGTCTATTGCCCCCTGTTATCAGCCATTTCAGGGGAGAGGATGACTGTAGGACAGGAGAATACAGTCTATTGCCCCTGTTATCAGCCATTTCAGGGGAGAGGATGACTGTAGGACAGGAGAATACAGTCTATTGCCCCCTGTTATCAGCCATTTTAGGGGAGAGGATGACTGTAGGACAGGAGAATACAGTCTATTGCCCCCTGTTATCAGCCATTTCAGGGGAGAGGATGACTGTAGGACAGGAGAATACAGTCTATTGCCCCTGTTATCAGCCATTTTAGGGGAGAGGATGACTGTAGGACAGGAGAATACAGTCTATTGCCCCCTGTTATCAGCCATTTCAGGGAGAGGATGACTGTAGGACAGGAGAATACAGTCTATTGCCCCTGTTATCAGCCATTTCAGGGGAGAGGATGACTGTAGGACAGGAGAATACAGTCTATTGCCCCCTGTTATCAGCCATTTCAGGGGAGAGGATGACTGTAGGACAGGAGAATACAGTCTATTGCTCCCTGTTATCAGCCATTTCAGGGGAGAGGATGACTGTAGGACAGGAGAATACAGTATATTGCCTCCTGTTATCAGCCATTTTAGGGGAGAGGATGACTGTAGGACAGGAGAATACAATCTATTACCCCTGTTATCAGCCATTTCAGGGGAGAGGATGACTGTAGGACAGGAGAATACAGTCTATTGCTCCCTGTTATCAGCCATTTCAGGGAGAGGATGACTGTAGGACAGGAGAATACAGTCTATTGCTCCCTGTTATCAGCCATTTCAGGGGAGAGGATGACTGTAGGACAGGAGAATACAGTCTATTGCCCCTGGTATCAGCCATTTCAGGGGAGAGGATGACTGTAGGACAGGAGAATACAGTCTATTGCTCCCTGTTATCAGCCATTTCAGGGAGAGGATGACTGTAGGACAGGAGAATACAGTCTATTGCTCCCTGTTATCAGCCATTTCAGGGGAGAGGATGACTGTAGGACAGGAGAATACAATCTATTGCTCCCTGTTATCAGCCATTTCAGGGGAGAGGATGACTGTAGGACAGGAGAATACAGTCTATTACCCCCTGTTATCAGCCATTTCAGAGAGAGGATGACTGTAGGACAGGAGAATACAGTCTATTGCCCCCTGTTATCAGCCATTTCAGGGGAGAGGATGACTGTAGGACAGGAGAATACAGTCTATTGCTCCCTGTTATCAGCCATTTCAGGGGAGAGGATGACTGTAGGACAGGAGAATACAGTCTATTGCTCCCTGTTATCAGCCATTTCAGAGGGAGAGGATGACTGTTCGGGCAGGAGATACAGTCTATTGCCTCCTGTTATCAGCCATTTCTCAGGGGAGAGGATGACTGTAGGACAGGAGAATACAGTCTATTGCCCCATGTTATCAGCCATTTCAGGGGAGAGGATGAATGTAGGGCCGGAGGGAGAATACAGTCTATTGCACCCCTGTTATCAGCCATTTCAGGGGAGAGGATGACTGTAGGCCGGTGAATACAGTCTATTGCTCCCTGTTTATCGGCCATTTCAGGGGAGAGGATGACGTAGGACAGGAGAATACAGTCTATTGTCCCCTGTTATCGGCCATTCAGGGGAGAGGATGACTGTAGGACAGGAGGAATACAGTCTATTGCTCCTGTTATCAGCCATTTCAGGGAGAGGATGACTGTAGGACAGGAGAATACAGTCTATTGTCCCTGTTATCGGCCATTTCAGGGGAGAGGATGACTGTAGGACAGGAGAATACAATCTATTGCCCCTGTTATCAGCCATTTCAGGGGAGAGGATGACTGTAGGACAGGAGAATACAGTCTATTGCCCCTGTTATCAGCCATTTCAGGGGAGAGGATGACTGTAGGACAGGAGAATACAGTCTATTGCTCCCTGTTATCAGCCATTTCAGGGGAGAGGATGACTGTAGGACAGGAGAATACAATCTATTGCCCCCTGTTATCAGCCATTTCAGGGGAGAGGATGACTGTAGGACAGGAGAATACAGTCTATTGCCCCCTGTTATCAGCCATTTCAGGGGAGAGGATGACTGTAGGACAGGAGAATACAGTCTATTGCTCCCTGTTATCAGCCATTTCAGGGGAGAGGATGACTGTAGGACAGGAGAATACAGTCTATTGCCCCTGTTATCAGCCATTTCAGGGGAGAGGATGACTGTAGGACAGGAGAATACAGTCTATTGCCCCTGTTATCAGCCATTTCAGGGGAGAGGATGACTGTAGGACAGGAGAATACAGTCTATTGCTCCTGTTATCAGCCATTTCAGGGGAGAGGATGACTGTAGGACAGGAGAAGTCAGTCTATTGCCTCCCTGTTATCAGCCATTTCAGGGGAGAGGATGACTGTAGGACAGGTGAATACAGTCTATTGCCTCTCTGTGTATCGGCCATTTCAGGGGAGAGGATGACTGTAGGACAGGAGAATACAATCTATTGCTCCCTGTTATCAGCCATTTCAGGGGAGAGGATGACTGTTGGGCAGGAGATACAGTCTATTGCTCCCTGTTATCGGCCATTCATAGGGGAGAGGATGACTGTAGGACAGGAGAATACAGTCTATGTCCCCTGTTATCGGCCCATTTCAGGGGAGAGGATGACTGTAGGACAGGAGAATACAAGTCTATTGCACCATGTATCAGCCATTTCAGGGGAGAGGATGAATGTAGGACAGGAGAATCCAGTCTATTGCCCCTATTATCAGCCATTTCAGGGGGGGAGGATGACTGTAGGACAGGAGAATACATCTATTGTCCCTGTTATCAGCCATTTCAGGGGAAGAGGATGACTGTAGGACAGGAGATACAATATATTGCCCCCTGTTATCAGCCATTTCAGGTGAGAGGATGACTGTAGGACAGGAGAATACAGTCTATTGCCCCCTGTTATCAGCCATTTCGGGGAGAGGATGACTGTAGGACAGGAGGAATACAGTCTATTGCCCCTGTTATCAGCCATTTCAGGGGAGAGGATGACTGTAGGACAGGAGAATACAGTCTATTGCCCCTGTTATCAGCCATTTCAGGGGAGAGGATGACTGTAGGACAGGAGAATACAGTCTATTGCTCCCTGTTATCAGACATTTCAGGGGAGAGGATGACTGTAGGACAGGAGAATACAGTCTATTGCCTCCTGTTATCAGCCATTTCAGGGGAGAGGATGACTGTAGGACAGGAGAATACAGTCTATTGCCCCCTGTTATCAGCCATTTCAGGGGAGAGGATGACTGTAGGACAGGAGAATACAGTCTATTGCCCCCTGTTATCAGCCATTTCAGGGGAGAGGATGACTGTAGGACAGGAGAATACAGTCTATTGCCCCTGTTATCAGCCATTTCAGGGGAGAGGATGACTGTAGGACAGGATAATACAGTCTATTGCCCCCTGTTATCAGCCATTTTAGGGGAGAGGATGACTGTAGGACAGGAGAATACAGTCTATTGCCCCTGTTATCAGCCATTTCAGGGGAGAGGATGACTGTAGGACAGGAGAATACAGTCTATTGCCCCCTGTTATCAGCCATTTCAGGGGAGAGGATGACTGTAGGACAGGAGAATACAGTCTATTGCCCCCTGTTATCAGCCATTTCAGGGGAGAGGATGACTGTAGGACAGGAGAATACAGTCTATTGCCTCCCTGTTATCAGCCATTTCAGGGGAGAGGATGACTGTAGGACAGGAGAATACAGTCTATTGCCCCTGTTATCAGCCATTTCAGGGGAGAGGATGACTGTAGGACAGGAGAATACAGTCTATTGCCCCTGTTATCAGCCATTTCAGGGGAGAGGATGACTGTAGGACAGGAGAATACAGTCTATTGCCCCTGTTATCAGCCATTTCAGGGGAGAGGATGACTGTAGGACAGGAGAATACAGTCTATTGCTCCCTGTTATCAGCCATTTCAGGGGAGAGGATGACTGTAGGACAGGAGAATACAGTCTATTGCCCCTGTTATCAGCCATTTCAGGGGAGAGGATGACTGTAGGACAGGAGAATACAGTCTATTGCCCCTGTTATCAGCCATTTCAGGGGAGAGGATGACTGTAGGACAGGAGAATACAGTCTATTGCCCCCTGTTATCAGCCATTTCAGGGGAGAGGATGACTGTAGGACAGGAGAATACAGTCTATTGCTCCCTGTTATCAGCCATTTCAGGGGAGAGGATGACTGTAGGACAGGAGAATACAGTCTATTGCCCCTGTTATCAGCCATTTCAGGGGAGAGGATGACTGTAGGACAGGAGAATACAGTCTATTGCCCCTGTTATCAGCCATTTCAGGGGAGAGGATGACTGTAGGACAGGAGAATACAGTCTATTGCCCCTGTTATCAGCCATTTCAGGGGAGAGGATGACTGTAGGACAGGAGAATACAGTCTATTGCTCCCTGTTATCAGCCATTTCAGGGGAGAGGATGACTGTAGGACAGGAGAATACAGTCTATTGCTCCCTGTTATCAGCCATTTCAGGGGAGAGGATGACTGTAGGACAGGAGAATACAGTCTATTGCCCCTGTTATCAGCCATTTCAGGGAGAGGATGACTGTAGGACAGGAGAATACAGTCTATTGCTCCCTGTTATCAGCCATTTCAGGGGAGAGGATGACTGTAGGACAGGAGAATACAGTCTATTGCTCCCTGTTATCAGCCATTTCAGGGGAGAGGATGACTGTAGGACAGGAGAATACAGTCTATTGCCCCTGTTATCAGCCATTTCAGGGGAGAGGATGACTGTAGGACAGGAGAATACAGTCTATTGCCCCCCTGTTATCAGCCATTTCAGGGGAGAGGATGACTGTAGGACAGGAGAATACAGTCTATTGCCTCCTGTTATCAGCCATTTCAGGGGAGAGGATGACTGTAGGACAGGAGAATACAGTCTATTGCTCCCTGTTATCAGCCATTTCAGGGGAGAGGATGACTGTAGGACAGGAGAATACAGTCTATTGCCCCCTGTTATCAGCCATTTCAGGGGAGAGGATGACTGTAGGGACAGGAGAATACAGTCTATTGCCCCTGTTATCAGCCATTTCAGGGGAGAGGATGACTGTAGGACAGGAGAATACAGTCTATTGCTCCCTGTTATCAGCCATTTCAGGGAGAGGATGACTGTAGGACAGGAGAATACAGTCTATTGCCTCCTGTTATCAGCCATTTCAGGGGAGAGGATGACTGTAGGACAGGAGGAATACAGTCTATTGCCCCTGTTATCAGCCATTTCAGGGGAGAGGATGACTGTAGGACAGGAGAATACAATCTATTGCCCCCTGTTATCAGCCATTTCAGGGGAGAGGATGACTGTAGGACAGGAGAATACAGTCTATTGCCCCCTGTTATCAGCCATTTCAGGGGAGAGGATGACTGTAGGACAGGAGAATACAGTCTATTGCTCCTGATATCAGCCATTTCAGGGGAGAGGATGACTGTAGGACAGGAGAATACAGTCTATTGCCCCTGTTATCAGGCATTTCAGGGGAGAGGATGACTGTAGGACAGGAGAATACAGTCTATTGCCCCCTGTTATCAGCCATTTCAGGGGAGAGGATGACTGTAGGACAGGAGAATACAGTCTATTGCTCCCTGTTATCAGCCATTTCAGGGGAGAGGATGACTGTAGGACAGGAGAATACAGTCTATTGCCCCTGTTATCAGCCATTTCAGGGGGAGAGGATGACTGTAGGACAGGAGAATACAGTCTATTGCCCCCTGTTATCAGCCATTTCAGGGGAGAGGATGACTGTAGGACAGGAGAATACAGTCTATTGCCCCCTGTTATCAGCCATTTCAGGGAGAGGATGACTGTAGGACAGGAGAATACAGTCTATTGCCCCTGTTATCAGCCATTTCAGGGGAGAGGATGACTGTAGGACAGGAGAATACAGTCTATTGCCCCTGTTATCAGCCATTTCAGGGGAGAGGATGACTGTAGGACAGGAGAATACAGTCTATTGCCCCCTGTTATCAGCCATTTCAGGGGAGAGGATGACTGTAGGACAGGAGAATACAGTCTATTGCTCCCTGTTATCAGCCATTTCAGGGAGAGGATGACTGTAGGACAGGAGAATACAGTCTATTGCTCCCCTGTTATCAGCCATTTCAGGGGAGAGGATGACTGTAGGACAGGAGAATACAGTCTATTGCTCCCTGTTATCAGCCATTTCAGGGGAGAGGATGACTGTAGGACAGGAGAATACAGTCTATTGCTCCCTGTTATCAGCCATTTCAGGGGAGAGGATGACTGTAGGACAGGAGAATACAGTCTATTGCTCCCTGTTATCAGCCATTTCAGGGGAGAGGATGACTGTAGGACAGGAGAATACAGTCTATTGCTCCCTGTTATCAGCCATTTCAGGGGAGAGGATGACTGTAGGACAGGAGAATACAGCTATTGCCCCCTGTTATCAGCCATTTCAGGGGAGAGGATGACTGTAGGACAGGAGAATACAGTCTATTGCCCCTGTTATCAGCCATTTCAGGGAGAGGATGACTGTAGGACAGGAGAATACAATCTATTGCTCCCTGTTATCAGCCATTTCAGGGGAGAGGATGACTGTAGGACAGGAGAATACAGTCTATTGCCCCCTGTTATCAGCCATTTTCAGGGGAGAGGATGACTGTAGGACAGGAGAATACAGTCTATTGCTCCCTGTTATCAGCCATTTCAGGGGAGAGGATGACTGTAGGACAGGAGAATACAGTCTATTGCCCCCTGTTATCAGCCATTTTCAGGGGAGAGGATGACTGTAGGACAGGAGAATACAGTCTATTGCCCCCTGTTATCAGCCATTTCAGGGGAGAGGATGACTGTAGGACAGGAGAATACAGTCTATTGCTCCCTGTTATCAGCCATTTCAGGGGAGAGGATGACTGTAGGACAGGAGAATACAGTCTATTGCCCCCTGTTATCAGCCATTTCAGGGGAGAGGATGACTGTAGGACAGGAGAATACAGTCTATTGCTCCCTGTTATCAGCCATTTCAGGGGAGAGGATGACTGTAGGACAGGAGAATACAGTCTATTGCCCCTGTTATCAGCCATTTCAGGGGAGAGGATGACTGTAGGACAGGAGAATACAGTCTATTGCCCCCTGTTATCAGCCATTTCAGGGGAGAGGATGACTGTAGGACAGGAGAATACAGTCTATTGCCCCCTGTTATCAGCCATTTCAGGGGAGAGGATGACTGTAGGACAGGAGAATACAGTCTATTGCCCCTGTTATCAGCCATTTCAGGGGAGAGGATGACTGTAGGACAGGAGAATACAGTCTATTGCTCCTGTTATCAGCCATTTCAGGGGAGAGGATGACTGTAGGACAGGAGAATACAGTCTATTGCCCCTGTTATCAGCCATTTCAGGGAGAGGATGACTGTAGGACAGGAGAATACAGTCTATTGCCTCCTGTTATCAGCCATTTCAGGGGAGAGGATGACTGTAGGACAGGAGAATACAGTCTATTGCTCCTGTTATCAGCCATTTCAGGGGAGAGGATGACTGTAGGACAGGAGAATACAGTCTATTGCTCCCTGTTATCAGCCATTTCAGGGGAGAGGATGACTGTAGGACAGGAGAATACAGTCTATTGCTCCCTGTTATCAGCCATTTCAGGGGAGAGGATGACTGTAGGACAGGAGAATACAGTCTATTGCTCCCTGTTATCAGCCATTTCAGGGAGAGGATGACTGTAGGACAGGAGAATACAATCTATTGCCCCTGTTATCAGCCATTTCAGGGGAGAGGATGACTGTAGGACAGGAGAATACAGTCTATTGCTCCCTGTTATCAGCCATTTCAGGGGAGAGGATGACTGTAGGACAGGAGAATACAGTCTATTGCTCCCTGTTATCAGCCATTTCAGGGGAGAGGATGACTGTAGGGACAGGAGAATACAGTCTATTGCCTCCTGTTATCAGCCATTTCAGGGCAGAGGATGACTGTATGGACAGGAGAATACAGTCTATTGCCCCTGTTATCAGCATTTCAGAGGGAGAGGATGACTGTAGGACAGGAGAATACAGTCTATTGCCCCTGTTATCAGCCATTTCAGAGGAGAGGATGACTGTAGGACAGGAGAATACAGTCTATTGCCCCTGTTATCAGCCATTTCAGGGGAGAGGATGACTGTAGGACAGGAGAATACAGTCTATTGCCCCCTGTTATCAGCCATTTCAGGGGAGAGGATGACTGTAGGACAGGAGAATACAGTCTATTGCCCCTGTTATCAGCCATTTCAGGGGAGAGGATGACTGTAGGACAGGAGAATACAGTCTATTGCCGCCTGTTATCAGCCATTTCAGGGGAGAGGATGACTGTAGGACAGGAGAATACAGTCTATTGCCCCCTGTTATCAGCCATTTCAGGGGAGAGGATGACTGTAGGACAGGAGAATACAGTCTATTGCCCCTGTTATCAGCCATTTCAGGGGAGAGGATGACTGTAGGACAGGAGAATACAGTCTATTGCTCCCTGTTATCAGCCATTTCAGGGGAGAGGATGACTGTAGGACAGGAGAATACAGTCTATTGCTCCCTGTTATCAGCCATTTCAGGGGAGAGGATGACTGTAGGACAGGAGAATACAGTCTATTGCCTCCTGTTATCAGCCATTTCAGGGGAGAGGATGACTGTAGGACAGGAGAATACAGTCTATTGCCTCCCTGTTATCAGCCATTTCAGGGGAGAGGATGACTGTAGGACAGGAGAATACAGTCTATTGCTCCCCTGTTATTATCTTTTCAGGGGAGAGGATGACTGTAGGACAGGAGAATACAGTCTATTGCCCCCTGTTATCAGCCATTTCAGGGGAGAGGATGACTGTAGGACAGGAGAATACAGTCTATTGCTCCCTGTTATCAGCCATTTCAGGGGAGAGGATGACTGTAGGACAGGAGAATACAGTCTATTGCCCCTGTTATCAGCCATTTCAGGGGAGAGGATGACTGTAGGACAGGAGAATACAATCTATTGCCCCTGTTATCAGCCATTTCAGGGGAGAGGATGACTGTAGGACAGGAGAATACAGTCTATTGCCCCTGTTATCAGCCATTCAGAGGAGAGGATGACTGTAGGACAGGAGAATACAGTCTATTGCCTCCCTGTTATCAGCCATTTCAGGGGAGAGGATGACTGTAGGACAGGAGAATACAGTCTATTGCCCCTGTTATCAGCCATTTCAGGGGAGAGGATGACTGTAGGACAGGAGAATACAGTCTATTGCTCCCTGTTATCAGCCATTTCAGGGGAGAGGATGACTGTAGGACAGGAGAATACAGTCTATTGCCTCCTGTTATCAGCCATTTCAGGGGAGAGGATGACTGTAGGACAGGAGAATACAGTCTATTGCCCCCTGTTATCAGCCATTTCAGGGGAGAGGATGACTGTAGGACAGGAGAATACAGTCTATTGCCCCTGTTATCAGCCATTTCAGGGGAGAGGATGACTGTAGGACAGGAGAATACAGTCTATTGCCCCCTGTTATCAGCCATTTCAGGGGAGAGGATGACTGTAGGACAGGAGAATACAGTCTATTGCCTCCTGTTATCAGCCATTTCAGGGGAGAGGATGACTGTAGGACAGGAGAATACAGTCTATTGCCTCCTGTTATCAGCCATTTCAGGGGAGAGGATGACTGTAGGACAGGAGAATACAGTATATTGCCTCCTGTTATCAGCCATTTCAGGGGAGAGGATGACTGTAGGACAGGAGAATACAGACTATTGCCCCTGTTATCAGCCATTTCAGAGGAGAGGATGACTGTAGGACAGGAGAATACAGTCTATTGCTCCCTGTTATCAGCCATTTCAGGGGAGAGGATGACTGTAGGACAGGAGAATACAGTCTATTGCCCCCTGTTATCAGCCATTTTATGGGAGAGGATGACTGTAGGACAGGAGAATACAGTCTATTGCTTCCTGTTATCAGCCATTTCAGGAGAGAGGATGACTGTTGGACAGGAGAATACAATCTATTGCTCCCTGTTATGAGCCATTTCAGGGGAGAGGAAGACTGTAGGACAGGAGAATACAGCCTATTACCCCCTGTTATCAGCCATTTCAGAGGAGAGGATGACTGTAGGACAGGAGAATACAATCTATTGCCCCCTGTTATCAGCCATTTCAGGGGAGAGGATGACTGTAGGACAGGAGAATACAATCTATTGCCCCCTGTTATCAGCCATTTCAGGGGAGAGGATGACTGTAGGACAGGAAAATACAGTCTATTGCTCCCTGTTATCAGCCATTTCAGGGGAGAGGATGACTGTAGGGCAGGAGAATACATTCTATTGCCTCTTGTTATCAGCCATTTCAGGGGAGAGGATGACTGTAGGACAGGAGAATACAGTCTATTGCCCCCTGTTATCAGCCATTTCAGGGGAGAGGATGACTGTAGGACAGGAGAATACAGTCTATTGCCCCATGTTATCAGCCATTTCAGAGGAGAGGATGACTGTAGGACAGGAGAATACAATCTATTGCCCCCTGTTATCAGCCATTTCAGGGGAGAGGATGACTGTAGGACAGGAGAATACAGTCTATTGCTTCCTGTTATCAGCCATTTCAGGGGAGAGGATGACTGTAGGACAGGAGAATACAGTCTATTGCCCCTGTTATCAGCCATTTCAGAGGAGAGGATTACTGTAGGACAGGAGAATACAGTCTATTGCTCCCTGTTATCAGCCATTTCAGGTGATAGGATGACTGTAGGACAGGAGAATACAATCTATTGCCCCCTGTTATCAGCCTTTTCAGGGGAGAGGATGACTGTAGGACAGGAGAATACAGTCTATTGCCCCCTGTTATCAGCCATTTCAGGGGAGAGGATGACTGTAGGACATGAGAATACAGTCTATTGCCCCCTGTTATCAGCCATTTCAGGGGAGAGGATGACTGTAGGACAGGAGAATACAGTCTATTGCCCCCTGTAATCAGCCATTTCAGGGGAGAGGATGACTGTAGGGCAGGAGAATACAGTCTATTGCTCCCTGTTATCAGTCATTTCAGGGGAGAGGATGACTGTAGGACAGGAGAATACAGTCTATTGCCCCCTGTTATCAGCCATTTCAGGGGAGAGGATGACTGTAGAACAGGAGAATACAGTCTATTTCCTCCTGTTATCAGCCATTTCAGGTGAGAGGATGACTGTAGGACAGGAGAATACAATCTATTGCTCCCTGTTATCAGCCATTTCAGGTGAGAGGATGACTGTAGGACAATAGATTACAATCTATTGCCCCCTGTTATCAGCCATTTCAGGGGAGAGGATGACTGTAGGACAGGAGAATACAGTCTATTGCTCCCTGTTATCAGCCATTTCAGGGGAGAGGATGACTGTAGGACAGGAGAATACAGTCTATTGCTCCCTGTTATCGGCCATTTCAGGGGAGAGAATGACTGTAGGACAGGAGAATACAATCTATTGCCCCCTGTTATCAGCCATGTCAGGGGAGAGGATGACTGTAGGACAGGAGAATACAGTCTATTGCCTCCTGTTATCAGCCATTTCAGGGGAGAGGATGACTGTAGGACAGGAGAATACAATCTATTGCCCCCTGTTATCAGCCATTTCAGGGGAGAGGATGACTGTAGGACAGGAGAAAACAGTCTATTGCTCCCTGTTATCAGCCATTTCAGGGGAGAGGATGACTGTAGGACAGGAGAATACAGTCTATTGCCCCCTGTTATCAGCCATTTCAGGGGAGAGGATGACTGTAGGACAGGAGAATACAGTCTATTGCTCCCTGTTATCAGCCATTTCAGGGGAGAGGATGACTGTAGGAAAGGAGAATACAGTCTATTGTTATCAGCCATTTCAGAGGAGAGGATGACTGTAGGACAGGAGAATACAGTCTATTGCTCCCTGTTATCAGCCATTTCAGGGGAGAGGATGACTGTAGGACAGGAGAATCCAGTCTATTACCCCCTGTTATCAGCCATTTCAGGGGAGAGGATGACTGTAGGACAGGAGAATACAGTCTATTGCCCCCTGTTATCAGCCATTTCAGAGGAGAGGATGACTGTAGGACAGGAGAATACAGTCTATTGCCCCCTGTTATCAGCCATTTCAGGGGAGAGGATGACTGTAGGACAGGAGAATACAATCTATTGCTCCCTGTTATCAGCCATTTCAGGGGAGAGGATGACTGTAGGACAGGAGAATACAGTCTATTGCTCCCTGTTATCAGCCATTTCAGGGGGAAGGATGACTGTAGGGCAGGAGAATACAGTCTATTGCCCCCTGTTATCAGCCATTTCAGGGGAGAGGATGACTGTAGGACAGGAGAATACAGTCTATTGCTCCCTGTTATCAGCCATTTCAGGGGAGAGGATGACTGTAGGACACGAGAATACAGTCTATTGCCCCCTGTTATCAGCCATTTCAGGGGAGAGGATGACTGTAGGACAGGAGAATACAGTCTATTGCCCCCTGTTATCAGCCATTTCAGGGGGGGATAGGATGACTGTAGGACAGGAGAATACAGTCTATTGCCCCCTGTTATCAGCCATTTCAGGGGAGAGGATGACTGTAGGACAGGAGAATACAGTCTATTGCCCCCTGTTATCAGCCATTTCAGAGGAGAGGATGACTGTAGGACAGGAGAATACAATCTATTGCCCCCTGTTATCAGCCATTTCAGGGGAGAGGATGACTGTAGGACAGGAGAATACAGTCTATTGCCCCCTGTTATCAGCCATTTCAGGGGAGAGGATGACTGTAGGACAGGAGAATACAGTCTATTGCCCCTGTTATCAGCCATTTCAGGGGAGAGGATGACTGTAGGACAGGAGAATACAGTCTTTTGCTCCCTGTTATCAGCCATTTCAGAGGAGAGGATGACTGTAGGACAGGAGAATACAGTCTATTGCTCCCTGGTATCAGCCATTTCAGGGGAGAGGATTACTGTAGGACAGGAGAATACAGTCTATTACCCCCTGTTATCAGCCATTTCAGGGGAGAGGATGACTGTAGGACAGGAGAATACAATCTATTGCTCCCTGTTATCAGCCATTTCAGGGGAGAGGATGACTGTAGGACTGGAGAATACAGTCTATTGCCCCCTGTTATCAGCCATTTCAGGGGAGAGGATGACTGTAGGACAGGAGAATACAGTCTATTGCCCCTCTTTTATCAGCCATTTCAGGGGAGAGGATGACTGTAGGACAGGAGAATACAGTCTATTGCCCCCTGTTATCAGCCATTTCAGGGGAGAGGATGACTGTAGGACAGGAGAATACAGTCTATTGCCCCTCTTTTATCAGCCATTTCAGGGGAGAGGATGACTGTAGGACAGGAGAATACAGTCTATTGCCCCCTGTTATCAGCCATTTCAGGGGAGAGGATGACTGTAGGACAGGAGAATACAGTCTATTGCTGCCTGTTATCAGCCATTTCAGGGGAGAGGATGACTGTAGGACAGGAGAATACAATCTATTGGTCCCTGTTATCAGCCATTTCAGGGGAGAGGATGACTGTAGGACAGGAGAATACAGTCTATTTCTCCCTGTTATCAGCCATTTCAGGGGAGAGGATGACTGTAGGACAGGAGAATACAGTCTATTGCCCCCTGTTATCAGCCATTTCAGGGGAGAGGATGACTGTAGGACAGGAGAATACAGTCTATTGCCCCCTGTTATCAGCCATTTCAGGGGAGAGGATGACTGTAGGACAGGAGAATACAGTCTATTGCCCCCTGTTATCAGCCATTTCAGGGGAGAGGATGACTGTAGGACAGGAGAATACAGTCTATTGCCCCCTGTTATCAGCCATTTCAGGGGAGAGGATGACTGTAGGACAGGAGAATACAGTCTATTGCCGCCTGTTATCAGCCATTTCAGGGGAGAGGATGACTGTAGGACAGGAGAATACAGTCTATTGCCCCCTGTTATCAGCCATTTCAGGGGAGAGGATGACTGTAGGACAGGAGAATACAGTCTATTGCTCCCTGTTATCAGCCATTTCAGAGGAGAGGATGACTGTAGGACAGGAGAATACAGTCTATTGCCCCCTGTTATCAGCCATTTCAGGGGAGAGGATGACTGTAGGACAGGAGAATACAGTCTATTGTTACCTGTTATCAGCCATTTCAGGGGGGAGGATGACTGTAGGACAGGAGAATACAGTCTATTGCCCCCTGTTATCAGCCATTTCAGGGGAGAGGATGACTGTAGGACAGGAGAATACAATCTATTGCTCCCTGTTATCAGCCATTTCAGGGGAGAGGATGACTGTAGGACAGGAAAATACAGTCTATTGCCCCCTGTATTAGCCATTTCAGGGGAGAGGATGACTGTAGGACAGGAGAATACAGTCTATTGCCCCCTGTTATCAGCCATTTCAGGGGAGAGGATGACTGTAGGACAGGAGAATACAATCTATGGCTCCCTGTTATCAGCCATTTCAGAGGAGAGGATGACTGTAGGACAGGAGAATACAGTCTATTGCCCCCTGTTATCAGCCATTTCAGGGGAGAGGATGACTGTAGGACAGGAGAATACAGTCTATTGCCCCCTGTTATCAGCCATTTCAGGGGAGAGGATGACTGTAGGACAGGAGAATACAGTCTATTGCTCCCTGTTATCAGCCATTTCAGGGGAGAGGATGACTGTAGGACAGGAGAATACAGTATATTGCCCCCTGTTATCAGTCATTTCAGGGGAGAGGATGACTGTAGGACAGGAGAATACAGTCTATTGCTCCCTGTTATCAGCCATTTCAGGGGAGAGGATGACTGTAGGACAGGAGAATACAGTCTATTGCTCCCTGTTATCAGCCATTTCAGGGGAGAGGATGACTGTAGGACAGGAGAATACAGTCTATTGCCACCTGTTATCAGCCATTTCAGGGGGGAGGGTGACTGTAGGACAGGAGAATACAGTCTATTGCTCCCTGTTATCAGCCATTTCAGGGGAGAGGATGACTGTAGGACAGGAGAATACAGTCTATTGCTCCCTGTTATCAGCCATTTTAGGAGAGACGATGACTGTAGGACAGGAGAATACAGTCTATTGCTCTCCGTTCTTAATTTTACTATAAGACAGAAGCCAGAGGGATTAGGAACACATGACCACAGGATCAGACAATACAGGTTGCTTGTTGTCTGTATCCATGGTTACACAAGGGTTTGTATAGCAGCTGAGTACAGAAAACGAGAGACAACTATATATTACCGTATTTTTCGCCATATAAGACACACTTTTTCCCCCCCAAAAGTAGGGGGAAAATAGCAGTGCGTCTTATGGGGCGAATGCTGCTGATTTTGCCGTATTTTCAATGATGCCGCGATGCCGTGCAGCGGGTGAATCAGCTGTGAGGGAGGAGGGGCTGGCATCTGCATTTATAATGACAGCGGGGCCCGTGCAGTGACTGTATTCTACTACACGGGCCCCGCTCACTGTATAATCGTAACTGTAACAGTTAATTATGTATATACCGGTAATCGCATAATCAGCGCTACTTACCACTACAAGCGCTCGGTAGCAGAGAGGAGGGGAGGACGCAGGCCGGGAGGACGGGCGGGCAGCGCGTCACTCACTACGTCACGCGCCTGCGCCGCCCACTTTATGAATGAAGCAGGCGGCTTGGGCGCATGACGTAGTGACTCACGCTGCCAGCGCCTGTCCTCCCGGCCTGCCTCCTCCCTCCTCTCTGCTACCTACCGAGCGCTTGTAGTTGTAAGTAGCGCTGATTATGCGATTACATTATATACACAAGTAGTTAAGGCTGCCGTGCAGCCTGTATTTGTGGGAGGGGCAGAGGCCACGCCCCTTGGCTATATTAACCCACACGCAGATCAGGGGACGGGACGTGCGGTCAGGTACCTGGTACTTCCGGTTCACGTCTGGTTCCTGCACGTCCCGCTCTTTTTTCGCATCGGCTGGGTGAGTATTGGCTGCGGCGGCTCGTCCGGCGGCTCGGCAGGTAAGCAGGGGGTATCCGAGGCCGGGGCAACAGCGTGGGGACCGGGCGGCGGGTCGGGTCCTAACCCCGGGGGGGGGGGGGGGGGGCAGCGCTCGGCTGGCCGTGATCTACTGCTACATATCTTGCATCTATCCGTAGCATACACAGACTCCCGGTGCGTTCCACGGTGGAACGCATCGGCATGTACAAATCCACCCACCTCCCGGAGCTCCACTACTTCCCCGATGCGTTCCACGGTGGAATGCATCGGCAGGTACAAGTCCGTCCACCTCCCGGACCTCCACTACTTCCCCGATGCGTTCCACGGTGGAACGCATCGGCATGTACGATTCCCCCCACCTCCCGGAGCTCCACTACTTCCCCAATGCGTTCCACGGTGGAACGCATCGGCATTTATAATCGCTTTGATCTTGAGGAAGCCTTCCAGTCCACAACTCTATTATAGTAAATACGACGGACTGCAGGAAGCCACTTTTGAGATGTGGCAAAACAAGTGAAAAGTCACAAATTATGCTCTAAACATGGCGGGGTTTAATTCATGACTTTTACGCCAAATATTAGAACTGTACATGTGTGCTAAAGATATCACCAACCTTCCCTGCGCTCCACCGTGGGGGCACACAGGGGAACCCCATATACTATTACCCTGTGCTCCAATATGGAAGGCATACCACGCCCACTCCCGGTTCCTTGACTGCTTTATTTCTCACATGTATTCAATGCAGTGTACATGAAAAGTTCAGAATAAGCTTTGGGCGGGGATGCCGTGGCCGGGCGGCGCGGGCTTGTTGTGGGGGCGGGCGTTCCGGGGGCAGCCGCGTGTGCCGGTTGCTAGGCACGATCTGCGGCTCCGCCCCTGGTAACGCTCGCAACGGGTGGGAATCCCGCCCACTGTGTTGTGCAAGTACCGACTGGCCAGAGGTCACATAGCGGTTACACATGAGGTAACCACAGTCATATAATTAGTCGCCTCAGAGGGCTAGAACCGGCATAGGTCCCTTACAACCATGATATTCATTTGTTCCATCATTTTATTATAACAAGGGTGGGGGAGGAGAACACAGAGCGTGCAAGGTATGACATTCAGTCCGTGTACTGTCACTTAAGGAATCTGGTCTGATTATGTGGTTGTCAGTCGGCGGACCATGTGGTCATAGTTCTGTGTATATGTGGCCACTGGCGGTAGGTGTCTTTTTGGTATTTCGCAAGATTCTAGAGTTATCGCTCTCCGTGCGGGAGCAGCAGTGCCGAGGTTCTGTTAAAAAAAAAACAAAAAAAAAAAAAAAAAAAAAAAAAAAAAAACCCTTACCTTATGTTTATGTTTCCACTGTTTCCATCGGGCACGTTGCAGATCATCATTGGGGGAACATTCTGTTGTTCCCCACTCACTGTTCCAGTCTCGCTTCAATTGTGGCCAAATATGTGACGTTTGCATGCCTACTTGGCAGTCCTGGGGCTCGCACGGTATTAGTAATCCCGCCGCCGGCCGGGGGGTCTGCAGTCGCACGTACAGAGGCGCAGGTACACCAGCACGGGCACATTCCTAGGCTCGGGGCTGGTTTCATGGGAGCGGTCACCCATTTACCCGGTTCCCAGTGTTCCATAGATGTGTATTATTGTTATAGGTGCTCTACATTACTGAACACCACCTCTTTCAAATCTAATGGGGCATGATATCGTGTCGGGGATTTTAGCTTATTCACATGTTCGCTCAAACGTATGCCACTGTCTACCTACATACCACATAGATCTGCTATTAGTTCCCATAGGGTAATGTTGTGCAAGACACAGTTAATATTCAGTATACTTCCTAAACACCACATTTAGTTGAATTGGCGGGTCGGAGAAATATGACACACGTCGGGGAACCCAGACATGAATTCATGGTGGCAGTTCTCACTTGGATCATGTGCTTACATTCACGGTAGGATCGGACTTGGTTCCACGGTCCGTGACTTGTAGCACTCTGGGCGAGGGGAGTTGGGCTCCATGGTCAGAGGATCGTGGTTAGGATTGTTACCTTCAAGCTACAGCCGTGTGTCTGCTTTACATTTTTGTCCTATACGCCATTCACTTCTAGAGCAGCGGTCGCGGTTGCATTACATTTATACTCGGTTCCTTTCAGCTTGCACTTATACAGCTGCGTTATACCATGCTCCTCATGCTCATACTCAGAGCTGTGCCCATACCATGTTTTAGGCACCTCTCACATCCAGAGCTGCATTTACCCACTTGTTCTTGCATCATGTGTTCTACTCTGCTTCCACATTAAGCTGCAGTTCTTTCATTTCTACATCATGGTTACTCAGTATTCTTGCCAGGGCTATCAGCGCACCGCTCTACTTCTGCTCTTCCGCTAAACATAGCTGCTTCTTCAGGCTGGAGTTCTTTCCTCGGTGGTGGGGACGCAGACTGATCTCCGGTACTTCTGGTTCGCATTCACGCAGTTGGATCTCCCGCCCCAGTTAACCTAATAGCTCCCTAGCGGACAGTGGGCCGATAGGAGTAAGTTATTACTACTATGTTTCACAGTTATTCACGTGTTGTCACGACTAGGGGCTTTTCTTAGCTAACTGATATGCCTCTGGCTCTGGTTTTCTCCCATCTGTTTAAAAAAATAAAAATAAAAAAAATTTCACGGTTGGTTAATGTTTCATTCATGCAAGTGGTTCGGATCACTAATATCTATGCATTTGCCTTTAGGTCGGGCTCACGTTTAATTACTTATCATCACGGTGAGGTCTTCCGGGTCGATCCCTTGGCTTCGGGTGCCCGGTGTTCGTTCTTCATGTTGTTCGGTGGGGGGCAATATGGTTGTAGGCTGGGTAGCGTCCTAGGTCATTGTCGGAGAGGATAATGGTTATGCGAGTTCCCAAGTCATACTGGTGCGGCATGGTGGTTGGTAATTAATTAAGAGGGAATTAAGCCGGCATATGACTCCGCCATTAGGGTCTCTCACGCATGGCTTCTCCCTTTCAGTGTTGCATATAACTCCGCCATTAGAGTCTCTCACGCATGGCTTTTCCATTAGAGTCTCTCACGCATGGCTTCTCTCTTTGTTTTTAGTGTCACATATGACTCCGCCATTAGAGTCTCTCACGTATGGCTTCTCCCTTTAAGGGTTACATATGCCTCCGCCATTAGAGTCTCTCACGTGTGGCTTTTCCTTTTGAGTCTCTCACGTATGGTTACCCCCTTCAGTGTCACATAGGACTCCGCCATTGGAGTCTCACGCATGCCTTCTCCGTTTTAGGCTTCACGTAGGACTCTGCCATTAGTCTCTCATGCATGGCTTCTCCATTCTAGTGTTGCACATATGACTCTGCCATTAGTCTCTCGCACACGGCTTCTCCCCTTTGGTGTTACACATGTGAAGTCACCATTAGTCTCTCTTACAGGGCTTCTCCCTTTTAGGGTTACACATGTCTCTGCCATTAAGTGTCTCACGCATGGCTTCCCCATTTAGTCTTACACGTATGACTCCGCCGTTAGTCTCCCACGCATGGCTTCATTTTAGTGTTACACATATGTCTCCGCCATTAGTGTCCCTCGCATGGCTTCTCCGTGTTAGTTTACACATATGACGCCGCCATTAGTCTCTCACGCTTGGCTTCCCCCCTTTAGGGTGACACATGTGTTTTGCCATTAGAGTCTCTCACGCATGGCTTCTCAAAAAAAAAAAAACACACACACAACGCCAGTCGAGGCCGGCTGCGTGGTCCCATAACAAGTAAGTTCCATGTCTTTTCTGTCCTCAGACCCGCTCACATGGCTCGGTCATCTGTGGCTCGCAATACAATTTTCTTGGGGTGGCTCGCACGTGTGGCTGGTGCCATTAGAGTCCCACTCTCGTGATTGTTTTCTCTGACTCTTATTTTCTAGGTTGTTGGGTTTTCATTGTTTTCTTTGTAAGCAGTCATTCTAAGCCGGCCTTTGCGGACATCACCTTCTCCCAGGCAGGCTTACTTCATCTACAAACTCGGGCTGAGGGTGTTGGTGTCCGGCCTAAGTCCTGGGTATCGGTCCGTCTTCCATGGGAAGGTACAGTAATAAGGCGCAAGTTTACGAAGTCTGTCGGGTCGCCTGACACGAGTCCTATCACGACTACAGGCGCAGCATACATAGTTTATCACGACCTTAAGCATTTTCTGTCACAACTGCAGGTATTGGGGTACGTCCTGTCCTTAGTACAAGCACATTAATCATAATAGCCATATATTTCTGTGGATGGTTCCCCAGGCCTGGTGGGTTTACACTTCACTGAGTTTGCTACTTCGGTAGGACAACAGGCACCATGTTCTGTCTTTTTGGCCTTATTAGGAAGTGTGGCCTGGGGAATAAGTAGAGGTAAGTATTTTGGCCACCAGGAACAGTTGGTGCCCGATTGGGGCCCTTGGTGGATGGTTGGGGTTCATCGGGGCCGGGGGTTGGGGGCTGCAGCCCTCAGGCAGTTGCGGGTTTTTGGCTCCCGCTGTGCCCGGACAGCCTGCAGGTATCTGCCTGCAGCAGGGCGTTGTGGGGGTTGTGGTTGCGGCAGCTGAGGGGCCGCGGTTTGGGATGCCTGATCTAGGCACTTCCAACCGTTTCACCATTGTTTGTTTCAGTCTGCAGCTCTAAGGATTCAGACCTTCTCGTATATGGTCATCTGTTAGTCAACATAGGAGTAAACCGTTCCTGGTTCCAGACACTCTGTCAATTGCATCAGCATTTAACCAGCTCCAAGAACGGTGTGGCGGTACACATGACAAGGAGGTAAGGTAAATGGAAGTCACTGTGATATGAGACGGTATATTCCGCACCTCCATCGTGAAGGGTCTTTTTGTTCAAAACGGGGGTCGTACGGTAGGATATATTTACTCTATACAGGGTCTGCTTCACTCCTTTCATTTTGAGGCGGTGTCTAAGCACCAGATGCCTCCTCAGGTTATCAGGTGCATGGGACGTTGGAGGTAGTCGTGTTCTCCAGATATGGTCCAAATCCTCCGATCGGAGATCCGTGATGCTTTCTGTTCACTTGCCCTGTTCGGTGCAATGAGTGTTTGATGGTATGGTTGGGTCTCCTTTTTGGCCCCTTTTAGGCCTATCCTCGCTACAGGCTCCCGGCATTTCCCAGCCTGAGGTTAGCTCTAGTTCCTTCGTCCAGGGGCCGTCGCCCTGACCACAATTAACTATTACAGAATATAGATATGATTATACAGTGAGCGGGGCCCGTGTGGTAGAATACAGTCGCTGCACGGGCCCCGCTGTCATTATAAAAGCAGATGCGACCCCCACCCCCTCTATTGAGGGTCATTCACTACAGGGACACTGTTATGGAGGGGATCTGTGGATGATCCATAGCATAAGATGCTATATATGTGTCATCCACAGATCCCCCCCCATAACAGTGCGTCACCCACAGATCCCCCCCCCCATAACAGTGCGTCACCCACAGATCGATGATCCCCCCCATAACAGTGCGTCACCCACAGATCGATCCCCCCCATAACAGTGCGTCACCCACAGATCGATCCCCCCCATAACAGTGCGTCACCCACAGATCGATCCCCCCCATAACAGTGCGTCACCCACAGATCTCCCCCCCCCCATAACAGTGCGTCACCCACAGATCTCCCCCCCCCCATAACAGTGCGTCACCCACAGATCTCCCCCCCCCCATAACAGTGCGTCACCCACAGATCTCCCCCCCCCCCCCATAACAGTGCGTCACCCACAGATCTCCCCCCCCCCCCCATAACAGTGCGTCACCCACAGACCCCCCCCCCCCATAACAGTGCGTCACCCACAGATCTCCCCCCCCCCCCCATAACAGTGCGTCACCCACAGATCTCCCCCCCCCCCATAACAGTGCGTCACCCACAGATCTCCCCCCCCATAACAGTGCGTCACCCACAGATCTCCCCCCCCCCCCCCCATAACAGTGCGTCACCCACAGATCTCCCCCCCCCCCCATAACAGTGCGTCACCCACAGATCCCCCCCCATAACAGTGCCATCCACAGACCACAATTAGTTCAAAACCCACCAAAAGCACACCTATTGGCTCAAAATATTTTTTTTCTTATTTTCCACCTCAAAAACCTAGGTGCGTCTTCTAGGGCGAAAAATACGGTACTTCCTTTTTGATGTATGCCATCACTCCGGAGACCGCACCGAGATATTACAAATGCAGGAAACATGTATAAAATAAAGCAGACAACTCCAGGCGGACAATCACTCCCCACAGGATTTTCCGTTTATTGTCAGGTAACACAGAGTTGCGATGGTCTGAGCACGGTGACGACGTTCTACACGGCGCGCTCCTGTTAAGGCACTAAATCTGGGGTAATACTGACGATGCACAGGGCGGCTCTAGAGCAGGTGATCAGTCATTGGAGGTCACATGACCTGTCACTATACCAGCGTGATGTAGTGTAATGCTCTATAGTAGGGGTAGGCAATTCCTCCAGCTGCTGTGAAACTACATCTCCCAGCATGCATAGTTCCACTGCTCTACTCAGAACTGTCATAGACATGAATGGAGCATGCTGGGATCTGTAGTTTCTCAACAGCTGTAGTGCTGAAGGATGCTGACCCCCGCTCTACAGCAACATCGCATTTTCTGCAAGAGGCACCGGCGTCGGATGTGGAGCAATGGCGGCCGCTTACACGACGGACAAAATGTTGGGGCTGAGAATCTCGATCCAGTAGCCGTCAGGATCCTGAACAAACGCCAAGCCTTTCATTTTACCTGCAAGAAATCAGGAAGTCGCATCATTTACACCGATCATATACGGCTGGGTCTCTCTGCTCGCGCTCTAGTCACACTCAAAGCTGCACCGAGAACACTGGTGGCTTCTTCTGCCCTCACACTGTACACATTACTACATAACACACGAAAAAAGCAGCGCTCATTATTCTGATGCTATGTTCCATCCTCCAGTCATACCCAGAGCTGCAGTCTACATTCTGCTGACCTCAGAGACTCCAGCCCCATATATCAGGAGCGCAGTCATGTGACAACTAAGCTCTGAGCACAATTTCAACCGTCATAGGAACCTTGAGGGCAGCTCTGGGTGTGACTCGAGTATAAGCATGGTGAGGGCAGCTCTGGGTGTGACTCGAGTATAAGCATGGTGAGGGCAGCTCTGGGTGTGACTCGAGTATAAGCATGGTGAGGGCAGCTCTGGGTGTGACTCGAGTATAAGCATGGTGAGGGCAGCTCTGGGTGTGACTCGAGTATAAGCATGGTGAGGGCAGCTCTGGGTGTGACTCGAGTATAAGCATGGTGAGGGCAGCTCTGGGTGTGACTCGAGTATAAGCATGGTGAGGGCAGCTCTGGGTGTGACCCGAGTATAAGCATGGTGAGGGCAGCTCTGGGTGTGACCCGAGTATAAGCATGGTGAGGGCAGCTCTGGGTGTGACCCGAGTATAAGCATGGTGAGGGCAGCTCTGGGTGTGACCCGAGTATAAGCATGGTGAGGGCAGCTCTGGGTGTGACCCGAGTATAAGCATGGTGAGGGCAGCTCTGGGTGTGACCCGAGTATAAGCATGGTGAGGGCAGCTCTGGGTGTGACCCGAGTATAAGCATGGTGAGGGCAGCTCTGGGTGTGACTCGAGTATAAGCATGGTGAGGGCAGCTCTGGGTGTGACTCGAGTATAAGCATGGTGAGGGCAGCTCTGGGTGTGACTCGAGTATAAGCATGGTGAGGGCAGCTGTAGATGTGACTGGAGTATAAGCATGGTAAATGCAGCCATGGTTGTAAATGGAGTATAAGCATGGTGAATGCAGCTCTGGGTGTGACTCGAGTATAAGCATGGTGAATGCAGCTCTGGGTGTAACAGAAGACAGATATTGGACAAGCAGTTCAGAGTCTTATTTACCGTCATCCGGTTTCTTCACAAATGTGACTCCGAGCTCCTCAAATCGCTTACATGCGGCGTAGACGTCTGGGACCGCGATGCCGATATGACCTGCGACAAGGAGGAGAGCAGAGGGGTCGGGGGTCAGCTCACAGAATTAAAGGGCCAGTACCCTATAACCAGTGCAGCAGCGTTATAAGACGATGACTGGTAACAGCGGACAATAGACTCTATTCACTGCACAGACCGCAGGTTTGATATCCCTTCGTCCATGGATTCTGACAACTTACCGAATCCACGCGGATCCGAGTTCCCGTTGTGATACGGCTTCTCATCATTCTCTGTCCCCCAATTACTGCAGGAAATAAAACACAAGAGGAGTCACCTGACGTCAGAGGGTATGTAGGGGGGGGGGGAAACAAGCATTTGTGCTTACATAAACTGGAATGGAGCAGAGCTGCAGTGTAAAGCATAGAAGAGGCACAGTGCAGCACAAGGAAGAGGTTGATTTCCAACTACCTCAAGCTGAAGACAGGGATCACAACTGTGCACAAGCACACCTGCAGTGTAAAGCATGGGGGGACACAACAGCCGAACCTGAGGAGAGCAAATCTTACTGTGTGAGCTCCAGGGTCGCTTTACGCGAAAATGTCCAAGCCGTCCTCTCATTTATGTCCTCGGGGATATCCTTCTTGTCCTCATAGCCCATGAAATACAAGGAGAACTTCATAGAGGGGAAATCGAACTTCTGGAGAAGACTGAGGGAGAAAAGACTCAAGTTACTATCCAGAATGCTCCTCACCTTGTATTAAAGGGCCGGTCACCCAATAAAAGGCCAGCTTATATCAGTGCTGGAGCGTTATAAGAGGAGCGGCTGATATCGGTCACATATGATGTAATGTCTGGAGGTTATATCAGTGCTGGAGCGTTATAAGCAGAGAACCCCTTTAAACATAAAAGCGTCCACTAGAAGCTGCCAGGCCGTGTCATATGCCGGAGTCGGTTCCTATCATGGCTCTGGGTGACGGGCACTGGGGGGCGCCCTCTGCTGGTCCTGGAGGACACTGGTCAGACTCACGTCATGCCGAGGCATTTGGTGTAGAACGGCAGCGATTTCTGGGGGTCTTTGATGCGGAGCATCGTCTGCTGCATCATAAAATCCTGCAAGATAAAGAAAAGACGTGAGAAGGAAACAGGACTCCAAAGCATCAGAGCAGGACAGCTACAGACACTGAACAAGCAGGAACGTGAGGAAAACAGCAGGACAGTGAGGACGGAAGTAGAGGCAAGAGAACCGAGTGCAGCTCTGGCGGTGAAAGGAGTATGAGAACCGTAAGTGCAAGAGCTGAAGAGGGGAAGTGACTGGAGTAGAACGAAGTGCAGCTCTGGAGGCACCTGGAATATAAGGGTGTATTCACACGTCGCAGATTTAGTGCAGGATTTTAGCCCCATCAGAATGAGGACGTTCTGCGGAACAATCACAGAAATGTCTGCAGCGAGTCTGATGTGTGTGAACAGCCCCCAAGACATTACAGACTCCGCCCACCGCGCTGATCCCAAACTCCAAAAACAAATAAAGGAAGCATGTGACCAATCACAATGCAGAGGAGACACAATGTAACAACCCCTTCCCATATAGAACAGAAAGGACCCTTCAGCCCCGGGCCCTGACCCTGGTAGGGGCCAATATGACAGCCTCCGGGGCGAGCATATAATGGTGCAAGGTGGGGGGGCACCCGGTACCTTGGTGGCCGGCTCCGGGTCCGTACAGGCCGCGTACGCCACCTCATCGCTCAGCCCGTGCAGCTCCTGCGTCTCCGCCATGTCAGTGACCCTCCGACCACAGCCCGGTTACGTCACAGCACACCTGCAGCCAATCAACGATGACTGGGGCGGGGCTACTGTCACCTGGCTCCGAGAGCTCACCTAATCGGGAATGTCGCTCCGCCCCATCTTCAGCTGCTCGCTCTGATTGGTTTATGATCGGTCAGAGGTCAGTTGCGCGGAGCGTCTGGTTAATCCTAGGTCATGTGACAGGGCGGGGCTGCGTCACCAAGAGAGCCGATGGGAAATCCGTGCCTGCTGCTGGAAGGAGGGGCTGCGGGGAGGAGGGGCGGGGATGTGGAGGCAGAGGGCGGGGCTGAGGGGAGGAGGGGCGGGGATGTGGAGGCAGAGAGCGGGGCTGAAGGGAGGAGGAGCGGGAATGTAGAGGCGGAGGGCGGGGCTGATGAGAGGAAAGGCGGGGATGTGGAGGCAGAGGGCGGGGCTGAGTGGAGGAGGGGCGGGGATGTGGAGGCAGAGGGCGGGGCTGAGTGGAGGAGGGGCGGGGATGTGGAGGCAGAGGGCGGGACTGAGTGGAGGAGAGGCGGGGATGTGGAGGCAGAGGGCGGGACTGAGTGGAGGAGAGGCGGGGATGTGGAGGCAGAGGGCGGGACTGAGTGGAGGAGAGGCGGGGATGTGGAGGCAGAGGGCGGGGTTTCACAGATATTCTTATTATGGGTCCTCCAACTATCTCCACCTGGAATGGTTACCGGATTCACGGAGCGTTTAATGGACGGCGGTTCAGGCTCGTGTGAAGCCCGTGCTGTGCACCACAAATTGCGGTCCGCAATACACCGTCTGTGGGGCAGGCGCATGGGGATCGCAGGCCCATTCACTTGAATAGGTCCGGGTCCGCGATCCCTCCGTTCCACAAAAAGATAGAGCATGTTCTATCTTTTTGCGGTGCGGAGGCACAGAACCCCAGAAAGCACTCCGTAGTGTTCCGTTCCGTGTTCCGCATCTCCGGATTTGCGGACCCATTTAAATGAATAGGTTCGCATCCGTGATGTGGAATGACAACGGAACGGTGCCCGTGTATTGCGGATCCGCAATACAGGAACGGGACACCAACGGTCGTGTGAACGAGCCCTAAGTCAGGCTACTTTCACGCTGGCTTTGGCTTTTCTATATAGTTCTGGTTTTTCTTGTCCGCAATTGCGGACACGAATAGGACATGTTCTATGGGCTCTACAAAAAACGCCGTGTTCGCCCGATCAGGCCTGATCTTGTGCGCACACTTGCGTTCAGTCCGCCCCACCGCAGTGACAGAAATTATTTTTTTTCTGATCACTGCAAAAACACCATAAAATCGCTGCGGCGCTATAAAGATCACTTTTGAGGGGCATGGCGAGTTCATAGAAGATTTTTTATTTTTTGTCACAAGTTAGCGGAAATAGATTTTTTTGTTTTTTTGTTTTTTCTTACAAAGTCTCATATTCCACTAACTTGTGGCAAAAAATAAAATCTCACATGAACTCCCCATACCCCTCACGGAATCAAAATGCGTAAAAAGTTTTAGGCATTTGGATCCCAGACTTCTTCTCACGCTTTAGGGCCCCTAAAATGCCAGGGCAGTATAAATACCACACATGTGACCCCATTTTGGAAAGAAGACACCCCAAGGTATTTCGTGAGGGGTATGGCGAGTACATGTAAAATTTTATTTTTTGTCACAAGTTAGTGGAATATGAGACTTTGTAAGAGAAAAAATAAATAAAATCATTTTCCGCTCACTTGTGCCAAAAAAAAAATATTCTAGGAACTCGCCATGCCCCTCACGGAATACCTTGGGGTGTCTTGTGGGTCACTTGTGGGGTGTTTGTACTGCCCTGGCATTTTAGGGGCCCTAAAGTGTGAGAAGAAGTCTGGAATCCAAATGCGTAAAAAATGCCCTGTGAAATCGTAAAGATTCTCATTGGAATTTGGGCCCCTTTGCGCACCTTGGCTGCAAAAAAGTGTCACACATGTGGTATTGCCGTACTCAGGAGAAGTAGGGCAATGTGTTTTGGGGTGTATTTTTACATATACCCATGCTGGGTGAGAAAAATATCTCTGTAAATGACAACTTTTTAATTTTTTTTATACAAAGTTGTCAATTTACAGAGATATTTCTCTCACCCAGCATGGGTATATGTAAAAATACACCCCAAAAAACATTGCCCAACTTCTCCTGAATACGGCAATACCACATGTGTGACACTTTTTTTGCAGCCTAGGTGCGTAAAGGGGCCCAAATTCCAATGAGAATCTTTAGGATTTCACAGGGCATTTTTACACATTTGGATTCCAAACTACTTCTCATGCTTTAGGGCCCCTAAAATGCCAGACATTTGCGGATCTGCAATACATGGGTGCAGTTTCGTGGGTATTCCTCATCAAGGATGCGGACCCATTCACTTGAATGAGTCCGCAAATCCGGAGATGCGGAATGGAAGCAGGGAACGGAACCCTACGGAAGCACTACGGAGTGCTTCCGTGGGGTTTCGTCACGTACTTCCGTTCCGCAAAAAGATAGAACATGTCCTATCTTTTTGCGGAACGGGCGGATCGCGGACCCATTAAAGTGAATGGGTCCACGATCCGCTGCGGCAGCCACACGGTCGGTGACCATGCATTACGGCCTGCAATTTGCAGCACGACCACGGGGCGCACACGTTCGTGTGCAGGGGGCCTAAAGAAGCTGAAGACGGAGACTCCATCAATATTCTCATCCATTCGGCTATAAAGCTGCCAAGTTAGGCCTCATATACACGACCGTTGTGTGTTTTGCAGTCCGCAATTTGCAGAACGGCACGGACAGCCATTAATATAACTGCCTATTCTCATCCGCAAAACGGACAGGAATAGGACAGGTTATATTTTTTTGGTGGACCACGGAACGGAGCAACGGATGCGGACAGCGCACGGAGTGCTGTCCACATCTTTTGCGGCCCCATTGAAGTGAATGGGTCCGCATCCGAGCCGCAAAAACTGCGTCTCGGATCCGGACCAAAACAACGGTCGTGTGCATGAGGCCTTAAGCCTCACCCCAAAGAGGGTGTGGTTGTGAGGGCGTGGCTTAACACTGGTGTTATTTGACCCAATGGTCAGATCATGTTGAATTTTTCACACTTTTTTAAAGGGAATCCCCACCCAGATTCTGGACTATTATCTAAAGTAAGTAATTCATGAGGAGTCCGGCAGATAAGGAGCCCAGATCAGTATTTTTCTTTACCAGTAATAGTAATGTCCCCATTAGTGTCCCCCAGTAATAGTAATACCCCCATTAGTGCCCTCCAGTAATAGTAATGCCCCATTTGTGCCCCCAGTAATAGTAATTCCCCCATTACTGCCCTCCAGTAATTGTAATGCCCCCATTAGTGCCCCCCAGTAATAGTAATGCCCCCTTAGTGCTCCCCAGTAATAGTAATGCCCCCTTAGTGCTCCCCACTAATAGTAATGCCCTCATTACTGCCCTCCAGTAATAGTAATGCCCCCATTAGTGCCCCCCAGTAATAGTAATGCCCCCTTAGTGCTCCCCAGTAATAGTAATGCCCCCTTAGTGCTCCCCACTAATAGTAATGCCCCCATTACTGCCCTCCAGTAATAGTAATGCCCCCATTAGTGCCCCCCAGTAATAGTAATGCCCCCTTAGTGCTCCCCAGTAATAGTAATGCCCCCTTAGTGCTCCCCACTAATAGTAATGCCCCCATTACTGCCCTCCAGTAATAGTAATGCCCCCATTAGTGCCCCCCCCAGTAATAGTAATGCCCCATTACTGCCCTCCAGTAATAGTAATGCCCCATTTGTGCCCTCCAGTAATAGTAATGCCCTCATTTCTGCCTTCCAGTAATAGTAATGCCTCCATTAGTGCCCCCAGTAATAGTAATGCCCCCAGTAATAGTAATGCCCCATTTGTGCCCCTAGCAATAGTAATGCCTCCATTAGTGCCTCCTGTATTAATAATGCCCCCATTAATAGTAATGCCCCCATTGGTGCCTCCAGTAATAGTAATGCCCCCATTAGTGTCCCAAGGTAATAGTAATGTCCCCATTAGTGCCCCCCAGTAATAGTAATGCCCCCTTAGTGCTTTCCAGTAATAGTTATGCCCCCATTATTGTCCCCCAGTAATAGTAATGCCCCATTAGTGCCCCCAGTAATAGTAATGCCCCCTTAGTGCTTTCCAGTAATAGTTATACCCCCATTATTGTCCCCCAGTAATAGTAATGCCCCATTAGTGCCCCCAGTAATAGTAATGCCCCCTTAGTGCTTTCCAGTAATAGTTATGCCCCCATTATTGTCCCCCAGTAATAGTAATGCCCCATTAGTGTCCCCCAGTAATAATAATGCCCTCATTTCTGCCTTCCAGTAATAGTAATGCCTCCATTAGTGCCCCCAGCAATAGTAATGCCCCCAGTAATAGTAATGCCCCATTTGTGCCCCTAGCAATAGTAATGCCTCTATTAGTGCCCCCTGTATTAGTAATGCCCCCATTAGTGCCCCCTGTAATATTAATGCTGCCATTAGTGCCCCCAGAAATAGTAATACCTCCTTTACTGCCCCCCAGTAGTAGTAATGCCCCCATTAGTGCCCCCAGTAATAGTAATGCCCCTATTAGTGCCCCCATTTATAGTAATGCCTCCATTAGTGCCCCCAAAAATAGTAATACCTCCATTTGTGCCCCCCAGTAATAGTAATACCTCCATTAGTGCCCCCAGGAATAGTAATACCTCATTTAGTGCCCCCCAGTAATAGTAATGCCTCCATTAGTACCCCCAGTAATATTAATGCCCCCATAAGATCCCCCTGGTAATTTTAGGGCCCCCATAAGTGCCCCCAGTGTGACGAATATGGATTATTATTTACTGGCAGCCCTGATTGTCAGTTGATTCACCTTTTGGCTTGTACACAGTCAGTGTATATGCAAAATATAAATATGTTCTCACCCCCCAGCCATCTGCTGTCAGCTAGCAAGGGAGAAAGCCCCAGGGGTCCAGGCTTCAAGGAGGCCCCAGGTGGATAAAGTCACACCTCAACCAGCCAGTTTGGAGGCAGGCTAATCCTGCAGGAAAACCCCCAGCAGGGGGTCTCTGCCCTTGCCTAGGCTCAATGATACCTCCCAGACATGTTGGCACCTACATTTCATAAGGAATTATGAATCGCCCGTCCATCCCAGGCATAATTCAGTTATCTTTTTGCGATCCTGGGGCAAAGCCAAACATCCACGTGGTCCTGGCTTGATGCTAGGATGCCCGGGAGGGGAGATATACATATCTCTCCACAGAAACCAAATAACGGTAGCATGCTTGGACTCGAGTTTTAGCCGTAACCCAGGCGGATCCGTTGGTCCCAAAACCATCTTTCTGTGACCTGCTAGCCTGGAGCTATGAACCCTAAAGGGTTTTGTGGGTCACTAGCTGCCAGCCCAGCAGAGAGGAGGGTGGACCCCTCCCAAAGGCCAGGAGGGGAGGGACGGGCTACAAGTTAAAAGGCTTGTGCCATCAAGCGGGCGTATCTTTTCTGAAGGTGGGGGGTTACATCGTGCCAATGTGTTTGGAGAGACCGGGAACCAGCTGACATCACTGCCCCCACGTGACTGCAGCCTAGGACTATTCCACCATTATAACCCAAAGGAACTTTCATCTTACCTGTTAACTGACTTTTTCTCTGCTTAACCCTGTTTGTACCGATATCACCTGTATAAGTAATAGTAATGCCCCCATTAGTGCCCCCCAGTAATAGTAATGCCCCCATTAGTGCTGCTAAAGAACTCACCTCCCCCATTTGCTCCCGCTGCAGTGAAATGCTGACTGGAGGACAGGACCAGCGAGACGTCATCACGCTGGAGCGCCGATCCTGTCCTGAGCTTCCAGTCAGCAGCGAATGTTCACCGCAGTGCAAGCAAATGGAGGAGGGGAGTTCAGTTTTTTTTGACACAAGTGGGGGAGAGGTAAAGGCTGTACTAATGAGCGCTCCAGAATGGAAGCGCTCATTAGTAATAGTGGCAAGTGCACATTGAAATGAATTACCGGCTTGGTTGGTGAATTACTGGCCAGGTTACGACCCTAGCCACCACTAGGGGGAGCTCAGTGCATAGGAATTTATGCAGTTTCCATTGACTGAATAGGAACCGTAATCATCTGTCTGCAGTGAGCTCCCCCTAGTGGTTTCATGCAGCATTTTCACACGGGATAGAGAAGGGGTTCAGTCTGGGGGCCCCTGCTCCCAGGAGTCCTGTGGTCGGCCTCCATTGAAGGTCACTGTGGATGCTTTTCTACCTTAGAGACCCCCAGAGCGGAGGCTCAGTGCAGATGACTGGCGGGACTGATTAAAGGCTGTTGCGCTCCTGGGAGCCCGTGACTACTGAGTCGTCCGTCACACCAGTGTCACTACCAGAGCTTTGAGACATTCTCACAGCTCTGTTTCTCCACCCCTGTGATGATGTCACTACTAGAGCTTAGAGGAGTTCTCACTGCTCTGTTTCTCCGCCCCTGTGATGAAGTCTTTACTTTCTGTTTCCTTCCTCCCAGCTGTTCCTCCTGCGTTTGATTTCCCTGCCTTTAAATCACCCCTCCTCCTATTGTAGGGCGTGGATTATATTTCTCATTTCAGTTGTGGCTCTTGCTTGAGTATCTTCACTTGTGGCTATCAGTTCACTGGACCTGTGTTCTGCTGCAGCAAGCACTCCGGATATTGCCAGCTGTCCTTGTATCCGTCTTCTCTGCGGCTGCAGCTCCTTCAGCTAAGTGTGCAGACATTGTTGTGTACCTGGTTATTTTCTGACTGGATCTGAGGTGGCCACGGTTCCCTCCATAGACTGAGCAGGGCACCGGTGGCCGTGCCCCTTCCACTATTGTAGGGGTTACAGTGGTCATCAGTCTTAGGTACGCGGGCATGCCTCGTTCCGCCATTTGGATCCGGGCATGTGCTTTAGCAGCATAGGGAGAGCTTTGAGGGTCTGACAGGGGTCACCCTTTATCCTCCCTAGTTTGGGTCCGGTCAGTAGCTCTTTTTACTGTGTATACTCTTGTTGCTCACATACAGCCGTGACAACCAGTCACAGAAGGCACTTAGAGGCACGCTTCTGACGACTGCCCATGTGTCAGAAATTCAAATTTATGCCGGCTTCTGCCATAAATTATAGTAGATAAGACGGTTCACATGAGGCCACGCCCCTCCAAATAGGCCCCACCTATTTTTCCTGAATTGTTGAGGACAGTGGGAAGTTATGATATCACAAAAATGGCGAGTGTCTCCGTACCGTGTACCTATATGTGGGATCGCAGCAGAGGTAAGTAGCCATCTGGGGACAGGCTGTGGTGTCAAGTGATTTCTCCTGCCCTGTGTGTGTGAACATGGCCTGTGCTGGGGTCACCGATCATCAGTGTTCCCTGGAAGCTGCGCAGGCGCCTCCGATCAGGACCTCTGCAGGACCGCTCATCGCCGCAGCCTGGACTTCATGTAATGGGGTATGCCTGTAAAACTCTGGGGATGCCCACCCTGGCAATACACACAATATACAGTATACCTCTACGCTGCATATTGTACAGCATGGCGCAGGGGTTATATTGTCCGGCATGGTGTAACCTCAATACTTTTGCTGCACAGTATACATTATAATCCCTGCACCATGCTGTACAGTATACATTATAATCCCTGCACCATGCTGTATAATATACATTATAATCCCTGCACCATGCTGTACAGTATACATTATAATCCCTGCACCATGCTGTACAATATACATTATAATCCCTGCACCATGCTGTATAATATACATTATAATCCCTGCACCATGCTGTACAGTATAGATTATAATCTATACACCATGCCGTACAATATACATTATAATCTATACACCATGCTGTACAATATACATTATATTCCCTGCACCATGCTGTACAGTATACATTATAATCCCTGCACCATGCTGTACAATATACATTATAATCTATACACCATGCCGTACAATATACATTATAATCCCTGCACCATGCTGTACAGTATACATTATAATCCCTGCACCATGCTGTACAGTATACATTATAATCCCTTCACCATGCTGTACAGTATACATTATAATCCCTGCACCATGCTGTATAATATACATTATAATCCCTGCACCATGCTGTACAGTATACATTATAATCCCTGCACCATGCTGTACAATATACATTATAATCTATACACCATGCCGTACAATATACATTATAATCCCTGCACCATGCTGTACAGTATACATTATAATCCCTGCACCATGCTGTACAGTATACATTATAATCCCTGCACTATGCTGTACAATATACATTATAATCCCTGCACCATGCTGTATAATATACATTATAATCCCTGCACCATGCTGTACAATATACATTATAATCTATACACCATGCCGTACAATATACATTATAGTTCATACACCATGCCGTACAATATACATTATAATCCCTGCACCATGCTGTACAATATACATTATAATCTATACACCATGCCGTACAATATACATTATAATCCCTGCACCATGCTGTATAATATACATTATAATCCCTGCACCATGCTGTACAGTATACATTATAATCCCTGCACCATGCTGTACAGTATACATTATAATCTCTGCACTATGCTGTACAATATACATTATAATCTATACACCATGCCGTACAATATACATTATAATCCCTGCACTATGCTGTACAATATACATTATAATCCCTGCACTATGCTGTACAATATACATTATAATCCCTGCACCATGCTGTACAATATACATTATAATCCCTGCACCATGCTGTATAATATACATTATAATCTCTGCACCATGCTGTACAGTATACATTATAATCCCTGCACCATGCTGTATAATATACATTATAATCCCTGCACCATGCTGTACAGTATACATTATAATCCCTGCACCATGCTGTACAATATACATTATAATCCCTGTACCATGCTGTATAATATACATTATAATCCCTGCACCATGCTGTACAGTATACATTATAATCCCTGCACCATGCTGTACAATATACATTATAATCCCTACACCATGCCGTACAATATACATTATAATCCCTGCACCATGCTGTACAATATACATTATAATCTATACACCATGCTGTACAATATACATTATAATCCCTGCACCATGCTGTACAGTATACATTATAATCCCTGCACCATGCTGTACAATATACATTATAATCTATACACCATGCTGTACAATATACATTATAATCCCTGCACCATGCTGTACAATATACATTATAATCCCTGCACCTTGCTGTACAATATACATTATAATCCCTGCACCATGCTGTTTAATATACATTATAATCTATACACCATGCTGTACAATATACATTATAATCCCTGCACCATGCTGTACAGTATACATTATAATCTATACACCATGCCGTACAATATACATTATAATCCATACACCATGCCGTACAATATACATTATAATCCATACACCATGCTGTACAATATACATTATAATCCCTGCACCATGCTGTACAATATACATTATAATCCCTGCACTATGCTGTACAATATACATTATAATCTCTGCACCATGCTGTACAGTATACATTATAATCTATACACCATGCTGTACAATATACAGTATAGTTCATACACCATGCCGTACAATATACATTATAATCCCTGCACCATGCTGTACAGTATACATTATAATCTATACACCATGCTGTACAATATACAGTATAGTTCATACACCATGCCGTACAATATACATTATAATCCCTGCACCATGCTGTACAGTATACATTATAATCCCTGCACCATGCTGTACAGTATACATTATAATCTATACACCATGCTGTACAATATACAGTATAGTTCATACACCATGCTGTACAGTATACATTATTTCCCTCTTCGTCCTCCGGCAGCACACCATGGGGTTAACCCGACCTCATTAGCTCCTTGGACCGCCCACCTAGTTAAACAATCAGAGATTAGTTAGTCAGTACCTATATAGCAGGTCATCTAGCTGCACCTCCTTGTGTTTTTTCTTTGTCCTCAGCATATCGGCCGGCATTCTTGCGGCCAGTTGGACTTTGCCCACCCGGTTGAAGTTTTTTTTGTGCGCCATGTATGTTCCCTGGCGCTTTTTCTCTCCATTTCAGCGGCGCCCCGGCAGTAACGAGGGACCGGAAGTCTTGTCCCTAACTTCCGGTGCGGTGGAACGCACCATGTGGAACGCAGGCGCTGGGCGTCTGACGTCACAGGAAGTTCCGGTTTTAGGCGCCAAATTTGAATTATTTAAACTAGGTAAGCCTCTAGCTCACTGCCCTTGTGCCTGGCAGCCGAGCTTTTTGTGTTCCAAGGTAAATTGCCTGTCCTGTGTCAGGCAGCCTTCTCCCCCATGCAAAATTTAAGATTGTATTTTATTTCTTTTTTTGCAGATGTCCAGCTCCAGCAGTAAAAGGTCCAGGAAGACCAGACACAGGCTCTGCCGTGCTTGTGAACAACCCCTTCCTGATAAATGCTTGGAGGATGTGTGTGTTGACTGCTTGGAGAGCTCCCCTTTAAGGTCCGCAAAAAAACCTAAGAAGCAGGTTTTATGCATTTCTTGTGTCCAGCCGCTCCCTGAGGATGCGGTGTCTAACATTTGCAAGAACTGTTCTCATTCTGATGAAGTATCGGATTCGGATACCAAGAAACTGATGTCCTTACTTAAGGCCTTTTTAGAAAAGTCCAGTAAGAAGACGCAGAAGACAAAGCATTATGTCTCTCCTGCTTCATCTGATCAATCTTCCCGGTCTGAAGGAGAAGTATCTTCAGAATCGGATACAGAGTTGCCGGTTTTGGAAGACAACTTCTTATTTAATAAAAATGACGCTAACCTCCTAATTAAAGAGGTCAAAAACATTATGGAGTCCAAGAAAGAGAAACCCTCTGAGCAGAATGAAGAGAACCTGTTCTACTTCCCTAAAAAGAAGGCTACGGTTTTTCCCAGCCATCCTGTGCTGAACTCTATTATGCACAAGGAATGGGAACATCCTATCGGGAAGATCAACCTGGGATCCAGATTCAGGGCTGCATATAAGACTGATCCGGCTGAATCCACAAGCTGGGAGGCCCCTGCTAGAGTAGATCCTTCCGTTACAAGGCTTGCGAAGAAGTCCTTCTTTCCCAGCGATGACTCCTCCTTACTAAAGGACCCTATGGATAAGAAGGCGGATGGCCTCCTGAAGAGGCTTCATACATATATGGCCTCCCTGAACAAAGCAGCTATGGCCACTGTCCCTGTGGCACGTGCGCTGCGTGTTTGGCTGAGTCATCTAGGACGGGACATTGAGGATGGAGTTTCCAGAGACGAATTGCTCCAACAATTACCGACTCTAAAGTTGGCGGCGGAATTCTTATGTGATTTCCCTGTTGACTCTTTGAGATTGACGGCAAAGAATATGGCCCTGGCCAACTCTGTAAGAAGAGCCACATGGCTGAAGTTGTGGTCGGGTGATCCTGCATCTAAGAGCAACTTGTGTTCCTTGCCTTTCGAGCCCGGCAAGCTATTTGGCTCCCATTTAGACAAACTATTGGAGTCCAATACTGAAGATAAGGTCCTCAACTTCCCTCAAGTTAAAAGGAGAGAAAAAACAAAGTTTTTTCGTCCCTACAAGGGCCAGGATTATAGAAGATCCAGCTTTAGAGGACGTCCCCACAGGGGAAGATCAAGCAATAGGCCTAGTACAGAGGGTTATAAGAAAAAATCTGAAGACTCCAAACAGTCCAAAACCGAATTCTGAAGCCAAAAGTCAAGTAGGAGGCCGATTGTCCCATTTCTATTCAGAATGGAAACAAATAACGTCAGACATCTGGTCTCTCCAGATAGTAAAGGAGGGATACGATTTAGAATTCTGCCGGTCTCCTCGAGATCGATTCGTCTTAAACGAAAGGAATCAGCTTCTCTTCCATCTTCTGCAAGAGTTCCTGGAAAAGGGTGCTCTGGAACCAGTACCTTACTCTCAAAAAGGGAAAGGTGTATACTCCAGAATTTTTGCTGTCCCCAAATCAGACGGAGGAAACAGGTTGATTATAGACCTAAGATACCTGAACCACCACATGAAAAAGATCCACTTCAAGATGGAAACAATAAGGTCCATCACAGCAGTACTCAAACAGAATCAGTTCCTGGGGTCCTTGGATCTCAAGGACGCATACCTCCATATACCTATAAAGAGTTCAGCAAGGAGATTCCTGAGGGTGGCAATCCAGGTCAAGGGAAGAACCCTTCACTATCAGTTCAAGGCACTTCCTTTTGGTCTGTGTTCTGCACCGAGAGTGTTTACGAAGATGGCGGTCGTCATAGCAGCAAAACTGCGCCTCCAGGGAATCCACGTCTTTCCCTACCTGGACGATTGGCTTATTGCAGCAGATTCCAGAGGCATCCTGCAAGTCCATCTCAAGACAGCAATAGAACTTCTTCAATCCCTGGGCTTCTTAATAAACTGGAAGAAGTCGGACATCATTCCCTCTACTTCCAAGAAGTTCCTGGGTCTCCTAATAAATACAGACTCCATGATGCTATACCTAACGCCAACAAGGATAGAGGTCTTGAAGAAGGAAATAAGGACCCTAATGACCCTACGTTCTCCCACTGTCCGCAGGGTTATGAAAACCTTAGGCCATATGACAGCAACATCAGATGCGGTACCATGGGCCTTGATACACGCCAGAGATCTTCAGCAGGATATGTTGAGAACCTGGCATCACACTCGGCACAATCTGGAGGCGAGAGTGAACATGAGAACCTCAACTTTACAGAGCCTAAAGTGGTGGCTTTTGTCCAGAAACCTCTCCCGGGGGAAGATATTTCAATTCAGAGCTCCGGTGGAAATCACTACGGATGCCTCCAGCAGTGGTTGGGGAGCACACCTTCAGGACAAATGGATCCAAGGGGAATGGTCGACGCATCAGAAGAAGCGCTCTTCAAACTACAGAGAGCTGAAAGCAATATGCAAGGAGATATTCTTTTGGGCAGAAGGGCATCTCTCAGAATTAAGAGCGACACATATAAAAGGTTGCTTGAATACTCGAGCGGATCTCCTGAGTCGGAAGAAGATCAGTCAGTCAGAATGGAAATTGAATCCTGTTATTTTCCAGCAAGTTGTAAACAGATGGGGTTGTCCTGATTGGGATCTCATGGCATCCAAGGAAAACAGGAAACTGACCAACTACTGCTCCCTAAACAGGATGGATCGGCCCACAGTAGTAGATGCGTTCTCCATCAGTTGGAAGCACCTATTTGTCTATCTCTTCCCACCTGTTCCTCTCATCCTGAGGGTTCTAAGGAAGATCATGCTGGAGAGACCCCAAGCCATCCTAATAGCCCCATTCTGGCCCAAAAGGTCCTGGTTCCTTCTCCTGCTTCAAATGTTGAAGAGAGAATACTGGAAGCTACCGTTAGTTCCCAACTTACTACTTCAGAACGGCCTGTACCATCAACATCTGGACAGGCTACACCTTACGGCCTGGAGACTGAGAGAACCAGACTAGAACAGCAAGGTCTTACAGAATCAGTAATTTCTATCCTACTATGCTCACGCAAGGATTCCACTAATAAGAAATATGCAAGGATCTGGAAAAAATTTGTGACCTGGTCAGCGGTATCTAACTATCCAGAGGTTACAGTCAAGTCCGTTTTACAATTCCTCCAAGAGGGTTTCCAGAAGGGATTCAAGCCCAACACTTTGAAGACTCACATGACGGCGATCAATGTGATGACAGAGAATAAATTTCTTAATCACCCTCTCATATCCAGGTTCTTCAAAGCCATAAAGAAACTGAAGCCAACCTTAAGAGAACCTGTTCCGGTCTGGGATCTCTCCCTGGTCCTTAGGAAGTTGTTGACTCCGCCTTTTGAACCCCTTCAAGATACTGATCTTAAATGGTTGTCATACAAGGTACTGTTTCTGGTGGCTATCACCTCAGCAAAGCGCCTAGGAGAGCTACAAGCCTTATCCTCAAAACATCCCTATCTGAGATTCCTGCCTGATGGTGTATTGTTGCGTACCATGCCCTCCTTTATACCGAAAATTGCTTCCTTGGACAATGTGAATAGAGAAGCTTTCCTACCTGCGTTTATTCCTGACCCTGCTAACGAACAGGAAGAGCTCTTGCATACTCTGGACATAAAAAGAGCAATTGAAATCTATTTGGAAAGAACGGCAGATTTCAGAAATGCAGAAAGCCTATTTGTGTCATTTTCAGGATTAAGGAAGGGTCATCAACCATCTAAAGACACCCTGGCTAGATGGATAAAGTCTACGATTATAGAATCATACGAATTAGAAGGTCTCTCTTCTCCATTCCCTCTAAGAGCACATTCAACAAGAGCTACCGCGGTCTCCTGGGCGGAACAAGCGCAAGTCTCTATCCAAGACATCTGTAACGCTGCGTCCTGGTCCTCATCTCTCACCTTTGTCAAGCACTATCGGCTGGACATCAACGCTAAAAGCTCAGCCTTCGGCACTGGAGTGTTAAATGCAGCCTTGCAGATTGATCCCCCCCCTTGTGATCTATGAAAATCCCATGGTGTGCTGCCGGAGGACGAAGAGGGAAAGGAAAAATACGTACCTGGGATTTTACTTTCCTTGAGTCCGGAGGCAGCACATGTATACCCTCCCAAATAAAGATCTTTTCTTAGCATGAATTTTTTGTCTGAATCTATTTTTTTTAAAACACAAGGAGGTGCAGCTAGATGGCCTGCTATATAGGTACTGACTAACTAATCTCTGATTGTTTAACTAGGTGGGCGGTCCAAGGAGCTAATGAGGTCGGGTTAACCCCATGGTGTGCTGCCTCCGGACTCAAGGAAAGTAAAATCCCAGGTACGTATTTTTCCTAATCCCTGCACCATGCTGTACAATATACATTATAATCTATACACCATGCTGTACAGTATACATTATAATCTCTGCACCATGCTGTACAATATACATTATAATCCCTGCACCATGCTGTACAATATACATTATAATCCCTGCACCATGCTGTACAATATACATTATAATCCCTGCACCATGCTGTACAATATACATTATAATCCCTGCACCATGCTGTACAGTATACATTATAATCCCTGCACCATGCTGTACAATATACATTATAATCCCTGCACTATGCTGTACAATATACATTATAATCCCTGCACCATGCTGTACAATATACATTATAATCCCTGCACCATGCTGTACAATATACATTATAATCCCTGCACCATGCTGTACAATATACATTATAATCCCTGCACTATGCTGTACAATATACATTATAATCCCTGCACCATGCTGTACAATATACATTATAATATATACACCATGCCGTACAATATACAGTATAACACCTACACTGTGGGATTATTGTGCATATTGTACGGCATGGTGTATAGATTATACTGTATATTGTCCGGCATGGTGTAACCTTCATACTTTTCCTGTACAGTATACATTATAATCCATACACCAAGCTATACAATATACAGTATAGTTCATACACCATGTCGTACAATATACAGTATAACACCTACACTGTGGGATTATTGTGTATATTGTACAGCATGGTGCAGGGATTATACTGTATATTACACAGCATGGTGCAGGGATTATACTGTATTGTACAGGATGGTGCAGGGATTATACTGCATTCTGTACAGCATGGTGTAGAGATTATACTGTATATTACACAGCATGGTGCAGGGATTATACTGTATTGTACGGGATGGTGCAGGGGTTACACTATATGCTCTTTTATGTGACAATTATCTAAGGTTTTCCTATCGCCCACCTTTGATGGCGCTGTGCCCAGCTCTGGGCCGACCCCACTCAGCAGCTGCCAAGGCTTAGAGGGAACACTGCCGATCATAGCTAAGATTTAATGTGGCAGAGCTACAGGGCTGCTGGGAATAAAGACAGTAGCAGAAAAGGGATATAAATGATAATGTCACCACTGGACACCTTACACTGTAGTGTACATACAGTGCAGTATACAGGAATCCTGCATTCTGTATGGAGGCCACTAGATGGCAGCAGCAGATAATTGGGTTGATTGCAGTTCTCAGGGTCACCAGCAGGGGTCTCCCTATTCCACTATTATGACCAGTGTAATCTTATCCAGGTTTCCATCATGAAATACTTAGGTTTTTTGCACCTTTTATTCTGTAGAAGATCCAAGACTCATCTGGATGAAGGGAGTTAGGGGAAGGGGAGAAGCAGGGCGGGACCAGATCCTGTGCACAATAATGTAAGACAATAAACTCGCTTCATGTTTTCTATCTATTCTCACAAATAGAAATTTTAGAAGCATCCTGGGTGAAAAAAATACATACAGAAAATCAAATTTTTCATTATCTGGCCTATTAGTAAATAAAAAATCAGACATCATATAGAACATAACAATCTCTTATTAACAAAGCTAGCACCAGCCCTGCACCTCACATGGATGCAGAGATCGCCACATTAACTGCTCCTTGTGCCCTGCTAGATTCTCTTCAGCCTAGCAGCTCAGGGGGCATGTCCTTTCTGCTGCACCTCTATCCCTATCACAGCTCAGTGGGCATGCCCTTTCTGCTGCACCTCTCTGCCTATCACAGCTCAGGGGGCATGTCCTTTCTGCTGCACCTCTCTCCCTATCACAGCTCAGGGGGCATGTCCTTTCTGCTGCACCTCTCTGCCTATCACAGCTCAGGGGGCATGTCCTTTCTGCTGCACCTCTCTCCCTATCACAGCTCAGGGGGCATGCCCTTTCTGCTGCACCTCTCTCCCTATCACAGCTCAGGGGGCATGTCCTTTCTGCTGCAGTTCTCTCCCTGTAACTGCCACAGCTCCTAACAGAACATATGGCTGGTGGCAGGTGAAGATTTAAACAGATCGTGTGTGACCACCTCAGTGAGACGGACAATAAAAAGACCTAACAGCAGGTGGCGCTGTACAGATACACTTTATTGAATAACTCACTCGCTGTACTGAATTTTTAATTACATGCAATTACAAAAGTCTTCAGATCCAGGTGCTGGATGGAAAAATGAAGAATATGTTTCATGACACAATCTTTTTAATAAGTTAATATGTTCACATGACAGATTTTGAAGATCCGCCTACAATCTGCATTTTTTATAAAAAAAAATTAAACCAGCAAGTGTTAACTTCCATAAAAAAACTGCATTTTCAGCTCGTGTTTTCGGCACAGATCCACTGCAAAAAACATGCATGGACACATACGGAGCAGCTTTCTAATTTTTCCCATTCACTTCAGTGAGAGATTGAAGTGCCAATATGAATATATCTCCGACCATTTGGAATCCATTGGGTCTGATAAAATTATTCTCACTTCTGAATAAATTGAAGACTGTTCGGCAATGTTTGTACTTGAATAGTTAAACTGTGTCCTTGTTATTTGTCTTAACTGTTTATTTGAGACCTTGTCTATTTCTATCTGGTCTGGAAATGTTTGGGGAAGGGTTTGTTCATTATAAAAAAAAAATTATAATTGTATTTTTATTGAAATACAAGAAAACAATTCTGTTTCAACTGTATGCACGGTGAACAAAGCAATATGCACGACATTCAACAAATGAACATATACTATAACTTCACATTTTATGTGCAATGTAAATCAGACAAGAACCAATAAAGGTTACATGAGAATCCGACGTCTTGTCGTACTGATTTCTTCGATAAAAATGGATATTGAAAAAGAAAAGGGAAAAAAGAAAAGCAATTATCAATGGCGTCCCAACGTATAAGGGACTCTCATGAGGAGCAGCTACATTAGTCTAATATTAGGGTGTGTGTGATCTAAGCTGAAACCTATTTGAATAACACTATATAACAGAATAAAGAGACGTAGACAATGCAGACAATGACACATGGAGGGCAGGGGGGAGTGCTCCATTCCCTCGGACTCTTCTCAGCGTTGCCTAGTAACCCAGTCATTGTCCCAAACATCCCAAATAGCATGAAATAGATCTATTTTGTCCTGGAACATTGCAGTCGTATATTCCAGGGTCCGGATTTTCATCACCCTGGCATATAGGTCGGAGACCTTTGGGGGGTCAGGGCGTTTCCAGAAGCGGGCAATAAGGCAGCGGGCTGCAGTCAGTACTTGTATTAACAGTTTAAGTGAATGTTTCCTTATATGTGCTGGAGTGATACTGAGTAAGAAGGATATGGGGTCAGGTGGTATACTGCAGGCGAAAGTGTCACTCAGGAGAGTGCTGACTCTGGTCCAGAAGGGACGTATTAGAGGGCAGTCCCAGAAGATATGGTGTAACGTACACCCATGTGTCCCGCATCTCCAACAGACCTTCACAACTCCAGGATTCAATCTATGGAGGAGGTCAGGAGTATGGTACCAGTACATCAGGATCTTATACTGGTTCTCTTGGCAGAGAACTGACATTGAGGATTTCGCTGCTCTCCTCCATATGAGGAACCACAGTGCGTCTGGCAGAACTCTCCCCAAGTATTCCTCCCATCGGACCATGTAAGAGTGTCTTTAAATCCGTTCCGGGAAGGGGGTCAGCAGAATGGAGAAGAGCTCGGATATCAGCCCTTTCATATACACCCCTCTTCTACAAAGGCGTTCAAATGCCGTCGGGAGGGAGACATTGAACCCCGAGAAGATAGATTGGGCAAAGTGTCTAATCTGAATGTAGAAATAGTTGGTCGATGGGGAAGGCCATATTTGTTCTGGATAGCTGAGAAGGGTAAAAGGTCCCTAGTGAATGGGTCTACAATGTCCGCATACCGAAAGATACTGCGTGGAAACCATAGTCTCGTCGCTGGAAGTAGAGGATGATATAGAAAGGTCATGGAAGAGTGGCGAGAGACCAGAGGAAACTTACAACTACAGGTCTGCCAAATGGATTTAGTGGAGGCCATGGGCCCAAAAAGTTCCCTATGTGATGACTTACTATATGGGCTAGAGACCATAGCAGAGAATTAGGGTGTATAGGAGCCAGCCAGAGTCTATCTGCATCCAAATAGAATAAGGTTGCAGAGATGCCCAAGCTGTGATGCAGCGTAGCTGAGCTGCCCAGTAGTATTTGATCAGGTCAGGTACTCCCTGAGACTTACAAGAAGCACAGACCTAGGGATCCTATGTCGTCTCTCAGCCCATACAAATCGGAGGAGCTGGGACTGAACAGATGTCAAATCTTTGAGGGGGACCGGAAAGGGTAGGGTCTCAAACAGGTACAGGATCTTAGGTAAGATTGTCATTTTTACCGCCGCAATGCGACCTAGGAAGGATAATGGGAGTGTGTGCCATGTGGCAAGGAGATCTGTAATTTCTTAATACAAACCGGATTCCAAAAAAGTTGGGACACTAAACAAATTGTGAATAAAAACTGAATGCAATGATGTGGAGATGGCAAATGTCAATATTTTATTTGTAATAGAACGTAGATGACAGATCAAACGTTTAATCCGAGTAAATGTATCATTTTAAAGGAAAAATACGTTGATTCCAATTTTCATGGTGTCAACAAATCCCCAAAAAGTTGGGACAAGTAGCAATAAGAGGCTGGAAAAAGTAAATTTGAGCATAACGAAGAGCTGGAAGACCAATTAACACTAATTAGGTCAATTGGCAACATGATTGGGTATAAAAAGAGCTTCTCAGAGTGGCAGTGTCTCTCAGAAGCCAAGATGGGTAGAGGATCACCAATTCCCACAATGTTGCACAGAAAGATAGTGGAGCAATAACAGAAAGGTGTTACCCAGCGAAACATTGCAAAGACTTTGCATCTATCGTCATCAACTGTGCATAACATCATCCGAAGATTCAGAGAATCTGGAACAATCTCTGTGCGTAAGGGTCAAGGCGGTAAAACCATACTGGATGGCCGTGATCTCCGGGCCCTTAAACGACACTGCACCACAAACAGGAATGCTACTGTAAAGGAAATCACAGAATGGGCTCAGGAATACTTCCAGAAACCATTGTCAGTGAACACAATCCACCGTGCCATCTGCCGTTGCCAGCTGAAACTCTACAGTGCAAAGAAGAAGCCATTGCTAAGCAAGATCCACAAGCTCAGGCGTTTTCACTGGGCCAGGGATCATTTAAAATGGAGTGTGGCAAAATGGAAGACTGTTCTGTGGTCAGACGAGTCACGATTCGAAGTTCTTTTTGGAAATCTGGGACGCCATGTCATCCGGACCAAAGAGGACAAGGACAACCCAAGTTGTTATCAACGCTCAGTTCAGAAGCCTGCATCTCTGATGGTATGGGGTTGCATGAGTGCGTGTGGCATGGGCAGCTTGCATGTCTGGAAAGGCACCATCAATGCAGAAAAATATATTCAGGTTCTAGAACAACATCTGCTCCCATCCAGACGTCATCTCTTTCAGGGAAGACCCTGCATTTTTCAACAAGATAATGCCAGACCACATTCTGCATCAATCACAACATCATGGCTGCGTAGGAGAAGGATCCGGGTACTGAAATGGCCAGTCTGCAGTCCAGATCTTTCACCTATAGAGAACATTTGGCGCATCATAAAGAGGAAGGTGCAACAAAGAAGGCCCAAGACAATTGAACAGTTAGAGGCCTGTATTAGACAAGAATGGGAGAGCATTCCTATTTCTAAACTGGAGAAACTGGTCTCCTCGGTCCCCAGACGTCTGTTGAGTGTTGTAAGAAGAAGGGGAGATGCCACACAGTGGTGAAAATGGCCTTGTCCCAACTTTTTGGGGATTTGTTGACACCATGAAATTCTGATTCAACATATTTTTCCCTTAAAATGGTACATTTTCTCAGTTTAAACTTTTGTTCCGTGATTTATGTTCTATTCTGAATAAAATATTAGAAGTTGGCACCTCCACATCATTGCATTCAGTTTTTATTCACGATTTGTATAGTGTCCCAACTTTTTTGGAATCCGGTTTGTATATACGTGGGAAATCAGTTCTGTAGAGGTCTATGTAACGTGGGGTAAGGTCCACACCCAAGTATTGCAAGGAGTCCTTCCAATGGAAAGGAAATTTTACCCAGAGAAAGTCAAGGGTCGCCCGAGGTATATTGAGGGGGAGAGACTCAGTTTTATGGGTGTTGACCTTATACCCTGACAGTCGTCCTAATTCCTGTAATATGGAGTGGAGATTTGGGAGGGAGACATGAAGTTTAGTGAGGGTGAGGAGCACATCATCCGCATATAGTGACAGGGTTTGTTCATTCTACCTGACAGACTGAGCAAAGAAGACACGTCTGAAATGTGGACCAGGTATTGTCTCATTTAGTAGAAGGCCTCTGAATGACCAAGGACTTGGTTGTAAATGTGTGTACTAGAGAGTTAGCACTGTCTGCATAGTTTGTCTTGGGATTCTGATTTATTGCAGATCTGAGAAGTGGCTGCTCCAAGGTCCAAAATAATGCCAGAAAACCAAGATCTGCACAGTGACAATTGTGGGATTTTACTAGTATATGACGTAAAGTCATGATTTTATGAAAGACACGGAGGCTCATATTGCTTAACTCTTTCTTTACTGAATCAACAGCAGCAAAGAAGATAAACAGAAAAAACACTCCACCAATGAGGATAGTAGTCCCTCCCCCTTAGTCCCCAATATAGGGACCTCCTTCATATCACAACTTCCTCTTTCTTTGGTAACCGAACTGCAACCGAAACTGGAATGCCAACATTCATGAAGAAACGACGTGACTTTCAACCGATACCGGAAAAACTGAATGGTCCCCAACTGAAATCCTGGTAGGACGAGAGACAACACTTGGGAACGATCATCCACAGGTCGCTGAAAACCTGGAGTCAACCTGGAAAGAAAATAAATATAAATAGCAAGGAGCCGAAGATGATCTCCAAGCAGAAGTGCTGATACACTAAAATGCAAGAGCCAACATAAAAGTTAACATCATACGTAGAATCAAGAAAAAAAAAAAAACATGTAAGGGGAGGGGGATAAGGGTGGGACAATACTCGCCTCCGTGTCTTTCATAAAATCATGACTTTACGTCATATACTAGTAAAATCCCACAATTTTATTTCAAGACACGGAGGCTCATATTGCTAGTTCAAAGCCGATTCAGAATGGAGGAAAACACATGTGGACCCGGTCTGAAGTAGAACTCCCTGAACGTAGAAACTCGAGACCAGTCTGCCAGTCTCATGACGTCCTCCAACGTAGCCCCAGACAAGGCTAGAGATGTGGCCGAAGCTCCCCGTACCGAATGTGCAGTGAAAATGGAGGTGTCAATGCCAGATAGGGATAGGATCCACTTCACCCAACGCAACAGGGTGACACTTGTGACCGGTAAGTGGGGACGGCGAAACGAGATGAACAATTGTGAATGAGACGAGGAACGCAAAGTAGAAGTCCGAGCCTCGTATTCTCTAAGACATGCAACAGGGCATAGGGCCAAAGACTCCGGAAAAGCCGGATAATCCACGGACCGAATACTGGTATTAGTGCGACGTGAGATATTAAATGTCACGCCTTCCGGGGTGAACGAGCGGGCGTTGTAGTCCAACGCCCGCACGTCCGACACCCTTTTACAAGAGACGAGGCATAGTAAGGTAACTAATTTAGCTGACAGCTGGATTAAGGACAACTCCTGATTGACCGGCCAGGCCGACAGAAAAGACAAAACTGTAGAAACGTCCCAGGAGCTTGAGAAACGAGGACGGGGAGGACGGGTGAGGCGAGACTCTCTAAGCAGGTGACAAACGAGGGGATGGAGTCCCGCCGGGCAGCCCTCGAACCCCCTATGTCCCGACAAGATGGCAGACCTAAAAACATTAATAGTGCGATAGGCCTTACCGTCCTTGTACAAGGAAGAAAGAAAAATGATAATATTATTCACGGAAGCCGTAACGGGATCCAAGTCCCTAAGCAGGCACCAATCAGCCCATGACTGCCAGGCAGACCTGTAAGCTCTTCTGGTCCCGGGGGCCCATGCGCTCTCCAGAAGGAATCTAGCCGTTTCCGAAACATCTGAGAGGCGACTGGGATTCCCGAAATCCTGCAAGCCAGCAGGCGCAAAGAGTCGGTTACGACTAGGGGATGCGGTTGACCCAACGGCCCCCGCAACAGGGTCGCCGACTGAGGTAACAACAGGGGTCTGTCCACCAACAACTCCAGGAGTTGCGGGAACCAAGATTGTGTCCCCCAAAATGGGATCACTAAGACCATGTCCGCCGACTGGTGGCGCACCATGGCCAGAACCCGTGGGATCAGGGAAAAAGGTGGAAAGGCGTACGTCAGGTTCTCCGACCACTGTTGTAGGAACGCATCCACTGCTTCCGCGGATGGGTCCGGCCTCCAACTGAAGTATCTGGGCAGCTGAGAGTTCCATCGAGACGCAAAAAGGTCGATGGAGAAAGGGCCCCAAAGGGATAACACCGAGGCGAAGGTTCTCTCGTCCAATTTCCAGTCGCTGGAATCAGACATTAAACGAGAGCTCCAATCGGCCTGAGTATCGTGGAGACCCGGCAGATATTCCGCCACCACCAACACATTGTTGGAAAGACAGAAATCCCAGAACTCATTGGCTAACATCTTGGATCGGGTACCCCCCATGGAGTTGATGTACCGGTCGGCTGAGACGTTGTCCATCCGTAGACGAACACACGCCCTGGCTTTCCCTTTGGCGAAACTGCGGATCACAAAGGATCCCGCAAGGAGCTCCAGGGCATTGATGTGCAGGTTCGATTCGGTGGCCGCCCAAGGACCTCCGGTGGATACCCCTTCGCAATGGGCACCCCATCCCAGAAGGCTGGCGTCGGACTCCATGACGAGGTCCGGACGAGGGCCGAAAATGGCCCTGCCGTTCCAGGCTGAGAGATTGGCAATCCACCAGACTAACTCGTCTCGCGTGTGTCCAATCAAATCAGGTCCGCATAAGTTGCTCCCACTTGCAAGTGGGCTATCTTTAGGCGCTGTAAGGCCCGATAATGCAGTGGGGCGGGAAATATCGCCTGAATGGAGGATGACAAAAGACCTATCACCCTGGCCAGCTGGCAAAGGGACACCTGAGGCAAAGACAATGTGCGACGTAATTCTTTGCGAATCGCGCGCACTTTCACTGGGGGAAGGCTGAGAGTCAAGGCCTCGGAGTTCACCAGGAACCCCAGAAACTCTATGGTCCTGGACGGGGTCAAGCAGGATTTTTCCCGGTTGATAATGAAGCCCAAGCCGGTGAGGAGGGACATTGACAAGCGAAGGTGGTCCTGAATGGTGGGGTAATCCCTGGCCATGATCAAAATGTCGTCCAGATAGACTATGAGCCTCACCCCCCGGCTGCGGAGCCAGGCCACCACTGGGCGTAGTAGCTTGGTGAAGCACCACGGGGCAGACGACAGGCCAAAGGGGAGGCACGTGAAGCGCCACAGGGTGTCCTGCCAACGGAACTGTAATAGGTCTCTTGAGAATGGGGCAATCGGGACTGTGAGGTACGCGTCCTTCAGGTCTAGTTTCACTAGCCAGTCGTGTGGGAGGAGCATATCCCGGAGGAGGTGGATGCCCTCCATTTTGAAGTGACGGTATCTCACGAAGGAATTTAAAGCCTTGAGATTTATCACTGGTCTGAATTGACCTCCTTTTTTCTCTACGAGGAACATGTTGCTGATCACCCCCAGTGGGACCTGGGAAGCTGGCTCTATAGCCTCCTTTAGGAGCAACTCGTTTAATTCCTCGTCTATGAGGGATTGTGAAGTCAGTGTAGTCCGTGTGAGAGGTGGAGGAACAATGGAATACGGGGTTGACACCAGCTCTATGTGAAAACCCCGGATCGTGGATAAAATCTACGGGTCCGAGGTGATGGTGGCCCACACATGCGAAAAAAGAACTGGAGTCTGCCCCCTACGCCCTGACCCGAAGGGAGAAAAACTGGTTGACTTACCAAAGGGACGTCGTAGGTTCGGTTGTCCTCTATAGGATCTACCCCTTCCAAAGGAGCCTTGCGACGGGAAGAAGGATGGGGGTTGCCTCGGGTCCTGACTGGAGGACCGGAAAGATGATGAGGGGCCTCGACCCGAGCCTCGGGACTGGAAAGACGAGGGCCCTTGTACTGCCGGCCCTGGAGGAAACCCGATTATTGAATACTTTGCGCATTGAGGTTTGCGCCTTATCGAGGGCGGTAAATGTCCCTACAAATTCTCCCAGCTCCTTAATAAAGGGGTCACCGAAGAGGAGCCCCTGGGCATCTTTGCCCGACTCAGTGAGGGCCATGTTGGCCAATTTAGGCTCCATCTTGTTTAGGATGGCCTTTCTGCGCTCAATGGCAATAGAGGTGTTGGCATTGCCAGCCATGCATATGGCTCTCTGGACCCAGCCTCTAAGCTCATCGGGGTCCACTAGTCGGCCTTCGGCTTTTGCCGATTCCGCCATATCGAAAATCTTGGCAAGCGGACCCATGATGTCCAATAATTTGTCCTGGCAGGCCCGTAGGGCTGAGTCCAGACCCCTACTGGGGCTAAATCCTGATTTGTACAAAAATTGTACGACCTTAGGGTCGACCGTAGGTGTTTCGCACACCTTGTTCGGTATTGCCAAACGGGGGCATTCGGCCCGTAGTTTGCTTCTGGCCTCCTTACTAAGGGGCTTGCGGGCCATGGACTCTAGGTAGCTAGTGACATGGGGGGCCGGCAGCTAGTGACCTGGGGTGATGGAGAGAGTCCGGGTGAAATAAAGGGGTACCGGATGGATCCGTAAGGGATGACTGCGCATCGGTCGTCGAAGACGACTTAGCCACAGCCAGGCGGGATAACTGGGGTAACCCAGAGTCCGGTCCCGGTTGGTCCTCATCAAAAGTCAGCTCTTCCCCGTCAGTGTTAACTGGGGATTGCAAAGTAACCTCCTCCTCAGACTCCTGAGAGTCAGATTCCGGTTACGGCTGGGATCTAGCCGACTTCCAATTCCGTGCACGTTCTGCCTGGCACAGACAGGCTCTTTTGCGCGACCGGAGCGCACTGTCAGAGGATGGAACTAGGCCATCAGTCAAGGAGTTTCTGGAGGTATTGGGAAGTGATACCGTGGTATCGGGAGTCATAGCCAAGGTTTGGGCGCAGACAACCTGAGATAGGGAGCTGGTTAGGGCTGAGGAAACGGAGCCCATTGCAGAAAATATGGCGTCCGATATGGACTGCTGTAAAGCCCTAGTCTGGGCATCCGCCGAAGGAGGTATAGCTCCTGCGGAAGAAAGCATCGCTTGAGGCACAGCGGAGGAGAGGTTAGCCTCCAGAGTGGGGCTACCTTGGAGTAATGCAGGTGTAGCTGATTTTTGAGACATATTGGGGGATAATATCCCACTAGAAGGGGTTCTGGCAGTAGAGGGGTTAATGAACCAGTCTGCTGCAGTATAGGGAAAACCTCTATGGGAACCTGTGTGGGTAGAAAATATATGTGGTCGCAAGAATTCCTAAAAAATACCAGTGGGAAGGAGCGCGGCAAGTACGAGGTGGCCGTTGCCTGCAGCCACTATGGCGTACGAAATCTCGGACGCCGATTGTGGCCGGAGCGCAGAGTGAGAGCGCCTGCGATCCCGTGATAGCGAGACTTCGGGCGCAATCCAAGATGGCCGCTGAACTCTTGCGATATTAGGATTGCAAGAAGAAGGCAGGAAGATGGCGTCCGGGATCCCTGACCACGGGAACGGGCGCGGGATCAAGATAAGTCGCGGGCACCTTGCGAAAGCCAAGGGGAGGGGGGTAGGTGAGACTGCGCCGAAAAACCGGGCGGGGAGGAGACTCCCCCCCAGGAAAAGAGGCAGTAAGGTAACGCGTGCAGGATAATACCGGTGGGTGGGGGCACCAAAGGGGCACAGAAGGCAAGGAAAAAGAAGGGGGTGGAAAACAATGAGGGGAAAAAACCCAATAAAAGTACAATCCCAGTTGGGAGGGTCAGTAGTACACAATTAACAATAATAGGTATATATATATATATGCAACAATACAATATATTCAGACAAATCCCCACCCGCAGCCCAAGAGGACTGTGGTGGGGTACTTAACTGAGCAGCAGCAGCAAAGAAAGAGGAAGTTGTGATATGAAGGAGGTCCCTATATTGGGGACTAAGGGGGGGGGACTACTATCCTCATTGGTGGAATGTTTGTTCTGTTTATCTTCTTTGCTGCTGTTGATTCAGTAAAGAAAGAGTTAAGCAATATGAGCCTCCGTGTCTTGAAATAAAATTATGGATTGCGTAATCTAGATACATCCCATTATTAGGGGGTGAAGCTGTTTGGTTGACCACCTGTTTTGCCCAAGTCCAGCTCGGGCAGTGGGAAAAGTAGCTAACTGGAGGGCTGCTTTAGATGCTGCTATCTCCTGAATGGTAGCAGCTGCTCTTGTTTGAAAGCTGTCCAGTCCAGGCTTTCATACAAGACCAAAGTGACAGCTAAAGTCAGGGCCGGCGCTACCATAAGGCAGGCCAATAGGCTGCCTTAGGGCGCGCCCTGCGCAGGGCGGAAGAATGAATGACCTTTTTTTTTTTTTTTTTTTATCACTTACTACTTGCGGTGATTGAATTTGTGCTGCGCGCCGCCGTCCGCCCGCCCCCAGCCTGCGTGTGCCGGCCACTCCCAGCCCTCACTCACGGCAACACGATCACATGGGCTCAGGCCACGGGGGCGTGACTGGTGACAGTGAGCGGCACCGCGGGAGCAGGGACTAGAGGTGAGGCGAGCTGACTGTGTCTGTGTTGTGTTTGCGCTCACCTGGGTTCATTAAGAAAGCAGCTGAGCTGAGTACCGCAGTAATTCATCGCCTGCAGGGGAGAATCCCAGTAATGCATTTGAGGTCCCGTCAGATAATTAGTGACTGTAAGGGGTCCGCATGTGAGAACGCTATACAGTAAGCCACGTGTTACGTCCCTTGTGGCCCCTTATTTTATACACCGAAGGAGTCAAGAGTAGAGATATAACGGTTGCAATGTTGCTTTCTGGGTTCATTGCTGTAAATGAATATGTAATATTTCATCTTCCTGTAACAGGGATGAGAATATTCATGATCTGTTGCATCAGCCCCATGGTGTGGTTAGTACTTTATCAATGGAATGAAAGTAAGGGGAAAGGTTCGACCGTCTGAGTCACGCTCCGTGTGGAGAGGCAGATATGGAAGCGTTCAGAGTTGTGGGATGAATGATAATACTTACGGGGGAGGAAGGTGAAATCACTAATGTCCATTTATAAGTGTCATCAGTAGACATCATCATACTGAGCGTCTATGATGGCAGCTAGAGGTCTATACAACCCCGGAGAAACTCATCTCGGCCATCTTCTCAAGATTCAGAATAGACAGGGAGATGACAATGATTCCTTGATTTGTTTTATTCTGCTTCTATTCTCATTCTATTGGGCCATCACCTAGGCATATCTGTTCCTGGGAAAGCTGAGTGGCAATCGATATGGCAAGAGTGAACATACCATAACTTCTCGTCAGCCAGACTGAAGACGCAGCCAGCAGCAGGACGGAGTCAGACAGTCACAGCCCTACTCAGGTGTTAACATGGAGGCCTTGAGGGGGAGAAATGTGACATGGGGGGCTGATGGCTGACATGGGGGGGCTGATCTGAGGCATTGGGGCTCTGATCTGAGGTCTGATTAACATTGGGGGTCTGATTGCTGGTCTCTCACCTGAGGTGTAATGGAATATATTTTTTTCTTATTATCCTCCTCTAAAACCTAGGTGCGTCATATGGGCTGGTGCGTCTTATAGGGCGAAAAATACGGTCCTCAAACCAGCGATTATCTGAAGCAGAGAGAAGATACCAGGACCACACAGAGGAAAATGTAGCTTTGCTTGTGTTGGCAAAAATCCTTGCACCGGCCCTGGCTAAAGTCCAAGTAACAGAGGAGAAATCACTGTTAGAAATCAAGTCGGGAATAATCGCTGGTAAATCCTGCTTTTACTTTCACTTTCAGCTGCATTCACTGCATCCCGATTTCTATCAGTGATATCTTCCTCTGTCTTAACATATGCTGTCATGCTGGTATTGTTTGAAAGCTTGAAATGTCAGCTTTCAAATAAGACCAGTTGCATGTTTCTAGCTGCTACCATTGAGGAGATAGCAGCATCTAAAGTAGCCCTCTCCTCTCCAGTTTAGCCACTTTTCCCACTGCCCGAACTGGACTTGGGCAAAACAGTATAAAAGCCGGACTGTTTCAGCAAACCATTGGAGTTGATCTACGAGATAGAGGTGTCTGCGCAGAAGAGTCTCTGATAGTCTCGCTGACCGGGCCCCCGGCTGATGTGTCGCTGTCAGATGATGTAAGTCCCTTCATTTATGTAGTCAGGACTCCAGATGAAGTGCGGTTGTAATTATGTATCTAGTAGTTGTATTATCCTTTGTCTAACCCCTCATTGTTTGTAAGTTTTGTATTTGGTGTTGGTGTATTTACCTAATTTTGCTAAAAAAAAAGACATATATTGCCTAATTATTCTTATTCCCTTAATAAATGTACTTAATTATTTTACTATTCCTAAAGTGGTATCGGTTGTCTCTCTTTAAAGAGTATCTGAACCTAAAATGGTGTATTTGTTAGCAACATAGAGATTCTGCGCAGATTCCGCCCCAAGACACGGCATCCATATGGGAAAAAAACAACGCTGCTTCCCAGTAAAATGAAGGGGAAACCCTCCAAAATCAGCAACAAAAACCTCAGTGTGAACTGGCCCTTAAGGGGTTTTCTGGGTCTTAGATATTGATGGGCCGTCCTCAGGACAGAGCCCACCTCCTCTGGCGCTATCCACTGTGTAGGTGCCAGCGGCTGATCGGCGGGGTTGCCGGGTGTGGACTCTCACCGATCTGATACTGATGACCTAGAAAACTCCTTTAATTACCGAACCTATTTTGGCATTTATGACTGCGGTTTTGTATTCACATTTTTGAGCTGCTGCATTTAGAGACAATTTTTTTAACACAATTGTATAAGGACGTCTTTTTGTTGGCAGTACAAGTTTAAGTAACGGTATTATACGAGTCAGTACAATTGCAGTGATGCCAAATATTATTTAGTATGTTTAACACTTTAAAAAAAACTAAAAACTTTATTAAACTATTTTAAAGAGGTTTCTGGGGAGAATTAGTTTTTTTTCTAAAAAAAACAATGGGGCAGAAAATATTCACAATAAAATAAAGTCTTACCTCCATCCATCGCCGCCGCTGCCGTTCCAGTGCTGCTTCGGGTCCTGCTGCTCTTCACTTCCTGTCCCGCCTTGAGAAGGCGGAGCCCAGCCAATCACAGGGTCACTGCTAAAACCAGGGATTGGCTGAGCGGCCTTTCCTGGCATTTCCAGTGTTTTCAAGCCTGGACAGGAAGTAGAGAGCAGCGCGGAGCGAAGCAACATTGGAACAGCAGCATCGGGGATCGGTGGAGGTGAATGATGCAAATAGCGGTGAGTCCTGTGGATGTGCAGATCTGTGTCTTGTCATCTAGCGAGTGCGCTGGGGGCCTGAAACCCAGTGTCCCACACCCAATGTGGCGAATTTTAGTCTCTCGTTCCACCTCCCTCTGGTCTAATTCTAATGATTTTTCTGTCAGCTTCAGGGTTTTATGAGCTACTAAAATGACTCACAGGCTAAATAAGCACGGAGGCGGTGTATAGCACGGAGGCGGTGTATAGCACGGAGGCGGTGTATAGCACGGAGGCGGTGTAGAGCAGAGAGGCAATGTAGTGCAGAGAGGAGGTGTAAATCAGCGAGAATGTGCAGAACAAGGAGGCAGTGTAGAGCAGGGAGGATGGGTAGAGCAAGGAGGTGGGGTAGAGCAGAGAGGAGGTGTAGAGCAAGGAGGATGTGTAGAGCAGAGAGGCAATGTAGTGCAGAGAGGAGGTGTAAATCAGCGAGAATGTGCAGAACAAGGAGGCAGTATAGCGCAGGGAGGATGGGTAGAGCAAGGAGGTGGTGTAGAGCAGAGAGGAGGTGTAGAGCAAGGAGGATGTGTAGAGCAGGGGGAATGTGTAGAACAGAGAGGCAGTGTAGAGCAGGGAGTTGGTGAAGAGCAGAGAGGATGTGTAGAGCAGGGAGGATGTGTTGAGCAGAGAGGATGTGTAGAGCAAGGAGGATGTGTAGAGCAAGGAGGATGTGTAAAGCAAGGAGGCGGTGTAGAGCAGGGAGGCGGTGTAGAGCAGGGAGGTGGTGTAGAGCAAGGAGGATGTGTAAAGCATATAGGACGTATATAGCAAAGAGTTGGTGTAGAGCAGGGAGCATGTGTAGAGCAAGGAGGTGGTGTAGAGCAGGGAGGATGTTTAGAGCACGGAGGATGTGTAGAGCAAGGAGGTGGTGTAGAGCAGGGAAGATGTGTAGAGCACGAAGGTGGTGTAGAGCACGGAGGTGGTGTAGAGCACGGAGGTGGTGTAGAGCACGGAGGTGGTGTAGAGCACGGAGGTGGTGTAGAGCAGGGAGGTACTGCAGAACAGGGAGGCAGTGTAGAGCAGGGAGGTGGTGTAGAGCAGAGAGGAGGTGTCAAACAAGGAGGTGGTTTATAGCAGAGAGGCAATGTAGAGCAGGGAGGACGTGTAGTGCAGAGTGGAGGTGTAGAGCAGCGAGGATGTGCAGAGCAAGGAGGCGGTGTAGAGCAGGAAGGTGGTGTAGAGCAGGGAGGCTGTGTAGAGCAGGGAGGATGTGCAGAGCAAGGAGGCGGTGTAGAGCAGGGAGGATGTGTAGAGCAGGGAGGCAGTGTCAAACAAGCCATCAGTGTTCCTTCTCCATTGGAGTCAGTCACAGTAAGAGCCAATTCACACAGCAGCATGAACGGGTCTCCATCCGTTTCGCAATTTTGCGGAACGGGTGCGGACCCATTCTTTTCAATGGGGCTGCAAAAGATGCGGACAGCACGTGTGCTGTCTGCAACCGTGGTTCCGTTCCGCGGCCGCGTAAAAAATATAGAGCATGTCCTATTCTTGTCCACAATTGCAGACAAGAATAGCCATTTTCTATTAGAGCAGCGGCCATTTACGGTCCGCAAATTGTGAAATGCACACAGGCCGGTATCCGTGTTTTGCAGATCTGTAACTTGCGGACCACAAAACACATAGGACCATCTGAATGAGCCCTAAATGGGACTAGCTGCAGTACAGAGGAGGTGCTGTGTCCTCACCGGACTGCTCCTCTCCCTTGCTGTGCTGATCGGCCGGGGTCCAGGAGGTCACACCCCCACTAATCAAACATCAATCTCCAACTCTAAGGTTGGGGAAACCTATGGTGCTACTGTGGCACACTTATTGAGGAACTATCGCTGCACTTTTAGAGACAGAGGCTAAAAGGTAACTGTAGACCTCCCTAAACAATAATCAGTAGTGACATCACTGAGGAAACCGAGTGACATCATCAACCAGGGTTTCCTCTGGGATCGTGGGGCTGCCCTGGGTCCTAGAACTGCCTGATCATATTCAGATGTCTGAAGACGTACGTTACTATAACCTAACAACAACTTGTCTATATAAATAAAGGGTTCAGTATATAATAATATCATAAGTGTTAAATAACAAATATATAAAAATCAGTTAACAAATACTGTATTTTTCACTTTAAAAGACACAATTTTTGCCCAAAAAATGTCAGTGTGTCTTATAAAATGAATACTAATGAGTGCTTCCATTCAGGAAGCGCTTATTAGCATGCAGGAAGCACGGTGAGTGTAGTGCTGCTAGCACTTGCTGTACTCACCGCTCCCTGGTCTTCTTCTAGGTGCCACGCTGTGCCCTGACTGAGTACAGTGTCAGGATGTAGTGCACATAGGCAATGTGCGAGGTCAGGTCACAGTGTGGGGCTTGGAATAAAACCAGGGAGCGCTGAGTGCAGGAAGAGCACGCTGTCCAGAGCAGGAGAGGTAAGTTCATTTCTTTATTTTATGCCTTATCTGAGGTCTGATACAGATTGAGGGTCTGATCTGAGGTCTGTTACTGATTGGGGGTCTGATCTGAGGTCTGATACTGATTGGGGGTCTGATCTGAGAGCTGATACTGATTGAGGGTCTGATCTGAGGTCTGATACTGATTGAGGGTCTAATCTGAGGTCTGATACTGATTGGGGGTCTGATCTGAGGGCTGATACTGATTGAGGGTCTGATCTGAGATCTGATACTAATTGAGGGTCTGATCTGAGGTCTGATATTGATTGGGGGTCTGATCTGAGGTCTAATACTAATTGAGGGTCTGATCTGAGGTCTGATACTGATTGGGGGTTTGATCTGTAGTCTGATACAAATTGGGGATCTTATCTGAGGTCTGATACTGATTGGGGGACTTATCTGAGGTCTGATATTGATTGGGGTCTGATCTGAGGTCTGATACTGATTGGAGGTCTGATCTGTGGTCTGATACTGATTGAGGGTCTGATCTGAGGTATGATACTGATTAGGGGTCTGATCTGAGATCTGATACTGATTGAGGGTCTGATGTGAGGTCTGATACTAATTGAGGGTCTGATCTGAGGTCTAATACTAATTGAGGGTCTGATCTGAGGTCTGATACTAATTGGGGGTCTGATCTGTGGTCTGATACTGATTGAGAGTCTGATCTGAGGTCTGATACTAATTGAGGGTCTGATCTGAGGTCTGATACTAATTGAGGGTCTGATCTCAGGTCTGATACTAATTGAGGGTCTGATCTAAGGTCTGATACTGATTGGGGGTCTGATCTGTGGTCTATTACAGATTGGTGGTCTTATCTGTGGTCTGATACTGATTGGAGGTCTGATCTGTGGTCTGATACTGATTGAGGGTCTGATCTGAGGTATGATACTGATTAGGGCTCTGATCTGAGGTCTGATACTGATTGAGGGTCTGATGTGAGGTCTGATACTAATTGAGGGTCTGATCTGAGGTCTGATACTAATTGAGGGTCTGATCTGAGGTCTGATACTAAATGAGGTCTGATCTGAGGCCTGATACTGATTGGGGGTTTGATCTGTGGTCTGATACAGATTGGTGGTCTTATCTGAGGTCTGATCTGAGGTCTGATTGGGAGGGTCTGATGAAGATTAGGGGTTTAATCTGAGATCTGATGAAAAATATGCTTTTTTTTTATTTTTCTTCTCTAAAATCTTTATTACTGTCACAAGCTAAACATGACGACTTATGAAATCTGTTCCAAAATCTTTATATTTTTCTTGCTTTGTTCCGACAAGATGGGAATAATCTTCCATCAGTGATTCAGAAAGGCTCGGTACATCCTGTGTATGAAGAGGGAGAAGGAATACTCTCAGTATCCGCGGCAGAGAAGGGGTTGTACTTCACCTTTTGACTTCACAATGCTTCTGAAGCAGTCGTGCAGAGGACACGTGTCACTGTGAGCACGTCATGATGGACGCCATGTTGTCAGGAGAGAAGATCTCGATCCAGTAACCGTCAGGGTCTTCAATAAATGCCAGACCCTTGATCTTCCCTGCAAAATGCACAAGTGTTAATCCCAATATCATCGCGCTGGAAATGTAGGGCACAGGCAGCAGCTTCCGCAATTCTAACCTTTACAGTGTAGCATCGTATACTTATACCCGTAGCATGTCCGCTACAGTCTGATGCGGGGGTGAGCTGCAATACACAGGTTAAGGGCTCGTGCACACGACCATTGCCGCAAATTGCATATCTGCAAAACACGGATACTGGCGGTGTGCACTCTGCGTTTGTGGACAATAATAGGACATGTTCTATCTTTTTTTGCAGAAGAGACATGCGGACACAGAAAGCACATGGAGTCATTTACACTTTTTTGCCGTCCCATTGAAGTGAATGTTTCTGCAAAATACGTTCATAAGCATAAGCCCTAAGTCTTTTAATCATTTTATATTGATGACTGATTTTCATGATAGGTCATCAATATCTGATCGCGGACGAGGGGGGGGGGGGGGGGGGATGACACCCTCCCTGCACCCTGCCAGTCAGCACTGGATCCACAGCTCTGTCTATTCTGTGTAGTGGATGGAGCCGCTTACCATTCACTTCAATAGAAGCAGCGCAGCAGTAATTACACACAATGGACAAAGCTGTAGTTCCAGCGCCAAATGCTAGTGCCGGAGCTACCGCAGAACCTAGGACGGGGAGTTCCACCCCCCCACTGGTATCGATGGCCTATTCTGATATAGAACAGAACTGGAAAACCCCTTTTAGGCCTCTTTCAGACGGGCGTTGCGGGAAAAGGTGCGGGTACGTTGCAGGAACACGCGCGATTTTTCAGCGCGAGTGCAAAACATTGTAATGCGTTTTGCACTCGCGTGAGAAAAATCGCGCATGTTTGGTACCCAAACCCGAACTTCTTCACAGAAGTTCGGGCTTGGGATCGTTGTTCTGTAGATTGTATTATTTTCCCTTATAACATGGTTCTAAGGGAAAATAATAGCATTCTGAATACAGAATGCATAGTAAAATAGCGCTGGAGGGGTTAAAAAATAATCAAAAATAATGTAACTCACCTTAATCCACTTGATCGCGCAGTCGGCATCGCTTCTGTCTTCTTTCTTTGCTGTGTGCAGGAACAGAACCTGTGGTGACGTCACTCCGGTCATCACATGGTCCATCACATGATCCATCACCATGGTAAAAGATCATGTGATGGACCATGTGATGACCACAGGTCCTGTTCCTGCACACAGCAAAGAAAGAAGACAGAAGCGATGCCGGCTGCGCGATCAAGTGGATTAAGGTGAGTTAAATTTTTATTTTATTTTTTTTAACCCCTCCAGCACTATTGTACTATGCATTCTGTATTCAGAATGCTATTATTTTCCCTTATAACCATGTTATAAGGGAAAATAATAATCATCGGGTCTCCATCCCGATCGTCTCCTAGCAACCGTGCGTGAAAATCGCACCGCATCCGCACTTGCTTGCGGATGCTTGCGATTTTCACGCAACCCCATTCATTTCTATGGGGCCTGCGTTACGTGAAAAACGCACAAAATAGAGCATGCTGCGATTTTCACGCAACGCACAAGTGATGCGTGAAAATCACCGCCCATGTGAACAGCCCCATAGAAATGAATGGGTCCGGATTCAGTGCGGGTGCAATGCGTTCAACTCACGCATCGCATCAGCGCGGAATACTCGCCCGTGTGAAAGGGGCCTTAAATATTTTGACTTCCTTTACACGGAAATTTGAATTGGCTTTTTTTTTTTTTTTTCAGTGCAAAAACTGCCAGAAAAAAATACATGCATTCCTGGGGCTCTTTCATTACTTTTTTCTGCTTTATTGTGGCTCTTTCTTATTTGCATGTGGTATTACATGTTGTTTGCTAGCCATGCATTTTTAAAATGGAAAATATGCACCTGTCTCTGATTCTACTTGCTTTGTTATCTCTACAAAAAAGGCAATGCAAAAAAAAAAAACCCTGTGTAAAAACTCCATTAAAAATGCAACACATTAGTGTATAATGAGATGGAAAAATAATCCAGCCAGCAAAAGGAGGCAATATGGATAATCACAATACATTAGTAAGTGCCTGGTATTAAGTTTCTCTACATGATAAATTCTATTTGCTGAAATGAGACGACCCCTTTGACAAAAAACAGTAGCAAAAAAAAACAAATAACACTTTTCCTGCTTCATATTTCCCATAGACATTCAGCTAACATCTGGAACTGTTGTTTTTTACTGTAAAAAAAAAGCAAAACTGGAAACCTCTGGGTGTAAGCCCCAAATAGCGCTCATGGATGACCCTACGCCTCCAGGGATGTTCACCTGGCTTCACCTGACACTGATACTGTACGTAAACTAAGAGAAGGATTTCTTTGGTATTGTCGGATTTCCTTATTAATAATAATAACGTTTTACCGTCATTGGGTTTCTTCACAATCTTCACTCCAAGTTGCTCAAACCTCTTGCAAGCAGCGTAGATATCGGGGACACTGATGCCGATGTGACCTGTATGCGGGAGGGCAGGGGTCAGATAAGGGGTCAAAAATACAGCTCACAGGATGGGTCTGCAAGTATGGCTACAGGAAGAAGAATGGGGCCAGTGGATGGCTGTCTGTGGAGGGGTCCAACTATGAAGTAATATTCCTAATGGACAGTCATTAACTACAAATCAAGCGCTGCCTGACCGGATAGACTGGCCAATCCTCTGTCCATGCCACCGGCCCAATTCTTTCCAAACAATGGTATAAGAGAGGTCAGTTTATTCCGTTCAGATGACACCTCTTCTCTGTGCCCAGTGCTTGACTGGTGTCAAGGTCATGACAGAGGTTAGAAGATCTGAGAGACTGGCTGCACGTGAGGTTATCTGATAGTCTCTATGTTTTCACTTGTCTCAGGTGCAGCTTGTGGTCATTACTGCTCCTCTATTTAGTCTGGACTCACACTTCATACCATTTTGAATACCAGTTGATATTCTCTGCCTGGAGATGGAAGAGCTGGTGTGTGGTCCTCATCTGAGTTCCTGCTCATCCATGTTCTATTGAAGATAGGTGTACTTCTCTTTGTATTGTCTTGTTCCCATTTGCTCATTGTTTACTAGGCCTCAGGGAGACGCTGGTTCATTCACCTGGAAAAGAACCAGGACCTTGTCACTACTCCTAGGGATATTCAGGGTTACTAGGGCCTAGGTTTACGGTGTATGAATATTCCCACCTTCTGGGTCTATTCATACTGACAGGAGTCAGGGCCAGGTTTAGGGTTTCCTATGTGGTTAACGTTTCCCTTTCCCTAGCCTTAAAACCTAGTTCCTGGTCCCGTCCCCCCCCCCCCCTACAACGTGACAACTGTCCAGTGATTGAATGTGCTTCCGGATATCCCTTCCATATGTCTCTGTGGCATTTGTACTTTACCTTTCTCCCTCCTAGTCCTGACCTAAAACACATCTATGAATGGCTGCTACTGTCTGTGAGCGGCCACCTGCCTGATCATCCGCTTTGCAAAGGCCCCATTCTAACGTGAACAGGGGCTGACATTTTTTATCACTAAAAAGGGAGGTTGATCTGATGGCACTGGGGGACATGGAAGGGCAGATCTGATGGCACTGGGGGAGTGGTAGACATGGGGGGACTGATCTGATGGCACTGGGGGACATGGAGGGGCTGATCTGATGGCACTGGGGGACATGGAGGGGCTGATCTGATGGCACTGGGGTACATGGAGGGGCTGATCTGATGGCACTGGGGGAGTGGGAACATGGAGAGGCTGATCTGATGGCACTGGGGGACATGGAGAGGCTGATCTGATGGCACTGGGGGACATGGAGGGGCTGATCTGATGGCACTGGGGGACAGGGGGACATGGAGGAGCTGATCTGATAGCACTGGGGGAGTGGGGGACATGGAGGGGCTGATCTGATGGCACTGGGGGACATGGAGGGGCTGATCTGATGGCACTGGGGGACATGAAGGGGCTGATCTGATGGCACTGGGGGAGTGGGGGACATGGCAATGGATGGCATGGAGGGGCTGAAGGCACTGGGGGAACGGAGCGGATGGCACTGTTGTAGGGGGAGCTGATGGCACTGGGGGGATAGTGGAGCTGATGGCATTGGGGGAACTGATGCACTTGGGCTGATCGCACGGGGGAACGAAGGGTGTTGGGGACTGATGGCAGGGGGTCTGGTGAGTTTTTTTAATAAAGGAAAACAGTCTATTAATTCATTTTTTCTTATTAGATTACTCGATTAATCGTAAAAAAACTATCGATAGAATACTCGATTACTGTAATAATCGTTTACTGCAGCCTTAGTATACAGTACCCCACAGTATGCAATATATAGTATAACACCCCACAGTATGCAGTATAGCATCCTATAGCATACAGTATAGAATCCCACAGTATACAGCACCCCACAGTATACAGCACCCCACAATATACAGTATACAGCACCGCACAGTATACAGCACCCCATAGTATACAGCCCCCCACAATATACAGTAGAGCAGTATAGCACCCCACAGTATACAGCACCCCATAGTATACAGTAGAGCAGTATAGCACCCCACACTATACAGCACCCAACACTATACAGTATACAGCACCCTACAGTATACAGTACAGCAGTATAGCACCCCACAGTATACAGCACACCATAGTATACAGCACCCCACACTATACAGTATTCAGCACCCCACAGTATACAGTAGAGCAGTATAGCACCCCACAATATACAGCACCCCACAGTATACAGCACCCCATAGTATACAGCACCCCACAGTATACAGCACCCTCCACTATACAGCACCCCCCACTATACAGTTGCTTACAGTATAATAGCATAACAGCCCCTGTCCCCTTTTCCTGATGTAATCTTCACAAAAAAAGCTCCACAATTATGGCAATCTTCTCCTGCAGCAACACTCCTGGTAGAGAGAAAGGACCTTTGATTACCTCATAGCCATGTGACCAGTAATATTGCTAGGTTACTGGTCACATGGTGATGATGTCATCTAAGGTCCTTTCCCCTAACAGAATCACAGCTCTCACTCTCTCACAGTTCGCTGCCTGGAGTGTCCGCACGCAGGCAGACATGGCAGCACCCCCCTGTGTAGCTGACAGCCTGACACCTGGGGTAGACCGCCCACCCCTAGGCACGCCACTCGATGTCATTGAATTTGTGGGCAGTGGCCAGAGGGGCTCAATAGGCAGCTGGCTTGGGCCCCCCAGGAGCAACTGGGCCCGGGGCAGCTCCCCCTTTTGCACAGCGTTAAAGACTGCCCTGTGTAAAGGGTTTGGACTTTCCTCATGAGGGTATGTAGCTTTTATGCCACGTGCGCTGGTATCCTAATAGCTCTGTGTAAAGGTGATGAGAGAATGCCTGCCTGCCCAGGCCAAATGCAAAAGGAAGCTACTACCTCCCAATAAAGGACATGAATAAGGTTAAAGGAACATTTAATAACATTACTGCAAACAGGTCCATAAAATTGCTGATTTCCTTCCTGGTAGAACATATTGTTTGACACCAAAAGAGGCAGCATTTATTGTAGGTTCCTGAATGAGATCATCTTGCCGTGGTGGACAGGCAAAAATTATTTTGATCAACATATATTTGTCAAGGATCTCACATTTATATAATTAGCATATTTTATAGGGAGTACTGCATTGGTTCATGTATTCTGTGTTGGCGGCGTGCTGTTTCATTATATTTGACTTTGTATTTTCGGTGACGTGCACCTGTGCATTACAATGTGCTGACTAATATTGTTTTTTGTCTTGGAGAACATATCACGTGTTAAATGTCTGAGATACAGAGACACAAAAAGAGCGTAAAGTGATAGAACTTACCAAAACCCAGGGGCTCGGAGTTGCCGTTATGGAATGGTTTCTCATCGTTCTCACTGCCCCAGTTGCTGCAGGAAATAGAGACGTGCATTAATTACCTGCAGGAATCCGTTAGTCTGTATTTGTGTGGCCCGGAGAGACAAGAGGATGTGAACTTAGGCTAAGTTCACATCCATATAATTTTTTTTGTTATTTTCTTTTCTGTTCCTTTTTAGGAGCTGTTCGATAGAAACAGCAGGTGGCGCTATTCTAACTTCATTCCACTATATGGGGATATTAGCATTACATAGGCATAGTCCATACCTCCCAACTTTATGGACGGTCAAAAAGGGACATTTATGGTTTATTATGTGAAAGATCAACTTTTCCTGCATATTTATATACTTCAATTGTTTTTTTTGTTTTTTTTTACACATTAACGCAAAAATTATCTGAATATAAAAATTTCTAATATCCAAATTGCATCAAAAAATGAAATAATATGCAAGGCAGCTTTAATATATAGATAGGAACCAGGGAAACACTGGATCAATATTGTAAATGTAATAATGCAAATCTATCCCTCAGATCAAAAAGAGGGACATTTAAGGAGCAAAGAGAGACTTGGGTCAAAAAGAGGGACTATCCCTCCAAAAGAGGGACACTTGGGAGGTATGAAAGGCTACAATTATGGGCCAGATGTAACAATAATAAGTATTCTTCATGGAATAAACCCTCTAAATACACCCCACACCCCATATCCAAATCTCCTGTGAGTACAACACTCCAAAGGGATCATCAGTATCCAGAACACAGATTTACAGACACTGCTGCAGATGAGGGACTACGGCTCAGACACCATCACCTAGAACAACCACTAGGTCAGACAAACAGTAAGCCTGAATCTCACAATGGACGGCTAGTACGCCATGGGAGTACACCATGCCACAAACCCTTTAAATACAGATAGTGACTTGGAATATTAGAAAAAACACGGCAAAAATTTACAAAAAATTGTTTAACATAAAAACTCAAAGGTAATTTTCTTACAATATTTTCCCTTAATAAGCAGGCAACAATTCTTACCAATTAAAAGTGCAAAGAAGGTAGTAAAACTGTGAAGTAATTATTCCCGCCATATTCTGCAAGATTACTGACAAATTCATTAATCCCCCTGCACCAGAAAAGTGGCATCACATAAGTCGCAAATTTTTGCACAAGCCCCTTTTTCTAAAAAACATGCAACATTTTTTTGGCCATTTCCGCTGCACTGGGCGGAGTGTAGACAAGAGTGGAAGGAGACAATGTGGCCTAACAGATTTAAGATTACAGGCACTGCTGTAAACTACACCTGAAATCTACAGCAAAGAGGAGCGGCGCGGGCTCTGCTACTCTGTTTATGTGGCTCCCATTCACCTCTATGGGAGTTTCGGGCACAGCTCGCTTGGCGGCCACATACAATGGGTCTTCTGATCTCAGCATTGAACGGCTGAGATGGGAAGCCCCTCTAATGAACTTCTACCTGTAAATATATGGTGTGCACATAACTCACTGTGTCAGCACCACCGTGGCTTTGCAGGAAAAGACCCAGGCCTCCCTCTCCTTCACGTCTTCTGGGATGTCCTTCCCATCCTCGTAACCCAGGACATACTGCGAGAATTTCATGGAGGGGAAATCGAGTTTCAGGAGGAGACTAAGGAGCAAGAACAAACACATCATAAGCTTCCACCTCCACCATTATTTAGTGTTCGCACCGAGTATTCTGTAATAATGCGAAGCGGGAAACAACTTCAACTCCTAGAATGTAATGCAGCCTTAGAATAAGTTAAAGAGGGCCTCTTCCCTCTCCTGACATGTCTGCAGACTCTGTGTAATAATTCTGGAGCTTCTATTCTTATGTTGTGGCATTTCTCAATTATTCCTACTAGAAGTTTATGAATGAATTTATATAAGTCTGCAGTAAAGGTCCATCTGGGTGTTACTGGGGATATCTGCAAATGTTTATGATGTATTTTCATATGTTTTGGCTATATATTCCAGCAGAGGAGGAATGGTTGGCAGGAACAGGACTAACCACCCCATTCCTCCCCTCTTGTTGGGAATGGGCTGGTCCTAATTCCTCCTAGGAGGAGAAGTTCCTGAGTAGGCAGCAAAGTGAGAGGAAGCACATGTTAAAGCTCCTACTCCTGGGAACCATATCCAAATCTCCTGTGAGTACAACACTCTGAAGGGATCATCAGTATCCAGAACACAGCTTTACAGACACTGCTGCAGATGAGGGACTACGGCTCAGACACCTTCACCTAGAACAACCACTAGGTCAGACAAACAGTAAGCCTGAATCTCACAATGGACGGCTAGTATGCCATGGGAGTACACTATGCCACATCTCATCAGGGCCACTACCACTCCCATCCTCTGCACCAGCTCCTCAGGGGCTCGCTGTATTACCAGTTGAGGGGATGTCCCTGCACACTCTGACCCTAGCAATACAGATTGGACAGTTTCAGACTGAGTAGGGACATAACCGCACCCGGTAAGAATAGCTCTTTTAGACTGGTCGTGGAATTAAATCATTTACGAAAGCAGACATGTCAGGAGAGGTGATGGGGCTCTTCAACCAAACAGAGGTATGTCTGTCAGGAATTGTACCTGGTCTGGATTTCAAGTGGCGGCCACTATGTACAATTACAGTGGGAGGTGGATGTTGATTGATATTTTTCAAGCAACCCAAAATGCTTACTGATACCAATAGGACGCCCATGTAATGTAGCTGGAGTTAGGGTCCATTCACACGTCAGCAAAATGCGGAACAGGTGCAGACCCATTCATTTTCAATAGGGCCGGAATGTGAGGTCCGTATCTGCACTTCTGTTCCGCAAAAAAATAGAACATGTTCTATTCTTGTCTGCAATTGCAGACAAGAAAAGGCATTTTCTATGAGAGTGCCGGCGATGTGTGGTCCGCAAAACGCAGAATGCACATTGCCAGTGTCCGTGTTTTGTGGATCCGCAAAACACATACGGACGTGTGAATGGACCCTTATACTGAGAATACATTACACATGGGTAGACTCAATTAATAACTAGACAACTTCTGAAGGCGATCGGTCACACTGGATTTTATTTAGGGGTATCAGAGTACAGGGGGGCTGAACACAAACGCACGCAACACTTTCCAGATTTTTATTCATTAAACGTTTTGAAGACCATGTATCATTTTCTTTCCACTTCACACAGACTTGCCACTTTGTGTTGTGTCGATCACATAAAATCCCAATACAATACATATAAGTTTGTGGGTGAAATGTGAAAAATGTGGAAAAGTCCAAGGGGTATGAATACTTTGTCAAGGCACTGTATGTGAGCTCTTCTCTCTCCTTGTTCTAGCGATCAGTGGGGGTTTCAGCAATGGGAATCCCCACCCCCGATGAAAACCTTTGATTTGACATAATTTTTTTTCAAAGTACAGAGAGGCGAGTCCCATTGTGAGAAGACGTATCGGCAGAGTCTGAGACTTACGTCATTCCAAGGCACTTATTGTAAAATGTCAGTGATTTCTGGGGATCTTTGATCCGGAGCATGGTCTGCTGCAATAGAAAGTCCTGCAATGAGAAGAGAAGAAATCTATGCATTTAACGGCTTACAAACTCATATAACAGGTAAAACTCGAAAAATTAGAATATTGTGCAAAGTTCATTTATTTCAGTAATGCAACTTAAAAGGTGAAACTAAGATATGAGACTCGTTACATGCAAAGTGAGATATTTTAAGCCTTTATTTGTTATAATTTGGATGATTATGGCTTACAGCTTATGAAACCCCAAAGTCTTAATTTTGAGGTCCCCTTTGCTCAGGGGGTGTGGATTAATTAGCTGACTGGAGTGTGACACTTTGAGCCGAGAATTTTGAACCTTTTCACAAAATTCTAATTTTAAGCTGCATTAATGCAATTCCTTTTAATTTGCATTACTGAAATAAATGGACTTTTGCACGATATTCAGATTTTTTGAGTTTCACCTGTACTTATGTCATGTATATCAGTAAAATACAGAGTAAATGTCCCAGAAAGTACGACCTGTACGAAGATTTTTTTGGTCACAGACTGATTGGATTGGAATACACTGGGGCAGATTTACTAACCCTTATAGATAGTGTAACCCATTAACCCCTTCAAGACTGAGGCAATTTTGTACCGAACATTATTCACAAATGCATTCTGGTGGTTATCCTTAGGCCTCTTTCACACGGGCGTTGCGGGAAAATGTGCGGGTGCGTTGCGGGAACACCCGCGATTTTTCCGCGCGAGTGCAAAACATTGTAATGCGTTTTGCACTCGCGTGAGAAAAATCGCGCATGTTTGGTACCCAAACCCGAACTTCTTCACAGGATCGGTGTTGTGTAGATGTTATTATTTTCCCTTATAACACGGTTATAAGGGAAAATAATAGCATTCTGAATACAGAATGCATAGTAGGTGATCAATTGAGGGTTAAAAAAAAATTAACTCACCTTCTCCTCTTGTTCGCGTAGTTCCCGGTCTCTTCTTTACTTCTATAATAATGAACTACCGGCTAGAACCTGTGGTGACGTCAGATCACATGCTCCAATCACATGGTCCATCACCACGGTGATGGACCATGTGATTGGAGCATGTGATCTGACGTCACCAAAGGTCCTTTAGTCCACAGCTCATCATTAAAGAAGTAAAGAAGAGACCGGGAACTACGCGAACAAGAGGAGAAGGTGAGTTAATTTTTATTTATTTTTTTAACCCTCAATTGATCACCTACTAAGCATTCTGTATTCAGAATGCTATTATTTTCCCTTATAACCATGTTATAAGGGAAAATAATACAGTGAATAGACTGTCACCTAGCAACCATGCGTGAAAATCGCACCGCATCCGCACTTGTTTGCGGATGCTTGCGATTTTCACGCAACCTCATTCACTTCTATGGGGCCTGCGTTGCGTGAAAAACGCAGAATATAGAGCATGCTGCGATTTTCACGCAACGCATAAGTGATGCGTGAAAATCACCGCTCATGTGAACAGCCCCATAGAAATGAATGGGTCGGTATTCAGTGCGGGTGCAATGCGTTCAACTCACGCATCGCATCAGCGCGGAATACTCGCCCGTGTGAAAGGGGCCTTAGTGTTGAGCTAATCGACTTCGATCCGAATATCAGGGAAAATTCGATTTGCCATGAAGCCGAATTTCCTCATGCTTTGTGGTAACAAATCGATTTTACCTGAATGGCAGTAAAAGTAAAAAAAAAAAATCATACTCACCTCATCCGTTTGAGGGCGAAGAGTCGGCCGCCGCCATCTTGATTGAAGATGCAGTGTGAAATCCAAGGCATGCTGACATATAACGTCACCACGCCGGCTGTCGTGATGACATCATCACGGGCTGCATGAGATTTTCAATCAAGATGGCGGTGGCCTGCTCTTCACGATCAAATGGATGGAGGTAAGTATGATTTTATTTATTTATTTATTATTTTACACTGTAATATTTTATGTCAGATGCCGCAATCAGCTATGAACGCGGCATCTGAGGGATACAATGACGGGGGCGGCGCAATCGCTGCTCCCTGTTATTGCACCCACTATTTACAAAGAAATGCACTTCGTGACGAAGTAAAATGATTCTCTGGGAGTCAGGCTGTATTTATAAATAGGTGTGAATTGTCTTTGTCAGTCCTGTGCTGGAAACTCTCTGGACTCTGCTATTTCTCTGTAGACGACCCAGTGCTGCCCTGACTCTTTCTCCCAGGAGTCCATCTTTCTGGATTGTGACCTGAGACACAGGATGACACTGAGTAATAGACCTGCAGAAAACATCGCTGTCACTGTAGGTGTGCGCTCAAATACCTGCACCCGAAACCGAGGAGGATGATGTAATGTGTGATATGAATGCGGCGTTTCCTGTCCTACCACTTCTGCCGGGGTGAAGCCTCAGTCCATGCTCTTTGTCCTTTACCTGAGGGACTGAGCTCTGGTACAGGTATAGGACCGAACCCTATATAATCCAAATATATAGGACCGGCCCACCCTATAGAATCCTAATATATAGGACCGACCCACCTTATAGAATCCTAATATATAGGACCGGCCCACCCTATAGAATCCTAATATATAGGACTGGACCCCCCTATAGAATCCTAATATATAGGACCGGCCCACCCTATAGAATCCTAATATATAGGACTGGACCCCCCTATAGAATTCTAATATATAGGCCCGGCCCACCCTATAGAATCCTAATATATAGGACCGACCCACCCTATAGAATCAAAATATATAGGATCGGCCCACCCTATAGAATCCTAATATATAGGACCGGCCCACCCTATAGAATCCTAATATATAGGACTGGACCCCCCTATAGAATTCTAATATATAGGACCGGCCCACCCTATAGAATCCTAATATATAGGACCTGCCCACCCAATATAACACTAGTATATGGGAGTTGCCCACCCTATATAACACTAAAAAACAGGACCTGCCCACCCTATAGAATCCTAATATATAGGACCTGCCAACTCTATACAATCTTTACATATAGGACCTGCCCACCCTATATAACCCTAATATATATGACCCGCCCACCTTATATAACCATAATACATAGGACTGGCCCACCCTATATAATCCAAATATATAGGACCGGCCCACCCTATAGAATCCTAATATATAGGACCTGTCCACCCTACAGAATCCTAATATATAGGACCCGTCCACCCTATAGAATCCTAATATATAGGACCTGCTACGTACCCTATAGAATCCTAATATATAGGACCGGCCCACCCTATAGAATCCTAATATATAGGGCCTGTCCACCCTATAGAATCCTATATAGGACCTGTCCACCCTATAGAATCCTAATATACAGGACCTGCTACTTACCCTATAGAATCCTAATATATAGGACCGGTCCACCCTATAGAATCCTAATATATAGGACCCGTCCACCCTGTAGAATCCTAATATATAGGACCCATCCACCCTATAGAATCCTAATATATAGGACCTGTCCACCCTATAGAATCCTAATATATAGGACCTGTCCACCCTATAAAATCCTAATATATAGGACCTGCTACTTACCCTATAGAATCCTAATATATAGGACCGGCCCACCCTATAGAATCCTAATATATAGGACCTGTCCACCCTGTAGAATCCTAATATATAGGACCCATCCACCCTATAGAATCCTAATATATAGGACCTGCTACGTACCCTATAGAATCCTAATATATAGGACCGGCCCACCCTATAGAATCCTAATATAAGGGACCTGTCCACCCTATAGAATCCTAATAAATAGGACCTGCCAACTCTATACAATCTTTACATATAGGACCTGCCCACCCAATATATATGACCCGCCCACCTTATATAACCCTAATACATAGGACTGGCCCACCCCATATAACCCTAATATATAGGACCTGCCAACTCTATACAATCCTAATATATAGGACCTGCCCATCCCATATTACGCTAATATATGGACCGCCCACCCTGTAGAATCCTAATATATTGTACCGCTTACCCTATACAATCCTAATATATAGTACCTACTACTCACATTATAGAATCCTACTGTATACAACCTGCCCACCCTATGCAATCCTAATATATAGGACCTGCCCACCCTATAGAATCCTTATAGGACAGGCCCACCCTATAAAATACTAATATATAGGACCAGACCACCATATACAATCCTAATATATAGGACCGGACCACCCTATATAATACTAATATATAGGACCTGCCCACCCCATACAATCCTAATATATAGGACCTGCCCACCCTATAGAATCCTAGTGTATACAACCTGATCACCCTACACAATCCTAATATATAGGACCTGTCCACCCTATATAACACTAATATATAGGACCCAACCTATATAATCCTAATATATAGGACCGACCCACCCTATATAATCCTAATATGTACGGTAGAACCTGCCCACCCTATATAATCCTAATATATAGGAACTGCCAAATCTATAGAATCCTATTATATAGGACCTGCCCACCCTATATAATCCTAATATGTAGAACCTGCCCACCCTATACAATCCTAATATATAGGACCTGCCTGCCCTATAGAATCCTAATATATAGGAACTGCCAAATCTATAGAATCCTATTATATAGGACCTGCCCACCCTATAAAATCTTAATATATAGGACCTGCCCACCCTATATAATACAAATATATAGGCCCTGTCCACCCTAATGTACAGGACTTGGCCACCCTATATAATACTAATATATATGACCTGCTCACCCTATACATTCCTAATATATAAGGACCTGCCCACTCTATATAATACTAATATATAGAATCTGCCCACTCTATACCATCCTAATATATAGTACCTGCCCATCCTGTATAATACTAATACATAGGATCTGTCCACCCTATAGAATCCTAATATATAGGAGTGACCCATCCCATAGAATCCTAATATATAGGATCTGACCACCCTATAGAATCCTAATATGTAGGACCTACCCACCCTATATAATACTAATATATAGGAACCAGTACTTCCCTATGTAATCCTACCATATAGGACCAGTTTACCCTTTATAATCCTAATATATAGGACCAGTACTTACCCTATATACAGTAATCCTACTATATATGACCTAGTACTCACTATATATATATATATATATATATATATATTATTTTACACATATATAATTTATTTTACACAAGTTGCATGATAAAAAAACACGATCTCTCTATTATGGGACTACAGATCACATCATGCACTGCTGGGAGTAGTAGTGTCACAAGAACTGGAGAAGGTTACATGTCCCTATGATGAGCCTTACACATACCATATAGATCACACTACCTAGTAATGTGTACATTCAGTACCTGGGTTGCTGTGTCGGCTTCACTGATCCCCGGTGTCTCCTCCATGTTTACTGCCGGCACTGATGACACTGTAGGAGGACGGACAGCCTGACGCCCCAGACACACCCGTCCTGAGTTACTCACATTCTGGACACGCCTGCTCATGATGAACAGTTTCTCATTTAGGGATTCATTACTAAGGGTGAATTCACACGCTGCAGATTTGGTGCAGAAATTTCTGCAGCTGTTCCCATCAAAACAGCCGCTCTTAGATGAACAGAGCTTTAGACACAGACATTTCTGTCTCATATGTTCCCCTTGTGAATATATTATTATCCATCTATGATATTTACATAGCGCCAGCATATTCCACAGCGCCGCCGTACAGAGGTTTTTGGGTCCCGTTCTCAGACACACTGGGGAAACCCATATGAATCTACAAACTCCAGCAGGAACCTGTGCCTACATGGGGGGACTAATGGCATGATGCTGCGACTGCTATAGGACCCCACCAGTCATGACATGCCTGCTCCTCGTCCCCTTTTCAGAAGTGACCGTGTAGTCATTCGCCTGTCTCTTAGGCCCCTTTCACACGGGCAAGTTTTCCGCGCGGGTGCAATGCGTGGGTTGAACGCATTGCACCCGCACTGAATCCGGACCCATTCATTTCTATGGGGCTGTGCACATGAGCGGTGATTTTCACGCATCAATTGTGCGTTGTGTGAAAATCGCAGCATGCTCTATATTGTGCGTTTTTCACGCAACGCAGGCCTCATAGAAGTGAATGGGGCTGCGTGAAAATCGCAAGCAAGTGCGGATGCGGTGCGATTTTCACACACGGTTGCTAGGAGACGATCGGGATGGGGACCCAATCTTTATTATTTTCCCTTATAACATGGTTATAGGGGAAAATAATAGCATTCTGAATACAGAATGCATAGTACAATAGCACTGGAGGGGTTAAAGAAAATATATAAAATTTTTAACTCACCTTAATCCACTTGTTCGCGCAGCCGGCATCTCTTCTGTCTTGTTCTGTGAGGAATAGGACCTTTGATGACGTCACTGCGCTCATCACATGGTCCGTCACATGATTCATCACCATGGTAAAAGATCATGTGACGGACCATGTGATGAGTGTAGTGACATATATACAGTATATACCGCATCTGTATTATGCAGATCAGCGATTTACGAACCCCAAAACAGATACAGTCATGTGAATGCCCCCTTAAAGGGTAGAATGCAATAACTAGTGCGGCTGTCTCTTCATTCCAAAAACTGGTGGGGTCTAGGTAGTGCCGGGGTCTTGGGTTGGAAAACATCTGCATGCAGTTTGTATGTTCTCTCCGTGTCCTGATCAACTTCTTATGACATCGTCCCCAGTGTCTGAGATAGGGAGAAACGATTGTGAGCTCCTCTGGGAACAGAGACTGACCCAATTATCTCTGTATAGCGCTGTGTATGAACATCATGAAGAGCTGGGACCCCCATCAATGCTGAGAATGAAGGAGCTGCATCCCCCTCACTTATTTCCTGCACAGTAGTAAGTTACATTCTAGTGAATTGGTCCGTGACGCAGTTCCTGGCACATCTCAGAAGTCAAGAGCGCTGCTCTGCAGCAAAAGGATGCAGCACTTAGGCTGAGTTCACACTTCAGTTATTTGATCAGTTATTTTGAGCCAAAACCAGTAGTGAAGCCTCCTCAGAGATCAGGTGTAATGGAAAGATTTGCACCTGTTCCAGGTTACTGGTTTCGGCTCACAATAAGGGCTCATGCACACGATCATATGCCCTCCTAGACATACGGTCCGTGAGGAGCCTGAACTGTATTACCGGAGCAGCGCGTTCACCCCGGAGACCCGGATATTATAACTGCAGGAGACGGGTAAGAAATAAACACTGGGAGAGTCACTTATAGAGAAGGATTTGGGGTCCCTGTAAATCATAGATTGAATAACAGCACAATGTCAATCAGCTGCTTCCAAGGCCACCAGGATATTGTCATGCATTAAACGAGGCATGGACTCGTGGGGCAGGGATGTAATATCTCCACTTTACAAAGCGTTGGTGCGGCCTCATCTGGAATACGCAGTCCAGTTCTGGGCACCAGTCCATAGAAAGGAGGCCCTGGAGCTGGAGAGAGTACAGAGGAGAGCGACTAAACTGAGAAGGGGCCTGGAGGGTCTTAGTTATGAAGAAAGATTAAAAGAATTGAATTTATTTAGTCCTGAGAAGAGACGTCTAAGGGGGGACATGATTAACCTGTACAAGTATATAAATGGGTCGCACAAAAAATACTGTGAAAAACTGTTCCATGTAAAATGCCCTCAAAAGACAAGGAGGCGCTGCCTCCGACTGGAGAGGAAAAAGTTCAGTCTCTGTAAGAACTGTGAATCTGTGGAATAGAGACCTCAGGACGTGGTCACTGCAGGAACAGGGGACAGTTTTATAAGGCCCCTTTCACATGGGCGAGAATTCCATGCGGGTGCAATGCGTGAGGTGAACACATTGCATCCACACTAAATCCGGACCCATTCACTTCAATGGGGCTGTATACATGAGCGGTGATTTTCAGGCATCACTGGTGCGTTGCGTGAAAATCGCAGCATGCTCTATATTGTTTTTCACACAACACAGGCCCCATAGAAGTGAATGGGGCTGCGTGAAAATCGCAAGCAAGTGCGTATGCTGTGCGATTTTCACGCATGGTTGCTAGGAGACAATCGGGATGGGGACCCGATCTGTATTATTTTCCCTTTTAACATGGTTATAAGGGAAAATAATAGCATTCTTAATACAGAATACTTAGTAAAATAGTGATGGAGGGGTTAAAAAATAAAAAAACAATTAATAAACTCACCTTAATCCACTTGAACGCTCAGCCTGGCATGTCTTCTTTCTTTTTTGATGAAAAGGATCTGTGGTGACGTCACTGCGCTCATCACATGGTCCATCACAATGGACCATGTGATGGACCATGTGATGAGTGCAGTGACATCATTAAAGGTCCTTTAACTAGGTCCTGAAGAAAGTAGAAAGAAGAGGACATCCGCTACACGATCAAGTGGATGGGGTGAGTTAAATTTGTTTATTATTTTTAACCCCTCAATGGACATTATACTTAGCATTCTGTATTAAGAATACTATTATTTTCCCTTAGAACCATGTTATAAGGGAAAATAATAAAATCTACACAACACCGATCCCCGAACTTCTGTGAAGAAGTTCGGGTCTGGGTACCAAACATGCCGATTTTTCTCACGCGCGTGCAAAACGCATTAAAACGCTTTGCACTCGCGCGGAAAAATCACGCATTTTCCCTCAATGCACCCGCATTTTGTGCGGCCCTCACACGCGACGCCCGTGTGAAAGAGGCCAAAAGGGTTTAGATGAATTCTTAAAAGTAAACAACATAAATGCTTATGAAAACGTGTAGAAATCTTAGTCTCACTTCCTTCTGGGATTCGTGTCCCCACCGATCCCTTGGTTGAACTTGATGGACTTATTTTCCACCGTATTAACTATGTATTTATAAAGCAGACAACTCCCAGCAGACAATCACTCCCAGCAGGAATTTCCAGTTTATTGGCAGGTAAGACTGAGCGCGATGGCGGCGTTCTACACGGCGAGGTAATATTGATGATGCACAGGCCGGCTTTAAAGCAGATGATCAGTCATTGGACGAGGGGAGGTCACATGACCTGTCGCTATACCGGAGTGATTTCGTGTAATGTCCTGCACGGTGGATGCTGTCTGGTGGTCTCTATGGTAAAAGCGCAACTTCTACAGGAGGCGCCGCTGTTCAATGTGAAGCAACAGCAGCAGCTTACACGACGGACACCATGTTGGGGCCCAAAATCTCGATCCAGTAGCCATCAGGGTCCTGTACAAACGCCAGGCCTTTAATTTCACCTGAAAAAAAAAAAAAAAGGAAGTTGCGTCATTTTACACCAAGCACATACGGCCGTGTAACTCTGCTCATGCTCTAGTCACACCCAGAGATGCACCGAGAACGCACTCTGCTGTGTTATGAGACATGCAGTGTGCATAATTCTGATGCAATGTCCCATCCTCCAGTCAGATCCAAAGCTGCAGTCAAAAATCTGCTGACCTAGAAGTTCACCACCTTATATTCCTATATATCAGGAGCGCAGTCATGTGACTGAAGTGTGAATATGGAGCGTCTGATCATTTGGAATTCATTGTGTCCCATTAAACTATTCTGACCTATGACCTCTGGTGTGAAACTCCGGCACGCTGTTCCGGCAGACAAACTGAGAATTGTCCAAATCGCAGCACGCAGCCAGAACAGCGTATGGATCTCCGCCGGACCCCATTATACTTAATGGGGCCGGCGGACATTCGGATCCAGGTCCGGTGAACTCCGGGAGGCTGTTCTCTGCCGGAATTCACATTAGAGGTGTGAAGATAGCCTTAACTGTTTGTGCGAGACCTCGTCCATGTCTGGTCTGAAATGTGGACCAGGTATTGTCCCATTTATCTGAAGGCCTGTAAATGAACAGTTGTCTGGAAATGTGTGTACAAGAGAGTTGGGCCTGTATTACACCAACAGATTATCTGACCAATCATTGCACACACTGATTGGACAGATATTGGTCTGATAATCTGTTCGTCCCTGCTTAGGAAAATTGGTGTTTTCCCGATCGAGTCTCTGACCGCTTTCATGGGCTCCCCAGCTGATGTGTCGCTGTCAGGTGAGGTTAGTTCAATCTGTGATGTAAGTCCCTTCATTCAGGATGTAGTCAGGACTGTAGATGAGATGCGCATGTAAATTGTGTCATCAGAAATTGCCACGGGCCCTCTATATATATAACGCGACCCAGGTGTAGGAACGCTGAATGGTATGTTGTGGCCTAAAATGTCTCTTTGTGTGTGTCACGGTGCTCCTACCTGGATACAGCTGGACCTCAGGCTTTGGCTCCGAAGCAATAAATAAAGCGGAATAATTGAGGGATAAAAGAATAACTTGAGTCCAGACCTTGAGATGAAGTTCAATGGCAGCTTTACTTTGCATAAACGTTCTCCAAAACGGTTTACAGACTTTGTCTTGGTTCCAGCAGGCTTTAGCATGAAACTGGCAGGCAAACTCCACTCGGCTATATCTGTTTCTCTCTGACTCTGCTGTACTGACAGGCTGGCTGTATAACTCAGCTTATTCTGTATGCTGCACTTCACTTTATAGTCTGACTCTAGGTTATGCCAGGGAACATTCCTCCCGGCTCCTGAGGCTTTAAGCTTTGGCCTCCATGTCCAGCAGAGCTTAAGGTGCCCTGGCTGGCATGGGCACGTCCAGCAGAGACGTGCCCCTGCACACCCTTCCCCTAGCTGGGAGTAAACTAGACTGACTAGAACTTCTGCCTCAGCCTTCCTGCAGGAAGTAGGGCTGGACCACACCCCTACAGAGGGGTGTTAGAATGGAATGGTATGTTCCACTCTCTCTATCTATAGCTCTGCCACATATGCTGCCACCTGCTGGTGAACCAGGCACATTACATGAACAGTTACATAACATTAGAAATGCACAGTGTGGAGGACCTGGAACATAATGCATAGATGACTTTATGTTAGACCATTAATGACAGTAGCAGGGTGTAGGAGTGGCAACACCACTTGGGGTGTTACATAATTATGTGTTGTCTTTGGTCTAACCCTTGTTCTTTGTAAGTTTTCTATTCTTTGTTTTTACCCAATTTGCTAAAGGAAGGACATTTGCCGATTGTCACTATTATCTTTATAAATTTACGTATATATTTTACTATTTTTACAGTGGTGTCGGTTGTCTCCCTTTAAAGAGTATCTGAACCTGAAATGCGGGAATCTTGAATGCAGCTGTGGATGTGACTGCAGTTTATGCACTGTAAATGCAGCTGTAGATGTGACTGGAGTATAAGCATGGTAAATGCAGCCATGGTTGTAAATGGAGTAAAAGCATGGTGAAAGCAGCTCTGGGTGTGACTGGAGTATAAGCATGGTGAATGCAGCTCTGGGTGTAACAGAAGACAGATATTGGACAAGCAGTTCAGAGTCTTATTTACCGTCATCCGGTTTCTTCACAAATGTGACTCCGAGCTCCTCAAATCGCTTACATGCGGCGTAGACGTCTGGGACCGCGATGCCGATATGACCTGCGACAAGGAGGAGAGCAGAGGGGTCGGGGATCAGCTCACAGAATTAAAGGGCCAGTACCCTATAACAGTGCAGCAGCGTTATAAGACGATGACTGGTAACAGCGGACAATAGACTCTATTCACTGCACAGACCGCAGGTTTGATATCCCTTCGTCCATGGATTCTGACAACTTACCGAATCCACGCGGATCCGAGTTCCCGTTGTGATACGGCTTCTCATCATTCTCTGTCCCCCAATTACTGCAGGAAATACAAGAGGAATCACCTGACTTCAGAGGGTTTGGAGGGTAGTTGGGGGAGCAAGGGCAGGTGGAGAGCCGAGACTGACAATTTCTGGTGGTAGGGCAGTGGATTTATGCTTACATAAACTGAAGCAGTTTAAGAACAGAGCAGAGCTGCAGTGTAAAGCATGGGAGGGAAAGCGCAACACAAGGGGGAGGTCGATTTCAGACTGCAACAGGCAATGCATCTAAGATAGATACCTGATCATTACGCTGTACTAATAGAGCACATGTACAATGTAAAGCACAGGGGACAAGGCGGCAGAGCTAAAGCAACTGAAAAACTGTGTAAAGAAAACAAAAAGCACACTCACGTGCAATAATAGCTCGGTCCACTGCGCGGATCCAAATCGTGTTCAAGCTACAATCTGAATAGGGACCAAGAGGGATCCAGCGTGATACATAAAGGCATAATCTTTTATCAAATAACGTCTGCTAAAAATACATCTTCTGCATGTAAATTGCTTAAAGGGGTTATCCAACCCCTGTAATGCCCAGGCACCGCATACAGATTATACTTACCCCGCTCCCTGGCACCCGCGTAACTCATGATGCCTGCATGTCCGCCGCTGCATCTCCCCATTGCCCGTATCAAAACATCCGGAGTTGGCGGGAGGGTGATCTGGGGATGTATAGGATGGCGGAGAGCTGCAAATAGCAGGCCGCAACGGAAAAGAGCCTCCCCAGCATCGTAGGTGATGCTAGGGAGGCTCGTTCCCGTCGCGTCCTGCTATTGGCTGACCCAAGCCCCCCCTTCCCCGTCACCAGATGTTTTGATCCCGTGACAGGGAGATGCAGCGGCAGCCGTGAGGGCATCAGGAGCGATGCGGATGCCAGGGAGAGGGATAAGTATAATGTGTATGCGGTGTCCGGGCATTTTGGGGGGCATTATAGGGGTTGGATAACGCCTTTAAGCTCTTTCCATATAGAGGTGCACACTGATTGGTTAGAATGTGTGATCATTAGCATGTCTGTCGAACTACTACCAGATCTGGACAACAGAGTTAAATACACCCATAGGAGGAGCTGAGCAGAAATAAGGGCTCATGCACACAACCGTATGTATTTTGCGGCCCGCAAAAAACGGATCCGCAAAAAATATGGATGACGTCCGTGTACATTCATAGCTGTCCCTTCATAGAACAGTACTATCCTTGTCCGTAATGTGGACAATAATAGGACATGTTCTATTTTTTTGCGGAACGGAAATACAGACATACGGAAACGGAATGCACACGGAGTAACTTCCATTTTTCTTGCGGACCCATTGAAGTGAATGGTTCTGCATACGGTCCACAAAAAAAAACGGAACAGACACGGAAAGAAAATACGTTTGTGTGCATGAGCCCTAAGACTAGCCAACAATGTACAGTGTGCTGTCCGCATCAGTATGTCCGTTCCGTTGCCCCGCAAAAAAAATAGTGCATGTCCGATTTTTTTCTAGTTTGCGGACAAGGAGAGGCATTACAATGGATCAGCAAAAAAAACGGATACCATACGGAACGTCATCCGTTTTTTTTGCGGATCCGCAAAACACGGAAGCCTCCCGTGTGCCTTCCGCAATTTGCGGAACGGGCGGCCCATTTTAGACAAACGGACAAGAATAGGACATGTTATATTTTTTTTGCGGGGCCACGGAACGGAGCAACGGATGCGGACATTGCGCCTCGGATGCGGACCCGAAAAACGGTCGTATGCATGAGGCCTAAGATGCACTTTTTTCTCCCCAAAAGTGAGGGAAAAGTGGCTGTTCGTCTTATAGTCCGAATGCTAATGACCGCTTCCATTATGGAAGCAGTCATTAGTATACAGGAGGTGCGGGGAGATGTGAGGGAGGCTGTACTCACTACTCCCTGGTCTTTGCTTGGGGCCCGCACTGCACTGTGATCTGACTGCGTACAGCATCAGGGCGTAGAGCAAGCAGGCGCGCAGCATGACCAGATGCTGTGCAACATCGGGTCACAGTGCAGCGCTAGGCTGGCAGAAGACCAGGGAGTGGGAAGTCCTGCGGAGTGGCAGCACCGTCCGGAGCAAGCGAGGTAGGTTTATTTATTTTTATAATGTCTGATCTGAGGTCTGATGGGGGTCTAATCTGAGGCTGATAGAGCTTGGGGTTCTGATCTGAGGCTCTCCTTTACAATCTGCGAAAATCCATTACAATCTGTTGCACTCTACACGCTACAGAAACTGCCCTCACTAGAGTGAACAATGACCTCCAGACAGCTAAATGCAACGGCGACTACTCTCTACTAATTCTCCTTGATCGACGTTAGGGACACCACTCTCTTGGTTATCTTCCTATCTCTCGGACTGCTCTTTCAGGGCATCATTCAATGGCTCTACCGATCCTCCTCTCTTTCTCGCTGTTGGGATTCCTGAGTGTTCAGTCCTTGGTCCTCTCCTCTTTTCTCTCTACACAGCCCCTAATGGACAGACCATCGGCAGATTTGGTTTTCAGTACAATCTCTATGGCGATGACCCTAAACTATACACTTCATCCCCCGATATCACCCCTGTAGTTTTACAGAACACCAGTGACTTTCTGCCCGCTGTCTCCAACGCCATGTCCTCTCTCTATCTGAAACTGAATCTTTCAAAAACTGAACTTCTTATGTTCTCTCCATTTACTAACCTACCCAAACCTGATCTCTCCCTCTCAGTGGGGGCACTACCATCCCGCCAGCTGTCTCGGTGTTATGTTTGACACTGATCGTTCCTTCACCGCCTATATTCAATCTCCCTCCCATTCATGCCGCCTGCACCTCAAAAACATCTCTAGAATCTGCCCCTTCCTTACTGTGGAAACAAAATCTCTCATTATTGACCTGATCCATTCCCGCCTTGATTACTGTAAATCACTATTAATTAGACTCCCCCTCATCAGACTCTCCCCTCTCCAATCTATCCTTAATGCAGCAGCCGGGGTCACCTGTGTGTGTAACCACTACTCCAATGTCCCCGTCCTGTGCCATAGTGCTGAGCGATATACTGGTGTCCACAATACAGGGAGTGCAGAATTATTAGGCAAGTTGTATTTTTGAGGATTAATTTTATTATTGAACAACAACCATGTTCTCAATGAACCCAAAAAACTCATTAATATCAAAGCTGAATATTTTTGGAAGTAGTTTTTAGTTTGTTTTTAGTTTTAGCTATTTTAGGGGGATATCTGTGTGTGCAGGTGACTATTACTGTGCATGATTATTAGGCAACTTAACAAAAAACAAATATATACCCATTTCAATTATTTATTTTTACCAGTGAAACCAATATAACATCTCAACATTCACAAATATACATTTCTGACATTCAAAAACAAAACAAAAACAAATCAGTGACCAATATAGCCACCTTTCTTTGCAAGGACACTCAAAAGCCTGCCATCCATGGATTCTGTCAGTGTTTTGATCTGTTCACCATCAACATTGCGTGCAGCAGCAACCACAGCCTCCCAGACACTGTTCAGAGAGGTGTACTGTTTTCCCTCCTTGTAAATCTCACATTTGATGATGGACCACAGGTTCTCAATGGGGTTCAGATCAGGTGAACAAGGAGGCCATGTCATTAGATTTTCTTCTTTTATACCCTTTCTTGCCAGCCACGCTGTGGAGTACTTGGACGCGTGTGATGGAGCATTGTCCTGCATGAAAATCATGTTTTTCTTGAAGGATGCAGACTTCTTCCTGTACCACTGCTTGAAGAAGGTGTCTTCCAGAAACTGGCAGTAGGACTGGGAGTTGAGCTTGACTCCATCCTCAACCCGAAAAGGCCCCACAAGCTCATCTTTGATGATACCAGCCCAAACCAGTACTCCACCTCCACCTTGCTGGCGTCTGAGTCGGACTGGAGCTCTCTTCCCTTTACCAATCCAGCCACGGGCCCATCCATTTGGCCCATCAAGACTCACTCTCATTTCATCAGTCCATAAAACCTTAGAAAAATCAGTCTTGACATTTCAGCTTGTGTGTCTTGTTCAGTGGTGGTCGTCTTTCAGCCTTTCTTACCTTGGCCATGTCTCTGAGTATTGCACACCTTGTGCTTTTGGGCACTCCAGTGATGTTGCAGCTCTGAAATATGGCCAAACTGGTGGCAAGTGGCATCTTGGCAGCTGCACGCTTGACTTTTCTCAGTTCATGGGCAGTTATTTTGCGCCTTGGTTTTTCCACACGCTTCTTGCGACCCTGTTGACTATTTTGAATGAAACGCTTGATTGTTCGATGATCACGCTTCAGAAGCTTTGCAATTTTAAGAGTGCTGCATCCCTCTGCAAGATATCTCACTATTTTTGACTTTTCTGAGCCTGTCAAGTCCTTCTTTTGACCCATTTTGCCAAAGGAAGTTGCCTAATAATTATGCACACCTAATATAGGGTGTTGATGTCATTAGACCACACCCCTTCTCATTACAGAGATGCACATCACCTAATATGCTTAATTGGTAGTAGGCTTTCGAGCCTATACAGCTTGGAGTAAGACAACATGCATAAAGAGGATGATGTGGTCAAAATACTCATTTGCCTAATAATTCTGCACGCAGTGTATACCGCGGTATTAAGAAATAGCGATATCACTGTTCCTAATAATCGCAGTTTTAGTGACGTCATAGGAGCGGTCGCATGTGTGCTGACTGCTTCTAAAATGTCCATGTCCGGCCAGCTGAATACATTACATGTTAGTTCCCGCAGCGACCGACCCCTCCTCACTCCTGTTTCTCCATGAACCTACCCACTGAAACAGCCGCGCACACGAACCAGGTGTCCAACATCAGCCACCAGTGAGAGAGGTGAAAACAGCGAGCCAGTCTATCTCAGAGAGTTTTGGTCCTGGCCTGCGAATGTCCAAGGCGAGGGAAGTGTGACAGCGGAGCGGGATGTAAAAGATAGTCTCCTTGTGGCCACCATATAGTAGTACAATATAATGTCTTCCTGTGGCCTCCATACAGCACAATGTCACCTAGTGATCCCCTAATCTCCTCCTCATCTCTGTCTACCATCCTACCCGTGTTCTCCACAGTGCGGCACCTCCTACATCCCCCCCTCATCTCTGTCTACCATCTTACCCGTGTTCTACACTGTGATTTACCCCCTACATCACCTCCCTCATCTCTGTCTACAATCCCACCCGTGTTCTCAACAGTGCTGCAGCCCCTACATCATCTCCTGATTTCTGTCTACCATCCTACCCGTGCTCTCCACAGTGCTGCACCTCCTACATCTCATCCCTCATTTCTGTCTACCATCTTACCCATGTTCTCCACAGTGCTTCACCCCCTATATCTCCTCCCTCATCTCTGTCTTCAATTCCACCTGTGTTCTCCACAGTGCTGCAGCCCCTACATCTCCTCCCTCATCTCTGTCTACCATACTACCCGTGCTCTCCACAGTGCTTCACCCCTTATATCTCCTCCTCATCTCTGTCTACATCCTACCCGTGCTCTCCACTGTGCTGCACCTCCTACATCTCATCCCTCATCTCGGTCTACCATCCTATCTGTGCTCTCCACAGTGCTGTACCTCCTACATATCATCCCTCATCTCTGTCTACCATCTTACCCGTGTTCTCCACAGTGCTTCACCCCTACATCTCCTCCTCATCTGTCTACCATCCTACCTGTGCTCTCCACAGTGCTGCAGCCCCTACATCTCCTCCCTCATCTCTGTCCACCACCCTACCTTTGCTGTCTACGGTGCTGCACCCCCTACATCTTCTCCCTCTTTTCGTCTACCATCCTACCCTCGCTCTCCACAGTGCTGCACCTCCTACATCTCATCTCTCACCTCTGTCTACCATCCAACTCGTGCAATACACAGTGCTGCACCCCCTACATCTCCTCTTCATCTCTTTCTACCATCCTACCTGTGCTCTCCACAGTGCTGCACCCCTACATCTCCTCCTTGTAACGGGGAGGCTCCCTGCTCCTAGGTCTGCCTTGAGCGCCGAGCTGATCACTCGGTGCTCGACTGGTCGGTCTGTCGGTCATGTGACGCTGGCCACGTCACATGACCCTCACTCCCCACTATAAATACAGGCAGCCTGCTGGCCACAGGTTGCCTGTTAATTTAGGTTCCTGGCAGTTGTTGGATACCTGTGTACTTACCTGATCCTGTTCCCTGACGATCCTTTGCCTGCTCCTCCTGTACTGCGCATCCTTCCTGGTATATTGACCTCGGCTTCCACCTGACTATTCTTTGCGGACTCCTTTGGTACTTCTCGACTCTCCTGGTATTTATGACCCCGGCTTCTCCTGACCTTTCTTTGCTTATCCCTCTGTACTGCGTTGTCCTCTTGGTTTTGACCCGGTCCGTTCACTATCCGTTATTTGTCTTGTCTGTCCTTCCTGCACATAAACTAAGTTAGGGACTGCCGTCCAGTTGTCCCCTGTCATCAGGACTCGTGAGGCAAGTAGGCAGGGCCAGGGGTGAGGGTGGAGCGCAGTGGTCACTATCCTCACCCCTGTGTGTGTGTGGGTGTGTACATGACCGTTACACTCCTCATCTCTGTCTACCATCCCACTCGTGCTCTCCACAGTGCTGCACCTCTAACATCTTCTCCTCATCTCTGTCTACCCTCCTACCCATGCTTTCCACTGTGCTGCACCCCTACATCTCCTTCTCATCTCTGTCTACCATCCTACCCATGCGCTGCACCCCTATATCTCCTCCTCATCTCTGTCTACCATCCTACCTGTGCTCTCCACAGTGCTACACCCCTATATCTCCTCCTCATCTCTGTCTACCATCCTACCTGTGCTCTCCACAGTGCTGCACCCCTATATCTCCTTCTCATCTCTGTCTACCATCCTACCTGTGCTCTCCACAGTGCTTTTCTTGCAATTTCATTTTGAAAAAATAAAAACTTTATTTATGTGTTTTATGAGCTGTAAGGGCTCATTTTTTGTGGGACGATCTGTAATTTTATTGATACCACTTTGGAGTGTGTATGATTTCATGTTTTAATAGTACTGGCATTTTTGCATGCGGCGATGCCTATGATGTTTTTTTTTATAGCTGTTGCATGACAGGCAGCACACACTCCTGGGTCTTTGAGCTCTCAGGTGCTGTGGCCATATTTAAATTAAAAAAATTATTTCCTTTTCCATACATACAGATGAAACTCGAAAAACTAGAATATCGTGCATTAAAAGTCCATTTATTTCAGTAATGCAAATTAAAAGGAATTGCATTAATGCAGCTTAAAATTAGAATTTTGTGAAACGGTTCAATATTCTAGGCTCAAAGTGTCACACTCTAGTCAGATAATTAATCCATACCCCCTAAGCAAAGGGTAGGCTGCGTTCACATTTCGGTCAGAGATGATCCAGCATAAATTCCGGCTGTCAGACGGATATAAACCCGGAAAGCGGACAGCTTACCACTAGATCAAATTATAGTCAATAGGGATCCGGCAGTGATCTGTTGAATGTGGCAATGCTGGATCTGGTTAACTGGAGATGCCAAAGCATTCTTACATGTGTGATTATTAGCATGTCTGTCAAACTACTACCAGATCTGGTGATTGGGGCATTAATTAATGTAGAAACATCAGGTACTTTTGCACCTGGCTGGTAGCACAGGGGCCCTTCTGAATTCATTGTCATCCTCAGAGCAGTGACACAGTTGAATATTTCAACAAGGGGGCGGTATTTTGTGCTGCACCAGTACTGCTGTCCCCGCCTACTTGTTCTGTCAATTTGAAACCACCAACAGCATGGGGCCACTTTTATTTATTTTTTTCCGGGGCCACTTTAATTTCCCAGTCGGCCCTGCTCACCCGTTCGATTGTACATACCCTGGAAGGGGCAACTCTGCCTCCATGACATTCTCTAAAGTGTTCTGATGCTCCAGAAACGGTCCGTGTTTTTAGCATGATGCATGCTCTATTTTGTCCGTGTTCACGGATCCATCACGCCCATTACAGTCTATGGGTCCGGTCTATGTACTAATGGTCAGGTACTGGATGTAGAAGTGTAGATCCAGTAGACAGTATATTGGAGGAATCTGGATATACTGTACATACATACACATTATTAGACACATTTGCTTAGCATCCAGGGAGGGCAGGAACGGAGGCAGCTGTGTGTGGTGGTGTCCTCTATGTCCTGTTTTATTTGTAGTGTCTGTATCTTTATGTATAACGTCCATTGCTTTTTCTCATCTATGTTATAAGTAAACTATTTTTCTAAATAAGTATCTGCGAGGGTTGTATGTTACTACTGGGGTGTATGAAGCACTGGAAGGGGTGTAATAATACACAGAATAAGCGGGTTATATAGGAAATAAAGTCTAGGAACGGAATAAAAGGGATGGAACACGGAGATTAGAATATTTTGCAAAGTTCATTTATTTCAGTAATGCAACTTAAAATGTGAAACTAACAGATGAGACTCATTACAGGCAAAGTGAGATATTTCAAGCCTTTATTTGTTATAATTTGGATGATTATGGCTTACAGCTTATGAAACCCCAAAGTCACAATTTTGAGGTCCCCTTTGCTCAGGGGATATGGATTAATTAGCTGACTAGAGGGTGACACTTTGAGCCTAGAATGTTGACCCTATTCACAAAATTCTAATTTTAAGCTGCATTAATGCAATTCCTTTAATTTTCATACTGAAATAAATGGACTTTTGCACAATATTCTAATTTTTCGAGTTTCACCTGTAAATCTCCAAGTTCCGATAAGCAAGACCTCCCTTCATCAAGGAATATTGAAACACGGATAACACACGGATGCATCAATGGCCACCTTTTTACGGATTTAAAGAGGACCTTTTACTAGAATAAAACATCTAAACTAAGTATGAGTTTAGAAAAAACTCTCAGGCTATGAGCTGAGCGCTGCGATTGGCCAGCGCTACAGCATGGGAGAAGGAGACGCCGGCAGGCTCAACTGGGTGGAGCCTAACATGTGAAGATACCGGAGGCTATACCAGGAGAACGGAGCGGCGACCAGGGATAACAGTAAGTGCAGGGGGATCCCTGGGCGCCGCTCTCCATGTCTGTATACTTAGTTTAGATGTTTTATTCTAGTGAAAGGTCCTCTTTAAGCACGAACATAGACGTGTGAATGAGGCTTAACATATAGTTTTTGATGCGAAAACGCACAAAAATCTGCATGAAAAACCACACAGATTTTCTGTTCTGAGATCTGCAGCTGCCCAAAAACAGCTAACCTGAAGAAAGAAAATCTTACTGTGTGAGCTCCAAGGTTGCCTTGCGGGAGCACATCCAAGCCTTCCACTCATTTATGTCCTCGGGGATGTCCTTCTTGTCCTCATAGCCCATCAAATACAAGGACAACTTCATAGAGGGGAGGTCGATCTTCTTGAGGAGACTGAGGGAGACAAGACTCAAGTTATCTCCTCACTTTGTAGTAAAGCGCCGGTCACCCAAAAATGACCGGTTTATAATAGTGCTGGAGCGTTATAAGAGGAGCGGCTGATATCAGTCACATATAATGTAATGTCTCTGGAGGTTATATCAGTGCTGGAGCGTTATGAGAGGAGCGGCTGATATCAGTCACATATAATGTAATGTCTCTGGAGGTTATATCAGCGCTGGAGCGTTATAAGAGGAGCGGCTGATATCAGTCACATATAATGTAATGTCTCTGGAGGTTATATCAGTGCTGGAGCGTTATAAGAGGAGCGGCTGATATCAGTCACATATAATGTAGTGTCTCTGGGGGTTATATCAGTACTGGAGCGTTATAAGAGGAGCGGCTGATATCAGTCACATATGATGTAATGTCTGGAGGTTATATCAGTGCTGGAGCGTTATAAGAGGAGCGGCTGATATCAGTCACATATGATGTAATGTCTCTGGAGGTTATATCAGCGCTGGAGCGTTATAAGAGGAGCGGCTGATATCAGTCACATACAGTACAGACCAAAAGTTTGGACACACCTTCTCATTCAAAGAGTTTTCTTTATTTTCATGACTATGAAAATTGTAGATTCACACTGAAGGCATCAAAACTATGAATTAACACATGTGGAATTATATACATAACAAACAAGTGTGAAACAACTGAAAATATGTCATATTCTAGGTTCTTCAAAGTAGCCACCTTTTGCTTTGATTACTGCTTTGCACACTCTTGGCATTCTCTTGATGAGCGTTGGGACCATCAGTTGCGTTGAGGAGAAGTCAGGTGGATACACAGCTGATAGTCCTACTGAATAGACTGTTAGAATTTGTATTATGGCAAGAAAAAAGCAGCTAAGTAAAGAAAAACGAGTGGCCATCATTACTTTAAGAAATGAAGGTCAGTCAGTCAGCCGAAAAATTGGGAAAACTTTGAAAGTAAGGGCTATTTGACCATGAAGGAGAGTGATGGGGTGCTGCGCCAGATGACCTGGCCTCCACAGTCACCGGACCTGAACCCAATCGAGATGGTTTGGGGTGAGCTGGACCGCAGAGTGAAGGCAAAAGGGCCAACAAGTGCTAAGCATCTCTGGGAACTCCTTCAAGACTGTTGGAAGACCATTTCAGGGGACTACCTCTTGAAGCTCATCAAGAGAATGCCAAGAGTGTGCAAAGCAGTAATCAAAGCAAAAGGTGGCTACTTTGAAGAACCTAGAATATGACATATTTTCAGTTGTTTCACACTTGTTTGTTATGTATATAATTCCACATGTGTTAATTCATAGTTTTGATGCCTTCATAGTCATGAAAATAAAGAAAACTCTTTGAATGAGAAGGTGTGTCCAAACTTTTGGTCTGTACTGCATGATATAACGTCTCTGGAGGTTATAAGAGGAGCGGCTGATATCAGTCACGTATGATGTAAAAAAAAACATATATTAAGCCTCATTCACACGTCTGTGTTCGTGCTTAAAGGGAACCTGTCACCGGTATTTTGTGTATGAAGCTGAGGACATGGGTTGCTAGATGGCCGCTAGCACATCCGCAATACCCAGTCCACATAGCTCTCTGTGCTTTTATTGTGTAAAAAAAAAGATTTGATACATATGCAAATTACCCTGAGATGAGTCAGAGCTTGAAAATATGACTCTTCTCTGGTCACACAAGTAAGATATGACTTTTTTATGTTAATTTGCATAAAAGGCGGGAAGTACAAAAATGCATAATACTTATTGAATTCGTCTGCAAATGAAATGAAAAGTGTAATTTATATGTTTAGGGTAACACAATGAACATTTAGAAACGCTCAGTGAGGGTAGCATAGTAGAGATGACAGGTTCCCTTTAAATCCGTAAAATAATGGCCATTGATGCATCCGTGTGTTAACCGTGTTTCACTAACCCTTGATGAAGGGAGGTCTTGCTTATCGGAACTTGGAGATTTACAGGTGAAACTCGAAAAATTAGAATATTGTGCAAAAGTCCATTTATTTCAGTATGAAAATTAAAGGAATTGCCTTAATGCAGCTTAAAATTAGAATTTTGTGAATAGGTTCAACATTCTAGGCTCAAAGTGTCACCCTCTAGTCAGCTAATTAATCCGTACCCCCTGAGCAAAGGCGACCTCAAAATTGTGACTTTGGGGTTTCATAAAATGTAAGCCATAATCATCCAAATTATAACAAATAAAGGTTTGAAATATCTCGCTTTGCCTGTAATGAGTCTCATATGTTAGTTTCACCTTTTAAGTTGCATTACTGAAATAAATGAACTTTGCACAATATTCAAATTTTTCGAGTTTCAACTGTATGTCTCTGGGTACAATGGGCTGTATGTAGACTGTGACGGCACTGGGGGGCGCCCTCTGCTGGTCCCGGAGGACACTGGTCAGACTCACGTCATGCCGAGGCATTTGGTGTAGAACGGCAGCGATTTCTCAGGGTCTTTGATGCGGAGCATCGTCTGATGCATAATAAAATCCTGCAAGATAAAGAAAAGACGTGAGAAGAAAACAGGACTCCACAGCATCAGAGCAGGACAGCTACAGACACTGAACAAGCAGGACCGTGAGGAAAACAGCAGGACAGTGAGAATAAAATAAATAGGGAAGCAGGAGAATGGCGAGTGCGGCTGTGAAGGAGACAGGAGCGCTAGAATAGCGAGTGCAGCTGTGGAGGAGACGGGGACATGACAACGGCGAGTGCGGCTCTGGATGTGACTGGACAATGACAACGGCGAGTGCGGCTGTGGAGGAGACGGGGACATGACAACGGCGAGTGCGGCTGTGGAGGAGACGGGGACATGACAACGGCGAGTGCGGCTCTGGATGTGACTGGAGAATGAGAACAGCGAGTGCAGCTCTGGATGTGACTGGACAATGAGAACAGCGAGTGCGGCTCTGGATGTGACTGGACAATGAGAACAGCGAGTGCGGCTCTGGATGTGACTGTAGAATGAGAACAGCGAGTGCGGCTCTGGATGTGACTGGACAATGAGAACAGCGAGTGCGGCTCTGGATGTGACTGGAGAATGAGAACAGAGAGTGCGGCTCTGGATGTGACTGGACAATGAGAACAGCGAGTGCGGCTCTGGATGTGACTGGAGAATGAGAACACCGAGTGCGGCTCTGGATGTGACTGGAGAATGAGAACACCGAGTGCGGCTCTGGATGTGACTGGACAATGAGAACAGCGAGTGCGGCTCTGGATGTGACTGGAGAATGAGAACAGCGAGTGCGGCTCTGGATGTGACTGGAGAATGAGAACACCGAGTGCGGCTCTGGATGTGACTGGACAATGAGAACAGCGAGTGCGGCTCTGGATGTGACTGGACAATGAGAACAGCGAGTGCGGCTCTGGATGTAACTGGAGAATGAGAACAGCGAGTGCGGCTCTGGATGTAACTGGAGAATGAGAATTGTGAGTGCAGCTTTGAAGGTTAAGATGAGTAGGATAATTGACAAGGGGATCTTGAAGGTGACAAGAAGAATAATATAAAGTGCAGCTCTGGAGGTACCTGTAATATAAGGGTGTATTCACATGTGGCAGATTTATTGCAGGGTTTTAGCTCCTTCCAGAGGTCAGAATTAAGTTGTTCTGCGGCAGATGGATGAGTGGGACAATCACAGAAATGTCTGCAATGTGAATACACCAACGTCTTAATAAATCAGGAACATCTCTGCCGTGCGCCACAAACTGAAGTTTATCTTATTAGAGGCCCTAGTTGGGACCCTCAGGATAATTTCAACAAAACAACTGGTCAACTGACCAAAAGGAGACCCCTTTTGTGGTCCCAACCTATTATATATAAAAATAAAACTACATCATTATTTGTCATTTAAAACCTTGCAAATGTGAAGAAAAGGAAAATCCTGTGTGATTAAAACTATCAGAGGACAGTAGAACAGGGTCACTAATGGTGACTATTGATAACTGCGGGGTTATTTGTGCATAAACTCTCATTTATGTGTTTAAATAAACACTATTTTTTAATTGGTTTGTGTGGTGTTGTTATTATTATCAGTATTTATTCACCCTCACACCTCTTAGAGTCTATGTAGTGCTTTCATTATACACTTGCTGCCAATCCTCAGCAGATATTCTATTAGGTGGGGGTACAAAACACCAGCTATAAATATTGTGCCTGAGATATGTGCTTCCAGTGCTATTAAATGATCATAATATTTCTCTGTAATATTAGTGCTGCTCAAAAGAACCACATTATCTGACAGTCTGCTAGCATGCAGCTTCATTTCTCTTGTCAGCTACATTCTCTTGTCAGCTACCTTGCATGTTTTAAATACACACTGCTTTATACATATGCTCACTAGCCTACGTTGCTCAATCCGATACAATGTGGCTAACAGTTCAGGCACACTGATACTATGTATCTATTCTCCACACACAGACACACACCTCGTATTGCACACTTTCCCTCTCGCTTTCCCTGTAATCATAGATTTTTTGACCCTCCACTGTCCTCTGTCTAAAATTGAACACACCACTCCACCCCTATCGACATGTTTCGCCACATATGTGCCTTCGTCAGGGGAGATAAGGATAAAGGTAAAGTGTGCAATAGGAGGTGTGTGTGTGTGGAGAATAGAAACACAGTACCAGTGTGGGTACTAGTACCCTTATCTCCCCTGTTGACCCTGTTCTACTGTCCTCTGATAGTTTTAATCACACATGATTTTGCTTTTCTTCTCATTTGCAAGGTTTTAAATGACAAAATAAAGATGTTGTTTTATTTTTATATACACTCACCTAAAGAATTATTAGTGCCCCCATACTAACACGGTGTTGGACCCCCTTTTGCCTTCAGAACTGCCTTAATTCTACGTGGCATTGATTCCACAAGGTGCTGATAGCGTTCTTTAGAAATGTTGGCCCATATTGATAGGATAGCATCTTGCAGTTGATGGAGATTTGAGGGATGCACATCCAGGGCACGAAGCTCCCGTTCCACCACATCCCAAAGATGCTCTATTGGGTTGAGATCTGGTGACTGTGGGGCCATTTTAGTGCAGTGAACTCATTGTCATGTTCAAGAAACCAATGTGAAATGATTGGAGCTTTGTGACATGGTGCATTATCCTGCTGGAAGAAGCCATCAGAGGATGGATACATGTTCTCATTCTGTTTACGCCAAATTCGGACTCTACCATTTGAATGTCTCAACAGAAATCGAGACTCATCAGACCAGGCAACATTTTTCCAGTCTTCAACAGTCCAATTTTGGTGAGCTCGTGCAAATTGTAGCTTCTTTTTCCTATTTGTAGTGGAGATGAGTGGTACCCGGTGGGGTCTTCTGCTGTTGTAGCCCATCCGCCTCAAGGTTGTGCGTGTTGTGGCTTCACAAATGCTTTGCTGCAGACCTCGGTTGTAACTGTTATTTCAGTCAACGTTGCTCTTCTATCAGCTTGAATCAGTCGGCCCATTCTCCTCTGACCTCCAGCATCCACAAGGCATTTTCGCCCACAGGACGGCCGCATACTGGATGTTTTTCCCTTTTCACACCATTCTTTGTAAACCCTAGAAATGGTTGTGCGTGAAAATCCCAGTAACTGAGCAGATTGTGAAATACTCAGACCGTCCCGTCTGGCACCAACAACCATGCCACGCTCAAAATTGCTTAAATCCCCTTTCTTTCCCATTCTGACATTCAGTTTGGAGTTCAGGAGATTGTCTTGACCAGGAGCACCCCCCTAAATGCATTGAAGCAACTGCCATGTGATTGGTTGACTAGATAATTGCATTAATGAGAAATAGAACAGGTGTTCCTAATAATTCTTTAGGTGAGTGTATAATAGGTTGGGACTAAAGGGATCTCTTTTTGGTCAGTTTACAAACTGAAGTTCATGCCAGCTATGAGCTGCCATAGTCTTCAGCTATAACATATGCCAGTTTCTGGTAAACGTTTTGGTAAAACTGGCGGGCTGCACAAAGCCCCACCCCAAGCTCAAAAAGGTCTCAAAATATTGTGCAAATATACAACTTGAGATGAGTCAGGGACAGGACTCATCTCAGGTTAATTTGCATATGTATCAAATCGTTTTTTTTTAAACCATATAAGCACACAGAGCTATGGGGACTGGGTATTGCGGATGTGCTAGCGGCCATCTAGCAACCCATGTCCTCAGCTCTATACACAAAATCCCGGTGACAGGTTCCCTTTAAGTGTGGAAGAAAGTGGCTAATATCAGTCATTATATATATATCCACACACACACATACTGTGAGGAATACCGTACCCCAACTGACCTCGGACGTCAATGTAGAGCCAGCGAGATACGGTATGGTCACTGGTTACCAAGGCGTGACGTTACACCGTCCCTGAGGAGCAGGTAAGGTCAGCTTGGTACAATGTTCACAGACTCCTCCTGTCCACATGGGCACAGAGAGGCAACAAGCTGAGAGAGCCTTTTCCCTGCCACAGTGAAACAGCGCTTCCTTAGCCCGGGATGACGGCCACCCACCAGTTTCTCGTTTGATATAAGCCTGGTCCGCTAACGGGATTATATAGGGTGAGAAACCAACCCGCAGTAGCATATACCTAGGCCGAAACATGGACGTGGGGATTCGTGATCGAGATACAAGAACAGCACAAGATTAAATTATATATTTAATTGCCTTAAGGGCTCACTAGACATAACACAATATACACAGAAAATATATACAGTGGTCTGAGTGGTAAATACAGATGGCATGGTGCAAACACGGTTAAGCAGAACAAAAGTCAGTTTACCAGGTATAGGAGTCCTTTGGGTTGTGATGAGTTCTTAGCTGTAGTCACATGGGAAGCAGTGATGTCAGCTGGTTGCAGGTCCCTCTAAACACATGGCACGATGTGACCTCCCTTCAGAGAAAGAAGCGCCCGCTTGCTGGCACAAGTCTTTTGACCTGTAGCTGGCCCCTCCCAGACTCTGGGAGGAGTCCACTCCCCCTCTTCTGGGGCTGGCAGAAAATGAGCCACAAAACCGATTAGGGCTCATCACTCCAGACCAAAATGTCGCAGGGAGGTGGTTCTGGGACCAATGGATCTGCCTGGGTTCCGGCTACCAGTAGAGTCCAAGCATGATACCTTTATTTGGTTTCTGTGGGTAAATATGTGTATCTCCCCTCCCTGGTATCCCACCGCCCAACTATGATCACGGGCCTGTTCATCGTGGCCACAGGGACCCAAATATGTATCTGGTTTATGCCTGTGATGGACGGGTGATTCATAATTCCTTATGAATCGCCGGTTCCAGAAAGTCTGATAATTCTGATTGAACTGGGGAATGGCCTAGACCCCCTGCAGGGAAGTTTTCCTGCAGGATCCGTGCTGTCTGAATGGAAGTGTGAAAAGTAACCAAATGTGGCCTGCTAGGAGTTTTCTGCTATCTGGCTGCGCTTTGAAGCAGGGCCCCCCTGTGGAGTTCACTACCTCTGCTATCTGACAGCAGATGGCTGGTGTGGGAACATGGCTGACAGTAAATAATAATCCATATTCCTCACACATACCAACTAGTGCAGTATAAGAGCTCAAAATCAATTAAAACAAATACAACATGATGTCACAAGTCCACAGCAAGGTATATGAAGTTTGATGGAAGCAAAAAACAAGGATATAAGGCAGTAGGTCTATAGGTATCCACCAACTCCTCCAAGTGTAGGAATATATCAATTTCAAAATCAATATCAAGCAGTTACATAATCAACAGAATAAACTCATTTGTGGGTAAAGATACATAAGTGCAATACATTAGTAGTTATCGAAAATGCCAAGTATAAGGCAGAGCAAGTATGGTGGATAATAGTTAAATATTGCAGTACCTGTGGCCGGGGCAAAAGAGAAATCATCTGGATGCGGACGCCGGTCTGGCGTGCCGCCTATTTATCGGGGAGCTAGAATGTAGCATCTCCCGGGAGGTCACGTGAGCAGAGATCACAGTGCTACTGTGACTCCAAGGGGAATTACTGGCAATCTTACCAGAGCGTAGGGAGGACAGAAACGAGGGATATGATAATGATACGGTATGGTATGTAGATAGTGTGTAAAGTGGTGTATATATAGATATAGGGGAAATGTATGTAGTGTATAAGAAATAATGGATAGTATATGAAAGTAGACTGGATGTAATGGAGAATCTAATAATCAAGGTCTAATGTAATATGAGAAAGATGTGGTGGCTGACGGAGAAGAAAGGAAGAAAAAGAGAAGCAGGAAAAAGGAGGAAAAAAGGGGGGTGGAGAATAGAGAGTGGAGAAAGAAGATATGAAATTAGAGAATTAGAGAGGATGGGAAATCAAGGTAGTTGAGAATCACCTAAAGAGGAAGCAACCTGGCCAGTCTCCAGACCTAAATCCAATAGAACATCTTTGGAGGGAGCTGAAACTCTGTGTTGCTCAGCGACAGCCCTGAAACCTGACAGATCTAGAGGAGATCTGTGTGGAGGAGTGGGACAACATCCCTGCTGCAGTGTGTGCAAACCTTCTTATGCCACTTCTCCAGTGAGAGCCACCCTTGTGGTCATAAGTAAATGTCATGATGTTAAGTTTATGTTCTTGTGCTTTCTCACCTTATTGCAACTATGGTGTTCAAGGGAGAAAGCGGAGCGAAACGTGCGTCGGGGTGCGCTCTCTGCCGGACCTGGGTCTGATCCACTTGTGCCTCCACACAAACCTTAGGTAATTAATCTTAGTTACTACGGTTCTTCCTCCATGCTGTCTGTGGGCCCTCTTGAGGTGCTTTATATCTAGCACTCCTGTTGGACTATTACTGTGTTGTCTGCACATGTCCAGTGATTGTGGGGGGGGGGAGGTTTTCACATGTATTGGGAGTAGTTCAATATTGTCTGCTATTAGCGGCACTTGACACTCTTTGAATTTTCCCCTTTATTTGGATTTTCTATACCCTGGGTTTGGTGGACGAGCTGCTTTTCGCAGCACTTAGCCTGCACTGCTGCTACTTTTATAATTGTCTATTGTTGTAATATTTATTACTTAATAAAATTTGTTATGATTGTACATGTGTGTCTCCTGTCTAATTGGTTGTGTTATAAAATTTTGGCACACATTAGGCTCATCCTTTGGATGATTTAGTAGGTTGTACTGCTTATATAAGTGCAGCTCCCAAACAGCTTCAAACCAGACTGCTTTTATCTTTAACATAGCCAAGACAGATCCGTTGAAAGTCAACGGAGAACTGATCCGTTTTCTATTGTGTCCGAGTTAAATGGATCCGTCCCCAATGACTTGCATTGTGGGGCATGACGGATCTGTTTTGCTCTGCATCCCATGACGGAAAGAAAACCACAGCTTGCTGCCGTTTGCTCTCCGGTATGGGAACGCAACCAAATAGAACGGAATTCTTTTTGGAGCGTTCTGTTCACTTACGTTTTGTCCCCACTGACAATGAATGGGGACAAAACGGAAGTGTTTTTCTCTGGTATTGAGACCCTATAAAGTATCTCAATACCGGAAAAGATAAACGCTAGTGTGAAAGTAGCCTAAAAGGATCTGTTTAATACTTCCTAATGGCTCAGTTTCAGCTGCATCCACTTGTATCAGGCATAAAAATCATTTGAGCAACTGATCCATTATTTTCATGCCTGATCAGGTTTGTTAAGTTTTGTAAACCGGACTCAAAGATGCTGAACTTCTATACCCTCTGCCAGATCTCAAAACCTGAATTAAAAATGTAGATGTGAAAGTAGCCTAAGGGCGATCACAATGGCTTCCTTATGGCTCCTGGCATTAAGTTCCCAGCACTTGTCCCTCTTTATACATAAAAGAAACATGTGACCAATGACAATGCAGAGAGACACAATGTAACAACCTCCCATACATAGAATACAAAAGACCCTACACTGCACCCTCAGCCCGGGGCCCCTGACCCTGGTGGCAGCCCTGGGGCAGTTGTGAGGAATTTTCTAGACTTGACCCGGTTCCTCTTTTCTTCAGGAAGAAGATTGAATGTCATGAGATAAAGATGATTGTGACTGAAACATTGTGACGCTAGCCTCACCCTGCAAAAGGCAGGGACAAAATATGAACACCAGTAAATATAAATCCCGGCTCACCAAACACAATCCTATCTGGACAAATCTTAGTTATATCAGTGTCTAGGAAAGCTGGGTGCCAACCAATATGGCCGCCAAAGAATCTTCATCTAGGTTTCCTAACACCCTGAATGATAACTATTCCATCATCCAGGAAAATAGAGAAAAAGGGAGGGGTCGGTGATGTAACTGTGCAGGTGGGTTGAGTATATAATGGTACAGGAGGGGGTGAGGATATAATGGTACAGGGGGGAGGTGAGGATATAATGGTACAGGGGGTGAGGATATAATGGTGCAGGGGTGGTGAGGATATAATGGTGCAGGTGGGTTGGGTATATAATGGAAAGGGGGGTGAGGGTATAATGGTACACGGGGGGTCAGGATATAATGGTGTAGGCGAGGTGAGGATATAAAGGTACAAGGGGGGGTGAGGATATAAAGGTGCAAGGGGGGGTGAGGATATAAAGGTGCAGGGGGTTTAGGATATAATGGTGCAGGGGGGTGATGATATAATGGTGCAGGGGGGGTGATGATATAATGGTGCAGGGGGGGTGAGGATATAATGGTGCAGGGGGGGGTGAGGATATAATGGTGCAGGGGGGGTGAGGATATAATGGTGCAGGGGGGGTGAGGATATAATGGTGCAGGGGGGGTGAGGATATAATGGTGCAGGGGGGGTGAGGATATAATGGTGCAGGGGGAATAGGATATAAAGGTGCAGGGGGAATAGGATATAAAGGTGCAGGGGGGGTTAGGATATAAAGGTGCAGGGGGGGTTAGGATATAAAGGTGCAGGGGGTGAGGATATAAAGGTGCAGGGGGTGAGGATATAATGGTGCAGGGGGGGTGAGGATATAATGGTGCAGGGGGGGTGAGGATATAATGGTGCAGGGGGGGTGAGGATATAATGGTGCAGGGGGGGGTGAGGATATAAAGGTGCAGGGGGAATAGGATATAAAGGTGCAGGGGGAATAGGATATAAAGGTGCAGGGGGGGTTAGGATATAAAGGTGCAGGGGGGGTTAGGATATAAAGGTGCAGGGGGGTGAGGATATAAAGGTGCAGGGGGTGAGGATATAAAGGTGCAGGGGGTGAGGATATAAAGGTGCAGGGGGTGAGGATATAATGGTGCAGGGGTGGTGAGGATATAATGGTGCAGGTGGGTTGAGTATATAATGGTAAGGGGGGTGAGGGTATAATGGTACACGGGGGGTCAGGATATAATGGTGTAGGGGGGGTGAGGATATAAAGGTGCAAGGGGGGGTGAGGATATAAAGGTGCAAGGGGGGGTGAGGATATAAAGGTGCAGGGGGTTTAGGATATAATGGTGCAGGGGGGTGATTATATAATGGTGCAGGGGGGGTGAGGATATAATGGTGCAGGGGGGGTGAGGATATAAAGGTGCAGGGGGAATAGGATATAATGGTGCAGGGGGGGTTAGGATATAAAGGTGCAGGGGGGTGAGGATATAAAGGTGCAGGGGGGTGATGATATAAAGGTGCAGGGGGTGATGATATAAAGGTGCAGGGGGTGAGGATATAAAGGTGCAGGGGGGTGAGGATATAAAGGTGCAGGGGGGTGAGGATATAAAGGTGCAGGGGGGTGAGGATATAAAGGTGCAGGGGGTGATGATATAAAGGTGCAGGGGGTTTAGGATATAATGGTGCAGGGGGGTGAGGATATAAAGGTGCAGGGGGGGTGAGGATATAAAGGTGCAGGGGGGGGGGTGAGGATATAAAGGTGCAGGGGGGGTGAGGATATAAAGGTGCAGGGGGGTGATGATATAATGGTACACGGGGGGTGAGGATATAAAGGTGCAGGGGGGGTGAGGATATAAAGGTGCAGGGGGGTGATGATATAATGGTGCAGGGGGGTGAGGATATAAAGGTGCAGGGGGTTTAGGATATAATGGTGCAGGGGGGGTTAGGATATAAAGGTGCAGGGGGGGGTGAGGATATAAAGGTGCAGGGGGGTGATGATATAATGGTGCAGGGGGGTGAGGATATAAAGGTGCAGGGGGTTTAGGATATAATGGTGCAGGGGGGGTTAGGATATAAAGGTGCAGGGGGGGTGAGGATATAAAGGTGCAGGGGGGTGATGATATAAAGGTGCAAGGGGGGAATAGGATATAAAGGTGCAGGGGGGTGAGGATATAATGGTGATGTCAGGCTCAGTATGTGGGGGCCCACGTTACCTTGGTGGCCGGCTCCGGGTCCGTACAGGCCGCATACGCCGCCTCATCGCTCAGCCCGTGCAGCTCCTGCATCTCCTCCATGTCATTGACTGAGTACCAGACCTCAGCCGACCGGCAACTAACTAACCATCACTGGGGCGGGGCTTCTGTCGCCTGGATACAAGAGTCAGCTAATTAGGTACAGGGCCCCGCCCCGTCTCCTGCTCCTCGCTGTGATTGGTTAATGATCGGATCAGTTGTTACCTGGTCCTAACAGGGCGGAGGGATGTAGGGGTCTGTGTCACCAAGAGGCAGAGGGGTAATGACTGATATCTGTGCGGGGAGGAGGGGCATTGTATTTTTATTGAAATACAAGAAAACAATTCTGTTTCAACTGTATGCACGATTGTACAAGGTAAAGTGAACAAAGCAATATGCACGACATTCAACAAATGAACATATACTATAACTTCACATTTTATGTGCAATGTAAATCAGACAAGAACCAATAAAGGTTACATGAGAATCCGGCGTCTTGTCGTACTAATTCCTTCGATAAAAATGGATATTGAAAAAGAAAAGTGAAAAAAGAAAAGCAATTATCAATGGCGTCCCAACGTATAAGGGACTCTCATGAGGAGCAGCTACATTAGTCTAATATTAGGGTGTGTGTGATCTAAGCTGAAACCTATTTGAATAACACTATATAACAGAATAAAGAGACGTAGACAATGCAGACAATGACACATCGAGGGGAGGGGGGAGTGCTCCATTCCCTCGGACTCTTCTCAGCGTTGCCTAGTAGCCCAGTCATTGTCCCAAACATCCCAAATAGCATGAAATAGATCTATTTTATCCTGGAACATTGCAGTCGTATATTCCAGGGTCCGGATTTTCATCACCCTGGCATATAGGTCGGAGACCTTTGGGGGGTCAGGGCGTTTCCAGAAGCGGGCAATAAGGCAGCGGGCTGCAGTCAGTACTTGTATTAACAGTTTAAGTGAATGTTTCCTTATATGTGCTGGAGTGATACTGAGTAAGAAGGATATGGGGTCAGGTGGTATACTGCAGGTAAAATGTCACTCAGGAGAGTGCTGACTCTGGTCCAGAAGGGACGTATTAGAGGGCAGTCCCAGAAGATATGGTGTAACGTACACCCATGTGTCCCGCATCTCCAACAGACCTTCGCAACTCCAGGATTTAATCTATGGAGGAGGTCAGGAGTATGGTACCAGTACATCAGGATATTATACTGGTTCTCTTGGCAGAGAACTGACATTGAGGATTTCGCTGCTCTCCTTCATATGAGGAACCACAGTGCGTCTGGCAGAACTCTCCCCAAGTATTCCTCCCATCCGACCATGTAAGAGTGTCTTTAAATCCGTTCCGGGAAGGGGGTCAGCAGAATGGAGAAGAGCTCAGATATTAGCCCTTTCATATGCACCCCTCTTCTACAAAGGCGTTCAAATGCCGTCGGGAGGGAGACATTGAACCCCGAGAAGATAGATTGGGCAAAGTGTCTAATCTGAATGTAGAAATAGTTGGCCTATGGGGGAAGGCCATATTTGTTCTGGATAGCTGAGAAGGGTAAAAGGTCCCTAGTGAAGGGTCTACAATGTCCGCATACCGAAAGATACCGCGTTGAAACCATAGTCTCGTTGCTGGAAGTAGAGGATGATATAGAAAGGAGGTCATGGAAGAGTGGTGAGAGACCAGAGGAAACCTACTACTACAGGTCTGCCAAATGGATTTAGTGGAGGCCATGGGCCCCAAAAGTTCCCTAGGTGATGACTTACTATATGGGCTAGACCATAGCAGAGAATTAGGGTGTATAGGAGCCGGCCAGAGTCTATCTGCATCCAAATAGAATAAGGTTGCAGAGATGCCCAAGCTGTGATGCAGCGTAGCTGAGCCGCCCAGTAGTATTTGATCAGGTCAGGTACTCCCTGAGACTTACAAGACAGAAGTACAGACCTAGGGATCCTATGGCGTCTCTCAGCCCATATAAACCCCCCACCCACTTTTCAAATGTATTACCATCCACTTCGCTTGTACTGTAAAGCACTAATGATCTTCTGGACAGAAAATCTGCAACGTATCTGGCAAGTGTGAACACATCCTTACGGGTTATCAGGGCGTAGCTATATGGGAAGCAGGGGACGTGGCTGCTTTGGGGCCCAGACCCACAAGGGGCCCCCTCAGGAGGAAGACTTACAGATTTTATTGTCAGGGTCCCTTCAATAGTATTTATACAATGACATTACATACAGAGACATTGTAGGAAACGGACGGAGCGGCTGCCGGATCTCATCTGACAGAGCTATCTTGACTAGTCACAGGAGGAGGGGGTTGCAAAGAAGTTTCTGGGGGGGGGGGCCATTTAAAAGTTTGCTGTGGGGCCCAGTCATTTCTAGTTACACCACTGCAGGTTATATTTGGTGTATACACAGAGATCAGTCCCAAGGCATGCACCAGCTACAGCCATCGACTCCACTGACCCCCAGTGTTTGCGGCATATCATTATTTCTCTGCTTTATTGAAGCAGACAGTATACATTTCATGTAAGTGTATACAGCTGCATAGTAAACAAAGTAAATAAAGTGATTTATCTTGCCCTATGTGTGTGTGTGAGCAAGGCCTGTGCTGGGGTCACCGATCATAGCTAAGATTTAATGTGGCAGAGCTACAGGGCTGCCGGGAATAAAGACAGTAGCAGAAAAGGGATATAAATGATAAGGTCACCACCGGACACCTTACACTGTAGTGTACATACAGTGCAGTATACAGGAATCCTGCATTCTGTATGGAGGCCACTAGATGGCAGCAGCAAATAATAATAGGGTTGACTGCAGTCCTCAGTGTCTCCAGCAGGGGAGACCAGTGCAATCTTATCCAGGTTTACATCCTGAAATACTTAGGTTTTTTGCACCTTTTAGGCCTCATGCACACGACCGTTTTTTTCTTGCGGTCCGCAAAACGGATTTCCGTTGTTCCGTGATCTGTGACCGTTTTTTCTTCCGTGGGTCTTCCTTGATTTTTGGAGGATCCACGGACATGAAAAGTGAAAAAAAAAAATAAGTCAAGTATGCATTAAAAATGATAGGAAAAACGGACACGGATCACGGACGCGGATGACTATCTTGTGTGCATCCGTGATTTTTCACGGACCCATTGACTTGAATGGGTCCGTGAACCGTTGTCAGTGAAAAAAATAGGACAGGTCCTATTTTTTTCACGGACTGGAAAAACGGATCACGGACGCGGAAGCCAAACGGTGCATTTTCCGATTTTTCCACAGACCCATTGAAAGTCAATGGGTCCGCGAAAAAAAATGGAAAATGGAACAACGGCCGCGGATGAACACAACGGTCGTGTGCATGAGGCCTTATTCTGTAGAAGATCCAAGACTCATCATGATGAAGGGAGTTAGGGGAAGGGGAGAAGCAGGGCGGGACCAGATCCTGTGCACAATAATGTAAGACAATAAACGTTGCTCAATTTTTTCTACTCATCCTTTGAAATAGATATTTGAGGTTAGAAGGTAATGCAGAGAAGCATCCTGGAAGTTTTTTCTCTGTCCAGTCTGCTAGTAAACAAGAGAGCTGGGTTTTCTGGGACTTCAGTAGTGAAGGTCTTAAGGATAGGTCACTAATATCAGCTCGGTGGTCTGCCCCCTGACACCCCTCACCACCAGCTGTGCCAGAAACCAGCAGCTGGCGTACACGGTGGCCGTGCCGGGTACTGATACACAGTGGACCGAGCCTTCCGCTTCTGACTCCTATCACTGGATAGTTTCCAGTTGGGGTGTCAGACCTCAACTGATCTGATATTGATGAATTATTAACCACTTCATTACCGAGCCTATTAGTGCTGCTGCAATTAGAGAGCCGATACATTTTTAACACAATTGTATGATGCCTTTTTTGCACTATAAGTTGTATATATATATATTTTTTGCAGGATTTTTATGCAGTGTTCATTTCATTGCAACGTTTAAATAACATGTTAACATTATTGTACGAGTCATTACAATTCCGGTGATAACAAATATGTGTATTTTTAAGACTTCTTTGCACTTCTTTTACAGAAATTTTTTTCACAATAAAAAAAAAGCTATTCCACAAAAAATTTCTTCTCTGGCCGCTATAATAAAGGTATGAGACTGACACTGAAGCTCCCATAGAAATACATAGAGAAACTGACTTCCTGTCCACACATACGACGCTGTGTCAGTTGGAGAGTCCGACCGTGGATCACATGACACAGCTGAGGATCAGACGGGAGGGGAGAACTCACAACTACAGCCACGAGTGAGAAGTTTACCTTCACTACAATTTACATCATGTAACTTTTCGTGGGAGTGCTTCTTTAACCCCTATTTAAAATAAGGTTCATTCGTTCTGGGTTCTGGGGAGAGTTTTTTTTTCTAAAGAATAAATGGGGCAGAAAATGATAAAGAATAAAAAACAAAGTCTTACCTCCATCCATCGCCGCCGCTGTCGTTCCAGTGCTGCTTCGTGTCTTGCTGCTCTTCACTTCCTGTCCCGCCTCAAAAAGGCGGAGCTCAGCCAATCACAGGGTCACTGCTAAGACCAGGGATTGGCTGAGCGGGCCTTTCCTGGCATTTCCAGTGTTTTCAAGCCTTGACAGGAAGTGGAGAGCAGCGCGGAGCGAAGCAACATTGGAACAGCAGCATCGGGGATCGGTGGAGGTGAATGATGCTTCTTATTTATTTTTAACATTTTCCCCAATTTTTTTTTAAAACTAAACATTGAGCTTTATCAACATAAGTGTTACAACATTATACACACAATACAATAACAATCGAACATCCTGTGAAGGCAGCGACATCAATATTAATATTAATAATAATAATACTAAAGTAAAGCAAGAAAAATCCTCCATACAGAGCGAATACCCCCTCGTCCCAGCCATCAGCACAACGCTGTAGTGTAATACCACAGATAAAACTTGTAAAAAAAACGCAGCACTCTCTTGTCTTCAGTATCCAAAGGTTTATTCACCAATACAGTGCGACGTTTCGACCTGTGTGGTCTTTCTCAAGCCAAGGGCTCGAGAAAGACCACACAGGTCGAAATGTCGCACTGTATTGGTGAATACACCTTTGGATACTGAAGACAAGAGAGTGCTGCGTTTTTTTTACAAGTTTTATCTATGTCTGGGGGAGCTTCGGACTGGCTTCCAACACGACTGGCACCACCACATAAAGGAATGGTATATTTTTTGTCGTTGTGCTGCTACACTTTGTTTCTTTTTCTATGGTAGTGTAATACCACATCGTTAGAGCATAGCAGGGAAAAAATATTCCTAAACCGGTTCTCCTCTCCGCAGCCCCCCATAAAAAAATCAGCTGCTAAGAGTTAAGATGCCTGCGCGCTGCAGATTTTTGTGAAGAAAATCTGCAAGAAATCTGCACCAAAACCGCACAAAAAACCCCCCACACATTAATTCTGCACTATTTATTGTGGTTTTGGCACCGTTTTTGGTGCAAATTTGATGCAGCTTTGCCGCAGATCTCACAAGTGAAATCTGTACCCAAAAAATAAACGCAACAATTGATATGCCGTGGATTTCTAAATCCGCACAACAGGTCAATTTCTGCACCTAAGAAAAAAAGCAACGCTTACATGAGATTTGCCTGATCTCATTCACTTTGCTGGTCCTGTATTACTCCGCAGTTTTTCACATGAAAATTTGCACAGAAAAGCCGTACATGGACTGCACGGTGTGAGGCCACCTTAAGTGCCCTTCGGGTTTCTTTTACATATGATTGGGTGAACTGGAATAATTCCATCAATTTCTCTATTTCACCTCGTGTCCAGTGTTTAACTATAGACAGTTTCCATTTTGTAGCCTGAGATTCTCCACACGTTCCAAACTCCATCCTCTGTGCAGTTGTGGATGGAATAGAAGAGGAGAGATGGTGAGCCATAATACATGGCTTCACCACCAGTGATAAGACCTGGAGCAGTGAATGTATCATCTTCTGCGATGTATTACAACCCCCTACAGGACCTAATGCAATTTATAAATACAGTCAATACTAATGAATTCTGCTGTTTTCACATCAGCGCTTATTATTTCCGTTCTTACAGGAGCAGAAGAATGAAAATAACAGAAGTGCCCGATTCGGCAAATAACTCAAGCAAATGGAGCCTAACAGATCCCATTGAGGAGAACATTTTTGTAGCTGATAAAAGAAAGTCCTTGCAGGACTTTTTTCGCAGCTATTTATTTATTTTTTTAACATGCTTTTATTGAGTCTTCATGTATGGAATAATACATAAAGTAAGGCTACTTTCACACTCGCGTTTGGTGCGGATCATGGATCTGCACAGACGGATCCGTTCAGATAATACAACCGTCTGCATCCGTTCAGAACAGATCCGTTTGTATTATCTGTAACATAGCCAAGACGGATCCATCTTGAACACCAATGAAAGTCAATGGAGGACGGATCCGTTTTCTATTGTGCCAGATTGTGTTAAAGAAAACGGATCCGTCCCCATTGACTTACATTGTGTGTCAGAACGGATCCGTTTGGCTCAGTTTCGTCAGATGGACACCAAAGCGATGCAACCAGCGTTTTTGTGTCTGCCTCCAAAGCGGAATGGAGGCAAACTGATGCATTCTGAGCGGATCCCTCTCCCTTGTCATTGGTGGCAGCGGCACGGGGGAAGGGAGAGACGACTTCTCCACTGTGCTGCTGAGAGAAAATGCACGCGCCATGTTCTGTGATACTAGGCTGTGCAGTAGCGCAGCCTAGTAATGGTAAAAGGCAAATCCCAGTATCGAATCTATACCTGTACAAAAGTATAGATTGGGTATCGATAATTCGATACCCGGGCAACCCTAGTGTGGAAACATGAAGTGTCAGGTTGGCTTGGCGTCTGATTACATGCCAAATTTTGATTGTGCTGGCCAAATTTGTCTCAACCCCCTGTTGAGACAAATTTCCTCTGGTCGTCCCTCCTGGGAGGCATGCAAAAGATACGGTAAGGAATAAGGTTTGGTAAACTGGGCGCCCAGAGAGGTGGTGGTAAAGGTGGAAATGTTGTGTATGCAGTCAGTAAATATTCAGATGTGGGCCGCGAGGTTGTAAAGGTGAATGTTCGGGAAGTTAAGGCTACTTTCACACTAGCGTTTAAGCTTTCTGGTATTGAGTTCCGTCATAGGGTCTCAATACTGGAAAAAAAAGCTTCAGTTTTGTCCCCATTCATTGTCAATGGAGACAAAACTGAACTGAACAGAAAGGATTGCTCCAAAATGCATTCCGTTCCGTTTAGTTGCGTTCCCAGACCGGAGAGCAAACCGCAACATGTTGTATTTTGCTTTCCATCCTTTGATGCGGAGCAAGACGGATCCGGCATGACCCCCAATGTAGGTCAATAGGGACGGATCCATTTTCTCTGCCACAATTGAAAACGGATCCGTCCTTCGTTGACTTTCAATGGAGTTAATGACGGATCCGTCTTGGCTACGTTACAGATAATACAACTGGATCCGTTCATAACGGATACAGACTGTTGTATTATCAGTAACGGAAGCGTTTTTGTTTTTTAAAACAATAGTGTGAAAGTAGCCTAAGTCCCCAGTTAAACCTGGTTTGTTGTAAGACCTTTAGGGCAATTCGTGGGCGGGAACCCTTCCATATAAATGTCCTAAACATAGCCAAGATTAGTTTTTGAGGTAGATGGGCAGAGATTGGAAGAGCTATAGTAATTTGGGAAAAGCGACAAGTTTTAATAAGTTGGCCTGAAAAAGATAAAGTAAAGGCTGCTCTCATGAGATTTGGTAAGTCTCACGAGAACTATGTAAGCGAGTGTAGTACTTGCCTGAACTCCCATTCTCCCTGGCTGTGAAGCGGTCCTCCGCAATTGGACAGCGTCACAGCCAGGGAGAAGGAGACGCCCACTGAGGAGAGATAAGGTCTCCTTCTCCCTGTCCTAATTAGCATATGTGGCGCCAGAAAACAAAGGAGGGCATAGCGGCACAACGGAGGGGTCTATCTGGAAAAAAAAAAAGGTTTAGCGTCTGCAGCAGGCAGACTACTTCATAGGGTAGTAGGTGAAAAAAAATCTCATGAAAGGTCCTCCCTAAATACGCGTTGCAATCAATCTGCCCCATGAGCCAGTGTGGACACCTGAAAATAAATTTTACAGAAGAACAGTTTGATAATGACAATCTGTAGAAGAGGAATAGCCAAGACGCTTACTTGAGGAATCATAGAAACATAGAATGTGTCGGCAGATAAGAACCATTTGGCCCATCCAGTCTGCCCAATATACTAAATACTATGGATAGCCCCGGCCCTATCTTATATGAAGGATGGCCTTATGCCTATCCCATGCATGCTTAAACTCCTCCACTGTATTTGCAGCTACCACTTCTGCAGGAAGGCTATTCCATGCATCCACTACTCTCTCAGTAAAGTAATACTTCCTGATATTACTTTTAAACCTTTGCCCCTCTAATTTAAAACTATGTCCTCTTCTAGCAGTTTTTCTTCTTGTAAATCTTCTCTCCTCTTTTACCTTGTTGATTCCCTTTATGTATTTAGCAGTTTCTCTCATCTCCCCTCTGTCTCGTCTTTCTTCCAAGCTATACATGTTAAGGTCCTTTAATCTTTCCTGGTAAGTTTTATCCTGCAATCCATGTACCAGTTTAGTAGCTCTTCTCTGAACTCTCTCCAAAGTATCTATATCCTTCTGGAGATATGGTCTCCAGTACTGAGCACAATACTCCAGATGAGGTCTCACTAGTGCTCTGTAGAGCGGCATGAGCACCTCCCTCTGTCTACTGGTAATTCCTCTCCTTATACACCCCAGCATTCTGCTAGCATCTCCTGCTGCTCTATGACATGGTCTGCCTACCTTTAAGTCTTCTGAAATAATGACCCCTAAATCCCTTTCCTCAGATACTGAGGTTAGGACTGTATCACTGATTGTATATTCTGCTCTTGGGTTTTTACGCCCCAGGTGCATTATCTTGCACTTATCCACATTAAATTTTAGTTGCCAGATTTTTGACCGTTCCTCTAGTTTTCCTAAATCCTTTTCCATTTGGTGTATCCCTCCAGGAACATTAACCCTGTTACAAATCTTTGTGTCATCAGCAAAAAGACCCACCTTACCATCGAGGCCTTCTGCAATGTCGCTGATAAAGATATTAAACAATATGGGTCCCAGAACAGATCCCTGAGGTACCCCACTGGTAACAAGACCTTGGTCTGAATATACTCCATTGACTACAACCCTCTGTTGTCTGTCCCTCAGCCACTGCCTAATCCATTCAACAATATGGGAGTCCAAGCACAAAGACTGCAATTTATTGATAAGCCTTCTATGTGGGACAGTATCAAAAGCCTTACTGAAGTCTAGATAAGCGATGTCTACTGCACCTCCGCCATCTATTATTTTAGTCACACAATCAAAAAAATCAATAATATTAGTTTGACATGATCTCCCTGAAGTAAACCCATGCTGTTTTTCATCTTTCAATCCATGGGATTTTAGATGTTCCACAATCCTCTCCTTAAGTATGGTTTCCATTAATTTCCCCACTATTGATGTCAGGCTTACTGGCCAATAGTTGCCCGATTCCTCCCTACTACCTTTCTTGTGAATGGGCACAACATTTGCTAATTTCCAATCTTCTGGGACGACTCCTGTTACCAGTGATTGGTTAACTTTATGTGGTAAAAGCTTTGGAACACTTTTATTTATCCAAGCCATTCTGAAATTGTTTTCTCGTTACACATTGTACTTCATGACAGTCATAAATTTGAGTCAATATATTTCACCTTTATTTATGAAAAAATCCCAAATTTACCAAAAATGTAGAAAAATTAGCAATTTTCAAAATTTTTATTTCTCTGCTTTTAAAACAGAAAGTGATACCTCATAAAATATTTATTACTTAACATTCCCCATATGTCTACTTTATGTTGGCATCATTTTGTAAATGTCATTTTATTTTTTTAGGACGTTAGAAGGCTTAGAAGTTTAGAAGCAATTCTTAAAATTTTTAAGAAAATTTCCAAAACCCACTTTTTAAGTACCAGTTCAGGTCTGAAGTCACTGTGGGGCTTACATAGTGGAAACCCCCCCATAAATGACCCCATTGTAGAAACTACACCCCTCAAGTTTACAAACTTTGTTAACCCTTTAGGTGTTCCACAAGAATTAAAGGAAAATGGAGATGAAATTTCTAAATTTCACTTTTTTGGCAGATTTTCCATTTTAATAAAAAATTTTCTTTAACACATCAAGGGTTAACAGCAAAACAAAACTCAATATTTATTACCCTGATTCTGCGGTTTACATAAACACCCCATATGTGGTCGTAAACTGATGTACGGGCACACAGCAGGGCGCAGAAGGAAAGGAATGCCATATGGTTTTTGGAAGGCAGATTTTGCTGGACTAATTTTTAGATGCCATGTCCCATTTGAAGCCCCCCTGATGCACCCCTAGAGTAGAAACTCCCAAGAAAGTAACCCCATTTTAGAAACTAGGGGATAAGGTGCAAGTTTTATTGGTACTATTTTGGGGTACATATGATTTTTAATTGCTCTATATTACATTTTTTGTGAGGCATGTAACCAAAAAATGGCTGTTTTGGCACCATTTTTTTTTTACAAGATTCATCTGACAGGGTAGATCATGTGCTATTTTTATAGAGCAGGTTGTTATGGATGCAATGATATCAAATATGTCTACTTTCTTTGTTTGTTTCAGTTTTACATAATAAAGCATTTTTGAAAAAGAAATAATGTTTTTGTGTGTCCATTTTCTGAACGCCATATTTTTTTTATTTTTCTGCCGATCATCTTGTGCAGGGGCTCGTTTTTTGCAAGAATAGTTGAGGTTTTTTTTGGTACCATTTTTGGGTACATAGGATTTTTTGATCATTCATTATTACACTTTATGGGGCAAGGTGACCAAAAAATTGGTTGTTGTGGAACAGTTTTTATTTATTTATTTTTACAGCGTTCACCTGACGGGTTAGGTCATGTGACAGTTTTATAGCGCAGATCATTACGGACGTGGCAATACCTAATATGTATACTTTTTCTTATTTATTTAAGTTTTACACAATAATAGCATTTTTAAAAAACCAAAACAATTATGTTTTAGTATCTCCATAGTTTGATAGCCATAGGTTTTTTATTTTTTGGGCGATTGTCTTAAGTAGGGTATCATTTTTTGCGGGACGTAGTGACGGTTTGATTGGTACTATTTTGGGGGGCATACGCCTTTTTGATCGCTTGGTATTGCACTTTTTGTGATGCAAGGTGACAAAAATTGCTTTTTTTGCACTTTTTTTTTTGACGGTGTTCATCTGAGGGGTTAGGTCATGTGATATTTTTATCGAGCATGTTGTTACGGACTCGGCGATACCTAATATGTACACTTTTTTATTTATTTCACTTTAACACAATAATAGCATATTTAAAATAATAAAATTATGTTTTAGTGTCTCCATGTTCAGAGAGATATCGTTTTTTTTTATTTTTTAACGATTTTCTTATGTAGGGTCTCATTTTTTGCGGGATGAGGTGACGGTTTTATTGGCAGAATTTTGTTTGACATACGCCTTTTTGATCGCTCGGTATTGCACTTTTTGTGATGTGAGCTGACAAAAATTGCTTTCTTTGACGGGGTGGATAATGTGATATATTTATAGAGCCAGTCATTATGGACGTGGTGATACCTAATATGTCTAGTTTTTAAAAAAAAAAATTTATAGGAAAAGGCAATTTATTTTATTTTAAATTTACATATTTATTTTTACTTTTATTATTTTCACTTTTTTTTTTGCTATTTTTCCCTTTGAAAAACTTTTTTTTCCCAATTAAAAAAATGTGTATTTATTATTGGATTTTTTTTATTTAAAGGGGTTGGCCGCTATATAAGTACTTTCCACTATATAGCAGGAGGTAGGGTAAAAAAAAGTTTCCTAATATACTTTATTTAAAAAATTCGAATGGTAATGTTTTTATAATGAGTCCCGACCCCTCAGCCCCGCCGTGCATGCAGCCAGTTCGTCCATGGCTGCATGCGACATGGAGGAGCTTTAGAGAAAGCTCGACCATGGCTTTATTCTAACTGCACATGCGCTGCTTTTCCTAATAAGAGCAGCGCATGCCCAGTCTTCCCCTGCCACTGGTGCGCTGCCTGCTCTGACTCTGTCTCTACAACCAGCTTATTCCTGTCAGAGTTCTGAGTGGGAAGAATAGTAAGAGCGCGTCGGGGATCAGACCTTTAGAGACACTAAAATATATATATTTTTTTCTTAAATGCTATTATTGTGTTAAAGTGAAATAAATGAAAAAAAGTATACATATTGGGTATCGCTGCGTCCATAACGATCTACTCTATAAAAATATCACATGACTTGACCCCACAGGTGAACACTGTAAAAATAAAAAAATAAAAACAGTGCCAAAAAAGCCATTTATTGTCACCTACCATCACAAAAAGTGTAACACTAAGGCCCCTTTCACACGGGCGAGTATTCCGCGCGGATGCGATGCGTGAGTTGAACGCATTGCACCCGCACTAAATACCGACCCATTCATTTCTATGGGGCTGTTCACATGAGCGGTGATTTTCACGCATCACTTGTGCGTTACGTGAAAATCGCAGCATGCTCTATTTTGTGCGTTTTTCACGCAACGCAGGCCCCATAGAAGTGGACCTGGGAAAAGGACCTGTGGTGACGTCACTCCGGTCGTCACATGGTCCATCACATGATTCATCACCATGGTAAAAGATCATGTGATGGATCATGTGATGACCGAAGTGACGTCACCACAGGTCCTTTACCCAGGTCCTGAAGAAAGAATACAGAAGGAGATGCCGGGCTGCGCTATCAAGTGGACTAAGGTGAGTTAAAAAAAAATTTAACCCCTCCAGCACTATTTTATTTTGCATTCTGTATTCAGAATGCTATTATTCCCTTATAACCATGTTATAAGGGGAAATAATACAATCTACAGAACACCGATCCCAAGCCCGAACTTCTGTGAAGAAGTTCGGGTTTGGGTACCAAACATGCATGATTTTTCTCACGCGAGTGCAAAACGCATTACAATGTTTTGCACTCGCGCGAAAAAATCGCGGGTGTTCCCGTAACACACCCGCACATTTTCCCGCAACGCCCGTGTGAAAGGGGCCTTAAGTGATCAAAAAGGCATATGCCTCCCAAAATAGTACCAAACCGTCACCTCATCCTGCAAAAAATGATACCCTACATAAGACAATTGGCCAAAAAATAAAAAAGCTATGGCTCTCAGACTATGGAGACACTGAAACATAATTTTTTTTTGTTTCAAAAATGGTATTATTGTGTAAAACTTAAATAAATAAGATAAAGTATACATATTCGGTATTGCCACGTTCGTAACGTCCTGCTCTATAAAAATATCACATGACCTAACGCCTCAGGTGAACGCCGTAAAAATAAATAAATAAAAATAGAGCCAAAACAACCAATTTTTTGGTAACCTTGCCCCAAAAAGTGTAATAATGAATGATCAAAAAATCATATGTACCCAAAAATGGTACCAATAAAAACATCAAGCCCCTGCAGAAGACGATCGGCATAAAAATAAAAAAATATGGCGTTCAGAAAATGGAGACACAAAAACATAATTTTTTTTCAAAAATGCTTTATTATGTAAAACTGAACCAAACAAAGAAAGTAGACATATTTGATATCATTGCGTCTAGGGATCGACCGATATTGATTTTTTAGGGCCGATACCGATAATTTATGAACTTTCAGGCCGATAGCCGAAAATTTATACCGATATTCTGGGAATTTTCATTTTTGGAGAAAAAAAAAAATTCCTACACAAATCTGCTGAAAATTAATATGTTTATTGTTAATGTGTATTTTTTTGTTTATTGTTAATGTGTATTATTTTTTTATAAATCTTTTTCATTTATACTTAATATTTTTGTGTTTTTTTTTTACTAACTTTTAGCCCCCTTAGGGACTAGAACCCTTGTCCTATTCACCCTGATAGATCTCTATCAGGGTGAATATGAGCTCACACTGTCCCTGCTGCTCTGTGCATAGTGCACACAGCAGCATGGAGCTTACCATGGCAGCCAGGGCTTCAATAGCGTCCTGGCTGCCATGGTAACCGATCGGAGCCCCAGGCTTACACAGCTGGGGCTCCGATCGGAGGAGCAGGGGAGAGGGGATCCTGTGGCCACTGCCACCAATGAGTAATACTGGGTGGGGGGGGCGCACTGCACCACCAATGTTTTTACTATTGGCCGGGATGGGGGTGGGGGGCGCACTGCGCCACCAATGATTAATACTGGGGGGCTTGGGGGGGGCGCACTGTGCCTCCAATGAAGATAAGTCTCTCAATCATTCATATACAGGAGGCGGGAGCTGGCTGCAGAATCACATAGCCGGCTCCCGACCTCTATGAGCGGTAGCTCCGATCCGCGGCACCTGAGGAGTTAACTACCGCGGATCGCAGCTAGTACCGTTCATAGAGGTCGGGAGCCGGCTATGTGATTCTGCAGCCAGCTCCCGCCTCCTGTATATGAATGAATGAAAGGCTTATCTTCATTGGTGGTGCAGTGGCCACAGCCCCTCCCCTCCTCTTATGTTCTCTCCTCTCATTGGCGGCAGCGGCAGCAGCATCACAGGGGGAGGGAGACACTGCTTCCTTCTCCCCTGTGCTGCGGAGGGAACACAGAGAGCGCTGACAGCAGCGCGTTCTGTGTTCCCAATACGTTATCGGTATATCGGCAAAATAGATGCCGATACCGATAACGTTCAAAATCCTCAATATCGGCCAAACCGATAATCGGTCGATCCCTAATTGCGTCCGTAACAACCTGTTCTATAAAAAAAAAACACATAATCTAACCTGTGAGATGAACATTGTAAAAAACAAAAACGGTGCCAAAACATCCATTCTTTGGTTACCTTGCCTCAAAAAAACCTAATATAGAGCAATTAAAAATTATATGTATCCCAAAATAGTACCAATAAAACTCACCTTATCCTGTAGTTTCCAAAATGGGGTAACTTTTTGGGAGTTTCTACTGTAGGGTGCATCTGGGGGGCTTCAAATGGGATATGGTCTAAAAACCAGTCCAGCAAAATCTGCCTTCCAAGAACCATGCGGCGCTCCTTTTCTTCTGCGCCCTGCCTTGTGTCCTTACATCAGTTTACGACCACATATGGGGTGCTTCTGTAAAACGCAGAATCAGGGTACTAAATATTGAGTTTTGTTTGGCTGTTAACCCTCGATGTGTTAAAGAAAAAAAATTGAATAAAATGGAAAATCTGCCAAAAAAATTTAATATATACGGAGTGATGTATAATACGGTATATACTAGACTATGTGCTGTATACTGGAGAACCTAATATACACGGAGTGATGTATAATATGATATATACTACTAGACTATGTGCTGTATACAGATATATAACAGACCTGCTGTATAATGGAGAACCGAATATACACGGAGTGATGTATAATACGGTATATACTAGACTATGTGCTGTATACAGATATATAACAGGCCTGCTGTATAATGGAGAACCTAATATACACGGAGTGATGTATAATACGGTATATACTAGACTATGTGCTGTATACAGATATATAACAGGCCTGCTGTATACTGGAGAACCTAATATACACGGAGTGATGTATAATACGGTATATACTAGACTATGTGCTGTATACAGATATATAACAGACCTGCTGTATAATGGAGAACCTAATATACACGGAGTGATGTATAATACGGTATATACTAGACTATGTGCTGTATACAGATATATAACAAGCCTGCTGTATACTGGAGAACCTGATATACACGGAGTGATGTATAATATGATATATACTACTAGACTATGTGCTGTATACAGATATATAACAGGCCTGCTGTATACTGGAGAACCTGATATACACGGAGTGATGTATAATACGGTATATACTAGACTATGTGCTGTATACAGATATATAACAGGCCTGCTGTATAATGGAGAACCTGATATACACGGAGTGATGTATAGTACGGTATATACTAGACTATGTGCTGTATACTGGAGAACCTGATATACACGGAGTGATGTATAATACGGTATATACTACACTATGTGCTGTATACAGATATATAACAGGCCTGCTGTATACTGGAGAACCTGATATACACGGAGTGATGTATAATACGGTATATACTACACTATGTGCTGTATACAGATATATAACAGGCCTGCTGTATACTGGAGAACCTGATATAGATGGAGTGATGTATAATACGGTATATACTACACTATGTGCTGTATACAGATATATAACAGGCCTGCTGTATACTGGAGAACCTGATATACACGGAGTGATGTATAATACGGTATATACTACACTATGTGCTGTATACAGATATATAACAGGCCTGCTGTATACTGGAGAACCTGATATAGATGGAGTGATGTATAATACGGTATATACTACACTATGTGCTGTATACTGGAGAACCTGATATACACAGAGTGCTGTATAATACGGTATATACTACACTATGTGCTGTATACAGATATATAACAAGCCTGCTGTATACTGGAGAACCTGATATACACGGAGTGATGTATAATACGGTATATACTAGACTATGTGCTGTATACAGATATATAACAGGCCTGCTGTATAATGGAGAACCTGATATACACGGAGTGATGTATAATACGGTATATACTACACTATGTGCTGTAGATAGATGATAACACACTGACTGGGCCGTTCACCTCAGGCTCACACACTCCAGCTCCAGTCAGCACCCAGTTCCCGCCGTTTTTACAAGTGCTTCGATATTCCGAGTCTGTGTTCCTCCGCGGAAAGTAGTCCTTCATATTTAGAGAAGCTTACAATCTCTTACCTCCATAAACATCCGACTATTGACTCCCACGTGTTTATATTAAACAAGAAAGCTATTATAAGTGATGTGTCTCCATCAGATATCGCCGTGAATACAATCCTTCCGCCAGTGTTGGTGATGCGGCCGTGTTACCTCAGTGCGCGGAGGAGGACGAGGTGTGAGGAGCGGTGTCAGTGTTGTAGATGGCAGTTGGCACCTGAGGCGTGTGGTTACCGGGTGAGGCCAGCAGTGAGGTGCCAGTCAGCTTACATGAGCTCAGGGTGATGTCTCTATTCTTATGACTGGTGCAGACCATGCCAATGGCGTCTGCTGTATGTGGTGTTTCCTGTCAGGAAGCCCTGATGGCGGGCGATCACCACAGGGCGACATCTTGTGTGATTGGTTCACACGTAGTAGTAGTGCGCCTAGTGGGTAAAAATCATACGCTAAGACAGGCGTGTTTTACCACAGTTTTTAAATGCGTTTATCGTCCACGCGGTTTTTACAAGTGAAACATTACCGCCACGTGTGACCCCAGGCTAAGGCTCTGTTCACATGTGTCTGACACGTATTAGTAGAGGCTCTGCTGGCAGTGAAGTCAGGGCGGCATTCGGATTTCTGACGGGGGCGTGCTCGTTGGAGAATCTGGATCAGGATCAGCCATGTTGTCAGTAAATGGCGCCAATCCTCCGCTCTTCCATGTGGTAGCGAGCATCTTGTTTACACCGTGCGGCCAAAAGTGTGATTTATTTTTTCCCCCGAGATGATCAAATTGCCCATTTTCTATGTGGATTTGAAATCTGCTTTGTGGAAAAATGTAAAAGCAACATCAATCTGCACGGAAATTGTGGCTGCTAACCACATGCGGATAGAGGTAATCGGTGATCGGACCCGCGACATGGTAAATGTCAAATCCTCTGGAGCAGAAATCCGAGGGCCGACTTCTCATTCCTGCGGCAGATCCTATAACAAATACACATTGCATTTTTTCTATGTGTATTTGAATCGTGTAAATGTTCCCTTTGGGCCATGTTTACACTGCAAAAAACGTGCTGAAAAACAGCGGCATTTCAGAAAGCAACCTGCATAAACGCCACCGAGCACCAGTGATGGCCAGTTCGCAGTGTTCGCCAGCGAACACATGCGGGCTGCCATCTTGACTCACAAGTCCGGCGATGCACAGGTAAGCCCTTACCTGTGCCGCGAGCCGGTCTGAAATCAAATGCGGTCACCGGGAGCAGGCAGTTCCGAGAACAGCCCGATGAAGGCCCCCGGCGGCTGTTCTCGCAACTGCCTGCTCCCGGAGACCGCATTTGTTTCAGACCGGCTCGCGGCACAGGTAAGGGCTTACCTGTGCATCGCCGGACTTGTGAGTCAAGATGGCAGCCCGCATGTGTTCACTGGCCATCACTGCCGAGCACGAGCAATACCAAAGGGGTCTTCCCATCTTTGACATTGCTAGTATATGTCCCCAATGTCTAATAGGTGCAGGTCCCACCTCTGGGACCTGCACCTATACTTAGCACAGAGCCCGCAAAGTCCCGGAGGCCGGACAACGCATGCATGGCCGCCCTCCGTTTATTCCTATGGGAGCAGTGGAAATAGGCGAGAAGTATACTCTGGATGTGCACCGCACAAGCGCAGCCTCTGCTACATTTATGTCTATGGGGCTGACTGAAATAGCTGAGCCAGCGCTCCCATGAGTACGGCGATACCAGATGTGTGACACTTTTTTGCAGCCTAGATGCGCAAAGGGGCCCACATTCCTTTTAGGAGGGCATTTTTAGACATTTTGATCCCAGACTTCTTCTCACGCTTTAGGGCCCCTAAAATGCCAGGGCAGTATAAATACCCCACATGTGACCCCATTTTGGAAAGAAGACACCCAAGGTATTGAATGAGGGGCATGGCGAGTTCATAGAATTTTTTTTTTTTTGCCACAAGTTAGCGGAAATAGATTTTTTTTTTTTTCTCACAAAGTCTCCCTTTCCGCTAACTTGGGACAAAAATTTCAATCTTTCATGGACTCAATATGCCCCTGAGCGAATACCTTGGGGTGTCTACTTTCCGAAATGGGGTCACATGTGGGGTAGTTATACTGCCCTGGCATTTTAGGGGCCTTAAAGCGTGAGAAGAAGTCTGGAATATAAATGTCTAAAAAATTTAAGCATTTGGATTCCGTGAGGGGTATGGTGAGTTCATGTGAGATTTTATTTTTTGACACAAGTGGAATATGAGACTTTGTAAGAAAAAAAAAATAAAAAAAATTTCCGCTAACTTGGGCCAAAAAAATGTCTGAATGGAGCCTTACAGGGGGGTGATCAATGACAGGGGGGTGATCAGGGAGTCTATATGGGGTGATCACCCCCCTGTCATTGATCACCCCCCTGTAAGGCTCCATTCAGACGTCCGTATGTGTTTTGCGGATCCGATCCATGTATCAGTGGATCCGTAAAAATCATAGGGACGTCTGAATGGAGCCTTACAGGGGGGTGATCAATGACAGGGGGTGATCAATGACAGGGGGGTGATCAGGGAGTCTATATGGGGTGATCACGGGTGATCAGGGGTTAATAAGTGACGGGGGGGGTGTAGTGTAGTGGTGTTCGGTGCTACTTATTACTGAGCTACCTGTGTCCTCTGGTGGTCGATCCAAGCAAAAGGGACCACCAGAGGACCAGGTAGCAGGTATATTAGACGCTGTTATCAAAACAGCGTCTAATATACCTGTTAGGGGTTAAAAAAATCACATCTCCAGCCTGCCAGCGAACGATCGCCGCTGGCAGGCTGGAGATCAACTCGCTTACCTTCCGATCCTGTGAACGCGCGCGCCTGTGTGCGCACGTTCACAGGAAATCTCGGCTCACGCGAGATGACGCCAATCGGCGTTAGTGTGACCAGGGAGCACCGCAGCAATGACGCCTTTAGGCGTTAGCGTGGCGGGAAGTGGTTAACAACATGGGTTTACTGCGATTTTGATAATTACAAAAAGGAAGCACAGCCTCACAAACGGGAGTATACCCTTATTATGGCTGCAGTGATGCCCTGTCCTAGTAACATTTTATTAGTTGTGACATCATGGTTCCCTGCACTTTGGTACGGTGTTTGATGTGCATACTTTCCAACATTTTAGTTGGGAAAATTGGTGCACCCCCACTTATGGGCGAAGTTTCCATTAACCCTGTCCATTTTCGGCCTAGGACAGCCCGAATTTGTCAGGAATGTCTGTGAAAATCAGGGACAGTCCTGCCAATTTCAGGTTAGTTGGCAACTATGGATGTGTAAATTCTCAGGCTTCACGAGCAATGTGTTTGCGTGGTCCTGTCACATGATCATCTGGACACAGTCTCTGTGGTACCAGATGCTGCTGTGGTCATAGTACACACTTACTGTATGTCGGCGTCCTTTCTTTAGTGATAAGCTAGAGCAGAATCTATACCTATTAACACCTATTTCATTAAAGGGGTTTTCCAGGTGTTCAGTATTGATCTGTGGTATAGGTCATCAATATCAGATCAGCCGGGGTCCGACTTTTGGCACAGCCACAGATCAGCTGTTTAAAGAGTCCTCTGCTCTCTAGTGAGTACTGCATCCTCCTCACAGCTGACCAGGCACAGCGCTGCCCATTGTATGGTGGCTGTGCTTGGTATTGCAGCTCAGCCCCATTCACTTGGGGCTGAGCTGCGCCTAAGCCATGTGACTGATGAACAGTGATGTCAGATGACCTAGGAAGAGGACTAAGCACAGTCTAAAATGCTGGTCTTAATAAATGTGCGCTTTTGTTCTCAAATTAAAAATTTTGTCCATTGTTTTAATGTGAATTTGAGGATTTGAGAATAAATAGGCTTAAACAGGCTAAGTGATAAAAATACTTACTAAGTGTGATTAAATATAAGGTAAAACAGACGAATCACATACAGAATAAATAATAATCAATAATCACCTCATGGTGATACAAGATGGTGACCTCCTCATCCTTCCTGGATAATGTTCTCAGCGAAGTTCCAGTTATTTGTCTTTGTGCAAAAAGGTTTATACCTTTCAGCCCCTCCTTGTCACAGCCTGTACCTCTGGCTGTGATCTTCTGTCTTTGCTCTCACTGCAGTTCTGTGCCTGTGTGTTGTTTGTGGTTCTTTATGCGTTAACTCCCCTGTGTGCCTATTAGGAGTTAATCCTCTCTGTCTGCTCCAGGGGTGTGGCCTCTCTGCTGTACAGACGGAATCTGCACATTTGGCTGAGTTTCCCTTAGATCTGGGTCAGCTCTTCTAGTATGTGTTTTGTCTTGTCCTTCTCTTGGTTTGTACTCTGTCTCCCATGCTGCTGACCCATGGGATCCGTGTCTGTCTATGTTCTGTGAGTTTGCCTTCTTGCTCATTGTCGTCCTTTCTCCTGTGTTTCTGTTATCAGGGTTGCCAGTTATGTTTGAGTTCCCCTGTGTGTATTATTATGTCTTTATTCCTCTGCCCTCATTTGTCTTGTTTTGTACCTGTCTTCCCCTATTTAATATTCGTTCCTCCGTATGGAGGGTTCTGTGTCTGCGTTAGGGTTTTTTCTGTTCAGCAAGCCCTTGCTGCAGCTTTCTTTTTTGCAGAGTGCCATGGGCAAGGCCATGCAGTTTACTACTGGTGGAGCAAGTCCTTCTCTGCTCATTGCCACTCCTGGTTCCTTGCGATGTACTCCTGCTTGTGTTATTAGTTGCCTTGTTTATATGTGCCTGTCTATGTTATGTTTGCCTATGTACCGCCGGTACCTTCTGGTACCTGTTGTCCAGTCGTTCCTGCTGTCAATGTCTAGTTCACGCTCTGAAGTGGACCCTGGCAAGCCTAACCCTACCATCTGGGATCCTAGTGAATACCAGGAGTTGCTTAGTCATGCCCCTTTGGAGTATTACTAGACAGTGGCGCAGTGGGGGTTTTCTCCCACTGTGCTGACGGTACATAGAGTTCATGTTTTGTCTGTGCTGCCTTCCCTGGCCTTTTGTTTGTGCAATAAACACTTGTGTGTCTGTACCTGATTTCCGTTTGTTTATTGCTTAAGGACGCAGAGGTCTGTCGCTGGATCTCTAACTCGTGACACTCCTCCTAAGGATGTCCAGTGTGCAGTATGCATGTCTCTAAGGTTAAGCACAATGGTTGTCTTTGTATGTGTTATCTTACTATCTCTAACTCACTACATTACAAGGAATATAGAAGGTGATCTAATAATTAAAAGGGGTTCTCCAGGTTCAGAGCTGAACCCGGACATACCCATATTTTCACCCAGGCAGCCCCCCCCTGACAAGATGCTCTTCTTTGCCCTGCGCTGAATCACGCAGGGCAATAGCATTTTCAGGAGACCCAGTGACGTACTGGGCTCTCCTTAGGGCTGCCAGTGAGCCAGGTGATGTCAACAGCTCTGATGGGAGGGCTTTAGCGCTGCCCTAGCATTTAAAACTGCTAGAGCAGCGCTAAAGCCAGCCCATCAGAGCCGGTGACATCACCGTTATTCTAAATAAAAAAGCCCTTGCCCTGTGCGATCCAGCACAGGACAAGGGAGAGCATCGGAACATAAAATGCTCAGATGCTAACATCAGAGGGCTGCCTGGGTGAAAATATAGGTATGTCTGGGTTCAGCTCTGAACCCGGACAAGCCTTTTAAAGGGAACAGAACCAATCAGTACTTAAGCGGGTCACTTTGGCGAGTGGCATTTATCATGTAGATGCAGTTAATACAAGGCACTTACTAATGTATTGTGATTGCCCATATTGCTTCCTTTGCTGGTTTGATTAATTTTTCCATCACATTATACACTGCTCTTTTCCATGGTTATGACCACCCTGCAATCCATCAGTGGTGGCCGTGCTTGCACACTATAGGAAAAAGCATCAGCCTCTCTGGTGGTCGGGACTGCGGGAGTTCACATAGGCCTCTACTTTTTCCTATAGCGTGCAAGCATGACCACTGCTGATTGATTGCAGGGTGGTCGTAACCATGGAAATGAACAGTGTATAATGTGATGGAAAAATGTATCCAGCCAGCAAAGCAAGCAATATGTAGAATAACAATTCATTAGAAAGTACCTTGTATTAAGTTTCTGTACATGATAAATGCCATTTGCTGAAGTGACACCGCCCCTTTAATTAAGTATGCCAAGTACCCTTACAACACAATCAGGTTGTCTTCTTTCAGTAAAGGCTATTTTCACACTGGCTTTTTGGTTTCCGTTTGTGAGATCAAGTTAATGGGGACGGATCCGTTTTCTCTGCCACAATAGAAACGGATCCGTCCTCCATTGACTTTCAGTGGTGTTCAAGACGGATTCGTTTTGGCTATGTTACAGATAATACAAAATACACGAGTGTGAAAGTAGCCTAAATATATGTTTTTGGGGTGCACTTATTTTTGCAGGAGTATAATTCCTGTATTTTATAGGTTGTTACTTTTTAAAATCGGATGAAACCCGATTTTTGGTGTTTTCAATCCTGGTTATTTTGTGAAGATATGTGCCTGTAAATTTAGGCCTTGGTAGTAAGTATGAACTTTATATTTAGGAAGTGTGGTGCAGGTTTGTAACATAAAGTGAATTCGAAAGATTTGAGAATGAATAAGCTTACGCAGGCTAAGTGAATAAATATATTTGCTAAGTGATTAAATATAGGATAACACAAAGAAATCACATACAGAATAATAAAAAGTAAATAAACATAACTAGCCTAAATGGGGTGGAGACTCCATCCATTATGCTATAACCCATGCCTGTCTACCTCGTTATAACACATGACCGACATTATTATAAGTATATTCTCAAATACCTCATTATTTATAATGGCTCGTTTTGTCTAGGGAGCAATCATCAGGGAAAACAAAATGGCCACCGTCCTATCAGTACACACAAAACCTGTCCTGATCACACAGGAGGATAAGTTACTTTACATCACTGAGGTAAAGAGCTGCCTCATCTCTGCTCTGCTTGTCAAGGATTATGATCCTGAATACAGATGATAAGATCTTTAGCTGAATCTCTGGGGAATTTAGTTCATGAGGAGACATGAAGTACAGAGAGGACGGACAGGCTGTGGTAATGGAGGCTGTAAACAAGTGCTGCTGCTCATTATCCACACCCCATCTGCCTCTCATGTTCCCCTCATCATCTCCATTCCCACAGAGATTTACCTATATTCAGGATTCCTGACAAGCAGAGAGGAGAGGAGGATGAGGCAGCTCTGTGGCTCATTGTGGGGAAGTAACTTGTCCTCCTGTGTGATCAGGACAGGTTCTGTGTGTACTGAGAGGACGGCGGCCATTTTATTTCTCCTAATGATTGCTCCCTAGATAAAACGAGCCATTATAACGAATGAAATGTATTTGTGAATATATTTATTATAAAATAATATTTAAGTATTTTCATTTTTTTTTTTATTACTGGAGAACCCTTTTAAAAATGCCCTTACAATACAAGGTAGCTTTCTGCTTAGGTCGCACCCACTAGTATTAACTTTTTTGCATTTCTTATAATTACACTTTGACACATAATTGCATGAAGGTGTTTGTGTGTAAGCTGCTGTGTGATCATTTTTGGTGTCTATTTACAGAAAACATGGGGGTGGGGGTGGGGGTTGATATGATTTTTTTTTATTTTATAATTCCGGTTTTATTTGTATGTGTCCAAAATGTGAACATTGTCAATTTTTTCAATATTTTTTTTCATTAAACTTTTTTGACAGTTTTTACTCTACTGCTTTCACCTTCACTGCATCTGCAGACTTGTCCTCCTCAGTGAAACCGTCAGGTGGCTGCTCGATCTGTAGCCCTTATATCCAGCTTCCAAACACTCATTTAAGACACGTTTGATCATTATTTATAATGATGCCGCAGAGCACAGGAGACAATTAACCCTTTCCACATGCAGTAAAATCGTTTTAGTCTAAGCACAGCCTTTAACCCCTTCCTGACATCAGGACATGTCGGGTCTTTAAAGATGGCCCTCGCTCCAAAGCTGAGCATAGCTGCCGGGTGCCTGCTGTTTCATACAGCAGAAATCTGTGGCTAATGTTTGCAATCAGCGGTAATGCTGACCGCGGACATTTAACCCCTCAGATGCCATGTTCAAATATGACCACGGCGTCTGAGAGGGCTAAAACTCGTAAACACGCGCTGTACTAGGCTTCCAGGCTCATTACTTGTATGTTACACTTCATGCCAGCAGGCGGCAGCACTGAACTGTAATATAGATATTTCTGTATAGAATAATGGAGAAAATTCCATTATTCCTTAAAAATTGCAATGTGATGTTTACAAAAATATTAATTCAAATCACTCCCTTTTCCTCAAAATCAAATTAAATATAAATAATTAAAAAAATAACATCATGGGCATCGCCACGTGCAAAAAGATCCATACTATTAAAAAAAAAAAAAATTTAAATCATATGGTGAATTGTGTAATGGCAAAAAAACTGATCAAAAAATCAGACATACCCTAAAATGGTATTAGCAAAAAGTACAGGTCGTCCCGCAAAAAATTATCCCTCACACATCTCCGTAGATAAAAGTTATAGGGGTCAGAATACAGCGATGACAGAAAAATCTTTTTTTTCCCCGCTTACCACTACATTGTATGCCATATTAAATGGTGGGATTAGAAAGTACAACTTGTCCCGCAAAAAAACAGCTCTTTAGGCCTACTTTGCTCCAGCAAACACCAAACAGGTCTTCTCTCTAGCTTGCTTACTAGCAGACTCTCTAACCGGGGATAGGAGAGGTCAGAGCCAGCTTATCTCCTGGCAGCTACTCTAAGAACTGCCAATTTAACTATTTCCTACCTATACAGAGCCTTATGGAACACGTCGTGCATAGTAAAGTTGCATTACACATTTGTACCACTGAATCTGCATAGTTAGCATCTCAGTAAACACCTTAACAGCATAAGAGTGTGAACCATAGCATTTACCCTTTTAGCAATGAACCACAGAATTAACCCTTTAGCAGTGAACCAGGAGGTGATTGCAAGTATTCTTGGAATACCCCTTAAAAGTGTTTATCCACATATTGAAAATGATGAAATTGGCAGGGGTCCGAGTCCCAACACCCTTGCTGATCAGCTGTTACCGTGCTTACCGGAGCTCTGGTGAACACGGCCAGCTTCCGGCACCTCAAGCATAGTGCTGTATATTGTACAGTGGCTGTGCTTGGTATTGCAGCTCAGCCACATTCACTTCAATAGGGCGGAGCTAGAAATAGGCCATGTGACCGATGTATGATGACGTCACATGGCCTAGGAAGAAGCCACGGTGCTCACAGAGCGCCAATCTCTTCTACCAGCGGCAGGCAGCAAACAAAAACGTATGGCAGCACACGATTACACACGCAAACAATAGAACTAAGGATTTGGGATTATTCTGGATTAAAATGGTATTATACCTACTATACATAAAAGAAATAGAAGCTCTTTGCGCACATTTTTGATCAAACGTGTGTCGGGGCCATCAAGGTGGCTTCTGCAGACGGGGATCTAACACTAACAGAACTGCCTCTCCTGGGCCTACCCTAAACCTACAATGTTCAGGGTGGTGTAGGAACCAGCTACATTTATACTCTGCTCAGAAGCCCTGGGCAGATGGGCGGGGAGTGCTCAAACTAAGGCCTCTTTCACACTACCGTGTGGCTATTGCAGTGTTTTGCGGTCCGTTTTTCACAGATCCGTTGTTCTGTTTTTTTGTTTCCGTTGTGTTTCCGTTTCGGTTCCATTTTTCCGTATGGCATATACAGTATACAGTAATTGCATAGAACAAATTGGGCTGGGCATAACATTTTCAATAGATGGTTCCGCAAAAACCAGAACGGATACGGAAGACATACGATGCATTTCCGTATGCATTTCCGTTTTTTTTACAGACCCATTGACTTTAATGGAGCCACGGAACGTGATTTGCGGCCAAATATATAGGACATGTTCTATCTTTGCACGAAATGGATATACGGAAACACGGAATTAATGAAAGACTTATCTTCATTGGAGGCGCAGTGCGCCCCCCCCAAGTCCCCCGGTATTAATCATTGGTGGCGCACAGGATCCCCTCTCTCCTGCTCCTCCGATCGGAGCCCCAGCAGTGTAAGCCTGGGGCTCCGATCGGTTACCATGGCAGCCAGGATGCTACTGAAGCCCTGGCTGTCATGTTCAGCTCCATGCTACTGTGTGCACAAAGCACAGAACAGCAGGGACAGTGTGAGATCCTATTCACCCTGATAGATCTCTATCAGGGTGAAGAGGACAAGGGTTCTAGTCCCCAAGGGGGCTAAAAGTTAGTAAAAAAAACCACAAAAATATTAAGTATAAATGAAAAAGAAAGATTTACAAAAAAAAAAAAATACACGTTAACAATAAACATTAATTTTCAGCAGATTTGTGTAGGAAATTATTTTTTTTCAAAAATGAAAATTCCCAGAATATCGGTATAAATTATCGGCTATCGGCCTGAAAGTTCACAAATTATCGGTATCGGCCCTAAAAAATCAATATCAGTCGATCCCTACGGAGTACATTCCGTTTTTTTTGCGGACCCATTGAAATAAATGGTTCCGTATACGGAACGCAAAAAACGGCCCGCAAAACGAAAAAAAAAGAAATGGTAGTGTGAAAGAGGCCTAAAGAAGAGAGCTATCCTCCAAACATACTGCAAGAAAATTTAGACCAGCACATTCCTAGTCACAGGTGCACATCCATACAGCTAGCATGCAGACAGCAAACAGAAATGTATGACAGCACACCATTACACATGCAAACAATAGAACTATCTTCTACCAGCTGATCCGTGTAGGATCCCCGCTGATCTGATATTGATGACCTATTCTTTTTTAAATCAGATAATTTTTATTAAGGTTTTGTAAAGAATATTTTAGTGTTACAATAACATATAAATTTATTATGTGGGTCACTACAATGATTATAATGACACATTTCTATATTTCTTTCTACTATTTTTCCCTTCCTCCTGCACCTGTCATCTCTGCAACTGCTCCCACTCCTCCTCCAGACTGACAGGAGGAGGTTCATATCTCTGGTTTGGTAGCAGCTAGAGGTATGGGTTTCTATTGTTTGAAAGCTGGAAAGCAGTATCTTCAGTACATGGGAAGATATGGCTGTTAGAAATCGGGATGCAGTGAATGCAGCTAAAAGTGAAAGTAAAAGCAGGTTTTACCCATGATTATTCCCGTCTCGATTTCTAACAATGATGTCTCCTGTTTGCCAGGAATGCCAGCTTTCAAACAAGACCAGTTCGCGGTTTTCTTCTCCCTGGCTGCGAGCGCATCCAATCAGAGCGCCCCGCTCTTAGCCAGGGAGAAGAAGCTCAAGTTCTCGCGAGTATTTGAGCTCCTTCTCCCTGGCTAAGAGCCGGGTGCTCTGATTGGATGCACTCGCAGTCAGGGAGAAGATAACTACGCCCAGGAGAAATACAAGTCCACGCCTAGTATAACCGAGTCGCCTCATTAGCATATGAGGCGCGAAAAGATACGGGGACCACAGCGGACAAAAAGGGGGTTCTTTAGAGAAAAAAAATGTGTCAAGACATCGGTGGAGGCCGCACTATAAGGTAGGATAATAATTAGATTAAGGATATCCAGGTAAGAGGTCCTCTTTAAGTACTTTTCCCACAGCTGAGTTCGGGCACCTCTCCAAGCAGTTAGGTCGTTAAAACACTGGATATAGTCTTTATAGATTTATTTTCTAGAAATGGTGCCATTAATTTACCAAATTATTTGTCTACATTTTCAGTTTATTGTTGGAGATGGAACGGCCAACTAATACAGTAAGCATCGAAGATCCAGGAAGGGAGACAGTACCTGCGGCTGATGTTACCTTTAGACATGGTCCTGATATGGAGCAAGAAGGCACTGGAGAAACAGTTATGTCTGGAAGCATGACACAGGCATCCAACACTGGGCAGTTTCTTCCCAGACAATCACCAGGCAGTAAGCCTTGTAAGAAAAGAAGAAGAATATCTGAAAGAATTGCTGAGACTTCCCGAACTGTGCAGTCTGCCAGAGCGGATGGGAAAGGGAAAGGTACATCGCAATGCAGCAGTGTCAGCATCAGCTCCATCAGAAGTATACATTTTGAAAAGGAGCCTGTCAGGTATCGACACAGTATGAGTGCTATCCAGAGGCATCAGGAGACTTTAAGACAAAAACAGGTATTTTTATGTAAGCAAGCCCCACATCTCTGTAGAGGTTTATAGGTTCAGTCAGTCCAAGCAAACATGCATGTTAATGTGAAGATTGTGGGTTACACAGTGATTTTGGGCCACTAAACAACTTGTGGCCAAAGATTGCAGCAACACAGTGCTACATCAAGACTAATGAAAGTAAATCGGGTCACTCAAGTTACTGTGACTCAACAGTTGCAAGAAATCAAGCAAGATTTTGATTTCTTGCGACTGATGGTCACCAGTAGCATCGACCTGCAGGTCACAACATGACCCCATTCACTTTGACTAGTTGTGACGTAGCATCACATTGCTGTTAGGGATGAGCGAATCGACTTCGGATGAAACATCAAAGTCGATTCGCATAAAACGTCGTTCTAATACTCCTCCTGCTCCGTACAGTGTTAGAATGTATTGGCTCCTGTTAAAGCAGCCCTAAATTAGGGCATTTTAGATACACTCTGGTGTTCCAGATCAATGTACCCCCCCCAGGGGTTAATATCCACGCGTGGCTGAGAGACTGAACACTGACACAGAAGTTGGTCAAAGCAATCTCTAACTTTATTTAAATCAGGTAAGCCGTATTATACATCTTCAGAAGAGGGCAGTCCTCACTGAGGTTTAAACATTGTTTCATTGGTCAAAAAGGAAGAAGAGATAAGAGAGAGGAGATTATTCACCTGCATTTGCGCAGTGAATACCACTTTGGAATGTGAACTAATGTAAACATCTCGTTACCATCGCCATTTTGGAATGGCGGACAATCTAATAATAATACTGCATACGTCATATGTGACACTTCAAAGAAGTGCTTCTCTATAGGCAGTGAATAATATATATCATCAAGCCATATGATTGGCTTACGCATCTCTACCACACTCTATGGGACACCTGCAAGAAGATGAGAAATCAGACACTTCTTACAGCCCAGCACTTCGCCCCCCCCTCTCTCTCCTCTCTAGCCTTGAAACAAAGAGAGGGATGGGGGGGGAGGCACTTGGAGTAGAAAAAGTTTAACTCACTACAGTCCTAGATACACAAAATATAGAATACAATTCACACATCTTTAACAGTCCCCCCTTGAATTTCATTCTCTCCCTAAACCTAACCATCTGTCCCAATGCTCCGCCTCCTTTTCACCAGCTTCCACGACAAGCCATCCCTAGTGAACAGCCTCCCGTGACACTGGATTTGAGCACGGGGAAGTCAGATGATCTTTCCCTAACCGGCGTTGATATTATATGGGGGGGACTGGAGGTTATCAGTGCTTCTGATTTTCTGGATCAATGTTTTCATACAATTTTTCCATATTCTTTTGAGTCATGATGATCAACAGTCACACAAGGGAAAACCAGTCTCAACACTTCCTTGAAATCAATCCAATTTTCCTTTTCTTTGAGCTTCACTGTGCTTGTGGTCAACAACACTCGGAATGGACCATCAAACCAGGGTTTTAGGACTTTTCTAACGTCTTTTTCTACCACCCAATCTCCAGACACAAGTGGGTGGGTTCCTGGTACTTTATCAAAACCTGGAAGTGAAGCAAAAACTCGAAAATGTACTTTAGTCAAATGCTTGTACAAACTGATCACATCATCTGTCAGACAACCATGTTGCATCTGAAGCTGCTGTGGGAAATAAATCCTATCCTAGGGCTGACCCAAAAAGGACCTTATAGGGACAAAGGCCTGTCTCACGGTTAGGCGTATACCTTACTAAAAGAGGGTTACCAGCAGGCACTCTAAGGCTTCTGAATCTTTAACTTAGTGTCCCGTTCAGTTCCTTTTTCCTACTCTACTGCTGCTTTGTGGATGGTACAAAGCATGTAAGGCCTGTCCTACACCCAAAACCTTCATCATCTCCTGCATCACTTCACCTGTGAAGTGAACACCTGTGTCACTTTCAATGATCTAAGGTACCCCATACCTGCACACAACTTTGGCCATAATCTTTTTTACTTCTTTGGGTACGGTTTTGGCCATCCTGAAAACAAGTCACATATCAATACATACTCATTCATGCCCACCTTGTGTAGTTGAAGGTAGTCTGTAAACGTTGAAACAGATACAAAAGCAAGATGTGTTTCTTGGGTACCTTAACCACCTTGCCCACGTTGTTGTGGGCACAACCGTTTATCCTTGAGTATGTCTGACTGTTACAGTGCTGAACCCTGGGGCGTACCATATGCTACATACTAAATCACACATAGCAGTTTTTTGTCTGGTGCGTCACTCCATGGGTTGCCTGTGCCATCGTGGATTAGAGGGACCTGGGAAGGCAAAGTTTCCCTTCTTATTTGTAGTCCCCCCTTTTCCATCCACCAGTCCCTTTCCTCCTTCCCCATCTGGTTCTGTAAGGTCTTAAGAACTTTCGGGAGACAGGAGGAGTTATTTCAGGGACCTGAACTGTGGCCACTTAAGACAGAGGTCTGCTTAGGTAATTTGGCAGCCATTTTTGCCGCCTGATCTGCCGTGGCTTTCCCCTTTGGCTCCTCTGCATCTGTTTACAGTAGGGATGTCCCGATACCGATACCAGTATCGGTATCGGGACCGATACCGGGCATTTGCACGAGTACATGTACTCGTGCAAATGTCCCCGATACCACTGCCGATACCTGTGCGCCGCTTCTATGTGTCTGTGTCAGTCCGCAGCCTGCCCCTGCACCTCGCACAGCTAACAGCTTCAGAGGGCAGCAGCAGGCACTGTGTAATAGGAGCCGACAGTGGAAGATAGCTCCGCCCCGCCCCTCCCCGCCCTCCAACCAATCAGAGACTCACAGCACAGGGAGCGTAGTGCAGGGACTCAGAGAATCGTCTGACAGTTTATTAGTTAAAAGAATCTAATGAGTCACAGACTGTGTCACCGAGTCCCTGCCAGACGTCCTGCTCTGTGGCTCCCTGTAAGTCCGTCCGGGGGAAGGGGGGGGGGGCATTATTAGCATAGCATGTAGTGGAGCTGTGTGTGCACAGGGTGCATGTAGCAGAGCAGGAAGTCTGGCAGGGACTCGGTGACACAGTCTCTGACTCATTAGATTCTTTTAACTAATAAACTCTCAGACGATTCTCTGAGTCCCTGCAATAACTATACATTGTAATTACATCAGTCTGCTCCACTGCATTCACTGCAGCAGAGCTGTGTTTGCCAGGAGCGAGTCCCTCCAAAGGTGATAGTGTCTGTCTTCTATGGCCCTGGTCCCTCCCTTTCTGCTTGCAAGCTGCACATTGATCTCTAAAAGCAGGCATTAGGGCAAGAAGAAATATACATTACTGTATGATGGCCACAAGACTATTATACTGAGGAGGGGGGGGGGCTTCAAAAATTGTTTTCCTGACTCCTTACAGTAGCGTCTCCTTGTGGCCGTCCCATACAGTATAACGTCTCCTTGTGGCCGCCCCATACAGTGTAACGTCTCCTTGTGGCTGGCCCCATACCGTATAATGTCTCCTTGTGGCCGCCCCATACAGTGTAACGTCTCCTTGTGGCCGCCCCATACAGTGTAACGTCTCCTTGTGGCCGCCCCATACAGTGTAACGTCTCCTTGTGGCCGCCCAATACAGTATAATGTCTCCTTGTGGCTGCCCCCATACAGTATAACGTCTCCTTGTGGCTGCCCCCATACAGTATAACGTCTCCTTGTAGCTGCCCCCATACAGTGTAACGTCTCCTTGTGGCCGCCCCATACAGTGTAACGTCTCCTTGTGGCCGCCCCCATACAGTATAACCTCTCCTTGTGGCTGCCCCCATACAGTATAACATCTCCTTGTGGCTGCCCCATACAGTATAACGTCTCCTTGTGGCTGCCCCATACAGTGTAACGTCTCCTTGTGGCTGCCCCCATACAGTATAATGTCTCCTTGTGGCTGCCCCCATACAGTATAACGTCTCCTTGTGGCTGCCCCCATACAGTATAACATCTCCTTGTGGCTGCCCCATACAGTATAACGTCTCCTTGTAGCTGCCCCCATACAGTATAACGTCTCCTTGTGGCTGCCCCATACAGTGTAACGTCTCCTTGTGGCTGCCCCCATACAGTATAATGTCTCCTTGTGGCTGCCCCCATACAGTATAACGTCTCCTTGTGGCTGCCCCCATACAGTATAACATCTCCTTGTGGCTGCCCCATACAGTATAACGTCTCCTTGTAGCTGCCCCCATACAGTATAACGTCTCCTTGTGGCTGCCCCATACAGTGTAACGTCTCCTTGTGGCTGCCCCCATACAGTATAATGTCTCCTTGTGGCTGCCCCCATACAGTATAACGTCTCCTTGTGGCTGCCCCCATACAGTATAACGTCTCCTTGTGGCTGCCCCCATACAGTGTAACGTCTCCTTGTGGCTGCCCCATACAGTATAACGTCTCTTTGTGGCCCCCATACAGTATAATGTCTCCTTGGAATGTTATAGTTCTGTTTTTGGGCCTTTTGGTTGGTCAGTGGTCAGAAAATACATGTGTGTGTATTTTATTGTTAAAATTAGTATCGGTAATTGGTATCGGTGAGTACTCTACATATCTACATATCTGCAAGCCATCTTCAGAGTCTTTTAGCTCCACTTCTTGAGCAGACATGTGTGGTAGTTCACGTTTAATCACCACTGCCCAACCTGTGTAGTACCTGCCATCCTGGCCATACCTTGATCCATCCACAAAGAGCACATGATCTAGATTACCTAATGGCTGATTTACCAAATCCCACTACCTCTTGTGACATCATCTGCAAACAGTCAGGAGCCTCTTCCTTTAAATCTGGAAGAAAAGTTTAACGTGCGGTGCCCTAACTCTTCCCTCCCCCCCTTGGTCCAGAGGCAACAGGGTGGCTGGGTCCAAAGTATTACACCTTTGGAGAGCAACATTGTCAGGCAACAAAATGGAACACTGCATTCTCAGATAACGGGCAACAAAACAATCATTTGGATTGTACGTTCATGAGGATAGATGTAATATCACCATCACTTTGTGGTTCAGAGCTATCTCAGAGCTTTCATCAAGCATAGCTAATACAACTACTACAGCTCTGATGCAGAAAGGGGCACCTCTGGCCACGGGATCAAGTCTGGCTGAATAATATGCTACGGGGCGTTACTGCTGGCCATGCAGTTGGGTGAGGACAGCTGAGTCATGGCCACTCACTTCATAGCAATACAATCTAAATGTAATAATCTGATAGTACATTGTTGGGGAACACAAAATTGCCAGTTCTAGGCATAAAAAGCATCTACCACCTCATCTGTGAGGCGGTGGGGACTAAAGGACAAATCAATCACAGTGGAGTGAGTAGGGGTAATGGGAACATGAGCCAACAAGGTGTGTGTATCGGGCACGCTGTGGGTGTTAGAAACTGTGACTTCATTAACGGCATGTAGGTCATGTACCATCCAATGGTGAGTGGTTTTGCTTTTTTCAGCTTCTGGGAGTACTGATACAAACATGGACCAGGGAATTTTATCACCAATGGCCAACAAACAAAGTTCCTGGTCGTTGAGGGCACCTGTAAGCTTCACAGTGCCGTACTCCTGATATGAGATACCAGCATGTACTTTTGCAAGCAAATCTGCACCTAGGAGGCAACAAAGGGCGTTACCACTGACCAGCAAATGGGCAAGCGCATCTTGGTTAGGGGCAAATCTAATATGGATGGTTTCTATTGAAAAAGGGAGCGTACTACTTTCCCATCCACTTCTACCCAAAGACTGGTGTTCTTGGAAAGTAAATCAGGGGAGGCCATGTTTGCTGTGCACAACTGTCTTGGCTGCTCCAGTATCTATCAAAAACGGGACTACTTCCTTATCACCCAGAGTGAGGGATATCATTGGGCCAGACTAAATCTGCTAAAAATGTTTAAAAGTAGAGCCGATACTGGATTTCCTGTTTCCTAATCTTGATCTAACTCCCCCCCCCCTCCCTGTCTTTGTGTTCTCCTTATGACAACAAAACATGGTGTCTGTGGGGACGGACAGTGATCCGGGCATGGTCAACATAGAATACAATCCTCTCGTGTGGTGTGGACGAGGAGTACCACACACAGCACAACACTCTCTCTTCTGGGATCTGGGTCCCACAGACTCTGCAGGCCCATCACAGGGTGGCAGACTTACTTTTTCCTCACTTCAATGAGGCGTTTGACATCAGGGCTGTAGCAATGCCAAAGGAACACTACCTATGGTTGGCACCACTGAACCACCCAATGCCGCTTGATGTTACTCTTCATTTTGGCTTACAGAAGTATCCAGCTTTCCCTATTGCGGAATTAATAGACTGGAAAACAAAACAGGACTTCTCATCTTCCATGGGAGTGTCTTATAACTAGGGGATGGGCACAAGGGCTGTCGTTGTCTGTAACGTCCACCCCTATCCTCCCTCCGTTCTGAGTCATCTAAGTCCACCCCCTTCAGTCGGACGCTGTGGTCCTTCCTTTGTCCGTGAGTAATGTGCTAGCTATCTATGAGAACAGAGCTCTGATGTTTAGCACAACACTTAACATGTAACACGTAACTTCAAACATTGAAACAAACAGATCTGACAATACAGACATGAACACACAAAGGGCCCATAAAAACTTTTCATTGACTTTGATATAAAAAAAAATGTACAGCTTGATCAATGCTGTTGGCACCAATAAAAACCCAAAAACTTCCAAGAAAAAATAAAATAAAATCCTCAATGCGCATATTATTTAAAAAGACAAATACCGTACTCCATACACATTCATATACATTTCATGTACTCATCTTCACAAAACAGCTCATAACCACGCCCTTACACATAAAAACTGAATTGCACACACAGCTCTCCTAAAGCATCCATTAGGGCTCTTTCACACTTTCAACTCCACTACAACTCAGAGCCACACCCATTCACATTCCACTGAATCATTTGTCTTCCAACCTAATCACACAATTGTCTTTGTTTCATCCCAAAACTTGCAGCACAGACAAACACAGCTTTCCGGGAAACACCACACACAGAATTGCTGATGGTCTGTCGCTGTAAGACAATATACATGTTATAATCATAAAGTAATTTTGTTAAAAGCTGGATTCCCACAGTGCACTGCTTGGGAAAGAAGAAAGAAGAAAGAAGATTATTGAACAATTCTTTGTCCTATAATAATATTACACATATAACATCACTTACTCTACACGATTCCCTCCCCCCATTTTCCTGCTCTTCTTATCTCAGGAATGTTTCTGTGTGAAGGCGGGGGGGAAAGTGAATCTCTCTATTTCACAGTTCCATTAACTGACCATCTTTTTGTCCCTCCAGTTGCCATAAATCGACATCACCGGAGTTCTGATGCCCTCAGTCTGTAAGCTCTAACTTCAGTTTCTTACAGATTTTCATCCCTGTTGCCAGCCGGGCCACCTTCTCTCCGGGGCCACACTTCTCTAACATTCTTTGTCACATTTTAACTTTCAATTCTCCATATCACATCCTATAATCTCCCTCTTTATAATACTGGGACTGACCCATCTTAACAACAGTATTACAAACTGACACACACACAAAACAGAGGAGTGATCAGCACCTTTAACCCTTTCCTCCGCAGACAAAGGATTGACCCTCCCCACTGGTTTGCTCAAATCTGACTATCACGTCTGACTAGTCAGCCGGGACTCCCCGCACGTCTTCCCCAAAACCAGGGGTCAGGCCGGGCTCCGTCGCATCTTCCTGGGGGTCAGGTCAGGTAGAAAATATCACCGCAGTCTTCCATTAGATCAAAAAGGTCATAAGAGGTTCTACCATCTTCCTAGGGTCAGGTCAGGTAGTCTCTGCAGTCTTCCATTTAGATCAAAAAAAGGTCATACGGCTCTACACGTCTTCCTGGTCAGGTCAGCCGGAGTTCCTTTGTCCCACACCTCAGCGCTACAGCGCCCCCTTCCAAACCAGGAGGTTACGGTCCCCTCCCTTTGTCTGTGGTTTTACCGTCTGTGCTCAACTCACTCCTCGCATACATCACACACAAAACATATACACACCAGAGTGATCTATAATTTCAGACTATGGTTCTATGGACCCCAGGCTTTCAGCATTACAGCCGACTACTATACTTACATGGGTACCACCCCACAGCGGACTGAGCTATCTGAGCATGACGAAGTAAATAGCAGAAAGGCAGATGAGATAAAAAGTTTTCTCACCTTTCTTTGAGGTTGCAATCCTCTCCCCTCTGCCGTTCGTCAAGCTCAGGGGCCCGTCTTGTCAGCTGTTTGATGCTACATTCGCCTTGGGGCCCCACGTTGGGGGCCATTTGTTAAAGCAGCCCTAAATTATGGCATTTTAGATACACTCTGGTGTTCCAGATCAATGTACCCCCCCCAGGGGTTAATATCCACGCGTGGCTGAGAGACTGAACACTGACACAGAAGTTGGTCAAAGCAATCTCTAACTTTATTTAAATCAGGTAAGCCGTATTATACATCTTCAGAAGAGGGCAGTCCTCACTGAGGCTTAAACATTGTTTCATTGGTCAAAAAGGAAGAAGAGATAAGAGAGAGGAGATTATTCACCTGCATTTGCGCAGTAAATACCACTTTGGAATGTGAACTAATGTAAACATCTCGTTACCATCGCCATTTTGGAATGGCGGACAATCTAACAATATTACTGCATACGTCATATGTGACACTTCAAAGAGGTGCTTCTCTATAGGCAGTGAATAATATATATCATCAAGCCATATGATTGGCTTACGCATCTCTACCACACTCTATGGGACACCTGCAAGAAGATGAGAAATCAGACACTTCTTACAGCCCAGCACTTCGCCCCCCCCCTCTCTCCTCTCTAGCCTTGAAACAAAGAGAGGGATGGGGGGGGAGGCACTTGGAGTAGAAAAAGTTTAACTCACTACAGTCCTAGATACACAAAATATAGAATAAAATTCACACATCTTTAACACTCCGATGAGCCGAAGTTATTGCTTCGCAAAGTTTCCCGAGACTTCGCGCAATGACTTCATAAATTAATTTGTACTGTAAAAAAACATTTCTCGTGCATGGCATTGGGGGACACAGCACCATGGGTATATGTCCAACTACCACTAGGAGGCGACACTAGACATAAAAAGTGTTGGTTCCTCCCCGTTGGCCTACACCCTCTCCACAGACACTAGGCAGCTCAGTCTTGTTCTAGTGTCTGTAGGAGGCAGACCTGACCTGCTTTTTGTGCAGGTCATCCTGCTACTTTTTTATTTTATTTTTTTCTTCAATCATTTATTTTTTCTCTTCTCTGCAGGTTCCACTTTCTCCGGCTGTCGGCTCCTGCTATCTCTGGTCGCCATCTTCTGCTCTGGGTGCGCTGCACAGCTCCTGGGGTCCGATAGGCAGCCTCTGGCTGAATTGCTCCGCAGGCTCCTTTCCCTCTCTCCCCTCTCGATTGCTGCATTCTCCTGCAGCCCTGCCACCTGCTATATTGCTGCTGCAGCACCTCTTGGGAACTGTGGCATCCGGGGTCAGATAGGTCAGCCCTGCTGCTCTATGGGCCCTCCTCTCCCAGCCTCCCTATCGTATCGCCACGTATATTACGTGCGTCCGTTGTCTACGGAGGTTTCCACGTGGTCGCCTTGTCCCCCCTCCCACCCTTTTGTGTGTAGGTCCCCCCTGAGTGGGCTCCCTCCATGTCGAACCATGGGAACCTTGCTTGACTCGCCCAATCCCTGGCGGAGTCGCTGGAGCGCTACCTACAAATTGCGGTCTCCTTCCCCCCTGAGCCACGCTCATGCTCAGATACAGGGTAACGCAAGGAGTAGCCCATGGACCAACCTCGGGTGGTCTCAACTAGCTTCCACCCCTCCTCGGCATCCTCGGGTCCCCCAGGACAGGCCTGAGGCTGGTGACGAAGCCTTCTCTGTCAGTTGCCTCTGGGGACACCTCTGCACTGATTCCCTAGGAACAGAGCATCAGGCGGTCTTCCACCATGCAGAATCCCTCTGCGTGGTCAAGTCAAACGTGCATGGTGGTACTTACCCTACCAGGTTTGGTGCCCTTCTAGTGGACTTTCGGATGGCGCTCTCCTGCCTGCACAGGTAATCTCCGCACTGGTAAGGCAGCCGTCACCGTGCTTATCAACTGGGACACCTACGCGGTGTCTCTGGTATGTATGCCCTCGTAGGCTGTGCACGACAGACCTTCCCGGTTCCACCTATCCAGGGGCTATGTTCTAGGCAAGCTGATAATTCAGGCAAACGCCACTTGTACGGTTGGCAACCCTTCTCGGCCTCTAAAGGTTCTTTTGTAATGCCTGTCCCAGAGAATACAGGCCGGCTTCTATGCCGTGGCGATTACATCTGTCTGTTTCCAGCTGCCTTGTCACTTTCATAGGTAGAGTTCCTGCTGACTGGCTATGGTTTTCCATGCGGCACTATTTCCCCCTACCGGGCGAGATATACAGGCAGCCTTCAATTGCCGTAGCAATTGCACCTGTCCGTTTCCAGCCACCTTGCTCCCTTCATGGGTAGAGTCCCTACACCATCTCCTGATGCTGTATCCATTATCCCTGGCGGGCTCTATTGTGTTCCGGGCGGCACTATTTCTCCCTTCTCGACGAGATATAGAGGCCACTCTCAGTTGCTGTGCAATTGCCTCTGTTTGGTTCTAGTGGGCACCAGGCTGCCACCTTGTTCCCTTCATTTTTATTTAACTTCTCTATCTCCAGGGGCTGTTGCCGTTGCTCCTGTCTGCGGCACTACAGGTTCTTCTCAAAAAATTAGCATATTGTGATAAAGTTCATTATTTTCTGTAATGTACTGATAAACATTAGACTTTCATATATTTTAGATTCATTACACACAACTGAAGTAGTAAAAGCCTTTTCTTGTTTTAATATTGATGATTTTGGCATACAGCTCATGAAAACCCAAAATGCCTATCTAAAAAAATTAGCATATTTCATCCGACCAATAAAAGAAAAGTGTTTTTAATACACAAAAAGTCAACCTTCAAATAATTAAGTTCAGTTATGCACTCAATACTTGGTCGGGAATCCTTTTGCAGAAATGACTGCTTTAATGCGGCGTGGCATGGAGGCAATCAGCCTGTGGCACTGCTGAGGTGTTATGGAGGCCCAGGATGCTTCGATAGCGGCCTTAAGCTCATCCAGAGTGTTGGGTCTTGCGTCTCAACTTTCTCTTCCCAATATCCCACAGATTCTCTATGGGGTTCAGGTCAGGAGAGTTGGCAGGCCAATTGAGCACAGTAATAACATGGTCAGTAAACCATTTACCAGTGGTTTTGGCACTGTGAGCAGGTGCCAGGTCGTGCTGAAAAATGAAATCTTCATCTCCATAAAGCTTTTCAGCAGATGGAAGCATGAAGTGCTCCAAAATCTCCTGATAGCTAGCTGCATTGACCCTGCCCTTGATAAAACACAGTGGACCAACACCAGCAGCTGACATGGCACCCCAGACCATCACTGACTGTGGGTACTTGACACTGGACTTCAGGCATTTTGGCATTTCCCTCTCCCCAGTCTTCCTCCAGACTCTGGCACCTTGATTTCCGAATGACATGCAAAATTAGCTTTCATCCGAAAAAAGTACTTTGGACCATTGAGCAACAGTCCAGTGCTGCTTCTCTGTAGCCCATGTCAGGCGCTTCTGCCGCTGTTTCTGGTTCAAAAGTGGCTTGACCTGGGGAACACGGCACCTGTAGCCCATTTTCTGCACACGCCTGTACACGGTGGCTCTGGATGTTTCTACTCCAGACTCAGTCCACTGCTTCCGCAGGTCCCCCAAGGTCTGGAATCGGTCCTTCTCCACAATCTTCCTCAGGGTCCGGTCACCTCTTCTCGTTGTGCAGCGTTTTCTGCCACACTTTTTCCTTCCCACAGACTTCCCACTGAGGTGCCTTGATACAGCACTCTGGGAACAGCCAATTCGTTCAGAAATTTCTTTCTGTGTCTTACCCTCTTGCTTGAGGGTGTCAATGATGGCCTTCTGGACAGCAGTCAGGTCGGCAGTCTTACCCATGATTGCGGTTTTGAGTAATGAACCAGGCTGGGAGTTTTTAAAAGCCTCAGGAATCTTTTGCAGGTGTTTAGAGTTAATTAGTTGATTCAGATGATTAGGTTAATAGCTTCTTTAGAGAACCTTTTCATGATATGCTAATTTTTTGAGATAGGAATTTTGGGTTTTCATGAGCTGTATGCCAAAATCATCAATATTAAAACAAGAAAAGGCTTGAACTACTTCAGTTGTGTGTAATGAATCTAAAATATATGAAAGTCTAATGTTTATCAGTACATTACAGAAAATAATAATCTTTATCACAATATGCTAATTTTTTGAGAAGAACCTGTATTTCTCCCTTACCGGACGAGATATTGAGGCCACTTTGTAGTGCCGTTGCCACTGCAACCTCATCTAGTGTGCACCAAACAGCCATCTTACTCCCTTCTTAGGTAGAGTTCCTGCACCGTCTCTGATGCTGCAGCTGTTACACCTGTCGGGCTCTATGGTGTGCCATGTGGCCCTGTTTCCCTCTTTTTAGGTGAAATAGAGGGCATTCTTCAGTTGCCATTGCACTTACCTAGTTGTGGTGTGCACCAGTCGTTCCTTGTGCCCTATTTTTTCCCTTCCCGAGCGAAATATAGGTGCCATAGCTAACGTGGCAGCCGTTGCACTTCTCTGGTCCTAGGGTGCTCCATGCGGCCACATCGCTCTAATCTTAGATCTAGTACCATCTCCAGATGCTGTACCCATTGCACCTCTCTGGTCGTATCTCTGCACTACACAGCCTTATTTCTACCTTACAGGTTGAGGACCTGTACCCTCCAAATGCGGTCGCATTCCTGGATGCTGTGGCTTTGTTTCCACCCTCCTTAGTGTGCAACATGCAGCCACTTTACCTCGGTTTTGGGCGTGTATTTTTAGTACCCACGTGCTGGGCCCTATGGTGCAATCTGTGGCCCATACAGTTTCTGTATTACTGGGTGCTTGCTTCCCCGGGCTCTAATCTGTGCTGCGGATGTTGGTTACTTCCTTTTTCGGCCATCCTGGTTCAGCACGAACATGGTAGCCATATCTGGCAGGGGTGGGCCAGCCCAACCTCCACCTTGTCGGTCTATTACTACTTCTGGTGTACCCAGTATATGACTGATCTGTTCTGATCTGGTCGGTGGTCCACATACAACACGCTCCCTACACCATGGCCAGGTGGTTGTTGGTTTTTGTGCTAGGGTTGCTATTGCCATCCCTATCAAATACTACTTTCGGCTGCACTCCTCGTTCCCCATATTATAAAGGAGTACCCGCGTTGTTTTCTATTACAGGGCGGACCATTCCTGGTGGAGTACAGTGATCTCCACTGGATCTTCTCCTTGTTGGGATACGTAGTTTGGTGAGCATCGGCTGCTGCAGAAGTTTTTGGCCATCACCGGATGTCCTCCGCCACACGGAATCCTCCTGGGGTCAGCGACATTATCCTCGCTGGACGTCCTCCCTGATGAGTCAGGGACAGAATTACTGAGTGCCACACACCTGCCTGGTAGGTGAATTTTCTGCTGATTGCTCTGACATAGGACAGGGTTCCGTAGTTCCTTCTGGGTCCGGGTGTTCCCTTATATTCTCTGCTTAGTTGTACTATCTAACAGAGGGCAGTCCCTTGGGACCTTGCTATTGTCTGCACCCATATGGTACTCTCTCCCCCTGGGAGCCTTCTGTATGTCGGTCGCAGCTGGTTTCTACATTTCGTGTAGTCACTCCCGCTTTTTTTATAGCGACTTCGCCATTCCTTATGCATATGGGCGTCTGTTGTTTTAGTGGTACAACCCAAGCCGCTGTATTTGCCCTCCCCGGGACAATGTATGCAGATTGCTAGCCACTATTCTTTGAATGGCTAGTTGTCCATGGCCAATTCCTTCCCATAGGGTGGTTCTTTTCATTTTCTCGCCCAATTCCTTGGGGGACACAGGAAACCTTGGGTATAGCTCAGCTCCCTAGGAGGCGTGACACTAAGTGAAAGACTGTTAAGCCCCTCCTCCAGCAGCTATACCCTCAGCCTGGAGAGAGAGACTACCAGTTTTTTGCTTAGTGTCAAAGAGGCAAGACACTCTCTGCACTGCAGAGCTGTCTTTGCTAAAGATTTTTTATTTTTTCCTTTTTATATTATTTTCAATTTTTCCTTTTTTTCAACAGGGACAACAGAGTCGCAATAGACCTCTCTGTTTTCCCGGGGTTGAGCTGCGCCAGTGCCGGTTATCCGCACTGCTGCCTCCCCCACAGAAGAAAAGGAGGACCAGGGCAGCCCAGCTCCCCTGCATCCCGCCAGCACAAGGGTCGCCCGCCTGCAAGCCCCTCTCCAGCCCCCTGCCACTTCGGTGCCAGTGGCTGAAGGGGCGTCCCTGCTGGATGGACAGAGGGTGAAAACGTCGAATGGTGAGATGGCTGTTGCAGCCGTTCCTACCCCCCCCCCCCCCCCCCTCTGTTAGGGCTCTGACCTTTGCTGTCCCCTCTGCCTGGCCTTCATTGTCATACAAGACGCCCGGTCGGCTTCCCCCCTTTGTGTGTGGGGCAGAGCTGAGCGGTGCTCGCTAGACGGGTAGCAGGGGGAGGGTTACAGCGCAGTTACCTCAGGACGGCGGATTTGATGCGGCGGCCGTGTGGGGCCGCCTTTGTTATTCTCGGCCAGTTTTTTGCTTAGTTAAATGTGGTCAGTCTCACTAGCGTTGTGGGCCGCCTTGCAGAGGCATTGCCCTTATCGCAGCCGGATAATTCCCCTGCTGGGCCCTCCGGGTCCGCTATCTTAGCTGACCCGTCTGAGTCCTTCTCTCCAGGCGACACCTCCAGAGCCCGTCAACCCCACAAGCGGTCCAGGGCGGAGCGCCTATCATCCTCGGATGCTTCAGTATCACCCCCAAGGGTGCGCTCTCAGTCGGGCCCTTCCTCCTTACAGGATATGCCCTCTGAAGGGGAACTAGTTGATTCAGATTGGGATATGGACTCGGCCTTGCCTTCAAAACTGGCTTCTGCCGTGGGCCATCTTATTAACAGTATTCGTGATACCTTTAAGATTCACGATGATCCTCCTAATTCTGAAAAAAACTGTGTTTCCTTTTTTCGCCAAAAACAGGCGTCTGCGGTTTTTCCCCTCCACGCTGACTTCTCATTCGGTGGTTTCTAAGGCCTGGGCCCGTCCTGATGCCCGTTTTACCCCGCCTAAGAAGTTGGATATCTGTTATCCTTTCCCGGCGGATTGCATTACAAGCTGGGCGTCACCACCTAAAGTCGACCCCCCTGTGGCCCGTTTGGCTAAAAGCACGGCTATTCCCGTAGCAGATGGCTCCTCCTTACAATCCACTGAGGATCGCCGTATAGAGGCCATTACAAAAGGTATCTTTGCAGCCTCCGGTTCCGCCCTCAGGCCGGTCTTCGCTTCCGCTTGGGCTGGAAAAGCGGTTTCAGAGTGGGCGTCTCAGCTGGATCAGGAGCTTGAGTCCGACGTCCCTATTCAGGACCTCCGTGCTCTAGCCCAACTTATCGTTCAAGCCGGCAAATTCGTCTGTGAGGCATCCCTTGATGCGGGGGCTCTCATAGCCCGTTCGTCTGCCCTGGCCGTTTCGGCTAGCAGGGAGCTTTGGTTAAAGGTTTGGACGGCGGACTCCACGTCAAAGCGGTCTCTTACAGGCCTTCCCTTCACTGGTTCTCGATTGTTCGGGACCCGCTTGGATGAAATCATCTCCGAAGCCACGGGGGGGAAGAGTACGCATCTTCCCCAATCTAGGACTAGGAGCACCACTCGAGGCCGTCCCACCTTTTCTCGCTTCAGGTCTTCCCGCAGGGCTCCCGCACCTCGTACCACTTTAGGTCCATCCCCTAACCCTGTCCAAGACAGACGTAAGAAACCTTTTTTTCGGACCCAGCCCTCCTGGCGCAAGTCACAGCCTGCTCGCCCTCCCGCGACCAAGCAGAACCCTACCTGAAGGTGCGCCCCCACCCACCCGGGTGGGGGGACGACTCCTCCTGTTCAGGGACTTCTGGCAGGCGCACGTCTCCGACGCCTGGGCTCTCGAGGTTGTGTCTTCCGGGTACAAACTCGAGTTTGCGTCCCTCCCCCCAGTTCGGTTCTTTCGCTCCCGGGTTCCCCGGGATCCCCAAGGGGCGGCCGATTTCTTTACTGCCACTCGCACCCTTCTGGACAAAGGGGTCATCGCTCCGGTTCCTATGGAAGAAAGATTCAAGGGGTTCTATTCGAACCTTTTTGTGGTCCCCAAAAAAGAAGGCTCGGTTCGTCCCATTTTGGATCTAAAACGGTTAAACCGTTTCCTTCGTCTTCAGCGGTTCCGGATGGAGTCTCTCAGGTCGGTGGTGGCCTCTCTGGAAAAAGGGGAGTTCCTGGCCTCTATCGACATCCAGGACGCCTACCTTCATATTCCGATCGCTCGGTGTCATCAGTGCTTTCTGCGCTTTGCAGTGGGGTCCGACCACTACCAGTTCGTTGCTCTCCCCTTCGGGCTGGCGACGGCCCCTCGCGTTTTCACAAAGGTCCTTGCCCCTGTCCTCGCCTTACTTCGTTCCAAGGGAGTTTTTCTTCTTCCTTATTTGGACGATCTCCTTATCAAGGCACCCTCTCTATCACTGACATCCGCCAGTGTGGACCTCTCGCTACAAACCTTACGCCGGTTCGGTTGGATTATCAATCTTCCCAAATCCTCACTTGTTCCATCCAGGCAACTGATCTTTCTGGGGATGCTTCTGGATACGGATGCAGCGGAAGTTCGGCTTCCGTCAGAAAAGCGCCAGCTCCGTCATCGGTCAGTTCGGAGCCTTCTGACCCACCGCCATCCTTCCTTCCGGTTCAGCATGCGGGTCTTGGGACAGATGGTGTCCTGTTTCGAAGCAATCCCCTACGCGCAGTATCACTCCCGCACCTTTCAGACTGCCATTCTGTCCGCCTGGGACAAGTCCCAGGAGAGTCTGGATCGGCATTTTTCCCTCCCCCCTCAGGTTCGCTCCTCTCTCCTCTGGTGGTTGCGGACCCCTCTCCAAGGGAAGTCCTTTTTGCCGATAACTTGGTTGGTGATTACCACCGATGCCAGTCTGCGGGGTTTGGGGGGGGGGGGGGTGTTTCCTCCTCGGTCCGTACAAGGCACTTGGTCTCCATCAGAGTCCAAACTGCCGATCAACGTTCTAGAGTTGAGGGCGGTTCTCCTCTCACTCCGGCATTGGACTTCGCTGCTTCAGGGTCACCCTGTTCGTGTCCAATTGGACAATGCCACGGCTGTGGCATACATAAATCATCAGGGGGGCACTCGCAGGGGGGCACTCGCAGCGCGGCGGCGATGAGGGAGGTGTCTCTAATCCTTCGCTGGGCGGAAGTTCATGTTCCAGCCCTTTCGGCCATTTACATCCCGGGGGTGGACAATTGGGCGGCGGATTTCCTCTGCCGGACGACGATCGACCCGGGCGAGTGGTCTCTGCACCCCGACGTCTTCGAGTCTCTTTGCCTCCGTTGGGGTCGTCCGGACGTGGATCTCATGGCCTCCAGATTCAACCACAAGCTTCCCACCTTTATGGCCAGAGCCAAGGATCCGGACGCTTACGGCGCGGACGCGCTCGTCCTTCCCTGGACGGAGTTCTCTCTCCTCTACGTCTTTCCGCCCCTGCCTCTTCTTCCACGAGTCCTTCGGAAGATCGCGGCGGAGGGCACGCCTGCGATACTAATAGCCCCGGATTGGCCTCGTCGTCCTTGGTACGCCGACCTTATGCTGCTCCTGGCAGACGCCCCGGTGCCTCTGCCTCTAAGAGAAGATCTCCTCTCTCAAGGGCCGATCTTCCACCAGCATTTAGGGTCACTACGTTTAGCGGCGTGGCTATTGAAACCACAGTTCTAACGCGGCGGGGGTTTTCTGCTGACGTGGTCCGTACCATGATTCGTGCGCGTAAACCGGCATCGTCCAGGATTTTTTACCGAACCTGGCGGGCCTATTTGAAATTCTGCGAGACCTTGGATGTTCATCCCCTTCGGTTTTCTCTCCCCACAATTTTATCCTTCTTACAGTCTGGTCTGGACTTGGGTTTGGGTCTCAGTACCCTGAAAGGTCAGATCTCAGCGCTTTCGATCCTCTTCCAGCGCCCTCTGGCTCCGCTCGGTCCAGTTAAGACCTTTCTTCAGGGGGTTGCTCACTATGCTCCCCCGTATCGCGCTTCCGTTCCATCTTGGGATCTTAATGTTGTGTTGACGGCTCTCCAATCGTCTCCTTTCGAGCCTCTGCGTAAGGTTTCCCTTCGCTTGTTGTCTTGCAAAGTTTTTTTCCTTGTTGCCATCACGTCTCTTCGGCGTGTGTCTGAATTGGCGGCACTTTCTTGCGTAGAACCCCTCTTGGTTTTTCACCAGGACAAGGTGGTTCTACGTCCGGTTCCAGATTTCCGTTCCGAAGGTGGTGTCCGCTTTTCACCTAAATGAAGACATTGTCCTTCCTTCTCTGTGCCCGTCCCCGTCTCATCCTCGGGAACGGGATCTTCACCGTCTGGATGTTGTTAGGGCTCTGAGGATCTACTTGGATGTGACTAGACCCTTTCGGCGTTCGGATTCTCTATTTGTGGTTCCGGAGGGTCCGCGCAGGGGGCTGGCAGCATCTAAAGTGGTTATTGCCCGCTTCATCAAGATGGCTATTGCTGAGGCTTACCGTGCTAAGGGCAGGGAGCCGCCCTTTGGTGTTACCGCTCATTCTACCAGAGCGGTCGGGGCTTCCTGGGCTCAACGAAATCGAGCTTCGGCTGAACAATTGTGTAAGGCGGCCACCTGGTCTTCTTTGCACACTTTCACCAAGTTCTACAGGGTGAACACTTATGCATCGGCGGATGCTGCTTTGGGCCGCCTGGTCTTGCAGGCGGCGGTGCCTTAATGCCTACGGTGCTTTAATTCATCTTGGGTTGTGGTCCCTCCCTTTTTTTGGACTGCTTTTGAACGTCCCAAGGTTTCCTGTGTCCCCCAAGAATTGGGCGAGAAAACGAGATTTTTGTATAACTTACCAGTAAAATCTCTTTCTCGCTCTTCCTTGGGGGACACAGCACCCACCCATTGTTTTGGTTGCCCTGACGGGTGTTTTGAATTGTTGGTGTTATTTTGGTTGATCCTTGCCTTTGTTTTAACTACTTGGGCACATAACTGGTAGTCTCTCTCTCCAGGCTGAGGGTATAGCTGCTGGAGGAGGGGCTTAACAGTCTTTCACTTAGTGTCACGCCTCCTAGGGAGCTGAGCTATACCCAAGGTTTCCTGTGTCCCCCAAGGAAGAGCGAGAAAGAGATTTTACTGGTATGTTATACAAAAATCTTGTTTTTTCATTTTTTCTTGGATATTCTGGTTTTTGTTGTCCTCTGGTGGTTCAGTTCATTGTTCCTTGTGAGCCCATTGCGGGTACTCCTTTCTGGAGTCCCCGTCCCCGTTCATTTGACCACACAGATTCTGTAGGATTATCGTTGTTTGGGAGGGGCCTGGGTTGATTGTTCCCCTTGCGGGTTCCAATAGCCTTTTGGACCTCTTGGGATTCATGTCTGTCTTCCCATCCTCCCATGTCAAGTACCTGTGTTGAGTGGTTTAGTGCTACGGTTTGCATTTCCACCTTATGGTCTCCTTCGGGAGGGACTCCTCCTGTTTGTAGAACCTTCCTCCTTAGACTGTTGGGAGTACTCTCCTTCTCCTCCCATGTCTCTCAGTCCAGTGTGTCCCTGCTGAGATTTCCTGGCCCTGCATCTCCCCGATACTTCATTTGGCCGGAGTTTCTCCGGTCTTACGCTTCTCAGCGATATTTTGTTTTCAGAGGCTCGTTCCTCGTCTCCTGGTTTTGGGATGCAGGTCTTCTCTTATTTTTTTCTTTTTACCTGGCCTTTACTTACTACCCCCTCCCTTTCCAAGGGTTGGCGGTTTCCCTTAGCGCCTTTGGAGGTTTTCACATTTCAATAGGACGCTTAACTTCATCACCTGCTTTGCGGTGGGGGGAGTCCTGCTCCCTTCATATGTGAGCCTTGCTATGGCTTCCCTCACTCCAGTGTGCCCCTGCTGAGATCTCCTGGGCTTGCATCTGGTTCCCTTCTTCCCTGATAATTCGTTTTCGCCGGAGTTTCTCGGTCTTGCGCTTCTCAGCGATATTTTGTTTTCAGAGGCTCGTTCCTCGTCTCCTGGTTTGGGGATGCAGGTCTTATCTTTTCTCTTTTCCTGGTTTTTACTTTCAACCCCCTCCCCTTACAGGGGTTGGCGGTTTCCCTTAGCGCCTTTGGGATTTTTTCCTTTCAATAGAGCGCTTAACTTTATCACCTGCTTTGCGGTGAGGGGAGACCCGCTCCACTCACATGTGAGCCTTTCTATGGCTTCCCTCACTCGTTGGCCTTCAGTGATTTCATGTTCCCTTGCTCCCCTGGCCCTTCAGGGTTTGACCTCAGGGTGTTTGTGCTTTCGCCTGAGACAATTGGGATTTTAGGTAGATCCGATACGCGATGCTGTCCTACTTTCTCTCCAGCCTTTGGCTGAGCTGGGTGTTCCCCTTTGCCTTCTTCTTGCATTTGGGACCTTCTCCCAGGCATTTGTCCTGGGGTGCTGGCAGTCGTCACTGTGGCCTCCTTGGGGTTTCTCCCTTGTTATGAGGCTTCCTGCCTATTCCGTGCTTTTCTCCTGTTGGGTCACATGGTTCTCCCGCACCTGTATGCCCAACAGGTGGCATGGTTGTTCTTCCCACCCTCGGGGACTGCTTTGGGACGTCCCATGGTGCTGTGTCCCCCAATGCCATGCACGAGAAAATTGGATTTTTTGTACTCACCGTAAAAAAAAAATAATAGAATCTACAGAACACCGATCTTAAGCAGTTCGGGTTTGGGTACCAAACATGCGCGATTTTTCTCACGCGAGTGCAAAACGCATTACAATGTTTTGCACTCGCGCGGAAAAATCGCGGGTGTCCCCGTAACGCACCCGCACATTTTCCCACAACGCTCATCTGAAAGAGACCTAAGGGTCCATTCACACGTCCGCAATTTCATTCTGCATTTTGCAAACCACATAGCCTTACGTGTAAATGGTGGCAAAAGTGGCTTCCAATGGGTGTTTTTTTTTGGGGACTTTTTACACAATTGCACAAAAAACTGCAGCAAAAATCACATGGCATGGGGGTTTTGTTATAATTTTGGGGGCTTTTCAACTTAGTGTAACTGTCACTTTTTTAGCATATAGGAAATAATTAGAAGTTTCTTTTGTACTATTTTTTTTGTCTTTTATTAAAACACAGGCACAGCCTTATCGCAAGATGTAACTAATCTGTTCCTATTCCTCTGCATCACTCTGACACTGTCCGCTATAATAGGACAGCGTCAGACCCAGGGTTACCAAGCAGAATTTTTCTTTTTTTCTGAACAACTTATCCGAAAATCACAGATAGCCAACATTTTTTTTATGGACAAATTGGAAAACCATAATGAATTTTTATTATTTATTTATTTTTATTTTTAATACTTTTTTCTGTATGGGTGATACAGATTTCCTGGCCTAGAGCACCTGGTCCCTATTCGCATAGGAGTGAGCTATTCCTATTACTTTTCCCTCAAGAATAGGACCTGTTCTATTTTTTTCGGGAACGGAATTGCGGACCCTTATACGAAAATCACGGATAGCCAACATTTTTTTTATGGACAAATTGGAAAACCATAATGAATGACAAAGATTATAAGGAATACAAGTCTATAACTCAATATACTGATAAGAACTCGTTACCAGCTTTTACTGTGAGCTGATGAATGATGAAAATTACAACCAAAATAATCTAGATAAGTAGCGCCAGCCTCAGAAAAAATCACGGAAACGTCTATTTTTTTTTCATGGACGCAGGAAAAAAGTCACCTATTTCTCGCCCATTTTTCTTGGGGGACACAGAAGACCTTGGGTATAGCTCAGCTCCCTAGGAGGCGTGACACTAAGTGAAGACTGTTAAGCCCCTCCTCCACAGCTATACCCTCAGCCTGGAGAGAGAGACTGCCAGTTTTTGCTTAGTGTCCAAGGAGGCAAGACACTCCCTGCTCTACAGGGCTGTTTTCTCCTTGTTTAAATTTTGTTTAAATTTTGATTTTTACTTTTTCTTTTCTTTTTGTTCCAGATCATCAGGGACAACAGAGACGCACTAGACCTCTCTGCTTCTCCCGGGGTTGAGCTGCGCCAGTGCCGGTCACCCGCACTGCTGCCTCCCCCACAGAAGGCAAGGTGGATCAGGGCAGCCTAGCTCCCCTACATCCCGCCAGCGCAAGGGTCGCCCGCACGCCAAGTCCCTCTTACAGCGTCCTGCCACTACGGTGTCAGTAGCTGAAGGGGCGACCCTGCTAGAAGGGACCGAGGGTGAAGACGGCTATGGTGAGAGATTGGCTTCTCCAGCCCTACGTCCCCCACCCCACCCCGGTCTCCTGCGTGCCTGACCCCCATACTGGGCCGTACCGGTTCCCTCGCCTATTACCATTACTCCTCTTCGGATGCAGTATGGTATGAGTCCTTCCTGTTGGCACCCTATGTGCTTCAGGCTGATCTGCTACCAGTTTCGGGCCGCTCTTCTCGGAAGGTCGCCCAACTTCTCTTGGGTGTTCGATTACTCAGGTCTGGGGACCTCCACTTTGGGGCGTCTCAGAGTAGCGGGGGTTCTGCTTTTGAGCTGTCCTATGGCTTCCCTGTTGACCACTCCTCCTTTTGGTTGGAGGGTGTCATGCCTGTCTCTGTCTCGACTGATTTTTCTCGCCGGCTCTGTTTGGCTCCTGCTGGGACAAGATCACTCCGATGTGGCTTCTGCCCCGGCCAGGCTTCAGAGGCTATTCCTTCACTGCCCTCCCTTCTGGGGAGAACATGGTTGTTCACGTAGATGGTTCCGGTGTTTCCTTATGGCCTCGTACTGTCTCCCTCGTTCACACTGGCTGTACTAGCCTATTTACCGGGTCTGCCGCGTGCTGTTCTCCCACTGGGTGCAGATTGCTTTTTCCATTCTGGGCAATGGTCCTGCTGTGGACTTACCTTCTCGGTAACTTGGGAGGACTACTTCTTCTGTCAAGATTGTCTTTAAATCCCCCACACCGGGACTGTAGAACACCTTCCTGGTGGCTACAGCGACATGGACTTTAGTCTGTCTTGTCCTGGCATCTGTCGGATGCTGGGCGGGCCCTTTTCGGTTCTTTCCGTTTTGTCCTTCTGCTCCCCCACTCCGGGTGGATACGGGACGACGTTGCTCGGGGGTCGACGGGACCAGTTTTGCCAACCCCTTTGCCGTGTCACTGATCTGCGCCTGATCACATTGGGTTTTCTCCGCTTGCCCAGGCGACTCCAGCGGGCACGCTAGTGTTCGCTCCCGGCCGTGCTTCGTCCAGGATCTGTTGTCTGACTTAGGGTTCTTACCTGGGGTTCTGTAGGAAGCTGGGCATTCCCCACTATGCCTTTCTCTCCCCATGATTCTGTCTTTCTCCAGTCCGGCCTGGACCTGGGACTCTGTTACTTCAAGTGTCAAGTGTCGGCGCTGTCCTTCCTCTTCCAGCGTTCCCTGGCCCTTTTGGGCCTGTTAAGACCTTCTTCCACGGAGTGGCTCTTTAGTTCCTCTGTACCGTCCCCCGGTACCGCCCTGGGAACTACATACTGAGCTCGCGGCGCTCCACTCTTTCCCTTGGAGCCGTTACAGAAGTTCTCTCTCTACTCCTTCTGTCCTGTACGGTGGTGTTACTGTAGCCATCGTGTCTCTGCAGTTTTTACTTGGGCATCTCCGACTCTTGTTGACGCTCGGTCTCTTGTGTTTCCGGGAGGTCCGCGTAAAGGTTGACGGCTCCAGGGTGGCTTCCTCCGCTTTATCAGAATGGTTATTGCTGAGGTTACCGCAACAAGGGCAGAGTTCTGCCTTTGGTGTCACCGTTTATTTCACCAGAGCGGTCGGTGCCTCCTGGGTCGGAGGCATTGGGCTTCGGCCATGCAATTGTGCAAGGTGGCCACGGTCTTCCTTGCACGCCTTACCAAGTTCTACAGGGTGCATACTTGTGCTTCGGCGGCTGCTGCCTTGGGCCGCCTGGGTTTGCAGGCGGCATTTCCTTGATGCCTTAGGGTGCTTCGCCTTGGTGCTGTGGTCCCTCCCCTCTTGGACTGCTTTTGAACGTCCCAAGGTCTTCTGTGTCCCCCAAGGAAAATGGGCGAGAAAACGAGATTTTTGTATAACTTACCAGTAAAATCTCTTTCTCGCTCTTCCTTGGGGGACACAGCACCCACCCATTCATTGCTTTTTTCTGCACGGTTTCCGAGTTTTGTTTTACCCGTTGGGTAGTTGGCTTGTTGTTTCCACTTGTTGGACTTTGCCTTTTCTCACTACTTGGACACGCAACTGGCAGTCTCTCTCTCCAGGCTGAGGGTATAGCTGTGGAGGAGGGGCTTAACAGTCTTCACTTAGTGTCACGCCTCCTAGGGAGCTGAGCTATACCCAAGGTCTTCTGTGTCCCCCAAGGAAGAGCGAGAAAGAGATTTTACTGGTAAGTTATACAAAAATCTCGTTTTTTTACGGACTGTCCAGAAATTTCTGGAGGGTTGGCAACCCCGGTCAGAACGATGGTGAGGACACCGCCCACCAAGCAGAGCGCATGTCTATACCCCTTTGGTCCTATGCTCTGGATTTACATGCAGAGTGCCAGAACGAATTGAAGCTATGGCTGGAAAGTGGGATACAGATAAAAAAATAAAAATAATTAGGGGACCAGTAGGAATCTTGGCATATAAACAATTTCCAGTCATTACAGGTCCTCTTCAAAGAAACAGCTTTAACCCTTAGGATACCGGAGGTTTTAGTTTTTGTGTTTTTTTCATTTTCTTCCCTATCTTCCTTCAGCCATAACTTTTTTTTATTTCGTTCGCATAGCTGTATGAGGGCTTATTTTTTTGCAGGACAAGTGGTACTTTCTAATGCCACCATTAATTATGGCATACAATGTAGTGGGTTGCAGTAAAAAAAAAATCCAAATGGGGTGGAATTGTAAAAAATATGCAATTCCTCCACTGCAAAACTGACCCATGCCCTTTGCCCTTCCTTCTCTAGGTCAGTATGATTACAACGATACCCCATATGTATAGATTTTTTATGTCTAAATAGTGTAAAAATAAATGTAAACTTTAATCACTATATTCTGACCCCCATAACTTTTTTATAGTTATATCCACTGAGCTTTGTAGGGGCTAATTTTTTGCGTGACAATCTTTTTATTGATACCATTTTGGAGTGTGTGTGACTTTTTCATCACATTTTTTTAGGTAAGAGAAGCAATGAAAAAGTGGCAAATTGGCATTTTAACCCTTTTTTCCTTTACGCCATTCGATGTATTGGGAAAATATTTTTATATTTTAATAGTATGGGCGTTTTCGGTCGCGGTGATACCCATGATGTTTATATTTTTTGTTATTTAGGTATTTTTTTTTTATTATACAGAAAGGGGGGTGATTTAAATTTTTATATTTTTTTATTTTGTATATATATTTTGTTTTTGTTTTTTTATTTTTTGTAATGATTTTGAAGCTCATATATGAGCCTACAAAATCTATTTTTTAATTTTGAACAATCATGTATTTTTATACGTGACTTATTATTTAGAATTGCTGATTTCTTATGTTGGCCTGCCATCTGGTGGCCAAAATAAGATTTGTGTTCAGTGAGGCTGAGCCCATTCAAACCAATTACCGGCATCTCCTTTAGCCGCAGGGGATGCCGCATTTAGATGCCCTGATCTCACTTGATCATGGCATCTAAAGCCTTTAACCACTTCAACCCCCCTAGCTGAAACACCCTTAATGACCAGACCACTTTTTACACTTTTGACCTATACTACTTTCACCGTTTATTGCTCGGTCATGCAACTTACCACCCAAATGAATTTTACCTCCTTTTCTTCTCACTAATAGAGCTTTCATTTGGTGGTATTTCATTGCTGCTGACATTTTTACTTTTTTTTGTTATTAATCGAAATTTAACGATTTTTTTGCAAAAAAATGAAATTTTTCACTTTCAGTTTTAAAATTTTGCAAAAAAAAAAACGACATCCATATATAAATTTTTCGCTAAATTTATTATTCTACATTTCTTTGATCAAAAAAAAATGTTTGGGTAAAAAAAAAATGGTTTGGGTAAAAGTTATAGCGTTTCCAAACTATGGTACAAAAATGTGAATTTCCGCTTTTTGAAACAGCTCTGACTTTCTGAGCACCTGTCATGTTTCCTGAGGTTCTACAATGCCCAGACAGTACAAACACCCCACAAATGACCCCATTTCGGAAAGTAGACACCCTAAGGTATTTACTGATGGGCATAGTGAGTTCATAGAACTTTTTATTTTTTGTGACAAGTTAGCGGAAAATGATGATTTATTTTTTATTTTATTTTTTTCTTACAAAGTCTCATATTCCACTAACTTGTGACAAAAAATAAAAAATTCTAGGAACTCGCTATGCCCCTCACGGAATACCCTGAGGTGTCTTCTTTCCAAAATGGGGTCACTTGTGGGGTAGTTATACTGCCCTGGCATTTTAGGGGCCCATATGCGTGAGAAGTAGTTTGCAATCAAAATCTGTAAAAAATGACCGGTGAAATCCGAAAGGTGCTCTTTGGAATGTGTGCCCCTTTGCCCACCTAGGCTGCAAAAAAGTGTCACACATCTGGTATCGCCATCTGATCACCCATATAGACTCCCTGATCACCCCCCTGTCATTGATCACCCCCCTGTCATTGATCACCCCCCTGTAAGGCTCCATTCAGACGTCCGTATGATTTTTACGAATCCACGGATACATGGATCGGATCCGCAAAACACATACGGACGTCTGAATGGAGCCTTACAGGGGGGTGATCAATGACAGGGGGGTGATCAGTGAGTCTATATGGGGTGATCACCCCCCTGTAAGGCTCCATTCAGACGTCCGTATGTGTTTTGCGGATCCGATCCATGTATCCGTGGATCCGTAAAAATCATACAGACGTCTGAATGGAGCCTTACAGGGGGGTGATCAATGACAGGGGGTGATCAGGGAGTGTATATGAGGTGATCACCCCCCTGTCATTGATCACCCCCCTGTAAGGCTCCATTCAGACGTCCGTATGTGTTTTGCGGATCCGATCCATGTATCCGTGGATCCGTAAAAATCATACAGACGTCTGAATGGAGCCTTACAGGGGGGTGATCAATGACAGGGGGTGATCAGGGAGTGTATATGAGGTGATCACCCCCCTGTCATTGATCACCCCCCTGTAAGGCTCCATTCAGACGTCCGTATGTGTTTTGCGGATCCGATCCATGTATCCGTGGATCCGTAAAAATCATACGGACGTCTGAATGGAGCCTAACAGGGGGGTGATCAATGACAGGGGGGTGATCAATGACAGGGGGGTGATCAATGACAGGGGGGTGATCAGGGAGTCTATATGGGTGATCACCCCCCTGTAAGACTCCATTCAGACGTCCGTATGTGTTTTGCGGATCCGATCCGTGGATCCGTAAAAATCATACGGACGTCTGAATGGAGCCTTACAGAGGGGTGATCAATGACAGGGGGGTGATCAGGGAGTCTATATGGGGTGATCAGGGGTGATCAGTGGTTCATAAGGGGTTAATAAGTGACAGGGGGGGGGTGTAGTGTAGTGTAGTGGTGTTTGGTGCTACTTTACTGAGCTGCCTGTGTCCTCTGGTGGTCGATCCAAACAAAAGGGACCACCAGAGGACCAGGTAGCAGGTATATTAGACGCTGTTATCAAAACAGCGTCTAATATACCTGTTAGGGGTTAAAAAAAATCGCATCTCCAGCCTGCCAGCGAACGATCGCCGCTGGCAGGCTGGAGATCCACTCGCTTACCTTCCGATCCTGTGAACGCGCGCGCCTGTGTGCGCGCGTTCACAGGAAATCTCGGCTATCGCGAGAGGACGCGTATATGCGTCCACCCAGAAGAGCAGGGCCGCCGCCAGGACACAATCCTGCGTACGGCGGTCCTGAGCAGGTTAAAGTGTATCTGCCATTTGTGTAATGTGTAGAGGCAGTAATATTGACCATTTTTGTAATATAATTTAATTACTGAAATCGTACATTTCTATTAGAAAAATATCTCTAAAGTGGCCAATTTTGAGCCTTAGCAGCGCTCCTCTGTCTTCTGCTTACATAACAGTGGAGACTTGCTAACACTGACTGTGTTATGTAAACAGAAGACAGAGGAGCGCTGCTAAGGCTCAAAATGGGCCACTTGAGAGCTATTTTTCTAATAGAAATGTATGATTTCAGTAATTAAATTATATTACAAAAATGGTTAGTATCACTGCCCCTACACAGTACATATATAAAAAATAAAACGGCAGTTACCCTTTAATTACCGCGATTGGCATTATTGCCGGTCGCGGTAATTAGCCACAGGTCTTTGCTGTTTGAAACAGCAGAGACCTGCCGGCCATGACGCTCACTGCACGTGCAAATGGGTGCTATGTTTGCCTATAGCTCCAGCACCGTACATGTATGTGGGCTATGTGAACACGTGTTGTGGCTTCCGTCTATAGTGGAAAACCACCAGAGCCTAGCAATGGAGTTCATCAGGTCAGTCGTGGTAGCCATCATTTGATAGAATAAATAGTGCTGCATCCAGTGCTGCTCCATCACATTGGAGGAATTTGGGATGGAGGCTGTAAACTCAGACTCTGAAACAAATATGAATAGAGCTTTACAGTTGATGTTTCTGGTAATGTTTTTACACTCTGTCTTCCAGGTCAAATATAAAGAAGAAAGAGAAAGCCGCAAAACAAAAATTGATTCTCTGTATAAGTATGTATTTGGGATATTAGCGCATAGGCTGGATTTGGAATACACAGCTATTGAAGAGCTTGTATTGGATGCTCCATCTGTAAGTTTCCAGACTCACACTGAGCTCCTCTATATTCCCACAAGTAAAAAATAAAACCATAGAGCACATTTATAAAGCAATTTGTATTAATCTGTCTTTTCTCTACCGTAGCTTCAGGACTTTGATGATTTATTTTCCATTGGAGGACGCCGATCACTTATTTTTTTTTATCAAGAAGCTGAAGTTCCAGGAATTGGTAACTTTAAATTAGGTCAAATGTAAAGATTTATTTTCATGAAAATTTTGGCTAGTGCATTTTCTGGCACAGAGGGGATAATAAATTTCCCCTTTTAATGTTTATGCTGAGTCCAATTATAGCATATTTTGTGTTCAAGGGGCTGTCTTTGATTTTCTGGCAGTCCGTTATACATGATAATCTGGACAGTATTAGGTTATGTTGAAAACAAAATGTAGATGTAGGACGCTATTAGGGTCCATTCACACGTCCGTAGTGCATAGCGATCCGCAATACACCCGGCCGGCACCCACATAGAAATGCCTATTCTTGTCTGCAATTGCGGACGAGAATAGAACATGCTCTATTTTCTTGCGGAGCTGCGGACCGGAAGATTGGGCGCGCGCTCCGGAAATGCAGATGCGGAGAGCACATAGTGTGCTCTCCATCTCTTCCGGCCCCATAGAGAATGAATGGGTCCGCACCCGTTCCAGATAATTGCCTACGTGTGAATGGACCCTAAAGGAAATTGCTCTGTAAGCAACACAATCACAGCAGAGAGGCAGAATCATGGCACAGTGAGTTAGAAATGTGCCCTGTGCTCTCCAATCATCGTCTATGTGGCAGCTGTTTATGAGACTTTTGGACCTTTTTAATGACCAATGATGTGGTTACAGATTTCCTTATGGATACATTTTAGTAAAACCTTTGTACACCTCCTTATCCTCCTTAGCTGTGGTAATTTCTCTTGTTTCAGTGTCTGTTGCTTCATAGGCCCTCTGTGCAGCAAGGGATTATATTTGGTTGTAAATAACAACTAAATAAGGCTGGGTTCACATGGGCGTCACGTTTTTGTTCAGGATGCGTTCACTGAAGTTCAGGTTTGGGTTCAAGGTTGTGTAGATGTAATTATTTTCCCTTATAACATGGTTATAAGGGAAAATAATAGCATTCTTTAATACAGAATGCTTAGTAAAAGGTCAAGTGAGGGTTAAAAAAAAAAAATAATAATTAACTCACCTCCTCCAATTGATCGCGTAACTGCCGATCTCTTGTTCTTTCTTCAGGACCTGTCAAAGGACCTGTGGTGACGTCAATGAGCTCATCACATGGTCCATCACCACGGTGATGGACCATGTGATTGGACCATGTGATGTGACGTCACCACAGGTCCTTTAGCCGGCAGCTCATGATTAAAGAAGTAAGAAGAGATCGGCAACTACGCGATCAAGAGGAGGAGGTGAGCTAATTTTTATTTATTTTTTTAACCCTCAATTGACCTTCTTCTAAGCATTCTGTATTAAAGAATGCTATTATTTTCCCTTATAACATGAAAATAATACAGTGAATAGACTTTCATCTTAACAACCATGCGTGAAAATTGCACCGCATCCGCACTTGCTTGCGGATGCTTGCGATTTTCACGCAGCCCCATTCACTTCTATGGGGCCTGCGTTGCGTGAAAAACGCTCAATATAGAGCTTGCTGCGATTTTTCACGCAACGCACAAGTGATGTGTGAAAATCACTGCTCATGTGCACAGCCCCATAGAAATGAATGGGTCCGGATTCAGTGCGGGTGCAATGCGTTCACCTCACGCATTGCACCCGCGCGGAAATCTCGCCCATGCGAACCCAGCCTAACGTGTTCCTTCTCATGTACTTTAGGTCACACTTACTAATCTTGATGCAATCCTGATAAGTTGTCAGTACAGCCCACAATGCCTGCGTACTGTACATTTTCCATCCTCTACTTTTAGAGAGTGGTCGAACGATTCCCGGAGCCGTAAGAGGAGGACAGATGATGAGGCTCTTTTTAGGAAGTGTGGATAAAATATTCAAAGGATTGTGTCTGTTTTTCATTAGATGTAACAATGATACGGTGATAACGGAAAAAAACATACATGTGGTAAGGATGTTACTCTTTTTTACATTTCTAGTCTAGTTGCTTACTCAGCACCAACATAATCTGCAGCTCTGTACAGATTATAAAACATTGACATGAATCCCCACAAGCACATTGAAGGTTATCAGTTCCATGCAGATAAACCGGATTGCGGAACCAAAACGGTCTATTTTTTTTTTAAAGATGTTTCTATATATGCTCTATTTTCCTTATTAAATAGTGCTGTGTAAAAAAATAAATAAAAATTATAAAAAAAATTATTTATTTTTATGTATGGTATTAATGATATATATTTTTTTGAAATCCCATTCACTTTCTGCACATGTATCAGGACATTGCATTCTTTTCCACTGGAGAAAAAAGCATTGGGAGAGATTTATCAAACTGGTATAAAGTAGAACTGGCTTAGTTGCCCATAGCAACCAATCAGATTCCACCTTTCATTTTCTAAAGGAGCTGTAAAAAAAAAAGGTGGAACCTGATTGGTTGCTATGGGCAACTAAGCCAGTTCTACTTTACATCAGTTTGATAAATCTCCCCCATTCTTTTTTGTTTAGTGTGAATTTGGCCAAATGCTTACTGTAATCCAATATGTCAGTGCTGCAATTGATTATCATCAATCTTTTAAATGCTCTTAAAATGACAGTAGAATTGCTAGGTTTTGCTGAATGTCTCTTTTTGTACTTTCTTATACTGTACAAATGAGCACTGAGCATTGCTATGCAGAAAAAGTCTCATTTAGTCATGAAATGCATGCTTCCCCCCCCCCACCCCTGCTGCTGATTGGACTCTTCCTGTGCAGCAAGGATTAAAGGGGTATTCCAGTTGTTAGAAATGATCCCCTATCCACAGAATAGGGGATAACTATTAGATTGGTGGGGGTCCTACCACTGAGACCCCCACCAATTACCAGAACAGGGGCCCCTACCCCTTTAAACCTTGAGTACATGCAAACCACACAATAATGACACATAACAGAAATCAGAGATCCTGCCACTAAAGAAGGTGTGTGCATGATTATAAATGTGCTGAAAGATCTTTAAATTACTGGTGCATCTAGGAACTACACTTCTCAGTGTTAGACGCCTCAGAAGGATTGTTTTCTGGAATTACTGATTTACTGTCGAAGGTATTTGTGCCGGCTATCAATGCTACAGACAACTGGGGACCACTAAACCTGTTCAGTCACGGAGACAGCGAGAAACAACGGTTTAAAGAGACTATTGATCATTGCCTGTCTTATTTCTTAGGTGAGTCTTATAGTACCATAAATCTTTTTATTTGTCATTTCAGGTGTTTTCTGTGAGAGCATTAGATGTAAAAGAAACAACTTCATACCTTCATATTTATTATGTTTGGAAGCGGACTTTATTTTTTTTGTGATAAAGTCATCTATTGTGATAGTTGATTGTGTCAATGACAAAAAAGTTTTATGAGGCACCCCAGTGATGGTCTACTTATGATACATTAATCTAAAAAAATAAAATAAAATTTTTGCTTGTCGAAATACTGTAAAGCGGACCGCACATTGCCGGCACTAATAGAATATGCTTGTTCTCGTCCGCAATTGCGGACAAGAATAGGACCTGTTCTATTTTTTTCGGGAACGGAATTGCGGACCCGGAAGTTCGGGTCCGCAATTCCGTGTCCGATGTGCTGCTCCATAGAAATGAATGGGTCCGAAATTCCGTTCCGCAAAATGCGGAACGAAATTGCGGACGTGTGAATGGAGCCTAACATACACCTGGAGCACAACCAGATTTCTACCTGCAGAAACCCGTATAGATTAATGTAAAAATAAATCTGGTTTGCTGACAGTAAAATACATTTAATAACCATCTGCAAATTATACATACATTTCGATAAGGCTACATGCACACGACCGTATGTGTTTTGTGGTCCGCAAATTGCGGATATGCGAAAAAAAAAAAACGGATGACATCCGTATGCCTTCCGTTTTTTTTGTGGATCCATTGTAACAATGCCTAAAACGGACAAGAATAGGACATGATCTATTTTTTTTGCGGGGCTACAGAACGGACATACTGATGCGGACAGCACACAGTGTGCTGTCCGCATTTTTTGCGGACCCATTGAAATGAATGGGTCCGCATCCTACCCGCAAAAAAACGGAACGGACACAGAAACAAACAACGTTCGTGTGCATGTAGCCTAATACTAATTACTTATCAAATACTACAATTGTAGATATCTGTAACACTGTCACGGTGTCTGCATGTGATTTTAAAGGGACTAAGTAATTAGTATTAGGCCTCCTGCACACAACCGTTTTTTTCCCCGTTTACTGGCCGTTTTTTGCGTTCCGTATACGGTCCGTATACGGAACCATTCATTTCAATGGTTCCGCAAAAAAAACTGAATGTACTCCGTATGCATTCCGTTTCCGTATTTCAGTTTTTCCGTTCCGTTTAAAGATAGAACATGTCCTATTCTTGTCCGCAAATCACATTGCGTGGCTCCATTCAAGTCAATGGGTCCGCAAAAAAACGGAACACATACGGAAATGCATCCGTATATCAAGAGAATGCCAAGAGTGTGCAAAGCAGTAATCAAAGCAAAAGGTGCCTACTTTGAAGAACCTAGAATATTACATATTTTCAGTTGTTTCACACTTGTTTGTTATGTATATAATTCCACATGTGTTAAATTATAGTTTTGATGCCTTCATAGTCATGAAAATAAAGAAAACTCTTTGAATGAGAAGGTGTGTCCAAACTTTTGGTCTGTACTGTATGTATAATTTGCAGATGGTTATTAAATGTATTTTACTGTGAGCAAACCAGATTTATTTTTACATTGAAATATAAAGAGCTCTGCAATGATTTAACATGCCTTAAAGGGGTTATCCAATGTCTCAAACAGCCTCCCTACGTGCCGTGCCCCTCACAGGTAATATGCTTACGCCGCTCCCGGCGCCTACACCGCCAGTGCTGCTTCTCCCTGGTGTCGGGGGAAGGTAGCAGCCAATGGCAGGTGGGGACGGGAACGAGCCTCCCAAGCATCGCGTGTGACGCTAGGGAGGCTCATCCCGTCCCCGCCTGCCATTGGTTGCTCCCCTTCCCCCGACATCGGATGTTTTAATCCGTGTACAGAGAGAATCGGCGGTGCGGGGATCGGGAGCAGCGTGGGGAGCGGGTTAAGTATATTACCTGTGAGGGGCCCGACACTTGGGGGGGCTGTTGGAGACGTTGGATAGCCCCTTTAACCCCATAAGGACCTCCGCCGTACATGTACGGCGCTGGTGGACATCACTTAAGGACCAGCGCCGTACATGTACGGTGGCTGATCAGGCGGGTGCAGGAGCTGCGCCCGCCCGATCAGCGGCAGGGGTCCGGCAGTTACTGATAGCCGAACCCCTGCTGTATGCGCCGGAATCGGTGAAAACACAGATGCCGGCGCATTAACCCTAGATATGCCTCGGTCAGCTCTGTCCGCGGCACGTGCGATGTGTGGAGAGGGAGGGATCTTCCATCGGGTCCACCCGCTGCTCTGACGGGGACCCGATGGCAGGGAAGGTAGCCCGGTGCTTTCCTTAGGCATCGTGGCTGCCTTCCGGGAGAGCCTGTGAGATCCAGCCCCTGTATTACACTGTTAAATGACTTACAGCCAATCCATGACAATACAGAAGTATTTTGATGCATTGTAAAGGGGATCAGACCCCCAAAAGTTGAAGTCCCAGAGTGGGACAAAAAATAAAGTGAAAAATATTTTTTTCTCGCCCAATTCCTTGGGGGACACAGGAAACCTTGGGTATAGCTTATCTCCATAGGAGGCGTGACACTAAGTGAAAGACTGTTAAGCCCCTCCTCCAGCAGCTATACCCTCAGCCTGGAGAGAGAGACTACCAGTTTTTTGCTTAGTGTCAAGGAGGCAAGACACTCTCTGCACTGCAGAGCTGTCTTTGCTAAAGATTTTATTTTTTATTTTTTCTCTTTTATATTATTTTCAATTTTTTTGCTTTTTTTCAACAGGGACAACAGAGTCGCAATAGACCTCTCTGTTTTCCCGGGGTTGAGCTGCGCCAGTGTCGGCTATCCGCACTGCTGCCTCCCCCACAGAAGAAAAGGAGGACCAGGGCAGCCCAGCTCCCCTGCATCCCGCCAGCACAAGGGTCGCCCGCCTGCAAGCCCCTCTCCAGCTCCCTGTCACTTCGGTGCCAGTGGCTGAAGGGGCGTCCCTGCTGGATGGACAGAGGGTGAAAACGTCGAATGGTGAGGTGGCTGTGCAGCCGTTCCTACCCCCCCCCCCCCCCCCCCGTTAGGGCCCTGACTCCTGCTGTCCCCTCTGCCTGGCCTTCATTGTCCCGATTACAAGACGTCCTGTCGGCTCCTTTGTGTGTGGGGCAGAGCTGAGCGGTGCTCGAGGGGGAGGGTTACAGCGCAGTTTACCTCAGGTGCGGCGGCCGTGTGGGCCGCCTTTCGTTATTCTCGGCTAGTGCTGCGGCAGTGTTCAACTGCCGGCTGATATTCTGGCAGGCGCACGCTCTTGTCCGGCTACCGGTGTGTCGTTCGCCTCCGCTTATAAGGAGGTGGACGGGGGACAATATTCTGTGGGGCTTCGGCGGCATATATTTTTATGAATCGCGCGCGTGAAAGTTTCAGCGGGGCCGGAGCTTCGTTCCGCTTCCCCTGTGCATGTTAGGCTTCAGTCAAGGGGCGGACGTCTTTTCTTCCCGCTCCTCACTAGCCCCGCCTCCTCTTCGTGCCTGCCTGCTCTCAGGACGGATCATTTTTACCTCAGGTGTTGCCGCTGCCGTTTTTGCCGCTGCTGTTGCCGCTGCTGTGCCGTCTGCTCCCACTGTGACCTGGTAGGACTGTTGACCCCTTCTAGCACTGCAGCCCTCTGGCCTGGACGCTTTTATATTACTTCCAGCCAACATGTCTGACCCCTCAGTGCCTGCTGGACCTTGGTATCATACCTCAAGGGCAGCCTGACCCGCATTGCTCGGCTTGCAAAGCCCCATTACAGGGTCCGCCATCTGTTGTGTCACCCCTTGGCCTCTTGGATCCCCCTGACTGGGCTAGATCCCTTTCCCAGGCTGTGGTCAGTCTCACTAACGTTGTGGGCCGCCTTGCAGATGCATTGCCCTTACCGCAGCCGGATAATTCCCCTGCTGGGCTATCCGGGTCCGCTATCTTAGCTGACCCGTCTGAGTCTCTCTCTCCAGGCGACACCTCCAGAGCACGTCAACCCCAGAAGCGGTCCAGGGCGGAGCACCTATCATCCTCGGATGCTTCGGTATCACCCCCTGTCACGAGGGTGTCGAGGACCACGCCTGACTCCGTTATACCCGGGGTCAGGAAGTCGCAGCGGTTGGCTGCACGCTCTATTTAAGATAGGGTTGTTTTCCTTTTGGTAGCTTTCTGGGTTTGCTTAGCAAACCCTTTTGGGTCACTCAGGGATCCGTAGCTCCTTCTCCTCAGCTGTTCCTTGTCCAGCACTCCCAGACCTCCTTATATTTCTCTCTCACACTTCTCTGGTTGCCAGAGATAGAGCTTCCTGCCTGGACATCTATTCTGACCTTCTGGAGCTGTGTTGCTGCGTTCGCTGGTAGTTGGTCCAGTACGCTACCCTCCAGATCCCTGTTGGACATTTTTGGTTTATTGTGGTCGCCCACCTGGGTGTATGTGTTTGTATGTTTTGTCTGTCCTCTCCCTGGTGTTTCCCTCTTAGTGATAGTGGTGTGGACTAGCGATCCCACCGGCCTGTTCACTATCCAGGGCTCATATTAGGGAAAGCCAGGGTTTAGGCACGCGATCGCCGCACGGGTGAGGAAGCCGTCTAGGGACGTCAGGGCAGTCAGGTGCCAGCCGCAAGGTGAGTTAGGGGTCACCACCTTTCCCTCTCCCTTGGGCAGGGCTTTCCCTGTTTTCCTCCCTGTGCGTGTCGTCGGTCATTACATTATCTCTGGCCATTATTTTGTGTAGGTAAAAAAAAAAAAAAAAAAAAAAAAAAATTTTTTACCTACTTAGAATCCAGTATGGATCAAATTGCTGCTCTGTCCAAACAATTTCATGGCCTGTCTTTGGAGGTGGTAGGATTGAAGGCGTCGGTCCTCCAGCAACAGCAGCAATTACAACTGACTGCAAGCCCAGCGGTTGCTACTGGTAACCAGGTTGTTGCGGAACCCAAGGTCCCTCTCCCTGACAGATTTTCTGGGGGAAGGGACAAGTTTTTGACATTCCGTGAGGCCTGTAAGTTATATTTTAAACTGCGCCCTTACTCCTCTGGTAATGAAGATCAGCGGGTGGGGGTTGTTATTTCCCTGCTGCAGGGGGATCCGCAGTCCTGGGCGTTCTCTTTACCTACTGATTCCAAGGCTCTTCGGTCAGTGGATGAGTTTTTTGGGGCCTTGGGTCTCATATATGATGACCCTGACCGAGTCGCCCTGGCTGAATCAAGGTTACTGAGACTCTTACAAGGAGAGCGGCCGGTAGAGGAGTATTGCTCTGAATTCCGTAGGTGGGCTACGGATACCCAATGGAACGACCCGGCTCTCAGGAGTCAGTTCTGCTCTGGGTTATCCGAAAGGGTTAAGGATGCGCTTGCATTATATGAGACCCCCTTTTCCCTTGATGCGGTTATGTCCCTTTCTATCCGAATAGATAGACGCCTTAGGGTCAGGTTGAAAAAACCAGAGCAATTGGTAACCCCTCCCAAGCAGCAGTTAGTCTGTACGGACTTAGACGAGCCTATGCAGCTAGGAGGAACTACTCGTCAGGTCCGTCCTCCTGAGGCTCGCCGTAGGCGTGGGGTTTGTTTTTTTTGTGGGGAGAGGGGTCATTTCATTAATGTCTGTCCTTCTTTCCTCAGAAACAAAAGACCGTCGGAAAAACTACTAACCCCAGGCTGTGTGGAGGATGTCAGCCGGGGGGTATACGTTTCCTCCATACGTACATCGCAATTTGTGTTGCCAGCGGTTATTATTTTTGGTGATAAGACGGAGACTATTTCTTTCTTTCTAGACAGTGGAGCAAGGGTAAATTTGATAGATGCCCATTTTGCCCGCACTTTGGGTTTGTCTCTCTGTACTTTACAGAGACCCATTCCCATATTCGCTATTGATTCTGCTCCCCTGTCTCAGAGAAACCTCACGCACATGGTTCATAATTTACACCTTCGGGTAGGGGACCACCATAACGAGATGCTTTCAGGTTATGTTCTGGAGGGGCTTCCCACTCCGGTAGTGCTGGGTCTTCCCTGGTTGGTAGCGCACAATCCAGTGGTGGATTGGCAGGCCAGGGAGATATTGGAGTGGAGTGAGCAGTGCAGAGAAAATTGCTTAAATAGCAATTGCTTAGTCGCCTCCATAACTACCCTACCTACATTTATTTCGGACTTTGAGGATGTTTTTTCTGAAAAGGGTTGTCAGAAGTTACCACCTCATCGTCCTTATGATTGCCCGGTTAACCTTATTCCCGGCGCAAAATTACCCAAGACCAGGTTATATAATCTTTCGGGTCCAGAGAGACAAGCCATGAAAGATTATATCTCCGAGAGCTTGGCTAAGGGACACATCAGACCCTCTTCTTCACCCGTGGCTGCAGGGTTTTTCTTCGTTAAAAAGAAAGATGGGGGCCTGCGTCCTTGCTTAGATTTTCGCGAATTAAATCAGATAACCATCCGAGACCCATACCCTCTTCCTCTCATTCCTGACCTGTTTAATCAGATTGCGGGTGCTAGGTGGTTCTCCAAACTTGATCTTAGGGGTGCCTACAATCTGATTCGTATTAAGGAGGGGGATGAGTGGAAGACAGCGTTTAACACCCCTGAGGGGCATTATGAAAATCTAGTTATGCCTTTCGGTCTGACCAATGCTCCTGCCGTCTTTCAACATTTCGTTAATGACATTTTTAGTCATCTAATCGGCAGGTTTGTGGTAATATACCTAGATGATATTTTAATTTATTCGTCCGATCTGAAAACACATGAGGTGCATGTCAGACAAGTACTGCAGGTCCTACGGACGAATGAATTATATGCTAAAATTGAAAAATGTGTCTTCGCCATTCCGGAGATACAATTCCTGGGTTATTTTTTATCTGCGTCAGGTTTCCGTATGGATCCTAGGAAGGTCCAGGCAATTTTAGATTGGGATCTTCCTGAGAACCTCAAAGCACTACAACGGTTCTTGGGCTTCGCGAATTTCTATAGGAAATTCATTAAAAATTATTCACTTATTGTAAAACCGCTTACTGACATGACTAGGAAGGGGACTGATTTTTCTAAATGGTCTGACGCCGCTAAAGTTGCTTTTTCCTCTCTAAAAGAGAGGTTTACCTCAGCACCTGTACTGGTCCAACCTGATGTCTCTCAGCCTTTTATTGTTGAAGTCGATGCGTCAGAGGTGGGAGTGGGGGCGGTGCTGTCTCAGGGTCCGTCTCCTGGCAAATGGCGTCCTTGTGCTTTCTTTTCTAAAAAACTATCTGCAGCAGAAAAGAACTACGACATTGGCAATAGGGAACTATTAGCTATTAAACTTGCGTTTGAGGAGTGGCGTCATTTCTTGGAGGGGGCAGTCCACCCCGTCACTGTAATTACGGACCACAAAAATCTTCTGTACCTCGAATCAGCTAAGCGTCTCACCCCTAGACAGGCTAGGTGGTCGCTATTTTTTACCAGGTTTAACTTTGTGATTACCTATCGTCCTGGGGCAAAGAACACCAAGGCTGATGCACTATCTCGTTGTTTCCCTGGAGGGGGTAATGTGAGTGATCCGGTACCCATTCTTCAAAGAGGAGTGGTTGTTTCTGCGGTACACTCTGTTTTGGAGGGGAAGGTGTTAGAGGCCCAGGGGGACGCCCCGGTCTCTTGCCCCTCAGAGAAATTGTTTGTACCGTTGAACTTACGTTTCAAATTATTAAAGGAACATCATAATTCGGCACTTGCTGGGCACCCGGGTAGTAAAGCAACCTTGGAACTATTGTCTCGTCGTTTTTGGTGGCCAAGGTTGCGTCAGGATGTATTGGATTTTGTGTCTTCTTGTTCTACCTGTGCGCGCGCAAAAGTTTCACATACACGTCCTGCAGGGTCTCTATTACCACTCGTCATTCCCAATAGACCGTGGACACATCTGTCAATGGATTTTATCACTGACTTACCTTTTGTCTGCGGGTAAAACAGTTATTTTGGTAGTAGTGGACAGGTTTAGCAAAATGGTACACTTCATTGCGTTACCCGCACTACCTAATGCTAAGACTCTTGCTCAGGTATTCGTCAGTGAAATCGTGAAGCTTCACGGGGTCCCCTCCGATGTTGTTTCGGATCGGGGTACCCAGTTTATTTCTGAATTTTGGAAAGCTTTTTGTTCTCGTTTGGGGGTACACTTGTCCTTTTCCTCTGCTTTCCATCCTCAGTCGAATGGACAGACTGAGCGTACCAACCAAAACCTTGAGACATATCTAAGATGTTTTGTGTCTGAAAACCAAGAGTTGTGGTCATCATATTTACCGTTAGCTGAGTTTGCCATAAATAATCGTCGTCAGGAATCCACTGGCAAGTCACCATTTCTTGGTGCATATGGTTTTCATCCCCAATTCTGTACTTTCAAAGAGGGGGGGTCTTCTGGGGTTCCCGAAGAGGAACGGTTTTCGTCATCTCTTTCATCGGTATGGCAGAAGGTGCAAGCTAACTTGAAAAATATGGGAGGTAAATACAAATGCATGGCTGATAAGAGACGGTCGCCAGGTCCGGACCTAGGAGTGAATGACTATGTGTGGTTGTCTACTAGGAATATTAAATTGAAGGTTCCCTCTTGGAAACTGGGTCCTAGGTTTATTGGCCCTTACAAAATTGTAGCCATCATCAACCCCGTGGCTTTTCGCCTGGAGTTACCTCAGACTTTTAAAATTCATAATGTTTTTCATAAGTCGTTACTCAAAAAATATGTTCCACCTCTAGAACCATCACCGCTGCCACCCCCTCCTGTTGTCGTGGATGGTAACCTAGAATTTCAGATATCCAAAATTGTTAATTCTCGTCGGGTCCGCCGCTCTCTTCAATATCTGGTGCATTGGAGAGGTTACGGTCCCGAGGAAAGAATGTGGGTTCCTGCGTCTGAGGTAAACGCCGACAGGTTAGTTCGGGTTTTTCATGCCTCTCATCCTGGGAGACCTGGTCCTGAGTGTCCGGAGGCCCCTCGTAGAGAGGGGGGTACTGTCACGAGGGTGTCGAGGACCACGCCTGACTCCGTTATACCCGGGGTCAGGAAGTCGCAGCGGTTGGCTGCACGCTCTATTTAAGATAGGGCTGTTTTCCTTTTGGTAGCTTTCTGGGTTTGCTTAGCAAACCCTTTTGGCTCACTCAGGGATCCGTAGCTCCTTCTCCTCAGCTGTTCCTTGTCCAGCACTCCCAGACCTCCTTATATTTCTCTCTCACACTTCTCTGGTTGCCAGAGATAGAGCTTCCTGCCTGGACATCTATTCTGACCTTCTGGAGCTGTGTTGCTGCGTTCGCTGGTAGTTGGTCCAGTACGCTACCCTCCAGATCCCTGTTGGACCTTTTTGGTTTATTGTGGTCGCCCACCTGGGTGTATGTGTTTGTATGTTTTGTCTGTCCTCTCCCTGGTGTTTCCCTCTTAGTGATAGTGGTGTGGACTAGCGATCCCACCGGCCTGTTCACTATCCAGGGCTCATATTAGGGAAAGCCAGGGTTTAGGCACGCGATCGCCGCACGGGTGAGGAAGCCGTCTAGGGACGTCAGGGCAGTCAGGTGCCAGCCGCAAGGTGAGTTAGGGGTCACCACCTTTCCCTCTCCCTTGGGCAGGGCTTTCCCTGTTTTCCTCCCTGTGCGTGTCGTCGGTCATTACACCCCCAGGGTGCGCTCTCAGTCGGGCCCTTCCTCATTACAGGATATGCCCTCTGAAGGGGAACTAGTCGATTCAGATTGGGATATGGACTCGGCCTTGCCTTCAAAGCTGGCTTCTGCCGTGGGCCATCTTATTAACAATATCCGTGATACCTTTAAGATTCACGATGATCCTCCCAATTCTGAAAAAAACAGTGTTTCCTTTTTTCGCCAGAAACAGTCGTCTGCGGTTTTTCCCCTCCACGCTGACTTCTCGTCGGTGGTTTCTAAGGCCTGGGCCTGTCCTGATGCCCGTTTTACCCCGCCTAAGAAGTTGGATATCTGTTATCCATTCCCGGCGGATTGCATTACAAACTGGGCGTCACCACCTAAAGTCGACCCCCCTGTAGCCCGTTTGTCCAAAAGCACGGCTATTCCCGTTGCAGATGGTTCTTCCTTACAATCCACTGAGGATCGCCGTATAGAGGCCATTACAAAAGGTATCTTTGCAGCCTCCGGTTCCGCCCTCAGGCCGGTCTTTGCCTCCGCTTGGGCTGGGAAAGCGGTTTCAGAGTGGGCGTCTCAGCTGGATCAGGAGCTTGAATCCGACGTCCCTATTCAGGACCTCCGTGCTCTAGCCCAACTTATTGTTCAAGCCGGCAAATTTGTCTGTGAGGCATCCCTGGATGCGGGGGCTCTCATAGCCCATTCGTCTGCCCTGGCCGTTTCGGCTAGGAGGGAGCTTTGGTTAAAGGTTTGGACGGCAGACGCCACGTCAAAGCGGTCTCTTACTGGCCTTCCCTTCACTGGTTCTCGATTGTTCGGGACCCGCTTGGATGAAATCATCTCCGAAGCCACGGGGGGGAAGAGTACACATCTTCCCCAATCCAGGACTAGGAGCACCACTCGAGACCGTCCCACCTTTTCTCGCTTCAGGTCTTCCCGCAGGCCTCCCGCACCTCGCACCACTTCAGGTCCATCCACTAACCCTGTCCAAGACAGACGTAAGAAACCTTTTTTTCGGACCCAGCCCTCCTGGCGCAAGTCACAGCCTGCTCGCCCTCCCGCGACCAAGCAGAACCCTACCTGAAGGTGCGCCCCCACCCACCTGGGTGGGGGGAAGTCTCCTCCTGTTCAGGGACTTCTGGCAGGCGCACGTCTCCGACGCCTGGGCTCTCGAGGTTGTGTCTTCCGGGTACAAACTCGAGTTTGCGTCCCTCCCCCCAGTTCGGTTCTTTCGCTCCCGGGTTCCCCGGGATCCCCAAGGGGCGGCCGATTTCTTTACTGCCACTCGCACCCTTCTGGACAAAGGGGTCATCGCTCCGGTTCCTATGGAAGAAAGATTCAAGGGGGTCTATTCGAACCTTTTTGTGGTCCCCAAAAAAGAAGGCTCGGTTCGTCCCATTCTGGATCTAAAACGGTTAAACCGTTTCCTTCGTCTTCAGCGATTCCGGATGGAGTCTCTCAGGTCGGTGGTGACCTCTCTGGAAAAAGGGGAGTTCCTGGCCTCTATCGACATCCAGGACGCCTACCTTCATATTCCGATCGCTCGGTGTCATCAGTGCTTTCTGCGCTTTGCAGTGGGGTCCGACCACTACCAGTTCGTTGCCCTCCCCTTCGGGCTGGCGACGGCCCCTCGCGTTTTCACAAAGGTCCTTGCCCCTGTCCTCGCCTTACTTCGTTCCAGGGGAGTTTTTCTTCTTCCATATTTGGACGATCTCCTTATCAAGGCACCCTCTCTGTCACTGACATCTGCCAGTGTGGACCTCTCGCTACAAACCTTACGCCGGTTCGGTTGGATTATCAATCTTCCCAAATCCTCTCTTGTTCCATCCAAGCAACTGATCTTTCTGGGGATGCTGCTGGATACAGATGCAGTGGAGGTTCGGCTTCCGTCCGAAAAGCCCCAGCTCCTTCATCGGTCGGTTCGGAGCCTTCTGACCCACCGCCATCCTTCTTTCCGGTTCAGCATGCGGGTCTTGGGACAGATGGTGTCCTGTTTCAAAGCAATCCCCTACGCGCAGTATCACTCCCGCACCTTTCAGACTGCCATTCTGTCCGCCTGGGACAAGTCCCAGGAGAGTCTGGATCGGCATTTTCCCCTTCCCCCCCAGGTTTGCTCCTCTCTCCTCTGGTGGTTGCGGACCCCTCTCCAGGGGAAGTCCTTTTTGCCGATAACTTGGTTGGTGATTACCACCGATGCCAGTCTGCGGGGTTGGGGGGGGGGGTGTTTCCTCCTCGGTCCGTACAAGGCACTTGGTCTCCATCGGAGTCCAAACTGCCGATCAACGTTCTGGAGCTGAGGGCGGTTCTCCTCTCACTCCGGCATTGGACTTCGCTGCTTCAGGGTCACCCTGTTCGTGTCCAATCGGACAATGCCACGGCTGTGGCATACATAAATCATCAGGGGGGCACTCACAGCGCGGCGGCGATGAGGGAGGTGTCTCTAATCCTTCGCTGGGCGGAAGTTCATGTTCCAGCCCTTTCGGCCATTTACATCCCGGGGGTGGACAATTGGGCGGCGGATTTCCTCAGCCGGACGACGATCGACCCGGGCGAGTGGTCTCTGCACACCGACGTCTTCGAGTCTCTTTGCCTCCGTTGGGGTCGTCCGGACGTGGATCTCATGGCCTCCAGATTCAACCACAAGCTTCCCACCTTCATGGCCAGAGCCAAGGATCCGGACGTTTACGGCGCGGACGCGCTCATCCTTCCCTGTGTAACGGTCACGTCCACACACACACAGGGGGAAGGGTAGTGACCACTGCGCTCCACCCTCACCCCTGGCCCTGCCTACTTGCCTCACGAGTCCTGATGACAGGGGACAACTGGACGGCAATCCCTAACTTAGGATATGTGCAGGGAAGACAGACAAGACAAAATACGGAACATGAACGGACCGGGTCAGAGCCAAGAGAGCTACGCAGTACAACGGATTAAGCAAAGAATGGTCAGGAGAAGCCGGGGTCAAATACCAGGAGAGTAGCGAAGTACAAGAGGAGTCCTAAGAGAGTAGTCAGGTGGGAGCCGAGGTCACAATACCAGGAAGTATGCGCAGTACAGGAGGAGCAGGCAGAGGATCGTCAGGGAACAGGATCAGGTAAATATTCAGTAGTCCAACAAATAGCCAGGAGCCTAGAAATTAACAGGCAACCTGTAGCCAGCAGGCTGCCTGTATTTATAGTGGGGAGTGAGGGTCATGTGACGTGGCCAGCATCACATGACCGACAGACCAACCAGTCGAGCACCGAGTGATCAGCTGGGCGCTCAAGGCAGACTAGGAGCAGGGAGCCACCCAGCTAGTAAAGCCGCCCTGGGAATGAGGTCAAACACAGAACCTCATTCCAAAAGCTAAGCAACAGTTCTGCGGGCAATGGGGGACCGAGTGCACCTTCGGAACCCCGTGACAGTACCCCCCCTTTTACGAGGGGCCACCGGACCCAAGACTTCAGGCGATGGCTTTTCAGGGTGTTCTAAATGAAATTTACGAACCAGTCTAGGAGCATGAACCTCCCTGGCAGGTACCCAAGATCTCTCTTCAGGTCCATACCCCTTCCAGTGATTCAGATACTGCAAGGAGTTACGCACCTTCCTGACATCCACTATTTTAGACACGACATACTCGACAGCATCATTAACAAGAACCGGCGGAGGCGAGGCTTTCGATGGTACTACCGGTTCAAAATATTTTTTAAGTAGAGATTTATGGAACACATTATGAATGTGGAATGACTCGGGCAGCTCCAACCTAAATGATACCGGGTTAATCACCTCCGTGATCTTATATGGACCAATAAAACGAGGAGCAAATTTTCTAGAAGCTACCTTGAGAGATAGATTCTTGGAGGACAACCATACTTTATCCCCAACCTGAAAGTTCACCCCCCTTGAACGTCTCCTATCGGCCTTGAGTTTTTGAGAACTTTGAGCCTTTTCTAGGTTCGATTGAACCCGGGCCCAAACTGTGCGCAGTTCGGAGGAGAGTTTATCAGCTTCAGGGTTAGAGGAGGAGACGGACGACCCAGAATGAAAACGGGGATGAAAACCATGGTTACAAAAGAAAGGGGAGACCCCAGCAGAAGAATTGACACGGTTATTCAGAGCAAATTCAGCCAACGGAAGGAATTTGACCCATAATTGCTGGTCATCAGCAACATACAACCTCAGGAATTGTTCCACAGACTGATTAAGGCGTTCAGTCTGCCCATTACTCTCAGGATGGTAGGCGGAAGAAAAAGACAATGAAATTTTACATCTTTGACAGAAGGCCCTCCAGAATTTGGACACAAACTGCACACCCCTGTCCGAAACAATATTTTCCGGGATGCCATGTAAACGAACAACCTCTCTCACAAAAATAGACGCCAGGGTTTTAGCATTCGGAAGTTTAGACAGGGGAATGAAATGAACCATCTTGCTAAACCTATCGACCACTACCCAAACCAGAGTCTTACCCTCCGCCAGCGGTAGGTCAGTTATAAAGTCCATCGAGATATGGGACCAGGGTCTACTGGGAATGGGTAGGGGTCGTAGGTTACCAGCAGGGCGAGTCCTAGGTGTCTTAGACCTGGCACAAACCTCACAGGCTGACACGTAGGACTTGACATCCCTGGTCAGAGTGGGCCACCAATAAGATCTAGAAACCAGATCCTTAGTGCCCTCAATACCCGGATGTCCACAAAAGGCAGAATCGTGACACTCACCCAACAGCTGGAGACGAAATTGTACGGGAACAAACAACTTATCTGTTGGGGTGGATGCCGGTGCCAGCTGTTGTTCAGCCTTAATGCGAGCCGAGATATCCTGGGTTAGAGCCGCTAAGAAGATGTTTGCTGGTAGGATGGATTCAGGCGGCGTCTCAGTGGGTTGAAAAGCATGGAAGCTCCGAGATAATGCGTCTGCCTTCACATTTTTACTTCCCGGCCTGAACGTAATGGAGAAATCAAAACGGGTAAAAAACAGAGCCCATCGGGCTTGTCGGGGATTCAACCTCTTAGCGGACTCGAGAAACATTAGGTTTTTATGGTCAGTGACAACAGTTACTCGATGCCTTGCCCCCTCCAAAAAATGGAGTTTCTCTCCGTGGGAGAGAATTTCCTAGAGAAGAAGGCACACGGTCTCAGGTTAGTGAGGCTAGCAGGACCTTGTGAAAGGACTGCTCCTGCGCCGTCTTCGGACGCATCCACCTCCACAATAAAGAGTCTCTCCTGATCAGGCTGGATCAGAATGGGAGCGCTACTAAATGCCTTTTTTAATGTTTCAAACGAAGAAATGGCCTTGGTAGACCAATTCTCCAAATCCACCCCTTTCTTAGTAAGGTCGGTCAATGGCTTAGCAATTACAGAAAAATTCATGATAAATTTACGGTAGTAATTAGCGAAACCCAAAAACCGTTGTAAAGCCTTTAAGGATGAAGGCCTTACCCATTTCTTAATTGCTAAAACCTTACCAGGATCCATCTTAAAGGCGTGAGGAGTCAAAACATGCCCTAGAAACAGTATCTCCTGTACACCAAAGACACATTTCTCTTGCTTAGCGGATAGCTGGTTCTCCCTCAACACCTCTAATACTTGTTTGACATGGGACACATGAGATTCGAAATCAGGAGAGAATATCAAAATGTCGTCAAGATAGACAATAATAAATTTACCTAAGAACTCCCTAAGAATATCGTTCATTAAGTTTTGGAACACAGCTGGGGCATTGCTGAGTCCAAAAGGCATCACCTGATATTCAAAGTGTCCTATCGGAGTATTGAACGCTGTCTTCCATTCGTCTCCCTCCTTGATTCGGATTAGATTGTATGCCCCTTTCAGGTCAATCTTGGAAAACCAGGTTGCCCCCAAAACCTGGTTAAATAAATCCGGAATCAATGGGAGAGAGTATCTATTTTGGACAGTGATTTTATTTAATCTCCGGTAATCAATACAAGGCCTAAGACCACCATCCTTCTTTTTAACAAAGAAAAACCCTGCTCCCATAGGAGAGACTGAAGGTCTAATATGCCCTTTAGCAAGGCTCTCCTTAATATAATCCTCCATAGCCTTGCGTTCGGGCCCTGAAAGATTATAAATTCGACCTTTAGGAAATTCGGCACCCTCAATTAGCTCTATAGCGCAATCATAAGGTCTATGGGGGGGGGGGGGGGGGGGGGTAGAACCTCTGGAGTAAGGGACGAGAACACATCAGAATATTCCTTAATAACAGAGGGTAATGTATTAGACCTTACTGAAACCCCAGCCTAGACCACGGACAAGCATGAGTCACACTTAGGTCCCCATTTCACCAACTCTCCTTTGGACCAATCAATTGTGGGGTTATGTAAACGGAGCCAAGGCAACCCTAGTACCACCTCAACCGGTAGGTTCTCCAGGACTAGAAGAGAACATCTCTGAGTGGCACACACCCACGGACAGAGAAATTTCAGAGGTACATGACCTCACCGTACCACCAATCAGGGGAGTAGCATCAATAGCCATGACATGGATAGGTGTAGGTAAAGCAAACATTGGAATACCCAATTTACAAGCAAACTCAAAGTCAATAAAGCTGGCCGCTGAACCAGAGTCAATAAAGGCCTTACCCGGCCACTTATTAACCCCCAGAGAAATTGTTATGGTTACCAAAAGCTTACCTTTAGAAAAATCAGGGTGTACCTGGTCTTTAGGTTGTCTTGCTTTAGAAGACTTGTCAGAGAGGTCCCTCTTAGGACACTTGTTGATCCAATGGCCAGGATCTTCACAGTAGAAGCACTCTCCGCGTCTGCGACGAAGATTACCCCGGGTCATGCCAACCTGCATGGGTTCCTCAATGGAGACCTCAGTGTTGTCCCTGGAAAAGGCCTCTGGCTGGACCACCATCTGAGAACTGAACTGTCGTTCTTGTCGTCTCTCTCTAACTCGTCTGTCAAGTCGGACAACTAGGGTCATCATCTCCTCTAAGGTCTCAGGAATTTGGTAATTGACCAATAGATCTTTTAAATTATCAGATAGACCAGACCTAAACTGACTCTTCAGGGCTGGTTCATTCCATCCTGAGGGGACACACCACCGTCTGAATTGGGTGCAATACTCCTCCGCAGGGAGATGGCCCTGAACCAGTGCCCTAAGAGCTGTCTCGGCTACCAGGGCCCTGTCTGGTTCGTCATAGAGGGTACCCAGGGCCTGAAAAAAACCCTCCACACAAGTTAGACAACTGGCCCCAGGAGGTAACGAAAATGCCCAGTCCTGGGGATCACCCTGTAGTAGAGAAATGATAATCCCCACGCGTTGGCTCTCGGGACCGGAGGACACGGGGCGCAAACGGAAGTAGAGTTTGCAATTCTCCTTAAAGGAGAGAAACCTCTTCCGGTCTCCAGAAAAGGGTTCTGGGAGCTTGATCTGGGGTTCAAAATATGGACTGGAGGACAGAGGAGTGGAAGAACCTTGCCCTAACTCACAAGAACGGAGTTTCTCTCCTAGCTCCTGCACCCTCTGTGTCAAGTTAGAGACATGGTCAGTCAGGGTAGTAAGAGGATTCATGATACAGTGGTTATTGGGCCTGTTAATCTGTAACGGTCACGTCCACACACACACAGGGGGAAGGGTAGTGACCACTGCGCTCCACCCTCACCCCTGGCCCTGCCTACTTGCCTCACGAGTCCTGATGACAGGGGACAACTGGACGGCAATCCCTAACTTAGGATATGTGCAGGGAAGACAGACAAGACAAAATACAGAACATGAACGGACCGGGTCAGAACCAAGAGAGCTACGCAGTACAACGGATTAAGCAAAGAATGGTCAGGAGAAGCCGGGGTCAAATACTAGGAGAGTAGCGAAGTACAAGAGGAGTCCTAAGAGAGTAGTCAGGTGGGAGCCGAGGTCACAATACCAGGAAGTATGCGCAGTACAGGAGGAGCAGGCAGAGGATCGTCAGGGAACAGGATCAGGTAAATATTCAGTAGTCCAACAAATAGCCAGGAGCCTAGAAATTAACAGGCAACCTGTAGCCAGCAGGCTGCCTGTATTTATAGTGGGGAGTGAGGGTCATGTGACGTGGCCAGCATCACATGACCGACAGACCAACCAGTCGAGCACCGAGTGATCAGCTCGGCGCTCAAGGCAGACTAGGAGCAGGGAGCCACCCAGCTAGTAAAGCCGCCCTGGGAATGAGGTCAAACACAGAACCTCATTCCAAAAGCTAAGCAACAGTTCTGCGGGCAATGGGGGACCGAGTGCACCTTCGGAACCCCGTGACACCCTGGACGGGGTTCTCTCTCCTCTATGTTTTTCCGCCCCTGCCTCTTCTTCCACGAGTCCTTCGGAAGATCGCGGCGGAGGGCACGCCTGCGATCCTAATAGCCCCGGATTGGCCTCGTCGTCCTTGGTACGCCGACCTTATGCTGCTCCTGGCAGACGCTCCCTTGCCTCTGCCTCTAAGAGAAGATCTCCTCTCTCAAGGGCCGATCTTCCACCAGCCTTTAGGGTCGCTACGTTTAGCGGCGTGGCTATTGAAACCGCAGTCCTAAAGCGGCGGGGGTTTTCTGCTGATGTGGTCCGTACCATGATTCGTGCGCGTAAACCGGCATCGTCCAGGATTTATTACCGAACCTGGCGGGCCTATTTGAACTTCTGCGAGACCTTAGATGTTCATCCCCTTCGGTTTTCTCTCCCCACGATTTTATCCTTCTTGCAGTCTGGTCTGGACTTGGGTTTGGGTCTCAGTACCCTAAAGGGTCAGATCTCAGCGCTTTCGATCCTCTTCCAGCGCCCTCTGGCTCCGCTCGGTCCAGTTAAGACCTTTCTTCAGGGGGTTGCTCACTATGCTCCCCCGTATCGCGCTTCCGTTCCATCTTGGGATCTTAATGTTGTGCTGACGGCTCTCCAATCTTCTCCTTTCGAGCCTCTGCGTAGGGTTTCCCTTCGCTTGTTGTCTTGCAAAGTTTTTTTCCTCGTTGCCATCACGTCTCTTCGGCGTGTGTCTGAATTGGCGGCACTTTCTTGTGTAGAACCCCTCTTGGTTTTTCACCAGGACAAAGTGGTTCTCCGCCCGGTTCCGGATTTCCTTCCGAAGGTGGTGTCCGCTTTTCACTTGAATGAAGATATTGTCCTTCCTTCTCTGTGCCCGTCCCCGTCTCATCCTCGGGAACGGGATCTTCACCGTCTGGATGTTGTTAGGGCCCTGAGGATCTACTTGGATGTAACTAGACCCTTTCGGCGCTCGGATTCTCTATTTGTGGTTCCGGAGGGTCCGCGCAGGGGGCTGGCGGCATCTAAAGTGGTTATTGCCCGCTTCATCAAGATGGCTATTGCCGAGGCTTACCGTGCTAAGGGCAGGGAGCCGCCCTTTGGTGTTACCGCTCATTCTACCAGAGCGGTCGGGGCTTCCTGGGCTCAGCGAAATCGAGCTTCGGCTGAACAGTTGTGTAAGGCCTCCACCTGGTCTTCTTTGCACACTTTCACCAAGTTCTACAGGGTGAACACTTATGCATCGGCGGATGCTGCTTTGGGCCGCCTGGTCTTGCAGGCGGCGGTGCCTTAAAGCCTATGGTGCTTTAATTCATCTTGGGTTGTGGTCCCTCCCTCTTTTTGGACTGCTTTTGAACGTCCCAAGGTTTCCTGTGTCCCCCAAGGAATTGGGCGAGAAAACAAGATTTTTGTATAACTTACCAGTAAAATCTCTTTCTCGCTCTTCCTTGGGGGACACAGCACCCACCCATTGTTTTGGTTGCCCTGACGGGTGTTTTGACTTGTTGGTGTTAATTTGGTTGATCCTTGCCTTTGTTTTAACTACTTGGGCACATAACTGGTAGTCTCTCTCTCCAGGCTGAGGGTATAGCTGCTGGAGGAGGGGCTTAACAGTCTTTCACTTAGTGTCACGCCTCCTATGGAGATAAGCTATACCCAAGGTTTCCTGTGTCCCCCAAGGAAGAGCGAGAAAGATTTTACTGGTAAGTTATACAAAAATCTCGTTTTTTAAAAGCGTTGTTTTCGCAAAATATAAAAAAAAAATTGTAAAAAATAGGGTAAGAAGGAAAAGTAGACATATTAGGTATCACCGCATCTGTATCCACTGGCTCTAAAAAAAAATATCATATGACCTAACCCCTCAGGTGAACACCGTCAAAAAAAGAAAATAAAAACTGTGCAAAAAAAATATTTTGGTCACCTTACATCACTAAAAGTGCAACACCAAGCGATCAAAAAGGCGTTTGTCCACCAAAATAGTACCAATCTAATCCTGCAAAAAATGAGCCCCTACCTAAGAAAATTGCCCAAAAAATAAAAAAAACTATGGCTCTCAGACTATGGAGACACTAAAACATGATTTTTTGTTTAAAAAATGCTTTTATTGCGTTAAATGTAAAAAAATAGACATATTAGGTATCGCCACGTCCGTAACAACCTGCTCTATAAAAATACCACATGACCATCAGGTGAAGACCGTAAAAAAGATAAAATAAAAACAATGTCAAAAAAGCTATTTTTTTTGTCACCTTACATCACAAAAAGTGTAATAGCAAGTGATCAAAAAGTCATACGCAACCCAAAATCATACCAATCAAACCGTCATCTCATCCCGCAAAATATGAGCCCCACCTAAGACAATTGCCTAAAAAAATAACTAAATATGGCTCTCAGCATATGGAGACACTAAAACATGATTTTTTTTTGTTTCAAAGTGCTGTTATTGTGTAAAACTTAAATACATTTTAAAAAGTATACATATTAGGTATCGCCGCGTCGGTAAGAAACTGCTGTATAAAAATATCACATGACCTAACCTCTCAGATGAACACCGTAAAAAAAAAACTTACATCACAAAAAGTGTAACACTAAGCAATCAAAAAGTCATATGCACCCCAAAATAATACCAATCAAATAGTCATCTCATACCGAAAAAAAATTAGCCCCTATATAAGACAGTCGCCCAAAAAAAAAAAAAAAATGGTTTTCAGAATACCATATGTAGACACTAAAAAATTATTTTATTAGTCATATTTGGTATTGTCGCGTCCGTAACAACCTGCTCTAAAAAAATACCACATGATCTAACCTGTCAGATGAACATTGTAAATAAGAAAAAATAAAAATGATGCCAAAACAGCTATTTTTTATTGCCTTGCCTCACAAAAATTGTAATATAGAGCAACCAAAAATCATATGTACCCTAAAATTGTACCAACAAAACTGCCACCTTATCCCGTAGTTTCCAAAATTGGGTCACTTTTTTGGAGTTTCTACTCTAGGGGTGCATCAGGGGGTCTTCAAATGTGACATGGCAACTTAAAATTGTCCCAGTAAAATCTGCCTTCCAAAAACCATATGGCGTTCCTTTCCTTCTGCGCCCAGCCGTGTGCCCGTACAGCAGTTTACGACTACATATGGGGTGTTTCTGTAAACTACAGATTCAGGGCAATAAATATTGAGTTTTGTTTGGCTGTTAACAGAAAAAAATTGATTAAAATGGAAGATCTGCCCAAAAGATTGGAAATTCTGAAATTTCATCTATATTTTCCGTTAATTCTTGCGGAACACCTAAAGGGTTAACAAAGTTTGTAAAATTCGTTTTGAATACCTTGAAAAAGTGGGTTTTGCTTCTAAACTTCTAAGCCTTCTAACGTCCCAAAAAAAGAAAAGGTCATTTTCAAAATGATCCAAATATAAAGTAGACATATGGGAAATTTAAAGTAATAGCTATTTTAGGAGGGATCACTTTCTGTTTTAAAAGTAGAGAAATTGACATTTTGAAAATTGCAAATTTTTCCACATTTTTGGTAAATTTGGTGTTTTTTTTATAAATAAAAAATTAAATATTTTCACTCAAATTTACCACTGTCATGAAGTACAATCTGTGACGAGAAAACAGTGTAAACTTTTCTACTTGGCATGGAGGGTCCGGTCCGGCCGGGGTGGGCTATGGGCACAGTTGTACGGCAGTTATTTGTATGTACGAGATCCTGGCACAGAGGCGGATTTCCATGAGGCAGGGGCGTGGCTTAATGTAGATGGGCATGGATATCTGTTTGGGGGCGTGGTTGGTGAGGTCCAGCTTTCTTGGGTGAAGCCAGTGGCCACCCTATCAGTGATATTAGCAGTAGTCACTGATCTCACCATCTATAACTGTGTGCCCTCTCCTTCCTGCACTCTGTATGTATATGGTGATATGTGACCCCCACCACTGCATATAGAGATCCGTGACCCCCTGTACACTGTATACAGTGATCCTTGCTAACGGTAGCCCACGAGTGCCGCCGGAAGTCTGCTCTGGCCCCATTCACTTTAATGGGGAGAGGTTGGAGATGCGGTTACAGCACGGCAAACATGCTGAGAGGTGGGTGGACGAAAAACACAGCGTGCTGGGCATCAGTGAATGGGGCCGAAGTGGACTTCTGGCGGCACTCGTGGGCTAGCATTAGCACGGATCCGGCAGGGGAACAGCCTGCCGGACCCTGCTAACGCTGTGAAAGTAGGCTTAGTCGTGTGATGATACAAAGGATGCTCCTCTCTATGTGAGCAGATCGATTTGTACAAATTTATTCATCAGAGCTCTTGTGCAACAAAGATCTGTCCCCCGCTCAACAGCCCCCCTCCTATGGCAGTCCATGCACCTAAACAGAAATCTATGACAGCTCAGAGCTGCCGTAGATTTCTGGCTTCATTTGAGTCGGAAAACAAGCGAAAATGAACATAAATTTGTTGCAGTTTGACGGATCCTGCAGGCATTTCCGGCAACGGAACTGCCTGCCGGAATCCAACAACGCTAGTGTGAAAGTACCTAAAGCCATGAACAGAATGAATAGAGGGGGAGATTTATCATTTCCCTTGTTTCTGAAAAGTGGCGTTTAAAAAGTTGCTGACACTTTTCAATACTTGGGTATGATGATATCTCCCAAGGTTGAAAATTGTGTACAACTCAATTTGATCCCATTGATAACGAAAATTAGGGCAATAATAGGGACTTGGCTGAGACTTTCTTTATCTAGGGCAGATCGACTTTCACTGGTCAAGATGGTGATTCTACCTCAAATCCTCTATGTTCTTAGGAATATACCTACCTGGATAGAGGATAAATATTTTAAACTTATGGAAAGAATAATAAATGATCTAGTTTGGGGAAGAAAACGTGTGAGACTCAAATTAGAATACTTGTATAAACCTTTGGAACAGGGGGGTTTAAACCTCCCTTGTTTCAAAGGTTATTTTATTGCTGCTCAGCTATGGATGTGTTATGAATGGCAAAATAGTACATTTTTGAGTAGGTTAGTGAGAAGCTCCTCGCATAATAATATATTTACGCTTCTGGAATCCGGCCTACTGATTAATAGAGATCGGGGCCATAAAGAGACTACAAAATCACTACTGAAAATTTGGGCTACTACTAGAGGATGGTTGGGGATGAAGGGATCACTTACATCACGCCTCTTTGGCACAATATTCACTTTTACCCCCATTTTACCCCCAACCCCCCCGCATCACAGGGGAGGGGGGGTTGGGGGTAAAATGGCATTAATTATATTAAGCTTGAATATTTTATGTGTATTCGTTTTGTATATCAATAAAGAAATTGAAATAAAATAAAAAAACTTGCAAACTATGTGTTTGCGACTTTTTAACTGTGCCTTTAAAGGGTTTCTGTCATGAGAAATAACGTTATGTAGCTGACTGAGATTAGCGATGTGCTAGGGCTCCGATTGCCACGATGGAACTAAGTCTCTCACGCTCGACCACACTCCCTACTCTGTCCCTAGCGACCAAAGTATGGTCTAAATTTAAAAGTATGATTGGTATCAGTGGTTTTTGTGATGTTACCCCTTTATGGCGTAATCCCCAAGTGCCTGAGATATTCCGTCTGGAAGGTTTTTCTCCATGGGAGAGGAGGGGTCTATTGTTCATGGGACAACTTCAATCAGATGGAGTCTTTAAATCCTTTACGCAGTTGCAGGACGAGTTTAGCTTACCCAACAAATTTTTCTACCAGTATTTGCAATTGAGACATGCGTTTCAGACACAATTTCCCAAGGGTGTACAGATTTTTGATTCTCTCCCTGTGGTTAAACAGCTATAAAAGGTCCAATGGGAAAAGGATCTTGGAGCATTGTCCCAGGAACAATGGACAGATATTCTGTCCTTTACTCCTTCTCTGACGGTTAGTGAATCCAAGCGACTATCAAAATTGTACCTTATACATCGAGTATATAGAACCCCACAATTTATTTTCAGAATTGGTGTGCGTGCAGATTCAAAGTGTCCTAGATGTGGGGAAGAGGGTGCGACATTGCTCCATATGATTTGGAACTGCTCACGATTGCGATCCTATTGGGAGGATGTCAGGAGTATTACAGTGACGGCAACTCAGATACGTTTACCCGATGACCCTACAGTTTGTATATTGGGGATACTGGACTCTCCGGGACTGGGAGACAGGAACTCTCTATGTATTCATAGATTCCTGTTCCAAGCTAGGGTACTGATAGCTAAACACTGGATACGAGAGACCCCCCCAACAAAACAAGAATTTGTTAATAGGATGAATGTAATTGTGAGATTAGAAAAGGGAGTATATGCTAAACGAAACTGTCCAAATAAGTTGCTATCTTTATGGCAGGGGTGGGTTGAGTCTGCTCAACTGGCTTCTCAGGCATTAGTTCAAGATTGTATACGGGGACAAATGTCTTTCCTACACTCCCTCTCCAGAGGAACCACATAGTCACGGTATACTGTTTGAACGGCTGAGTTAGTATAGCTAGGTGGAACTGTTTTGATGCCCAATTGTATGATTATCCTTAAATCTACAGACACTGATGTCTCTCTGCTCAAGTTGGGGTGGGGTGGGGGGGAAGGGTGTTAATGTGTTCTTGTACGCAATGTTACATTACTTCAATCATTTAAATGTTGTAATGCTCACATGAATCTTGATCTTCCATAATGCCATGGGTGTCTGCGTACACCAATATCTATGCAAGTTGTTGTACTTATATTCAACTATACAAAAAACTGCAAAATCCTTGATGATGTTCATGTGATATTGTTTTTTTCTTTTTAACTCGTTTTATTGAAGTTTAACAAGAAAGACATGATACATCAAAATGAGTCAGGGATAAATCCCACGCAGGGGATACATTAATAACATAATGCTGTGCGATAGTCTTGCAAAAGGTCCGGAAGAAAGCTCCCATCTCAGTCAGCATCAGTAAACAGTATGAATAATGAAACATTAGTTCAGGACACAAGGTCCTCATATTATCATACATCGGCTACAGAGTACATGCATGCATTATGCAATGTCAAAGGGGATGCACACCACTCGCCCCATACTTTGTCAAATTTCTGTGGGCATTTTCTATGAATAAAAACAACTTTTTCCATGCTAACAGCGTGATTAACCAATGACTTCCACTGGCCTATTGTAGGCGTTCTATCAGCCATCCATCTCATATCAGCTTTCCTAGCAAAGAATAGAGTTTCACTCAGAAAAATCCTGTGATGATGCCCCCAGACCTCCTCATCTAGTATGCCGAGAACACAACTTTTTGGTCATAACGGCACTGCAGTTGGGACCATAGTGGATAGCACTTCCACTACTGTTTCCCAGAAGTTTTTTAAGTATGTGCAGTCCCACATGAGATGCCAAAAATCGGCCCCTGTCATGGTCTTACCTGCTTGCTGCTCTCCTTCGTTTGACATGTGCTGGCGGCCATCTTGGGTCCTGGGTTTCTTGTAGCCTTCCACCCTGCGGCTCCTCCTTCCCCTGGGAGGAGCTGGATGCCTAGCTCATATATATAGGAGGTCTGTGGCTTTAGTTCCTTGCTTGGTCCTCTTGTGTTCACATGCTTCTAAGACTGCTGCTGCTTCTGGTTCCTGATCCTGGCTTCGTCTGACTACCCTGCTGGTTCCTGATCCTGGCTTCGTCTGACTACCCTGCTGGTTCCTGATCCTGCCTTCGTCTGACTACCCTGCTGGTTCCTGATCCTGGCTTCGTCTGACTACCCTGCTGGTTCCTGATCCTGGCTTCGTCTGACTACCCTTCTGGTTCCTGACCTCTGGCTTCGCAAAGACTCTGCTCGGTTTCACCATCCGTTTGGACTTTTGCTTTACAGCTTTATTTTCAATAAAGCCTTCTATTTTCACTTATCTCTTGTTGTACGTCTGGTTCATGGTTCCGTGACATTAGGACCAAGCCATGAATTCTGACGGTACAGGGCCATCCTCGCTACCCACGCTGGTTGCCAGACTTGATCAGCAGGATCACCTGTTGGGTCGGTTCGCTGTGGCGTTGCAAACCCTGCTTGAACGCACGGCTCATTTCGCTCCCGTTGCCGATGGGTCGGTTGTCGCTCCTGGGCTCGCTCCTACTGCCGCTCCGGTTGTTGCGCCAGAGTCTACCCCGACACCTGTTGTTGCGCCTGCGGTGTTTCGGGGTATGACCGGTTCTGCCCCTCTTCCACAGCGCTTTGGGGGAGAGCCAACTCAGTGCCGAGGTTTCCTTAACCAGGTGGGCATTTATTTCGAGTTGCTGCCACATGCCTTTCCTACTGAGAGATCAAAGGTGGGCTTCTTGATCTCGCTGCTCTCGGACAAGGCCTTGGCCTGGGCCAGCCCTTTATGGGAGAACAAAATCCGGTGGTTGCCGAGTTTTCCGGTTTTGTTGCTTCTCTTCGGAAGGTATTCGATGTGCCGGCTCGTGCTGCCTCTGCTGCGAAGCTCCTTATGTCCATCAGACAGGGTTCACGATCCGTAGCTGAATACGCCATTGAGTTTCGTACCCTGGCAGCAGAGGTGGGCTGGAATAATGAGGCTCTGGTCGCTGCTTTCTCTCATGGTCTCTCGGATGCCTTGAAGGATGAGGTTGCAGCTAAGGACCTACCAGTTGAGCTCGAGTCTCTTATTTCTTTCCTGATTTTGATTGACACCAGACTCAGGGAGAGACCTTCCTTTAAGGAGAACCTGCGGAGGTCTTCTAACAGATTGGTGCCTACGTTTGCTGTCCCACCCGTGCCTCCCTCTCCTCCCACGCCTCCTGGGGATGACTTGTCTGGGGGTGAACCCATGCAGCTGGGGTTTGCTCGCCTGTCCGAGGGGGAGAGGGCACTCCGGAGACGCGAGGGCCGATGCATGTACTGTGGTCTCGGTGGGCATTTTCGGTTGGCATGTCCGAAACGTCCGGGAAACGCTCGTACCCTGAGATCCTGTCGGGGGCAGATCTTGGGTGGAGTCTCCTCGTCCCCGGTTTCCCATGTTGACAAACCACTGATCACTGTTGTCCTCTCCTGGGTCGGGGGCTCGGTGACGACCCAGGCGTTGGTGGACTCTGGTGCTGGTGGTTTGTTCATTGATAGTGTGTTCGCTGCCGCCAATTCCATTCCTCTGCAGGCTCGAGGTTCCCCACTGGCTCTTGAGGCGATAGACGGCAGACCCCTTCTGCCGCCACACGTGACTCATGAGACCCTTCCAGTGGGGATAGCCATTGGTGCCGTTCACAGAGAGTCGGTCTGCCTCCAGGTTATTTCGTCTCCACACTACTCGGTGGTCTTGGGGTACCCCTGGCTCCAGAAGCATAATCCGACTTTCGATTGGAGATCGGTCGAGATCCTCTCGTGGTCACCGCAGTGTGGGGCTAGTTGCATCCATGGGTCTGTCAAGTTGCTGTGTACTTCCTCGGACTCTCTGTTGCCTCCTGAATACGAGGAGTACCGGGATGTATTCGATAAGGTGCGCGCGGTTGCCCTACCTCCGCACCGCCCATACGATTGTGCCATAGAGTTACAATCTGGTGCCGTTCCTCCTCGTGGCAAAGTCTATCCACTGTCGGTAGCGGAGAATGAGGCCATGGAGGAGTACGTGAGGGAGGCGCTTTCACGCGGACACATTCGCAAATCTTCGTCCCCGGCAGGGGCTGGATTTTTCTTTGTGAAAAAGAAGGGCGGTGAGTTGAGGCCTTGCATCGATTACAGGGGTCTCAATCGCATCACGATCAAGAACGCTTACCCGATACCCTTGATTTCCGAGCTGTTCGATCGCCTTAAAGGGGCCACGGTCTTTACCAAACTCGACCTGAGGGCGGCATATAACCTGGTAAGGATCAAGGCGGGCGATGAGTGGAAGACCGCGTTTAACACCAGGACCGGTCATTACGAATCCTTGGTTATGCCCTTTGGGTTGTGCAATGCGCCCGCAGTCTTTCAGGAATTCATCAACGATGTTTTCCGTGACCTGTTGCAGCAGTGTGTGGTAGTCTATTTGGATGACATCTTGGTATATTCTGAATCCATGGAGGCCCACATTCTGGATGTCAGACGAGTGTTGCAACGGTTACGAGAGAACAAGCTGTTCGGTAAGCTTGAGAAATGCGAATTTCACCGATCCCAGGTAACCTTCTTAGGTTACATCATTTCCGCTGAGGGGTTTTCCATGGATCCTGAGAAGGTTTCGGCTGTCTTACAGTGGCCCCAGCCCAGTGGTCTTCGTTCCCTGCAGCGCTTTTTGGGCTTCGCCAATTATTATCGGAAGTTCATCAGGGACTTTTCCATGCTGGCCAAGCCTCTCACGGATCTGACCAGGAAGGGCAGTAATTCCCAGGTCTGGCCGCTCGAGGCCATCCGAGCTTTTGAGGCCCTAAAGTCCGCCTTTGTGTCGGCTCCGATTCTGTCGCATCCCAACCCTGGGTTGCCCTTTGTCCTCGAGGTGGACGCGTCTGAGACGGGAGTAGGCGCCCTTCTGTCTCAGCGTAGAACACCAGAGGGTCCTCTGCTTCCTTGTGGGTTTTACTCCCGGAAACTGTCTTCCGCGGAGTGCAACTATCAGATTGGTGACAGGGAGTTATTGGCCATCGTGCAGGCCCTTAAAGAATGGAGGCACTTGCTCGAGGGTTCGGTGGTTCCGGTTCTCATCCTGACGGACCACAAGAATCTGACCTACCTTTCTGAGGCCAAGAGATTGACACCACGTCAGGCCAGATGGGCTCTGTTCTTGTCACGTTTTAATTACGTGGTCTCCTACCTACCCGGTTCCAAGAACATCAGGGCGGATGCCTTATCACGGCAGTACTCCGAGCTGTCCAGGGAGGAGTCGATTCCGACTTCGGTCATACCTCCGAATCAGATCCTGGCCGCCATTCGCACCAGCCTGACCTCTCCCCTGGGTGAGCAGATTTTGGCGGCTCAATCTGGTGCTCCCTCTGGGAGACCCAACGGCAGATGTTTTGTGCCTGAGGAGTTGCGCACTCGGTTGTTGCGAACCTACCATAACTCCAAGACCGCGGGGCATCCTGGAAAGAATCAGCTGTCCTGGGCTGTTTCACGTCTGTTCTGGTGGCCTTCCCTACGTTCCGACATCGCCGCATATGTAGCGGCATGCTCCGTTGTGCCCAGAGTAAGTCCCCTCGGCACCTTCCGTTGGGCCTTCTGCAACCCATAGCCACCGGGGAGCGCCCATGGTCACACCTGGGGATGGATTTCATTGTGGACCTCCCTGCATCCCGAGGCCATACGGTCATTCTCATGATTGTGGATCGGTTTTCCAAAATGTGCCACTGTGTTCCTCTCAAGAAGTTACCCTCTGCACAAGAGTTGGCCACGATTTTTGCCAGGGAGGTCTTCCGGTTGCACGGTTTGCCTAAGGAGATTGTGTCGGATCGGGGGAGTCAGTTTGTGTCCAGGTTCTGGCGCGCCTTTTGCTCCCAGTTGGGGATTCATCTCTCCTTCTCCTCGGCCTACCACCCTCAGTCCAATGGGGCCGCAGAACGATCCAATCAGGCCTTGGAGCAATTCCTTCGTTGCTATGTCTCCGATCACCAAGACAATTGGGTTGACCTCCTGCCTTGGGCTGAGTTTGCCAGGAACACGGCGGTGAACTCTTCCTCTGGGACGTCTCCCTTCATGGCCAATTATGGGTTCCAACCTGCCGTGTTACCGGAGGTATTCTCTCCCCAGGATATTCCGGCTGTGGAGGATCACCTTTCCGTCCTACGTGCTTCTTGGGTACAGATCCAGAAGTCCCTTGAGGTCTCTGCGCAGCGCCAGAGATTCCAGGCTGATCGCAGACGTGCGCCTGCTCCTTCCTACCAGGTCGGAGACCGTGTATGGTTGTCCACCCGCAACCTCAACCTTCGAGTGCCCACTCCCAAGCTGGCGCCTCGCTTTGTTGGTCCCTTCCGAGTGCTTCGCAGGGTAAACCCGGTAGCCTATGCCCTTGCGCTTCCTCCTGGCATGCGGATCTCCAACGTGTTTCATGTCTCCCTGTTGAAGCCACTGGTGTGTAATCGTTTCACTTCCTCGGTTCCTCGGCCTCGTCCGGTCCAAGTGGGCAATCGTGAGGAATATGAGGTGAGCAATATCCTGGACTCACGCCTGGTCCGCGGTCGGTTGCAGTTTTTGGTCCATTGGCGTGGTTATGGTCCAGAGGAGCGTTCCTGGGTTCCCTCCGCAGATGTCCATGCTCCTGCCTTGCTCCGAGCCTTCCACGCACGCTTCCCTCAGAAACCGTTTTGTGCTCCGCGGAGGAGGGGCCCTTGAGGGGGAGGTACTGTCATGGTCTTACCTGCTTGCTGCTCTCCTTCGTTTGACATGTGCTGGCGGCCATCTTGGGTCCTGGGTTTCTTGTAGCCTTCCACCCTGCGGCTCCTCCTTCCCCTGGGAGGAGCTGGATGCCTAGCTCATATATATAGGAGGTCTGTGGCTTTAGTTCCTTGCTTGGTCCTCTTGTGTTCACATGCTTCTAAGACTGCTGCTGCTTCTGGTTCCTGATCCTGGCTTCGTCTGACTACCCTGCTGGTTCCTGATCCTGGCTTCGTCTGACTACCCTGCTGGTTCCTGATCCTGCCTTCGTCTGACTACCCTGCTGGTTCCTGATCCTGGCTTCGTCTGACTACCCTGCTGGTTCCTGATCCTGGCTTCGTCTGACTACCCTTCTGGTTCCTGACCTCTGGCTTCGCAAAGACTCTGCTCGGTTTCACCATCCGTTTGGACTTTTGCTTTACAGCTTTATTTTCAATAAAGCCTTCTATTTTCACTTATCTCTTGTTGTACGTCTGGTTCATGGTTCCGTGACAGCCCCATCCTGATGGCATCTATGACATCTACTATGTGTCAATCTACCCATTTTATGTAGCCTGATAGGCGTGAGATAACTTCTGTGCAATATAAACAGCTGGATCATCCGATTATTAATTGATGGAGAAACCCTTGTTGGAGTCATCAATGCTTCATTCCAATCATCAGCTGATAGTGAAGGAATGGAATGTCTCAATTTCCCTTCAACAGCAAGAGGATTCATCAGCATTGTTAAGCAGATGCGTATATAGCACAGAAATGATGCCTTTCGGACCCTGTGACCGTAGAACTCCTATCAAGGGATATTTTGAAATTTTCCGGCCACCTGCCCCAAATTGCGCTGTCAACGCATGTCTCAGTTGTAGATATCTAAAGAAAAGGTTTTGGGGTAATTCAAACTTTTCCTGCAATTGCAAGAAGGAGCATAGACTGCCCCCAGCATATAAATCACTCAATTTGTTGATGCCTTGGGTCTTCCACAAATTAGCCCCCTCCAGTTCTCTTAAGTGGGCGAACATGGGATTATCCCATAATGGTATGTCATCCGGAAAATCCTTAAACGATTGTATCTTAGCAGCACTCCATACCTGGTGGCCATCCTATGAATGGGGAGCAAGCGCATGGGAGCCAAGCGCGAACCTTCCAGTACTGGCCACAAGGAGGTCATGCTTAAATATTCCCTGAGGTAATATTCAGCGTTTGGCAAATCTGACGATAGAACCCAGGAAGTTAGGAATTTCAGCTGCCCAGCCTCGTAATATAAAAAGAAATCAGGCAAAGCGGCACCACCCTCTATTTTGGATCTCTGCAGGACATTAAGGGATAATTTCCGTCTGGACTCCCCCCAGATAAATTTAGCCATCAGTGAGTGTATACGGGCGAAGAATCCCTGTGATATCGGGGTGCACGCATGCGCCAATAGATAGAGCCCCTTGGGTAAGAGAATCATTTTAACCAAATTTAATCTCCCCATGATTGATAACGGCAGGGTCCTCCATATTTTGAATTTATCTATAAACAGGGATTCCAGAAGTGCAATATTTAGTGAGTACGCCAATTGGGGATCCCTGGTAATAACAATCCCGAGGTATTTAAAGCTGTCTACAACCGGCAGATTACAGTACTACGGGGGCCACGTGTGCGTCCATAAGGGCATTAGTCCTGATTTCGTCCAGTTTATGTGCAAACCTGAGAACTCCCCAAACCTGCCTATTATGTCAATTGCTCTAGGGAGTGTAGTTTCAGGTTCATCCATAAAGAGAAGGAGATCATCCGCATAAAGTCCAACTTTGTCTGTCCTGTCTCCCATGCACACCCCTCTGAAGACCTGATCCTGCCTGATTCTTAAAGCTAGATGCTCTATAGCTATGGCGAACAAGAGCGGCGACAGGGGGCATCCTTGCCTAGTGCCTCTGTGGAGTCTAAAAGACTCAGAGAGCGATCCATTCACCAGTATGTTAGCTTTGGGGAGGTGGTATAAAATCTCTACCCACTTGACAAACTTAGGGCCAAATCCAAAGCTCTGTAGCACTTCTATTAGGTATACCCATTCTACTGAGTCAAAAGCTTTGGCTGTGTCTAGTGACGCCAGAGCCCAATGCTTATCCTTTGCCACTCCTACCTGCGCTATGGCCTGCGCCCTTCTGATGTTGTCAGATGTTGACCTTCCCGGAATGAATCCAGACTGATCTTCATGTGATATTGTTTATTTAAAAAAAGTAAACTGATTAAAAAAAGAGATTAGCGATGTGCTAATGTCAGCAGTACATAACAGTATGCTTTATAACTCCTTGCTTGCTGCCGTTCTCTTAAAATAAAGACTTTAAAAATATGCTAATAAGCCCTTAGGCTGCTATTAGGGCGTTGCTTCAGCACCCAGAGACTCTGTCTACGCACCCTTTGGCACGCCGAGGTCCAGTTGATTGACTTTCGGGTTCTCCTCATCATCCCGTAAATCCTGTGCCTGCACCGTCGTTTAGTATTCGGCGCAGGTGCAGTGAGTGAAGGACGCGCTCCTGCTACCAGCTTCCTTCCTTCAGCGCAGGCGCAGTGAGGAAGCCGGCAGCAGGATCGCGTCCTTCACTCACTGCGTCTGCGCAGAATACTAAACGGGATGGCGCAGGCCCGGGATTTACGGGACACTGAAGAGAACTCGAAAGTCAATTAACTGGACCTGGGCGTGCCAAAAGGTGCATAGACCCTAATAGCACCTAGAGGCTCATAAAAGTCTATATTTAAGAGAACGGCGGCAGGCAGGGAGTTATAAAGCATACTGTTATGTACTGCTGACATTAGCACATCGCTAATCTCAGTCAGCTACATAACGTTATTTCTCATGACAGAAACCCTTTAAAGGCACAGTTAAAAAGTCGCAAACACATAGTTTGCAACTTTTTAAACGCCACTTTTCAGAAACAAGGGAAATGATAAATCTCCCCCTCTATTCATTCTGTTCATGGCTTTAGGTACTTTCACACTAGCGTTGTTGGATTCTGGCAGGCAGTTCCGTTGCCAGAAATGCCTGCCGGATCCGTCAAACTGCATGCAAACGGATAGTCCCCCCCCCGTCCCTCCCCCAAATCCGTTAGTCTGTTGCCGGAAATGCCTGCCGGATCTGGCAAACCGTATGTAAACGGAGATCTATTTTACCGGATCCGTCTGATGGATCCGGTGAAGGTTTGAGACGGAATAACAGATAAGGTATTTAAATTTTCAAACATCAAAAGTACCAATTTCGCATGCAAATTGTACAGTGGCTATAAAAGACAAACAAAGGTCACATACCCCTCAGATGCTGCCTCAGAAGATAGCAAAGATGATGCCGGACCACATTCGGTTTGGATTTCAGGCTCTAATCCTTGTTTCCCGCTGGAGAAGACTTCTTCGAGCCAGACGACAACGTCGCTATTTGGTGCATCCGATTCTGCCAGAATGAGAAGGGGAGCATTTGAAGTTCTGTTTCCCGAACTGCAGAATTTTCCGGACAAGTTTCATAACTACTTACGGATGAGCGTCGACAGTTTTGATGATCTGCTCCAAAGAGTGTCTCCTCGCATCGAAAGACAGGACACCACTTTCCGTCGAAGTGTTTCACCTGCAGAACGCTTAATGCTTACCGTAAGGTAATTTTTTTTAATATTTTGCTATTAACTGTTATTTTAGAATAATTTTTTAACGTAGCTTTTCCGGGTTCAAAGCTGAAACCTGACATATTTCCCTACCCCATGGTACGAAACTTTTATTTATTTAATACTGTACTCTACCTAGCGCAGCTCTTTATTGCGCAGGCCAAGGGCTTTGGAGGCTCTGCATTAGTATTTTTCACTGTGACTTCCCCGGCTCCTATGGTCAGGCTTTGCCTCTATCTCGACCATTAGAGACGTTGACTGTGAGAAATGCTAGCCAGAAGCACACGCCTATGGTTCTCCATGGAGAGCCCGTTCCATCACTAGATTTCCAAAAAAATGTCCTTTGCCCTGTGAGAATGACCACAGAACGAAGGAAAGCATTTGAGTATTTAACGGTGGTATGTCCAGTTTAAGGTCCCAAACAAGGCCATTCAAATTATATAGCTTGTATTGTTCTTTTTGTGATTTTTTTTTTTTACATATTTGCTCATTTTTATTTACACTCTTTTTTTTTTTTTTCTTCTGATAGATTTCTTGCAACAGGAGAAAGTTTGACGTCCCTCCATTACCAGTTTCATCTCGGAATATCCACAGTTTCCATGATTGTTAAGGATATGTGCCATGTTTTGTGGGAGCAGTTGCATGCAGAATTTATCCCACATCCAAGTAGGCAACAGTGGATCGAAATTTCTGAAAAGGTTTTGGAGGCGTGCCAGTTTCCAAACTGTCTTGGAGAAATAGACGGGAAACATATACGTATTATCAAGCCCCAAGGCACTGGTTCTGAGTACTTTAACTACAAAAAATATTTTTCAATTATTTTAATGGCCATCGCTGATGCCCAGTACCGTTTTGTGGCAATCGATGTTGGGGCTTATGGCCGAACCAATGATTCCATTGTCTTTAAAAATTCTGACATGGGGCGAAGGCTATACAATAGACAATTTGATTTTCCTCAACCGCTACCAGGTACTGATGCTCCCCCCATGCCCTTTGTGTTGGTTGGTGATTAGGCGTTTCAGATGTGTGGCAATCTAATCTTATTCCAGCCGTGGATTAAACCGGAGCAAACGCGTATTTAACTTCCGCCTGACTAGGGCTCAAAGAATGGTGGAATGCACATTTGGCATTCTGGTAGCTAAATGGCGAATTTTTACCAAACACATTCAACTGAAAATAGAAACTGTTGATGAGGTAGTAAAGGCATTTGTGGTGTTACACAACTACCTCCTCATAAAAGAACCGCTACATGTCGAGCAGATCCCTGAAGACAGCGAGTTGGCCAGTTTTGAAAGTTTTGGACCGCGGACCACTGTAGCAGTTTCCAGGATGAGAGACTCCTTTGCTGAATATTTCTGCTCCGGGTATGGGAAGTGGGATGCGGTGGCTGGGAAGGGGGATGGGGTGGCTGGGAAGGGGGATGGGGAGGCTGGGAAGGGGGATAGGTGTGAAATGGAGGATAGGTGTGGGATGGGGGATAGGGCTGGAGCTGGGGAAGGGATTTGGGGCGGTGTTGCACTTGCCACAAGACGCAATCCACTTGTCTTCTATCCTCAAATAATTGGTCGGGCGTGAACTGAGTAACGATATCAAATAGTGATGCACCGGACTCATTTGCGACGTCAACACGGCCCCCTCCTGAAGACGCCGCAAATTGTCCTCTAAAGTGGCAACTCTACTTGTGAATCCCATCAAGGACTCGTAAATGAGCCTTGTGAGAGCCTCGTAGTCCGCCTGACGGCTCCTAACTGTCCGCTGGCGACGCATGAGGTCCTCAAATAGTGGGGCTAATCGGACCATCGTTGCGTCACCAGAGGGCACAGATAGGGGAACATTGAAGTCCTGACCAGTTGCTTGGGCTGGACAAGAGGGACCCGCGGTGGCCGGCTTATCGGGGACCGCCTCCTGGGGAACTTCGGGCACCCCGAGTATCGCTTGATGTTCTGTAAAGCAAAGAAAGAAAAAAGAATGCAATTAGCAATTGTATTTTCGTGGAGAATCTTTGCATAGAGGTGAGCAAAGCGACTTCTGATGCTACATAGGAAGTTGCATTGTAAAAAGATTTCTTACAAATAGTGTACGTAGATAGAGCTCATACATTCTATTAGTGTACAGAGAAGTGTCTATGTACAGTATGAATTTTTTTTGTGAAAGCAACTTCAGATGTATAATCTGAAGCACGATTCGCTCATCTTTTCTCCACAAAATACTATGTGGATGTCCAAGACAGAGTGCCAAATGACAGTCTGCCTAGGCCATACACATAGATTGTTGAACATAATTCAGAATCTCTATAAACATAATATCTTACCTTCGCAGCTCTAGGGTTCTTCTTAGAAACCCCAAGGCGGCATTATAGCGATATGCCCGCCTTGAGGTTCCTCGTTAAAGTCTTTCTTGTAGCAGTCCCTGATGGACTGCCACCGAGCCGTGATTGTCGACCCTGGAACAAAAAAAAAAACTATAAAAAAATTAAGGTTACTCTTTTAACCCCTTAAGGACTCAGCCCTATTTCACCTTAAGGACTTGGCCATTTTTTGCAAATCTGACCAGTGTCACTTTAAGTGGTGATAACTTTAAAACGCTTTGACTTATCCAGGCCATTTGGAGATTGTTTTTTCGTCACATATTGTACTTCAGGACACTGGCAAAATGGAGTAAAAAAATATTCATTTTTATTTATAAAAAAATACCAAATTTGCCAAAAATTTTGAAAAATTAGCAAATTTTCTCTACTTCTGTAATACATAGTAATACCCCCAAAAATTGTGATGACTTTACATTCCCCATATGTCTACTTCATGTTTGAATTATTTTGGGAATGATATTTTATTTTTTGGGGATGTTATGATTTTTGGTTTCTCTATATTACACTTTTTGTGCGGCAAGGTAACAAGAAATAGCACCGTTTTTTTTTTTTTGTTATTTACAACATTTAGCTGAAAGGTTAGATCATGTGGTAATTTTATAGAGCAGGTTGTCACGGACGCGGCGATACCTAATATGTATACAATTTTTTTATTTATGTAAGTTTTACACAATGATTTCATTTTTAAAACAAAAAATGTTTTAGTGTCTCCATAGCCTAAGAGCCATAGTTTTTTCAGTTTTTGGGTGATTATTGTAGGGTCTCATTTTTTGCGGGGTGAGATGACTGTTTGATTGGCATTATTTTGGGGTGCATATGACTTTTTGATCGCTTGCTATTACACTTTTTGTGACGTAAGATGACAAAAAATGGCTTTTTTTTTACACCGTTTTTATTTTTTTACGGTGGTCACCTGAGGGGTTAGCTCATGTGATATTTTTATAGAGCCGGTCGATACGGACGCAGCGATACCTAATATGTATACTTTTTTTTTATTTATGTAAGTTTTACACAATGATTTCATTTTTGAAACAAAAAAAATCATGTTTTAGTGTTTCCATAGTCTAAGAGCCATAGTTTTTTAAGTTTTTGGGCGATTATCTTGGGTAGGGTATGATTTTTGCGGGATGAGATGACGGTTTGATTGTTACAATTTTGGCGTACATGCGACTTTTTTGATCACTTTTATTACCTTTTTTGGGAAGTAAGGTGGGCAAAATTTCAATTTCATCATAGTTTTTTATTTTTTATTTTTATGGCGTTCACCGTTCGGGTAAAGTAACATGATCGTTTTATAGATCAGGTCGTTACGGACGCGGCGATACCAAACATGTGTAGGGAATTTTATTTTTTTCATTTTTAATCAGTGATAAATGTGTTTTTTGATTTTTACTTTTTTTCACTTTTCTTTACTTTTTTTTTACCCAGACCCACTTGGTTCTTAAAGATCCAGTGGGTCTGATGTCTGTATAATACAGTACAGTACAATATATATTGTACTGTACTGTATTTTACTTACACTTTGTCTGAACAGATCTATGCCTTTAGCACAGATCTGTTCAGCACCATGGACAGCAGGATGCCTGAGAAGGCGTCCTGTTGCCATGGGAACCTTCCCTATCTGCTCAGTTGTGGCCACAACTTCTCAGACGGGGAAGGGTAAGGACGGGGGCTCCCTCCCTCTGTCACCCCATCCTATTGAAGGGCTGCAAAGGCACAGCAGCCCCCCAATGGGAGAGGGAGGGAGCCGCATCTTACTGTTAACTCTTTCCATACAGCGGTCCGTACGGACCGCTGTATGGAAAGGGTTAAACGGCTGACATCGCATCACAGATGTCAGCCGTTTATACCAGAGTGTCAGCAATGTGCTGACACCCTGGTATACCCACTGAACACCAACGATTATTCAAGGGGAGGCGGGCGGGGGATCGCGATCCCGCCTGCCGCACCGCCCGCCTCCCGCACCGCCCGGTGGAAAAAAATGTATATGGGGCATTTTGAAGTTTGATCCTGCGGTTTGCTGCGATCGCCGATACGGGGGGGGTCATATGACCCCCCTTCCCCCCCGGCGTTGTGACAGGATGCCGGCTGAATGATTTCAGCCGGCATCCTGTTCGGATTAACCGCAGCAGCGCCGCAATCTCATTTTAAACTCATGACGTACCGGTACGTCATGGGTCCTTAACCCCTTAGTGACCAAGCCTGTTTGGGCCTTTATGACCAAGCGTTTTTCTTCCTTTTTTTTATGGTCTCGTTCCAAGAGCTATAACTTTTTTATTTTTTCATCTATATAGCTTTATGAGGGCTTGTTTTTTACGGGACAAGTTTTAGTTTTTAATGGCGCCATTTTGGGGTACACATAACTTTCTGATTAACTTTTATTAACTCTTTCTGGGAGGGAGATGGGGAAAAATAGCAATACTGCCACTGCGTTTTTACATTATACATTTTTTGGCGTTTATTTTTCGGTACAAATAACATAATATCTTTATTCTCTGGGTCAGTACGATTACAGTGATACTAAATACTTATAATTTTGTTTACGTTTTACTACTTTTTTTGCAATAAAACACCTTTTATTAACCAATAGAAATTATTTTGCATTGCCACTTCACAAGACCCATAACATTTTTTTATTTTTTTATATGGAATTGTGTGAGGGCTTGATTTTTGAAAGACGACTTGTATTTTTCATTGGTATGATTTTGGAGTAAATGCCGCTTTTTGATCGCTTGTTATTACGTTTTTTTTCGGTGGAAACTAAGAATAAATTCGAAATTCTGTCTTTTTTTTTTTTTACGGCGTTCACCATAGGGGATAATTTATGTAATATTTATGTAGTCCCGGTCGTTACGGACGCGGCAATACCAAACATATGGGGGATATTTTCTTTTTGCAATTTTTTTCATTGAAAAGCGTATTTTCAATGGAAAAAAAAGCATACTTTTTTATTTTATGGAATTTTTTTATTTAATAAATGTGTATTTTTTTTCTATTTTTTTTTACTACTTAATAGTCCCACAAGGGGACTATAATATACAGTATTTTGATTGCTTTTAAAATGTAATGCATTATCTCTATAATGCATTGCATTTCAATAGCAATGCTATTCGAACATTGACCAGCAGGCTGCGCCAGAGAAGTACAGCCTGCTGGAAGTAACGGAAGAAAGGCTCGGGGCCCTGATCGGAAGCAAGGTAAGCTTCCCAGCACATCAGCACCCCGCGATCACATTTTCGGGGTGCTGATGGGAGACAGAGGGAGTCCGCTCCCTCTGTCACCACTTTACATGCAGCGGGCGCCATTGCGCCCGGCATGTAAAGGGTTAAACAGCCCGGATCGGCACTCCTGCCGTTCCGGGCTGTTAGAGCAGGGACCCGGCTCTCATGTGAGAGCCGGGTCCGCGCTCCCCGCTGCACGGGGGAGCCGTGCAGCGCTTAAACTGGGCCGCCGTAAAAACGCGGCGGCCCAGCCTAAGGCCCCTTAGTGACCGCCGTAAAAACACATATGGGTGGTCACTAAGGGGTTAAGGACTCGGGAAACATGCCGTACCGGTACGTCATGCGTCCCTAAGGGGTTAAATACATGATTTGTTGACATCAAAAATGGTTTACTATTTAATTGAACCAGCCACAACATCAATAAAAATGTATTTGGGACCCACATGAACTAGACGGTAAACCACTTCTGAGCAGTAAAACATACCTGTATGCTATCTATGAAATACTGTATACTTAAGGCACTGATTTCGTTGCCTGTCTCCGAGGTCCTCCCAATTAGGCACAATTGCCTCACATATTTCGTGCCAGAGGAGCCGGGTTGCTTGGTGGTCTGCGTGGCGACGGTCGGTTTGGTCCCACAACTATGGACGCTCCTCCACCATCTGGATGAGGAGGTCATTGTCAATAAAAAAAAACTGCTGACGTCCTCCTCATCCATTCTGGTGGAGACTCGAGAACCATAAAAAAAAAAAATAAACTTTTTACATTTCAAAGACTTTGATTGAAAATACTCACACGACCCCGACTTCCTCTGACAAAGGCTTGACAACCTCTATGAGAGGCAACAGGACGAGATGGCTTTAAAATACAAAAAAATATGATAATTTAAGAACGTACAATAACATGTATTTTTGAGAAAAAAAATAAAAATTAAACGGCTACCGTTTGCTGTCCCCCCCCCCTAATAGATAATTAGAATAATAACACAATATTACAGTTGGGAATACTAACTAACTTGACATACCGTATCATGTCGGCGACGTTGTCGAGGAGGAGAGCTCCCGGCCTCACTTGAAGAAGATATGCCTATAAAAAAAATAAAAATAAAAAATTATATTAAAACTTTACACAAGACAACAGACCCACGGGCGTGCTGTCTGCCTTTTTTTTTTTTTATAAAAAAAATAATAAAAGGAGTGGTAGTAATATTCTGGTACGTATGACTACTACTCCTGGCATCCCCTATGTACTTATGCTACCTGCAGTCCCTATGTACTTTTGCATAGGGACTGCAGGTAGTATAAGTACATAGTGGATGCTAGGAGTAGTAGTCCTAGGTAATACTTCTCCTAGCATCACCTATGTACTTATAACATACAGCTCCTATGTATAAGTACATAGGAGCTGCTTATATTTAATTTTTCCATTGTTGCACAACAAAAAAAATAAAAACGTTATACTCGCCTTCAATGGCGTGCTGCCGACTCCCTCGCAGGCTGGAGCAAAGAAGCAAACAGGAAGCTGCGCAACCACCTCCTTCTAAATCCCCGGGGAGGCGCAGACCGGAAAACCGGATCTGTCAATGCGGCAATTTCCGGAACACTTGGTACCGGATCTCGCATTAATACATTTCAATGGAAATTAATACCGGATTCGGCATTCCAGCAAGTGTTCCAGAATTTCGGCCGGAGAAAAACCGCAGCATGCTGCAGTATTTTCTCTGGCCAAATACCGTAAAGGGACGGAACGGAAGACATCCTCATGCATACTGAACGGATTGCTTTCCATTCAGAATGCATTAGGACAAAACTGATGCGTTTTTTTCCAGTATTGAGCCCCTATGATGGAACTCAGTACCAGAAAACTTTAACGCTAGTGTGAAAGTACCCTTAAATCCAATGGTGCAACTAGAAATGACTAGGCCCTACAGCCAGTTTATGAACCCCCTCCCTCCCCCCATATGTATGATACATTAGCATCATATTCCTGTGTGCTGCTGGGACTGGGGCGTACTTCCTATTGCTATGTCTGTACAGCAGTTATTCACTGATGACTGAGTTATTGATATTATCTGAGGGGCTCTTGTCTCTATGGAAACACAGGTGGGCGGGGATGTCATGTGACTGCTCCTCTGAACATGCTTGCTGCAATGCATGCTGGGATTTTTACTTTCACTTTGCCGCTGCTCCTCCCACACAGCCGCTGTTCCGTGATATTTCCTTACCCTCGTCACTTCCTGTTGTGACGCGGCCGCACCGGATATGACGTTCCTAGCTTTGGAAGGAGGTGTGCCGTGCTGCGCAGGCGCACAACGACGGGGTAGGGAAATTTCACACCAGAGTTGGGGAGAAGGGGCCACCCTTAAGGGGTTAATGGAATCTAATGGTAAAAAGCTTTTTCATGTTAACAAACACTGGTTCACAGATACATTGTCTTTACTAGGAGTGAAAACAACCATTGATGGAATAGTCAAGCTAAATTACATTGAATCCATCAACTTCACTACAATGCAGTCCTTTGAAGGTATAAGGGCAGCAGCATCAGATAAAGCAGTGGTTGCCAAATGTGAAGAAGCACTAATGGTGTGGTGCAATCAGATTCAGCAGGTACAGTATAAACATCCAACTAGTCTTGTAAACTATCCAAAATGTTTTGTTACTGATATGTATTAACCATATTTGCCATCTCAAAAATATATTTTCTCGCTCGTATCATTGGGAGACACAGGAGACCATGGGTATAGCTGCTGCTGCCACTAGGAGGCGACACTAGGCAAAAAAAATCTTAGCTCCTCCTCTCAGCTATATCCCTCCTGCATACACTGAGCTAATCAGTTTTAGCTTAATGTCTGTAGGAGGCAGACCTCCCTGCTTTTCAGGGCATCTTCTTTTGTTATTTTTCCCTTTTATTTACAGGGAACAGAGACGCCTGGCCTCTCTGTTTACCAGGGGAGGAAGGCCGGTGACTGTTCCCCTCACCGCCCGACCTCCTCCAATAAGGCAAAAGTGGACCAGGGAGGCTCAGCTCCCCTGCATCCCGCCAGCCATGGGGTCACCTGCATTTCTGCAGTAACCCCCCCCCCCACTCCAGCCTCACTACCACCTCGGTGCTGATTGGCTGAAGAGGTGACACTGCTGGTACCCTGAGGGTGGGGGGGGAACACAAGAGGATGAAGATGGGGTGAGTATTGAGAACACAGGGTGAGTATAACCCTCTCCATGCACCTCCTCCCCCAATCTTTCACCCCCCACCTCTCCACCCCTCCATTCCCCGGCTTTCTGGCCCATGTTCTTTCCTTGCGCCCCCTCTTTCCACTCCATACCTCCGGCGCTGACCAGTACCAGTTCCCAGTGGGCATATCCCCTCCTAGGGCGACTGCTGCATCCAGCTGCCGGGCGTCAAGTACGCCTGTCCCAGGTCTCCTCGATCTGGGGTTAGAGAATCCCACGGCCGCTCTTCCCAGCCTTCTGTTCCGGCCGGAAGTCCTTCCGGTCGGCCTGCTCCTACGCGAGTCCCCCGCTTTGCGGGCTACTAGGCCGCAACTTCCATCCCGAAATCTTTGCACCCAAACATCCACCTTCTCCAGGATCCTGCTGAACTCCGCCCCCAGCCTCTCTGTCCAAAAGAAAAGAAGAAAAAAAACTTTACTTGCCTGCCACCCTACTGAGTCTGGTTTCCCCATTACATGGCTGTGTAGTTTAAAATTAACCCCTTCTTGCCTCCAGTTGGGGCTAGGGGTGTCAGTTTTCGAATACACGACTATATGTTTATATTAAAATAAATAAATGATAAGTTACTCTGGCACTATCAAGTGCGCTCCCCCTCATGCGGTTATTGCCGCACTTCCCTGCAACAAGTCCACTGGATGTTTTTCATGCAACCCCCCTTCCACGGACATGCACTGGCGCTGTACATCCTGTTGCGTTCCCCCTTCCTTAAGTGGAGTAGTTGCACTACCACTGGTTGCTGTACATCCGTACATCCATATTCCCCTCCTCCCGTAGATCGAGTAATGGCACTACCAATTTATACTGTGTGTCCCGTCATATGACCTTCCATCCATAGACAAACTAATTACACTACCCACGTATACTGTGCATCCTGTCGTGTTACTCACTCCTCGGATGGAGTAATTACCACTGGATGCCTCACACTCTGTAGCATTGACCCCTCTCTCTTAGGTGGCGTAATTGCACGACCACTGCATACTGTACAGCCTGTCGCATTACCCCCCTCCATAGGCGGCATAATTGCATGACCACTGGATACTGTACAGCCTGTCGCATTACCCCCCTACATAGGCGGCATAATTGCATGACCACTGGATACTGTACAGCCTGTCGCATTACCCCCCTACATAGGCGGCATAATTGCATGACCACTGGATACTGTACAGCCTGTCGCATTACCCCCCTACATAGGCGGCATAATTGCATGACCACTGGATACTGTACAGCCTGTCGCATTACCCCCCTACATAGGCGGCATAATTGCATGACCACTGGATACTGTACAGCCTGTCGCATTACCCCCCTCCATAGGTGGTGTTTTTGCACTACCACTGCATACTGTTCTGCCGGTTGCATTACCCCCCTTCATAGGCGGCGTAATTGTACGACCACTGCATACTGTACAACCTGTCGCATTACCTCACTTTATAGGTGGCGTAATTGCACGGCCACTGGATACGGCACAGCCGGTCGCATTAAGCCCTTCCATAGGTGGAGTGATTGGTCTATCACTGGATAGTACATCTTGCATACCTACTCCCACAAGTTCAGTATTTACATGAACGGATGAAGTAATTGCACCACTACTGGATACTATGTCTACTATTCCACAGAACCAGATACTATATTTCCTGTCATATTCTTCCTCTACCACGGGGGGGTGTATGCCAAGAGGCGGTACCTACTATTACCCGGTCCTCCCCCACAAGCGGAATACGGGTGCAACTAATGGATACGGCAGCTACTACCGCATTATCCCCTTTGTTTTTGGTTGTTGGTTTTGAGTGCTGACATGGCAGTCTCTGTCCTCCCAGAATGTATCCCCACAACACCGCTTTAAGTCCCGGTGGGACTCCACACTACATGGTTGGTCATGATACTCGGCACCTTCTTAGGTGGTGTATCTGCCTAGAAGAGAATTCGGTGGTTACTACCAAGTGAATTGAGTATCACACTGCCTCTGAATACTGTTTCCACTTCTTGCTCTCCTCCTTTTCAGGTGGCGTATTTAGGCTAGCACTCCATTCCATGTCTACTACTGTATGTCCTCTTCTGCAGGTGGGAGTATTTACCCTAGCACTAGAGATCATAGCTAATACTGTAGGGTCTCCTTCCAGGTGGCGTGTGTACCCTGACTTTGGCTTTTGTGGCTACTACGGTATAGCCTCCTTCTCAGGTGGAGTATTTACGCTAGCGCTACATATAATGGCTACTACTGTATGGCCTTCTCAGGTATTGCGCTAGCCCATGTTTCGGTGGTTACTATCTGTATGGGCTTCTTTTCAGGGGAAGGATTTGTGTTAGCACTCCATGCCATGGCTTCTACTGAACAGTTTCCCCTTGGGTGGAGTATTTGCGTTAGTACTACATACCATAGCACCTTCTGTATGGTCTCCTCATCAGGTGGAGTATGGGGCTATCACCGTATACTATGGCTTCTACGGTATGACCTCCTCCTCAGGTGGACATTACGCTAGCACTATTTCCTGTGGCTACTTCTCTCTGGCCCCATTCTCAGGTGGAGAATTTGCCTTAGCCCTAAGTGTCTGGCCCCCTTCTCAGGCTCGGGGCTTACCTTCCCCCTGCAAGCCATGGTGGCACCCGCGTTGCTTTCCTCCTCTCTTCTTGCATTTGCACTGGATATGGTTCTGTGGTTTCTACCACATTGCCTTCTGTTCCATGTTTCGGCACTGGCTTTGTATGCTATAGCTTCTACTGCTTCTCTCCTTCTATAGGTGGAACCCTCACACTGGGCCTAGGTGTGGTGGTTGTGTCTACATTCCCTCTCAGGTGGATCTCCGGCTCATTTTACGCAGCCAATGGATGCCGTTGCACCAATTGGTTGGGTCTTTATGCTGATGCTTGCAGTTTTATCTAATTCGTCCACTCATTCCTGATGACATGGTCATCTGCAGTACTTCCTTTCTCTGACCAGGTATTTGCATTAGTATGCATTCTATAGCTGATGAGCCATTCACTTCTGGTGCGCACTATTGCAGAGTTCTTCCTGGTTGGCATAACCCCCTTGTTTCTATGACATTGGTCTACCACATGGTTCTCATTTCAAGTGGGACATTGGTGCTAACTGTTTATGCTGTGACACCATCAACACTGCCTCTTTTAAGAGATGAGTAATAGATTTGACATGTCCTTATGTAGTGGACACTCGTATTCAGGGCACATACTGTGCATCAACTGCTTTTCCCCCCTCACCAGACAGGACTATGGTGATGTCGCATGTTGTCAATGCCAATAGATATTTAGTTGCTGGAACGCAACACCCTTTTGCGCTCCCCCCAGATTATGTTTCTGTCTACCTGGCCAGTATCCATACTCCCGAGGTTGGATTCTTACTGTTCTGGAACGCTTGCACTATTTTTTCTTATATTTCCAGATTTTCTCTGATGTTTTTGTGACGTCAGACATAGTCATCACATTCTCTCCTGGAGAAGTATTTCTCCTATCAAGGACCAGTTTGTGCATTCCTCTGATGACCGCATTGTCCCCTTCAGGCAGAGTCGCTACACAGTGACAGTAGATGGTCTCTGACGAATCTGCACACCTACGATATTTTTGGCATCAGCTTTGCTTCTACCTATCACTACGGTATTTTTGTTCTTTAGCCTGCAGTTGGGTCTGCCTGATCCAGGCAATTTGTGGAGTATCAAGCAGCTTCTTTAGTTAGATGTCTCACGACAAGCCTCTACGGCTCTGGGGCCATCTGTCTTCCACAGTACCTTCTCCTTAGGGGGCATTTCCTTTTTAACCCCTTAACGACCCAGGACGGGAATGCTCGTCCTCAAACGCCGGCACTTAGCGCTCTCGTCCTGCAGTCGTTCCTCCCCCCAAACAGCAGCAGAGATCCGGCAGTTACTGACTGCAGGATCCCTGCTGCATCCACCAGCATCGGCGATAATGCCGGTGGATTAAGCCCTCATATGCCGCTGTCAGCACTGACCGCGGCATATGGGAGGTTTGCGCTCCCTCACCTCATGCATCGGGTCCCCGCTCTGCTGTGGCGGGGACTCGATCGTTGCCATGGCAGCCCCAAGCCATTCCAAGGCTTGGGGCCTGTCATGTACGGAAGCCTAAGAGGCCCAGCCCCCAGGCTGGGTCTCCTAGGCAAATGTTAGCGTCTTACAGTGTAAGACACTAACAGTTCAATACAGCACAATACAGATGTATTGTGCTGCATTGAAACAAGGATCAGACCCTGTAATGTTGAAGTCCCATAGTGGGACAAAAAATAAAGTAAAAAATAAAAAAATAAAATTACATTTTTACAAAGAAAATTAAAAGTTTCAAGTAAAAAAGGATAAAGCGTCCTTTTCCAAAAATAAAGTAAAAAAAAATTGTAAAAATAAATAGGGAAAAGACATATAGACATATTAGGTATCGTTGCGTCCGTATCGACCAGCTCTATAAACATATCACATGACCCAACCCCTCGGATGAACACCGTAAAAAATAAAAACTGTGCAAAACTATTTTTTTGTCACCTTACATCACAAAAAGTACAACAGCAAGCGATCAAAAAGGCATATGCCCACCAAAATAGTACCAATCTAACCGTCACCTCATCCCGCAAAAAATGAGCTCCTACCTGAGACAATCACCCAAAAAAAAATAAAAACTATGGCTCAGAATATGGAGACACTAAAACATCATTTTGTTTGGTTTAAAAAAGCTGTTATTGTGTAAAACTTACATAAATAAAGAAATTGTATACATATTGGGTATCACCGCGTCCGTGACAACCTGCTCTATAAAAATACCACATGATCTAACCTGTCAGATGAATGTTGTAAATAACAAAAAAAAAAAACGTGCCAAAAAAGCTATTTCTTGTTACCTTGCCTCACAAAAAGTGTAATATAGAGCAACCAAAAATCATATGTACCCTAAACTAGTACTAACAAAACTTCCACCCTATCCCGTAGTTTCTAAAATGCGGTTACTTTTTTGGAGTTTCTACTCTAGGGGTGCATCAGGGGGGCTTCAAATGGGACATGGTGTCAAAAAAAACAGTCTAGCAAAATCTGCCTTCCAAAAACTGTATGGCATTCCTTTCCTTCTACGCCCTGCGGTGTGCCCGTACAGCTGTTTACGACCACATATGGGGTGTTTCTGTAAACTACAGAATCAGGACCATAAATATTGAGTTTTGTTTGGCTGTTAACCCTTGCTTTGTAACTGGAAAAAAAATATTAAAATGGAAAATCTGTCAAAAAAGTTAAATTTTTAAATTGTATCTCTATGTTCCATCAATTCTTGTGAAACACCTAAAGGGTTAACAACGTTTGTAAAATCAGCTTTGAATACCTTGAGGGGTGTAGTTTCTAGAATGGGGTCATTTTTGGGTGGTTTCTATCATGTAAGCTTTACAAAGTGACTTCAGACCTGAACTGGTCCTTTAAAAAGTTGGTTTTTCAAAATTTCTGAGATTTACTTCTAAACTTCTAAGCCTTGTAACGTCCCCCAAAAATAAAATGTCATTCCCAAAATGATCCTAACATGAAGAAGACATATGGGAAATGTAAAGTAATAAGTATTTTTATAGGTATTAATATGTATTATAGAAGTAGAGAAATTGAAACTTGGAAATTTGCTAATTTTTCAAATTTTTCTGCCAATTTGGTACTTTTTTATAAATAAAAATGAATATTTTTTTACTCCATTTTGCCAGTGTCCTGAAGTACAATATGTGACGGAAAAACAATCTCAGAATGGCCTGGATAAGTAAAAGCTTTTTAAAGTTATCACCACATAAAGTGACACTGGTCAGATTTGCAAAAAATGGCCTGGTCCTGAAGGTGAAAATGAGCCCGGTCCTTAAGGGGTTAAGCAGAGATGTATGCTGCGATCCTTACCTTTTGGATCGGCTTCCATGAGTGTATTCCGGCGAGTGTATGTGCTGTCTTTCATTTATTGTAGCCTGCTCTCTTTTAAGAGTGCGGTTGCTCAGTTTCCTCAGGCTGTCTAATGCCAGTCATGATATGGTCCTGGTTCCAGCATCACTCGCAGTCTTCCTTTTGTCCAGTCGCGGAGGTTGCTTTGCCTGCACTCTTCTGCCGCATTGCTCTCTGCTGCACGGCTGGGAGGCTATTTATCCCTGGGGACACAGTCTTTTCCTCTTAGACTACTCCCAATTTGTCTATAGTTTTTCATTTTCTACCTCTTTTTGGTTCCCGTTGTTGCTTTTTGTCCCCCCTTGGCCATCCCTTATCTTTGTCTTGATGAGTGATCATATTCCATACGTTTTAGTCTCTTCTTGTGCTGGATTCTTTACAAGGGAGTGGCTATTCGCTATTTTCTTTTACAAATTGGCCCACAGGGGTTTCCTCGCGTACCTGGGAGATCCCTACAGGACTAGTCCTCTTCCAATTGCCCAGTAATTCCTTCCAGTTTTCCCAGTTTTTTCCTGGGTTGAAGAAGTATCTCATCCTGATACTTACACATTTGGTAAGGTCGTGTCTGGGTTTTCCTGTTGCTCGTTCACCAGGTCTCGTGCATACCCAGATTCTACAGGTTATTTTCTGTTGAGTAAACACCCCTCAGTTTTTCCAAGGGCCCTATTGCGATGCAAGACATCCTGGGTTTCCAGTCCAGGCCCCGACAGCAATTCTGTGGTCCTCCTTATCTGGAAGTACTTTCCGCACATCATCTTCAGTCGTCAGACATGCTTATCCTTCTTGTGGATATTATGTGCTGCTATCCACATCTTCTGAAGCCTTTCGAGCCCTTGGGCTACGTTTAACAGGGTTTTCCTCTTTTTGCCTAGTCTAAGACGCCGTGCGTTCTACGCTCTCTGGCTGGCCTTCCTGGTTCATGCTCTTCCTGTCCTATTCAGGGTTCCTGTGCATCATTTCCCCACATTTCTGTGCGGGGCCTTATGACTGGCCATAGATTTTTTCTAGTCTTTTATTCCCTCCCCATGGTACTGCTTTGGAACGTCCTATGGTCTCCTGTGTCCCCCAAAGATACGAGCAAGAAAATAGGATTTTTTGTGCTTAACTTTAAAATCCTTTTCTCGCTGAGTTCATTGGGGACACAGCACCCACCCAGTAAGTACATTGCTTGTTCTTTTTGGCGGGTACCACCTGTTCTTGGTTCTGACCCATCTCCAGGTCTTTTTCATATAATTAGTTTCTGTTGGCTGCTCCTACTGCTTTTGTACAAACTGATTAGCTCAGTGTCTGCAGGAGGGATATAGCTGAGAGGAGGAGCTAACACTTTTTTTTGCCTAGTGTCGCCTCCTAGTGGCAGCAGCAGCTATACCCATGGTCTCCTGTGTCCCCCAATGAACTCGGCGAGAAAAGGATTTTACAGGTAAGCACAATTTTTTTTATTTTATGAGTAATTATTGGAAATAATATCTATTTCCTAACAGAAAGACCTCTGTTTGCTGCCATACAGGCTTTGTCGGGTGTAGGTATGGACCATTCCATAGAGGAAAAATGCTCTCTATATACTGCATTCGATAAAGCGTGCTACATGTCCGATTCATATAGATTCACACCCAAAAAATGCCCTTGAAGGCAAAAAGAGGCACCGTAATGGTCCTGTGCACCAGAATGGGAACCATGTTATGGCTGCATTTCGTCATATAGCTGTTGTGTGCATGAGGTTGAATTGAGACGTTTGATATATTTTTTTAAATATATGTGACCTGTATATTTCTCTGTCATGGAGATGTGATTGTTTTACTTATTGTTAATCTTTCCTTAAATGCAGGCTTTGTTTGAGAGTGAACTGGTAAGAAAAGAAGCAGGTGATTGCGGTCCTATAACTGAGCTGAAACACTGGATAAGAATGTATGTGAAGTTCAGTTTTATTATTGAACAAGTCAAAGGAGAGAATTTTAAAGCTGTTGTTGTTGTGTTGAACATGGCTAAATCCAAAATTATAGAGGTAAGATATTAGTATGCATAAACTATTAGTTATAATTATTAAAAGCTGAAATGTGATTGAAGAAGGAGAGACATTGATTATTATGACAAAACTTATCAATAGCAATATCTGAAGATACTGGTATAAAAAGGGTGAAATATTAACATTTATCAGATGACAATGGTTAATATTCCCTTTTTCCCCTAGCTCGTGGGTTTGTTCTCCGTTTATACCACAGCTACACTATGTTGCCTTGGTATCACCAGGAATAACACACAATTCTTGGAGATGTAACATAACAGACACCTTTACTTAACTACAATGAACTACAACATACAGTTGCAAGAAAAAGTATATGAACCCTTTGGAATGATATGGATTTCTGCACAAATTGGTCATAAAATGTGTTCTGATCTTCATCTAAAGAAAAAATGGGCTAAGCAGCACTCCAGGTCCCAATCTAGGGACAGTTGCCAGTAGGAAAATAGATAAGTCGGTGCTCGCGGATGGGGATCCTGGCTGGGGGTCCCATAGGTATACAAATAAATAGAAAATCCACAGCACTCCTCAGTTCTGATGAAAAAGTCGGTTACTTTATTGGTAACAGCAGCATAGGGATAGCAACGTTTCAACCATCTCTGGTCTTTCTCAAGCTATCACCTGCTGTTACCAATAAAGTAACCAGCTTTTTCATCAGAACTGAGGAGTGCTGTGGATTTTCTATTTTTTCTATTTATCTGATCTTCATCTAAGTCACAACAATAGACAATCACAGTCTGCTTAAACTAATAACACACAAATAATTAAATGTTACCATGTTTTTATTGAACACACCATGTAAACATTCACAGTGCAGGTGGAAAAAGTATGTGAACCCCTAGACTAATGACATCTCCAAGATTGGAGTGAGGTGTCAGCCAACTGGAGTCCAATCAATGAGATGAGATTGGAGGTGTTGGTTTCAGCTGCCCTGCCCTATAAAAAACACACCAGTCCTGGGTTTGCTTTTCACAAGAAGCATTGCCTGATGTGGATGATGCCTCGCACAAAAGAGCTCTCAGAAGACCTACGATTAAGAATTGTTGACTTGCATAAAGCTGGAAAGGGTTATAAAAGTATCTCCAAAAGCCTTGCTGTTCATCAGTCCATGGTAAGACAAATTGTCTATAAATGGAGAACGTTCAGCACTGCTGCTTCTCTCCCTAGGAGTGTCCGTCCTGTAAAGATGACTGCAAGAGCACAGCGCAGACTGCTCAATAAAGGTGAAGAAGAATCCTAGAGTGTCAGCTAAAGACTTACAAAAGTCTCTGGCATATGCTAACATCCCTGTTAGCGAATCTACGATACGTAAAACACTAAACAAGGGGGGGGGGGGGGGGGGTGCGTGTCCGGGCACCGACTGAGATGGCCGCCTGAAAGACCAGCTCCTGCCCGCACAGCAGCTTTCCGGCCATCTACACGCCCTTATTAGTTCTTATGGGGAATAAATTGGCCCCCAGGAAGACCCCTCTTCCTCCCCGGTCCCCCTCACCTGCCAGGACCCTTGAACAGTGCTGGGACCAGGCTCCATGTTCGGCGCTCCCGCCGCGCAGCGCCAAGACGCAGAAGGCCTCCCGCCATGCCTCCCTTCCCCCGCCTGACTGCCGCGCTCTGAACAGTGAGCGTGAACCAGCGCTGAAAACCCCTGCTGGAGCTCACCAAGGGACCGGATTCTCGCCGACAGCTTCTGTGAACGGAGCTTCGGGTCTTGGGCTCTCACCTGCTGCCCAAGAGTTCCTGCCAGCCGCCGCTGAAAGGAGAGATCCCACCATGACAGCTCCTGGATTCACCCCTCAGAGGGAGACGTCGCACAAAGGTACTGTGGTTCCTGTCAGGGGACGAGATGCTACCCCTGTGGCCCCTGCACCTAGCCCCCCTGCTTGAGCCCTGGCAAAGTAAACCGTCTCCAGCCCCCCCCCCCCTTACTGGATCAAGGGGACAGCAGCTCTCCTCTCCCTTCTGACATATGGGCCAGATCACCTAGCCCTCCATCACTTGCTGATATGGACCCTCCAACCATGTCTGAACCTCCACAGCCCTGGGCGAGTTATTTTAGCCGTTTTCCTACAAAGGAGGACTTTTGGGCTCTTATCTCTGAAGTTACAGAAGCCTGCAGAGCTGAGATTGCGGCAGTTCGCACTGATATCAAACTCGTGGTGGACCGGGTGGACTCCCTGGAAAATGCAGATGATGACACCAGGCAGTACATATCCACTCTTCATGAATCCATTACTGCCCAAACTGCTGTGCTCAGGGGCATGGGACGGTACTTAGAGGACTTGGATAACTGAGGTCGCCTGAACAATATCCGGGTACGGGGCCTTCCGGAGGCTACTGGAGATGAGGACCTCTTTGCCACACTGGAAGCCATATTTAACATGATCTTGGGACAGCCACCCTCTCATAAGATCAAGCTGGACAGAGCTTATAGAGCACTCAAGCCCAAGGGCTCTGCTGCACATCCTAGGGACGTAATTTGTTGTGTGCACGACTTCACCCTTAAAGAACCTATCATGGCTAAGGCGAGATCTCTACGCAACTTTGATTTTGATGGCGCTCCTGTGCAATTGTTTCCTGACCTATCCTGGTTCACACTTCAGAAAAGGAGACATCTTCAACCTCTCACATTACTCAGGGACCGCCAGATTGCCTATCGCTGGGGATTCCCCTTTGCCCTAGCGGTCCGTCATCAAGTAAGAACAGAGACTCTCCGTTCCTTCTCGAATCTCCACCCTTTTTGCAACTCGCTCGTAATTCCTATAACCGACATGTTTGATTGGGAGTTTGAGTCCCCAGCGCTTCTGCCACCACGCATATGGTCCCCTGTAACCAGGAAAAGACCTGGCCCAAGTGCATCCTCTTCTCCGCGGTCACCTCCGTCATCAGGGCACCGTCCACCTGCCTGACCGCCACTGGCTTGGAGGACTTGGTTATCTTGAACTTCGCCCTTAATCCTTCACACTCCCAGGGTCATTGGACTCTGATGGACCCCCATATTGGTTGTTTATTATTACTGTTTAGCCAGTTGTTGATACCTTGTTGCTACATTACGGTGCGGGCTATCTGAAGGGCCCACCCCATTATTAATTGATTTTTCAGTTACATGTGGTTAGCTCTTTGGCCAACTTCAATTCGTTGGTCTCCAACACTTACACCCCCAGAGGGGCTTCTTATTTGCCCCTGGCAGGGATTACATCCCTGGGAATAGTTGTTTACTGTTGCTTGTTTGTCTGACTTTGTGTTGTCTCGTCCTGTCTCTCCCCACCCTATTGTGCTTTTTCTCCTGTTCTAGGTGCCTGACCTTCCATACCTGTGGGGACCGTCTACCTCTGTCTTGCCTTTGGTCCATTATTCCACTAGTGTGAATCCACCGACGCATACGGATTGCCTTGGTGAGCTGTACCCTGCATATATTATATATCATCACATGCCCTCATGGTGCGGTGCATAACCTTCAATGTCAAAGGGCTCAACTCCAACGCTAAGAGGAAACTCTTGCTTTTGGAACTGAAATCCCTTAAAGCGCACATTGTGTTCCTACAAGAAACACATTTTGATGGCAGCTCTTCCTTCCGTTTTGCCTCTCACCTGTACCCTATTGCTATTCGGCTACTCATAGCTGTTGGTGGGTGGGGGTGGCCATCTTGATATCTGCACAGTGTCCGCTCAAAATTGAATCCTCAATTCTAGACCCGCAGGGGCGTTATTTTGTTCTCCGTGGCCATTTAGCAGATAAACCCATCACCTTATGTAACATCTATCCCCCAAATACTTCGCAGATCCGCTTTCTCGGCGGAATCTTCTGCAAGATTCTTGTTGAGGGAGTGGACTCTTCGGAACCCATGGTCCTTCTGGGTGGGGACTTTAATGTTGTGTTTTCTGAATCGATGGATCGCCTGGTTCTTCTGGACAAACCGGTACATTCGACACAGCTGCGCTTAGCTAGGGACTTTCGTAAACTGGTGCGGAAATACTCCCTGTATGACCTCTGGCCTCTCACTTACCCCTCTGACAGGTCCTTCTCCTTTTACTCTGCCCCACATGGTTCCCACACCCGTATCGATATCTCTTTGGTACAATTTCGACCCTCGGGTTATTGGAGGGAGCGGACATGGGCCAAATCTCCTGGTCTGACCATGCCCCAGTACTGGTCAGTATTAGTAGCGGGTCGGGTCATGTTCACCAGTGCCACTGGAGACTTAATTACTCCCTCCTGAAGCAGCCGATCACTAGGGAGGAACTCTGCGAACACCTGAAAACGTACTTTGAACTGAATGAGGGATCGGTAGGGGATGTCCGTCCTTTGTGGGAAGCACATAAGGCGGTTATGAGGGGACATTGTATTGCAATAAGCTCAAAATTAAAGAAGGACTCGACTGCTTTGGTCAAGACCCTTACGTCCCACTGGCAAATCCTAGAAGACAAGATGACTGCTCACCCCTCACGCTGCACACTGAGACGAATTGTTGACACTAGGGCCCAATTGAAGAGTCTAGCTTTAGGTCGTGTCAACAAGTTACTACTTTTTTTTTTAAACTCGTTTTATTAAAAGAGAATGACACAAGTATGGCATACATGTAGCAATGTGATGGCCCACGCAGGGGCACTTTAGAAATATCAAGAAAACAGTGATACATAAGGACATTGGTATTTATCAAGATCCTTGCATGTAAAAAGACATGATTCTTATTCTGATGGCATACATTATTCACAGGATAGGCATATCGCACACATAAATGCTCCAACATTAACATCAGTGTCAACAGCACTGCAAAGTACCTACAAATTGGTTCAAAGATCAATGAGGCCCGTCAGCTGTCAAGTGCAGACGCGGTGTGTGTAAGGTGAGAGGAGAGGCACACCAGTCACCCCAGACTTTTTCAAATTTTTGTGGACACCCCCTATGCTTATACACAATGTTCTCCATAGAGACTGCGTGATTCACAAGAGTGATCCATTGTCCCTTTGAGGGGGGGGGGGGGGGGGGGATCTCCCATCCATCTTATGGCAATTGCCTTTCTAGCTAGAAATAGTGTTTCCGCTAAGAAGATTCTGTGGTAGTGTGACCACGACTCTTCATCAATGACTCCCAGAATGCATATCTTGGGGCATAACGGCAGCGCCACAGGAACCATAGTTGCGAGGACCTCCAGAACTGAAATCCAGAACTGACGTATAAACTCACAATCCCACATCATATGCCAAAAATTGGCTCCCTCGGCATCGCATCTATGGCACCTGGAGTGACTAATCCTACCCATCTTTTGAAGTCTGGTGGGTGTGAGGTAACTGCAATGAAGAATAAAAAGCTGGATCATCCTATTATTTATGGAGGGTGATACCTTGGTCGGAGCCATCAATGCCTCCTCCCAATACTCAGAAGACAAAGAAGGTATTGGCAACTTCCATCTGTCCTCAACAGCCAACGGGGTCACCAGCAAGCGGCAGTCCAACAAATGTGTATATAGCGCTGAGACTATGCCTCTCGGTCCTTTCGATTTCAAAACCCCTATAATAGGATATTTAGAAATACTCCTGTTATCACCCCCGAATTGGGCCTGCAGTGCATGTCTCAATTGAAGGTATCTGAAGAAAAGAGTGCGCGGCACCTGAAACTTATCCTGAATCTGGGAAAATGATCTAAGCTGCCCACTCTCATATAGATCTCCCAAAGTGAATATGCCATGCCTCTTCCAGTCAGACACACCTTCCAGCTTTGCCAGATGTGGGAACATACAGTTATCCCATATGGGGACTTCACTTGGCAAATCCTTGTAGGAATTTAACTTAGATGCCTGTCATATCTGATGAGCTAGCTTATGTACTGGGAGAAGACCCTTTTGAATATGGCGAGATCCCTCCAGAACGGGCCATAGCGTGGGAACTTGCAGATATTCGTGCAGGTAGTATTCTGCGTTTGGCCTTGAGGCATCAGTGACCCAATATCTCAGAAATCTAAATTGGCTTGCTATATAATAAAGAAAGAAGTCTGGAAGGGAAGCTCCTCCCTGTAGCCTCAGTCTCTGTAAAACTGCCAGTGAGGGTTTCCTCCTAGATTTACCCCATACAAAGGAGGCTATAATAGCATGTATACGTTTAAAAAATCCCCTGGGAACTGGCGTACAGGCGTGGGGCAGCAAATATAGACCTTTGGACAAAAGTACCATCTTTACCAGGTTTAATCTGCCCATAACTGACAATGGGAGGGTCTCCCACGTTTTAACCTTATCTTGGAATATGGTCTCTAAGGGTTCAATATTCAAGACATAGGAGAGTTGAGGCTCTTTAGTGATTATTACCCCTAAGTATTTAAACCTATCAACTACAGGCAGGTTGTTTCGATAACTAGGCCAGTCGTGTATCCAGAGTGGCATAATGGCAGACTTGCCCCAGTTTATGTGCAGCCCGGAGTATTGCCCAAAGCGCTCAATGATTTCAATAGCTCTTAGTAGAGACACTTCTGGGTCCGACATAAAGAGGATCAAGTCGTCTGCATACAGTCCAATCCTGTCTTCCCTATCTCCCTCACAGACACCTGCATAAACCTGATCCTGTCTAAATCTGATGGCCAGATGCTCTATAGCTATCGCAAACAGCAAAGGCGAGAGCGGGCATCCCTGCCTCGTCGTGCCTCTGAGTAAGGGGAACCTGTCAGAGTGGGAGCCATTCAGTTGAATACTAGCAGTGGGTTTTTTGTATAATATTTCTATCCATTTAATGAAATTAGGACCGAAGCCAAAGCTACCCAGCACTGCTATCAAAAAGGGCCATTCCAACGAGTCGAAAGCCTTGGCCGTGTCCAGTGAAGCCAGAGCCCATCTCTCCTTCTTAGCTACACCCAACTGCGCAATTACTTCAGCCCTCCTAATGTTGTCTGATGTGGACCTTCCAGGCATGAAGCCCGACTGATCAGAATGAATTATTGACGTGATAACCTTATTCAACCTATTGGCTATAATTCTGGTCAGGATTTTATAGTCCAAGTTTAAAAGTGAAATTGGACGATAAGATCCACATTCCAATGGGTCCTTGCCAGGCTTCAAGATCACAACAATGGAGGCGTCATACATGGAATCTGACAAGGAGCCACGTGAGTGCGCCGCTCGATACAGGTTTAACAACTGAGGGTTTAGATTTTCCCCATACCTAGAATATACCTCTACCGGGATGCCATCTGGGCCTGGGGCTTTCCCTGTCGGTAGATCCTTAATGGCTCTCTCCACTTCCTCTAATGTAATATCCTCCTCCATAAGACCCTTATCTAGGTCCGCTAGCCGAGGATGAGACACTTCAGTGAGGTAGGACTCTAAATCTATCCCTGAATAAGTAGCTGCTGATTTGTATAGGTCTCTGTAAAAATTATGAAAGCATTTCAATATGTCTTGCACCGATTCCATTATGCGGCCATCAGCCTCCTGTATCCTGAGTACCGGGGGAGACATATTATTAGTGTGTGCTATATGTGCAAGTAACTTCCCTGTCTGATTGCCTGTTTCAAACGCCTGTTGCTTAAGGAAGAAGAGCTTCCTTTTGCTCTTTTCCTCCAGATGCAGCATGTACATTCTCCCTCTGGATAACCACTCTACTCTGCGCTCTTCAGAGGGGGACTCAGTGAACGCCCTCTCGGCTTCCTTACAGCTGGCATGTAAATCATTTTCCTTACGTTGCGAATCTCTCTTAACGTATGAAATGGAGGATTTGATGCATCCTCTAAGGTACGCTTTCATTGTCTCCCAAAGCAACAGAGCGTCTGTGGACTCGCCCTGTACCTCAAAAAACATCCTCAATTGATCAGGGATTCTATCATTTAAACCAAGCAAGGACAGCCAGAAAGGGTGTACACGCATCTTACTGCCGACGCCGGCATGATCAGTCAGGGCCAACTCCGCCAACAATGGGGCATGATCGGAAGGGCCCTGTGGTCCGTGTCTGATATTCACCAGGTCAGTATATACTATGGCATTACCGAACATGTAGTCGATTCTGGACAGGGCTCCCCTGGCAGGGGTAAAGCAAGAGTATTCCCTTGTTAGTGAATTCTTGGCTCTCCACATGTCTACCCATCCCATCTCCTGCGATGCTGTTCCCTCCCGTCCCTCCTCTATCTGTCCTACAGCTAAATCTGTCTAAATCCTCACTAACTACTTGATTAAAGTCTCCCATGCATAGGAAACGGGCATTGGGATAATTAGCCACAAAACCCGTGACTGCTTGTAGAAGGGATAGAGATGCAGGAGGGGAATTGTACAAATTAACAATCACATAGGGGACACAGTTAATGTGAGCATGTATGAAAATGTACTGCCCTCCCTGATCCACAGCTGAATAGTGAATCTCGCATCTGAGACTTCTATGGGACAGCAGGGCCGCACCTCTGGAATGAGAACTCCCATATGAGTTGAATAAGTGTTGCACCCAAGGCTTTTTCAACCTGTTCCCTGTTTCCGGGGTGAGGTGGGTTTCTTGAAGGCCCAGAATATGTGGGTTAAAGGAGCGTATTTGAGAAAAAACCACAATCCTCTTATTAGGGTCTCCCAGTCCCCTCACATTCCAGGACATCACTCTTATGGAGGCCATGGCATCACTAGATTTGAATCAAGGACAAATACACACATCCACATTGCATACCATGACAGTTCTGGCATTTGGTCAATGTGAAGCATAAACTCCCCTGTTGCTATCATGAAAAGGAATGGCCATACTTGAGACATATAAGCTTGAGCATACAAAAACGTAATACAGAACAATAACATTATAAACAGGAAGGTGTCGGATCCCGATCCGACTAACTTGGTGGCCCTTAACTCGGGGATCTGTATAGTGCAAATAGGTGTTATAACCATACAGGTATTGCTCCTACCCCCCATTCAGCAAATATATGCAAAACTGCTATCATTAATAAATGACAATGGGACATGTTGACAAAGTGTCCGGTGCTGTGTACAGGGAAACGCCCTATACTTAAGTGAGATCTCACATAATACTATCAAATGCAGTCCAGAACATGAAAACGCGACCAAAAGCAGCTGTGTTGCATAATAAATAATATCATGCTCAGGGGAAACAAGATCAAGTCTCCTTAGAATCAGACATATGGGTCCGGGACGCGCAGATTTTCTTGAGGCCCAGTCCTCTGCTTCACGAGGATCGCTGAAAAACACGGTTTTATCGCCGTCTATGACTTTTGGTTTTATCGCCGTCCGGCGGGCCGGATAAGCCATCGAGTATTGAAGATTTAGATCCCGAAGGCGACGTTTAACTGCAACAAATGTGGCTCTCCTCTTCTGGAGATCTGCAGAGAAATCCGGAAAAAGGGAGATCTTTGCATTTTCATGCCTGATGTCTTGCTTGCTTCTGGCCTGGCTGAGGATAAGATCCCGGTCTCTCCAGTTCAGCATACGCGCCAAAAGGGGTCTAGGAGGAGCCCCTGGTGGGGGGTACCTGGCTGGGACGCGATGTGCCCTCTCTACGGTATATTCAGGAGAGAAGGGTGCCTCAGGGAACTGCTCTTTAAACCAGGCCTCTAGGAAGGCCGCAGGATCTCTGCCTTCAGCTTTCTCTGGTAGGCCCAAGATCCTCACGTTGTTGCGGCGCAATCTATTTTCCAGATCGTCACATTTCTGTTGCCACTGACCCACGGATCGTTCCAGGTCTTGCATCTTCCCTGCCATGGGTCTGGTCACATCCTCCAGCGCAGACACGCGGTCTTCTGTGTTTTTGACCCGGTCTCTGAGTTGCTGCATGTCATGGCGGAGCAGGCCCACATCCACTCTCACCTCCTCCAGCTTCCCGGTGAGTGAGGTTTGGCATGATGATATTGCCACTAGTAGCTGCTCGTACGCTGCCTTGAGGGTGAACTCCTGCTCAGCGCCTTCCTCTGCATCCGCCTGCTGGGCAGCCTGCCCGCGGGTAACAGCCGCACGTGTAGGAGTTGCGGTCGCGGCTCCACTTTGGGCCTCTGACCTGGCGAACTCTTTGAGCTTCTCCGCAGCCGTTTGCGCTTTGCTGGCCCCCATAGTCAGTGTGCAGGGTCTCCTCCATCTCCTACACACCGTCCACTCTGTGGCAGGAGTCGTCAGTTTGTCAGGATGGTGAAGGATTAACGAGGGTAAGCGGAGCTGCTCACAAAAGCGTGCTTACATGCCGGCTGTTGGCCACGCCCCAACAAGTTACTACTTTACACACAACAGCGTTACTATGCTTGGGGGAACAAACCCCATACTTTGCTGGCCAGACAACTCAGGAACCGCAATCCCCAAACAGGTCCGAGCGCTATTAGGGGGAATGACGGAACAATCCACTATGACCCCAGAGTGATAGCAGAGAGGTTCTCGACCTACTACTCTTCCCTGTACAATCTACCCTCCGACCTCCCCTCGGATGAGAGACTTAGAGATAGTACACTCCAGTCTTATTTGGCCTCCTGTCACCTCCCTACCCTATCGACTTCCGATCTTGCCGCCCTTAATAGTCCGATAACACCGGAAGAGATAGGGGAAGTGGTGGACCATCTACCTGAGGGTAAATCCCCAGGACCTGATGGCTTCTCGTATAAATATTATAAGACTTTCAGGACCGAACTAATCCCTCACTTAATAACCCTTTTTAATCATTTTCTAGCTGGCAATGCAGTACCTGCCCCAATGTCTCACTCTTATCTCACAATGATTCCGAAACCTGGGAAAGACCCCCACGAGTGCCAAAATTACAGGCCCATTGCCCTGCTTAACTCAGACCTTAAAATTTACACCAAGGCCCTAGCCTCCCGACTAAACGTTTTTCTCCCCTCCCTGATCCACAAAGACCAGGTGGGATTTGTCCCAGGCCGACAACACATGAAAAAGCATTGACTTGATAGATGCTATATCTCGCTCGGGTGAGGAGGCGCTACTTCTTAGTTTAGACGCTGAAAAGGCGTTCGACCGTTTAGGTTGGCCTTTCCTTTTTGCTACCTTGCAGGCATATGGCCTTTCTGGTCCCTTCGTCAGAGCCATTTGTAGCCTATACTCCTCCTCCACAGCGACAATCAAACTACCTCATGCTCAATCTCGACCCATACGCATTGCTAATGGGACGAGACAAGGGTGCCCCCTATCTCCTCTATTATTTGCCATGTGTACCCCTGGCGGCCAAAATCAGGGCATGTCCAGACATCAGAGGTGGTATTGTCATGGACAGGGAGTTTAAGCTATCGCTATATGCAGACGACTTCCTTCTTACCCTTACCAAACTTCATATTTCCCTACCAAACCTCCACTCCATCCTGCAGGAATTTGGTCGGCTCTCGGGGTATAAGGTCAACACCCATAAAACTGAGGCCCTACCTCATAGTTTCAGCGAGGAGTGTTTCGGTTTGCAGATATTGTGGACCCCTGCACTAGGGACCTTTTGCGGTTTTCTACCCTCCAGACCAAATATGATCTCCCCTCCTCCTCCAATTACTTTTATATCCAGATCAGACACTTTGCACAGTCCATTTTTTTGGGGGCCACAGTCTCCCTCCCGACTGCCTTTGAACGCCTTTGCAGGGAAGGGGTACACGCGAAGGGTCTAATTTCTGAGATCTACTCCATATTGCTGACTCCCTTCCCTGATCGGGTTCAAAGGCATTCCTACATGGTACGGTGGGAGAAATACCTAGGGAAGGTCTTACGCACTTTGGCACCTTATATGGAGGAGGGCAGCAAATTCCTCTATGTCGGTACTTCACCAGGAGAACCAATATAACATTTTTATGTACTGGTACCACACTCCTGACCTCCTCCATAGAATGAACCCAGTAGTCCCGGGAGATTGCTGGAGGTGCGGGTTGCATAGGGGTACATTGCCTCATATTTTATGGGACTGCCCCAAGATACACCCCTACTGGACTGGAGTAGGCACCCTCCTGAGTGACATTTTCGCAGTGGAAATCCGACCAGACCCTATGTCCTTCCTGCTTAATGTGGTCCCCATTCAAGTTAAAAAACACTCACTTAAGCTATTACTATTGATGCTAACAGCAGCTCGTTGTTTAATCTCCTGATCTTGGAAAAGCCCTGAACCACCACGGGTTTCTGATTTGTACGCTAGGGTGACAGAGGTACGAACAATGGAATACTCCACGGCTATGTTTCAGGACAAAATTGTACTCTTCAACGCCATATGGGACCCGTGGGATAATTACTGGGCCACGAGGCAACCTTTAATAATCTTGTGAGAAAGATGTGTCCCCCCACCTCCCATTGTGTTTCTGTCTTTGTTATTTGTCTTGTCTTTTGGATATTAGTTTGAAGCATTACTTATTGAGAAGCTCTGGGCTCTCGGGTCTCTAAGATACCCTCACTACTACTTGATGTCTTATTGTTCTGGGATATGCTGCTCAGTAGTCCTATTTTGGACTATTTAAAGATAGACACAGTCTCTCTTAGTACACTTTGTTATATGACTGCTCGGCTATTCATTTTCCATCATTGAATATTATCTAGTGTTATAGGTGCTCAATCAATGTGAATGTGATGCTTTACATGTCTCATCCTTTACCTTGTACTAATGTGCATGAATCTACGTGCATTGTCATCTCTATATTCTTTAATAAATATACAATTATAAAAGAAACACTAAACAAGAATGGATTTCATGGGAGGATACCACAGAGGAAGCCACTGCTGTCCAAAAAAAACATTGCTGCACGTTTACAGTTTGCACAAGAGCACCTGGATGTTCCACAGCAGTACTGGCAAAATATTCTGTGGACAGATGAAACCAAAGTTGAGTTGTTTGGAAGAAACACACAACACTGTGTGGAGAAAAAGAGGCACAGCACACCAACATCAAAACCTCATCCCAACTGTGAGGTATGGTGGGGGGGGCATCATGGTTTGGGGCTGCTTTGCTGCGTCAGGGCCTGGACGGATTGCTATCATCAAAGGAAAAATGAATTCCCAAGTTTATCAAGACATTTTGCAGGAGAACGTAAGGCCATCTGTCAACCAGCTGAAACTCAACAGAAGATGGGTGCTGCAACAGGACAACGACCCAAAGCATAGAAGTAAATCAATAACAGAATGGCTTAAACAGAAGAAAATACGCCTTCTGGAGTGGCCCAGTCAGAGTCCTGACCTCAACCCGATTGAGATGGTGTGGCATGACCTCAAGAAAGCGATTCACACCAGACACCCCAAGAATATTGCTGAACTGAAACAGTTCTGTAAAGAGGAATGGTCAAGAATTACTCCTGACCGTTGTGCACGTCTGATCTGCAACTACAGGAAACGTTTGGTTAAAGTTATTGCTGCCAAAGGAGGGTCAACCAGTTATTAAATCCAAGGGTTCACATACTTTTTCCACCTGCACTGTGAATATTTACATGGTGTGTTCAATAAAAACATGGTAACATTTAATTCTTTGTGTGTTATTAGCTTAAGCAGACTGTGATTGTCTATTGCTGTGACTTAGATGAAGATCAGATCACATTTTATGACCAATTTGTGCAGAAATCCATATCCTTCCAAAGGGTTCACATACTTTTTCTTGCAACTGTATACAAATACTTTCAATATCATGGTCATATCAGTATACATCCACCATGTAACCAGCCTATAGTCCATACTATCAGTATCATGATCAGATCAGAATACAGTACATCCACCATGTAACCGACCTATAGTCTAACAATATAGACAACGGATACTTAGCCTTAGAATGTAAGGTGGTCCCACTTCTTCCATCTAAGACTTCACAGGAAGCTGGTCTGGGTGAGGAATGCCCCCATGGCTCGGTGTATTACTACTGTATTCACACCTACCTACCTCAAATTCATTGTACCTGTAAGGTAAGTACAGGAAGGGGTGGGGTCATGACTATGGAACCACAGGGCAGTGAAAAAAAATTAAAAATGGATACACTGTCAGTTTTTCTTGGCCATTTTGCATCTATTTGTGTACCATGGATCAGTACACATAAAGCTCCCCATAGTGCCCCCTGGACATCCTACACCCCCCCAGAGTGCTACAGTATATATAATGGCCCTCACATGGTTCCCCAGCATTAATAATGCCCCCTTCCCTACCCCAGATATTGCAGACAGATCGTTTAAAAAAGAAAAAAAATACGCTGATAGCTACAGATCTTGGCCCTTTTTTTTCACAGTCTATCTGTTTTTAATGGCCGTTAGGTGGTTACACCACTGTCTAAACAGCCCTTAAAATTTGGCCTATTGATCTCAGTGGGGTCAGTCTGGACTTGAAAATGGCCAAGAATAGGACGCTTCCTATATTTTGACAGCCACTATTCACTGGCCTTTAAAAAAAAAAAAGTCCATGTCTTGTGAATGAGCCCCCTACTGGCTCCACAGTCCAGTGATAGAAGTAATTTCCTGCCTTTTGTTCCAATCTTTGCATGTTTCATATTTCTACCATTTATTACAAATGTTGCTGCGCAGTTTTTTTGTAGTGTTATACCAGACTCTGCTTTCATCTGCACAGGTGTGGAAAGAGCTAGATGGCCAAATTACACATGCAGCTAATGAGTCCAAAGACAATGTCAAACTTTTACATGCCCTTGAGCAAGTCTGCAAGCCACTTTACACACTTGACTTGGTAAGGTGGTTTTAGATAATACAACTGTAAATGATGCTGACTCTTTACCTAGCTGAGGCCTGCTGTCCAAGTATGTTCCACAAAAACATTGCTGGGGATGTCGTTATCTCTGCATTTCCAAATACTGGGGCATCGTTTGTGTTGCTGAAACATACGTGGAGGAGATTCATTAAAGGAGTTGCCCCACGATAAATATTCAACATTTTTCAAACCAGTACCTTGATCTGAAGACTTTTGTAATTTCATGTAATTAAAAATTTTGTATAGCCAGTGAGCTATTCAATAAAATGTATCTGTACAGCGCCACCTGCTGTTTTATCCTTTAACTGCCTCTTGAGCTGTGATAGGGAGAGCTTCAGCAGAATGGACACGCCTCCTGAACTGCAGAAGTAAGGACACTCCTCTTAAGCTGTCAGCTTGATATAACTCTAGCAGAGAAATGAATGGGAAGATCTCTGGATCCATGTGAGGTGCAGGGCTGGTTCTAGCTTTGTTAGAAAAAGATTGTCTTGACTATATCGTGACTGATTTTCATTTTTTTACATTAATCATGGGAGAACCCCTTTAATACTGGGGCATTGTAAAACCACTATTTCTGACACATTTGTATGTATTAGATGGCAGGGGTATTAGAAGTATGCAGTTGGGTGTAATCCCCTTATTTTTAACCCTATTGTAAATACATGGAGACATCTGGCATAATGTGTCCATTGAACAGCCAGAAAAGAGGTTTTGGAAACATTATAACTTGCTTGTTGCAATAAGGCTGCTTTCATATCAGCACTTATTATTTTCATTCTACTGTATTAAAGGAGCAGAAAAAAACGAAAATAACAGAAGTGCCGAATTTGGCACATAACTGACACGAATGGAACCTAACAGATCCTATTGTCTATAATAGGATGCATTTGGTTTCCGCCTAGAGAACATTTTTTTAGCCTTGTGGCCCCTCAGCCTTGCTAGCTGAGACCACACACCCAGAGCCTCAGCAGGACTCTGCTTCACAAACACTCTTTCTCTCCCTCGCCAGACTGACACAGTGGGGGGTGCTTTATGTCAGCCTTGATTACAGCAGACGTCACCTGTGATCACCTCAGGTGAAAGGAAAACATGTCCTGGAATGAGGGGGTGGGTTGGGAGGTCCCACTGCCAAACCTACCTTCCCAATCCAATAAAATCCAGCTCTGAACAAATAAAGAAAATAGCTTCAGCAACTAGGTTTGCTGAAGCCAGCGCCATCTTCCTGGACTTTACTTATCTCACCTAGATGAGATATACACCCCTTCCAGGGCTTCACCGTACACATCACTGTTCACATTGCCACATATCTTCTTCAGACCGGAGGTCTGGGGAATTCCCCACATCGTACCATGCCCTCTGGCAGATATGGTCAATGTCACATTTTTTTATTCTACTCTGCCACCCCCAGGCTACCAGAGCTTGGTTTTTCATAAACACTAACTTTCTACCTAGCCTACAATGTCTAAGGGACTCCTCAGTCTCCTCTTCGCTGGAGAACTTCTTCTTAGCTTTCTGGCTTGCTTCTTTTCCAGATTTCTTCTTAGGTCCATGACCTTTAACTTCCGTAACCTTTACAGCCATTTTTTCCACGGGGAGCTCCCGCTTCCTCCTCTTGTTGGAGATCCGGTCAGTTTTATACCACCCTTCAGCCGCTCTGATGTCACCTGGTGTTCACTCGCTTTGTTTATTTATTCTATCAACAGATAGCATCTCTCTTTTTCCTTTAATCCCCCCAGGGGTTAGCTCAGGTTTGGCTTCAGTCTCAGAGACCTCTGCTTCTTTAGTGACTTTTTCCACTTCGGCAGACTCTCCTTCAGCCTTTGTCTCTTTGGAGTCTCCACTCACTTTGTGATTCTTTTCATCCTTCTTGGACATGGTATCATCTACCTGCCCTATTAACTCCTCCTTTTCATTCTTATCAAGGTTGGAGGTACTGGGGTCACCGGTTTCTTTAACAGACTCTTCGTCTTCTGGCATTCCCTCCAGAGGGTCACCCAGGATATTGTTCCCCATTCGTGTAGGCTCTAGGAGAGCCATCTCACAGTAGTAGACAACATCTGCATGCTGGTCGTCTGTCTCCTCGTATTTCTTCCCCAGCAGACCGCTGGCTTTCTGGAAGATATTGACGGCAGAGGGAATGTCTTTCATGACCAGGTCTTGGCTGCTCACTACCACAAGTCTCTTAGATTCAGCCTCCATATCAGCCACATTTCCTGGTTCCGCAGAACCATCTTCCATCTTCTCTGCCTTGGCCGGCACCACGACGCCACCATCTCCAGACCCATTCTTAACAGGCTCTGGCTTAGACTTCTTGGCATCTTTCAGAGGACTCTCTTCAGGTTTCTCATTTTCCTTTGATTGAGCCAACCTGTCATCTCGAGAATCTCTTGCCTCTAACTCTACTAAGTTTAGTCCTCATTTCTTCCACCTGCTGCTCGAGAGCACGGTTAGACTTCTCCAGCTCATAGACATTCTTCCTGACGTCATCCTTTGAGCTCATGAGATCTTCCATCTCTGCTCTGAGTTGCCTGTTCAGCCTCTCAAATTCATCTCGCTCCTCAAGTGCTTCTTCAAGGGCTCTAGCCAAGGAGAGGGCCTTGGTCTCTTTCTCCTGAGCATCAGTCTCCGCTCGTTCACATTCTTCAGTATACCGGGCAGAGGTGTTTTTCTCTTCAGCCAGGAGCTGGTCAAACTTATTCTGTTTCTTCTCCAACTTAGACACAATTTGTCTCTGGTGGTCCAGGTCCACCATCCGATCACGCAACTCTTGATCAAGTTGAGCAATCCTGGCTTCCAAATGTCTTTTCTCCTCCAAGAGAGCAGATTTTCCTGAGATGCTGTTTGAGACCTCATCATCCAGATCATCTCTTTCCTGCTCCACATGACGTCTGGATCGCTCAGAAGCTGCAAGTTCCTCTTGAAGTTGGAGAATTTCCGCTTCCATTTGTGACTCTAGATCCTTTAGTTCATTCATCTATTTTTGAGTCTCCTCCTTTGACTCTTTTGGAGCTTTCTCCAGTTGCTCTGCGAGAACAGCTAGTCACTTCTCTAGTGTATCTAGGGACAGTGCGGTGCGGGTGAAAACATCTTCAGGTTTGCAGCCGTACTGACCTCTCAGACATAGCTGGTAGTGAGCCTCTGCCAGCAGTCGGTCATGCTCTTCTACATGCTCTTTTTGGTTGGTCAGACCTGCCAGAAAGTCTTCCACTGCCTGGGTATAATTCTCAGACGTTATGCTGACGTCTCCCCACTTATCTCTCGTCACGTCAGGTATAACTGTCTGGTCGCTACTAGCAACTACCTTAATTTCGCAAGACCTTGACATGGTAGCTTCCCTCTCTGAGTTGCTATCGGTCACAGCACATACGTCATATATACCGCTCGGGTTATTATCAATCCTGACCTCTAGGGGCACCGATGAGCCAAACCCCACATGGGACACCTCCCCCGCAGCACTTCTGCATCTTATACATTTTTACCTACAGGGGGCACTTCTCCCCTGTCTACAACCTGCAACGGAAAAGGCATGTCATCATCATCATCACATATTTCACATGACATCACATTATGCATTTCCCCAAACTGGGTACAATCCCCTTGCACCTTATCAGCACCATTGTTTCTAATAGTCACTTTATTTAAAGGGCTATATAGCAGTTCTGCAGGAGTTTTGTCACTGACTGCAGAAGTGTTTCCACTTCCCCACAAACCACGGAATAAAGGGAAATCACGGCCCAACATTCCCCTATGTATGAGCACTTTTGCATTACCAAGTTCATCAGTCTCAGTTCTCACCATGGTCTTGCCCTCAGTGAGGACCAACAGATAATCCATAGTATCCGCATAATTGTCCCGAACATTTATCATTCTAACAGTCTCAGGTTTTACTATCATGCTACCTCTTACCCAGGCTAGCAAGGGATCTCTGATTTTCGCCATCCCAAATCTAGCCTTGGTCATAGGCACTTTAGGCAACACCGTAACCTTCTCCTCTGCAGATTCCTGCGAGGGAGCAATCAAAACAGGCTTACCCGCCTGTTCATACACAGCATTTTCCACATTGTCACACATTTTCGTAACAGTTTCTCCCCTCGGTGACGTATCCCAGCAGGTAACAACTGCCTACCGGCTCAATGTCACTGGGTCTGCTACACAAGGGATAATCATCTTACCGATTGTCGTCACGGATTCGGCACTCACGGGAGATGACGGTAGTCCAGGAATATCTCCAGCACGGTCATCACCCTTCTCCTCAATGCAGTAGTTGCCACGGGAAATGCCTTGGCCTTGACTCCAGTCTTTTTCCGGACGGTCACTCCATCTGCACCCTTTAAGACTTTGCGCACACGTGCAGGAAATATAGGATCTCCTGAGAGCCGCACCGCTTTCCATCTCCTTTTCTTCCCGACGCTTGCCCTTGGCAACGACATACATTTGCTGTTCCTCCGGAACTCCGGCCGCACCACTTAACTTACTTTTTCCGCTCCACAGCTGCCCAAATAACGGAAAGTCCTTGCCCAGCACACACTCCACTATCAAGGTCTCACACTTCAAGTGCTCCCACTGCAGAGAGCCATAGTCCGTTACAAAGAACATAGACACAGTGGTATCTGTCTCTGGTCCCCTCTTCATAAAGTCCAGAGTTTCGGTCATGACCCGAGACACTTGTTGGCAGGAGTCTAGCGTGACCCACAGCTGGCATCACCATCTCACGGGATTTCTCAAATGTTATCCACGAACCATCCATTGCGCAGTCCTACTGTAGGTGGGTCTGCACAGACCTCATAGTGACCACACCTGAATTATTTTTTTTTCCAACAGGACAGTCTCTTTCACCGGGTGTCTGACCCTTATAGCTCCACACACTTTTACTTGCAGCACGGCAGACAACACAGTCTCTTTAAACTTTGCTTCTGGCCCTTTACATTTCTCAGTCACAAAACAGCATTCAGAAGCACCTGCTTTTTCTGTCTTGTTGTTGCTTCTATCAACCAGCTGCTGTTATTGCCCGCATCCTCCACCAATTATAAGGGATCGTCTGTTTTCAGCGGGTCACATTCACAGATATCTCGCCAGACAAAGGATTTTCATGTCCAAACTGTGTATTTATTTTGGCAATCTTCTCATACAGGATAGTCCAGTTATACATCACTGGATGGGATGAGGTTCCCACACAGCCAACACTTAAAACACAAATAAACTCCTGCCCATCTAGGCACTACCTATACAAAATACTTCCCTACCTCACACGTAGAGCACAGTTCACACATGAACATCATATGTGGCTTCCCTCAGCCATCATCAATCCATCAGCTTCCAGGCTGTGGCAATTCCAGTACCTTTTTGTATCTTACCTAGTGACCCTCTTTCCGCAGGCATCACTGCGTCCCCCAAACTTCAGGCTATACCCTAGCCTTGTGGCCCCTCAGCCTTGCTAGCTGAGACCAGACACCTCAAGCCTCAGCAGGACTCTGCTTCAAAAACACTTTCTCTCCCTCCCCAGACTGACACACTGGGAGGTTCTTTATGTCGGCCTAAATACATGGGGCCTCACCTGCGATTTACTTCAGGTGAAAGGAAAACATACCCTGGAATGAGGGGGTGGATTGGGAGGTCCCACTGCCAAACCTACCATCCCAATCCAATAAAATCCAGCCCTGAACAAATAAAGAAAATAGCTTCAGCAACTAGGTTTGCTGAAGCCAGCGCCATCTTCCTGGACTTTACTTTTCTCCCCTAGATGAGATATACACCCCTTCCAGGGCTTCACCGTACACATCACTGTTCACATTGCCACAATAGTTACATAGTTAATACGGTTGAAAAAATACATAAGTCCATCAAGTTCAACTAAGGGATCGGTGGGGATGCGAATCCCAGAAGGAATTGAGAATCAGATTTCTACACATTTCCATAAGCAATAATGTTGTTTACTTTTAGGAATTCATCTAAACCCTTTATAAAACCATACCCTGTTCCTGCTGTGACCACGTCCTGAGGTGTCTATTCCACAGATTCACAGTTCTTTCAGTAATGAAGCTTTGATGCTTCCGGAGACTGAACTTTTTCTTTTCCAATCGGAGCCAGTGCCCCCTTGCCTTTTGAGCGCATTTTACATGGAACAGTTTTTCACCGTATTTTTTGTATGGCCCATTTATATTTTTGTACAGGTTAATCATGTCCCCCCTTAGACGTCTCTTAAGACTAAATAAATTCAATTATTTTAATCTTTCTAAATAACTAAGACCCTCCAGGCCCCTTATCAGTTTAGTTTCTCTCCTCTGTACTTTTGCCAGCTGCAGAGCGTCCTTTCTATGGACTGATGCCCAGAACTGAACTGCATATTCCAGATGAGGCCGCACCAACACTTTGTAAAGTGGTAATATTACATCCCTCCCCCGCAATTCCATGCCTCGTTCCTGGTGGCCTTAAAAGCAGCTGATTGACATTGTGCTGTTATTTAAAGGGTTTCTATCACCCCAATTTTCGCTATTCAACAGGCTGACATTATAGATGTGAAAATGTCACTTGAATTGTACGCTGCATTTCTTTTATTTAAGTAAGCCCCTGTTTTCGTGTAATTTAAACTTTTATTATATGCAAATGAGCCTCTAGGAGCAGGGGGAGCATTGCCCCTGCTCCTAGAGGCTCCGTTCGCCCACCTCATTTCCACACCCCTGGTTTGATTGACAGGGCCAGTCCAGCGTTGGTTCTCCTGCTGGCCCCGTCTGCCGTGTAAATCTTGCGCCTGCGCCTCCCTGTTCAGTATTAGGCACAGGCACAGTGACACATGAACGGATAAACATATGATCCAGCTCACCTCCGTAGTAGAGTATATGGTCCCGGCTCCAGAGGCCCTAGGGGAGTGTTCCCGTGGCAGGCTGCAGGTAAGGAGAAAGAAGGTCCCGGAGACAAATAGAGTTCCTCTATTAGCTTTCCTTTAATTTTCGCATAAAGTTGACAGACATCACCACCCTCCACATGACATAATATTGACGCGTTTCGGGTAGACACCCTTAGTCGTAACCACGACTAAGGGTGTCTACCCGAAACGCGTCAATATTATGTCATGTGGAGGGTGGTGATGTCTGTCAACTGTATGCGAAAATTAAAGGAAAGCTAATAGAGGAACTCTATTTGTCTCCGGGACCTTCTTTCTCCTTACCGACAGTGACACATGAAGCTGTTGCCCTCAGGAGCTTCTACATCACGTAGTCAGTCCACGGTACTGCGCCTGCGTGAGATTTCACATAGCGGAGGGGGGCGGCGGCGAAGAGTTCAGGTGTGGGCAGTTACTTATGCTGGAAGAGGCGTGCTTGGGCTCTAAAGGAAGGCGTGCTGGGCATTGTACGGGGGGAGTTACTGGGCTCCAGAGAAGTATAATAACGCCCCTCTGGGCACCTTGAACACTCATTTGCATAACATGAAAAGTAGATTTTATCGCTAATGAAACCATGAAATAAAAAATGACTGCAGCAAGAAATAAAGTATTTTATTGTACATGGAAGCAGTGGCGACTCTAGGAACAATATATAGGGGGGCACATAAGATACCACAGTCAAAAATGGGGGCACACTAATAATTCTCTGGGAATAAATATGTAACTGAATTAACATCTGGTAATTATACCCAGCATGGGGTCAAAGGTGTTGATTCCATTATCCTAATTGGAGTCAGTAGGTGATAATGACCTCCCAGAAAAAGGTGTCAAGACAGCATTGTATGTGGCAGACAATAGATGTCTAACCCCCCCCCCCCCCCGCCTCTATTCAAGCTTGGCTTCTCCATTTTTACGTAGATGGCCTCCTTCACACCTCGTTGTGGCCATCTACGTAAAAATGGAGAAGACAATCTTGAATAGAGGCGGGGCTCTATTGTCTGCCACATACAATGCTGTGGGAGGTCATTATAACCTACTGACTCCAATTAGGATAATGGTATCAACACCTTTGACCCCATGCTGGGTATAATGACCTCTGACCCCATGCTGGGTATAATTACCAGATGTTAATTCAGTTACATATTTATTCCCAGAGAATTCTTGTACAGTCACTCAGAATTGAGAAAGCTCGTTGGAAGAACGAGTGAAACGTTTTCAAGAAATCTACAGTAAGTCCAGTTGCCTTGATTTATTCTTTACAGATATACCATGACCTGGATAAATGAGAACCTTCACAGACCTAATACTTAAAAAACAAGCTTTCAAGAGTTTTCCTTTCTTCCTCGGTATGCTTGAGTATTCAGAAACAATCTATTCCTAAAAAGTGACATCAGGACTGCAGGACACCAGAGAGGCCTGGGGTCCACATTATAGCATCACTACATTTACATTTCTTTATTATCAAAAAGCATCATACATAACAAAAAAAAAACCATGTTTTACTGTCCCCAAAAACAGACATTAAACTACATTTCTAATAAAACAATTTACTTACAAAAGAAGCTATTCAGTCGTCTGCTGTGCCTTCCTCTGCTTGCTTCCGCGGATTCTTTCCCCCTCCTTTCTGTCTCTCCTGGGAATCCAGGGGTGTGGAATTCCTATCGCCCGACGCCCGGGACATGCAGTTCCGGGCGCTGGGCAAGTAGTTTGAACAGTTGTTTAGCCCTGTGCGGGCAAGTAGCAGGGACATGTCGGTTGGGCAGTAATAGGAGCGGTCCAAGGGCGGACTGACCGGCCAGGATGGGGGCCCGCCCCAGAATAACATAACACCGGGCCCCGCTCATTAGTAATATTCCTATGTGAACAACTTGAAATCCCCTGCGATCCTCTCCCTCTCCCTCTCTGTACTCACAATCTCAGTAGCAGGCCAGGCGGCAGCAGGCAGTGTAATAGGAGCCGACAGTGGAAGCTAGCCCCGCCCCTCCCTCCAACCAATCAGAGGACGCCAGCACTGACTCACAGCACAGAGGGAGTCGCAGGGACTCAGAGAATCGTCTGAGTTTATTAGTTAAAAGAATGGAATGGGGAGGGGGGGGGGGGTGATGAGTATTGCATGTAGCAGAGCTGTGTGTGTGTACAGAGTGCTTGCAGCAATGTAGCAGAGCTGTGTGTGTACAGGGTGCTTGCAGCAATGTAGCAGAGCTGTGTGTGTACAGGGTGCTTGCAGCAATGTAGCAGAGCTGTGTGTGTACAGGGTGCTTGCAGCAATGTAGCAGAGCAGGAAGTCTGGCAGGGACTCGGTGACACAGTCTCTGACTCATTTGATTCTTTTAACTAATAAACTCTTAGAGCATTATCTAAATCCCTGTAATAACTATACAGTGTAATTACATCAGTCTGCTTCACTGCAGCAGAGCTGTGTTTGCCAGGAGCGAGTCCCTCCAGACCTTGAGATTCGATGAGCTGGAATGTGTTGGATAACACTGACAGCATTATGTCAGTGTTATCCAATACATTCCAGAACTGTAAGGGTTACATAGCATCATAAATCAGTATAATGCTATGTGACCCCAGTCAGTGCTTGCAGGTCAGGCCGGGAGCTGCGATGTGGACAGGCTCCAGGAGGAACGCTCATCTGCAGGGGTGTCAGAAATAAAAGTTGTGCTGTCTGTCTTCTGAGGCTCTGGCCCTGCCTGCAATCTGCACTGCACGTGGCACTTGATAAACTATAATGTCTCCCTGTTGCCCCCATACAGTATAACGTCTCCTTGTGGCCCCCATACAGTATAACGTCTCCCTCTTGCCCCCATACAGTATAACATCACCTTGGGGCTGCCCACATACAGTATAACGTCTCCTTGTGGCCCCCATACAGTATAACATCACCTTGGGGCTGCCCACATACAGTATAACGTCTCCTTGTGGCCCCCATACAGTATAACGTCTCCCTCTTGCCCCCATACAGTATAACATCACCTTGGGGCTGCCCACATACAGTATAACTTATCCTTGTGCCCCCATACAGTATAACGTCACCTTGGGGCTGCCCTAGTGCCCCATACAGTATAACGTCACCAAGCGGCTGCCCCCGCACAGTATAACGTCACCCTGTGGCCCCCGCCCCCATACAGCATAACGTCTCCTTGTGGCCCCCGCCCCATACAGCATGACATCTCCTTGTGGCCCCCGCCCCCATACAGCATAACGTCTTCTTGTGGCCCTGCCCCCATACAGCATAACGTCTCCTTGTGGCCCCCGCCCCATACAGCATGACATCTCATTGTGGCCCCCGCCCCCATACAGCATAACGTCTCCTTGTGGCCCCCGCCCCATACAGCATAATGTCTCCTTGTGGCCCCCGCCCCATACAGCATAACATCTCCTTGTGGCCCCCGCCCCATACAGCATAACATCTCCTTGTGGCCCCCGCCCCATACAGTATAACATCGCCTTGTGGCCCCCGCCACCATACAGTATAACGTTAGTATAAGTTCAGGACAAGTAGATGGTCATGAGGGACAAGTAGATCGAGCCCCCACTTTAGTCCTTCGACAAGTAGTTTTTTTAAAAATTTCCACACCCCTGGAATCTGTGGATAATACATTGTTATGAGGGATCTGTGGATGACACTGTTATGGGGGATCTGTGGATGACACACTGTTATGGGGGACCTGTGGATGACACACTGTTATGGGGGGATCTGTGGATGACACACTGTTTTGGGGGATCTGTGGATGACACACTGTTTTGGGGGATCTGTGGATGACACACTGTTATGGTTGCATCTGTGGATGACACACTGTTATGGGGGCATCTGTGGATGACACACTGTTATGGGGGCATCTGTGGATGACACACTGTTATGGGGGCATCTGTGGATGACACACTGTTATGGGGGCATCTGTGGATGACACACTGTTATGGAGGCATCTGTGGATGACACACTGTTATGGGGGGATCTGTGGATGACACACTGTTATGGGGGGATCTGTGGATGACGCACTGTTATGGGGGCATCTGTGGATGATACTGTTCTGGGCATCAGTGGATGACACTCAACCACAACCACACTCAAACCCAACTGGTGAAACACAATATGCACAATAACCCCCCCTCCAACACTTAAAGCGGTACTGCAGTTTGTTTAAACTGATGATCTATCCTCTGGATAGATCATCAGCATCTGACCGATGAGGGTCTGACACTCGGGAGCCCCGCCGATCAGCTGTTTGAGAAGGCAGCGGCGCTTTCACTTGAATGGAGCTTAGCCGCGCCCAGGCCAGTTGATACTAGTCGTGATGTCACTGGGCCAGCGGTAAACAGTGAGAAGGCCGCGGCGCTACTGGAGCGCCGCTGCCTTCTCAAAAAGCTGATCGGCAGGGGTCCTGGAGGATAGATCATCAGTTTAAACAAACTGCAGAACCCCTTTAATTAACCCCTTCATGGACTAAAAAAAAGTTCAAAGCATAACACACAGCAATGGGGCTGGGTGTGCTGGCAAGGGAGGGGTTAATAAGTGATGGATGGCCCTGTGTTTACAAGGCAAAGCACCTGTGACAGGTGAAAAGCGATCTCCTAACTGTATCCCCCCACTCCTGCCTGCAATTAATAACATCCCCACCCCCTCCCCTTCACAATGATAATGCACTCTACTCACTGAGTGCGTTTGTTCAAGAAGTTGATTTTCTCAGCAGCGCAGCTCCTGCGTTGCGCTCCAGGCTCTGTTCCTCCTAGTCCATCCACTTCCCGCCGCCGTGCCTGCAAACCAGAATTGACGCGCAAATCTGCAGGCAACGCATGTCACGTCAGTGCGCTCTGTTATTTGGATCGCTGGCTGCGGGGCCAGTGTTACGCAACGTTTTAAATTTAGAGGGAAAGGGGAATCGGCGGTGGGGGGGGGGGCACAGGGGGGCAAGAAATAACCTGAGCCTTGTTCACATTTACCCTATTTAACTTGTCTTGGACCATATCTACAGTTTGAGTATATTACTGTATGTACTAACAGTATCAGATATCAGCTCCTTTCTCTTCTTTTGTATATACAGAGCTAAAAACCCATTTAGTAACTCTGCCTTTTCCTTATCTTCAGTGACTATCCCCCCTTTAGGGTCCATTCACACGTCCGCAAAATTTTGCGGAACAGGTGCGGACCCATTAATTTTCAATGTGCTGTCCGCATCCGCACTTCCGGATCCGCACTTCTGTTCCTCAAAAAAATAGAACATGTCCTATTCTTGTCCGCAATTGCGGACAAGAAAAGGCATTATCTATGAGAGTGTTGGCGATGTGCGATCCGCAAAATGCGGAACACACATTGCCGGTGCCCTTGTTTTGCGGATCCGCAAAACACATTCGGACGTGTAAATGGACCCTTACCGTTATTTAGTGGACCTACCTGCTCAGACCTACGTTTTTTAGCATTTATATATTTAAAGAATGGACATTTCTCTCCATCATTTAGCTGCATTTGTGGAAATACTATTTTATATCCTCCTAGGCTACCGTGGTGCGTGGCATTCAGAAACTGCTAAATGTGATTCAGGCAATCTATCGTATTTCTGGATACTACCAAACATCAGAACATATTACATCGCTTTTCGTGAAGGTAAATGTATTTGTTTTGGAAATGTTATAGATGTTAGTCTTAAAGGGAACCTGTCATAAACTTTATGCTGACCTCACTGAGGGCAGCATAAAATAGTGACAGAAATGCTGATTTCAGCGGTGTGTCACTCATGAGCTAAAAGTAAGTGGTTGCTGAGAACCAGCATCATAATCATTGCAGCATAGGCCTTGAAAAGAGTCAAATCTACTTGAGAAGAGTCATGGTTATTTTTAATCTCTTGCACTCTCACCCATCTGCTGATGATTGGCAGTTCTCTCCTAGAAATATGGGGAGAAAACTAGGTAGAAGCCGGTCAATCATCAGCAGGTGGGCGGGGAGAGCAGGAATTTATGAATAACCAGGACTCTTCTCAGGTGGCCGTGACTCTTTTCCAGGCCCAGTCTGCAATGATTGTGATGTTGGTTCTCTGCAACCACTAACTTTTAACTGACAGACAGCTGAAATCAACTCACCTGTCTCTACTTTATGCTGCCGTTAGTATGGGCAGCATAAAGTTGATAAAAGGTTCCCTTTAAAATCTTAAATCACTAATCATTATATAATTCTGAATCAGAGCGGTGCTCGGCGATGTCCGCGGCCGTTCAGGACCTCATCAAGGCCGTCCGTGACGCGCTCCATGTGCAGGACGTTCCCTCTTCCTCCTCCCTAGAGTCGGTGTCCTTCCGCCGGTCTAGACGCTCCACTGTGGTCTTCCTGAATCACGAGGATCTGGACGCGCTTCTGGCTAAGGAGTGGCGTCATCCTGATCGGCGCCTTCATCTTACCAAGGCCTCTGACGTCCCCTATCCTTTTTCTGAGGAATCTGTCAATACCTGGACGGTTCCTCCTTAGGTAGATCCTCAGGTTGCTCGCCTGGCGAAGGCTACTACCCTTCCCCTGGCTGACGCGGCTTCCTTGTCGGACCCCGCTGACAAACGGGTCGACTCTTTGGCCAAGTCTGTTTTCGTTGCAGCGGGCGCCGCTATCCGCCCTGCGTTTGCCGCCTCCTAGGTGGCTAAGGCCTGCGCTATCTGGGCAAAACAGCTTGTCCGCGCTTTACCCCCAGACTCGGATCAGGGGGAACTGGCAGTGCTTGCCTCTCAAATTTACCAGGCGTCCAAATTTCTTTGCGATGCCTCTATGGAATCGGCCTGCCGATCGGGCCGTGCGGCCGCTAACTCTGTGGCCATCCGCCGCACCATCTGGCTTCGTTCTTGGGCGGCAGATTCCGCCTCCAAGAAGGCTCTAATTTCCCTTCCCTTTATCGGTGGGAAGCTCTTTGGGAAGCGTCTGGAGGAACTCATCTCGGAGGCCACTGGCGGTAAGAGCTCTCTTCTTCCCCAGAATCAGCCTCGCCGCCGTCGCTTCCCTGGGTCGTCCTCTCGGGCGCAGTCCTTTCGGTCCTTTCGGGCCCCCCCTGCCCGATCTGACAAGAAGGCCTCCAGGCCTTCCTTTAAGGCCAAGCCCAAACCTGCTCGCCCCCAGTCCACTAAACCTCCTTCTGCATGACTCTGTCAAGGTGGGAGGGCGTCTGCTTGCCTCTCAGAACGTCTGGCAAGCAAGTGTGGAAGACGCTTGGGTTCTGGAGGTAGTCTCCTCCGGATACAGGATCGGATTTTCCGATCTTCCGCCGGGACGGTTCTTCCTGACGTCGCCCCCCAGGTCCCCCTCCGGGGGAGAAGATTTTTTTCAGGCCATTCGTTCCCTTCGCTCTCTAGGGGTCATCGTTCAGGTTCCAGAGTCAGAACGCTTTCGGGGGTTCTATTCAAATCTGTTCACGGTTCCCAAGAAGGACGGTTCGCTCCGTCCTATCCTGGACCTGAAGGCGCTAAATCACTTTCTCCGGGTCTGTCATTTTCGTATGGAATCCCTCCGGTCGGTGATCGCCTCCTTGGAGTCGGACGAGTTCCTGTCGTCCATCGACATTCAGGACGCCTATCTCCACGTCCCCATTGCCCTCTCCCACCAAAGGTTCCTTCGCTTCGCGGTAGGTTCTCTTCATTTCCAATTCGTAGCCCTGCCCTTCGGCCTGGCCTCCGCTCCGAGGGTCTTCACCAAGGTGTTAGCGCCTCTCATGGCCGTTCTACGTGCCAGGGGGGTCGCCTTGGTACCTTACCCGGACGACCTTCTGATTCGGGCCCGTCGTTGGAGGACAACCTGTCCAGCCTGCACATCACCCTCTCAGCTCTTGCCCAGTTCGGGTGGCTCGTCAACTACTCCAAGTCCTCCCTCGTCCCATGCCAGAGGATGCCCTTCCTGGGCATGATTTTCGACACTCTCCTCGGGCGGATGTTTCTCCCCCCAGAGAAGATTGCCTTCCTTCAGGCGGGGGTGACTCTTCTCCGCGGCCCGTCCTCTCTGACTATCAGGACGTGTATGCGCGTTCTGGGGAGGATGGTGGCTTCCTTCGAAGCCATTCCCTATTCCCAATTCCACTCCCGGGACCTTCAGTTGTTCATCCTATCCAGGTGGGACAAGTCCCAGGCAGGCCTCGATCGCCTGGTTCGTCTCCCTCTCCAGCTTCGCCAGGACCTTGCCTGGTGGCTGCTTCCTCGGACGGTGTCCCTGGGCCGTTCCTTCCTTCCCCCCAGTTGGCGGGTGATCACGACGGACGCCAGCCTCTCGGGTTGGGGAGCGGTCCTCGACTCTCTCTCAGTCCAGGGTCTTTGGTCTGCTCAGGAGTCCTCCCTGCAGATAAATGTGCTCGAGCTCAGGGCGATTTTCCTGGCACTGTCTCACTGGACCCCGCGTCTTCGCGGTCTCCCTGTCCGGGTTCAAACTGACAATTCCACCGCCGTGGCTTATCTGAACCACCAAGGGGGCACCAGGAGCGTGATGGCCTTGCAGGAAGCCTCCCATATCCTGCGCTGGGCGGAGAACCACGTTCCCGTCCTCTCCGCGGTACACATTCCCGGGGTCGACAATTGGGCGGCAGACTTCCTCAGTCGTTAGCTAGTCGACCCGGGCGAATGGTCTCTACACCCAGAGGTGTTCCTCCAACTTTGTCACCGATGGGGAACTCCGGACGTGGATCTTTTCGCGTCACGTCTCAACCACAGGATCCCGCGCTATGTCGCGCGGTCCAGGGACCCTCAGGCTTTCGCGGTAGATGCCCTAGTTCTGCCTTGGTCCCAGTTCAACCTTCTGTACCTGTTTCCCCCCATTCCTCTCCTGCCCCGAGTGCTCAAGCGTCTCAAGGCAGCCCGGGTTCCGGCAATCCTGGTGGCTCCGGATTGGCCCCGCAGGGCGTGGTACGCAGATCTGGTGTTTCTGCTCGCCGACGTCCCGTGGCGACTTCCCCTGCGCCACGATCTCCTTTCACAGGGCCCTCTGTCCCACCCGAATTTACCTCAGCTTCGTTTGACGGCGTGGCTGTTGAGACCGCGGTCTTGAAGTCCCGTGGCCTCTCGGATTCTGTCATTCAGACGATGCTTCACGCTCGCAAACCCCAGTCAGCCCGTATTTACTACTGGACCTGGAGAGCGTATTTTGCCTGGTGCGAGTCTGGGCGTTTCTCCGTCCCTAACGTTCTGGCCTTCCTTCAGGCCGGTTTTGAGAAGGGTCTTCGCCTGGCTTCTCTCAGAGGACAGATTTCGGCCCTCTCAGTCCTTTTCCAGCGTCCCGTGGCCTCGCGGGCTCAGGTTAGGACTTTTCTCCAGGGTGTCGCTCGCCGTTTTCCAGTGGAGCCGTGGGACCTGAATCTCGTCCTTGACGCCCTTCAGTCTTCTCCCTTCGAGCCTTTGACAGAGATATCTCTGTCGTTTGTCTCGCTCAAGGTGGCCTTCTTAGTGGCAGTCACCTCCATCCGCCGGGTTTCCGAACTGGCGGCGCTTTCTTGCCGTTCGCCTTTCCTGGTTTTCCATCAGGACAAGGTGGTGTTGCGTCCCGTTCCCTCTTTTCTTCCAAAGGTGGTTTCCTCGTTTCATATCAATGAAGAGATCGTCCTTCCCTCTTTCTGCCCTAATCCTTCTCACCCTAGGGAGAAATCCCTCCATTGCCTTGATGTTGTTCGGGCTCTTCGCCTGTACCTTCGCCTCACGGAACCCTTCCGTCGTTCGGATTCCCTTTTCGTGGTCCCGGCGGGTCCTCGTAAGGGTTTGCCTGCCTCCAAGGCCACCATCTCTCGCTGGGTTCGGTCGGCTGTCAAGGAGGCCTATATCGCAAAGGGCCGTGCTCCCCCTTCCAGGTTGACCGCTCATTCGACTAGGGCATTTGGGGCTTCCTGGGCGGTGCGTCATCAGGCATCTGCTTCCCAGGTCTGCCGGGCCGCCACCTGGGCGTCAGTTCACACTTTCTCTAAGTTTTACCATATTCATTCCCTGGCTTCCGCTGACGCTAGCCTGGGGCGCAAGGTTCTACAAGCAGCTGTGCTTTAGATTGGCGACATGGCGTTCTTCTTCCCTCCCTCAGGGACTGCTTTGGGACGTCCCATGGTGCTGTGTCCCCCAATGCCATGCACGAGAAAAATGGATTTTTTGTACTCACCGTAAAATCCTTTTCTCGTAGTAGGCATTGGGGGACACAGATTCCGCCCATTTTTTGAGTTTCTTCTTATTTGTGGTCCCGGCGATTTGTGGTCGTTGGGTCTCCCCAGTTGAAGACTTGTTGGCGTTCAGTTTCTGTTTGTTCAGGTGTGGTGTTCCTACTGCTTTTGTACCGACTGGTGTCTCTCGGCTCTTGCAGAGGGGTATAGCCCACCTGGGCGGAGCCAACACTTTTTTGTTTCTAGTGTCAGCCTCCTAGTGGCAGCTGGGCATATACCCATGGTGCTGTGTCCCCCAATGCCTACTACCAGAAAAGGATTTTACGGTGAGTACAAAAAATCTATTTTTACTACCTGCAAAGTAACGTTAGCTTGTCAATTATACCTCTCGTTGAACACCAAAACAAAATTCCCATATTGCTATTTTTTTTATGCCTCTTCTCAAAATGTGTTATTAATTAATTACAAGGTTAAAAGTACACCAAAATGATACCGACATGCTTGTCCTGCAAAGCTTTCAAACAGCTCCATCAACAGAAATATTACAGTATGGTGACACAAAAACAAGAAGATATTTTTTTTAAAAAGTGTGCAGAAGTAGTAAAACGTAAGCACTTATACCAATTTGCTATCACCATTATCCTCCTGCAGAATGCCTCAAAATGAAAAATGAAAAAAAAAAATACTGGTTTAGTTTACCAGTAAATCCTTTTCCAGGAGTCCGACATGACAGCACCCATGGAGGTTGTCCTATTAGTCTCTGTAGGGACAGGAAGCGAGAGAGATTAAAAGGCACCTCCCCACCCCACTCTCCAGTGTTTTTCCAAATTACTACACTGGATAGGATCCAACTTTTTATTAATAACAATGTTACATTCACACTGCCATCAAAGGTTGGAACCAACATACCAGGGAGGGTAATATGGGGTGCTGTCATGTCGGACTTCTGGAAAAGGATTTACCGGTAAACTAAACCAGTATTTCCAGGACGTCCCTCCATGACAGCACCCATGGAGAACTAACGACTTAATTTTTTTTAGGGGGGGGGGACTACTGCCTGCAGGACTTTCCGCCCGAAGGCCAAGTCCTGGCTGGCCATCATATCTAGTCTGTAATGTTTGGCAAAAGTCAGGAAGCTAGACCAGGTTGCAGCCTTGCAAATCTGATCAACCGTGGCATCTGCCTTCTCTGCCCAGGAAGTTGCCACAGCTCTAGTAGAATGCGCCTTCAAAATTAGAGGACAGGTCTTCTCCTGAAGTCTATACGCTTCTTTAATAGTTTCTTTAATCCACCGTGCCAACGTCTGTTTTGAAGCTTTCATGCCTTTATTCTTCCCACCAAACTGGATGAATAGATTATTTGATTTTCTCCAGGTACTTGTTCTTTCAAGATAGGTTAGAATCGTTCTTCTAACATCCAGGCACTGGAACCTTTTCTCCTGTATATCTTTGGGAGAGGCACAAAATGAAGGGAGTGTTAGCACTTGTTCCCTATGAAAAGTTGAGACCACCTTAGGTAAGAAAGCTGGATCTAACTTCAGGATTATGCGATCATCCAAAATCCTCAAGTATGGTTCTTTAATAGATAAAGCCTGAATTTCTCCTATCCTGCGAGCTGTGGTTATAGCCAAGAGGAATACTGCCTTGAAAGAGAGAAATTTTTCAGAAATCTGTTCGATTGGCTCAAATGGGGGATCACATAAGCTTTCCAAGACTATATATAGACTCCAAGGAGGAATAGATTCTCAAGGTGGGTCTCATCCTTGATACTGCCTTTAGGAAACTCCTAATCCACCTATGCTCCGCTAAGGGTATATCTAAAATACAGCTGAGTGCCGTGACCTGGACTCTAAGCGTGCTAGGTTTTAGCCCTGCATCAAACCCCTCCTGAAGGAATTCTAATATGCTTTCTCCTTTGAGTCTCCCTGAGACTTAGCTGTCAAGTCTCTCTCTCCCTACAAGGAAGAGGAGAGAGGCCCACATTAGCGTCTAACTGGACTGAATAAGGGTGAATACCGAGACACACAAGGGGACTTACATGTCCCTGGACAGGGATGTCTGTACTAGCCTCCTGCATAGACGACATCTGGACCTCCATGACTCAGACTGACCCCAGCTGACATCACTTTTATATCTTACCTGGTCCGCCCTGTCGCCACGCAGCTCCGCCTCCCACCTTTCTGGGGGGACTCATTCCGAAGAGTCAACCCCCTTCCAAACACGAGACCGTCCCGGTCTCCCGCGTTACATGGGCGCCGCCATCTTCTTCCGACCATGTGATCCTTCCGGTCACATGGTCTTCCACCTGCACACCGTCAGGAGGAGCGCAGGAGCCGCAGCCGAGCCCAGAGCTCCCGATCCGGAGAAGCGGCCTCGGCCTCCCCGATACTGCGGCATAAGGTACAGAGGTAACGGGGCAAGCTAAGGGACCCCTACCCAGAGAGGTGCTAGCCACTAGAACCTGAAGAGGAGAGGCAGAACCCCCCGACCAGATTCGGCCTACGTACTTTTCCCTAGAGCAGGGAACAAAATTCTCTCTGCTCCTATCCCTGTAGGGACAGGAAGAACACTGGAGAGTGGAGTGGGGAGGTGCCTTTTAATCTCTCTCGCTTCCTGTCCCTACAGAGACCAATAGGACAAGCTCCATGGGTGCTGTCATGGAGGGACGTCCTGGAAAGGCAGAATTGCTTTTTTTCCAATTTCTCCATTAAAAGTTAATCAATAAGTTATATGTGACCCTCATCCAGCTACAGTGACATGTTTTGAACACCATTTTACAGTTTTTATATACGGTAGATACAACATCCGCACTTGGGGAACAGTTGCGGGTCCCACAGACACATTGGAACCTCAGCCAATGTCACCAAAGTTGGCAGTTCAGACTTTTATGTGTATGGTCAACTATACAGCCTGTGCATACAGAACGCCAGAGCTGCCCTCATTACACATTATGAGTAATACTTTTACTCCATTTTATCACTTTACATTGTTGTATTTCTAGGTTGCAAATCAAATAGTTACTGCCTGTAAAGCATACATTACTGAAACGGGAAGACGTATCATTTGGGATCAGGATGTAGAATCTGTGATAGTAAAAATTCAGGTAAGAAACAGAGTGTAATATAGTCAGATAAGATGTATTTGTTGGTATTACAACAGTCTTTCTGTGCTGGTGCTTACACTTTTCTGTTGCCCCAGTAGAAATGTAGTTCTACATGGCTTCAATTACAAAACAATAGTTAACCATGTAGTTTACAGCATATTCAGAGTAAGAGCTGCTCTTTGCAGTTGACTTATGCTTTGGCTGATGGAAGTATCAAATGGTAAATCCTCCCTATGTGATGTCAGACGCTGTGTTACAAGTTGCTCTGATGGAGTGTTATGTCTTTGCATTGCTAAAGCTGTTTCCTGTATGCACATTATGTTATGATCTTTCTTTTTTTTTTTTTTTCTTTTTTTTTTTTATTAATTTTTATTTTCATAAAAAACATACATGTAGAAAGAACATATAACATGTAACAATACATCAACAAAATATGCCAGACAAATATTTCCTGTACCCCGGAAATAACCCTTCTCTCTCTGGGAGTCCAGAAAATGTTATGATCTTTCTTGATGGGACAATCGATCTTCAGCTCGATGATGTTAAAATTTATGTTTGCTGGTAGCATTCGAGACTCCAGTACTAGCGATCAATGGACCTGCGCACAATCCTGTTGATAAGTGTCCCCCAGTATGTCTTGGTTTAGCTCTTAATTAGACCTGAACGTGATGCATCCATGTCAGACTTCTGATAAAAACTGTAAGGAGGATGGGGGGGGGGGGGGGGGGCACTGGTCTAACCGGAGAGTGTGGATTCTCTGTGTCAGCCAAGGGATGTCAGCCACTAACCCCTAGGGTGTTATTGAGCACTCTCACAGGAGACAGGACAGAAAGCAGCAAGAGAGAAACTGAATCACTACCTACAGCAGGGATCAGCAACCTCCGGCACTCCAGCTGTTCAAAAACTACAAATCCCAGAATGCTTAATTTACTTCTATAGGAGTTGGAAGAGGAGCTAAGCATGCTTGCATGCTGGGAGTTGTAGTTTCACAGCAGCTGGAGTGCCGAAGGTTGCTAATCCCTGACTTACATGATTATCTAATATGGTTGACAGCTGACTCACAGAGTCAGACAACAGTTAATGCTCCAATAGCTCAAGTTGCAGTAAGAGTCGCAGTTAGTGTAAACTGAGTCTAATAGCAGACACGGTGATGAGAAGTGGTATTGCAGAGAAGACTGGAGTAAAGGCAGAGGATGATGATGAAGAGGAAGCTGCCTTTTTACCTTGTAACCCTGCCAAGGGGTCGTGCTGGGAGGCAGGAAGCACGTGCCCCTGGAAACATAAACGACAGGAAGCGCCGCACGCGCACACTTATGGGACGCCAGCATGGGATGGAGCATGGAGGCAGTGTGGCCGAAGGACACATCTGGCACCCATGCGCCTGTCACATCTGGCGAAGACAGCAGCGGGCATCGAGGCTGGAGATGCTGGGGATATGACAGGTGAGACAGCGGGAGGTATGGCAGAAGGCCCAGGCCTAACATTAAACAATGTGGAGCCGTACAGTCACTTGAAGTAATACAACAAAGGGTGACCAAGGGTCTAGGGAACAGGTACAAGTATAGTACTACATGGTTCAGACATGGTATCTGAAGGACAATGCAGGTGTGCAGTCAGGAGAAGCCATAAGTAAAAGGTAGGACTTTCGGTCTTGAGCATAGAAACCGTAGAATGAGTCAGAAGCAGGATCAGGTACAGAGCCGGGATCAAAACCTAAATACAGCTGAGCCGAGTACTGGATCCAAAGAAGAAAACAGTGAGCAAACTATAGTTAGCACACAGGAAGGATATATTATATGTGCCAGTCTTAATAGGAACTGTGCTGTAATAAGATGCACCAAATTTATTAAGCGGCGCAGGTCTTCTGAAGCATCTTCTGGTAGGTTGTCCACTACAAAATCAAATCTACAACCACCAGAGTGATGATTATATAGGGCTGTTATTGCTCTAAATGGTTGAGCAGCACAGCCCTGTAGTTGGATGGCTGTGCATACAGATTGACCAAGTGGCCATGATTTGGCCAATATCTGCCACTGGAAGCAATGGCAGCTGGCAGAAGGAGACTGCATGACTGTAGCAAAGTGAGTACATTACTAAGACCCTGAAAGCTGTAGCAATCAGCACAGAAAAAGAAGTTGTGACACACAACATTATCTACCTTCATCATCAGCTGGTGATCGCTATATTTGATTTTTTTTTTATGCAAACTTGTATTTTTTTCTCTAGGAGTGCACCTTTCTTATTCAGGAATACCAGGAGAGTTTTCATAGAAAGCAAGCATACAGTGAAATGCATAATGAAAAATCTTTTGATGTGTCAGAGAGCTACATATTTGGAAAATTAGAAGCTTTTTGTGAGCGGACGGATAAGGTACATAACACATGAGTCAAATAATATGTGTACAATCGAGAATACATTCACAAAAGCACAAACCTACGTATGCACATTAATTGTATGCCCACCTGTTCAGGCTAGATTATACATAGTACTATTTTGTCTATGTGCTTAAAGAGGACCTTTCACTAGATTAAAAAATCTAAACTAACTATACAGACATGTAGAGCGGCGCCCAGGGATCCCCCTGCACTTACTGTTATCCCTGGGCGCCGCCCCGTTCTCCCGGTATAGCCTCCGGTATCTTCATAGTTAGGCTCCACCCAGTTGAGCCTGCCAGCGTCTCTTTCTCCCATGCTGTAGCGCTGGCCAATCGCAGCGCTCAGCTCATAGCCTGAGAGTTTTTTTTTCTCTCAGGCTATGAGCTGAGTGCTGCGATTGGCCAGCGCTACAGCATGGGAGAAAGACGCCGGCAGGTTCCCCTGGGTGGAGCCTAACATGTGAAGATACCGGAGGCTATACCGGGCGAACGGAGCGGCGCCCAGGTATAACAGTAAGTGCAGGGGGATCCCTGGGCGCCGCTCTACATGTCTGTATAGTTAGTTTAGATGTTTTATTCTAGTGAAAGGTCCTCTTTAAGGGGAACCTGTCACCTCCAAAACACATATAAAACCGACATCATTACCTTACAGTAGCCCGCAGTGTGTTCATAATCATGTGTTTCATTCCTCCATCGATTGCTGCATACTTTATAAAAACGCTGTTTTAATCTCCATTCGCGCTATCTTCAGAGCCAGCTTGAAGTCAAGGGGGCAGCGGCCCCGATTTTGGGTCCGCAGCTCCGCAAAAAGATAGAGCATGTCCTATTCTTGTCCGCAGCTTGCGGACAAGAATTGGCATTTCTATGGGGGTGACGGGCTGGTGTGTTGCGGACCCGCAATTCGCGGGTCCGCAACACCCCACGGACGTGTGAATGCAGCCTTATTGAGTAAAATGTAAAAAAATAAAATAAAATAGACATATTTGATATCGCCGTGTCGTAACAATTGGCTCTACAAAAATATCACATGATCTACCCCATCAAGTAAATGGTGTAAAAAACAAATCAAATCAAAAATTTTTTTTTTAGTCACCTCACCTCACAAAAAACATGATGTTAATCAATCAAAAAGTCGTATGTACCTCAAAATGGTAGCAATAAAAACGTCACCTCATCCCAGAAAAATATAAAATAAATGGCTCTAAGAAAATGGCAACACAAAAACATGATTTTTTTCTAAAAATGTTTTTATTGTGTAAAATGTAAAAATAAAAAAAACTAGACACATTTGGTATCGTTGCGACCGTAATGACCAGATCTGTAAAAATATCACATGATCTACCCCATCAAGTGAACGGTGTAAAAAAAATATAGAAAAATGACAGCGAACAGCTTTTTTTGTGACTTCACCTCCCAAAAATGAGATAAAAAGCAACCAGAAAGCCAAATGTATGCCAAAATGGTGACAATAAAAACTACAGCTTGTCTCGCACAAAATAAGCCCTCACGCAGCTCATTCAACAAAAAATTAAAAAAGTTATTGCTCTTAAAAACCATGACAGAAAATTCCATGTTAGAAAATCCAGATACCGCTCCCTCCCTTCTGAGCCCTGGCATATCCCCAAATAACAGTTTATGACCACAATTGGGGTGTTACTGTATTCAGGAGAAAGTGGGTAGCAAATTGGGGGGATATTCTCCTGTTCTCTTTTGTGAAAAAGAAAGTTTGGGCCTAAAGCACCATTTTCTTGTAAAAAAAAGAAAATTACATTTTTCATTTTTACACCCAAGTATTAAAAATTCAATGAAACAGCTGTTGAGTGAAGTGCTCGCTACATCCCTTAAAAATTCCTTGGGTGGTGTAGTTTACAATATGTGGTCACTTTTTGGGGGTTTTCACTGTAGGGTACCTCAGGGCCATTCCAGCAAAATCTGCCCTCCAAAAACCATATGGTGCTCCTTCCCCTCTGTGCCCTGCCGTGTGCCCAAACAGCGGCATACGACCACATATGGGGTGCTTCTGTAAACTGCAGAATCAAGGTAATAAATATTGAGGTTTGTTTTGTTGTTAACCCTTGATGTGTTCCAGGAAAACATTGATTTAATATGGAAAATCTGCAAAAAAAGTGACATTTTGACATTTCTGTGGAATACCTAAAGGGTTAACAACATTTCTAAAACCAGTTTTGATTCATTTGAGGGGTGTCATTTCTAAAATGGGGTCATTTATGGGTTGGTTCTACTATATAATCCCCACAAAGTGACTTCAAAACTGAACTGGTCCTTAAAAAAGTTGACTTTGGAAATTTCTAAAATTCTAAACCTTCTAGCGTCCTAAAAAAATAAAATTACATTACTAAAATGATGCCAACATTGAGTAGACATATGGGGAATATGGGGAATGTTAATTAATAAATATTTCATAAGGCATCACTATCTGTCTTAAAAGCAGAGAGATTCAAATTTTTCATTAACGTTTGGATTTTTTTTATAAATAAAGGTAAAACATATTGACTCAAATTTACCATTAACATAAAGTACAATGTGTCACGGGAAAACTGAATGGCTTGTATAAGTAAAAGCGTTCCAAAGTTATTACCACATAAAGTGACACATGTCAGATTAGCAAAATTAGGCCTGGTCAGGAAGGGGTTAAATGGCCCAGTCTGGAAGTGGTTAAAGATACAAACCATCATAATTATGAGGACAGTTGCTCTGTATATTACACTACAGTGCATCCAATACATACAGTAAATAAACCTGCAAAAATAAACTACACTTGGAGTTAAAAGCTACACAAGAGGACAATTTGTCATTTATCCATCCAGAGAATGCTGATGTTCCCCCCCAATTAATGCCATCATCCAATGCCCATGTAAAAACTCCAATAACATGTATAAACATTCCATTCAGTGCTCATTTATTACCTTCATACAATTAGCAAAACCCTGGACACATTCCACAATATGGCTATATGTGTGTCAGAGGAGCGGGACATCACTGACACATAGCGGATATGGGACCATAGTGGATTTGGATCTCAGGCACTTTTCCTGCATGTCGAACACGTGCCCCCTAGACATGCTGCAGGTACCCCTTGTGGTAGGATACATGTACGACTGGTAGAGAAACAGGAACAGAACAGACATGTATTTCTTTAATTTTTATAGATTGGAAAAATTATATCAATTGTGCAATCCTACTCAGCTCTAAGCAAATGTACAACTGAAGGAATTGATCGCTTCTACATAAAGTTTCAAAATACTTATCAGAACATTAGAAAAAGGACTTTTAATATTCTGGACATGAAGAAAACAGAATTTGATGACAATTTTACTGAATTTATGGAGCAAATAAATAATTTAGAGGTAAAATATTCTGAATCCCATTCAGATGATGCTTCTTAAGGCCACAATGAAAAATGTATCCAGATGTTACATAAATGGATAATATCCCTTCTTCTTTTCATCCTGAAATCCGCACTGTTCTATAGTTTTAGCATTGTTTTCTTTTTTAAGTTCTGTAGTTTTCAGGTCAATTGAAGACTGTGTGTAAGACAATAAATCAGCTATCCATATAATCAGGTCTAAGAACATTTCCTAGAAATATTTCTTTAACAAAGACTTAACCACTTTGGTTGGGGGGCAATTTTGTGCTGCAAGACAGTCTAAAATTTGCTTTAAAAGACCCATTTATTAATAGAAGTCATGATTTGGTGAAAAGGTTGCTTTTATCTATCGCCTTTCTTCTACTCTTTCTATGGAAAGTGTTGAAAAACCCATACATTTAGCGCACAGCATGTTTTTTGGCACAGTTTGCAATCGACTTCTGATGCATTTTGCTACATAAATTATTATCCACTGTTGATAAAGTAAAATGCCTCAGAAACGATGAAAAAAACAGCCCAGCAAAAACTGCATTTAGTAACAGGTGGCTTTTGCTGAGTTTTATTATAGGGAGGATGGTGTTTTAGTTTTCACTTACAGAAGCTTTGTAGCTGTGTATTTATAGAGGTATCACAGGCCGGATTACTGCAAAGTACTCAGAATAATTATACCTATTTTAGTAGCCAAAATGACCCCTTCCAGGGATAAGAGAGGTAGAAAAAGAATATGTATAATATATAACTGTTATATATATATAAACATTCTTTATCATACAGTAACAATCCACCACGTCCAGCGGGAAAAGTGCAAAAACTGTGTGTACAGGCGATGACAGATGTTATTGGCCCTAGTTCTGTGTGATCCTTAATATATAGGCTGACAGTATCTCTCAATAAAGCAAATCTCAGCTTTATGTAGTCCAAAGGGCTTTGAATTAGACGTCTTTTTTGTTCTACTCCACTACCCTTGGTTCATAGGCCCAGGAATGTTGCCTAGCTCTGTAATCCTGCGCCTTCACAGTAGCTCACACTATTGGCACATGCGCAGTGCATCTGCTTCCCCAGCAGCATGGATACTAGTGTAACCTACAGCAACTGCAGGAGATACCTGACCCTGTCAGTCAGGGAGAGGGAGAATGGCAATAGGCGCTTGTCCTTATTTTGTAATTAATGTAATTAAAGTTTACTGTGTTTGATTTTCTTTTTTTGCCCCTTGCCGGAAGGAAGTGCAGCATAAACATGGGTATGCATTTTTTTTTAATGCGATATATCCAAAATGCACCATTAGGAAGCATAAGCAATTGTGAATCAATTTCAGCTGCTTTGATGCAAATGAAAGTGATTACAGGCACACTAAAGAGAAGACAGCAAGACAACCCCCAAAAACGGAGTGGTTTTTCACTTGGCCACAGACAGTTTCACTCTAATTATCCTTCCTGATTCTTTTAGCGTTTTGCTAGTGTTCTTGTTACTACTTGTAGCAGGAACATGCCCAGATGTTATTGGGAGTGCATACAGGCACTTGAGGGTCTTACACATTATGTGTTGCTGTGATGAAATTCATAAACAGTGATGGCCAGTTCGCCGGCGTACACATGCGGGCTGCCATCTTAGCTCACAATTCCGGCGATGCACAAGTAAGTCCTTACCTGTGCCGGGAGACGGTCTGAAACAAATGCGGTCACCGGGAGCAGGCAGTTCCGAGAACAGCCTGATGAAGGCCCTCGGCGGCTGTTCTCGAAACTGCCTGCTCCCGGTGACCGCATTTGTTTCAGACCGCCTCTCGCACGGGCACAGGTAAGGGCTTACCTGTGCATCGCCGGACTTGTGAGTTAAGATGGCAGCCCGCATGTGTTCGCGGGCGAACTGGCCATCACTGTTCATAAATAACAGGATACGAGAATAGGAATCATGTCTGGCTTTGTGATGTTTTTTAATCTTGTGTGAAATCAATGTGTTTATTCTTATGCCTTTTTGCGCTGTATATTAGTAACTATAATGAAAAGTATCCTGAGCCTGGGAGAGCCGGCAGCCTCTTGTGTAGGAGAAATGACACAGGATGTAAGAGATCACTGCAGTGCCCTGTGGTGGAGGAATTGCCTTATCTTCCACTACAGCCCCATTCATTCTAGTTATAGGGGTTCTCCGGGCTTTTAATATTGATGACCTATCCTCAGGATAGATCATCAATATCAGATCGGTGGGGGTCCGACACCCGGCCCCCCCACCCATGAAATGTATGAGGAGACTACGTGTGCAGTGTGCACGTGCCATCTCCAATCTCTTCCTGCTCACCACTGCTGTCTATGACAAAGCAACAGTGAACAGGAAGAGAGACGGTAGATGGCACATGCTCACTGCACGCGGCGTCGCCTCATACAGCTGATCGGCGTGGGTGCCAGGTGTCGGACCCCTGCCAATCTGATATTGATGACCTATCCCGAGGATAGGTCATCAATATTAAAAGCCCGGAGTATCACATTAGTTTCCCCTGTCAGCAAATACAGTCCTGATCAAAAGTTTAAGACCACTTGAAAAATGGCAAAAAATCCTATTTAGCATGGCTGATCCAAGTAAAATAGGATCCAAGTAGCAAGGTTCCAAGTAGAGCTTCAACATGCAACAAGAAGAGATGGGAGTGAGACAAAACATTTTTTCAGCATTTAATTTAATGAAAACAACGAATAAACTGAAACAGGCTGTTTTTCAGCTGATCAAAGGTTTAGGACCACACCTCCAAAAAAAAACGAAACCTCCCAAAACAGAAATCCAACTTCCAAACATGAACTCAGTAATGAGTAGCTCCGCCGTTATTGTTTATCACGCGTTTCCATGAGGTGAGTGGGAACATTTCTCCAAGTGGTGAAGACGGCCGCATGAAGGCCATCTACTGTCTGGAACTGTTGTCCATTTTTGTAAACTTCCCTTGCCATCCATCCCCAAAGGTTCTCAATTGGATTTAGATCAGGGGAACATGCAGGATGGGCCAAAAGAGTGATGTTATTCTCCTGGAAGAAGTCCCTTGTCCTGCGGGCATTGTGTACTGTAGCGTTGTCCTGTTGAAAAACCCAGTCGTTACCACACAGACGAGGGCCCTCAGCCATGAGGAATGCTCTCTGCAACATCTGGACATAGCCAGCGGCCGTTTGATGCCCCTGCACTTCCTGAAGCTCCATTGTTCCACTGAAGGAAAAAGCCCCCCAGACCATTATGGCGCCCCCTCCGCTGTGGCGCGTAGAAAACATCTCAGGTGGGATCTGCTGGTCATGCCAGTAACGTTGGAAACCATCAGGACCATCAAGGTTACATTTTTTCTCATCAGAGAATAAAACTTTCTTCCACCTTTGAATGTCCCATGTTTGGTGCTCTCTTGCAAAGTCCAAACGAGCAGTTCTGTGGCGTTCAAGGAGACGAGGTCTTTTGAAGACGTTTTTTGTTTTTGAAGCCCTTCAGTCTCAGATGCCGTCTGATGGTTATGGGGCTGCAGTCAGCACCAGTAAGGGCCTTAATTTCGGTCGAGGATCGTCCAGTGTCTTGACGGACAGCCAATTGGATCCTCCGGCTCAGTGCTGATGACATTTTTGTTGGGGTCTTCCACTTGACTTTTTTGTTCCATAACCCTCAGGATCATTTAAGAAATTCCAAATGACAGTCTTACTGCGTCCCACCTCAGCAGCGATGGCGCGCTGTGAGAGACCCTGCTTATGCAGTTCAACAGCCCGACCACGTTCAAAAAGGGAGAGTTTTTTTGCCTTTGCCATCACAACGTGTGACTGCCTGACAGAGAATGACAATGAATCCACATCTTTGCACAGATTTGGCCTTTTAACCACCTCAGCCCCCAGTGCTTAAACACCCTGAAAGACCAGGCCACTTTTTACACTTCTGACCTACACTACTTTCACCGTTTATTGCTCGGTCATGCAACTTACCACCCAAATGAATTTTACCTCCTTTTCTTCTCACTAATAGAGCTTTCATTTGGTGGTATTTCATTGCTGCTGACATTTTTACTTTTTTTGTTATTAATCGAAATTTAACGATTTTTTTGCAAAAAAATGACATTTTTCACTTTCAGTTGTAAAATTTTGCAAAAAAAACGAGATCCATATATAAATTTTGCTCTAAATTTATTGTTCTACATGTCTTTGATAAAAAAAAAAATGTTTGGGTAAAAAAAAAAAATGGTTTGGGTAAAAGTTATAGCGTTTACAAACTATGGTACAAAAATGTGAATTTCCGCTTTTTGAAGCAGCTCTGACTTTCTGAGCACCTGTCATGTTTCCTGAGGTTCTACAATGCCCAGACAGTACAAACACCCCACAAATGACCCCATTTCGGAAAGTAGACACCCTAAGGTATTCGCTGATGGGTATAGTGAGTTCATAGAACTTTTTATTTTTTGTCACAAGTTAGCGGAAAATGATGATTTTTATTTTTTTTTCTTACAAAGTCTCATAGTCTCAGAAATATCTTGGCAAAAGACAACTTTTCCCATTTTTTTTATACAAAGTTGGCATTTGACCAAGATATTTATCTCACCCAGCATGGGTATATGTAAAATGACACCCCAAAACACATTCCCCAACTTCTCCTGAATACGGAGATACCACATGTGTGACACTTTTTTGCAGCCTAGGTGGGCAAAGGGGCCCATATTCCAAAGAGCACCTTTCGGATTTCACTGGTCATTTTTTACAGAATTTGATTTCAAACTCCTTACCACACATTTGGGCCCCTAGAATGCCAGGGCAGTATAACTACCCCACAAGTGACCCCATTTTGGAAAGAAGACACCCCAAGGTATTCGCTGATGGGCATAGTGAGTTCATGGAAGTTTTTATTTTTTTTGGCACAAGTTAGCGCTAACTTGGGACAAAAATTTCAATCTTTCATGGACTCAATATGCCCCTCACGGAATACCTGGGGGTGTCTTCTTTCCGAAATGGGGTCACATGTGGGGTATTTATACTGCCCTGGCATTCTAGGGGCCCTAAAGCGTGAGAAGAAGTCTGGAATATAAATGTCTATAAAAAATTTTACGCATTTGGATTCCGTGAGGGGTATGGTGAGTTCATGTGAGATTTAATTTTTTGACACAAGTTAGTGGAATATGAGACTTTGTAAGAAAAAAAAAAATAATTTCCGCTAACTTGGGCCAAAAAAATGTCTGAATGGAGCCTTACAGAGGGGTGATCAATGACAGGGGGGTGATCAATGACAGGGGGGTGATCAGGGAGTCTATATGGGGTGATCACCCCCCTGTCATTGATCACCCCCCTGTAAGGCTCCATTCAGATGTCCGTATGTGTTTTGCGGATCCGATCCATGTATCCGTGGATCCGTAAAAATCATACGGACATCTGAATGCAGCCTGACAGGGGGGGGTGATCAATGACAGGGGGGGTGATCAATGACAGGGGGGGTGATCAATGACAGGGGGGTGATCAGGGAGTCTATATGGGGTGATCACCCCCCCCCGGAAGGCTCCAGGGAGACGCCTGTATGTGTTTTGCGGATCCGATCCATCTATCAGTGGATCCGTAAAAATCATGCGGACATCTGAATGGAGCTTTACAGGGGGGTGATCAATGACAGGGGGGTAATCAATGACAGGGGGGTGATCAGGGAGTCTATATGGGGTGATCACCACAGTCATTGATCACGCCCCTGTAAGGCTCCATTCAGACGTCCGTATGCGTTTTGCGGATCCGATCCATCTATCAGTGGATCCGTAAAAATCATGCAGACATCTGAATGGAGCTTTACAGGGGGTTGATCAATGACAGGGGGGGTTATCAATGACAGGGGGGTGATCAGGGAGTCTATATGGGGTGATCACCAAAGTCATTGATCACGCCCCTGTAAGGCTCCATTCAGACGTCCGTATGCGTTTTGCGGATCCGATCCATCCATCAGTGGATCCGTAAAAATCATGCGGACATCTGAATGGAGCTTTACAGGGGGGTGATCAATGACAGGGGGGTAATCAATGACAGGGGGGTGATCAGGGAGTCTATATGGGGTGATCACCACAGTCATTGATCACGCCCCTGTAAGGCTCCATTCAGACGTCCGTATGCGTTTTGCGGATCCGATCCATCTATCAGTGGATCCGTAAAAATCATGCGGACGTCTGAATGGAGCTTTACAGGGTGGTGATCAATGACAGGGGGGTAATCAATGACAGGGGGGTGATCAGGGAGTCTATATGGGGTGATCAGGGGTGATCAAGGGTGAATAAGGGGTTAATAAGTGACGGGGGGGAGTGTAGTGTAGTGGTGCTTGGTGCAACATATTACTGAGCTACCTGTGTCCTCTGGTGGTCGATCCAAACAAAGGGGACCACCAGAGGACCAGGTAGCAGGTATATTAGACACTGTTATCAAAACAGCGTCTAATATACCTGTTAAGGGTTAAAAAAATCACATCTCCAGCCTGCCAGCGAACGATCGCCGCTGGCAGGCTGGAGATCCACTCTCTTACCTTCCGTTCCTGTGTGCGTGCGCGCCTGTATGCGCGCGTTCACAGGAAATCTCGGCCATCGCGAGAGGACGCATATATGCGTGACTCTGCGCAGGGCTGCCACCTCCGGAACACGATCCTGCGTTAGGCGGTCCGGAGGTGGTTAAAGGCATGTGGTCCTAAAATGTGGATCAGCTGAAAAACAGCCTGTTTCAGTTTATTCGTTGTTTTCATTAAATTGAATGCTCAAAAAATGTCTTGTCTCACTCCCATTTCTTCTTGTTGCATGGTGAAGCTTTACTTGGAACCTTGTTATGATCCAGCCATGCTACATAGGATTTTTGGCCATTTTTCAAGTGGTCTTAAACTTTTGATCAGGACTGTATAATATTTATTATTTCTCTCTGATATGTTCTGTCACTTTGTGCTTTGACAAGATGTCGTATTCACATTAAAGGATGTTAATACACATTAAAGTGTAGAATCTTCCATGACATTTCTCATGTGGAGTGTATGATAATGTATTATCTGATTGATTAGGAGCAGATGCAGGGCTTTATGAGGAACTGCATTGGAAGAGTCACATCTCCACAAGAAGCCATTCAGGTCCTTCACAGGTAAGCCTCGAGCACGGAAGAAATGTGTATTCCTGGGGATCTCTCTATACTTCTTACTATGTGTTGTCACCCAGCAAGCCTGCATCTCTGTGTACGCTCATTACTGTAACATATGGCAGAGTGTACCACAACTAATAGAGAGGATATGAATGGATCCTGTATTGCCTAGAAGCCTATACTGGTTCAACAAGAATATGATAATACCGACTTCTGTTCTGCTGTATCAGCAGAGTTGTATGTAGAAGTTCCAGATCAGTTTCTACAATGGCATTGTCCAGTTTACATCTAGTAATAGCTTTTCTTTGCAATAAGCATTATGCAGTATTAGTCTATCATAATACACATTATTAAAATGCAAAAAAAAATGTCAAACTAATTTTCCTTTAAACTAGTCTGTATTTGTCAATATTTCTACAATGATGCATTTTCTTGTATAAAAAATATTTCTTAAGATTGTTATCCTTCTAAGATATGGAGCGCATTTACACTCAGTGTCAGATCCACAGTGACCATAGGTGTAACACCGCCAGCCTGCTCTTTATTTACACCAGTAACTTGTCTAGTATTGTGTAGGTCCCACCTTTGTCAGCACTAGGCCTCTTTCAGATGAGCGAGTTGCATAATGCGGACTCGCAGCGTGAGTATAAGACTGCTCCCGTCCTGAACTTCCAGCACTGACGGGGTCGCATAGCATTATATTGATTTATGATGCTATGACATAATGCTGTCAGTGTTATCCAAAGCATTCCAGATCTCTAAAGGTTACATAACATCATAAATCAATATAATGCTATGCGCACCCCGGCAGAGCTCTGGAGTTCCGGAACGGGAGCTGTCTTATACTCCCGCTCGTCTGAAAGTGGCCTTAGTGTATGTTCACATGAAATGGTTGAGGTGCGGTTAAAGCTGCAAAGGAATTACCACAATGTGCCTTTTGATGCAGTTGCATTTTTTACAGGTGAAACATGTTAAGTAAATGTGTTTAACCTGAAGATGCCGCAACCTCAATGAAAACCACATCATAACCTTACAGCTCTGAAACATCAAAGCTTTGTCTCCACAAGACGTCGGAGATGTCCCTTGGTATTAGGCACATTAGCAGCAGATCCTGTGTTTGGTGCGGCCTCCACGGATCCCACTTGTGTTTTCAGCACATCCCACAGATGACGAGTGGATAGAGATCTGGGAGTTTGTCTTTACTTATAACACAGGATAAGGGCTCATTTACACAACCGTATGAATGGGTCCGCATCTGTTCCGCAATTTTGCGGAACAGGTGCGGATCCATTCATTTCAGTGGGGCCGCAAAAGATGCGGACAGCACACGGTTGTTCTGTTCTTCAGCCCCGCAATCGCGGACAAGAATAGGCATTTTTATAATGGGCCACCCGTTCCGTTCTGAAAATTGAGGAAGGCACACGGGCAGCATCCGTATTTTGCGGATCACAAAACACGGCGCGGTCGTCTGAATGCTCCCTAACTGAAATATTAACCCTTAATGACCAGCATGTTTACTACTAAATGACCAGACACTTTTTAGCCATTTTTGTTCATAACACATATGGATTTTTTTTTAATACCTTTTTTTATTAAAACTGAACTTCCGGGCCATAATAGAACAGTCCTATCCTTGTCTGTAATGCAGACAAGAAAAAGGTGTGCTCTATATTTTTGCCAATGGCACGGAATGGTCATACGGATGCGGACAGCACACAGTGTGTTATCCGCGTCTTTTGCGGCCCGTTGAAGTGAATGGGTCCACATCCGTCCCGCAAAAAATGCAGATTGGATGGGAGCAGGACTGTTATATTAGCACTCATCTTTACATTGATCACAGGTTATTTGGCACTGAACATTGCCTGCCCCATACACAGAGGTGATCTGTCAGTGCATGTGAGGCTGTATCATTGCATTCTAGCATACTGACACTACCTTATGGTTCCCACCTTGTTTTTTTATTTTAATTTTAGGTTTGGAAAGTTAAACATCCCGTGCTTGAATTCTGAAATTCCGAATACCACTAAATGTATTCTTCAGCGTTACATGGAGATGCTTCAGTCCACTAAAATGGTATGTCAGTCACATAATCTAAGTGTTACCCATGTCTGGCACTTTGTTTTGTATATCATATGTGTATTCTCACTTATGCTTCACTCTTACATCGTAACCCTGCATTAAAGGGGTCCTCTCACTTCATCAAATGGCATTTATCATGTAGAGAAAGTTAATACAAGACACTTACTAATGTATTGCTCTTATCCATATTGCCTCCTCTGCTGGCTGAATTCATTTTTCCATAACACTATACACTGCTCGATTCCAGGGGTTACAACTGACCTGCAATTCACCAGCGGTAGCCGTGCTTGCACACTATAGGAAAAAGCGGTTCCCTTTCTTGGTGGCTTGGCACATAGGACGGCATTTTTTCCTATTGTGGCCGCGGCCACGGTCAGTAAGGTGACAGGAGGGGGCTAGACAGTGGCTGGGGTGTGCCTGGAGCCACGGAACGTGGGCCTGCCTAAAAGAGGGCCAACCCTAGAGAGAGTAGAAAAAGGGGGGGGGGAACGGGTGGGTGAAGTGCTGGTCGGCGGGCGCGGTGATGGTGAGCTGTACGAGGGGGCTTAAGTAAGGGGACCTGGCCCCTCCCACAATAACAGGCTGCATGCAGCCTTAACTATTTGTGGCCGCGGCCACGGTCAGTAAGGTGACAGGAGGGGGCTAGACAGTGGCTGGGGTGTGCCTGGAGCCACGGAACGTGGGCCTGCCTAAAAGAGGGCCAAAAAGACACCAGGTAGGAGAAGTGCTGCTGTTTAATGCATGTGGAACAGGGTTACAAAACCAAGGAACGGAATACCTGCCGGGTTTCAGTCAGCGGATCCGGGATGTACCGGGAAAAACAAGCAGATCTCCACCTACCCATGTGACGGATGACGTGCGGAGGCGTCCCGTGCTTGGAAGCCGCTGAAGCCGCTCCGATGCGGAACGAATGTCCTGATATGGTTTTGGGGTCCACCCCCAACCCTGCGACCAGGGATCTGATGTGGGAGACAAACTGTGACGTGGATAGGGGTTTCCCTTGGAATGGCAGCAACGGAGACTCTGGATCTGGAGATGGTGTGGAACCCAGGAGATGTTGGAGTACCACCACCGGACACCAGGCGTTCCCGGACTTGAAGAACCGGATCAGTATGGGAGGACCGGTTTGGGACGTCTTGGTGGAAGGCAGGCTTAATACCAGATGATCCTGGCTCCAGGATAGCTGCTTCTTTTTCAGGAAGATCGTCTTCAGGGAAGCAACTGAAAATTCTCCTGGACGAAGGAAGCCGTAGAAGCTTAGGTACATGGCGGCTTTGATGACCAGACTAGTGAAATGGCCAAAGGGATTGCCATCTAGGGATGCAGACAGCTGCCTAAACAGCTCACCGGAGACCGGCCGACGGGACGGGTTGGAGTCTTTACTGTTTTTCTCAATGCCCCTGAGCGTGGCCTTGACGGCTTGGGATGTGAACGCCGCGCGTACTTCAGGGTTCTGAAGGGCTAAGAAATGCTGTGCCCCGGCCAGGTACAAACGGATGGTGCTGGGTGCCAGCTTGAGGTTGACATGGCAATGGGCCATGAAAGCCATGATGTACGCAATGAAGGACATATCCAGTTGGGGATGGTCCCTGGAAAACTTCTGGAAGTGGTTCCAACCTGTGCCGTAGTTGCGAGCCGTGTTGACCGAAAGGGATCGGTGCCTGAGGTCCTCGGCGGTTGCCAGCAGAGACCTCAGTCCAACATCAGGTCGCTGAAGCCGGGAATCCGGGCCCCGGTCCGGTCTGCTTCTGGACATACCTGAAAGAAGGTGTGAAAATTGAACCTCGATAAGGCATCGCCGCCGTGTTGCTGGCACCTGGGATATGGGAACATGAAAAATGAAAGTTATGGGTCATGGCTAGCCAGACCAGTTTGCGCAACAAGGACATGACCCTGGCCGACTTAGCTCGGCCTTTGGAGATGATGTCCACCAGGTCCTGACTGTCAGATATAAACATGACGCTGGAATTCGCCCAGAGATGACCCCAGACGGATGCGGCCGCCACGATGGGGTAACATTCCAGGAACGGTGATGAGCTGAGGGACTGAGGGTCGGAACTGACCTGAGGAGGCCATGGGCCAGCCAGCCACTGGGACCCGAAGATGGCCGCGAAACCCCGGGATGCTGCGGCATCAGCAAACACCCTGGTAGATGACTGGGACCATGAGGGGACAAACAGGCTGACCCCGTTCCAAGATAACAGAAAGCTGTCCCACATGCGCAAATCTGCCATGGCAGCCCTGTCCAAGTGGACAATGCTGCTGGGTTCGGAGGCTGAGGGAAGGAGCGAGAGCAGCCGGGAAATAAAAGCCCTGCCCTGGGGCATGACCCTTAAGGCAAAGTTCAGCCGACCCAGGATGGACTGTAGCTCGACCTTGGTCACCTGGGAAGAGGTGATGGCCCTGGCCACGACTTCCCGTATCTGGGACAGCTTTGCCTCCGGAAGCCTGGCTTCCATTCTGTCTGAGTCCAGGACAATACCCAGGAAGGTGATGGAAGTGACCGGCCCCGCGGTCTTTCCCTGCGAAATAGGGATGGCAAGGGCGGCAAAGATCTCCAGGAGGGAGAGCAGCCCGGATGGCCGACATAGCGGAGGTTCTATGAGGAGGAAGTCGTCCAGGTAATGTATGACCGCTGGGGCGCTGCCGTGGTGGATCAGGATCCAGTGCAGGGCCTGCGCCAATTGGTCGAATAACCACGGGCTGCTTTTTGAGCCGAAGGTCAACCTGTTGGCAAAATAGAACCTGCCCTCCCACCTGATGCCATAGAACTGCCAAAGGTGAGGGGCGATGGGCAGCAGTTTGAAGGCGTCCGCTATGTCAGTTTTAGACAACCAGGCGCCTTTCCCGGCGCTAAGGATGAGGGCAATGGCTTCGTCTATGGACGCATAGGTCATGGAAAATTCTTCAGAAGGGATGAGCGAATTGATGCTGGGGATGACGGAATCATGGGGGGCGGAGAGATCGTAAATCAAACGTTTTTTATTCGAATCTTTTTTAGACACGATGCCTATGGGGCTGATCCGCCAGCGGGAGAAAGGAACCTGGTTGAAAGGGCCCAGGAGGAACCCTTTCTCCACCTCCGAATTCAGGAGTTCCTGTACAGCGGTGGGATCTGACCTGGCTGACTGCAGATTGTCGCACTCCCAGTTGGAATGGGGTAGTGCCACCAACCCTGTGTCAAACCCGGAGCAGAGGCCAGTGACCAGGAAGTCCACGAACCCTGGCACCGGATGGTCCCGTAACAGGAGAGCCAGGAGGTCGATGTCGCAGTCGGCTAGTCATAGGCGCTTGTACGCCTTCTTGGGACATGTGGACCTGGGGTGAGCCCTGAAGCAAATGGAGCAGATGTGCAGAGCCCTGCAACCGCTAAACAGACAGGAACCAAAGTTGAAGTTATTGCAAACTTGACTGTTGCCCAGGTAGACAATGGGTCTACCCAACTTATCGGTGGTGGAGGGACTGCGGGGGACCCCAGAGGGGCCTGGAATAGCCTTGTCTGGTTGGGCCGTGGCCGTTTGAGGACACCACTCGGTGGAGTGGAAAATCGACTGGCAGGTCGAACAAGCGGGGGCCCGGAGACCGGCGAAATGCTGGCAGAACAACTCCATGTCCAGCATGGCCCAGTTGACGGAGAACTGAAACTGGGCAAGCGCGGCGGCGGCCTTGGCTGAAAAGGAGCGGTGGTAATCATAGAACGCCGTGCCGCCGTACTTGTGCCCAAGTCCCGTGACCCTGTGTAGATATGTGTCCAGCTCCTCCCGGCGGGCCGGGAAAGCGGAGCAGAGCACGTCTCTAAACAGGCCGAAGGCCAAAACAAACTCGACGACAGAGAGCTTGCGGTTGAGATGTCCATCCTTGGCCCGAAGGACCACCGAGACCTCCCCGCAGTCAAAAGTCTTGTTGTCTGCGGCATCGTGGGACGCAATCAGGATGGACGCGAGATTCACGTCCTTGCCCGCCAAGATGTCCCTCCTGATATGGTCCGGCACCAAATGCGCAGGAGCCACCACCGGAGCAGCCGGGGACGTACCTGGAGCCGGAAGCAGGGATAGCGGGGGATCGGTGACGGGGACCACTGCCTGGGATGACGCTGGTGTCCTGGACTCCAAGTCCACCACCCTGGTCCTGATGTCGGCAACGGACGAGATGAGCGAATCCAAGGAGGCCTGTAACAGCACCAGGGACTGCTGGATGGCAGGGGGTGGATCTTCTCTTGCAGGAGGGCTGGGCTCGGTCATCAATAGCCGGTATAGCTCGGCCTTCCTGGCTGAGGCTGGGTGCCTGATACCTCTCTTGGCCAACTCCGCAATGAGCCTCGGCACGGTCCATCTTCGGAGGGCAACAGGGCCACCTTGGCTGGAGACCGAAGTACCCGGGAGGGACAAAGTGTCGTCGACATCAGAGACCTGCGACATAGCTTCAAGATAGTGGAGACCTTGCAATACCTGGAATTAGAGACAACAATATGGCAGCTGGAGAGGTCCTGGGGACGAGTACCCTGACTGCTGAGGACGAGGGCGAACATAATTGAGGACGTACCTGAGAGCGTGGAATCAACACCCTTGCCTTACCGTCTGCGGATTAACGGGAACGACCCGGCTGGCCCTGAGGACTGGAAAAGTTAGGAGCGACGTGAGAAAATTGCAGCGCAGGACCTGAAAACCAATGCTGATGCGTGCGGACACACCGCTGTGTCGGCTGCTAATGGCAACAGGGAGACGTGGATAAAACATGAACCAGGAAAAAGTGGAGTTCCAGGACGGGCGGTGAGGAGTGACCTGAACGTTTCAGGTTGGGGACGCGAGCAAGTTGCCTGGGTGCTGCAAGATGCGTGGGGACTGGGAGACACCTGTCGCACCGACTGACTACCCTAAAGGTGGCTGCCCCCGTGCGCTAACGAGACCAGGAACGACCCTGACGCCAAAGTGACAGCGGACGGGGGAGACACCCGAACGCATCAGGGCACCCGGCAGGGAAGAGACCTGAACGTCGCAGGCTGGATGGATAGAGGAGACACCTGAACGTTTCAGGGTGCTGGGACAGAGAAGCCACCTGAACGCCTCAGGCTAGGATGGACAGAGAAGACACCAGAGCGCTTCAGGGTACCTGGACAGTGAAGACACCTGACTGACTCAGGCAGAAATGTGCAGAGAAGACACCTGAACGCTTCAGGGTACCTGGACAGAGAAGACACCTGAACGCCTCAGGCCAGATGGACAGAGAAGACACCTGAACGCTTCAGGGTCCCTGGACAGAGAAGACACCTGAACGCCTCAGGCCAAGATGGACAGAGAAGACACCTGAACGCTTCAGGGTCCCTGGACAGAGAAGACACCTGAACGCCTCAGGCCAAGATGGACAGAGAAGACACCTGAACGCTTCAGGGTACCTGGACAGAGAAGACACCTGACTGACTCAGGCAGGAATGTGCAGAGAAGACACCTGAACGCTTCAGGGTACCTGGGCAGAGAAGGACCAGAACGCCTCCGGTTTAAGAAGGACAGAGAAGATGCCTGAACGTCTCAGGTTGAGTGAGGAAGAAAACATCCCTGCTTGCCTCCGTGGAGGCAACCCGGGATATGGGTGGGAGGAACTGCGGGGAGCAGCCCAGGATTACCTACCTGAACACCCTCAAGCTTGCGAATACCCGCGAGTTGGCCGGCAGCGACCTTCTGCGGACATGAACCTGACGTCAGGAAGTCGCGAAAAAACTCGTCGGGGACCACGAACGCTACTGGCACCTGGGAAAGGAACATGCATGTGAAAAATTGGGGAGCCACAAGGGTCGGAGCCCCCGTGGGACCGGCTCGGAGGCCGTGGGTTGGCAGGGGCGTGCGCAGGCCTGAAAGGCCACGGGTCCCCCCTGGGTGGGCGTGGAGGAGTCTGTGGTCCGTGCCAACCTGGCGGAGCGGGTGGCCTGGAGGTGGAACCCAGGAGCCAGGCACGGCGAGCTGGATGGAGCCAGGAGAGACGTGAAGGGGGCGGACCATTAATTACCCAACAGCGCCACTTCAACGTGATGGGCAATTAATGCGTGTCAGGACCACAGACCGGCCAGAGTGGCGGATATGACCTGAAGCTGCATCTGCCAGCCCTGCTATGTTGACACCAAATGGGCGTGGCTTAGCCAACCTGCACGAATACAGGCTGGCCACCATAACAACCATGGGCTGGCAGAAGGCACGGGCGGTCGGCTGACTAATGTACCCCTGCACGAGCATGCAGCTGTATGTAACAGACCCCCCGAGTGTGTGTGCACCGTGGATGCTGGAAAGGCCTGCACTCTGGGGCACGGGAGTGTGGCAAGCAAGAACGGCCATGACAGGAGCGTGGGAGGCAGGAGCGGCCGTGAGCGGGGCTCCCCCTCTGTCCACTACCCCTACGGCCAGCGTGCAGGACTTGATGCGGCAGCCGGCCCGGTAGCCGGCTGCGCATGCGCCCGACCTCTCGCGAGAGGACGGACGCGACACGACGGCGGTGGAGGGAGCTCACGGGGCCGGAGGCGGTGAGGGGGAGCGGGCCTGCGGGCGACCTCGGTCCCGAAGTCGGTCGGACGGACCGGAGACACCGGCGGGAGGCAGGAGGCGTGCGGCGCTACTTACCTGGGGAGGCGTGCTTACCGGAAGTGACGTGAGTCACAGGAAGTGCTGGTCGGCGGGCGCGGTGATGGTGAGCTGTACGAGGGGGCTTAAGTAAGGGGACCTGGCCCCTCCCACAATAACAGGCTGCATGCAGCCTTAACTATTAGTGTGCAAACACGACCGACCACTACTTCTGGATTGTAAGGTGGTCATAACCCCTGGAAATGAGCAGCATATAATGTGATAGAAAAATGAATCCAGCCAGCAAAGGAAGCAACATGGATAATCACAATACATTAGTAAGTGGCTTGTATTAACTTTCTCTACTTAATAAATGCCATTTGCTGAAGTGAGATGACACCTTTAAATATACTCATCTATGTCAGGGCCTTAACAAGAAATCATGGGCTCTTCATGTGGAGACGGAATTGGGGCCACAATTAGTTATGCCCATCCCCAGCAACTTGGGGTGCTTGAAGCGTTGTGTAGTTAATATTACTGATGATAATTGTTTCTTCCAACTCACTGTTGTCCCTTGTATCTTTTCCTACTCCCCTGATACCACCACCCTAATGCTGCCAGAATAGAAGCCGCTCTAATGGTCCCTTTACCAGGACTGATTTAGCAGGCAATTTTCAGGAACAAAGAAAACATTCACAGTAATTGCCTGATCGCTGTAGCTGACGAACACTTGTCCTCATACTGTTTCATGGTTTCTGGGCAGCAGATCTATGCTGACACAGGACAATCTGCTGAAACAATGATATTAGGTGTTGTCAGAATGTTTATACTGCTCTGATACAGTTTTCTGTTTATGAAAACAAGCAAGGATATGTAATGTAGGAGATGCCAACTAATTTCCACAAATCAAAAATTTTGTAGAAGAATTCATTATCTGCGCTGAGTTAAAGACAAGAGGGAAACAATTGTATGCAAAATATATATATTTATTTATAAACAATCAGTATAAAATAATAAAATATAAAATTGGTGACATACAAAGAATAATGATCAACTAAGGGCTCTTTCACATCTGCGTTCTTTTCTTCCGGCATAGAGTTCCGTCGTCGGGGCTCTATGCCGGAAGAATCCTGATCAGTTTTATCCTAATGCATTCTGAATGGAGAGAAATCCGTTCAGGATGCATCAGGATGTCTTCAGTTCCGGAACGGAACGTTTTTTGGCCGGAGAAAATACCGCAGCATGCTGCGCTTTTTGCTCCGGCCAAAAATCCTGAAGACTTGCCGCAAGGCCGGATCCGGAATTAATGCCCATTGAAAGGCATTGATCCGGATCCGGCCTTAAGCTAAACGTCGTTTTGGCGCATTGCCGGACCCGACATTTAGCTTTTTCAGAGTGGTAACCATGGCTGCCGGGATGCTAAAGTCCTGGCAGCCATGGTAAAGTGTAGCGGGGAGCGGGGGAGCAGTATACTTACCGTCTGTGGGCCGCCCTTTCCGTTCTGCAAATTCTGGAAGGCACACGGGCGACTTCCGTTTTTTGCCGATCCGCGGTTTGCGGACCGCAAAAAACGGAACGGTCGTGTGCATGAGGCCTAAGGAAACAAAAGGCTCAGAATTGACACGTGACTTCTTCCAGCCAACGGATATTATTCAAATTAAAGATAAACTTCCATCAATCTAAATTAACATATATATATATATATATTAGACAGACCATTAACTAAAACTGAAATCAGTTTTCTGGAGATTATACAAATGTATATATTAAATTTACGGTGTATACCGTATTTTTCGCCCGATAAGACGTACTTCCCCCCCCCCAAAAGTGGGGGAAAAGTGCACCTGTGTCTTATGGGGCGAATGCTGGCAATTTACATCGCAGACTGCGGTGTATTAGTGAGGAGGGTCCGTAGTAGGCCGGGAGAGCGGCGGGTAGTGCAGGCAGTGCAGGCACTGTACTCTGGCCCGCCGCTCAGTATGTACTGTATTATACGTAGTGTTAATCATAATATCTAAATTGCGCTCCCCCTGCTCCCCATCTGTACCGTACTTACCGGTACATGTCACCCTCCTGTAGTAAGCGCTAGCAGGCAGGGCGGGCTGCAGGCGGCCGTAACTCACTGAGGTCACGTGCCTGCTCCGCCTACTTTATGAATGAAGCAGGTGGAGCAGGCACGTGACCTCAGTGAGTTACGGCCGGCTGCAGCCCGCCCTGCCTGCTAGCGCTTACTACAGGAGACGAGTGTGACATGTATCGGTAAGTACGGTGCAGATGGGGAGCAGGGGGAGCGCAGTTTAGATATTATGATTAACACTAGGTATAATACAGTACATACTGAGCGGCGGTGCCAGAGTACAGTGCCTGCACTGCCCCGCCGCTCTCCCCGCCTGCTACAGCCCCTCCTTAGGGATCTATGGATGGGATAATGATGGGGGGGTGGTCTGTGGATGGCATTATGATGGTGGGGGGGATCTGTGGATGGCATTATGATGGTGGGGGGATCTGTGGATGGCATTATGATGGTGGGGGGATCTGTGGATGGCATTCTGATGGTGGGGGGATCTGTGGATGGCATTATGATGATCGGGGGATCTGTGGATGGCATTATGATGGTGGGGGGATCTGTGGATGGCATTATGATGGTGGGGGGGATCTGTGGATGGCATTATGATGGTGGGGGGGATCTGTGGATGGCATTATGATGGTGGGGGGGATCTGTGGATGGCATTATGATGGTGGGGGGGATCTATGGATGGCATTATGATGGTGGGGGGGATCTGTGGATGGCACTGTTATGGGGTAGTGAATCTGTGGATGACACTGCTATATGTGTCATCCACAGATCCCCCCCATAACAGTCCCATCCACAGATCCCCCCCATCATAATGCCATCCACAGATCCCCCCCACCATCATAATGCCATCCACAGATCCCCCCCCACTATCATAATGCCATCCACAGCTCCCCCCATAACAGTGCCATCCACAGATCCCCCACATAACAGTGCCATCCACAAATCCCCCACTCCATAACAGTGCATCATCCACAGATCCCCCATAATAGTGTCATGCACAGACCGCCATTAGTTCAAACCCACCAAAAGCACACCTTTTGGTTAAAATATATATTTTTTTATTATTTTCCTCCTCAAAAACCTAGGTGCGTCTTATGGGCCGGTGCGTCTTATAGGGCGAAAAATACGGTATTTATCTCCCAAGATTGATCAACATAATTTGTACTGCAGCTAAAATTATCTCAAATCAATCTAGATCCTAAGAATAATATGGTCTATCCGAATATACATATATATATATATATATAGCAAACAGGAAATAGTAGCAGCACACCACTATATGCACTAAGATTGAGTAAACAGGTGAATATGTGAACAGGGTCAAATACATGACGCCACAAAGTATAGTAGTATATAGTCACTGCAAAGGCAGTGGAGAAGTTCTTAGCGCATATTATTGATCAAAAATATGTCGGGCCCACCTACCAGACGGCAAGGTAGCTTCTCATCAGGTGGGGACCTACTCTAACATGGAGGGTCCAGCTCCATTGTTTCTCTGATTAAAAGCACCAAGGGGTGGGGGATGGGCGAGGAGTGCAAAGTTCCACAGAGGATGCCCAGTCCTCTATATTATATATAAACCAAGCAATAGAACAGCACCTCCTAAGTTAAAACGCAGGTGCAAGCTACCTGGCAATAATACAGCAAACAGGAAATAGTAGCAGCACACCACTATATGCACTAAGATTGAGTAAACAGGTGAATATGTGAACAGGGTCAAATACATGACGCCACAAAGTATAGTAGTATATAGTCACTGCAAAGGCAGTGGAGAAGTTCTTAGCGCATATTATTGATCAAAAATATGTCGGGCCCACCTACCAGACGGCAAGGTAGCTTCTCATCAGGTGGGGACCTACTCTAACATGGAGGGTCCAGCTCCATTGTTTCTCTGATTAAAAGCACCAAGGGGTGGGGGATGGGCGAGGAGTGCAAAGTTCCACAGAGGATGCCCAGTCCTCTATATTATATATAAACCAAGCAATAGAACAGCACCTCCTAAGTTAAAACGCAGGTGCAAGCTACCTGGCAATAATATATATATATATGGCTAATTAATTGCCTAATATAAAGATATACATTTATACTATACCAGCCAATTAGAATTTTTTTCTCTGAAAGAAGTCAGCGGTCACAGTTCAGAAACAAGGGATGGTCAAGTTCTCTTTCTCCCTTGTCTTTGATGGATCGACCCCCCCCCCCCCTTGTTTGCTCCTGCTATTTTTTAAGCCCCCCATGGAATGTGGGTTGGTTTGGTCTTTCACGTGACTAATGACATCATAGTGCATCAATTTACTACGTATCACTCACCAATACCACAAGGGGACACTAGTGTTCTATGTGACAGTTTGTGTAATTACACTTAATTCTAATATTTTCTAAAGATCTAGTAGAAAGATTACCTTTGACCTACGCTTTGGACAAAGCCCTAAATATAGGAAAAAGGGACATTAATGGATACTAACTGTCAGACATATAGTCTGCTTATAGATTGACTACTTTAAAACTATCTACCAAAGCACTTCATTTTCTTTCTCCACATACTTTAAAATGAGTTAATTAGTTCACACACTAGCCTTTTACACTTAACAAAAATGTATTTCAAAAATATAAAACTCCTCTGCTAAAATACATACTAATAGCTTTCCATGGGTACACTTAAAGGATAACTATATATTATATCGTATATATTTTTTTTTGAGTATTGGATTGTGGTGATTAATATCACCTTGGTGGCCCTATTTAAACTTTTCACTGTGTATTCAATTACCCCTTAATTCCACATTTTTGTTCCCTGTACTGCCTACTTTTACCTGTGCTTAAAATAGGGTTGCTAGGCATGGTCTGTCTATCTGTTGAAGGACGGAGGACGCAGAAGCAGGCTGCATGCAAGGTCAGATTACTGACAGCCAGGGACTGTAAGTAAATGATTAAAGCCATGTCCTCCCCAGCAGCTGATAACAGTGCCTGGGCTGTGTGCACTTCTCCCTGTCCCTGCGCTTGGCAGACGCTCCCTCACTCAGCAGAGCTGGACAAAGCAGGGTCAAAGCAGCGCAGACCAGGGAAGGGAGATCTGCCGTCTGCTCAGTGTATAAATGAAAGTAACATGTGGTAAGAGGACCCCTTTGAGCTGCAGGAGATTAACCCTTTAGGGGGAGGGCTCTGGTTACTGACACTTTTGGGGGGCTATTGTTACTGGCTAGTGAGGGCAGGCGGGATTAGCCTCAGGGTGAGGGCAGTGGCGGCCATCTTAACTGAATGGTGAAACTGCAGTTTTATGCAGACTGGTTGCTAAGGGCTGAATCTTATTAAATATGGGGTAAGTCAGTCTAATAGTAACTGATTCTGGAATATCATGTTATTAGTAACTACATATATGAAAATTGAAATTAGGGTCTAAATGTGACAGTTATCCTTTAAACAATATATAATGAATATAGTTTGGATATGATACAAGTACTTATCTATATTTTACTTCAGTTAGTCAATAAAACAAGCATATAAATGTTGCATATAATATCGTAATATAATTACATTATTGCCATTATGATCACTACAATGAATAGTAAAATTACATCAGGCAACTTTTCAATAAGCCTCTTTTCTATTCATTGAGAGAGAAAAAAAATCTTTAGAATATTCCATGCCTTGTTCATTATCCTTTGTAAAGGAATGAAGTATCTTTATGGTACCTGACTGAGACCCCCCACATTTTGACATGAGAATGTTTATGTTAAGATTCTTGACTCTTCTCTATAGGTCTTTGTCCAAAAAGAATAAACTCGCATTGACCTTCTATCAAGCAGACAAAATTGTTACCACAATGCCCATATACCAATCTGTAAAGCAAGATGTATAGGCCTTAAAAAACTTGATTCCTTTCTGCCTAATATTTCTGACAGTGCCAAAAGACATGATCACCCAATGAACCAGCATTTGCTCATTCATTGGGTAATTACCGGTACCTTCTACACAGGTCACTTATCTGGAACCAGCGTTTCTACAAACACTCATCCCCATATAACTGTCATTATTGTGGGTTCGTATAAAAGTACCATTATAGGTGTCTGTCAAACAGGGGATTTCATTTAACTAGGTGAAGGGTGCTAACATTATCTCACTATATGTTGTCTATAAAGAGTCTCTGCCAGCAGGATCAACTGTATTAAGCAGGCATAATTCCTAGTAGGGCTTTTATTAAGCAGATCCATAGTACAGTTATTCAACATCCCTTATTTTGAAGATTATGAAAATCAGGGCTTAAATGTACCCAGGGCAGGCTTTAACTACTTGATGCACCTTAGCTCGTTCACTCGGTGCACTAGACACTCCCTGCATCCACTTGATTGACAGGTCTAGGCATCAAAAGCATCTCCTCTTCTGACGCTGTGATCCAGTGGTGTACTTCGCACATGAGCAGTAGTCTTCTGTACGGTGGGACAGGGAGAATCAGATTTACTTCACATGTGCCAAGGGTGCGGCTTAAGGTATGAAAGGTATGTTTCTCGCTCATATCATTGGGGGACACAGGACCGTGGGTATAGCTTGCTGCTGCCACTAGGAGGCGACACTAGGCTGAAAACTGTTAGCTCCTCCCCTGAAGGCTATACCGCCTCCAGCCTGGAGAGAGCATTTCAGTTTTTAGCTTAGTGTAGTAGGAGGCAGACCTCCCTGCTTCCCACCAGCAATAGGGCCACCTACTCACCAGCCCTACCCTGCCCGGACCCCTGATGCCTCTGCCAGCGGTCGTTAGGTGGCCCTGCTGGCACGACATCTAAGGGCGAAGTCCACAGAAGACAGGTGAGTATTACTCCCCTCTCTCCCTCCCTTAGCTCCTCACCCCTGTCTGCTGGGTAGCGATCTCCCTCCTGCATCCTCAGCAATCCTCAGCGGCGGTGGTACGGCACTGCGGGGGTTAATGTCGGCAGCATCGCGGCTGCAGCGGCTCTGCTACTACAAGGAGAGCGGTCAGATCTCTCTCTCTTCAGCGCTCTTCCTCTCCACTCCACTTCTTAAGTCTCCAGGCATCTCCTGAGGCAACATGTCCGGAGCTATATTAACCCCTTCCCATCTCATGGCGGCTCCTAGCATGCGAGCAGGGGGGGGCGTGGCTTCTTCCCGGCCATTTCCTCACACGACCCACACGGGGGCGATGCCTATTTCCCCGCGGGGGCGGAGCCTATTTTCCCACTGCGGCACTCCGGAAGACCTCTCCAGCGCTCCGTTGCCACAAGGACACAGGACCTCGGACTTCTAATGGTAGGAGATCACTACCCCCTCCAGCATAGAGAAGCCACACAATGTCAGACCCAGCCAAGACCCCTCCCTAGGCACCCTGCAGGACCACTTATTATGCCTGCACTTCATGTTCTGTTAAATTCCCTCGTGGCCAGTCACTCTCTCTATACTCTGCATGTCAGGCGGCCCCACAGAGCCATCCATCCATATTGTCACAACACACAGGAGTTCAAGACCCCTCTGGCTGTGGAGAACCTGACTGGGCAAGGTCCCTGTCCCGGGCAGTAGAAGACCTCTCCAAAGTCTCCCATTCCACCCTTTCATTACTGGGTCGTTTGGTAGAGAGATCACCCACAGTGCAGCCCTCACCTTTGCAAGGCGCACAAACTAGGAGCAGGCTTACTAGCAAGCGTCCCAGATCAGGTCGTCATTCCTCTTCTGACGCCTCTGCATCCCCTCCCCCTCCCGGTTCCCGATCTAAGACGTCCTCCATTTTAGGTGACGCATCAGATGGTGAGATTGCGGATTCAGATACGGAGATGGACCTGGAGCAGTCTTCCCAGATTGCATCTATGGTAGATAGTCTGATTTCAGCTATCCAGAACACTTTCCAAGTTCAGGAGGAACTCCCCTCCACCAGCCACCAGGGAGTGTCGTTTTTGCATACAAAGCAGACCCCTAGGTCCTTCCCTGTACACAACGACTTTTCCGTTGTTGTCGCAAAGGCTTGGGACCAGCCAGGTTTGCACTTCATTTTCCCAAAGCGATTAGACTTGCTCTACCCTTTTCCAACTGATTGTGTGGAAAAATGGGCCTCACCTCCGAAGGTAGACCCATCGGTCGCTCGCCTCGCAAAGAACACAACTATTCCGGTGGCGGATGGCTCCTCTCTCCAGGAACCAGTAGATTGGCGCATTGACTCACTATCAAAGTCGGTCTTTGCAGCCAGTGGTTTAGCCTTACGCCCGATCTTCGCATCGGCATGGGTAGCCAAGGCGGTTTCGGAGTGGGCCCTCTGTTTGAACCAAGACCTTGCGACCAATCTTCCTCCGGCGGAACTCCAATCCTTGGCGGTACAAATTTCGCAGGCAGGAAAGTACCTCTGCGAAGCGGCTCTGGACGCGGGGAACTCCTATATCGGAAATGTGGCGAACTCCTATATCGGACGCTTGGGCACGAGAGGTAGTGACATCAGGATACAAGATAGAATTCAAATCTATCCCACCCAACGGTTTTTTCCTCTCCCTGCCTCCCAACGATCCAGGTCGGGCGGCTGCTTTCTTCCAAGCAGTCCAGTCCCTTCTGATACGGGGCGTGATAATTCCGGTCCCCTTACACGAAAGATTTACGGGTTTCTATTCAAACCTATTCGTAGTACCCAAAAAGGAAGGCGATGTTCGCCCAGTGCTGGACCTCAAGATAGTGATTCGCTTCTTCCGCATTCAACGTTTCAAAATGGAGTCACTCCGCTCCGTGATTGCCTCTTTGGTACAGGGGGAACTCATGGCATCGATAGACATCCAAGACGCCTACTTACACGTTCCCATCGCACCCGCTCATCAACGTTTTCTTCGTTTTGCCATTAATTCATGTCACTACCAGTTCGTCGCCCTGCCATTCGGCCTAGCGACAGCTCCGAGAGTGTTCACAAAGGTACTTGCCCCCCTCTTGGGTCTCCTGCGCTCCAGGGGCATCACTCTCCTCCCGTATCTAGACGATATCTTGATCAAAGTATCTACGGTCTCTCAATGCGAGGAGAGTCTTCAGATCACTTTGAGCACCCTGTCCCGCTTCGGGTGGATAGTCAATCGGCGGAAATCCTGCTTATCTCCCACCACACAAATCAGGTTTCTGGGCATGATACTAGACTCAGGTGCAGCCGTGGTACGCCTGCCATTGGACAAGAGCATGGACATTCAGAGATCTATACGCATATTACTCCAACGCCGCAATACGTCTATCCGCAATTGCATGCGGGTGCTGGGCATGATGGTGGCCTCCTTCGAGGCCATTCCCTTCGCTCAATTTCACACGAGGCGTTTACAAAAAGCCATTTTGTCATCTTGGGACAAATCCACGGATTCTCTGGATCGCCGGATCCCGCTGTCCCTCCAAACACGTACAGCCCTCGGTTGGTGGACAGAGTCTGCGCATCTGTTGGCGGGGAAATCCTTCCTTCCAGTGATATGGACGATCATTACAACAGACGCCAGCCTTCGCGGTTGGGGCGGAGTTCTCGCCACACGGACGGTCCAGGGTGTTTGGTCTCCATCGGAGTCCAAACTTCCCATCAACATACTGGAACTCCGGGCCATTTATCTCTCCCTTGTCCATTGGACTCCACTTCTGCAGGGTCGTCCGATCAGGGTGCAGTCGGACAATGCCACAGCTGTGGCCTACATCAACCACCAAGGAGGGGCTCACAGCCTTCCGGTGATGCAGGAGTCTGCGAAGATTTTGCAGGGGGCGGAGTTCCATGTTCCGATGATTTCGGCAGTCTTCATGCCGGGAGTGGACAACTGGACAGCAGACTTTCTCAGCCGGACAACAGTGGACCCGGGGGAGTGGTCCCTCCATCCGGAGGTGTTCGAGGCCATCTGTTTCAGGTGGGGACCTCCGGAAGTGGACTTGATGGTGTCCAGGTTCAATCACAAGCTCCCGTGCTTCCTCTGTCGCGCAAGGGATCCAACAGCACACGGCGTGGACGCTCTCGTGGCACCTTGGGACAGCTTCGCGTTTCTTTACGTGTTCCCACCGAGCTTGGTACTCAGAACTCATTCTTCTGCTAGGAGATGCTCCGTGGCCTCTGCCAATCAGAACCGATCTACTCTCCCAGGGCCCAGTCTTCCATCAGAGTTTAGATACGCTACGTTTAACGGCGTGGCGGTTGAAACCTTTCTGTTGAAACGCAGAGGTTTTTCTGATGCGGTCATTCGAACCGCATGGCTCTCAGTTCCCTCAAAGGGCAGGTCTCGGCCCTGTCCATTTTTTTCCAACGTACTCTAGCCATCCTAGGTCCGGTCAAGACTTTCTTGCAAGGAGTAGCTCACACCGTTCCCCCATATCGGCCCCCATTACATTCTTGGGACCTGAACCTGGTTCTCGGTGCACTCCAGACAGCGCCGTTCGAACCTCTGAGTTAAGTTTCCGTCAGTCTACTTTCCTGGAAAGTGGCCTTTTTAGTGGCCATTACCTCTATTCGACGGGTTTCGGAACTGGCAGCTCTCTCCTACAAGGAACCCTTTTTGGTGTTTCACCAAGATAAGGTGGTTCTTCGTCCAGTGCCATCTTTTTTACCAAAGGTTGTTTCTGCCTTTCACGTGAATGAGGACATTGTTTTGCCCTCAGCCTTCTCGTCCTCGGGAGGTCTCCCTCCATCGTTTGGATGTAGTACGGGCCTTGAAGATCTATCTGTCGGTGGTGGCCCCCTTTAGCCGCACTGACGCTCTGTTCGTTATCTCGGAAGGCCCTCGTAAAGGTTTGGCGGCTTCAAAGGTGACTATTGCTCGGTGGATTCGCTCGGCCATTGCCGAGGCCTATCGTTCCAGGGACAAGGTTCCTCCACCCGGGATCACGGCTCACTCTACCAGAGCGGTCGGGGCTTCTTGGTCACACCTCCACCATGCTTCTGCATCTCAGTTGTGTAAAGCAGCGACTTGGTCCTCTCTACACACCTTTACTAAATTTTACCGGGTGCATTCATTGGCCTCGGCAGATGCTTCTCTCGGCCGCAGGGTTCTGCAGGCCGCAGTTCAGTGACTTCCATAGAGAGTTGGTTTGGGAGAATTTTGTTTCCCTCCCCGGGGACTGCTTTAGGACGTCCCACGGTCCTGTGTCCCCCAATGATGTGAGCGAGAAAATGAGATTTTTGTGAACTCACCTGTAAAATCTCTTTCTCGCTTGATTCATTGGGGGACACAGCACCCACCCACATATTGTTGTGAGGCAAGTGGGGTTCCTATTTTGTCTGTTGGGACCTTGTATTTGGTTCGGTCTCATGACAGTGTACAGTTTTCTGTTGATTTTTACTTTAATTTGATCTCTCCTACTGCTGGAGCACAAACTGAAATGCTCTCTCCAGGCTGGAGGGGGAATAGCCTGCAGGGGAGGAGCTAACAATTTTCAGCCTAGTGTCGCCTCCTAGTGGCAGCAGCAAGCTATACCCACGGTCCTGTGTCCCCCAATAAATCAAGCGAGAAAGAGATTTTACAGGTGAGTTCACAAAAATCTCATTTTTTCATGCAGGGTCAGCCCTACCAGGCATCATGCCCAGTTTAATTAGGTTGATCCTGCTGACAGATGCTCATTATCTATATGGCCTTATTTCAGATCTGTATAATTAATTTAAGCTGGTCCAAAGCTGTAAAGGTTTTTCCCATTTCAAGAGCAATCCTTAGTTTCACAAGGATTCTGTGGAACACATTGCAAAGTAAATTTTCTGAATGTAGCACTTGAGCCTTTACACCTCGGCTGAGTGCAGCCTATATCAATCACTGGAATATGAGATATCAGGGGAAGGAGTGGTGCACTAATCCATCACTTACTGTTATAGTACTGAGAGCTTAGTGTTACTTTCTTCAGCTATATGAACATTACAAGGAGGATCCTCCGGCTGTCAAGAACATGCCTCCTGTATCAGGCAGGATCCTGTGGTCCAGACAGCTGCTCAGCAGGATAACTGAGCCGATCACATATCTGAAGGTAGGATTTTATATTCTGTCATTCGTTCATATTATGGTTTAGCACACAGAGCTTTTTCAGTTTATTTGCATTTTGGGAAGTATTCTCTTAACACCAAGCACTGGTTAATCATCTGATTTAGGGAAAACAAATTAACCCAATTCATGAGTGGTGTGCCGCCCACAGTCTTGCTGACTGTAAGGTATTTTATATTAAGCTATACTAGGGCTCCAATTCTACTGCATGGAGCTCCTGTCACGGATGTTCCGGCGACAGGTGGCAGGAGATCGGTGAGACTGGCACCACCTGGTTCGATCTGACAGGTTTTCCTTGTGGATCAATAGGCGTCTATGTTGTTTCTGGTAATGGCCACACCCTTTGCCTCAGGTGTTGCTAAGGGCTCTTTTACACTTGCGTTGTCCGGATCCGTCGTGCACTCCATTTGCCGGAGGTGCCCGCCGGATCCGTAACAACGCAAGTGAACTGAAAGCATTTGAAGACGGATCCGTCTTCAAAATGCGTTCAGTGTTACTATGGCACCCAGGACGCTATTAAAGTCCTAGTTGCCATAGTAGTAGTGGGGAGCGGGGGAGCAGAATACTTACAGTCCGTGCGGCTCCCGGGGCGCTCCAGAATGACGTCAGAGCGCCCCATGCGCATGGATCACATGATCCATGCGATCACGTCAATCCATGCGCGTGGGGCGCCCTGACGTCAATTTGGAGCGCCCCGGGAGCCGCACGGACGGTAAGTATACTGCTCCCCCGCTCCCCACTACTACTATGGCACCCATAGAAACATAGAAACATAGAATGTGTCGGCAGATAAGAACCATTTGGCCCATCTAGTCTGCCCAATATATCTGAATCCTATGAATAGTCCCTGGCCCTATCTTATATGAAGGATAGCCTTATGCCTATCCCATGCATGCTTAAACCCCTTCACTGTATTTGCAGCTACCACTTCTGCAGGAAGGCTATTCCATGCATCGACTTTAATAGCGTCCTGGGTGCCATAGTAACCATTCAGAAAAAGCTAAACGTCGGATCCGGTAATGCGCCGAAACGACGTTTAGCTTAAGGCCGGATCCGGATTAATGCCTTTCAATGGGCATTAATTCCGGATCCGGCCGTGCGGCAAGTGTTCCGGATTTTTGACCGGAGCAAAAAGCGCAGCATGCTGCGGTATTTTCTCCGGCCAAAAAACGTTCCGTTCCAGAACTGAAGACATCCTGATGCATCCTGAACGGATTTCTCTCCATTCAGAATGCGTGGGGATAATCCTGATCAGGATTCTTCCGGCATAGAGCCCCGACGACGGAACTCTATGCCGGAAGAAAAGAACGCAAGTGTGAAAGAGCCCTAATATGGTCATATAACCTTCCTTATTTATTGTTGCTTCTCCCACAATGCTGTGCGGTTTATAGCTTTTGTTTCAGTTGTGGATTGCTGGTGTGTGGATCTCGGCGGAGTTTCTGGTGCTTCCATAGCCCCTTTGAAGTTAAGTGTTTCCTTTTCCTTTTTGTATTTTGTTTGGGTTCTGTGTGTTGCATTTCCCTGTTGTTTGTATTAGGCCTGAAGGAGACTCCTGTTCGTCCTTCCTTTTGGAGGAACAGGTAGTCTTGTCCCTGCCATTTGTATCAGGGTCCTATAGGGCTAGATAGGACTCTAGGTATTCCTGCGTATGAAGTCATCTACCTTTTGGGGTCTGTTCATACTGGTAGTCAGTCAGGAATTTGGTTAAGGTTTTACTAGGAGGTGTCCATATTCTTTCCCTAGTTCTCAGGCCTGATTCCCTGTTCCCCCCTTCCCTCTTATGCTTGGTGTGGTGTTTCCCTCCCACACCATAGTGTGACAGCTCCATATGTCTCTGATTTTATTGTCGTGAATGCAGAACACTGGACTAAAGTTCAGGCTGAAACTCAGGATCAAGAGAACATCATTTATTTTACTGTCACGATCAGTGTGGGGGAAAAACTCCACTCTAAACGCAGGAGGGAAGGGGAACAGTAACTGGGCCTGGAAACTAGGGAAGGAACAGGTCACCTCCTAAACAACCCTGATCCGGGCCCTAACTACCTATCAATATGAATAGACCTTGAAGGTAGGAATATTCATATGCTGTATACCTAGGCCCTAATATCCCTATAAGACCCTGGAATGAGGTTAGGACCAGAGACAACCCATTCCTCCTCAGATGGACGAATGGAAGTCTCTGTCTCAGGCCCAGATACAAACAACAGGGAATATAACAAACACACAGCAATAAGAACAGACAAGACTTATCTGAAAGTAGAAAACTGGCAACTCCAGAAGCACCACAGAGTACAACCGACCAGCTAGTTAGAAGGCAGGAAGAAAATCTATAAACCGCACCTCCAAGAGTGAGAAGCGGCTACTTATGGGAAAGGTAAATCACCAACAAGCAACACCTGAGGCAAGGGGTGTGGCATTCACCAAAACACAGACATAATAAGATCCACAGTGAACTTGTCAATTTAACCCACGAGTTGCCAGTCTCTCCGATCTCCTGGTACCTGCCATAGGAACGTCCGTGACACTTACACAGATGCCTAAAAAAAAGCACAAAAGTAACCAAGGGCACTGGCAGAATTTTGGTGCCAAGGCAGCGTTATATATGCAGAAAAAAATCTGTAGTGCATCTTCATTATATCTTTCTGTAAAATATTGTTTATAGATGAACCCTGTAAAATCAATGGGGTGCTGAAAATTGCACTGATCCTAAAACCTTTGTTAGGAAATTCCTCAATTATTGTTTTCCCCTTTTTTCCCCCCTGTCTTTAAAGACCAGTTCTGACATATTATCAAGCCCGGATGGTAAAGCTGCTGTGCAGCTGTATAATAGGATGGTATATGTATTGGTGGATTTTCAAGTTTTACATTACGACTTTTGGCTTAATGACTTCTCCACTGAGCTGCAGGACGGTAAGCGTGCTTATTCAAAGAGGCCTGACTTACTCTAGACAGAGGACACAGTTATTTAATACATATCTCATTTATTGTTTACAGCACTGCAGGCAAAGTTATTGGTTCACCATTCTGAAACCAAGCAGATGTTTGTTAACTTTGATCCTAAATTTCTAGAGATTTTTCAAGAAACAAAGTGCATGATGAAGTTGGGTTTGGATATTCCAGAAGAAGCTGAAGCATTTCTGAAAGCAGAGGCTGATCTTAACTCAAATTATCTCCAGCTGGAAGTAAGGCCACTTACAGATTTCTTTAGTTAATTACAGTAATTGTACAATATTCTACTTAAAGGTGAGTTATCCCTTTGCATAAATATTACACCTATCAGCCAGCCCAGAAATCCTCACCAAAATCTGTGATTTCATTGCAAATTTAGCTGCAGTTTTCAGGGTGTAATCCATACTAAAAATGTGCTTCATTTCTGAGAATCCACAGCATTACTACAATCTGCTGTGGATTTATTCCACTGTGAGTGAGTAGGGTTTGTGAAAATCCAATTCATCTTTGTAGTTTGTTGCACAGTTTTTGTTGCGGAATCTGAGATGTGTGAACCTACCATTCACATTCAGCAATAATGATGCATCTATGCAGTGCATTGTGGCAAAGCCTTATCTACTGTAAATACAATCCGCTTTGACTGTAAAATGCAGCAAGGAAAGCAGGAAATAAAATACTGGTTTTACAGTGTGAAAATAGTGCAACCAGCGCCTCATGATTTACCATACATAAGTTGTGCGCCAAGACCTGTGACACCTTTATGCCACTATTGGTGTGATAAATGTCCGCCTATATGTTAATGTTATGTTTATGTTGCTGAAATTATTAGTTCAGACTGATGGAAATCTGCTTCATCAGTTAGAAAAATGTTTGTTTCCCATTAATATATTTCACAGCCACAATTGTAGCATCGTCACTACCAATTTTGAAAAATACATCTTGCCTAATTTACTCTAGGAAGTAAAATTAGTGGTTACTTTCTACTCTTTTAATGAGATTCACAATAAAACTGAGTGAAACATTAGGTTAAATTATTGCTTGTCTCTTCTTTATACAAACAGAAATTACTCAAGACGTATAAGACTCTTTGTAGTCAGATCCACCCTGCCTTTACAGATCTGATGTCTGGGAAAATTAGAAAGGTATGGAGAAGAAAACATTTGAGTGATTTTCTTTTTGATTATGTAATTTCTGTTTAGAATTAAGAAAAACTATATTTTTTAGGTGGAGTCCACTTTACATAAGGGCCTCACAGATTTAACATGGTCGTCTGTTGCACTTCCACGCTTTTTTGAAGATGTAGATGCAGATCTTCAAATAGTCAGTCAGCTTCTAAACAAGGTAATATGAATAATATCTTTCATAATAGAGATCATAAAGCAATATATAATAGTATAAAATATTCATGTATTACTGTAATTGTAGCTACAGTGCATTTGGAAAGTCTTCAGACACTTTCACATTTTGTTATGTTGCTCCTTGTGTTAAAATAAAGAAAATAATCTATTAGTAAAAAATTAAAACCTAATTTATAAAATGTTTGCAAACTTATTAAAAAGGAAAAACAAAAATTTGGCCTGGACATAAATATTCAACCTGTTTGACATGGACATATAGTAGATATAAAAAGTCTACACTCTCCTGTTAAAATGTCGGGTTTCTGTGATGTAAAAAAATTAGACAAAGATAAATCATTTCAGAACTTTTTCCACCTTTAATGTGACCTATAAACTGTACAACTCAATTGAAAAACAAACTGAAATCTTTTAGGTGGAGGGAAGAAAAAATATAAAAATAAAATAATATGGTTGCGTAAGTGTTCCAAAACTTTAATCTTCTTCTGGTGAAGCCATTCCTTTGTTGATTTGGATGTATGCTTTGGGTGTCATTGTCATCAGTGATGGCCAGTTTGCAGTGTTCACCAGCGAACACATGCGGGCTGCCATCTTTAGTTAGGTTAGACTCACCCATGGGCGATGCACAGGTAAGCCCTTACCTGTGCCTGTGCGCGAGCCGGTCTGAAATCAAATGCGGTCACCGGGAGCAGGCAGTTCCGAGAACAGCCGCCGGGGGCCTTCATCGGGCTGTTCTCGGAACTGCCTGCTCCCGGTGACTGCATTTGATTTCAGACCGGCTCGAGCACAGGAACAGGAAAGGGCTTACCTGTGCATCACCGGACTTGTGAGTCAAGATGGCAGCCCGCATGTGTTCGCTGGCGAGCACTGCGAACTGGCCATCAATGATTGTCATGCCGAAAGATGAAGTTCCTCTTCATGTTCAACTTTCTCGCAGAAGCCTGAAGGTTTTGTGCCAATATTGACTGGTATTTGGAACTGTTCATAATTCCCTCCAGCTTAACTAAGGCCCCAGTTCCAGCTGAAGAAGAACAGTTCCTTGGCATGATGCTGCCACCACCATGCTTCACTGTGGGTATGGTGTTCTTTTGGTGATGTGCAGGGTTGTTTTTGCACCAAACATATCTTTTGGAATCATGACCAAAAAGTTCAACCTTGGTTTCATCAGGCCGTAACACCTTTTCCCACATGCTTTTGGGAGACTTCAGATGTGATTTTGCAAAACGTAGCCTGGCTTGGATATTTTTCTTCATAAGAAAAGGCCTTCGTCTTGCCAGTCTGCCCCATAGCCCAGACATATGAAGAATACGAGAGATTGTTGTCACATGTACCACACAGCCAGGACTTGCCAGATATTCCTGCAGCTCCTTTAATGTTGCTGTAGGCCTCTTGGTAGCCTTTCAGACCAGTTTTCTTCTTGTCTTTTCATCCATTTTGGAGGGATGTCCAGTTCTTGGTGATGTCACTGTTGTGCCATATTTTCTCCTTGATGATGACTTTACTGTGTTCCATGGTAGATCTAATGCCTTGGAAATTCTTTTGTCTCCTTCTCCTGACTGATACCTTCTAACAATGAGATCCCTCTGATGCTTTGGAAGCTCTCTGTGGACCATGGCTTTTGCTGTGGGATGCGACTAAGAAAATTTCATGAAAGACCAACTAGAGCAGCTGCACTTTATTTGGGGTTGATCAGAGGCACTTTAACCACTTCCCATCTGGGCCATTTGCCCCCTTCCTGACCAGGCCTAATTTTGCAAATCTGACATATCTCACTTTATGTGGTAATAACTTTGGAACGCCTTTACTTATCCAAGTCATTCAGAGATTGTTTTCTCATGACACATTGTACTTCATGATAGTCATAAATTTGAGTCAATATATTTCACCTTTATTTATTAAAAATCCCAAATTTACCCAAAATTTTGGAAAATTCACAATTTTCTAAATTTAAATTTCTATTCTATTCCCGACTCTAATCAGGCAATCAGAATAACTCCCTGGATCAACGACCCCTCTCTAGTAGCCATAGCCTGTAATATTATTACACTCCAGAAATACATCAGGGCCCTCCTGAATTCCTTTATTGTACTCACCATCACCACCTCCTCAGGCAGAGAGTTCCATAATCTCACTGCTCTTACAGTATAGAGTCCATAGTCTCACTGCTCTTACCGCAAAGAGTCCATAGTCTCACTGCTCTTACAGTAAAGAGTCCATAGTCTCACTGCTCTTACAGTAAAGAGTCCATAGTCTCACTGCTCTTACAGTAAAGAGTCCATAGTCTCACTGCTCTTACAGTAAAGAGTCCATAGTCTCACTGCTCTTACAGTAAAGAGTCCATAGTCTCACTGCTCTTACAGTATAGAGTCCATAGTCTCACTGCTCTTACAGTAAAGAGTCCATAGTCTCACTGCTCTTACAGTAAAGAGTCCATAGTCTCACTGCTCTTACCGTAAAGAATCCTCTTCTATGTTTGTGTACAAACCTTCTTTCCTCCAGATGCAGAGGATGTCCCCTCGTCACAGTCACAGTCCTGGGGATAAATAGATGATGGGAGTGATCTCTGTACTGACCCCTGATATATTTATTTGTAGTAATTAGATCTCCCCTCAGACGTCTTTTTTCTAAAGTGAATAACCCTAATTTTGATAATCTTTCAGGGTACTGTAGTTGCCCCATTTCAGTTATTACTTTTGTTGCCCTCCTCTGGACCCTCTCTAGCTCTGCTATGTCTGCCTTGTTCACAGGAGCCCAGAACTGTACACAGTCCTCCATGTGTGGTCTGACTAATGATTTGTAAAGTAGTAGGACTATGTTCTCATCACCGCCATCTATGCCCCTTCTGATGCAGCCCATTATCTTATTGGCCTTAGCAGCAGCTGCCTGACACTGTTTTTTGCAGCTTAGTTTGCTGTTTATTAAAATTCCTAGATCCTTTTCCATGTCAGTGTTACCGAGTGTTTTACCATTTAGTATGTACGGGTGACTTGCATTATTCCTTCCCATGTGCATAACTTTACATTTGTCAGTGTTAAACCTCATCTGCCACTTATCTGCCCAAGCCTCCAATCTATCCAGATCCCTCTGTAGTAGTATACTGTCCTCTGTAGTATATATACAGTATACTGTCCTCTGTAGTATATATATACAGTATACTGTCCTCTGTAGTGTATATATACAGTATACTGTCCTCTGTAGTGTATATATACAGTATACTGTCCTCTGTAGTATATATACAGTATACTGACCTCTGTACTATATACAGTATACTGTCCTCTGTAGTGTATATACAGTATACTGTCCTCTGTAGTATATATACAGTATACTGTCCTCTGTAGTATATATACAGTATACTGTCCTCTGTAGTATATATACAGTATACTGTCCTCTGTAGTATATATATATACAGTATACTGTACTCTGTAGTATATATACAGTATACTGTCCTCTGTAATATATATACAGTATACTGTCCTCTGTAGTATATATATACAGTATACTGTCCTCTGTAGTATATATACAGTATACTGTCCTCTGTAGTGTATATACACCGTATACTGTCCTCTGTAGTATATATACAGCATACTGTCCTCTGTAGTGTATATATACAGTATACTGTCCTCTGTAGTGTATATATACAGTATACTGTCCTCTGTAGTGTATATATACAGTATACTGTCCTCTGTAGTATATATACAGTATACTGTCCTCTGTAGTGTATATATACAGTATACTGTCCTCTGTAGTGTATATATACAGTATACTGCCCTCTGTAGTATATATACAGTATACTGTCCTCTGTAGTATATACACAGTATACTGTCCTCTGTAGTGTATATACTGTATACTGTCCTCTGTAGTATATATACAGTATACTGTCCTCTGTAGTATATACACAGTATACTGTCCTCTGTAGTGTATATATACAGTATACTGTCCTCTGTAGTATATATACACAGTATACTGTCCTCTGTAGTATATATACACAGTATACTGTCCTCTGTAGTATATACACAGTATACTGTCCTCTGTAGTATATATACAGTATACTGTCCTCTGTAGTATATATATACAGTATACCGTCCTCTGTAGTATATATACAGTATACTGTCCTCTGTAGTATATATACAGTATACTGTCCTCTGTAGTATATATACAGTATACTGTCCTCTGTAGTATATATACAGTATACTGTCCTCTGTAGTGTATATATACAGTATACTGTCCTCTGTAGTATATATACACAGTATACTGTCCTCTGTAGTATATACACAGTATACTGTCCTCTGTAGTATATATACAGTATACTGTCCTCTGTAGTATATATACAGTATACTGCCCTCTGTAGTATATATACAGTATACTGTCCTCTGTAGTATAGATACAGTATACTGTCCTCTGTAGTATAGACACAGTATACTGTCCTCTGTAGTGTATATATACAGTATACTGTCCTCTGTAGTGTATATATACAGTATACTGTCCTCTGTAGTGTATACACAGTATACAGTCCTCTGTAGTGTATATACAGTACACTGTCCTCTGTAGTGTATATATACAGTATACTGTCCTCTGTAGTATATATACAGTATACTGTCCTCTGTAGTATATATACAGTATACTGTCCTCTGTAGTATATACACAGTATACTGTCCTCTGTAGTGTATATATACAGTATACTGTCCTCTGTAGTGTATATATACAGTATACTGTCCTCTGTAGTATATATGCAGTATACTGTCCTCTGTAGTGTATATACAGTATACTGTCCTCTGTAGTATATATACAGCATACTGTCCTCTGTAGTATATATACAGCATACTGCCCTCTGTAGTATATATACAGTATACTGTCCTCTGTAGTATATACACAGTATACTGTCCTCTGTAGTATATATATACAGTATACTGTCCTCTGTAGTATATATACACAGTATACTGTCCTCTGTAGTATATACACAGTATACTGTCCTCTGTAGTATATATACAGTATACTGTCCTCTGTAGTATATATACAGTATACTGTCCTCTGTAGTATATATACAGTATACTGTCCTCTGTAGTATATACACAGTATACTGTCCTCTGTAGTGTATATATACAGTATACTGTCCTCTGTAGTATATATATACAGTATACTGTCCTCTGTAGTATATACACAGTATACTGTCCTCTGTAGTATATATGCAGTATACTGTCCTCTGTAGTGTATATACAGTATACTGTCCTCTGTAGTATATATACAGTATACTGTCCTCTGTAGTATATATACAGTATACTGCCCTCTGTAGTATATATACAGTATACTGTCCTCTGTAGTATATACACAGTATACTGTCCTCTGTAGTGTATATATACAGTATACTGTCCTCTGTAGTGTATATACACAGTATACTGTCCTCTGTAGTATATACACAGTATACTGTCCTCTGTAGTATATATACAGTATACTGTCCTCTGTAGTGTATATATACAGTATACTGTCCTCTGTAGTATATACACAGTATACTGTCCTCTGTAGTATATACACAGTATACTGTCCTCTGTAGTATATATACAGTATACTGTCCTCTGTAGTATATACACAGTATAATGTCCTCTGTAGTATATATACAGTATACTGTCCTCTGTAGTATATATACAGTATACTGTCCTCTGTAGTATATACACAGTATACTGTCCTCTGTAGTGTATATATACAGTATACTGTCCTCTGTAGTATATATACACAGTATACTGTCCTCTGTAGTATATACACAGTATACTGTCCTCTGTAGTATATATACAGTATACTGTCCTCTGTAGTATATATACAGTATACTGTCCTCTGTAGTATATATACAGTATACTGTCCTCTGTAGTATATATACAGTATACTGTCCTCTGTAGTATATATACAGTATACTGTCCTCTGTAGTATATATACAGTATACTGTCCTCTGTAGTATATATATACAGTATACTGTCCTCTGTAGTATATACACAGTATACTGTCCTCTGTAGTATATATACAGTATACTGTCCTCTGTAGTATATATACAGTATACTGTCCTCTGTAGTGTATATACAGTATACTGTCCTCTGTAGTGTATATACAGTATACTGTCCTCTGTAGTATATATACAGTATACTATCCTCTGTAGTGTATATACAGTATACTGTCCTCTGTAGTATATATACAGTATACTGTCCTCTGTAGTGTGTATATACAGTATACTGTCCTCTGTAGTATATATACAGTATACTGTCCTCTGTAGTATATATACAGTATACTGTCCTCTGTAGTGTGTATATACAGTATACTGTCCTCTGTAGTATATATACAGTATATTGTCCTCTGTAGTAGTATACTGTCCTCTGTAGTATATATACACAGTATACTGTCCTCTGTAGTATATACACAGTATACTGTCCTCTGTAGTATATATACAGTATACTGTCCTCTGTAGTATATATACAGTATACTGTCCTCTGTAGTATATATACAGTATACTGTCCTCTGTAGTATATATACAGTATACTGTCCTCTGTAGTATATATACAGTATACTGTCCTCTGTAGTATATATATACAGTATACTGTCCTCTGTAGTATATACACAGTATACTGTCCTCTGTAGTATATATACAGTATACTGTCCTCTGTAGTATATATACAGTATACTGTCCTCTGTAGTGTATATACAGTATACTGTCCTCTGTAGTATATATACAGTATACTGTCCTCTGTAGTATATATATACAGTATACTGTCCTCTGTAGTATATACACAGTATACTGTCCTCTGTAGTATATATACAGTATACTGTCCTCTGTAGTATATATACAGTATACTGTCCTCTGTAGTATATATACAGTATACTGTCCTCTGTAGTATATATACAGTATACTATCCTCTGTAGTATATATACAGTATACTGTCCTCTGTAGTATATATACAGTATACTGTCCTCTGTAGTGTATATACAGTATACTGTCCTCTGTAGTATATATACAGTATACTGTCCTCTGTAGTATATATACAGTATACTGTCCTCTGTAGTGTATATACAGTATACTGTCCTCTGTAGTGTATATATACAGTATACTGTCCTCTGTAGTATATATACAGTATACTGTCCTCTGTAGTATATATACAGTATACTGTCCTCTGTAGTGTATATACAGTATACTGTCCTCTGTAGTGTATATACAGTATACTGTCCTCTGTAGTGCATATATACAGTATACTGTCCTCTGTAGTGTATATACAGTATACTGTCCTCTGTAGTATATATACAGTATACTGTCCTCTGTAGTATATATACAGTATACTGTCCTCTGTAGTGTATATATACAGTATACTGTCCTCTGTAGTGTATATACAGTATACTGTCCTCTTCAGTGTTAATTACTTTACACAGTTTAGTGTCATCTGCAAAAATTTATATTTTACGATGCAAGCCTTCTACAAGATCATTAATAAATATATTGAATAGAATAGGACCCAATACTGACTCCTGAGGTACCCCACTAGTGACAGTGACCCCCCCCAGTACTGACCCCTGAGGTACCCCACTAGTGACAGTGACCCCTCTAGTACTGACCCCTGAGGTACTCCACTAGTGACAGTGACCCCTCCAGTACTGACCCCTGAGGTACCCCACTAGTGACAGTGACCCCTCCAATACTGACCCCTGAGGTACCCCACTAGTGACAGTGACCCCTCCAGTACTGACCCCTGAGGTACCCCACTAGTGACAGTGACCCCTCCAGTACTGACCCTTGAGGTACCCCACTAGTGACAGTGACCCAATCTGAGTATGTACCGTTAATAACCACCCTCTGTTTTCTATCCCTCAGCCAGTTACTTACCCACATACAGACGTTTTCTCCCAGTCCGAACATTCTCATTTTATATACTAACCTTTTATGCAGTACAGTGTCAAATGCTTTGGAGAAATCCAGATACACGACATTCATTGATTCGCCGCTGTCAAGTCTTCAGTGTTATGTAAATGTTACAGTACATGCTATTCTATACGTTATACTTATACATGTTATTTGTATTCTTGTAGTTTTACCGCACACTTGTACAGTCTCTCACTCACATGCATTGCGCAGAGAGTACAACCTGTTGACCAATAAACTAGTTAGACTACAAAGAACAATTCTCTTATTTGGAAGACAGGAATGGTTTATGCTGAATGTCAGACTGCACACTGTGTGAACGTGTATGAAGACAGAACAATGACCTCTTAGTAAATTAGAGATAAGGATTATTAGATGACCAACACAGAATGAAAGTAAGGGCTCATTCAGACGACCGTATGCTGTCCGCAAAAATACTGAATGCTATCCGTTTTTTTGCGGATCCGCAAAAAAACGGATCTGCAAAAAAACGGATAGCATTCAGTATTTTTGCGGACCCATAGACTTCAATGGGGCCATGTCCTGATTTTCACGGACAAGTATAGGACATGTTTCATTTTTTTTGCGGATCCGCAAAAAAACGGATAGCATTCAGTATTTTTGCGGACAGCATACGGCCGTCTGAATGAGCCCTAAAAAGTATGATTCTCACAGCTAGAAAAACAGTTAACACTTTGTGACAAAAGGGCTTCATATTTTTAATATGCCTTTAAAAAAATATTTTAAGCCCTAAATGAGTAAAATAAAATCATAATAAATTGCCCCAAAGGTGTACATAGCCTTTAAAGCAAGATCCAATCTTTGTGTGACATGAAAAAATGTCTGTCAAATATAGAAATTCTTGACTAGCTTACCCTGCATCATGTCCAAAAATATTTTCCACCATAATATTGTGTACATGTGTGTACAGTATATGTAGGTTTATGACAGCTGACTAGTAAAAGGCTGACTGGTTTAGAACCAATTACAATTTTTTATATCCTTCTTTATATTTTAGAATGCAAAAAAAGTGAATTCTCTAACAAATCTGCATCAAAATCTATGTAACATGCAGATTTTTCTGCAACCTTAATGAATATTTATTCACAACCGTTTTGTTTAACGGCGTTGTCCACTTTATAAAAAATGGTGCAAAAATGGTTTAAGCAGTAATGTTTGACTCATACAATTATAAATGACTTAATATTGTAACCCATCACTCACAGTGAATCCCCCAGCTGGCCCGGTACCTGCGATGTAATCAATGAAGATTAGCATCCTCCACATCCATAGGATGCAAGGGGCGGATTGGCCATGGACCCTACAGGGAAATTTCCCAGGGGGACACTTAATCCCTCCTCTTGGCCATCAGCAAGGTACATAAAGATCTGATGCTCTCAGCATTAATTGATATAGGAGCATCAAGCACTTATGCACCTGGCCAGTGGCTGCAAGGGTCCTCCTGAATTCAGTTATATTGCTGTCCTCAGGACGATGATACATCTTTATACTGTGGGGCAAGCAGCAGTGTTTTGTCCAGTGTTTTGTTCTGTGGTATTTGGTTTTGCTGGGGCAGTATTTTGTGCTGCACTGTGGTATCTGGTTCTGCTGGGGCAGTATATTGTGCTGCACTGTGGTATTTGGTTCTCCTGGGGCAGTATATTGTGCTGCGCTGTGGTATTTGGTTCTTCTGGGGCAGTATATTGTGCTGCTCTGTGGTATTTGGTTCTCCTGGGGCAGTATATTGTGCTGCTCTGTGGTATTTGGTTCTCCTGGGGCAGTATATTGTAATGCGCTGTGGTATTTGGTTCTGCTGGGACAGTATATTGTGCTGCGCTGTAGTATCTGGTTCTTCTAGGACAGTATATATTTGGTTATGCTGGGGCGGTATTTCCTCCTGCACTAGTTATTTCTGGCCCCGCCCACTTCTGTTGTCCTGTTTTCTGTGAATTTGAACCAGCCTACAACATGGGGCCACTTTTTTTTTTTTTTTCCCAGGGGCACTTTAACCACCTCCGGACCGCCTAACGCAGATTCGCGTTCCGGAGGTGGCAGCCCTGCGCTCAGCGACGCATATACGCGTCATCTCGCGATGGCCGAGATTTCCTGTGAACGCGCGCACAGGAACGGAAGGTAAGAGAGTGGATCTCCAGCCTGCCAGCGGCGATCGTTCGCTGGCAGGCTGGAGATGTGATTTTTTTTAACCCCTAACAGGTATATTAGACGCTGTTTTGATAACAGCGTCTAATATACCTGCTACCTGGTCCTCTGGTGGTCCCCTTTGTTTTGATCGACCACCAGAGGACACAGGCAGCTCAGTAATATGTAGCACCAAGCACCACTACACTACACCCCCCCCCCCGGTCACTTATTAACCCCTTATTCACCCTTGATCACCCTTGATCACCCTTGATCACCCCTGATCACCCCATATAGACTCCCTGATCACCCCCCTGTCATTGATTACCCCCCTGTCATTGATTACCCCCCTGTAAAGCTCCATTCAGATGTCTGCATGATTTTTACGGATCCACTGATAGATGGATCGGATCCGCAAAACGCATACGGACGTCTGAATGGAGCCTTACAGGGGCGTGATCAATGACTGTGGTGATCACCCCATATAGACTCCCTGATCACCCCCCTGTCATTGATTACCCCCCTGTCATTGATCACCCCCCTGTAAAGCTCCATTCAGATGTCCGCATGATTTTTACGGATCCACTGGTAGATGGATCGGATCCCCAAAACGCATACGGACGTCTAAATGGAGCCTTCCAGGGGCGTGATCAATGACTGTGGTGATCACCCCATATAGACTCCCTGATCACCCCCCTGTCATTGATTACCCCCCTGTCATTGATCACCCCCCTGTAAAGCTCCATTCAGATGTCCGCATGATTTTTACGGATCCACTGATAGATGGATCGGATCCGCAAAACGCATACGGACGTCTGAATGGAGCCTTCCAGGGGCGTGATCAATGACTGTGGTGATCACCCCATATAGACTCCCTGATCACCCCCCTGTCATTGATTACCCCCCTGTCATTGATCACCCCCCTGTAAAGCTCCATTCAGATGTCCGCATGATTTTTACGGATCCACTGATAGATGGATTGGATCCGCAAAACGCATACGGACGTCTGAATGGAGCCTTACAGGGGCGTGATCAATGACTGTGGTGATCACCCCATATAGACTCCCTGATCGCCCCCCTGTCATTGATTACCCCCCTGTCATTGATCACCCCCCTGTAAAGCTCCATTCAGATGTCCGCATGATTTTTACGGATCCACTGATAGATGGATCGGATCCGCAAAACGCATACGGACGTCTGAATGGAGCCTTCCAGGGGCGTGATCAATGACTGTGGTGATCACCCCATATAGACTCCCTGATCACCCCCATGTCATTGATTACCCCCCTGTCATTGATCACCCCCCTGTAAAGCTCCATTCAGATGTCCGCATGATTTTTACGGATCCACTGATAGATGGATCGGATCCGCAAAACGCATACGGACGTCTGAATGGAGCCTTACAGGGGCGTGATCAATGACTGTGGTGATCACCCCATATAGACTCCCCGATCACCCCCCTGTCATTGATTACCCCCCCTGTCATTGATCACCCCCCTGTAAAGCTCCATTCAGATGTCCGCATGATTTTTACGGATCCACTGATAGATGGATCGGATCCGCAAAACGCATACGGACGTCTGAATGGAGCCTTACAGGGGCGTGATCAATGACTGTGGTGATCACCCCATATAGACTCCCTGATCACCCCCCTGTCATTGATTACCCCCCTGTCTTTGATCACCCCCCTGTAAAGCTCCATTCAGACGTCCGCATGATTTTTACGGATCCACTGATAGATGGATGGGATCCGCAAAACACATACAGGCGTCTCCCTGGAGCCTTCCAGGGGGGGTGATCACCCCATATAGACTCCCTGATCACCCCCCTGTCATTGATCACCCCCCCTGTCATTGATCACCCCCCCTGTCAGGCTGCATTCAGATGTCCGTATGATTTTTACGGATACATGGATCGGATCCGCAAAACACATACGGACATCTGAATGGAGCCTTATAGGGGGGTGATCAATGACAGGGGGTGATCACCCCATATAGACTCCCTGATCACCCCCCTGTCATTGATCACCCCCCTGTCATTGATCACCCCTCTGTAAGGCTCCATTCAGACATTTTTTTTGGCCCAAGTTAGCAGAAATTTTTTTTTTTTTCTTACAAAGTCTCATATTCCACTAACTTGTGTCAAAAAATTAAATCTCACATGAACTCACCATACCCCTCACGGAATCCAAATGCGTAAAATTTTTTAGACATTTATATTCCAGACTTCTTCTCACACTTTAGGGCCCCTAGAATGCCAGGGCAGTATAAATACCCCACATGTGACCCCATTTCGGAAAGAAGACACCCCCAGGTATTCCGTGAGGGGCATATTGAGTCCATGAAAGATTGAAATTTTTGTCCCAAGTTAGCGGAAAGGGAGACTTTGTGAGAAAATAAATAAATAAAATCAATTTCCGCTAACTTGTGCCAAAAAAAAAAAAATTCTATGAACTCGCCATGCCCCTCATTGAATACCTTGGGGTGTCTTCTTTCTAAAATGGGGTCACATGTGGGGTATTTATACTGCCCTGGCATTTTAGGGGCCCTAAAGCGTGAGAAGAAGTCTGGGATCCAAATGTCTAAAAATGCCCTCATAAAAGGAATGTGGGCCCCTTTGCGCATCTAGGCTGCAAAAAAGTGTCACACATCTGGTATCGCCGTACTCAGGAGAAGTTGGGCAATGTGTTTTGGGGTGTCATTTTACATATACCCATGCTGGGTGAGATAAATATCTTGGTCAAATGCCAACTTTGTATAAAAAAATGGGAAAAGTTGTCTTTTGCCGAGATATTTCTCTCACCCAGCATGAGTATATGTAAAAAGACACCCCAAAACACATTGCCCAACTTCTCCTGAATACGGCGATACCACATGTGTGACACTTTTTTGCAGCCTAGGTGGGCAAAGGGGCCCATATTCCAAAGAGCACCTTTAGGATTTCACAGGTCATTTACCTACTTACCACACATTAGGGCCCCTGGAAAATGCCAGGGCAGTATAACTACCCCACAAGTGACCCCATTTTGGAAAGAAGACACCCCAAGGTATTCCGTGAGGGGCATGGCGAGTTCCTAGAATTTTATATTTTTTGTCACAAGTTAGCGGAAAATGATGATTTATTTATTTTTATTTTTTTTCCTTACAAAGTCTCATATTCCACTAACTTGTGACAAAAAATAAAAACTTCCATGAACTCACTATGCCCATCACGAAATACCTTGGGGTGTCTTCTTTCCAAAATGGGGTCACTTGTGGGGTAGTTATACTGCCCTGGCATTCTAGGGGCCCAAATGTGTGGTAAGAAGTTTGAAATCAAAATGTGTAAAAAATGACCGGTGAAATCCGAAAGGTGCTCTTTGGAATATGGGCCCCTTTGCCCACCTAGGCTGCAAAAAAGTGTCACACATGTGGTATCTCTGTATTCAGGAGAAGTTGGGGAATGTGTTTTGGGGTGTCATTTTACATATACCCATGCTGGGTGAGAGAAATATCTTGGCAAAGACAACTTTTCCCATTTTTTTATACAAAGTTGTCTTTTGCCAAGATATTTCTCTCACCCAGCATGGGTATATGTAAAAGAAGACACCCCAAGGTATTCGCTGATGGGCATAGTGAGTTCATGGAAGTTTTTATTTTTTGTCACAAGTTAGTGGAATATGAGACTTTGTAAGAAAATAAAAAAAATAAAAAATCATCATTTTCCGCTAACTTGTGACAAAAAATAAAAAGTTCTATGAACTCACTATGCCCATCAGCGAATACCTTAGGGCAGGGGTGCACAACCTGCGGCCCGCGGGCCGCATGCGGCCCCTAGAGCCAAGATTTGCGGCCCCAGTCCTTCTGGACAGAAACACAGCTGATCGTAAATCAGCTGTGTTTCTGCCCGCAGCGCCGCACGATGGATCATTACAGCTCCTGCCCCTGCACTGTAGCAGGAGCAGGACGGGTCGTCGGCTGTCAGTGTCAGCGGGGGAGCCGAGGAAAAGGCAGAAGCAGTTTATCAGCGCTTCTGCCTTCTCCTCACACAGGTGAGCGCTATGTTGTGTGGACCTGGCTTGGGGGCAGAGGAGCGCAGAGCTGCAAGGTTAGGAGACCTGATCAGCTCTGCCTGTGTACAATGCCCCCACTGCAGGCTGGTTTCCCCTGTAACTGGGGAAATAGTGCAAAAAAAAAGTCTGTGTCCCCAAAGGTCTTTCAGTGACCTCTTAGGGAAAAAATTATGTGGAAAAAATATATTAAAAAAGTTAAAAAAATATTTTAAAAAATATAATAAATCACAAATAAAAGAAAAAAATAAATTAAATATGATGTGGCAAAAAAATAGAAAATTATATATAAAAAATACAAATTAAAGGAAAAAGGAAAAGTTGCTAAGTAAAAGAGTGTTCACTGCCCCCTAACAGTCTTTTTATGATCCCTTGTCATTATGTGGCAAAAATATATATATAAAAAATAGAAAATATATTTTTTTAATAATAAATAATAAAATTCAAATAAAAGAAAAAAAAATAAAAGTGCAAGATAGTGTTCATTGTCCCCCAACAGTCTTTTTATGACCTCTTGGGGGAGATATTATGTGTCAAAAATATATTTAAATAATATAATAAACCAATTATAAAAAAAAGAATACAATAAAATATTATTAACCACCTCCGGACCGCCTAACGCAGGATCGCGTTCCGGAGGTGGCAGCGCTGCGCACTGTCACGCATATACGCGTCATCTCGCGATGGCCGAGATTTCCTGTGAACGCGCGCACACAGGCGCGCGCGCTCACAGGAACGGACGGTAAGAGAGTTGATCTCCAGCCTGCCAGCGGCGATCGTTCGCTGGCAGGCTGGAGATGTGTTTTTTTTAACCCCTAACAGGTATATTAGACGCTGTTTTGATAACAGCGTCTAATATACCTGCTACCTGGTCCTCTGGTGGTCCCCTTTGTTTGGATCGACCACCAGAGGACACAGGTAGCTCAGTAAAGTAGCACCAAGCACCACTACACTACACTACACAACCCCCCCCCCCCCGTCACTTATTAACCCCTTATTAGCCCCTGATCACCCCTGATCACCCCATATAGACTCCCTGATCACCCCCCTGTCATTGATTACCCCCCTGTCATTGATCACCCCCCTGTAAAGCTCCATTCAGATGTCCGCATGATTTTTACGGATCCACTGATAGATGGATCGGATCCGCAAAACGCATCCGGACGTCTGAATGAAGCCTTACAGGGGCGTGATCAATGACTGTGGTGATCACCCCATATAGACTCCCTGATCACCCCCCTGTCATTGATTACCCCCCTGTAAAGCTCCATTCAGACGTCCGCATGATTTTTACGGATCCACTGATAGATGGATCGGATCCGCAAAACGCATCCGGACGTCTGAATGAAGCCTTACAGGGGCATGATCAATGACTGTGGTGATCACCCCATATAGACTCCCTGATCACCCCCCTGTAAAGCTCCATTCAGATGTCCGCATGATTTTTACGGATGCACTGATAGATGGATCCGATCCGCAAAACGCATCCGGACGTCTGAATGAAGCCTTACAGGGGCATGATCAATGACTGTGGTGATCACCCCATATAGACTCCCTGATCACCCCCCTGTAAAGCTCCATTCAGATGTCCGCATGATTTTTACGGATGCACTGATAGATGGATCCGATCCGCAAAACGCATCCGGACGTCTGAATGAAGCCTTACAGGGGCATGATCAATGACTGTGGTGATCACCCCCCTGTCATTGATTACCCCCCTGTAAAGCTCCATTCAGATGTCCGCATGATTTTTACGGATGCACTGATAGATGGATCCGATCCGCAAAACGCATCCGGACGTCTGAATAAAGCCTTACAGGGGCATGATCAATGACTGTGGTGATCACCCCCCTGTCATTGATTACCCCCCTGTAAAGCTCCATTCAGATGTCCGCATGATTTTTACGGATGCACTGATAGATGGATCCGATCCGCAAAACGCATCCGGACGTCTGAATGAAGCCTTACAGGGGCATGATCAATGACTGTGGTGATCACCCCCCTGTCATTGATCAACCCCCTGTAAAGCTCCATTCAGATGTCCGCATGATTTTTACGGATGCACTGATAGATGGATCGGATCCGCAAAACGCATCCGGACGTCTGAATGAAGCCTTACAGGGGCATGATCAATGACTGTGGTGATCACCCCATATAGACTCCCTGATCACCCCCCTGTCATTGATTACCCCCATGTCATTGATTACCCCCCTGTAAAGCTCCATTCAGACGTCCGCATGATTTTTACGGATCCACTGATAGATGGATCGGATCCGCAAAACGCATCCGGACGTCTGAATGAAGCCTTACAGGGGCGTGATCAATGACTGTGGTGATCACCCCATATAGACTCCCTGATCACCCCCCTGTCATTGATTACCCCCCTGTAAAGCTCCATTCAGATGTCCGCATGATTTTTACGGATGCACTGATAGATGGATCGGATCCGCAAAACGCATCCGGACGTCTGAATGAAACCTTACAGGGGCGTGATCAATGACTGTGGTGATCACCCCATATAGACTCCCTGATCACCCCCCTGTCATTGATTACCCCCCTGTCATTGATTACCCCCCTGTAAAGCTCCATTCAGACGTCCGCATGATTTTTACGGATCCACTGATAGATGGATCGGATCCGCAAAACGCATACGGACGTCTGAATGAAGCCTTACACGGGCGTGATCAATGACTGTGGTTATCACCCCATATAGACTCCCTGATCACCCCCCTGTCATTGATCACCCCCCTGTCATTGATCACCCCCCTGTCATTGATCACCCCCCTGTCATTGATCACCCCTCTGTAAGGCTCCATTCAGACATTTTTTTGGCCCAAGTTAGCGGAATTTTTATTTTTTTTTCTTACAAAGTCTCATATTCCACTAACTTGTGTCAAAAAATAAAATCTCACATGAACTCACCATACCCCTCACGGAAACCAAATGCGTAAAATTTTTTAGACATTTATATTCCAGACTTCTTCTCACGCTTTAGGGCCCCTAGAATGCCAGGGCAGTATAAATACCCCACATGTGACCCCATTTCGGAAAGAAGACACCCCCAGGTATTCCGTGAGGGGCATATTGAGTCCATGAAAGATTGAAATTTTTGTCCCAAGTTAGCGGAACGGGAGACTTTGTGAGAAAAAAATTAAAAATATCAATTTCCGCTAACTTGTGCCAAAAAAAAAAAATTTCTATGAACTCGCCATGCCCCTCATTGAATACCTTGGGGTGTCTTCTTTCCAAAATGGGGTCACATGTGGGGTATTTATACTGCCCTGGCATTCTAGGGGCCCCAAAGCGTGAGAAGAAGTCTGGTATCCAAATGTCTAAAAATGCCCTCCTAAAAGGAATTTGGGCCCCTTTGCGCATCTAGGCTGCAAAAAAGTGTCACACATCTGGTATCGCCGTACTCAGGAGAAGGTGGGGAATGTGTTTTGGGGTGTCATTTTACATATACCCATGCTGGGTGAGAGAAATATCTTGTTTGTTTGAAATCTCTTTTTATTAATTCAACAAGCAAAGATCGTCACATAATGTAAGCATATTATAGCGTGTATCACATCACGTTCACATTTTGAAAGCATCAAAGGCAATGCCTAACAATACAAGCTAGGATGTGACCACCGCTAGTCTAGGGCTAAATGGCCCTTAAAGCGATCGATCTTACAGTGCAAATATACACCATATAACAACAGTTACATGTCAATAATGGGAGGGGGAAGAACAAGGCCCAAACATTGTGTCACTCCTAAGTATTAAGTATATCGCTCATTTCAGTAATGGATGCAAGACTGTTCATATTATCTAAAATAATATTATGGTATAAACATATATTGGGTATGTGTCATCACAAATTTCATTCTGATTCCCATTGCTGGGAGTGAGAGAAATATCTTGGTCAAATGCCAACTTTGTATAAAAAAATGGGAAAAGTTGTCTTTTGCCAAGATATTTCTCTCACCCAGCAAGGGTATATGTAAAATGACACCCCAAAACACATTCCCCAACTTCTCCTGAGTACGGAGATACCACATGTGTGACACTTTTTTGCAGCCTAGGTGGGCAAAGGGGCCCACATTCCAAAGAGCACCTTTAGGATTTCACAGGTCATTTACCTACTTACCACACATTAGGGCCCCTGGAAAATGCCAGGGCAGTATAACTACCCCACAAGTGACCCCATTTTGGAAAGAAGACACCCCAAGGTATTCCGTGAGGGGCATGGCGAGTTCCTAGAATTTTTTATTTTTTGTCACAAGTTAGTGGAAAATGCTGATTTTTTTTTATTTTTATTTTTTCATACAAAGTCTCATATTCCACTAACTTGTGACAAAAAATAAAAACTTCCATGAACTCACTATGCCCATCAGCGAATACCTTGGGGTCTCTTCTTTCCAAAATGGGGTCACTTGTGGGGTAGTTATACTGCCCTGGCATTCTAGGGGCCCAAATGTGTGGTAAGGAGTTTGAAATCAAATTCTGTAAAAAATGACCTGTGAAATCCGAAAGGTGCTCTTTGGAATATGGGCCCCTTTGCCCACCTAGGCTGCAAAAAAGTGTCACACATCTGGTATTGCCGTATTCAGGAGAAGGTGGGGAATGTGTTTTGGGGTGTCATTTTACATATACCCATGCTGGGTGAGAGAAATATCTTGGCAAAAGACAACTTTTCCCATTTTTTTTATACAAAGTTGGCATTTGACCAAGATATTTCTCTCACCCAGCATGGGTATATGTAAAAAGACACCCCAAAACACATTCCCCACCTTCTCCTGAGTACGGAGATACCAGATGTGTGACACTTTTTTGCAGCCTAGGTGGGCAAAGGGGCCCATATTCCAAAGAGCACCTTTCGGATTTCACAGGTCATTTTTTACAGAATTTGATTTCAAACTCCTTACCACACATTTGGGCCCCTAAAATGCCAGGGCAGTATAACTACCCCACAAGTGACCCCATTTTGGAAAGAAGAGACCCCAAGGTATTTCGTGATGGGCATAGTGAGTTCATAGAAGTTTTTATTTTTTGTCACAAGTTAGTGGAATATGAGACTTTGTAAGAAAAAAAAAAAAAAAAATCATCATTTTCCGCTAACTTGTGTATTGTGCTGCGCTGTAGTATCTGGTTCTTCTAGGACAGTATATATTTGGTTATGCTGGGGCGGTATTTCCTCCTGCACTAGTTATTTCTGGCCCCGCCCACTTCTGTTGTCCTGTTTTCTGTGAATTTGAACCAGCCTACAACATGGGGCCACTTTTTTTTTTTTTTTCCCAGGGGCACTTTAACCACCTCCGGACCGCCTAACGCAGATTCGCGTTCCGGAAGTGGCAGCCCTGCGCTCAGCGACGCATATACGCGTCATCTCGCGATGGCCGAGATTTCCTGTGAACGCGCGCACAGGAACGGAAGGTAAGAGAGTGGATCTCCAGCCTGCCAGCGACGATCGTTCGCTGGCAGGCTGGAGATGTGATTTTTTTTAACCCCTAACAGGTATATTAGACGCTGTTTTGATAACAGCGTCTAATATACCTGCTACCTGGTCCTCTGGTGGTCCCCTTTGTTTTGATCGACCACCAGAGGACACAGGCAGCTCAGTAATATGTAGCACCAAGCACCACTACACTACACCCCCCCCCCGGTCACTTATTAACCCCTTATTCACCCTTGATCACCCTTGATCACCCTTGATCACCCTTGATCACCCCTGATCACCCCATATAGACTCCCTGATCACCCCCCTGTCATTGATTACCCCCCTGTCATTGATTACCCCCCTGTAAAGCTCCATTCAGATGTCTGCATGATTTTTACGGATCCACTGATAGATGGATCGGATCCGCAAAACGCATACGGACGTCTGAATGGAGCCTTACAGGGGCGTGATCAATGACTGTGGTGATCACCCCATATAGACTCCCTGATCACCCCCCTGTCATTGATTACCCCCCTGTCATTGATCACCCCCCTGTAAAGCTCCATTCAGATGTCCGCATGATTTTTACGGATCCACTGATAGATGGATCGGATCCGCAAAACGCATACGGACGTCTGAATGGAGCCTTCCAGGGGCGTGATCAATGACTGTGGTGATCACCCCATATAGACTCCCTGATCACCCCCCTGTCATTGATTACCCCCCTGTCATTGATCACCCCCCTGTAAAGCTCCATTCAGATGTCCGCATGATTTTTACGGATCCACTGATAGATGGATTGGATCCGCAAAACGCATACGGACGTCTGAATGGAGCCTTACAGGGGCGTGATCAATGACTGTGGTGATCACCCCATATAGACTCCCTGATCGCCCCCCTGTCATTGATTACCCCCCTGTCATTGATCACCCCCCTGTAAAGCTCCATTCAGATGTCCGCATGATTTTTACGGATCCACTGATAGATGGATCGGATCCGCAAAACGCATACGGACGTCTGAATGGAGCCTTCCAGGGGCGTGATCAATGACTGTGGTGATCACCCCATATAGACTCCCTGATCACCCCCATGTCATTGATTACCCCCCTGTCATTGATCACCCCCCTGTAAAGCTCCATTCAGATGTCCGCATGATTTTTACGGATCCACTGATAGATGGATCGGATCCGCAAAACGCATACGGACGTCTGAATGGAGCCTTACAGGGGCGTGATCAATGACTGTGGTGATCACCCCATATAGACTCCCCGATCACCCCCCTGTCATTGATTACCCCCCCTGTCATTGATCACCCCCCTGTAAAGCTCCATTCAGATGTCCGCATGATTTTTACGGATCCACTGATAGATGGATCGGATCCGCAAAACGCATACGGACGTCTGAATGGAGCCTTACAGGGGCGTGATCAATGACTGTGGTGATCACCCCATATAGACTCCCTGATCACCCCCCTGTCATTGATTACCCCCCTGTCTTTGATCACCCCCCTGTAAAGCTCCATTCAGACGTCCGCATGATTTTTACGGATCCACTGATAGATGGATGGGATCCGCAAAACACATACAGGCGTCTCCCTGGAGCCTTCCAGGGGGGGTGATCACCCCATATAGACTCCCTGATCACCCCCCTGTCATTGATCACCCCCCCTGTCATTGATCACCCCCCCTGTCAGGCTGCATTCAGATGTCCGTATGATTTTTACGGATACATGGATCGGATCCGCAAAACACATACGGACATCTGAATGGAGCCTTATAGGGGGGTGATCAATGACAGGGGGTGATCACCCCATATAGACTCCCTGATCACCCCCCTGTCATTGATCACCCCCCTGTCATTGATCACCCCCCTGTCATTGATCACCCCTCTGTAAGGCTCCATTCAGACATTTTTTTTGGCCCAAGTTAGCAGAAATTTTTTTTTTTTTCTTACAAAGTCTCATATTCCACTAACTTGTGTCAAAAAATTAAATCTCACATGAACTCACCATACCCCTCACGGAATCCAAATGCGTAAAATTTTTTAGACATTTATATTCCAGACTTCTTCTCACACTTTAGGGCCCCTAGAATGCCAGGGCAGTATAAATACCCCACATGTGACCCCATTTCGGAAAGAAGACACCCCCAGGTATTCCGTGAGGGGCATATTGAGTCCATGAAAGATTGAAATTTTTGTCCCAAGTTAGCGGAAAGGGAGACTTTGTGAGAAAAAAAATAAATAAAATCAATTTCCGCTAACTTGTGCCAAAAAAAAAAAAATTCTATGAACTCGCCATGCCCCTCATTGAATACCTTGGGGTGTCTTCTTTCTAAAATGGGGTCACATGTGGGGTATTTATACTGCCCTGGCATTTTAGGGGCCCTAAAGCGTGAGAAGAAGTCTGGGATCCAAATGTCTAAAAATGCCCTCATAAAAGGAATGTGGGCCCCTTTGCGCATCTAGGCTGCAAAAAAGTGTCACACATCTGGTATCGCCGTACTCAGGAGAAGTTGGGCAATGTGTTTTGGGGTGTCATTTTACATATACCCATGCTGGGTGAGATAAATATCTTGGTCAAATGCCAACTTTGTATAAAAAAATGGGAAAAGTTGTCTTTTGCCGAGATATTTCTCTCACCCAGCATGAGTATATGTAAAAAGACACCCCAAAACACATTGCCCAACTTCTCCTGAATACGGCGATACCACATGTGTGACACTTTTTTGCAGCCTAGGTGGGCAAAGGGGCCCATATTCCAAAGAGCACCTTTAGGATTTCACAGGTCATTTACCTACTTACCACACATTAGGGCCCCTGGAAAATGCCAGGGCAGTATAACTACCCCACAAGTGACCCCATTTTGGAAAGAAGACACCCCAAGGTATTCCGTGAGGGGCATGGCGAGTTCCTAGAATTTTATATTTTTTGTCACAAGTTAGCGGAAAATGATGATTTATTTATTTTTATTTTTTTTCCTTACAAAGTCTCATATTCCACTAACTTGTGACAAAAAATAAAAACTTCCATGAACTCACTATGCCCATCACGAAATACCTTGGGGTGTCTTCTTTCCAAAATGGGGTCACTTGTGGGGTAGTTATACTGCCCTGGCATTCTAGGGGCCCAAATGTGTGGTAAGAAGTTTGAAATCAAAATGTGTAAAAAATGACCGGTGAAATCCGAAAGGTGCTCTTTGGAATATGGGCCCCTTTGCCCACCTAGGCTGCAAAAAAGTGTCACACATGTGGTATCTCTGTATTCAGGAGAAGTTGGGGAATGTGTTTTGGGGTGTCATTTTACATATACCCATGCTGGGTGAGAGAAATATCTTGGCAAAGACAACTTTTCCCATTTTTTTATACAAAGTTGTCTTTTGCCAAGATATTTCTCTCACCCAGCATGGGTATATGTAAAAGAAGACACCCCAAGGTATTCGCTGATGGGCATAGTGAGTTCATGGAAGTTTTTATTTTTTGTCACAAGTTAGTGGAATATGAGACTTTGTAAGAAAATAAAAAAAAAAAAAAATCATCATTTTCCGCTAACTTGTGACAAAAAATAAAAAGTTCTATGAACTCACTATGCCCATCAGCGAATACCTTAGGGCAGGGGTGCACAACCTGCGGCCCGCGGGCCGCATGCGGCCCCTAGAGCCAAGATTTGCGGCCCCAGTCCTTCTGGACAGAAACACAGCTGATCGTAAATCAGCTGTGTTTCTGCCCGCAGCGCCGCACGATGGATCATTACAGCTCCTGCCCCTGCACTGTAGCAGGAGCAGGACGGGTCGTCGGCTGTCAGTGTCAGCGGGGGAGCCGAGGAAAAGGCAGAAGCAGTTTATCAGCGCTTCTGCCTTCTCCTCACACAGGTGAGCGCTATGTTGTGTGGACCTGGCTTGGGGGCAGAGGAGCGCAGAGCTGCAAGGTTAGGAGACCTGATCAGCTCTGCCTGTGTACAATGCCCCCACTGCAGGCTGGTTTCCCCTGTAACTGGGGAAATAGTGCAAAAAAAAAGTCTGTGTCCCCAAAGGTCTTTCAGTGACCTCTTAGGGAAAAAATTATGTGGAAAAAATATATTAAAAAAGTTAAAAAAATATTTTAAAAAATATAATAAATCACAAATAAAAGAAAAAAATAAATTAAATATGATGTGGCAAAAAAATAGAAAATTATATATAAAAAATACAAATTAAAGGAAAAAGGAAAAGTTGCTAAGTAAAAGAGTGTTCACTGCCCCCTAACAGTCTTTTTATGATCCCTTGTCATTATGTGGCAAAAATATATATATAAAAAATAGAAAATATATTTTTTTAATAATAAATAATAAAATTCAAATAAAAGAAAAAAAAATAAAAGTGCAAGATAGTGTTCATTGTCCCCCAACAGTCTTTTTATGACCTCTTGGGGGAGATATTATGTGTCAAAAATATATTTAAATAATATAATAAACCAATTATAAAAAAAAGAATACAATAAAATATTATTAACCACCTCCGGACCGCCTAACGCAGGATCGCGTTCCGGAGGTGGCAGCGCTGCGCACTGTCACGCATATACGCGTCATCTCGCGATGGCCGAGATTTCCTGTGAACGCGCGCACACAGGCGCGCGCGCTCACAGGAACGGACGGTAAGAGAGTTGATCTCCAGCCTGCCAGCGGCGATCGTTCGCTGGCAGGCTGGAGATGTGTTTTTTTTAACCCCTAACAGGTATATTAGACGCTGTTTTGATAACAGCGTCTAATATACCTGCTACCTGGTCCTCTGGTGGTCCCCTTTGTTTGGATCGACCACCAGAGGACACAGGTAGCTCAGTAAAGTAGCACCAAGCACCACTACACTACACTACACCCCCCCCCCCCCCCGTCACTTATTAACCCCTTATTAGCCCCTGATCACCCCTGATCACCCCATATAGACTCCCTGATCACCCCCCTGTCATTGATTACCCCCCTGTCATTGATCACCCCCCTGTAAAGCTCCATTCAGATGTCCGCATGATTTTTACGGATCCACTGATAGATGGATCGGATCCGCAAAACGCATCCGGACGTCTGAATGAAGCCTTACAGGGGCGTGATCAATGACTGTGGTGATCACCCCATATAGACTCCCTGATCACCCCCCTGTCATTGATTACCCCCCTGTAAAGCTCCATTCAGACGTCCGCATGATTTTTACGGATCCACTGATAGATGGATCGGATCCGCAAAACGCATCCGGACGTCTGAATGAAGCCTTACAGGGGCATGATCAATGACTGTGGTGATCACCCCATATAGACTCCCTGATCACCCCCCTGTAAAGCTCCATTCAGATGTCCGCATGATTTTTACGGATGCACTGATAGATGGATCCGATCCGCAAAACGCATCCGGACGTCTGAATGAAGCCTTACAGGGGCATGATCAATGACTGTGGTGATCACCCCATATAGACTCCCTGATCACCCCCCTGTAAAGCTCCATTCAGATGTCCGCATGATTTTTACGGATGCACTGATAGATGGATCCGATCCGCAAAACGCATCCGGACGTCTGAATGAAGCCTTACAGGGGCATGATCAATGACTGTGGTGATCACCCCCCTGTCATTGATTACCCCCCTGTAAAGCTCCATTCAGATGTCCGCATGATTTTTACGGATGCACTGATAGATGGATCCGATCCGCAAAACGCATCCGGACGTCTGAATAAAGCCTTACAGGGGCATGATCAATGACTGTGGTGATCACCCCCCTGTCATTGATTACCCCCCTGTAAAGCTCCATTCAGATGTCCGCATGATTTTTACGGATGCACTGATAGATGGATCCGATCCGCAAAACGCATCCGGACGTCTGAATGAAGCCTTACAGGGGCATGATCAATGACTGTGGTGATCACCCCCCTGTCATTGATCAACCCCCTGTAAAGCTCCATTCAGATGTCCGCATGATTTTTACGGATGCACTGATAGATGGATCGGATCCGCAAAACGCATCCGGACGTCTGAATGAAGCCTTACAGGGGCATGATCAATGACTGTGGTGATCACCCCATATAGACTCCCTGATCACCCCCCTGTCATTGATTACCCCCATGTCATTGATTACCCCCCTGTAAAGCTCCATTCAGACGTCCGCATGATTTTTACGGATCCACTGATAGATGGATCGGATCCGCAAAACGCATCCGGACGTCTGAATGAAGCCTTACAGGGGCGTGATCAATGACTGTGGTGATCACCCCATATAGACTCCCTGATCACCCCCCTGTCATTGATTACCCCCCTGTAAAGCTCCATTCAGATGTCCGCATGATTTTTACGGATGCACTGATAGATGGATCGGATCCGCAAAACGCATCCGGACGTCTGAATGAAACCTTACAGGGGCGTGATCAATGACTGTGGTGATCACCCCATATAGACTCCCTGATCACCCCCCTGTCATTGATTACCCCCCTGTCATTGATTACCCCCCTGTAAAGCTCCATTCAGACGTCCGCATGATTTTTACGGATCCACTGATAGATGGATCGGATCCGCAAAACGCATACGGACGTCTGAATGAAGCCTTACACGGGCGTGATCAATGACTGTGGTTATCACCCCATATAGACTCCCTGATCACCCCCCTGTCATTGATCACCCCCCTGTCATTGATCACCCCCCTGTCATTGATCACCCCCCTGTCATTGATCACCCCTCTGTAAGGCTCCATTCAGACATTTTTTTGGCCCAAGTTAGCGGAATTTTTATTTTTTTTTCTTACAAAGTCTCATATTCCACTAACTTGTGTCAAAAAATAAAATCTCACATGAACTCACCATACCCCTCACGGAAACCAAATGCGTAAAATTTTTTAGACATTTATATTCCAGACTTCTTCTCACGCTTTAGGGCCCCTAGAATGCCAGGGCAGTATAAATACCCCACATGTGACCCCATTTCGGAAAGAAGACACCCCCAGGTATTCCGTGAGGGGCATATTGAGTCCATGAAAGATTGAAATTTTTGTCCCAAGTTAGCGGAACGGGAGACTTTGTGAGAAAAAAATTAAAAATATCAATTTCCGCTAACTTGTGCCAAAAAAAAAAAATTTCTATGAACTCGCCATGCCCCTCATTGAATACCTTGGGGTGTCTTCTTTCCAAAATGGGGTCACATGTGGGGTATTTATACTGCCCTGGCATTCTAGGGGCCCCAAAGCGTGAGAAGAAGTCTGGTATCCAAATGTCTAAAAATGCCCTCCTAAAAGGAATTTGGGCCCCTTTGCGCATCTAGGCTGCAAAAAAGTGTCACACATCTGGTATCGCCGTACTCAGGAGAAGGTGGGGAATGTGTTTTGGGGTGTCATTTTACATATACCCATGCTGGGTGAGAGAAATATCTTGTTTGTTTGAAATCTCTTTTAATTCAACAAGCAAAGATCGTCACATAATGTAAGCATATTATAGCGTGTATCACATCACGTTCACATTTTGAAAGCATCAAAGGCAATGCCTAACAATACAAGCTAGGATGTGACCACCGCTAGTCTAGGGCTAAATGGCCCTTAAAGCGATCGATCTTACAGTGCAAATATACACCATATAACAACAGTTACATGTCAATAATGGGAGGGGGAAGAACAAGGCCCAAACATTGTGTCACTCCTAAGTATTAAGTATATCGCTCATTTCAGTAATGGATGCAAGACTGTTCATATTATCTAAAATAATATTATGGTATAAACATATATTGGGTATGTGTCATCACAAATTTCATTCTGATTCCCATTGCTGGGAGTGAGAGAAATATCTTGGTCAAATGCCAACTTTGTATAAAAAAATGGGAAAAGTTGTCTTTTGCCAAGATATTTCTCTCACCCAGCAAGGGTATATGTAAAATGACACCCCAAAACACATTCCCCAACTTCTCCTGAGTACGGAGATACCACATGTGTGACACTTTTTTGCAGCCTAGGTGGGCAAAGGGGCCCACATTCCAAAGAGCACCTTTAGGATTTCACAGGTTATTTACCTACTTACCACACATTAGGGCCCCTGGAAAATGCCAGGGCAGTATAACTACCCCACAAGTGACCCCATTTTGGAAAGAAGACACCCCAAGGTATTCCGTGAGGGGCATGGCGAGTTCCTAGAATTTTTTATTTTTTGTCACAAGTTAGTGGAAAATGCTGATTTTTTTTTATTTTTATTTTTTCATACAAAGTCTCATATTCCACTAACTTGTGACAAAAAATAAAAACTTCCATGAACTCACTATGCCCATCAGCGAATACCTTGGGGTCTCTTCTTTCCAAAATGGGGTCACTTGTGGGGTAGTTATACTGCCCTGGCATTCTAGGGGCCCAAATGTGTGGTAAGGAGTTTGAAATCAAATTCTGTAAAAAATGACCTGTGAAATCCGAAAGGTGCTCTTTGGAATATGGGCCCCTTTGCCCACCTAGGCTGCAAAAAAGTGTCACACATCTGGTATTGCCGTATTCAGGAGAAGGTGGGGAATGTGTTTTGGGGTGTCATTTTACATATACCCATGCTGGGTGAGAGAAATATCTTGGCAAAAGACAACTTTTCCCATTTTTTTTATACAAAGTTGGCATTTGACCAAGATATTTCTCTCACCCAGCATGGGTATATGTAAAAAGACACCCCAAAACACATTCCCCACCTTCTCCTGAGTACGGAGATACCAGATGTGTGACACTTTTTTGCAGCCTAGGTGGGCAAAGGGGCCCATATTCCAAAGAGCACCTTTCGGATTTCACAGGTCATTTTTTACAGAATTTGATTTCAAACTCCTTACCACACATTTGGGCCCCTAAAATGCCAGGGCAGTATAACTACCCCACAAGTGACCCCATTTTGGAAAGAAGAGACCCCAAGGTATTTCGTGATGGGCATAGTGAGTTCATAGAAGTTTTTATTTTTTGTCACAAGTTAGTGGAATATGAGACTTTGAACTCGTTTTATTGAAAATTTAACAATAAGCATGGTTCAGCATATTTTGAAGCATTGACACCCCACGCAGGGGGGTCTCCAGCTCCACATAGTACAAACGTGATACATAATGTGTCAAGTGATTCTCAGCAATATTTCGCTACTTGGCATCAAACAATACAGCATATCTACTTTCTAGTGTTTAGACATTTAATGCAATGTTACCCTCCGACACAGAGTGCAAGTGCACAGGTTGCAAGGAGTGATTTGAAGAGCACCACTCTCCCCACACTTTCTGAAATTTCCCTGGGCATTTTCTATGTATGTATACTACTTTTTCCATATTCATTGCATGGTTCATCAAGGTCTTCCATTGGTTCACTGTGGGGACTCTATCCGCCATCCACCTCAATGCTACAGCCTTCCTAGCCAGGAAGAGGGCTTCCCCTAGGAATATTCTCTGGTGATGTGTCCACTGTTCCTCCTCTAATATCCCTAGGATACATATTTTTGGGCAGGCTCCTATCGATACAGGCACTATCGTAGACAGAATCTCTAGAACCTTGTTCCAAAATACTTGTAAGTGTCTGCATCCCCATATCAAGTGCCAGAAATCAGCGCTCCCCTCTTGACATCTATGGCAACTGCTGCTAGGTAGTCTCCCCATCTTATAGAGCCTGAGGGGGGTTAAGTAGCTTCTATGCAATATGAATAATTGTATCAGTTTATTATTTACCGACGGGGAAACCTTAGTGGGTACCAACATAGCCTCCTCCCATTCTTCAGCATCAAGAGTTGGGATATTAACCTTCCATTTCGCTTCTACTTCCAATGGCTGAAGAATCATGCGATCACCTAGTAAATATGTGTAGAGTATAGAGATAATGCCCTTAGGTCCCTGCGATCTTAGCACCCCTATCAGAGGATATTTGGAAATGCTGCGACCTGTCCCTCTAAACTGATCATTTAGGGCGTGCCGTAACTGAAGGTACCGAAAAAACAAAGAATGGGGAATCTCAAATTTCTCCTGTAGTTGTTGCAAAGTTCGTAATACGCCCTCTTCATACAGCTCAGCTAATGTCAACACTCCGCATCCCTTCCATATCCCTGCACCCTCCAATGTTTCCAAGTGCGGCCACATGGGATTGTCCCAGAGCGGGATTGCATCTGGTAAATCTGCATACGAATTTAATTTGGCTGCTTTCCATATTTGGTTAGCCAGTCTATGAGCAGGAAGTAGTTTCCTGGATACTGTACTTGGGGACTCCAAGACAGGCCACAGATTAGAAAGATTAAGATATTCCCTCAACCAATATTCCGGTCCTGGTAGTTCTCCCTGTTTGACCCATGCCGCTATATATTTCAACTGGCCGGCTAAGTAATATAGAAAAAAATCGGGTAGAGCCGCTCCCCCCCTCGTCTTAGACCTCTGTAATACTTTCTGCGAGAGCTTCCTCCTAGCCTTTCCCCACACAAACGCCGTTATCAGGGAGTGCAGCCTGTCAAAGAAGGCCTTTGGTACCGGGGCGCATGCATGTGACAGGAGATACAGGCCCTTGGGGAGCAGAATCATTTTGACTAGGTTCAATCTCCCCATCACCGAAATCGGTAATGCCTTCCAAGTTTTAAATTTATCAATAAATAAGGACTCTATCGGTTCTATATTTCTCGTCACAGACACTCCAGGGTCCCTTGTGATCACGATGCCAAGATACTTAAACTGGTCCACTACCGGTAAATTATGTATACTCTCCGGCCACCCATGATCCCAAAGAGGCATAATAGCTGACTTCGTCCAGTTTATGAGCAAGCCCGAGTATGTGCCAAATTTCCCTATTACCTCAATTGCTCTGGGCAGAGTCAGCTCAGGCTCGTCCATAAACAGAAGGAGATCATCTGCATATAAGCCTATCTTCTCCTCTCTGTCTCCTCTAGAAATCCCCATAAAGGACCTGTCCTGCCTCACTCTTAATGCCAAATGTTCGATTACCACCGCAAACAAAAGGGGGGAGAGGGGGCAACCTTGTCTAGTACCTCTATGCAGAGTAAATGAATCTGACATGGTGCCATTTACTAGTATATTTGCCTTAGGTCTCTGGTACAGTATCTCCACCCATCTTATGAACCCTGGGCCAAACCCGAATTCCTTCAGGATCCGAAACAGGAAAGGCCACTCCACAGAGTCAAAGGCCTTAGCCGTGTCAAGTGATGCCATGGCCCATTCACGCCCCTCCGCCACTCCTACCTGAGCAATAACCTGAGCTCTCCTGATATTGTCAGAGGTGGTCCTCCCTGGCATGAATCCCGCCTGATCCTGGTGTACTATAGACGTTATTACTTTATTTAAACGAGAGGCTAATAATCTGGTTAGAATTTTGTAGTCTAAATTGAGCAACGAAATCGGCCTGTAAGAGCCACATACAGTTGGATCCTTGTCTGGCTTTAATATAACAACAATAGTTGCATCATATAAGGTCTCGGGCAGTTGGTGACGCTGGAATGATGCTGAGTACATCTTAAGGAGTTGGGGGCTAAGAGTTTCACTATATCTAGAATAAACTTCAATTGGGATCCCATCCGGGCCCGGTGCTTTCCCAGTTGGTATGTCATGCATGGCTAGCTGGATTTCTTCCAGAGTTATATCCTTGTCCAGGAGGGTCACTTCCGCCTCGCTGAGCTTAGGATGTTCCACCTCTGAAATATAGTTACTTAACTCCCTCTCCGTGTAGTTAGCTGCTGTGCTGTACAGCGATTGATAAAACCGTTTGAAAGCGTCAAGTATTCTCTGCCCGGATTCCTCCAATTGTCCCTCAGGGTTCAGAATTCGAAGTACCGGGGGGGACGACTGGTTGGCTCTAGCAATCTGAGCTAAAAGCTTGCCCGCTCTATCACCAGATTCAAATGACTGCTGCTTCATAAAGAACATTTTGCGTTCACTTTTCTCCTTAAGATGCATCATATACTCCCTTCCTCTAGTCATCCACTCTATCCTATTCCCTTCTGTGGGGTCCGAACAAAACAATACCTCCGCCTCCCTACATTTATTATGCAATTCTACTTCCTGGCGGGACGTGTCCTTTTTTACATAGGATATTGAGGACTTCAGACATCCCCTCAGGAAGGCCTTCAGGGTGTCCCACAATAACAATTCCTCTGTTTCATCTCCCTGCACATCCAGGAATACTCTCAGCTGATCGGGGATTCTATCATTTTTTGTCAATAAAGAGAGCCAGAAGGGATGTATTCTCATCTTCCCCCCTCTAGATGCAATCCCGGGAGTGTCAAAACGTGCCACTACTGCAGCATGATCTGAGGGTCCCCGCGACTCATAGTTAATTGCAATCAAGTCCGTATAACTAGCAGCATTTCCCAGGACATAGTCAATTCTCGAGAGTGCCCCCCTAGCGGGAGTGAAACAGGAGTATTCCCTCAACTGCGGGTTTCTAATCCTCCACATATCTATCCATCCCATTTCTGCAGCAATTCTAAACAGAGTGGTCGTCGAGTGGACTCCAGTCTCTCTCCCTTCAGGCGGCCTAAATCTATCTACCTCTTCCTGCATTACCATATTAAAGTCTCCCATGCAAATCAGCCGGGTTGAGGGATACTGCGCCACAAACCCCAGGATAACATGAAGGAGTGAAATACTCGCCGGGGGGGGATTATATATGTTAATTATTACATACGGGATGTGGTCAATAAAGCCATACGCCATTATATATTGTCCCTCCGGATCAGCAACTGACTGCTGCGGTTCCCACAGGAGGCCCTTGCGCACTAATATAGCCGCGCCTCTAGAATTTGATGAGCCATATGACTGAAGTGACCACTGAACCCATTGTTTTACAATTCTGTGCCCCGTGTCAGCCGTCAGATGAGTCTCTTGAAGTCCCAGAATGTGAGGGCTATAGCGTCGTATATGCGAGAACACCGCTATCCTTTTGTTCGGATTTCCAAGTCCCCTCACATTCCAGGACATCACTACTAGAGGTCCCATAGTACAATCTTAAAGTTATCCTTCCAGTAGTACAGGATGTCATCCGGCCCTTGTGGAGTAACCTCACCCATTTTAATAGTTCGCCCCCCTCCCACACTACTGATGCATAATTGATGTGACCATGCTTTCAACAACTTACAAAACATATAACATAACAGATAAACTTCTAATACCTCTGAGCAAACATCCAGTGCATGCATCATAGTATTAACTAGGTGACAATCTATATTCGGAGACCAGTGCGGGGTGAAGATGTTATGCCCGCACAGGTAGCCGAGCATTCCCTGGTCAATGTGAGTTTCATAGCTGCAGGTACATCTAAGCCTCAATAGGTGCAGACACTCATATTCAGACAGCCTGTGAATCAACATCTACAGTAGGACTATAACCATGCTTACAATGATCTGCTATCTGAAAGAGCACCATATTGCATTCAAGTAATGCATATTGCATTCAGGTAAAGCTAAATATTGCACCATATAATAAGGATAAACCACTCAGTGACAAGGCCTCTATAAAGTGCCTTTTCAGAACTCAGTAATACTTGCAACTCAGTCCCAGTGTTTCAGATCAGTGCATTCTTGGACGTCTAGCAACCCAGTCCTCAGCCTCCTTTGGGTCGGTGAAAAATATCGGCCGTTCGCCATCCACTACGCGTAGTCGCGCTGGGTAGGCCATCGAGTATTGCAAATTTAATTCCCTGAGGCGTCTCTTGACTAAGACGAAGGTGGCCCTCTTTTTCTGCAAATCCGCGGAGAAGTCCGGAAAAAGTGACACGTTGGTGTTTTCGTGCATCAATACACCTTTGCTCCTTGCTTGGCTAAGAATTAAATCTCGATCCTTCCAATTTAATAAACGGGCGAGCAGGGGCCTTGGCGGTGCGCCTGGAGGTGGTGGTCTGGCCGGTACTCTGTGCGCCCTTTCAACTGCATAGGCCGCTGAGAATGTGGCTGTAGGGAACTGGGCCTTAAACCAAAGCTCCAAGAAGCTGGCAGGATCTCTCCCCTCCGCTCTCTCTGGCATCCCCAGGATTCTTACATTATTGCGTCGGGCCCGGTTCTCCAGGTCGTCGCATTTCTGCCTCCATAATCCAACGGCTCTTTCCACCTCCGTCAGCCTCGAATCTAGCGGCCTGGTGTAATCCTCCAGCTCCGACACCCGATCTTCAGTGTGTTTAACTCTTTCCCTCAGCTGTTGCACGTCATGCCTCAACAGGCCCAGGTCGACACGCACCTCCTCAATTTTGCAGGTAAGGGAGGATTGGCAGGAGGAGATCGCTGTGAGGAGCTGCTCTGAGACCGCTTTCAGCGTTATCTCCGGTTCTCCAGCCTCATCAGTTTCTATCTGCTGCGCGGCCTGTCCGCGCGTCACCGCTGCACGTGGAGTGGCGGGAGCCGCGGCGCCATGTTGGTTTTCCTGGCGGGCATATTCTTTAAGTTTGTCGGCCGCGGTCTGCGCCTTGCTGGGACCCATATCTTGGTTCCTGGGTTTCCTCCGTCTCCTCTGCACTTGCCACTCTGAGTCTGAGGAATGCAGCTTGGCAGGATTAGTCAGGATTGATACCAGGGACCGGAGCCGCTCTCAAGTGCGTGCGGTCATGCCGGCAGTTAGCCACGCCCCCGAATATGAGACTTTGTAAGAAAAAAAAAAAAAAAAAAAAAAATCATCATTTTCCGCTAACTTGTGTATTGTGCTGCGCTGTAGTATCTGGTTCTTCTAGGACAGTATATATTTGGTTATGCTGGGGCGGTATTTCCTCCTGCACTAGTTATTTCTGGCCCCGCCCACTTCTGTTGTCCTGTTTTCTGTGAATTTGAACCAGCCTACAACATGGGGCCACTTTTTTTTTTTTTTTCCCAGGGGCACTTTAACCACCTCCGGACCGCCTAACGCAGATTCGCGTTCCGGAAGTGGCAGCCCTGCGCTCAGCGACGCATATACGCGTCATCTCGCGATGGCCGAGATTTCCTGTGAACGCGCGCACAGGAACGGAAGGTAAGAGAGTGGATCTCCAGCCTGCCAGCGACGATCGTTCGCTGGCAGGCTGGAGATGTGATTTTTTTTAACCCCTAACAGGTATATTAGACGCTGTTTTGATAACAGCGTCTAATATACCTGCTACCTGGTCCTCTGGTGGTCCCCTTTGTTTTGATCGACCACCAGAGGACACAGGCAGCTCAGTAATATGTAGCACCAAGCACCACTACACTACACCCCCCCCCCGGTCACTTATTAACCCCTTATTCACCCTTGATCACCCTTGATCACCCTTGATCACCCCTGATCACCCCATATAGACTCCCTGATCACCCCCCTGTCATTGATTACCCCCCTGTCATTGATTACCCCCCTGTAAAGCTCCATTCAGATGTCTGCATGATTTTTACGGATCCACTGATAGATGGATCGGATCCGCAAAACGCATACGGACGTCTGAATGGAGCCTTACAGGGGCGTGATCAATGACTGTGGTGATCACCCCATATAGACTCCCTGATCACCCCCCTGTCATTGATTACCCCCCTGTCATTGATCACCCCCCTGTAAAGCTCCATTCAGATGTCCGCATGATTTTTACGGATCCACTGATAGATGGATCGGATCCGCAAAACGCATACGGACGTCTGAATGGAGCCTTCCAGGGGCGTGATCAATGACTGTGGTGATCACCCCATATAGACTCCCTGATCACCCCCCTGTCATTGATTACCCCCCTGTCATTGATCACCCCCCTGTAAAGCTCCATTCAGATGTCCGCATGATTTTTACGGATCCACTGATAGATGGATTGGATCCGCAAAACGCATACGGACGTCTGAATGGAGCCTTACAGGGGCGTGATCAATGACTGTGGTGATCACCCCATATAGACTCCCTGATCGCCCCCCTGTCATTGATTACCCCCCTGTCATTGATCACCCCCCTGTAAAGCTCCATTCAGATGTCCGCATGATTTTTACGGATCCACTGATAGATGGATCGGATCCGCAAAACGCATACGGACGTCTGAATGGAGCCTTCCAGGGGCGTGATCAATGACTGTGGTGATCACCCCATATAGACTCCCTGATCACCCCCATGTCATTGATTACCCCCCTGTCATTGATCACCCCCCTGTAAAGCTCCATTCAGATGTCCGCATGATTTTTACGGATCCACTGATAGATGGATCGGATCCGCAAAACGCATACGGACGTCTGAATGGAGCCTTACAGGGGCGTGATCAATGACTGTGGTGATCACCCCATATAGACTCCCCGATCACCCCCCTGTCATTGATTACCCCCCCTGTCATTGATCACCCCCCTGTAAAGCTCCATTCAGATGTCCGCATGATTTTTACGGATCCACTGATAGATGGATCGGATCCGCAAAACGCATACGGACGTCTGAATGGAGCCTTACAGGGGCGTGATCAATGACTGTGGTGATCACCCCATATAGACTCCCTGATCACCCCCCTGTCATTGATTACCCCCCTGTCTTTGATCACCCCCCTGTAAAGCTCCATTCAGACGTCCGCATGATTTTTACGGATCCACTGATAGATGGATGGGATCCGCAAAACACATACAGGCGTCTCCCTGGAGCCTTCCAGGGGGGGTGATCACCCCATATAGACTCCCTGATCACCCCCCTGTCATTGATCACCCCCCCTGTCATTGATCACCCCCCCTGTCAGGCTGCATTCAGATGTCCGTATGATTTTTACGGATACATGGATCGGATCCGCAAAACACATACGGACATCTGAATGGAGCCTTATAGGGGGGTGATCAATGACAGGGGGTGATCACCCCATATAGACTCCCTGATCACCCCCCTGTCATTGATCACCCCCCTGTCATTGATCACCCCTCTGTAAGGCTCCATTCAGACATTTTTTTTGGCCCAAGTTAGCAGAAATTTTTTTTTTTTTCTTACAAAGTCTCATATTCCACTAACTTGTGTCAAAAAATTAAATCTCACATGAACTCACCATACCCCTCACGGAATCCAAATGCGTAAAATTTTTTAGACATTTATATTCCAGACTTCTTCTCACACTTTAGGGCCCCTAGAATGCCAGGGCAGTATAAATACCCCACATGTGACCCCATTTCGGAAAGAAGACACCCCCAGGTATTCCGTGAGGGGCATATTGAGTCCATGAAAGATTGAAATTTTTGTCCCAAGTTAGCGGAAAGGGAGACTTTGTGAGAAAAAAAAAAAATAAAATCAATTTCCGCTAACTTGTGCCAAAAAAAAAAAAATTCTATGAACTCGCCATGCCCCTCATTGAATACCTTGGGGTGTCTTCTTTCCAAAATGGGGTCACATGTGGGGTATTTATACTGCCCTGGCATTTTAGGGGCCCTAAAGCGTGAGAAGAAGTCTGGGATCCAAATGTCTAAAAATGCCCTCATAAAAGGAATGTGGGCCCCTTTGCGCATCTAGGCTGCAAAAAAGTGTCACACATCTGGTATCGCCGTACTCAGGAGAAGTTGGGCAATGTGTTTTGGGGTGTCATTTTACATATACCCATGCTGGGTGAGATAAATATCTTGGTCAAATGCCAACTTTGTATAAAAAAATGGGAAAAGTTGTCTTTTGCCGAGATATTTCTCTCACCCAGCATGAGTATATGTAAAAAGACACCCCAAAACACATTGCCCAACTTCTCCTGAATACGGCGATGCCACATGTGTGACACTTTTTTGCAGCCTAGGTGGGCAAAGGGGCCCATATTCCAAAGAGCACCTTTAGGATTTCACAGGTCATTTACCTACTTACCACACATTAGGGCCCCTGGAAAATGCCAGGGCAGTATAACTACCCCACAAGTGACCCCATTTTGGAAAGAAGACACCCCAAGGTATTCCGTGAGGGGCATGGCGAGTTCCTAGAATTTTATATTTTTTGTCACAAGTTAGCGGAAAATGATGATTTATTTATTTTTATTTTTTTTCCTTACAAAGTCTCATATTCCACTAACTTGTGACAAAAAATAAAAACTTCCATGAACTCACTATGCCCATCACGAAATACCTTGGGGTGTCTTCTTTCCAAAATGGGGTCACTTGTGGGGTAGTTATACTGCCCTGGCATTCTAGGGGCCCAAATGTGTGGTAAGAAGTTTGAAATCAAAATGTGTAAAAAATGACCGGTGAAATCCGAAAGGTGCTCTTTGGAATATGGGCCCCTTTGCCCACCTAGGCTGCAAAAAAGTGTCACACATGTGGTATCTCTGTATTCAGGAGAAGTTGGGGAATGTGTTTTGGGGTGTCATTTTACATATACCCATGCTGGGTGAGAGAAATATCTTGGCAAAGACAACTTTTCCCATTTTTTTATACAAAGTTGTCTTTTGCCAAGATATTTCTCTCACCCAGCATGGGTATATGTAAAAGAAGACACCCCAAGGTATTCGCTGATGGGCATAGTGAGTTCATGGAAGTTTTTATTTTTTGTCACAAGTTAGTGGAATATGAGACTTTGTAAGAAAAAAAAAAAAAAAAAAAATCATCATTTTCCGCTAACTTGTGACAAAAAATAAAAAGTTCTATGAACTCACTATGCCCATCAGCGAATACCTTAGGGCAGGGGTGCACAACCTGCGGCCCGCGGGCCGCATGCGGCCCCTAGAGCCAAGATTTGCGGCCCCAGTCCTTCTGGACAGAAACACAGCTGATCGTAAATCAGCTGTGTTTCTGCCCGCAGCGCCGCACGATGGATCATTACAGCTCCTGCCCCTGCACTGTAGCAGGAGCAGGACGGGTCGTCGGCTGTCAGTGTCAGCGGGGGAGCCGAGGAAAAGGCAGAAGCAGTTTATCAGCGCTTCTGCCTTCTCCTCACACAGGTGAGCGCTATGTTGTGTGGACCCGGCTTGGGGGCAGAGGAGCGCAGAGCTGCAAGGTTAGGAGACCTGATCAGCTCTGCCTGTGTACAATGCCCCCACTGCAGGCTGGTTTCCCCTGTAACTGGGGAAATAGTGCAAAAAAAAAGTCTGTGTCCCCAAAGGTCTTTCAGTGACCTCTTAGGGAAAAAATTATGTGGAAAAAATATATTAAAAAAGTTAAAAAAATATTTTAAAAAATATAATAAATCACAAATAAAAGAAAAAAATCAATTAAATATGATGTGGCAAAAAAATAGAAAATTATATATAAAAAATACAAATTAAAGGAAAAAGGAAAAGTTGCTAAGTAAAAGAGTGTTCACTGCCCCCTAACAGTCTTTTTATGATCCCTTGTCATTATGTGGCAAAAATATATATATAAAAAATAGAAAATATATTTTTTTAATAATAAATAATAAAATTCAAATAAAAGAAAAAAAAATAAAAGTGCAAGATAGTGTTCATTGTCCCCCAACAGTCTTTTTATGACCTCTTGGGGGAGATATTATGTGTCAAAAATATATTTAAATAATATAATAAACCAATTATAAAAAAAAGAATACAATAAAATATTATTAACCACCTCCGGACCGCCTAACGCAGGATCGCGTTCCGGAGGTGGCAGCGCTGCGCACTGTCACGCATATACGCGTCATCTCGCGATGGCCGAGATTTCCTGTGAACGCGCGCACACAGGCGCGCGCGCTCACAGGAACGGACGGTAAGAGAGTTGATCTCCAGCCTGCCAGCGGCGATCGTTCGCTGGCAGGCTGGAAATGTGTTTTTTTTAACCCCTAACAGGTATATTAGACGCTGTTTTGATAACAGCGTCTAATATACCTGCTACCTGGTCCTCTGGTGGTCCCCTTTGTTTGGATCGACCACCAGAGGACACAGGTAGCTCAGTAAAGTAGCACCAAGCACCACTACTCTACACTACACCCCCCCCCCCCCGTCACTTATTAACCCCTTATTAGCCCCTGATCACCCCTGATCACCCCATATAGACTCCCTGATCACCCCCCTGTCATTGATTACCCCCCTGTCATTGATCACCCCCCTGTAAAGCTCCATTCAGATGTCCGCATGATTTTTACGGATCCACTGATAGATGGATCGGATCCGCAAAACGCATCCGGACGTCTGAATGAAGCCTTACAGGGGCGTGATCAATGACTGTGGTGATCACCCCATATAGACTCCCTGATCACCCCCCTGTAAAGCTCCATTCAGATGTCCGCAAGATTTTTACGGATGCACTGATAGATGGATCCGATCCGCAAAACGCATCCGGACGTCTGAATGAAGCCTTACAGGGGCATGATCAATGACTGTGGTGATCACCCCATATAGACTCCCTGATCACCCCCCTGTAAAGCTCCATTCAGATGTCCGCATGATTTTTACGGATGCACTGATAGATGGATCCGATCCGCAAAACGCATCCGGACGTCTGAATGAAGCCTTACAGGGGCATGATCAATGACTGTGGTGATCACCCCCCTGTCATTGATTACCCCCCTGTAAAGCTCCATTCAGATGTCCGCATGATTTTTACGGATGCACTGATAGATGGATCCGATCCGCAAAACGCATCCGGACGTCTGAATAAAGCCTTACAGGGGCATGATCAATGACTGTGGTGATCACCCCCCTGTCATTGATTACCCCCCTGTAAAGCTCCATTCAGATGTCCGCATGATTTTTACGGATGCACTGATAGATGGATCCGATCCGCAAAACGCATCCGGACGTCTGAATGAAGCCTTACAGGGGCATGATCAATGACTGTGGTGATCACCCCCCTGTCATTGATCAACCCCCTGTAAAGCTCCATTCAGATGTCCGCATGATTTTTACGGATGCACTGATAGATGGATCGGATCCGCAAAACGCATCCGGACGTCTGAATGAAGCCTTACAGGGGCATGATCAATGACTGTGGTGATCACCCCATATAGACTCCCTGATCACCCCCCTGTCATTGATTACCCCCATGTCATTGATTACCCCCCTGTAAAGCTCCATTCAGACGTCCGCATGATTTTTACGGATCCACTGATAGATGGATCGGATCCGCAAAACGCATCCGGACGTCTGAATGAAGCCTTACAGGGGCATGATCAATGACTGTGGTGATCACCCCATATAGACTCCCTGATCACCCCCCTGTCATTGATTACCCCCCTGTAAAGCTCCATTCAGATGTCCGCATGATTTTTACGGATGCACTGATAGATGGATCGGATCCGCAAAACGCATCCGGACGTCTGAATGAAACCTTACAGGGGCGTGATCAATGACTGTGGTGATCACCCCATATAGACTCCCTGATCACCCCCCTGTCATTGATTACCCCCCTGTCATTGATTACCCCCCTGTAAAGCTCCATTCAGACGTCCGCATGATTTTTACGGATCCACTGATAGATGGATCGGATCCGCAAAACGCATACGGACGTCTGAATGAAGCCTTACACGGGCGTGATCAATGACTGTGGTTATCACCCCATATAGACTCCCTGATCACCCCCCTGTCATTGATCACCCCCCTGTCATTGATCACCCCCCTGTCATTGATCACCCCTCTGTAAGGCTCCATTCAGACATTTTTTTGGCCCAAGTTAGCGGAATTTTTTTTTTTTTTTCTTACAAAGTCTCATATTCCACTAACTTGTGTCAAAAAATAAAATCTCACATGAACTCACCATACCCCTCACGGAAACCAAATGCGTAAAATTTTTTAGACATTTATATTCCAGACTTCTTCTCACGCTTTAGGGCCCCTAGAATGCCAGGGCAGTATAAATACCCCACATGTGACCCCATTTCGGAAAGAAGACACCCCCAGGTATTCCGTGAGGGGCATATTGAGTCCATGAAAGATTGAAATTTTTGTCCCAAGTTAGCGGAACGGGAGACTTTGTGAGAAAAAAATTAAAAATATCAATTTCCGCTAACTTGTGCCAAAAAAAAAAAATTTCTATGAACTCGCCATGCCCCTCATTGAATACCTTGGGGTGTCTTCTTTCCAAAATGGGGTCACATGTGGGGTATTTATACTGCCCTGGCATTCTAGGGGCCCCAAAGCGTGAGAAGAAGTCTGGTATCCAAATGTCTAAAAATGCCCTCCTAAAAGGAATTTGGGCCCCTTTGCGCATCTAGGCTGCAAAAAAGTGTCACACATCTGGTATCGCCGTACTCAGGAGAAGGTGGGGAATGTGTTTTGGGGTGTCATTTTACATATACCCATGCTGGGTGAGAGAAATATCTTGTTTGTTTGAAATCTCTTTTTATTAATTCAACAAGCAAAGATCGTCACATAATGTAAGCATATTATAGCGTGTATCACATCACGTTCACATTTTGAAAGCATCAAAGGCAATGCCTAACAATACAAGCTAGGATGTGACCACCGCTAGTCTAGGGCTAAATGGCCCTTAAAGCGATCGATCTTACAGTGCAAATATACACCATATAACAACAGTTACATGTCAATAATGGGAGGGGGAAGAACAAGGCCCAAACATTGTGTCACTCCTAAGTATTAAGTATATTGCTCATTTCAGTAATGGATGCAAGACTGTTCATATTATCTAAAATAATATTATGGTATAAACATATATTGGGTATGTGTCATCACAAATTTCATTCTGATTCCCATTGCTGGGAGTGAGAGAAATATCTTGGTCAAATGCCAACTTTGTATAAAAAAATGGGAAAAGTTGTCTTTTGCCAAGATATTTCTCTCACCCAGCAAGGGTATATGTAAAATGACACCCCAAAACACATTCCCCAACTTCTCCTGAGTACGGAGATACCACATGTGTGACACTTTTTTGCAGCCTAGGTGGGCAAAGGGGCCCACATTCCAAAGAGCACCTTTAGGATTTCACAGGTCATTTACCTACTTACCACACATTAGGGCCCCTGGAAAATGCCAGGGCAGTATAACTACCCCACAAGTGACCCCATTTTGGAAAGAAGACACCCCAAGGTATTCCGTGAGGGGCATGGCGAGTTCCTAGAATTTTTTTTTTTTTGTCACAAGTTAGTGGAAAATGCTGATTTTTTTTTATTTTTATTTTTTCATACAAAGTCTCATATTCCACTAACTTGTGACAAAAAATAAAAACTTCCATGAACTCACTATGCCCATCAGCGAATACCTTGGGGTCTCTTCTTTCCAAAATGGGGTCACTTGTGGGGTAGTTATACTGCCCTGGCATTCTAGGGGCCCAAATGTGTGGTAAGGAGTTTGAAATCAAATTCTGTAAAAAATGACCTGTGAAATCCGAAAGGTGCTCTTTGGAATATGGGCCCCTTTGCCCACCTAGGCTGCAAAAAAGTGTCACACATCTGGTATCTCCGTACTCAGGAGAAGGTGGGGAATGTGTTTTGGGGTGTCATTTTACATATACCCATGCTGGGTGAGAGAAATATCTTGGCAAAAGACAACTTTTCCCATTTTTTTATACAAAGTTGGCATTTGACCAAGATATTTATCTCACCCAGCATGGGTATATGTAAAATGACACCCCAAAACACATTCCCCACCTTCTCCTGAGTACGGAGATACCAGATGTGTGACACTTTTTTGCAGCCTAGGTGGGCAAAGGGGCCCATATTCCAAAGAGCACCTTTCGGATTTCACAGGTCATTTTTTACAGAATTTGATTTCAAACTCCTTACCACACATTTGGGCCCCTAAAATGCCAGGGCAGTATAACTACCCCACAAGTGACCCCATTTTGGAAAGAAGAGACCCCAAGGTATTTCGTGATGGGCATAGTGAGTTCATAGAAGTTTTTATTTTTTGTCACAAGTTAGTGGAATATGAGACTTTGTAAGAAAAAAAAATAAAAATCATCATTTTCCGCTAACTTGTGACAAAAAATAAAAAGTTCTATGAACTCACTATGCCCATCAGCGAATACCTTAGGGTGTGTACTTTCCGAAATGGGGTCATTTGTGGGGTGTTTGTACTGTCTGGCCATTGTAGAACCTCAGGAAACATGACAGGTGCTCAGAAAGTCAGAGCTGCTTCAAAAAGCGGAAATTCACATTTTTGTACCATAGTTTGTAAACGCTATAACTTTTACCCAAACCATTTTTTTTTTACCCAAACATTTTTTTTTTATCAAAGACATGTTAGAACTATAAATTTAGAGCAAAATTTCTATATGGATCTCGTTTTTTTTGCAAAATTTTACAACTGAAAGTGAAAAATGTCATTTTTTTGCAAAAAAATCGTTAAATTTCAATTAATAACAAAAAAAGTAAAAATGTCAGCAGCAATGAAATACCACCAAATGAAAGCTCTATTAGTGAGAAGAAAAGGAGGTAAAATTCATTTGGGTGGTAAGTTGCATGACCGAGCAATAAACGGTGAAAGTAGTGTAGGTCAGAAGTGTAAAAAGTGGCCTGGTCTTTCAGGGTGTTTAAGCACTGGGGGCTGAGGTGGTTAAAATACAAATAAAACTAATAAATAAAGTGAAAAATTCACAAAAAGTGTCAATGTCCCCTACAGGTCTTTTTATGACCTCTTGGGGGATATTATTTGTAGCAGAAAAAACTTAAAAAATTAAGTTAAAAAAGATAAAAAATTTATAAAATACATAAAAGAAAAAACACCCACACCAACCAAAACCGTTGCCATTATCACCCCATTCATGTGAAACCGTTCGAACCACCAGGTGCCCAAAAACACAAAAAAAAGTGTCTTTTCAGGCCTGGTTATTAAAGTGTTAACCAATAAGCGCTTTCTCCGCTAGAAAGAGAAAGTGCTTACTGGTTATTGCAGGGCGCCTGTAACTGGCAGGAGGTGGTAATAACCAGGGAGCACGGCCTCTGCAGTGAGGGAAATCACTGATTTATGAACAAGTTCCTGCAGCGTGGCCCCTGAACCAGAAGATGCATACTTACCTGCTCCATGCCCCCGCTGCCTCCATCTTCCGGTTCCTGCACTTTTACACCTGTCCGTGCATGACCATGGTCACATACACCGCTCCAGTCAATGACTGACTGCAGCAGTGACACGCTGCTTGTGGCCACATCACCGCTGAAGCCAGTGATTGGCTGCAGAGGTAGATGTGACCATGGCCTTTTACTGACAGGTGTAATCAGCGTTGGGAGCAGGTAAGTATAACTCTTCGGTTTCAGGGGCCATGCTGCAAGAACTTGTTAAAAAATCATTTTTACTGGGAAATCCCTTTAAGCCAGGGTGGATTAGCCATAGATCTCACAGGGAAATTTCCCGGGGGGCCGTCTGGGCCCACCTCACGGCCAGCCAGTGAGAGTTTTTGGGGATGTATTTTGTGCTCATGGGGGCAGTATTGTGTGATGAACTGTGGGGCGGTATAATGTGCCACAATATGGTATTGCTGGCCCGGACTTCCATCAATTTGTACCAGACTACAAAACGGGGCCACTGTTAGTATTTTTCTAGGGCCAGCAGCGAGATATTCAGGTCAATTACTGGAAATACATCTTCATAGGGACACTCACTCATAATAACTGGCGGTGTAATCGTGCCGCACATCTCTCTGTGTGATCAGGGATGTGCTACTGATAGTCAATGTAACTAAATGAAGGAGGAATGACTGTGATAGCGATCATTCCCCCCAGTCACTTTACATCGGCCTGTGTACATTGCGGCCCCTTGAAATAGAGCGATGTGACAATGCGGCCCTCAGACCAAAAAAGGTTGTGCACCCCTGCCTTAGGGTGTCTACTTTCCGAAATGGGGTCATTTGTGGGGTGTTTGTACTGTCTGGGCATTGTAGAACCTCAGGAAACATGACAGGTGCTCAGAAATTCAGAGCTGCTTCAAAAAGCGGAAATTCACATTTTTGTACCATAGTTTGTAAACGCTATAACTTTTACCCAAACCATTTTTTTTTACCCAAACATTTTTTTTTTATCAAAGACATGTAGAACAATAAATTTAGAGCAAAATTTATATATGGATGTCGTTTTTTTTGCAAAATTTTACAACTGAAAGTGAAAAATGTCATTTTTTTGCAAAAAAATTGTTAAATTTCGATTAATAACAAAAAAAGTAAAAATGTCAGCAGCAATGAAATACCACCAAATGAAAGCTCTATTAGTGAGAAGAAAAGGAGGTAAAATTCATTTGGGTGGTAAGTTGCATGACCGAGCAATAAACAGTGAAAGTAGTGTAGGTCAGAAGTGTAAAAAGTGGCCTGGTCTTTCAGGGTGTTTAAGCCATAGGGGCTGAGGTGGTTAAAGGGAACCTGTCACCAGGATTTTGTGCATAGAGCTGGGGACATGGGCTGCTAGATGGCCGCTAGCACATCTGCAATACCCAGTCCCCATAGCTCTGTGTGCTTTTATTGTGTTAAAAAAACGTTTTGCTCCATATGCAATTGAACCTGATATGAGTCCTGTGTCCGGAGATGAGTCAAGCGGAAAGGAGCCCAGCACCGCCCCGCGTCCTCCGAATCTCCTCCTTGCTGGCTGACGTCACAGAGCTGGAGCGCCGAAATCTTGCGATGCGCGAGCTAGCGCATGCGTAGTTCGTTCCCTGTGCTGATGCCAGCACAGGGAATGAACATGATGCCGACACTGCGCATGCGCTAGCTCGCGCATCGCGAGATTTTGGAGCTCCAGCTCTGTGACGTCAGCCAGCAAGGAGGAGATTTGGAGGACGCGGGGCGGTGCTGGGCTCCTTTCTGCTTGACTCATCTCCGGACACAGGACTCATATCAGGTTTATTTGCATATGGATCAAAACTTTTTTTTAAAACAATAAAAGCACACAGAGCTATGGGGACTGGGTATTGCAGATGTGCTAGCGGCCATCTAGCAGCCCATGTCCCGAGCTCTATGCACAAAATCCTGGTGACAGGTTCCCTTTAAGTTCCCAGTCCGCCCCTGGATGCAAGGTAATGGCAGTTATGTCATTCATCCACATGACCACTTCTTCGGACTCTCCTTGGCTTCCTTCACTTTGATGCAGCCATGTTCAGCGCATGAACAGATACAGGAGATCATACTGCCTATATCAGAGCTGGACCTGACTAGTTACTGTTCAGCTCATGTGTCGAAATGAGAGAGCTAGGGACATCCTGAGGAGGTCGATCACATTGATAAATCATGGATGCGGAAGATTTATCGCAGTGGCTGGTGCTGAATGATAATCTGAAGCACCTTAAGACTGTTTTAAGTTTATACCACCTGTAAGATGGCTTAGATTGTGCTAAACGTTACGGTTAGAATTTTGGCTCATATTAAGCTACTCCCCCTCTGCCCCTTGTTGGGCATGGCAAAAAGTGTTTACAACACATGCTAAATATGGCATATGACCTGTGTGCCAGAATTCTGGTTCTGTTTGCAGTGGTAAATCTGCTCCTTTTAGGAAGTCTCAGATTACGCCATATTTCTACAAAACTTTCTGATTTATGTTGCACTCGAGCATTGTTTAGAGGGAGAGGACATGGTCTCCAATTTCTACACATTTTTAATGATAAGAAAAACAGAAAATAGTGCAAAATGTGCATCAAATTTACACCTTTGTCCACCAGGCATAGATGTTTTTCTAATATGCAGTGTTGTTAACAGGAGTCCACTTTCTAATAAATTTGGCACAGTTCAATGAGCTTTTTTGGATAAATGTGTGCCCTTGTACTTAGCAGCAGGTTTTTCGCTGATGCTTGCAGTGTCTCTAATTATATTACTCCTCACATTATATGACATATGATAGTTTCTCAGTTCTGTAATTGTAAAACCAATATATATTTTTATGGATTAATTTGATGATATTGATAAAAATAGCAAAGATAGAAAGATGACAAGACTTGAATGACTTTTACGGTAAATATTCTAATTTCTCGTGCATGACATTGGCAGGAACACAGCACCATGGGTATATGCCCAGCTGCCACTAGGAGGCTGACACTAGAAACAAAAAAAGTGTTGGCTCCACCCAGATGGGCTATACCCCTCTGCCAGAGCCGAGAGAGATCAGTCTTGTTCCAGTGTCCGTAGGAGGCAGACATGACCTGCTATTTTTTTTCGCAGGTCATCCTGCAAATTTTTTATTTTATTTTTTCTTCTCTGCAGGTTTCTACCTGCTGCAGGGGTGGCTCCATCGTGTTCCACTTTAGTTGCCCCCCTGCGTTCGCGTACTCAGGTACCTGGCAGCCACCCAGTCCCCAGTTAAAATTGCTTCCGCAGTGGAATTCCGGTGGACCCACTTTTCCCGTGTTGAGTCCGCCGAGGGGGTGGTCACTGCTGCGCCTGAAGACATCGGAAGGTGAGTAGGGATCCGGATCCATGACGGGGGCCCTGAGCCCCCCTCTCCCTCCTCTCTCATGGGCTCCTAGTAGCCTGAGGCACATGTGCTTCAGCGGCAATTCTGCTCACCCACCCTTCTCCCCTGCCGGTGTACCTGCAAGGAGGCCCGTGCCTTGTTTTCTGGGTCCGGCACTTTGACCCTGGAAGTCGGGGCTTTATCCTCCTTAATGGGGTTCATTTTTGGGCGCTTTTGCTGGCAGGGCGTCTTTTTTCACTGGGCGCTGTGTCCCTCCTGTCTCGCGGCTGCTTCCGGACGCCTCCGCTATCGCGGGCATCCGTTCCCGGCCGCACTTTCTACTCCAGGCCCCGACTTTTTCGGCCTACTAGGCTGCAGGTCACGTGGGGCGGAGCTTTCCCCCCCCGCCCACTCCTAATCCTTCTTTCAGCGCGGGCTTCTGTGGGGCGTTATCTTCGCCTGCTGCCGGCTCTTTCTCTCTTTGCATTGGAGGACGCCGGTCTCCATCTTGCTGCTCCTCTCCTGCGCTGCGGCTGCTCTTCTTCTGGGTCACAGCACCATTGGGTCTGGTAGGCAGCCCTCTGGCTGACTTTTTTCCTTGCATGCTCCATCCTAAGCCCACATGTCTCCTTCTGGTCGGGACCCCACTCTCCCTGCTGGGATCTCTACCCATTATGCATGTTCTCTTTGTAATAAGAAGTTTCCATGCTGCCAGTCTAACTCCCTCTGCACACAGTGCCTTGATCCCAGGCCTGCCCAGTATGCCCCTGCTGTCCCCTCCGGGTCGGTTCTTCCGAAATGGGCTGCTACCCTGTCCCAGGCCATAGGTAACCTTGCCAGCCTCTCCCAATCCCTGGTGCAGTCTCTGTACCGTTTGCCCGCTCAGATTGCGGCCGCTTCTAGCAGGGACTCTCCCGCTGGGGACGTCCATTCTCTTTCTGGCCCTCGGTCCTGTAAGCGACCTCGTAGGGTCTCAGCCGGGTCCCACTCTTCCTCAGCTTCCTCGGATCATTCCCCGGATAAGTCTGAGACGGGCGAGATTTCCTCTTCAGCCATTTCCGCCGCTCCTGGGGACTCCCCTGCTTCTGATTCTGAATCAGAGCGGTGCTCGGCGATGTCTGCGGCCATACAGGATCTCATTAAAGCTGTCCGGGACGCACTCCATGTGCAGGATGACCCTTCTTCCTCCTTCCAGGAGTCGGTTTCCTTCCGCCGTTCCAGACGTTCCGCTGTGGTTTTCCCTAATCACGCGGATCTTGACGCACTTCTGGCTAAGGAGTGGCGTTGCCCTGATCGGCGCCTTCACCTTACCAAGGCCTCGGATGTCACTTATCCCTTTTCTGAGGAATCCGTCAACCTCTGGACTTTACCTCCTCAGGTAGATCCTCAGGTGGCCACTACCCTTCCCCTGGCTGACGCGGCTTCCTTGTTGGATCCCGCTGACAAGCGGGTTGACTCCTTGGCCAAGTCCGTTTTTGTAGCAGCGGGTGCCGCCATCCGCCCTGCCTTCGCCGCTTCCTGGGTGGCCAAGCAGCTCATCCGAGCCTTACCCCCAGACTCGGTCCAGGGGGAACTGGCAGTGCTTGCCTCTCAGATCTACCAGGCGTCCAAGTTTCTTTGTGATGCCTCTATGGAGTCGGCTCGCCGCTCCCGCCATGCGGCCGCTAACTCTGTGGCCATACGCCGCACCATCTGGCTTCGTTCTTGGGCGGCGGATTCCGCCTCCAAAAAGGCTCTAATCTCCCTTCCCTTCCTAGGTGGGAAGCTTTTTGGGAACCGTCTGGAGGAGCTAATCTCTGAGGCCACTGGCGGTAAGAGTTCTTTTCTCCCCCAGAACCAGCCTCGTCGCCGTCGCTTTCCTGGGTCGTCCTCCCGGGCGTAGACTTTTCGTTCCTTTCGGGCCCCCTCCGCCCGACCGGACAAGAAGTCCACCAGGCCTTCCTTTAAGGCCAAGCCCTCCTGGCATGTCAAGCCCAAACCTGCTCGCCCCCAGTCCACTAAGCCACCTTCCGCATGATTCGGCCCCGGTCAAGGTGGGGGCGCTTGCTCGCCTTTCAGGATATCTGACAGGCAAGTGTAGAGGACGCTTGCGTTCTGGAGGTAGTCTCCTCCGGATATAAGATAGAATTTTCCGATCTTCCGTCGGGACGGTTCTTCCTGATGTCGCCCCCCAAGTCCCCCGCCAGGGCAGACGAGTTTTTCCGAGCCTTCACTCTCTCGGGGTCATCGTTCCGGTTCCGGAATCAGAACGCTTTCAGGGGTTCTACTCGATCCTGTTTACGGTTCCCAAGAAGAACGTCTCGCTCCGCCCAATACTGGACCTGAAGGCGCTCAATCTCTTCGCCCGTGTCCGTCATTTTCGCATGGAGTCCTTCCGGTCGGTGATAGCCTCCTTGGAGGCGGACGAGTTTCTGTCGTCCATAGACATTCAGGACGCTTATCTCCACGTCCCCATTGCCCTCTCCCATCAAAGGTTCCTTCGCTTCGCGGTGGGTTCTCTTCATTTTCAGTTCGTCGCCCTACCCTTCGGTCTGGCCTCTGCCCCGAGGGTTTTCACAAAGGTGCTAGCGCCTCTCGTGGAACTTCTCCGTGCCAGGGGGGTCGCATTGGTTCCTTACCTGGACGACCTTCTGATCCGGTCTCCGTCCTTGGAGGACAACCTGTGCAGCCTACGCATCACCCTCTCCGCTCTTGCCCAATTCAGGTGGCTCATCAACCACTCCAAGTCCTCTCTCATTCCATGCCGGAGGATGCCTTTTCTGGGCATGATTTTTCCTTCCCCCAGAGAAGATTGCCTCTCTTCAGGCGGGGGTGGCTCGTCTCCGCGACCCGTCTCCCTTGACCATCAGGATGTGTATGCGCGTCCTGGGCAGGATGGTGGCCTCCTTTTGAGGCCATTCCCTTTTCCCAATTCCACTCCCGGGACCTTCAGTTGTTCATCCTATCCAGGTGGGACAAGTCCCCGGCAGGCCTCGAACGCCGGACCCGCCTCCCTCCCGAGCCTTGCCAAGATCTCTCCTCGTGGCTGAATCCTCGGACGGTGTCCCTGGGCCGGTCTTTCCTTCCCCCGTGTTGGCGGGTGATCACCACAGATGCCAGCCTCTCGGGTTGGGGTGCGGTCTTCGGGTCCCTCACTGTCTACGGTCTTTGGTCTGTTCAAGAGTCTTCCCTGCAGATCAGCGTCCTCGAACTCAGGGCGATTTTCCTGCCACTGTCTCACTGGACTCCCCGTCTCCGCGGTCTCCCGATCCGGATTCAGACGGACAATTCCACCGCGGTGGCCTATCTGAACCACCAAGGGGGCACCAGGAGTGTGATGGCCCTACGGGAAGCCTCCCGTATCCTGCGGTGGGCGGAGACGCACGTTCCAGTCCTCTCTGCCATGCACATTCCTGGGGTCGACAATTGGGCGGCAGACTTCCTCAGTCGCCAGCTGGTCGACCCGGGCGAATGGTCTCTCCATCCAGAAGTGTTCCTCCAACTTTGTCACCGTTGGGGAACTCTGGACGTGGATCTCTTTGCGTCGCGCCTCAACCGCAGGCTCCCGTGCTACGTTTCGCGGTCCAGGGACCCTCAGGCTCTCGCGGTCGACGCCCTATTTCTGCCTTGGTCTCAGTTCGACCTTCTGTATCTTTTTCCCCCCATTCCTCTCCTTCCCCGAGTGCTCAAGCGCCTCAAGGCAGCCCGATCCTGGTGGCTCCGGATTGGCCCCGCAGGGCGTGGTACGCAGATTTGGTGTTTCTGCTCACCGACGTCCCATGGCGACTTCCTCCGCGCCGCAATCTCTTTTCCCAGGGCCCTCTGTTCCACCCAAATTTACCTCCGCTTCGTTTGACGGCGTGGCTGTTGAGACCGCGGTCCTGAAGTCCCGTGGTCTCTCGGACTCTGTCATCCAGACGATGCTTCACGCTCGCAAGCCCCAGTTGGCCCGCATTTACTATCGGACCTGGAGAGCGTATTTTGCCTGGTGCGAATCTGGCCGCTTTCGCCCTCTCCGTTTCTCTGTCCCTAACATTCTGGTGTTCCTTCAGGACGGATTTGATAAGGGTCTTCGCCTGGCTTCTCTCAGGGGGCAGATCTCGGCCCTCTCGGTCCTCTTCCAGCGTCCTGTGGCCTCGCGGGCCCAGGTTAGGACTTTTCTCCAGGGTGTTGCTCGCCGAGCGCCTCCCTTTCGCTTTCCGGTGGAGACGTGGGACCTGAATCTCGTCCTGGACGCCCTTCAGTCATCGCCCTTCGAGCCCTTGGCAGAGATCTCTCTGTCGTTTGTCTCGTTTAAGGTGGCCTTCCTCGTTGCTGTCACCTCCATCCGCCGGGTTTCCGAACTTGCGGCGCTTTCTTGCGTTCACCTTTCTGGTGTTTCATCAGGACAAGGTGGTTTTGCGTCCCGTTCCCTCCTTTCTCCCGAAGGTGGTCTCCTCGTTTCATATTAATGAGGAAATCGTCCTTCCTTCCTTCTGCCCCAATCCTTCTCACTCTAGGGAGAAATCCCTCCATTGCTTGGATGTGGTTCGGGCTCTTCGCCTGTATCTTCGCCTCACAGAACCCTTCCGTCGTTCGGACTCTCTTTTTTGTGGTCCCGGCGGGCCCTCGTAAAGTTTTGCCTGCCTCCAAGGCCACCATTTCTCGCTGGGTTCGGTCGGCCATCAAGGAGGCCTATGTCGCGAAGGGGCGGGCTCCCCCTTCCAGGTTGACCGCACATTCGACTAGGGCGGTTGGGGCTTCTTGGATGGTGCGTCATCAGGCATCAGCTTCCCAGGTCTGCCGTGCCGCCACCTGGGCGTCGGTTTATACGTTTTCTAAGTTCTACCATTTTCATTCCTTGGCTTCTGCTGATGCCAGTCTGGGACGTAAGATTCTGCAAGCCGCTGTGCTTTAGATTGGTTGCATGGCGCTTTTTTTCTTGTTCCCTCCCTCGGGGACTGCTTTGGGACGTCCCATGGTGCTGTGTCCCCCAATGCAATGCACTCACCGTAAAATCCTTTTCTCGTAGTAGGCATTGGGGGACACAGATCCCTCCCTTCTTGAGTTTCTTCTTTTTTGAAGTTCCGGCTTTTGCCTGGTTTGGTCGTCTGGTTTCCCCCGTTGAAGACTTGTTGGCTTTTCAGTTTTTGTGTCAGGTGTGGCGTTCCTACTGCTTTTGTACCGACTGATCTCTCTCGGCTCTGGCAGATGGGTATAGCCCATCTGGGTGGAGCCAACACTTTTTTTGTTTCTAGGGTCAGCCTCCTAGTGGCAGCTGGGCATATACCCATGGTGCTGTGTGCCCCAATACCTACTACGAGAAAAGGATTTTACGGTCAGTACAATAAATCCAATTATTTCAATCTACAGGTGAATTGCATCCATAGGATTCGTATCGATACAGTCTTGAATGATATAGCAGAAACCTTATTGATGATCCTGCCTGATGATGGACCAACCACAGTCGAAAATCTGCTTGCTAGTAATGAGGTATTGTGTATAGATAGATCTGCCAGTATAAAGCGTGTCTACCACACCATATACCATTCACGTGTGTAAGTATATTACATGTGCTGCACATTTACAGACTAAAACGTTAAGCGCTGATCTATTTGTGATAGAAGAGCTCTAAGGTCATAAAACATTGTGTCCCTTGGGATAGGGCTGGGCGATATCAGAAATGTTACAGGAATAATAATTCTGAGTTTCGTATCACAATAACGATATATGTCATGATGGTTTACAATTAAAATGGTATCAGTGTCTTGTCAAAAAGTTGCTCATGGCCTCCATAGTGCCGAATAGCGGGGGAGTCCCTACATATACAACACTCTTCTTTTTGCCTGAAGAGATTCATGACCGTGAACAAGGGTAAGCTTTAAACTCCATAGGACTAGACTATATACATTCACAATGGCAGAGATTTACTAAGCTTAAAGGGAATAAAAACGTTTTATCTAATGCCCGCAGCCTGCTTCCGTAAATAGCGCTTGCTCCCACGTGTTCATGTTCAGGTCCCTGAACAATTTACATGCTGCAGCCAGTAACTAGCTTCAGTGGTGAAAAGGCCACAGTTTATAAAGGCAGGCTGCAGGCATTCGATATAAAGTCTTTATTTCTGGAGAACCCCAATTAATGTGTTTTAGACACTTCTTGTGTCTTACTCGACACAAGGGCATAGCTTAGCATGAAATAAGCAGGTAAGGGGCAGCGTGCAACAAAATTGTGCCACAGTTTAGCACAATGTACAGGGAGTGCAGAATTATTAGGCAAGTTGTATTTTTGAGGATTAATTTTATTATTGAACAACAACCATGTTCTCAATGAACCCAAAAAACTCATTAATATCAAAGCTGAATATTTTTGTAAGTAGTTTTTAGATTGTTTTTAGTTTTAGCTATTTTAGGGGGATATCTGTGTGTGCAGGTGACTATTACTGTGCATAATTATTAGGCAACTTAACAAAAAACAAATATATACCCATTTCAATTATTTATTTTTACCAGTGAAACCAATATAACATCTCAACATTCACAAATATACATTTCGACATTCAAAAACAAAACAAAAACAAATCAGTGACCAATATAGCCACCTTTCTTTGCAAGGACACTCAAAAGCCTGCCATCCATGGATTCTGTCAGTGTTTTGATCTGTTCACCATCAACATTGCGTGCAGCAGCAACCACAGCCTCCCAGACACTGTTCAGAGAGGTGTACTGTTTTCCCTCCTTGTAAATCTCACATTTGATGATGGACCACAGGTTCTCAATGGGGTTCAGATCAGGTGAACAAGAAGGCCATGTCATTAGATTTTCTTCTTTTATACCCTTTCTTGCCAGCCACGCTGTGGAGTACTTGGACGCCTGTGATGGAGCATTGTCCTGCATGAAAATCATGTTTTTCTTGAAGGATGCAGACTTCTTCCTGTACCACTGCTTGAAGAAGGTGTCTTCCAGAAACTGGCAGTAGGACTGGGAGTTGAGCTTGACTCCATCCTCAACCCGAAAAGGCCCCACAAGCTCATCTTTGATGATACCAGCCCAAACCAGTACTCCACCTCCACCTTGCTGACGTCTGAGTCGGACTGGAGCTCTCTGCCCTTTACCAATCCAGCCACGGGCCCATCCATCTGGCCCATCAAGACTCACTCTCATTTCATCAGTCCATAAAACCTTAGAAAAATCAGTCTTGAGATATTTCTTGGCCCAGTCTTGACGTTTCAGCTTGTGTGTCTTGTTCAGTGGTGGTCGTCTTTCAGCCTTTCTTACCTTGGCCATGTCTCTGAGTATTGCACACCTTGTGCTTTTGGGCACTCCAGTGATGTTGCAGCTCTGAAATATGGCCAAACTGGTGGCAAGTGGCATCTTGGCAGCTGCACGCTTGACTTTTCTCAGTTCATGGGCAGTTATTTTGCGCCTTGGTTTTTCCACACGCTTCTTGCGACCCTGTTGACTATTTTGAATGAAACGCTTGATTGTTCGATGATCACGCTTCAGAAGAATTTTAAGAGTGCTGCATCCCTCTGCAAGATATCTCACTATTTTTGACTTTTCTGAGCCTGTCAAGTCCTTCTTTTGACCCATTTTGCCAAAGGAAAGGAAGTTGCCTAATAATTATGCACACCTAATATAGGGTGTTGATGTCATTAGACCACACCCCTTCTCATTACAGAGATGCACATCTCCTAATATGCTTAATTGGTAGTAGGCTTTCGAGCCTATACAGCTTGGAGTAAGACAACATGCATAAAGAGGATGATGTGGTCAAAATACTCATTTGCCTAATAATTCTGCACTCCCTGTATATAACGAATAGGTGATGTATATATAGTTTGATAAAAATGTCTAAAGATGCACCAGATTTATGTGCACCTTTACACTGTGTAGTCTAGGTTTACACTGTCTATATATTTGGACCCCAATATCTTCTTATAAAGAAAAAAATATTTTGCTTATTTCTGACAGGAGACCACGTTGGGCCTTTTTATTTGCAGAATCCTGTAAAATACTAATTATGCTACTTATTTGTTAAAATTGTATCCACTCAAGTAATGATTTCCAGTAGCAATGTTGCTGGCAGGAAGATGCATCGCATTAATTTACAAGAAATGTTCTGTACTAATGTGAATGTATGTGACAAGGTGTCACGACACCAAGTGCTCACACCTTGTACTATGGCTTCCATAGAAATCTGTTGTTGCTCACAAGAACATACCTACAGCCAGCTACAAATTTTACTGCCTTAGGCTACATGCACACGACCGTATGTGTTTTGCGGTCCGCAAAAAAAAACAGATGACATCCGTATGCCATTGTTTTTTTTTTTGCGGATCCATTGTAACAATGCCTAAAACGGACATGAATAGGACATGTTACCGGGTATATTTTTATTGAGGGGCTACGGAACGGACATACGGATGCGGATAGCACACTGTGTTCTGTCCATATTTTTTGCGGACCCATTGAAATGAATGGGTCGGCATCCTATCCGCAAAAAAACCAGAACGGACACGGAAACAAAATACGTTTGTGTGCATGAGGCCTTATTGAGCAGTTAGGCTCACAGAATATACGGTATACAGTCACATTGCCCCTGCCGGCAGTGATAGAGATAAAATACAAGTTTAGAGTGTGAGCTAACATGACTTTACAGTTAGCTGCAGTAGGTACGTACCTAACTGTTGGTCCATCATTTTTAGATTTACACAAAAGAAATGGCAAAATATTTGAACCACAGAAGTGAACAGATTGAGCAAACTGTGCAAGAACTCATTTGCATTTTTGAATCTGTGTACGAACCAAAACCTGCAACGAATACTAAACCATTGAGAAAAAAAAAAGGTAATGAGTCCGCTACCGAACAGTCTGTAGACATCATTTAATTACTGTGGTTAAATAAAAATATTGCAGTAGTTTTATAACAATTTTAGGATCTTTCTCAAAGCATTTCTTGCTTGTTCAGTGACTTCACACACAGGAATGGTACAAGATTTCAGCTCTAAAGCTCACAGAATTGCTCCTGCTTTTGTGTCGAGGCTAAGGCTCTATTCACACCTTCCTCAGAGTCGCTGTTTGGAGGCTTTGTTGCAAATTCTGTTATATTTGTGTAACAACACCCGTTGTTCACAAGACTTCACAACTGGACTTCACATTTAGCAGTCACCTTTGCAAGGTGCTAACGCTGTCAGATACTCCCAGGACTTGCAGTAGAGCTGAATTACACAATAGTGTACTGGTATAAACACGCTTGTAAAAGATAGGAACCAAATGAGGATGGCCACCGATGCACAATATGGAGTCCAGCAATTGAGTAGACAGGAGACAGTATTAGAATACAAGCTGAGAGCAGATCAATGACAGGGAGCAGATATAAAGATATTTCTGAATGGGGTGACCTGCACTCCCTCCCTCCTCATGTAGATTGTGAACTGAGCGCGTGCTGCCTGCTGTTCAGTCTCCCTAGGTAGCACATGCCTAGTGCACGATCAGAGGGAGCACTGGTCACATTTTGAAACATCTTACTCCATCAATATAGCGCGCCGTAGTGTACGGCACTTGACTTGCAGAACCATCACTTTCATAAAGTCTTTCACAGAAGTTCCTCTGTATACCCAGTACAAATAGTAGAATTAAGGATATACTGAACCGACCCTGCTCTGAAGTACAACCCAGCAAGATAGCCAAGACAAATCAAAAACCAACTCATCAGACAATAACAGAATCACATGGAAATAATGAACGACAAACTTTAATGCAAACAGCAACGAAAGGCTGGATGATCATAGGTCCCAGGATGCACTGACACAACACAATAAGCAAAGACTCTGAAAACAAATGCACAGAGCATACACTATCCCCAGCAACCAGCAAAGCAAAAAGCCTCAACTTTAAAAGACAAAGCAGACTAAGCTAGGTGATAACCTGACCCAGACACAGATCCAAAGCAGTTACATAGCAACTGCCCCAGCAATGTTAGTACACAGAGTGGAAGAGGCAGACAGAAAATCACTGTTTCTCCTAAGAGTTTGACAGGGAAATTAGCACTGCATGGAGCACTCTTTTTTCCTTCAAAAGTCAAATCATCCGAATTCTGAGGTCCATCCGGCGCCAGTGGTGTCCGCTGTGCAACAGATCTGCCACTGCATTGTGGTTTCCATTATAAACAGAAACCACATGGCAGATGTGGACCTACTATGTGTGTACCTTATATTTATTAAATGTAATTCCCAAACAATTATTTACAATTTAGAACACTGGCAGGTCAGCATTATTATTGTACAGAAATAATATTTAAAAAAAACGAAGGCACTGTAGAATCATATAAGCGGAGTGTGCTTCACACCTCTGTTCCCTATGTTTCATACATCTTTTGCTTTCTGGCAGTTATAAGCCTACAGTATCTCACAAAAGTGAGTACACCTCTTACATCAGAAAATATTTTATTATATCATTTCATAGGACAACACTGACGATCTGACCTTTTGATACAATGTACAGTAGTCAGTGTACAGTCTGTGAAACAGTGTAAATTTGGCGTGCCCTCAAAATAGCTCAACACACAGACATTAATGTCTAAACCGCCGGCAACAAAAGTGAGTACACCCCTAAGTAAGAATGGCCAAATTGTGCCCAAAGTGTGAATATTTTGTGTGGCCACCATTTTTTTCCAGCACTGCCTTAACTTTCTTGAGCATGGAGTTTACTAGAGCTTTATGGGTTGCCACTGGACTCCTCTTCCACTCCTCAATGATGACATCTCGGAGCTGGTGGATGTTAGAGACCTTGCGCTCTTCCACCTTCCGTTTGAGGAGGCCCCACAGATGCTCAATAGGGTTTAGATCTGGAGACATGCTTGGCCGGTCCAGCACCTTTTCCCTCAGTTTCTTTAGGAAAGCAGTGGTCATCTTGGAGGTGTGTTTGTGGTCGTTATCATGTTGGAATACTGCCCTGCGGTTTATAAAGGGAGGGGATCATGCTCTGCTTCAGTATGTCACAGGACATGTTGGCATTCATGGTTCCCTCAATAAACTGTGCCACTCATGCAGCCCCAAACCATGACACTCCCACCACCATGCTTGACTGTAGGCAAGACCCACTTGTCTTTGTAGTCCTCACCTCATTGCCATCACACACACTTGACACCATCTGAACCAAATAAGTTTATCTTGGTCTCATCAAACCACAGGACATGGTTCCAGTAATCCATGTCCTTAGTCTGCTTGTCTTCAGCAAACTTTTTGCGGGCTTTCTTGTGCATCATCTTTAAAGGAGGCTTCCTTCTGGGACAACAGCCATGCAGACCAATTTGATGCAGTGTGCAGTATATGGTCTAAGCACTGACAGGCTGATCCCCCCACACCTTTAACCTCTGCAGCAATGCTGGCAGCACTCATACACTCATATGTTTATTTTTAAAAGACAACCTCTGGATATGATGCTGAGCACGTGCACTCAGCTTATTTGGTCCACCATGGCGAGGCCTGCTCTGGTGGTGGAACCTGTCTTGTTAAACCGCTGTATGATCTTGGCCACTGTGCTGCTCAGCTCAGTTTCAGGGTGTTGGCAATCTTCTTATAGCCTAGGCCATCTTTATGTAGAGTAAAAATAATTTTCTTCAGATCCTCAGAGAGTTCTTTGCCATGAGGAGCCATGTTGAACTTCCAGTGACCAGTATGAGAGAGTGTGAGAGCGATAACACCAAATTTAACAAACCCGCTCCCCATTCACACCTGAGATCTTGTAACACTAATGAGTCACATGACACCAGGCAGGAAAAATGGCAAATTTTTGCACAATTTGGCCATTTTCACTTAGGGGTGTACTAACTTTTGTTGCCAGCGGTTTAGACATTTATGCCTGTGTATTGAGTTATTTAGAGAGTACACCAAATTTACACTGTTATACAAGCTGTACACTGACTAATTTACATTGTATCAAAGTGTCAGATCTACAGTGTTGTCCCATGAAAAGATATAATAAAATATTTACAAAAATATGAGGGGTGTACTCACTTTTGTGAGATACTGTATAAGCAGCGTTATTTCACGATACTGTTGTAACAACCGCCTTCTGTTATATTCGGTTATTCACCACACACTTTCTTATATCTCACAGCTACCAGCGCCTACTGTTTGTTATACTTTGTATTTGACCAGAGGGGATCAATGACATATGCTATGTACTGTATATATTCAGAGTGAGACAAGGGCACCCACAGTGGACTGCGCTGTTCGGGGGAGGTCATGTACTCCTCAACGTTAGTTTCAGGCAATGTGTGGTGCCTGAAGAAGGGATGAGGTTAGTCCTGAAAACGCAGAGCTTTTCACACAACCAATAAATATTTACATAACGGCATCCAACGCAGCGTCAGCATAAGTCTCACTCCTACGGACAGACAATTACTGTGGCAGCCTGACATTGACTGACAGCTGGGCTGAAACAGCAGGGATCAGACAACTCCAGTCCTGGCTGTTTAACTGTCTATATACCATGGTAGGATAGTGAGCGCTACACAGTTAAAGGAGTTCTCTAGGCTTTTACTATTGATGACCTATCTTCAGGATAGGTCATTAATATTAGATCGATGGAGGTCCGACACCCATCAACCCTGCAAATCAGCTGTATGAAGGGAAGGCGCACGCGTTTTGCCATAGACATAGCAACAGCGAGCAGGAAGGGAGACGGCACGTGCACACTGAGCACACCTTCCCTTCATACAGCTGATCGGCAGGGGTGGCGGCTGTCGGACCCCTGCCGACCTGATGACTTATGCTGAAGGTAGGTCATCAATATTAAAAGCCTGGAGAACCCCTTTAAACATCATTGCTGATGGGTTGTTTGGTTTAATAGAATGTCCAAAATTTGTTGCTCGCGCTGCCTTCTGAGTGCAAAGTTCCAATCCCAGAACTTTCTTTCTAATGCTCAGGTTGTTCCACCTTGTAGCCAAACAATCGGTTACCAGAGGCTAGGTGCACTCACGTACACCTGCACCCTAGAGGGAAGTATTAGTACAAATAGTGAAGTTCCATCAGGTATTATCGCAATCAGCAGGTTTTTATTCTACTTACAACAGGTCTAAAATTTGAGTCATAAAAACAAGTCTTTTTCATCACAGATCCACCCGACCCGGGTTTCGCCAGTCTAGCTTCGTCAGGGGTTTAATAGAATGCCTGTCAGCTTTATAGTGAATGGCAAGTGTGTTTTGGCGTGCTGAGTATAACAAAGTCATTGTTTCTGTGATCAAAAGATCATGTTATTATGTTCCCTAGTGGGACTAAAAAAAATTACAAGCAAGACCACTGCTGCTGGATTGCAGGATGGGCATAATCCCTGGATATGAGCAGTGTATAATGTGTTGGAAAAAGGAGTCAAGCCAGCAGAGGAGGCAATATGGAAAATCACAATACATTAGGAAATGCCTTGTATTAAAGAAGAACTCCCGAAAAAAATGTATTCTCTGACCTGTTAGAAAGGTACATGATGTAATCTGTAGTGAGGGTAATCTTGTCACTAGTGTCTGTATCTGTGAGATATAACCTCCCTTCTCATTCTCACCTATGTTTGGACAGGAAGTCAGTTTCTCTATGTATTCATATGGGATCCTCAATGTCAGTCTCGTAGGAATGAATAGAGAAGTGTCACTACCAGAGCTTTGGGACGTTCTCACAGCTCTGTTTCTCCACCCCTGTGATGATGTCACTACTAGAGCTGGGAGGAGTTTTCTGTTTCCTTCCTCCCAGCTGTTTTTCCTCCGTTTGATTTCCCTGCCTTTATATTCCCCCTCCTCCTATTGTAGGTGTGGATTATATTTCTCATTTGGGTTGTAGCTCTTGCTTGAGTATCTTCCCTTGTATGCTATCCTTTCACTTAGGGGTGCACCGAAATGAAAATTCTGGTCCGAAACCGAAACCGAAAATTCAGGATGCCCTTGACCGAAAACCGAAACCGAAACCGAAACTGCCTTTTTGCCCAAATACTTTTAAAATACTTTTTTTTTAATGATTTTATTAATAATTCTTTTTCATGAATGAAATTCATCTGTGGGTGGCGCTGTTATGGAGAGGGGGATCTGTGGGTGGCGCTGTTATGGAGAGGGGGATCTGTGGGTGGCTCTGTTATGGAGAGGGGGATCTGTGGGTGGCGCTGTTATGGAGAGGGGGATCTGTGGGTGGCGCCGTTATGGAGAGGGGGATCTGTGGGTGGCGCTGTTATGGAGAGGGGGATCTGTGGGTGGCGCCGTTATGGAGAGGGGGATCTGTGGGTGGCGCCGTTATGGAGAGGGGGATCTGTGGGTGGCGCCGTTATGGAGAGGGGGATCTGTGGGTGGCGCCGTTATGGAGAGGGGGATCTGTGGGTGGCGCCGTTATGGAGAGGGGGATCTGTGGGTGGCGCTGTTATGGAGAGGGGGATCTGTGGGTGGCGCTGTTATGGAGAGGGGGATCTGTGGGTGGCGCTGTTATGGAGAGGGGGATCTGTGGGTGGCGCTGTTATGGAGAGGGGGATCTGTGGGTGGCGCTGTTATGGAGAGGGGGATCTGTGGGTGGCGCTGTTATGGAGAGGGGGATCTGTGGGTGGCGCTGTTATGGAGAGGGGGATCTGTGGGTGGCGCTGTTATGGAGAGGGGGATCTGTGCACTGTTATGGGCATAACAGTGCACAGATCCCTTTCCCCATAACAGTGCACAGATCCCTTTCCCCATAACAGTGCACAGATCCCCCCTCCCCATAGCAGTGCACAGATCCCCCCTCCCCATAGCAGTGCACAGATCCCCCCCTCCCCATAGCAGTGCACAGATCCCCCCTCCCCATAGCAGTTCCATAGACCGATCCCCCCTACCCATAACAGCCCCGGCCCTGCTGCTCACAGCATCTTTATTTTACCTTACAATCGTGAGGCTCCAGTAACTAACAACTCTGCAGGCAGAGCGGAGGGCGGCGTAACGTCACTTACTCACGTGACGCACCTGCTCCGCCCACTTTATGAATGAAGGAGGCGGAGCAGGCGCGTCACGTGAGTAAGTGACGTTACGCCGGCCTCCGCTCTGCCTGCAGAGTTGTTAGTTACTGGAGCCTCACGATTGTAAGGTAAAATAAAGATGCAGTGACAAAGTAAACCGCCCGCCCGGCGCCCGCCCGCAGATGGTGGGTGACAAATCCCACACCCCATATTTTCGGCCGATATGTAACAATATCGGCCGAAGTGGATTAGGTGCATTTTCGGCCGATATTTTCGGCTGCCGAAATTTCGGTGCACCCCTACTTTCACTGGACCTGTGTTCTGCTGCAGCAAGTACTCCGGATATTGCCAGCCTGTCTTTGGATCCGTCTTCACTGCGGCTGCAGCCCTTCAGCTAAGTGTGCAGACATTGCTGTGTATCTGTGTGTTTTCTGACTGGATCCGAGGCGACCACGGTTCCCTCCATATACTGAGCAGGGCACCGGCCGGTGCCCCTTCCACTATTGTAGGGGTTACAGTGGCCATCAGTCTTAGGTACGTGGGCATGCCTCCTTCCACCATTTGGATCCGGGCATGGGCTTAGCAGCATAGGGAGAGCTTTTGAGGGTCGGACAGGGGTCACCCTTTATCCTCCCTAGTTTGGGTCCGGTCAGTAGCTCTATTTTCTGTGCATGCTCTTGTTGCTCACACACAGCCGTGACATTATAATCCACCAAAACCGTCTTTTTTGACATGGATCCGCTTTCTGGCCTGGTTGACCGCATGCAGGGACTTTCTTTGGAGGTAGCGGATCTCCGTCAATCTATGACTCAGCTTTAAGCATTGGGCTCTGCTCCGGCCCATGGAGTCTGTTGCGAGCCAAAGGTCTCACTTCCGGAAACGTTCTCCGGGGGCAGTGAGAGTTTTGTTCGCTTCAGAGAGGCATGCAAACTCCATTTTTGCTTGTGTCCACATTCCTCTGGTAATCAGGAGCAGAGGGTGAGGATTGTCATCTCCCTGCTCAGGGGTAATGCTCAGACTTGGGATTTTTCGCTGCCATCAGGGGATCCCTCCCTTCGATCCGTGGAAGGATTTTTTGTGGCCCCTGGGGCAGATATATGATGACCCGGATCGTGTTGCTCTGGCCGAATCTAACTTACGTTTTTTATGCCAGAGCAAACTGTCTGCGGAGCTTTATTGTTCTGAATTTCGGAGATGGGCAGCTGATTCAGGTTGGAATGATGCTGCACTCCGGAGTCAGTTCTGTCATGGTCTCTCAGAGAGATTGAAAGATGCGTTTGCTTTCCATGAGAGACCAACGTCCTTAGAGTCTGCCATGTCACTGGCGGTACGCCTTGACAGGTGTCTAAGAGAAAGAAACGAGACCTCTCTGTCCAGCCATTGTCAGTCTAGGGGCAGTGGTGCGGACTCATTCAGTGTGCAGGGGCCTCATCCTGTCTCGCTCCCCTCTGAGGAGGAGCCCATGCAGCTAGGTCGACTTGCCCCTGATAAAAGAGGATTTAGTCCTCAGAGTATGGTGTGTTTTTGTTGTGGGGGCATAGGTCATTTGGCAAATGTTTGTCCGTCTAGGAGATTCTTGAACTGTACTAAGAGCGATAATAAGAGAAAAACCTCAGAAGGTAAATCATCAAACTCTGCTTCATCTGCTACTTTGGGCAAAGTTGATGTAGGAATTGATGCTTTTCCTCTGACCTGCAGTTCCCGTTTTCTCCTGTCTGCCAGGGTGGCGCTAGAGAGCAAAGTCATTTCTTGTGAGATTTTTGTTGATAGTGGAGCGGCCGTCAATCTTATTGTCACTCAATTTGTGGCCATGCATGGTTTTCAGGTTTGCACATTAGAAAAGGATATACCTGTTTTTGCTATTGACTCTGCTCCACTCTCACAGAGATCTCTGAAGGGCATTGTTCACAATATCCGGTTAGCTGTAGGTGACACTCATGTGGAGGATATATCTTGTTTTGTCCTTAACGGATTGCCTTCTCCTCTAGTTTTGGGGTTACCCTGGCTCACTAGACATAACCCCACTATTGATTGGCAAGGAAGGCAAATAAATGAGTGGAGTGACTTTTGTAGAGAGAATTGTCTTACAGCGACTTTTGCAGAGGTGTCTACTAAAACTGTGCCATCATTTCTCTCTGATTTCTCGGACGTGTTTTCCGAGAGCGGTGTTCAGGAGCTACCTCCTCACCGGGAGTTTGACTGTCCCATTAACCTCATTCCCGGCACCAAGCTGCCAAAAGCTCGCCTCTACAATCTCTCACAACCGGAAAGAATCGCAATGCAAACCTATATCTCCGAGAGTCTCGATAAGGGGCATATTCGTCCCTCAAAATCACCTGTTGCCTCTGTTTTTTTTTTTGTTAAAAAAAAAGATGGCTCTCTGAGACCTTGCCTAGATTTTAGGGAGCTGAACCGTATCACGATTCGCGATCCCTATCCCCTTCCTCTGATCCCGGACCTCTTCAACCAAATTGTTGGGGCCAAGGTTTTTTCCAAATTGGATTTGAGAGGCGCGTACAACCTGGTCAGGGTCAGAGAGGGGGATGAATGGAAAACGGCCTTTAATACCCCTAACGGGCATTTCGAGAATCTCGTTATGCCTTTCGGCCTGATGAATGCTCCGGCCGTCTTTCAGCATTTTGTTAACAGTATTTTCTACCATTTAATGGGGAAATTTGTATTGGTGTATCTTGATGATATTTTGATTTTTTCCCCTGATGTTCAGACCCATCAGGATCATCTTTTTCAGGTTCTGCAGATTCTGCGGGAAAATAAATTGTACGCCAAGCTGGAGAAATGTCTTTTTATGGTATCGGAGATTCAATTTCTGGGTTTTCTCCTCTCTGCTTCTGGTTTTCGCATGGATCCGGAGAAGGTCCGTGCTGTACTTGAGTGGGAGCTTCCTGAGAATCAGAAGGCATTGATGCGCTTTTTGGGTTTTGCGAACTATTACAGAAAGTTCATTTTGAATTATTCCTCTGTGGTCAAACCCCTCACTGACATGACAAAAAAGGGGGCGGATTTTTCCTCTTGGTCGGAGGAGGCGCTTGCAGCTTTTTCTAAGATTAAAGAGAGTTTTGCATCTGCTCCCGTCTTGGTGCATCCCGATGTTTCCTTACCTTTTATTGTTGAGGTGGATGCTTCCGAGGTGGGTGTGGGTGCGGTTTTGTCCCAGGGCCCTTCTCCTGCCAAATGGCGACCCTGTGCCTTTTTCTCTAAAAAACTCTCCCCGGCAGAGAAAAACTATGATGTGGGAGATAGGGAGTTGTTGGCCATCAAGTTGGCTTTCGAGGAATGGTGCCATTGGTTGGAGGGGGCCAGGCACCCTATCACCGTTTTTACCGACCATAAGAATCTGGCATACTTGGAGTCGGCCAGGCGTATGAATCCGAGACAGGCCAGATGGTCTCTGTTCTTCTCCAGATTCAATTTTGTCGTCACATTCCGCCCTGGGATCAAAAATGTGAAGGCTGATGCTCTCTCTCTCGCTGTTTTCCGGGAGGAGGAAACTCCGAGGACCCGGGTCCCATTTTGGCGGAGGGGGTAGTTGTTTCTGCTCTATATTCGGATTTGGAGGCCGAGGTCCAGGCTGCCCAGACTGAGGCACCTGCCCGTTGTCCTTCTGGGAAGTTGTTTGTGCCTCCTGAGCTTCGTCACAAACTCTTCAAGGAGCATCATGATACTGTTCTTGCTGGTCACCCCGGGAGTAGAGCCACGGTAGATCTCATTGCTCGGAGATTTTGGTGGCCGGCTCTTCGTAAGTCGGTGGAGGGTTTTGTGGCTGCTTGTAAGACGTGCGCTCGCGCTAAGGTCCCTCGTTCACGGCCTTCAGGTTCCCTTCTCCCGTTACCCATACCTTCCCGTCCTTGGACACACCTGTCCATGGACTTTATCACGGATCTTCCTCGTTCCTCAGGGAAGTCGGTGATCCTGGTGGTGGTGGACCGTTTTAGCAAGATGGCTCATTTCGTACCTTTCCCTGGTTTACCCAATGCTAAAACGTTGGCGCAAGCTTTTGTCGACCATATTGTTAAATTGCATGGCATTCCCTCTGATATTGTTTCCGATAGAGGCACGCAGTTTGTGTCCAGGTTCTGGAAGGCTTTCTGTTCTCGCCTGGGGGTTCGGCTGTCCTTCTCTTCTGCTTTTCACCCGCAGTCGAATGGTCAGACTGAGCGCCTCAATCAGAATCTGGAGACATATTTGCGCTGTTTCGTGGCAGAGAACCAGGAGGATTGGTGTTCATTTCTCCCTCTTGCTGAGTTTGCTCTGAACAACCGCCGTCAGGAATCTTCTGATAAGTCGCCATTCTTTGGTGCATATGGGTTCCATCCGCAGTTTGGGACATTCTCGGGAGGGGCTCTTTCTGGTTTGCCCGAGGAGGAGAGATTTTCCTCGTCTTTGTCTACCATTTGGCAAAAGATTCAGAGTAATCTTAGAAAGATGAGTGAGAAGTATAAGCGTGTGGCTGATAAGAGACGTGTGCCTGGTCCGGACCTGAGTGTGGGTGATCTGGTGTGGTTGTCTACAAGAAATATTAAACTGAAGGTTCCCTCCTGGAAATTGGGTCCCATGTTTATTGGGCCTTATAAAATCTTGTCAGTCATCAATCCTGTTGCCTTCCGTCTTGATCTTCCACGGGTTTGGAAGATACATAATGTATTTCACAGATCTCTCTTAAAACCATATGTCCAGCCCACGGTACCCTCCTCTTTGCCTCCTCCTCCGATTTTGGTTGATGGCAATCTGGAGTTTGAGGTTTCCAGAATTGTGGACTCTCGCATTGTCCGCAGTTCTCTCCAGTACCTCGTTCATTGGAAGGGTTATGGTCCTGAGGAGAGGATGTGGGTTCCGGTGTCGGACATTAAAGCCACTCGCCTCATCAGGGCATTTCATAGGGCTCATCCTGAGAAGGTGGGTCCTGGGTGTCCGGAGTCCACCCGTAGAGGGGGGGGTACTGTCACTACCAGAGCTTTGGGACGTTCTCACAGCTCTGTTTCTCCACCCCTGTGATGATGTCACTACTAGAGCTGGGAGGAGTTTTCTGTTTCCTTCCTCCCAGCTGTTTCTCCTCCGTTTGATTTCCCTGCCTTTATATTCCCCCTCCTCCTATTGTAGGTGTGGATTATATTTCTCATTTGGGTTGTAGCTCTTGCTTGAGTATCTTCCCTTGTATGCTATCCTTTCACTGGACCTGTGTTCTGCTGCAGCAAGTACTCCGGATATTGCCAGCCTGTCTTTGGATCCGTCTTCACTGCGGCTGCAGCCCTTCAGCTAAGTGTGCAGACATTGCTGTGTATCTGTGTGTTTTCTGACTGGATCCGAGGCGACCACGGTTCCCTCCATATACTGAGCAGGGCACCGGTGGCCGTGCCCCTTCCACTATTGTAGGGGTTACAGTGGCCATCAGTCTTAGGTACGTGGGCATGCCTCCTTCCACCATTTGGATCCGGGCATGGGCTTAGCAGCATAGGGAGAGCTTTTGAGGGTCGGACAGGGGTCACCCTTTATCCTCCCTAGTTTGGGTCCGGTCAGTAGCTCTATTTTCTGTGCATGCTCTTGTTGCTCACACACAGCCGTGACAAGAAGTAACTGACTTCCTGTCCTGCGTCAGCTGGAGATCAGAGTGTTGGTCACATGACACGGCTGAGGATCGGAAGGGAGGTTGTAACTCACAAATACAGTCACTGATGAGAAAATTTCAGTACTTTCAGTACAGATTATGTCATATACCTTTCTAGCAGGTCAGAAAATAAACATTTTTTGTGAAGTGCTACTTTAACTTTCTCTACATGGTAAATGCCATTTGCTGAAGTGAGACAACCCCTTTAAATGCTTAACTGTGGGACAAGACATGAAGCTGGACTTAAAGAGACTTTTTGATGAATCACAGGTTTAGTAATCTCTGCTACTTACAGTGATAGTGACATTGTGTTTTTGTTGAGGCTACCATTTTTGCAAAAGTGGCAAAGAGAAATGCTGCCATATGTCTCCATCATCATAAAATGAGCTTCTTGGAAACTTTGGCGGCACTTCCTATTGCCTGCCCACTGCAAGAAAACACAAATTCTTTATAAATAACAGAAATAAATAAAATGTCTGCTGCTATAGTATCTGTGGTACTAGTATATGACTAGTTTGCTTGTTGGGTTGACATTCTAAACCCCCTTTAGTTACAAAACATTTTGTGAAATACTGTATGTGCCGAGTCCCTATGAATCCTGTTCAATCTCCTGTCACTGTTTTATGTAACAGAAGCCAGACGAGTTGCATTTACTGATGTAGATGAATATGAAGCGGTCGTGGAAGAACAGGCAAAGGATGAAGAATTTAGTAAGGTACTTTACCAGTTACCAGCCTCCATGTTAATAGAGGACTATGGAGTTGTGTGCTTTTGCAGAAACTGCAATTGCTAAAAAAACTTTTATTACCATGTAACAGACTTATCTGTTCGGGCTCCAGCAGCGCGATCCTCAGCTTCGGCATGCCGCGCCAGGAGAGACGCGCTGCTGAGCCATGCCCCCTGGTGACATGACCGCATCCTTAGCAACAGGATGCAATGCTTTGTTTCTCCCCGTAGTGGGCGTGTGCTGGGAGAGATTGCTCAGCTGATCTATTACTGTGTGCTAGTGTTTCTGACTAATAGCGCGCCGAGTCTTTGGACATGTCAGGTTCTGATCCAGGGACTTGTCGCCTTCCTGGCTATACACCAGTGTCAGTGATAGTCTTTGACTCACTAGCCATGTTACTGATTCTTGCTCCTGTACTTTTTTGGATTGCTTGTCTTCTGACTGCTCTCTGTCTCTCATTTGGTACTGGGTTGTCCGTCAGGTTCTGATCCTGGCTTTTCTTCTAACCACTCTAAGTCTCTCGTAGCCTGACTGGTTTTGACCCATTTACATACTACTCTGTTTTGTGTCTGTCTTTGTTTGTAGTCCGTCTCTGCACTTATAAAGCATGGACCGTCGAACGGTTGTGCTCTAGCTATCTAGGGCTTATTCTCCAAGTAGGTAGGGAAAGCGGGCTGGGTACTAGCCTTAGGGCTCACTGTCCTTGTCTGTCCCTACCTACAGTCATTACATACCATTTCTACATGGTGTCCAAGTCTTCCCCTTGAAATGATGGACGGCTCATTGTGTCCTCGCTCTTCAGAGGGTTTTTTATTAAAGTGCTGGAGTAGGCTGCATCCCCTGCACTATTCCCTGCGCACCAGCACCCATCTTCCTGGCCATTCAAGGAACTGCAGCGAACAGTGAGGCCATAGTTCAGTTCCTTGCATGGTCATCGTACAGGGAACAACTTTGAAGGGGACTGATAACTAAACCAGTGCTGTGGCCCCTTTGTTCTCAGGATATGTTGTTCAATAGATCCCGGAGTGTACCAATGATCATAAAGTCATGGCATGTCCTAGAAATATGCCATCACTTTATAAGATGGAAATAACCCTTTAACCAGGAGCAATCATTAAAACAAATGAGCAGAAAATAAATCCAAAGTAAGTCATGGGAATGAAGAGGTTATCCTGCTTGTACTACAGTGTACAGACCACTATAACCACCTTCTCTTTCCCCTGAAGATCCAGTGGTGGCAGTCTGGTTGTCCTACCTATCTTTGTTTACAAGTGGCCTGCACATCACATGCCGTACGTCACTGGCATCAATGATCAGAGCTGTGCCCTGATGGCAGTAGTAGTGTCCACCCAGTCTATCCATGGCTGCAGTAGTCATATGAGGTACTACTGCCATCAGGGCACAGCTCTGAGCAGTGATGCCAGTGAGGTACTGCATGTCGTGAGTGCAGTGGTCACATGCAGGCCACTTGTAACCAAAGATCGAGGGGACCTCTGGAGCACCAACAATGGATCCCAGACAAGGTGAGCAGTGTTTCTTTTTTTGCAGCTGTTTGTAATGTTTTTACCATGGACGGTCATGTACCGTGTATCTCTGCGGCTATGGACAAGCATTTACTAATATACCAAGCAGGTTTTCTGTGTCTTCATTGTGATAGTATAGTAGTTGGTGGCAGGTTCTATTACATTGTCAAAGCAAAGAAACCTTCCCCTGTTTTCGGAAATTCAGAATAGCAGACAGTCATCTGTAGAGGACCAGAAATACAGGACACAAGAACAAGCGGATGGTGGGGTTTGTTGTTGTTGTCATCAGTCATTGTATTGTATTGGATATATATGTTATATTATGTCCAAAATATTACTTTCTTTTCTTGCCTTATTCACTTTCTGTATATGTATCATTACCTACAGACAAAATACAGTGTTTTTTTTTTTTTGTTTTTGCAGCAATGCTATGAGCTGTACTCTTATTTTACCGGACAGCTAGTGGACAGTCTGCAGAAATGCACTCGCCTTTCGCTGGATTTTTTTAAAAGAAAACTATTTATTTCTAGGTATGTTTTACTGCAGAACATATTTTAGTGTCACTACTGACTTTACCTGATTATTGTGCTATTTAAAGGCTTGGCCACTTTCTGGCTACCTGTGACCAATGCGTCTTCTCTTTTGCAAGTTTATTCCAGTCCACAAATAAAAACAGGCAATGTTTCGGCTTATTCCAAGACTTTCTCAAGACGCTGGTTACAATCTTTTATATTCTTTGCAGTTTGGAGCGGGGATGAGCCTGACTGCTGGTAACCGTGCATCTTATATATAATTGGGACATTGGTGCTGTTGTCAAATAGTATGTAAGATGACTGTATGGTGCTTACTAATATAGTATTTGTGGATATTCTGTGCCATTCGCTATAGTTCATAAGCCATGCCCACTTGTTAGGCAAATCTTCTGTGCTGTCTGCATAGAGGTCCTGTCTGTAACATGGCTGCTAATGAAGGGTCATGTCACCAGACACGTTACATAGTCTCCGCTATTCAGTCACAATGCGCCTCTACTAAACCCCTAAGAGATCTTTCACACGAGCGTGTCCCTTGCGGGAATCACACTCTGTGTGAGAGAGGGATCGTGCGGTCTGGACTACAGAAGCACATAACATTATCATGATTGATAATGCTGTGTTGCCTCTGTGTGACCTTTCTGTAACAGAATCATAGTGACAGCTTTCTGTCAGTATGATTCTGTTACAGAAAGGTCAGTCAGAGGCACACAGCATTATCAATCACTATAATGGCGTGAGCTTCTGAACGGAGCTCCAAATACCATATGTAAAAATATAATTTTTCTTATGACATGATTAAAATATAATATATATGATAAGCCGTTAAAAAGTGAACGGGGTCAGGCACGCCGAAACGCGCGTCGGTGTAGCGCCATCCTGGTTGAGTCCCTGTCTTTTGGCTTTATTGGCATTGGATATACCGTAGGTGTTTTTCTGATACCTGGTTACTATTGTGGTATCATGCATGTGATCCCTTATCCTTTAGCCGTGTAGCCAATTTGATTGAGACTTGCCATATATTCTTTATATGTACTATTTGCTAACATTCGGACATGTTTGTTATTTATTATTATATCTCTTTTGATGTGTGCAGCGCCAGGATGGCGCTTTCTCTGTCACTCTCCTTCACTTTTTAACGGCTTATTATATATATTATATTTTAATCATGTCATAATAAAAATTTTATTTTTACATATAGCACCCAGTGATGGCAGAACATGAGCACAGTGCCACCTGTGGAAAAAAGAAATGTAGACACAAGCACAATTGCAACTAGCGAGAAGGTTCCACCTAGAGTTCAGCGGACACCTGGATGTTCAGGTTCGACGAGTTCGGCCGAACTTGAAAAAAAAGTTCGGGTTCGGGACCCAAACTTGAACCCGAACCCCATTGAAGTCAATAGAAACCCGAACTTTTGGGCACTAAAATGGCTCTAAAATAGTCCTGGAAAGGGCTACAGGGCTGCAAAAGGCATCAAAATGTGCTTAAGAGCATGACAACTGTTCTGCAAACAAATGTGGATAGGGAAATGACTTAAAATAACATAAAATACAGAAAAATTTAAAATAACAATCTGGATCTAGGAGTAGGAGGTTGAGGAGGCGGTGGATGTGGCGGTGTAGGTTGACGTGGCGGTGTAGGTGTAAGCGGCGGTGAAGGAGGAATAGGTAGCCAACACTGATTTGTGTTATTTTTTATTTTTAAATTGTGGTATCCCCCAAAATATTGGGACATATAACAAAATAAAACAAAGAATACGTGCACTTTAGTAAAAGAATGGATGGTTGAGGCTGGTATAAATGTCTATTCTGCACAAGTTAGGGACAAGTCCTGTGGGATCCATGCCTGGTTCATTTTAATAAACGTAAGCTTGTCCACATTGGCTGCAGCCTGTGATAATGCTCTCTGCCGTGCTAAACACACGTTCACACTATACACTGGCTGCAGGGCAGGTCAGCACCTCCAAGGCTGACAAAGCTTTTCCACATTTTGGCCATGCTAACCCTGCCTTCTCAGGTGCTGGCGGTGCCCCAGCTGCGTTGGCGACCTCTTCCTGGCGACCTTTTCCACATTTTGGCCATGCTAACCCTGCCTTCGCCTTGTGCTTCCACTGTGCCCCCGCTGTCAGGTGGGAATGCCATCAGCAGCGTGCGCTTGTAGTCGCGCATCTTCCGATCAGTAACAGATGTTTTCACTAAATTTAGTTCCCTGTCAGCAATGCAGAGCAGGGGTTCATTCACGGCAAAAGGGGGTTCATGTCACCCAGCAATAGAACAGAGGATTTTGAGAGATTTATGCCCCTGTCACCCAGGCACAGCAGGGGTTCATTCACGGCAAAAGGGGCTTCATGTCACCCAGCAATAGAACAGACGATTTTGAAATATTTAGGCCTCTGTCACCCAGGTACAGCAAGGGTTCATTCACAGCAAAAGGGGGATCTTGTCATCCAGCAATAGAACAGAGGATTTTGAGAGATTTAGGCCCCTGTCACCCAGGCACAGCAGGGGTTCATTCACGACAAAAGGGGGTTCATGTCACCCAGCAATAGAACAGACGATTTTGAAAGATTTAGGCCCCTGTCATCCAGGCACAGCAGGGGTTCATTCACGGCAAAAGGGGGTTCATGTCACCCAGCAATAGAACAGACAATTTTGAAATATTTAGGCCTCTGTCACCCAGGCACAGCAAGGGTTCATTCACGGCAAAAGGGGGTTCATGTCACCCAGCAATAGAACAGACGATTTTGAGAGATTTAGGCCCCTGTCACCCAGGCACAGCTGGGGTTTATTCACGGCAAAAGGGGGTTCTTGTCACCCAGCAAAAGAACAGACGATTTTGAGAGATTTAGGCCCTTGTCACCCAGGCACAGCAGGGGTTCATTCACGGCAAAAGGGGTTCATGTCACCCAGCAATAGAACAGAGAATTTTGAGAGATTTAGGCACCTGTCACCCAGGCACAGCAAGGGTTTGTATACGCCAAAAATGGTAAAATGTCACCCGACAATTGAAAATAAGAATTTTTTCAATTTAGGGCACTAAAATTTGCACTTTAAAATAGTCATTGAACTGGCTAGAGGGATGTAAAAGGCAGTAAAATGTGCTTAAAGAGGACCTTTCACCAGAATAAACTAACTATACAGACGTGTAGAGCGGCGCCCAGGGATCCCCCTGCACTTACTGTTATCCCTGGGCGCCGCTCCGTTCGCCGGGAATAGCCTCCGGTATCTTCATAGTTAGGCTCCACCCAGGGGAACCTGCCGGCGTCTCATTCTCCCATGCTGTAGCGCTGGCCAATCGCAGCGCTCAGCTCATAGCCTGAGAGAAAAAAAAAACTCTCAGGCTATGAGCTGAGCGCTGCGATTGGCCAGCGCTACAGCATAGGAAAAAGAGACGCTGTCAGGTTCCCCTGGGTGGAGCCTAACTATGAAGATACCGGAGGCTATAACGGGAGAACGGAGCGGCGCCCAGGTATAACAGTAAGTGCAGGGGGATCCCTGGGCTCTACACGTCTGTATAGTTAGTTTAGATGTTTTGTTCTGGTGAAAGGTCCTCTTTAAGAGCATAGCAACTGCTCTGCAAACAAATGTGGATAGGGAAATAACTTAAAATAAAATAACTAAAAAATTACAAATTATTAACCTGCAACTCAGAGAAGGAGGTGGATATGGAGTCGGAGGTTGAGGAGGCTGTGAATGTGGTGTTGTAGGTGGAGGCAGCAATAGAGCAGGAGGAGGTAGCCAACAATGTTTTTTTAATTTTTTTTATTGGGGTAGGTAGCCCCCAAAATATTGGGACAAATAAAAAAATAAATAAAACAAAGAATCATTGCACTTGACTTGAGTACAAGAATGTATGTTTGATGGTGGTATAAATGTCTATTCTGCACAAGGTACAGACAAGTCTTGTGGGATCCAAGCCTGGTTCATTTTAATGAACGTCAGCTTGTCCACGTTGGCTGTGGACAGGCGGCTGCTCTTGTCTGTGATGACGCCCCCTGCCGTGCAAAACACACGTTCAGATAATACACTGGCTGCAGGGCAGGCCAGCACCTCCAAGGCGTAAAGGGCAAGCTCAGGCCATGTGCCAAATTTGGAGACCCAGATGTTGAAGGGGGCAGACCCGTCATTCAGTTCGTGTAGGCGTGTGCACACATACTGCTCCACCATGTTGGTGAAATGCTGCCTCCTGCTAAGACGTTCCATATCAGCTGGTGGTGCTGGTTGTTGTGGCGTGCTGACAAAGCTTTTACACATGTCGGCCATGCTAACCCTGCCTTCTAAGGTGCTGGCGGTGCCCCAGCTGCGTTGGCGACCTCGTCCTCTGCCTTTGCCTTGTGCTTCCACTGTGCCCCTGCTGTCAGGTGGGAATGCCACCAGCAGCGCGTCTACCAGCGTGCGCTTGTACTCGCGCATCTTACGATCACGCTCCAGTGACGAAATTAAGGACGTTACGTTGTCCTTGTAACGGGGATCCAGAAGCGTGGCCACCCAGTAATCAGCACAAGTTAGAATGTGGGCAACTCGGCGGTCGTTGCGGAGACACTGCAGCATGTAATCGCTCATGTGTGCCAGGCTGCCCAGAGGCAACGTAAAGCTGTCCTCTGTGGGAGGTGTATCGTCTGTGTCCTCTGTATCCCCCCATCCACGCACCAGTGATGGCCATGAGCTGGTCTGGGTGCCACCCTGCTGTGAACATGGTTCCTCCTCCTCCATCTCCTCCTCCTCATCCTCCACCTCGTCATCCTCCAGAACTGTGCCCCGGCTGGACAATTGTGTACCTTGGGTTTGTGGGTGCAGGAACCCACCCTCGGAGCCACTTGGGAATGACTGGCCGGAAACCCTACGAAATGATCCCTCTTCCTCCTCCTCCTCCTGTGCCACATTTTCTTCCATCATTGCCATGAGCGTTTTTTCAAGGAGGCATAGAAGTGGGATAGTAACGCTGAGAACGGCGTTATCGGCACTGGCCATGTTGGTGGAGTACTCGAAACAGCGCAACAAGGAACACAGGTCTCGCATGGAGGCACAGTCATTGGTGGTGAAGTGGTGCTATTCCGCTGAGCGACTCACCCGTGCGTGCTGCAGCTGAAACTCCACTATCGCCTGCTCCTGCTCGCACAGTCTGGCCAGCATGTGCAAGGTAGAGTTCCACCTTGTGGGCACGTCGCATATGAGGGGGTGAGCGGGAAGGCCGAAGTTACGCTGCAGCACTGACAGGCGAGCAGCAGCAGGGTGAGAACGCCAAAAGCGCGCACAGACGGCCCGCATTTTATGCCGCAACTCTGACATGTCGCGGTAATCTTTAAGGAATCTCTGCACCACCAAATTCAGCACATGCGCCAGGCAAAGGATGTGCATCAAACCGGCTAGTCCCAGAGCTGCTACGAGATTTCGCCCATTATCGCACACCACCATTATCGATTGAGGCTGACTGGCACAAACCACTCATCGGTCTGTTGTTCAAGGCCCGTCCACAGCTCCTGCGCGGTGTGGGGTTTGTCCCCCAAACAGATAAGTTTTAAAATTGCCTGCTGTCGTTTACCCCTGGCTGTGCTGAAGTTGGTGGTGAAGTTGTTACGCTGACCGGATGAGGAGCTAGTAGAGGATGAGGAAGCGGAGTAGGAGGAGGAAGCAACAGGAGGCAAACTGAAGCGCCCTGCAATCCTCTGTGGTGGAATGACATGCGCCAAACTGCTATCCGCCTCAGGCCCAGTTGCAACTGCATTTACCCAGTGTGCTGTTATGGAGATATAACTGCCCTGACCGTGCTTACTGGTCCACGTATCCGTAGTCAGGGGTTTCACTTTTGCTTGTAGCTGGCACAGATCGACCACCTCCTCTCCCTGCAACAGGAGCTCCACCAGCAGCACCACGACCTGGGCCACGTCCCTTATGTGATGCTCTCCTCATATTTTTTAAATTTAGGATCTTGTCCTAAATGAGTGTTTAATTAATAGTAAAAAAGAACGACAGTATGTAAAGAATGTATCTCACACGGCTTGAACCAGACTAGGCCTCAATTAAAGATTTCTTTGCACAAAATGGCAGTATTTCAAATGGGTGTTTTTAAAATGTCTAATTCAAACCCCTATATGTAGAGATAGTATCTCAGAGGGCCTGAACCTCTGTAAGCCTGAAGTAAATATATCTTTGCACAAAAAGGCTGTATTTCAAATGGCTGTATTTCAAATGCCTGATTCAAACCCCTGTATGTAGGGGGGTATCTCACACGCTCTGAACCAGTGTAGGCCTGAAGTAAATATATCTTTGCACAAAAAGGCTGTATTTCAAATGGCTGTATTTCAAATGCCTAATTCAAACCCCTGTATGTAGAGGGTGTATCTCACACGGTCTGAACCTGTGTAGGCCTGAAGTAAATATATCTTTGCACAAAAAGGCTGTATTTCAAATGCCTAATTCAAACCCCTGTATGTATAGAGGGTATCTCACACGGTCTGAACCTGTGTAGGCCTGAAGTAAATATATCTTTGCACAAAAAGGCTGTATTTCAAATGGCTGTATTTCAAATGCCTAATTCAAACCCCTGCATGTAGGGGTGGTATCTCACAGGGCCTGAACCTCTGTAGACCTGAATTCAATATTGGTGCACCAAATGGCGGTATTTAAAATCTCTGAATGTAACCCAAATGTATTAAGGGTGTATCTCACAATAACATCTGCATCAAAGGCTGCCAACTAAATCTTTGGAGCCCAAACGACTGTCTGTTTAACAACTGAATTTGACAGCAGTATATAAGCCTGTAATTTCACACGTGCTGATGCTGCAAGGCCTGAAAATAGTGTTTTTTTGTCAAATAAGTGTGTTTTTCAAACCCCAGAAAATGATGGGTGTATTTCTAGCTTAAATTGCACTCTGACTAATACAGATGTTGTAGATTGCCCAAAAAGTCTTTTTTAGCTAACAGAATATGAATGCTCAAGGTGCGGTATCTGTGGATCACTACAGCTGAGTAATGGATTTAAGGTGCTCTTGGTTTATGTGACCCACCCAGTCACAAAGAGAAATACAAAGTTATATAGGATAAACCAGGCACTCAAGTATGGAGTATATTAATAAGGGTATTTATTCCCACAATAGAATATAACAATAAAATTCACCAATAAAATACTATAAAATATTTAAAAAAAACACTTTAAACCATATTAGCAGCAATAATATACATATACACCAAAAGTCAATGCATTAATTGGATAGCAGCGGCATCAGTACATAAATTAGCAGCAGCAATGGACATATGCACTAGTTAATAAATAGCGGCATTGGACATATGCGGTTTGGAGATGCTGAAGTCATTGGGTTCAGAAGACAAGGAAAACGCAGGAAAACCGCAGTTGATAACAAAGTCTTATAAGCGCTTTTTCGGTTTTGGTAATATTGAATTGCACAGCGGTGGCGTCCCACCGATTTGAGCAACTGTGTTGCTTAGTTTTACCTGGCCAGTATGTCTTTGTCCTACGTCCGGATCTGTAGAAATTTGCTGTGGGTGCGGTGTCACCTGGATATCCTGCTCACGAAAGCAATGTCTGTGGCTTTGTTAGGATTCCTCCGGTGTTCGTCGCTCTCAGTCACAGCTAGTCAATTCTTGGAAGTCCAGGGGAGCTATTTTTCCAGCATGCCGGTACAGGGTATTAAACCATACGCGTTTCGGGGTTCTCTGAATGACCCCTTCCTCAGTGGTAACCCTGAAGTGCTTCCCCACATCCTTTTATATAAAATCTTGGAAAAAAACAAGATCCGGACAGGATCTCATCGTGCCAAAACATGGAAGACTGGAATTATCCAATATATTCATTGAATGCGTTTTTCCTTATGCGATTCCTGTGCTCTGATTTTCGCTGCGTTTTTTAGGTAAGTTGCGTTTTATACTCCACTGCTATTTAAATGCAGAGTAGATCATATGCCACATAATTTCAGTTACAATATAATACTTAAAATATATTTAAAAATATATAAATATATAAAAATATGCATATATATATAAAAATGCATATATATATATAAAACACAACCACATCAGTTTCTTTATTTTTATTCTTAATAGACAATGTTTTGAAGGGGGGAGAAAAAAGTTCAAGGGTCATGGAATCACAAGAAACCGAAAAGTTCCCAATCAGCATTCAGTCCTTGTGGGACTAGGGAACCAAAGTCAAAAATAAACTTGGATTCCACCCTTGACATCTTTTTTTATCAAATCTCCCCCCCTCCACTCTGGTGTCACCATCGTTAAAGCTGTATAGGTGAGACCTGTTGGATCGCTATTATGACATAGCTTAAAGTGCCTTGAGACAGTATGATTTTCATAGCCTTTACGAATATTTGCTATATGTTCTGAAATCCTTGTCTTAACCACCTCAGCCCCCAGTGCTTAAACACCCTGAAAGACCAGGCCACTTTTTACACTTCTGACCTACACTACTTTCACCGTTTATTGCTCGGTCATGCAACTTACCACCCAAATGAATTTTACCTCCTTTTCTTCTCACTAATAGAGCTTTCATTTGGTGGTATTTCATTGCTGCTGACATTTTTACTTTTTTTGTTATTAATCGAAATTTAACGATTTTTTTGCAAAAAAATGACATTTTTCACTTTCAGTAGTAAAATTTTGCAAAAAAAACGACATCCATATAGAAATTTTGCTCTAAATTTATAGTTCTACATGTCTTTGATAAAAAAAAAATGTTTGGGTAAAAAAAAAATGGTTTGGGTAAAAGTTATAGCGTTTACAAACTATGGTACAAAAATGTGAATTTCCGCTTTTTGAAGCAGCTCTGACTTTCTGAGCACCTGTCATGTTTCCTGAGGTTCTACAATGCCCAGACAGTACAAACACCCCACAAATGACCCCATTTCTGAAAGTACACACCCTAAGGTATTCGCTGATGGGCATAGTGAGTTCATAGAACTTTTTATTTTTTGTCACAAGTTAGCGGAAAATTATGATTTTTTTTTTTTTTTTTTTTTTACTTACAAAGTCTCATATTCCACTAACTTGTGACAAAAAATAAAAAGTTCTATGAACTCACTATGCCCATCAGCGAATACCTTGGGGTCTCTTCTTTCCAAAATGGGGTCACTTGTGGGGTAGTTATACTGCCCTGGCATTCTAGGGGCCCAAATGTGTGGTAAGGAGTTTGAAATCAAATTCTGTAAAAAATGACCTGTGAAATCCGAAAGGTGCTCTTTGGAATATGGGCCCCTTTGCCCACCTAGGCTGCAAAAAAGTGTCACACATCTGGTATCTCCGTACTCAGGAGAAGGTGGGGAATGTGTTTTGGGGTGTCATTTTATATATACCCATGCTGGGTGAGAGAAATATCTTGGCAAAAGACAACTTTTCTCATTTTTTTATACAAAGTTGTCATTTGACCAAGATATTTATCTCACCCAGCATGGGTATATGTAAAAAGACACCCCAAAACACATTCCTCAACTTCTCCTGAGTACGGGGATACCAGATGTGTGACACTTTTTTGCAGCCTAGGTGGGCAAAGGGGCCCATATTCCAAAGAGCACCTTTCGGATTTCACTCCTCATTTTTTCCTGAATTTGATTTCAAACTCCTTACCACACATTTGGGCCCCTAGAATACCAGGGCAGTATAACTACCCCACAAGTGACCCCATTTTGGAAAGAAGACACCCCAAGATATTCCGTGAGGGGCATGGCGAGTTCCTAGAATTTTTTATTTTTTGTCACAAGTTAGTGGAAAATGATGATTTTTTTTTTTATTTTTTTTTTCATACAAAGTCTCATATTCCACAAACTTGTGACAAAAAATAAAAACTTCCATGAACTCACTATGCCCATCAGCGAATACCTTGGGGTCTCTTCTTTCCAAAATGGGGTCACTTGTGGGGTAGTTATACTGCCCTGGCATTCTAGGGGCCCAAATGTGTGGTAAGTAGGTAAATGACCTGTGAAATCCGAAAGGTGCTCTTTGGAATGTGGGCCCCTTTGCCCACCTAGGCTGCAAAAAAGTGTCACACATCTGGTATCTCTGTATTCAGGAGAAGTTGAGGAATGTGTTTTGGGGTGTCTTTTTACATATACCCATGCTGGGTGAGATAAATATCTTGGTCAAATGCCAACTTTGTATAAAAAAATGGGAAAAGTTGTCTTTTGCCAAGATATTTCTCTCACCCAGCATGGGTATATGTAAAATGACACCCCAAAACACATTCCCCAACTTCTCCCGATTACGGAGATACCAGATGTGTGACACTTTTTTGCAGCCTAGGTGGGCAAAGGGGCCCATATTCAAAAGAGCACCTTTCGGATTTCACAGGTCATTTTTTACAGAATTTGATTTCAAACTCCTTACCACACATTTGGGCCCCTAGAATGCCAGGGCAGTATAACTACCCCACAAGTGACCCCATTTTGGAAAGAAGAGACCCCAAGGTATTCGCTGATGGGCATAGTGAGTTCATGGAACTTTTTATTTTTTGTCACAAGTTAGTGGAATATGAGACTTTGTATGAAAAAAAAAATAAAAAAAAAAATAAGCATTTTCCACTAACTTGTGACAAAAAATAAAAAATTCTAGGAACTCGCCATGCCCCTCACGGAATACCTTGGGGTGTCTTCTTTCCAAAATGGGGTCACTTGTGGGGTAGTTATACTGCCCTGGCATTTTCCAGGGGCCCTAATTTGTGGTAAGTAGGTAAATGACCTGTGAAATCCTAAAGGTGCTCTTTGGAATATGGGCCCCTTTGCCCACCTAGGCTGCAAAAAAGTGTCACACATGTGGTATCGCCGTATTCAGGAGAAGTTGGGGAATGTGTTTTGGGGTGTCATTTTACATATACCCATGCTGGGTGAGAGAAATATCTTGGCAAAAGACAACTTTTCCCATTTTTTTATACAAAGTTGGCATTTGACCAAGATATTTCTCTCACCCAGCATGGGTATATGTAAAATGACACCCCAAAACACATTCCCCAACTTCTCCTGAGTACGGCGATACCAGATGTGTGACACTTTTTTGCAGCCTAGATGCGCAAAGGTGCCCAAATTCCTTTTAGGAGGGCATTTTTAGACATTTGGATACCAGACTTCTTCTCACGCTTTGGGGCCCCTAGAATGCCAGAGCAGTATAAATACCCCACATGTGACCCCATTTTGGAAAGAAGACACCCCAAGGTATTCAATGAGGGGCATGGCGAGTTCATAGAAATTTTTTTTTTTTGGCACAAGTTAGCGGAAATTGATATTTTTAATTTTTTTCTCACAAAGTCTCCCGTTCCGCTAACTTGGGACAAAAAATTCAATCTTTCATGGACTCAATATGCCCCTCACGGAATACCTGGGGGTGTCTTCTTTCCGAAATGGGGTCACATGTGGGGTATTTATACTGCCCTGGCATTCTAGGGGCCCTAAAGCGTGAGAAGAAGTCTGGAATATAAATGTCTAAAAAATTTTACGCATTTGGATTCCGTGAGGGGTATGGTGAGTTCATGTGAGATTTTATTTTTTGACACAAGTTAGTGGAATATGAGACTTTGTAAGAAAAAAAAAAAAAAATTCTGCTAACTTGGGCCAAAAAAATATCTGAATGGAGCCTTACAGAGGGGGGGGGGGGGATCAATGACAGGGGGGTGATCAATGACAGGGGGGGTGATCAATGACAGGGGGGTTGATCAATGACAGGGGGGTTGATCAATGACAGGGGGGTGATCAGGGAGTCTATATGGGGTGATCACCACAGTCATTGATCACGCCCCTGTAAGGCTTCATTCAGACGTCCGGATGCGTTTTGCGGATCCGATCCATCTATCAGTGCATCCGTAAAAATCATGCGGACATCTGAATGGAGCTTTACAGGGGGGTAATCAATGACAGGGGGGTGATCAGGGAGTCTATATGGGGTGATCACCACAGTCATTGATCATGCCCCTGTAAGGCTTCATTCAGACGTCCGGATGCGTTTTGCGGATCGGATCCATCTATCAGTGCATCCGTAAAAATCATGCGGACATCTGAATGGAGCTTTACAGGGGGGTGATCAATGACAGGGGGGTGATCAGGGAGTCTATATGGGGTGATCACCACAGTCATTGATCATGCCCCTGTAAGGCTTCATTCAGACGTCCGGATGCGTTTTGCGGATCGGATCCATCTATCAGTGCATCCGTAAAAATCATGCGGACATCTGAATGGAGCTTTACAGGGGGGTGATCAATGACAGGGGGGTGATCAGGGAGTCTATATGGGGTGATCACCACAGTCATTGATCATGCCCCTGTAAGGCTTCATTCAGACGTCCGGATGCGTTTTGCGGATCGGATCCATCTATCAGTGCATCCGTAAAAATCATGCGGACATCTGAATGGAGCTTTACAGGGGGGTGATCAGGGAGTCTATATGGGGTGATCACCACAGTCATTGATCATGCCCCTGTAAGGCTTCATTCAGACGTCCGGATGCGTTTTGAGGATCGGATCCATCTATCAGTGCATCCGTAAAAATCATGCGGACATCTGAATGGAGCTTTACAGGGGGGTGATCAGGGAGTCTATATGGGGTGATCACCACAGTCATTGATCATGCCCCTGTAAGGCTTCATTCAGACGTCCGGATGCGTTTTGCGGATCGGATCCATCTATCAGTGCATCCGTAAAAATCATGAGGACATCTGAATGGAGCTTTACAGGGGGATGATCAGGGAGTCTATATGGGGTGATCACCACAGTCATTGATCATGCCCCTGTAAGGCTTCATTCAGACGTCCGGATGCGTTTTGAGGATCGGATCCATCTATCAGTGCATCCGTAAAAATCATGAGGACATCTGAATGGAGCTTTACAGGGGGGTGATCAGGGAGTCTATATGGGGTGATCACCACAGTCATTGATCATGCCCCTGTAAGGCTTCATTCAGACGTCCGGATGCGTTTTGAGGATCGGATCCATCTATCAGTGCATCCGTAAAAATCATGCGGACGTCTGAATGGAGCTTTACAGGGGGTTGATCAATGACAGGGGTGTAATCAATGACAGGGGGGGTGATCAGGGAGTCTATATGGGGTGATAACCACAGTCATTGATCACGCCCCTGTAAGGCTTCATTCAGACGTCCGGATGCGTTTTGCGGATCTGATCCATCTATCAGTGGATCCGTAAAAATCATGCGGACATCTGAATGGAGCTTTACAGGGGGGTAATCAATGACAGGGGGGTGATCAATGACAGGGGGGTGATCAGGGAGTCTATATGGGGTGATCAGGGGTGATCAGGGGCTAATAAGGGGTTAATAAGTGACGGGGGGGGGTGTAGTGTAGTGTAGTGGTGCTTGGTGGGACTTTACTGAGCTACCTGTGTCCTCTGGTGGTCGATCCAAACAAATGGGACCACCAGAGGACCAGGTAGCAGGTATATTAGACGCTGTTATCAAAACAGCGTCTAATATACCTGTTAGGGGTTAAAAAAAACACATCTCCAGCCTGCCAGCGAACGATCGCCGCTGGCAGGCTGGAGATCAACTCTCTTACCTTCCGTTCCTGTGAGCGCGCGCGCCTGTGTGCGCGCGTTCACAGGAAATCTCGCCCATCGCGAGATGACGCATATATGCGTGACTCTGCGCAGGGCTGCCACCTCCGGAACGCGATCCTGCGTTAGGCGGTCCGGAGGTGGTTAAGGCACCTTTTTGTGCGACCAATATATTGCTTCCTGCACGGACAGGTTAACAGATATATTATATTTTTACTGTTACATGTCAGAAAGGTTTTGATTTCATACACATATTCATTACTGGTTGAGGAAACTTTGACTGTCTTTCTTTGAAAATTTGTTATTTTGCAGTTTGAACAAGTTCTGCATCTGAAGAAGCCTTCAAAGCATAGCCATTGATTGTCCTTTTTTTTGGGGTTATTTTTAGTTGTTTTTATCGTCGGTGCAATTTTTAAACCTAAGTTGTTGGCACGAGTGTAAATTATTTTTGGTTTTGTCGGCATCAATGGTCCTATGATTTTATCTTTCTGCAGAAATGACCAGTGTTTAACAATGATGGTTTCAATCTTTTTATACTGAGTGTTAAAGGGTAAGATCACCTGTAACTCCCCACATGTCATACCATCACTATTTAATGCAACTGGTTTCTCTGTAAAAAAAATCCTGTCGGTCTAGATTTTTTACTTTATTCAAGGCTTTTTCGATGCAGTCATTAGGGTAATCTTTTTCAACGAACTGCTGCCTCAGTATTTTGGCCTCATTCTCAAATGTCTCGTTCTTCGTACAATTCCTCTTGAGGCGTCTGAATTGGCTTGTTGGTACATTCAGCAGCCACCTGGGAAGGTGGCAGCTTGAATGTAAAATAAAATTGTTCCTAGCTGTAGGTTTATAATAGGTACTGCAGCTGAGTTTGTCCCTATCAACATCAATCTTTAGATCTAGAAATTCAATGCCTGTTTTACTTAGGTTAGCTGTAAACTGAAGGTTCTGATCATTTAGATTGATGTTAGACAGGAAGGAACCCAACGCCAAGTCCGTGCCTCTCCAGATAAAAATCACGTCATCTATGTACCGCTTCCAGAGCACCAGATCCGCACCCAGTATTGGCTGAATATATTCATCCTCCCAATTCGCCATAAAAAGATTTGCGTAACTGGGTGCGAACCTGGTGCCCATCGCGGTACCAGATTCCTGTAAAAAGAATTCTGTATTAAAAGCAAAATACTTGTGCTTCAATATAAAATTCACTGCTTCTAAAATATATTCTATTTGTGCTACTTTAAAAAGACCGCTCTTGTCAAGTTGAGATCTCAATGCCGCAAGTCCCTGATCATGCCTAATAGATGTATAAAGGGATCGGACATCGAGAGTCCCCAATGTCCAATTCTCTTCTACCATTAATTCCTCCAATATTTTTACTACCTGTGTGGTATCTTTTAGGTAGAATTTTGTTTTTTTAACTACCGGTTGCAGTTGGTGATCCACATATTGGGAGAGGTTGGCCGTGAGGGAATTAATCCCCGAAATTATAGGGCGGCCAGGGGGATTTGTGAGGCTTTTGTGTATCTTCGGCAGATGATAAAATACAGGAAGTCTACACTGTGTGCTTAATATAAAATTGGCCTCACTTTCTAATAAAATATTTCCCCTTATACCTTTTTCACATAATTGCCTCAATTGCGGATAAAAATCATTAGTAGGATCGGCCCTTAATTTGGTATATACATTTGTATCCAACAGTTGTCTCTGACATTCTCTATTGTAGTCGTCAGTATTTAGGATTACTATCGCACAGCCCTTGTCGGCAGGGCGTATAGTAATCCCATCATCCTTCTGCAACTGCTTAATTGCTGCAATCTCCTGATTGGAGAGATTCGATTTTTTATTCTTTGTGCCTCCTAAAACTCTAATATCCCTTTCTACATTTTTCCTAAATGTTTCAATCTCTGGACTAATCTCATTTCTGGGATATTTAGTCGACCTCGCTTTTAATTCTGTATGAATAAAGCCAGATGTTGCCTGGGATTGTAATGTGATGGGATTCTTCATAAAATACTTTTTAAGACAGATTTTCCTTACAAATTTTTCTATGCCCACATAGGTGTCGAATTTATTTAACCGTGTGCTTGGGGCAAACTTAAGGCTCTTATTTAATAAGGATATTTGGGATGATGTTAAGTTGACTCCACTCAGATTAATGATAGGGCTTAGTGGTGATGTTGCTGAATCTAATATCTGTGTCTGTATCTTTCTCTTTGCCCTTCGTGTCTTTCTTTTGGTCTTTGATAATCTTGTGTCCAGTCTAGTGACCTGTCTGGTGTTCTGTTGTGCCTCCAATGTGAATTGTGATTCGGGGGTGTCCAATTCTGTGTGGTTTGTTTGTTCCGTAAATTGTACGTGTGTTGGGCTGGTGACTCTAAGTGATGTATTCTCTTCGGGGAGTGTTGCATACGTTGTCGTGCATTCTGAGTTCGGTAATGTGCAGGGCTTTGATCTAAAAAAGGTTCCCTGCTCAATACTTCATATTTATTTGAAGTTTTTATATTAGTGTCTACATTAGTGTCTATTTCTTCTATAGTGTTTCTGTGCGTTTCTTTGTGTTTATTTGTCCCTTTTACTTTTGAGTGTTGTACAGTGATTTCCTTTGCCTGCACTATCTCACTTATATGTTCCCTATCATTGGCTGAGTGTCGTCTGCTATGTTTTTTCATTTTTTTATCTATTATTTCTTGTTCCAATTTATCTATATTTTTACAGATCCTTTGTTGCCAATTATTAAAATCCTCATTTTTTGGTAACATTTCGACTTTATCTTTAATCCTCATAATTTTTCCAGATAATTCGTCTAAGATCTGTACACGTCTCTTAATTATTAATTCCATTAATAAAATAGACTGATTTTGAAGTAATTGGTCCCACTCCTTATTAAACTAATCTACACAGAGATCTTGTGCTGGAGTCTTTGAGAGTTGTAGTCCCTTTGGGATAATCCCATTCTTAATATACTGTGTAAGGGATTTAATCTCCCATTGTTGTTTTAATTGTTTCAACAATAGGGTTTCTAGCTCTTCAAATACTCCTGCTACAGACTCCGAATAACATGATCTGTCATCTGTCACCAATTACTTAAAAATCAGTCTATTTTATTAATGGAATTAATAATTAAGAGACGTGTACAGATCTTAGACGAATTATCTGGAAAAATTATGAGGATTAAAGATAAAGTCGAAATGTTACCAAAAAATGAGGATTTTAATAATTGGCAACAAAGGATCTGTAAAAATATAGATAAATTGGAACAAGAAATAATAGATAAAAAAATGAAAAAACATAGCAGACGACACTCAGCCAATGATAGGGAACATATAAGTGAGATAGTGCAGGCAAAGGAAATCACTGTACAACACTCAAAAGTAAAAGGGAAAAATAAACACAAAGAAACGCACAGAAACACTATAGAAGAAATAGACACTAATGTAGACACTAATATAAAAACTTCAAATAAATATGAAGTATTGAGCAGGGAACCTTTTTTAGATCAAAGCCCTGCACATTACCGAACTCAGAATGCACGACAACGTATGCAACACTCCCCGAAGAGAATACATCACTTAGAGTCACCAGCCCAACACACGTACAATTTACGGAACAAACAAACCACACAGAATTGGACACCCCCGAATCACAATTCACATTGGAGGCACAACAGAACACCAGACAGGTCACTAGACTGGACACAAGATTATCAAAGACCAAAACAGAATTAAAAGCGAGGTCGACTAAATATCCCAGAAATGAGATTAGTCCAGAGATTGAAACATTTAGGAAAAATGTAGAAAGGGATATTAGAGTTTTAGGAGGCACAAAGAATAAAAAATCGAATCTCTCCAATCAGGAGATTGCAGCAATTAAGCAGTTGCAGAAGGATGATGGGATTACTATACGCCCTGCCGACAAGGGCTGTGCGATAGTAATCCTAAATACTGACGACTACAATAGAGAATGTCAGAGACAACTGTTGGATACAAATGTATATACCAAATTAAGGGCCGATCCTACTAATGATTTTTATCCGCAATTGAGGCAATTATGTGAAAAAGGTATAAGGGGAAATATTTTATTAGAAAGTGAGGCCAATTTTATATTAAGCACACAGTGTAGACTTCCTGTATTTTATCATCTGCCGAAGATACACAAAAGCCTCACAAATCCCCCTGGCCGCCCTATAATTTCGGGGATTAATTCCCTCACGGCCAACCTCTCCCAATATGTGGATCACCAACTGCAACCGGTAGTTAAAAAAACAAAATTCTACCTAAAAGATACCACACAGGTAGTAAAAATATTGGAGGAATTAATGGTAGAAGAGAATTGGACATTGGGGACTCTCGATGTCCGATCCCTTTATACATCTATTAGGCATGATCAGGGACTTGCGGCATTGAGATCTCAACTTGACAAGAGCGGTCTTTTTAAAGTAGCACAAATAGAATATATTTTAGAAGCAGTGAATTTTATATTGAAGCACAAGTATTTTGCTTTTAATACAGAATTCTTTTTACAGGAATCTGGTACCGCGATGGGCACCAGGTTCGCACCCAGTTACGCAAATCTTTTTATGGCGAATTGGGAGGATGAATATATTCAGCCAATACTGGGTGCGGATCTGGTGCTCTGGAAGCGGTACATAGATGACGTGATTTTTATCTGGAGAGGCACGGACTTGGCGTTGGGTTCCTTCCTGTCTAACATCAATCTAAATGATCAGAACCTTCAGTTTACAGCTAACCTAAGTAAAACAGGCATTGAATTTCTAGATCTAAAGATTGATGTTGATAGGGACAAACTCAGCTGCAGTACCTATTATAAACCTACAGCTAGGAACAATTTTATTTTACATTCAAGCTGCCACCTTCCCAGGTGGCTGCTGAATGTACCAACAAGCCAATTCAGACGCCTCAAGAGGAATTGTACGAAGAACGAGACATTTGAGAATGAGGCCAAAATACTGAGGCAGCAGTTCGTTGAAAAAGATTACCCTAATGACTGCATCGAAAAAGCCTTGAATAAAGTAAAAAATCTAGACCGACAGGATTTTTTTTACAGAGAAACCAGTTGCATTAAATAGTGATGGTATGACATGTGGGGAGTTACAGGTGATCTTACCCTTTAACACTCAGTATAAAAAGATTGAAACCATCATTGTTAAACACTGGTCATTTCTGCAGAAAGATAAAATCATAGGACCATTGATGCTGACAAAACCAAAAATAATTTACACTCGTGCCAACAACTTAGGTTTAAAAATTGCACCGACGATAAAAACAACTAAAAATAACCCCAAAAAAAAGGACAATCAATGGCTATGCTTTGAAGGCTTCTTCAGATGCAGAACTTGTTCAAACTGCAAAATAACAAATTTTCAAAGAAAGACAGTCAAAGTTTCCTCAACCAGTAATGAATATGTGTATGAAATCAAAACCTTTCTGACATGTAACAGTAAAAATATAATATATCTGTTAACCTGTCCGTGCAGGAAGCAATATATTGGTCGCACAAAAAGGTGCCTTAAGACAAGGATTTCAGAACATATAGCAAATATTCGTAAAGGCTATGAAAATCATACTGTCTCAAGGCACTTTAAGCTATGTCATAATAGCGATCCAACAGGTCTCACCTATACAGCTTTAACGATGGTGACACCAGAGTGGAGGGGGGGAGATTTGATAAAAAAGATGTCAAGGGTGGAATCCAAGTTTATTTTTGACTTTGGTTCCCTAGTCCCACAAGGACTGAATGCTGATTGGGAACTTTTCGGTTTCTTGTGATTCCATGACCCTTGAACTTTTTTCTCCCCCCTTCAAAACATTGTCTATTAAGAATAAAAATAAAGAAACTGATGTGGTTGTGTTTTATATATATATATGCATTTTTATATATATATGCATTTTTATATATATATGCATATTTTTATATATTTATATATTTTTAAATATATTTTAAGTATTATATTGTAACTGAAATTATGTGGCATATGATCTACTCTGCATTTAAATAGCAGTGGAGTATAAAACGCAACTTACCTAAAAAACGCAGCGAAAATCAGAGCACAGGAATCGCATAAGGAAAAACGCATTCAATGAATATATTGGATAATTCCAGTCTTCCATGTTTTGGCACGATGAGATCCTGTCCGGATCTTGTTTTTTTCCAAGATTTTATATAAAAGGATGTGGGGAAGCACTTCAGGGTTACCACTGAGGAAGGGGTCATTCAGAGAACCCCGAAACGCGTATGGTTTAATACCCTGTACCGGCATGCTGGAAAAATAGCTCCCCTGGACTTCCAAGAATTGACTAGCTGTGACTGAGAGCGACGAACACCGGAGGAATCCTAACAAAGCCACAGACATTGCTTTCGTGAGCAGGATATACAGGTGACACCGCACCCACAGCAAATTTCTACAGATCCGGACGTAGGACAAAGACATACTGGCCAGGTAAAACTAAGCAACACAGTTGCTCAAATCGGTGGGACGCCACCGCTGTGCAATTCAATATTACCAAAACCGAAAAAGCGCTTATAAGACTTTGTTATCAACTGCGGTTTTCCTGCGTTTTCCTTGTCTTCTGAACCCAATGACTTCAGCATCTCCAAACCGCATATGTCCAATGCCGCTATTTATTAACTAGTGCATATGTCCATTGCTGCTGCTAATTTATGTACTGATGCCGCTGCTATCCAATTAATGCATTGACTTTTGGTGTATATGTATATTATTGCTGCTAATATGGTTTAAAGTGTTTTTTTAAATATTTTATAGTATTTTATTGGTGAATTTTATTGTTATATTCTATTGTGGGAATAAATACCCTTATTAATATACTCCATACTTGAGTGCCTGGTTTATCCTATATAACTCAGAATATGAATGCTGTATATATTAAACTTGAATTTAGATCTTGCAGATCTGGCAAATACTGTTTTTTGTCAAATAAGTGTGTTTTTCAAACCCCAGAAAATGATGGGTGTATTTCTAGCTTAAATTGCACACTGACTAATACAGATGTTGTAGATTGCCCAAAAAGTCTTTTTTTGCTAACAGAATATGAATGCTCTATATATTAAACTTGAATTTAACACTTGCAGATCTGGCAAATACTGTTTATTGAAAATAATAATGTGTTTTTCAAACCCCAGAAAATGATGGGTGTATTTCTACCTTAAATTGCACACTGACTAATCCAGATGTTGTAGTTTGCCCCCAAAAAATGGTGATTTGCAATGTCCCAAAAGCTCAGATGCAGTGCTGGTGCACGGAGTATGCATAAAATGGCCGCCGCCACCCACCTAACTAACAAAATTCTAAAAGTTTGTTATTTTGGTCAATGAGCTCAGGGCAGGGTAAAACGATAGTGCCCTGCACCCACACAACTATTTGTCTGTAGATTTCTGAGTTAGATTCTCTCCTATGCTCTCCCTGAAATCACAAGTCCAGCAGCATCCTCTCCCTACACTTGTAACAGCAGAGTGACGTGCAGCGCTACGTGACCCAAGCTTATATAAAGCCTGGGTCACATGCTGCTCTGGCCAATCACAGCCATGCCATTAGTAGGCATGGCTGTGATGGCCTCTTGGGGCAAGTAGTATGACGCTTGTTGATTGGCTGCTGTGCAGCCTTTCAAAAAGCGCCAAGAAAGCGGCGAACACCGAACCCGAACTTTTACAAAAATGTTCGGGTTCAGGTCCGGGGTCCAAAAATCCTAAAGTTCGGTACGAACCCGAACTTTACCGTTCGGGTTCGCTCAACCCTAGTTCCACCCCTAGAGGGAGAACTGCTTGTATATACCAAGGGTCTGAATGGTAGACGATTGCATGCCCACGTACCTAAGACTGTGTGACACCTGAAGACTCTATAATAGTGAGGGGACACGACCACCGGCTCCCTGCACTTAATACGGACGGAGTCAGGGTCACCTAGAATCAAGCCAGCAAGGAAACACAAATAAAGAAAAAGACTTATTTTAGCAAACAGCAGCAGCAGCCTCCAACAGTGAACACCTCATGCAGAAAGTAGTATAAACCGCAAAGTAAGGCAGTATGGGAGGGAATATAAAGGGAGACAATTAGTCTAAATAAATGACACCTGGGAGAAGGAAAGGAGATGACAAAGTGAAACCAAAACAAAGAACGTCATGCAAGAGGTAGCGAAGAACGTCTGCCAGACCAGAACTGGCGGTGACAGTACCCCTCCCTCTACGGGTGGACTCCGGACACTCAGAGCCCACCTTCTCAGGATGAGACCTATGGAAAGCCCTGATGAGACGAGTGGCCTTAATGTCCGCCACTGGGACCCACATCCTCTCCTCGGGACCATAACCCTCCCAATGAACGAGGCACTGGAAAGAACCGCGGATAATGCGAGAATCCACAATCCTAGAGACCTGAAATTCAAGATTGCCATCAACAAAAATCGGAGGAGGAGGCAAAGAGGAGGGTACAGTGGGTTGGACATAAGGTTTTATTAGGGACTTGTGAAAAACATTATGGATCTTCCAAGTCTGAGGAAGATCAAGACGGAAGGCAACGGGATTGATGACGGACAAGATCTTGTAAGGCCCAATAAACCTAGGACCCAACTTCCAGGAGGGAACCTTCAGTTTGATATTCTTTGTAGACAACTACACCAGATCACCCACATTCAGGTCCGGACCAGGCACACGTCTCTTATCCGCCACACGCTTATATCTCTCACTCATCCTCTTCAGATTACCCTGAATCTTTTGCCAAATAAATGACAAAGACGAGAAAAATATCTCCTCATCAGGTAAACCCTTCTGGTTTACCTGATAAGGAGAGATTTTCCTCGTCTTCTACCCCTCTCAAGAGAATGTCCCAAACTGCGGATAAAACCCATATGCACGAAAAAATTGTGACTTATCAGAGGACTCCTGGCGACGGTTATTTAAAGCAAACTCGGCAAGGGACAAAAAAGAATACCAATCCTCCTGATTCTCCGCCACAAAACAGCGCAGATATGTCTCCAGATTCTGATTGACGCGTTCGGTCTGACCATTCGACTGCGGGTGAAAAGCAGAAGAGAACAACAACCGAATCCCCAAGCGAGAACAGAAGGCCTTCCAGAATCTGGAAACAAATTGCTTGCCCCTATCAGAAACGATGTCTGAAGGAATGCCATGCAATTTAACAATGTGATCAACAAATGTTTGCGCTAATGTCTTATCATTGGGTAACCCAGGAAAGGGAATGAAATGCGCCATTTTGCTAAATGGGTCCACTACCACCAGAATCACAGTCTTCCCCGAGGAACGAGGCAGGTCCGTAATGAAGTCCATAGACAGATGCGTCCAAGGACGGGAAGGAATGGGTAACGGGAGGAGGGAACCCGATAGCCGTGAATGAGGGACCTTGGCATGGGCGCAGGTCTCGCAAGCTGCCACAAAACCCTCAACCGTCTTATAAAGAGCCGGCCACCAGAATCTCCGAGCAATGAGATCCACTGTGGCTCTACTCCCCGGGTGCCCAGCAAGGACAGTATCGTGGTGCTCCTTAACCCCTTAAGGACCGGGCTCATTTTCACCTTAAGGACCAGGCCATTTTTTGCAAATCTGACCAGTGTCACTTTAAGTGCTCATAACTTTAAAACGCTTTGACTTATCCAGGCCATTCTGAGATTGTTTTTTCGTCACATATTGTACTTCATGACACTGGTAAAATGAAGTCAAAAAAATTATTTTTTTTGCACAAAAAAATACCTAATTTACCAAAAATTTGAAAAAAATTAGCAAATTTCAAAGTTTCAGTTTCTCTACTTCTGTAATACATAGTAATACCCCAAAAAATTGTGATGACTTTACATTCCCCATATGTCTACTTCATGTTTGAATTGTTTTGGGAATGATATTTTATTTTTTGGGGATGTTATAAGGCTTAGAAGTTTAGAAGCAAATCTTGAAATTTTTCAGAAATTTACAAAAACTCAATTTTTAGAGACCAGTTCAGGTCTGAAGTCACTTTGCGAGGCTTACATAATAGAAACCACCCAAAAATGACCCCATCTAAGAAACTACACCCCTCAAGGTATTCAAAACTGATTTTGCATACATTGTTAACCCTTTAGGTGTTGCACAAGAGTTATTGGCAAATGGGGAGGAAATTTGAGAATTTCATATTTTTGTCAAATTTTTCATTTTAACCCATTTTTTCCACTAACAAAGCAAGGGTTAACAGCCAAACAAGATTGTATCTTTATTGCCCTGACTCTGCCGTTTACAGAAACACCCAATATGTGACCGTAAACTACTGTACGGCCACACAGCGGGGCGTAGAGTGAAAGGTGCGCCGTTTGGTTTTTGGAAGGCTGATTTTTATGGACTGGTTTTTTGACACCATGTCCCATTTGAAGCCCCCCTGATGCACCCCTAGATTAGAAATTCCATAAAAGTGACCCCATCTAAGAAACTACACCCCTCAAGCTATTCAAAACTGATTTTACAAACTTTGTTAACCCTTTAGGTGTTGCACAAGATTGAATGGAAAATAGAGACACAATTTCAAAATTTCACATTTTTGGCAGATTTTCCATTTTAATATTATTTTTCCAGTTACAAAGCAAGGGTTAACAGCCAAACAAAACTCAATATTTATGGCCCTTATTCTGTAGTTTACAGAAACACCCCATATGTGGTCGTAAACCGCTGTACGGGCACACGGCAGGGTGCAGAAGGAAAGGAATGCCATACGGTTTTTGGAAGGCAGGTTTTGCTGGACTGTTTTTTTTGACACCATGTCCCATTTGAAGCCCCCCTGATGCACCCCTAGAGTAAAAACTCCAAAAAAGTGACTCTATTTTAGAAACTACGGGATAGGGTGGCAATTTTGTTGGTACTAGTTTAGGGTACATATGATTTTTGGTTGCTCTATATTACACTTTTTGTGCAGCAAGGTAACAAGAAATAGCTGTTTTGGCACGTTTTTTTTTTTGTTATTTACAACATTCATCTGACAGGTTAGATCATGTGGTATTTTTATAGAGCAGGTTGTCGCGGACGCGGCGATACCTAATATGTATACATTTTTTTTTATTTATGTAAGTTTTATACAATAACTTCATTTTTAAAACCAAAAAAATGTTTTAGTGTCTCCATATTCTAAGAGCCATAGTTTTTTCAGTTTTTGGGCGATTATCTTGAGTAGGGTCTCATTTTTTGCGGGATGAGATGACGGTTTGATTGGCACTATTTTGGGGTGCATATGACTTTTTGATCGCTTGCTATTACACTTTTTGTGACGTAAGATGGCAAAAAATGGCTTTTTTTACACTGTTTTTATTTTTATTTTTTTACGGTGGTCATCTGAGGGGTTAGGTCATGTGATATTTTTATAGAGCCGGTCGATACGGACGCGGCGATACCTAATATGTATACTTTTTTTATTTATGTAAGTTTTACAGAATGAGTTCATTTTTGAAAAAAAAAAAATCATGTTTTAGTGTCTCCATAGTCTAAGAGCCATAGTTTTTTCAGCTTTTGGGCGATTATCTTGAGTAGGGTCTCATTTTTTGCGGGATGAGATGACGGTTTGATTGGTACTATTTTGGCGTACATGCGACTTTTTTGATCACTTTTATTACCTTTTTTGGGAAGTAAGGTGGGCAAAATTTCAATTTTCTCATAGTTTTTATTTTTTTATTTTTATGGCGTTCACCGTGCGGGGAAAGTAACATGACCATTTTATAGATCAGGTCGTTACGGACGCGGCGATACCTAATATGTGTAGTTTATTTTATTTTTTTAATTTTTATTCAGTGATAAATGTTTTTTTTTTTTATCTTAACTTTTTTCACTTTTTTTTACATTTTTGTGACCCAGACCCACTTGGTTCTTGAAGATCCAGTGGGTCTGATGTCTGTATAATACAGTACAGAACAATATATATTGTTCTGTACTGTATTTTACTTACACTGAACAGATCTGTGCTTTTAGCACAGATCTGTTCAGCACCATGGACAGCAGGACGCCTGAGCAGGCATCCTGTTGCCATGGGAACCCTCCCCGTCTGCTCAGAACTTCGCAGACGGGGAAGGGTAAGCACAGGGCTGAGGGGGGCTGTCGGGGGGCTCTCTCCCTCTCCATCGGGGGGCTGCAAAGCCACAGCAGCCCCCCGATGGAGAGGGAGGGAGCTCCCTGACCGATGACAGTTAACTTTTTCCATACAGCGGTCCGTACGGACCGCGGTATGGAAAGGGTTAAACGGCTGACATCTTCACAGATGTCAGCCGTTTATACCAGGGTGCCAGCAATGTGCTGGCACCCTGGTACAACCACTAGAAGCCAACGATCGTTCATGGGGAGGCGGGCGGGGGATCGCGATCCCGCCTGCCGCACCGCCCGCCTCCCGCAACGCCCCCACCGCCTGCGACACCCCCCCCGCACCACCCTCCGGCATAAAATCGTGCAGGGGGGGGTGAAAAATATTTATTTTAGCCACTCTAAAGTTTCTGATCCCCGCGGTCAGGGACCGCGGCGATCAGAAACTGCAAAAAGCGCAGCAAACCGCAGGTCTGAATTGACCTGCGGTTTGCTGCGATCGCCGATACAGGGGGGTCAAATGACCCCCCCCTGCATTGTTACGGGATGCCGGCTGAATGATTTCAGCCGAAATCCCGTTCCAATTAACCCCTGGGGCGCCGGAATACAGATTTTAAGTCAGGACGTACCGGTACGTCCTGGGTCCTTAAGGACTCGGGAAATAGGGCGTACCGGTACGTCCTAGGTCCTTAAGGGGTTAAAAACCTTGTGTCGTAAAGCGAGAGGCACAAACAACCTCCCAGGAGGACAAAGATCAGGAGCCTCTGCCTGCGCTGCCTGAACCTCTGCCTCCAAATCAGGATAAAGAGCAGACGACCACCCCTTCAGCCAAAATGGGACCCGGGTCTTAAAAGTTCCCCCCTCCCGGAAAACAACGTGACAGGGCATCCGCCTACACATTTTTAACCCCAGGGCGAACGTGACAACAAATTTAAACCTAGAAAAGAACAAAGACCATCTGGCCTGTCTCGGGTTCAGACGCTTGGCCGATTCCAAGTAGGCCAGATTCTTATGGTCGGTAAACACTGTAATAGGGTGTCTGGCTCTCTCTAACCAATTGCGCCATTCTTCAAAAGCTAATTTGATGGCCAACAACTCCCTATCTCCCACATCGTAATTTCTCTCTGCAGAGGAGAGTTTCCTTGAGAAAAAGGCACACGGTCGCCATTTGGCAGGAGAGGGACCCTGAAATAAGACCGCACTCACACCCAGCTCAGAAGCATCCACCTCAACAATAAAAGGTAGAGAGACATCAGGTTGTACTAAAATGGGAGGGGAAGCAAAACTCTCTTTGATACTAGAAAAGGCTTTAAGCGCATCTACCGACCACGAGGAAAAATCTACCCCCTTTTTAGTCATATCAGTGAGTGGCTTAACAACCGAGGAATAATTCAAAATGAACTTTCTGTAATAATTGGCAAAACCCAAAAACTGCATCAGTGCCTTCTGATTCTCAGGAAGCTCCCAATCAAGAACAGCGCGGACCTTCTCAGGGTCCATGCGAAAACCAGAAGCGGAGAGAAGAAAACCAAGAAATTGAATCTCTGGAACCGCAAACACACATTTTTCCAGTTTAGCGTACAATTTATTTTCCCGCAGAATCAGAAAGACCTGACGTAGGTGGTCCCGATGAGTCTTGAAATCAGGAGAAAAAAATCTAAATGTCATCTAGATACACCAGTACAAATTTCCCCATTAAATGATAAAAAATGCTGTTCACAAAATGTTGGAAGACGGCCGGAGCATTCATCAAACCAAAGGGCATAACCAAATTCTCGAAATGACCCTCAGGGGTATTGAAGGCCGTCTTCCATTCGTCCCCTTCCCTGACCCTGACTAGGTTGTATGCCTCTCTTAAATCCAACTTTGAAAAAACTTTAGCTCCAACAATCTGGTTAAACAGGTCCGGTATCAGAGGAAGCGGATATGGGTCACAAATTATGATACGGTTCAGCTCCCTGAAATCCAGATAAGGTCTTGAAGAACTATCTTTTTTCTTAACAAAAAAACAAAACAGCTGCAACAGGTGACTTCGAGGGTCGGATGTGTTCCTTTCTCAGGCTTTCAAAGATATAAGTACGCATAGCGACTCTTTCAGGTTGGGAGAGATTGTATAAACGTGATTTTGGCAGCTTGGCGCCTGGGATGAGATTAATAGTGCAGTCGTACTCCCGGTGAGGGGGCAACTCCCGGACGCCTCTCTCGGAAAACACATACAAAAATTCAGAGAGAAAAGATGGTAAAGTCTTGGTAGAAACCTCTGAAAGAGACGCCGTGAGGCAATTCTCTCTGAAAAACTCACTCCAACTATTTATTTGCCGTGCTTGCCAATCAATGGTGGGGTTATGTTTAGTGAGCCAGGGTAGCCCCAACACTAGAGGAGTAGGTAATCCGCTTAGGACGAAACGCGACATATCCTCAACATGAGCGTCAGCCACAGTCAAACGGATATTGTGAACTATGCCCTTTAACGATCTTTGAGAAAGTGGAGCGGAATAGATAGCAAAAACAGGTATATCCTTTCCCAAAGTGCATACCTGGAAACCATGCGTTATTGCAAATTGATTATCAATGAGATTGACAGCTGCTCCACTATCTACAAAAATCTCACAAACAATGTTCTTGCTGTCTAGCGCCATCCTGGCAGGTAGGAGAAAACGGGAACTACAATCAAATGGCAAACCTTCAATTTCCGCATCAACCTTGCCAAAAGTAGCAAATGGAAAGTTTTTAGAGGGTTTCTCTCTTTTTGTTTTTCTTTTATTGCCCTCAGAAACCTCCATGAATCTCATAGAAGGGCAAACATTAGCCAAATGATTTATACCTCCACAACAGAAACAAACCCTCCTCTGAGAGCTGAATCTTCTACTATCAGAGGCAAGCAAACCCAGCTGAATGGCCTCCTCCTCAGAGGGGATTGAGAGAGACTGAGACCCCTGCACACTGAATAAGACAGCCCCACTGTCCTTGGGCTGAATATGACAGGAAGGAGTAGTCTCCTCTCTCTCTCTAAGATGCCTGTCATGGCAGACTCTAACGAGGCTGGTCTCTCATGAAAAGCAAATGCATCTTTCAATCTTTCCAAAAGACCATGGCAAAATTGACTTCGGAGTGCAGCATCATTCCAACCAGTATCAGCTGCCCATCTCCGAAATTCAGAACAATATATCTCTGCGGACTGTTTACCCTGGCATAAAAGACGCAGTTTAGATTCAGCCAGAGCAATACGATCCGGGTCATCATATATCTGCCCCAGGGCTACAAAAAATTCATCCACCGATTGGAGGGGCAGTGCCCCCACTGGCAGCGAAAAGGCCCAAGACTGAGCGTTATCCCTGAGCAGCGAGATGATCATCCCCACCCTCTGCTCCTCATCACCAGAGGAATGGGGAAGTAGGCGAAAATTGAGTTTGCAAGCCTCTCTAAGGCAAACAAAATTCTCACTACCCCCGGAGAACGTATCTGAAAGCGAGACCTTAGGCTCGGAACAAACTCCATGAACGCCAGCAGAACCGGTTACCTGAAACTGAGACACAGTTTTACGGAGATCTGCTACCTCCAGCGAAAGACCTTGCATGCGGTCAATCAAGGCTGAAACCGGATCCATGCTTAAGACCGTTATGGCGGTTTATAATGTCACGGATGATGTTGCAGATAGCTGGAACTTATAAATAAACATCCGACTGGCTTGTTCCCAAACTAAGGAGCATATGGGTGAGCCCTATAAAACCCTAAGAGCTCTAGCTGACTGCTATGCCCATGCAAGTGTCTGAATTGTAGACGATTGCATGCCCACGTACCTAAGACTGTGTGACACCTGAAGACCCTATAATAGTGAGGGGACACGACCACCGGCTCCCTGCACTTAATTCGGACGGAGTCAGGGTCACCTAGAATAAAGTCAGCAAGGAAACACAAAAAAGAAAAAGACTTATCTTAGCAAACAGCTGCAGCAGCCTCCAACAGTGAACACCTCATCCAGGAAGTAGTATAAACCGCAAAGTGAGGCAGTATGGGAGGGAATATAAAAGGAGACAATTAGCTTAAATAGGTGACACCTGGCAGAAGGAAAGGGGATGACTAAGTGAAACCAAAACAAAGAACGTCATGCAAGAGGTAGAGAAGAACGTCTGCCAGACCTTCTCACAGAACTGGCGGTGACAAGTAGTCACGGAACAGGAGTAGCCATAATATGTATAGCCAGCGCAAAGACTGCCTCATAGTGGGAGGCCATACTAGCAACGATGGCCTTTAGGGCCAGAGGAGAGACTCCACCAGAAAAGAAGGTCAAACAGCTGTTTTCACCATGAATGGGTGCTAGCGCAATACTCCACCTGAAAAGAAAGAAAACGCAACCAGTGCAGATGTTTCACCTATTGAAGTAGTGTGGACGCCGAGCGTGTCAATGACAATCAAGAAAATTAGAATGCTCAGCACAGGGACTCAAGGCACCAGGAAAGACGTGTTGTGGGACAACACCCTGGGAAGACAGAGGTTGCCACGTAGGCGCCCGACACCAATCTATACAATGACTACCTGAGGAAGTAGGCACAGTATCCAGTGGTAGTGCCAAAATACCACCTATGACGGGGAATAAGTAGATTGTAGGTACCTTGACTAGCAAATACACCACCCATGGAACAGGATGCAATGCGTCAAGGAAGAAGTGAGAGTAGTTGCGGTAGTCAATGTTCATGCAATTACTCCACCTAAGAAAGGCGGATAATGCTATAGGATGGAGGTTTCCCGTGGTAGTGGAATTACTCTGTCTAAGTAAGGAGGGGAGCCCGACATGATGTACAGTGTCCACTGGTAGTGCAAGTACTACTGATTGTGCAACTACTCCGCCGATGAAAGGAGGGTAATGCTACAGGATCTACAGTATGCAGTGGTAAATGCACATATTCCTCCTAAGTAAGGAAGGGAATGTGACAGGACTTACCGAATCCAGTGGTAGTGTAACTACTCCATTTATGAAAGGTTTAATGCTACAGGGAGTGCGGTATCCAGCGGTAGTGAAAGTATTCTGGCTATGGAAAGATGATAGCACTATAGAACGTATGTAGCTAGTGGTAGGGCAAGTACTCCGCCTATGGCAGGCGGGTAGTGTTATAGGACTTAGAAAGCACGAACTCAGTCCCCCACCACCACACAGTCGAGTTTCCCGCATTTGGGGAAAACGCAGGGTCAGAACACCATGAGTGCAACAGATGAACCTCACCCTGGGAGAATCACCTTAGTGATCATGGTATCTCCCCTGCCAGATAAGTATAGGGCGGTGGGAACTAGGCCCAATAGGACCGGAAACTCCAAGGGTTAATAATAATTGTTAAATTTACATACAGCCACAGTCCTATTAACCGTTTTTTGAGTTATAAGTAATTATTTTCCCCAGCAACAGTAGTTCTGAGGAAGGAAAGGGTTAAGCAGTAGGCGGGGGGCGGAGCTGAGTGGGCAGCTGGTGGAGCTAAAGGTTTGCGCTGAGAAAATACAGTTCCCGCCCCCCAAACACTGTGGAAGACGCGGCCTACTAGGCCTCAGAGCCGCGGCCTCGCGTACAGGTGGGGCCGAGTGGAAGAACTTCCGGCTGGGACAGCAATGCAGGGAGGGAGCTGGAGTGCCAACGGGGAAAGATGAGGCCGGGAACGGGCGTACCGATGCCCAGTGGAGAAAAGTCGCGGTCGCCCACGGAGGCCAGCGGCCGCTGGAAAACACTGCAGGGCTTGGAGGAAGGTGATGGGGCCGGAGGCGGGACCGAGGGCCGGAAAATCACCAGCTACAGGAAAAGAAGGGGCTCAAGGTACTGAAGAAAAAACCCTATTTTTCTGTGTTTACTTGGATAACGCAGGAGAAGGGAACCCAGCATGAAAATATTAACCTCTAGAACCAGTCAAAGGAGGCGGGAGGGGGGGGGGGGGGGGGGCGCTCAGGCAAAGGGGGGGCCAGCAGGGGAAGGTTGGTAATATACTTACCTAGACAGTTTCTGCCCACCCTGATTCCAGCAGTGTCACCTTCCTCAGTGTGCTGCCTCTTGGGGAGGGCGGCTACACCGATAACAGGGGGACTTCCAGGAGTTGCAGTCAAGGTGACACTAGCTGGCGGGTGACAGTGGAATTGAGAACCACTGTACCTCCTTTGTCTTCCAGAGGTGGCAAACGAGCAGCGGGCTTGAGGACCCACTGGTCTCCCCCCTCAATTGTGGGAGAACAGGTGGTTAGAGCCCGCCTGTAGCCCGAATCTGAAAAAGATCTTTGGCAGACCTGCAGGAAAAACATGTCTGTCTCCTATGGACACTAAGCTAAAACTGATTAGCTCAGTGTCTGCAGGAGGGGTATAGCTGAGGGGACGAGCTAGCACTTTTTTGTTTAGTGCCGCCTCCTAGTGGCAGCAGCTATACCCATGGTCTTCTGTGTCCCCCAATGATACGAGCGAGAAATTTATACAGTAGTTGAATTTTGGAGAATTAAAAAGAAAGAAAGAAATGATAGTGAATAATATAAAATCTATTGTGTCTTTGTGTATTTATGTCATTAACACCAGGGAGTACAGCAAGGAAAGTCTGGAGAGTGTATGTAAAGCTGGTGCTGAACTTTGTGAGGAGGGGGGGGGATCCTTATGGGAGGGAAAACAATCCAGAGTGCCTTATAGGAAGAAATTGAGCAGTTCTGCAGGAGTTATCCTATGGAAAATCAGCGTATAAGAAGTAATGTCAGGCAGGTGGAGAGCCTCAGCTGCTGTTTTCTGAGTTGAGGGGATGTTGTCCATCTGAACCATATTTTAGGGAATTTATCACAAGCATTTTCTGTGATAATCAATAAAAAAAATGTTTTAACGTAGAGTGACCTTTATAGAGGTGATCCAGACCAGTATAATTAATCCACAGACACATGAAGAGCCTGTAGTTGCGCCCCTGTAATTACTAAAGCATTGTCTTACATTTGTTTTAGTGCTTTTGAATGCAGAGATTCGTTCACTCCGCCTGTAAGATGTGATGATCCCGCAGCTCTCCTGGTAGCACAAGTCCACCTTGTGATGGATAACGTCGTAAGTATTGTAGGGCAATAGAGATGGCTAGTTCGCAGTGTTCGCCCGCGAATATAGTGTCCACCTAAACCTACACTGTATTTCCTTTACAGGTAATGCTTCCAAGTCTGGATAACATACAGCAGGCCATAAATAATGTAATTCAGTTTGTACTGGAAGTTAGCCGCAGTGTCTATCAGTGGGAACAGTGGAAGCTGCCGGAAGGTGCTTCTGTACAAGATGTCACAGTTTCACGGTTGCAAAATATTGTTTCTGGGCGGAAAGAAAGTACGTAGCATCTGTGCACATTTCACTTATATTGCTTACTCTGTATATGTTCACATTTACCCTAAGATTCAGGGGCGGACACAGACAGCAGAGGGCCCCTGTGCAAAGAATGCACCTTGCCCGCCCAATATCCTCCCAAACCAAATTTTCAACCTAACCTATTCCGTCCTAACATTACTTATAGCAATACAAAACATACAGTGTAAGGCAACTTTCACACCTGCGGCACTACGCTCCGGCCACCTGATCCGGCAGAGAATGCAAGGAATTAGCCGGACACAAACTCAGGCATGCAGCGGTTTGTGTCCCGCTGATTCTCTGCATTTTTGCCAGATTGTGGCCGAATTTCTGTTAGACCCCATTATAGTTAATGGGGCCATAGGGCATTCTGTCAGCATCCAGCCGTTTCTGAACCATTCTCTGCTAGAAGAGCCTCCCAGAATCAATAACTCAGATGTCAAAGTAGCCTCTTACATCCAGTGACGATAATGTTCTAAGCTGATACCATGCCAGGGTGCCCCCCACAGTAATACTGCTCCCCAAAGTCCCACCAATAGAAATAATTATCTAGCAGACAACACATAGTAGTAATAGTGCCCCTACAGTAGTAATGTCCCCACTGTGCCCCAGAAGTAATAATGCTCCTATAGTGCTGATACTAGTATTCATGTTCCTCATAGTCCAACTGCAATAAAGCCCACCATAATGCCCCCGGTAGTAATAATTCTGTTTATAATGTATAACAGTAGAAAAATGCCTCCTTATAATGTGCACCAGTACATAGAAATGTCCTGTTGTGTAGCAGTATAGAAAATACCTCCTCTTAGTGCCCCTTGTAGAGCCAATGTCCCCATAGTGCCCTCATAATATGTGCCAATATTCCCTACAGTGTGCCCAAAAAACCCTCTTAGTTCTACCAGTTGAGCCAAGGTCCCCATAGTGCCCTATAATTTGCGCCAGTATAAAATACTCCTATATTGTGCCCCGATAGTGCGCTCCCTCTTGTCCCCATGGTGCCTGACATAATGTGCCAGTATAAAATGCCCCCATAATGTGTGCCACTATAATGGCCCTATATAATTACCCCAATAGTGCTCCTATCCCCCCATTCTCCATAGTGCCCCCCATGTGTGCCAGTATATAAGATAGGGCCCCCATAGTGCTCATCCCTCTCCATAGTGCCCCCCATGTCTGCCAGTATATAAGATAGGGCCCCATAAAATGCCCCCATAGTGCTGCTCTCCCCTCTTCTGCATAGCCTCCCATGTGTGCCAGTATACTAGATAGGGTCCCCATAGTTCTCCTCCCCCTCCATAGTTCCCCTCATGTGTGCCAGTATATAAGATAGGGCCCCCCATAGTGCTTCTCCCTTTCCATAGTGCCCCCTATGTGTGCAAGTATTTGATAGGGCCCCCCCTATAGTGCTCCTCCCTCTCCATAGTGCCCCCCATGTGTGCCAGTATATAAGATAGGGCCCCAATAGTACTTCTCCCCCTCTATAGTGCCCCCCATGTGAGCCAGTACCTAAGATAGGGCCCCCAGTATAGGCCCCCATGGGTGCCAGATAAGACCCCTAGCAAAACGTAAATAATAAAATAAACACTTGTACTTACCTCCTTGCCGCTTTGAGCGGTGCGATGCAGGCCTCTTCCAGCCTGTGTCTCGCGCTGTACGGCTCAGGCGGCGCGCTGATGTCATCACACTGCCTGGGCCAGCCTCTAATAGGCCATAAGCACTAGGCCTGCAACCTATGAGAGGACCGGGCAAGGGAGACGCCTCTTCCCTACAGTGCCGCAGCATCCATCTGTATCGCTGTCCTAAGGATGGCAATACAGATGAATATACACAATGGAAGCGCTCATCTCCCCCTGCCACCGGTAAGAAGGGGCCCCCTACCACACTGGGCCCCTGTGCAGCCGAACCGGCTGCACAGGCGGTATGTCCGCCCCTGCTAAGAACTTGTCCCTAGTATCTTCTGAACATAGGTAGGTGCTGCAGTCTCATAGAGCTGAATGGAGTGGCAGTGCACATGCATGACTGATGCTCCTTTCTTTCTGAGGACTCCAGCACCTCATTCTTCTCATCAGTGGGGGTTCTAGCAGTCAGACCTTCATGGATCAGATACATATGATGGGACAACCCCTTTAAAGGTAATCTGTCACCAGCGACCTCCCTATTCAGCTGTTTGCCTAGACACATAGCAGTGGTTCACCTGATTTAAACACTATTTCTTTGGTTGATAGAAAGCTCTGTTCCCAAGTTATGATACTTTTTCTTATAATGCAGATTAGGCCTTTGGTGCAATGAGGGTATTACCATTGCTTTTGTTGCTCCCAAGCTGCACTCCTTTCTGTGGCCATCCACTCACTTTCTGCTTTGCCACTAGCTGGCCCTGTCAGTCAGAGCAGAGAGGGAGGGGCTGGTCACAGAAAATAGCGGAGCTTTGGTGCAACAAGAGCAATGGTGACGCCCTCACTGCACCAAACCCTTTTTTTTTTTCAGAAGTGAAACAGGACAATCCAACGACGAACTTCTATTCTTGTGTTTCTGAGAGTATGACCATTTATAACCTGGTTCTACTACTGTCTACCTCTGTGAATTCACTCAGGGAAAGTGCTAGGGATGCACTTGGAGGCTTTGAAAAGTACAGAACTCTTTGGATGGAAAATAGAGAATCTAAAGTGAAGGTAAGTCTCCGTAATTCACATCTGTTTTATCACATAGTATAATGTCTGTATGGTGTGTTACCAGTTTAAAAAAAAGTAGAAAAGTAAAACCATGTATTCCAACTGCATACAGCAGATGAGCACCTGGGTAAGAAATGGACATTTCGGGGAATGTAATGTCAGTAGTCATTGCGGATGCTTCTTCTGTTGCCCTCTTGATGGCAAGCAACAGCAATTAAGTAGTAAGAACCCAGTGAAGGTGCAGCTGTCTAATGAATGCTACTTCTGCACAGCGGTGTCCATAAAAATCTTAGGTCTTCTCTATTCAAGTGTTTCATGCAGTTAAAGGGAACCTGTCACCGGGATTTTGTGTACAGAGCTGAGGAAATGGGTTGCTAGATGGCCGCTAGCACATCCGCAATACCCAGTCCCCATAGCTCTGTGTGCTTTTATTGTGTAAAAAAAAACGATTTGATACATATGCAAATTAACCTGAGATGAGTCCTGTCCCTGACTCATCTCACCTACAGGACTCATCTCAGGTTAATTTGCATATGTTTCAAATCTTTTTTTTTACACAATAAAAGCACACAGAGCTATGGGGACTGGGTATTGCGGATGTGCTAGCGGCCATCTAGCAACCCATGTCCTCAGCTCTATACACAAAATCCCGGTGACAGGTTCCCTTTAAATTGACGCAAGTACAAAAGTCGCAAAGCTTATGGGCATAATATGCAGAAACAGGACACCTACTACCGTAGTAACACAATAAAATGTTCTGAATTATGGTCCTGTGTTATAGTCATGTATTAATAAAACCAGTTAAATTTGGCAAAAATTAGTACACACATAACACAAGCCAGAGATGCTATAAATTCTTCTCATCGCAATTCTGAATGTACCAGATTTAGGACACCTTCACACGCGGCAGGTTTTGTTGCAGAAATTTTTGCAGCTGAAAATCAGTTCTATTCATGTGAGCTGTAATCCATGTACTTGCCGCCAAAACACATAACTAATTTTCAGTTGCGTAAATTTCTGCAACAAAATATGCCACATGTTAAAGTGCCCTTAGGGTCCATTCACACGTCCGTTGTTTCTTTCCTGATCTGTTCCGTTTTTTGCGGAACAGATCTGGACCCATTCATTTTCAATGGGTCCTGAAAAAAAAAATCAGACATTGAGCTGTCCGATTTTTTTCAGGACCCATTGAAAATGAATGGGTCCAGATCTGTTCCGCAAAAAACGGAACAGATCAGGAAAGAAACAACGGACGTGTGAATAAGGCCTTAGAGTGCTGTTCGGCAGAGCGCAATTAATTAACTAGAGTTACAGGCTGTGTTATACTTTAGAGCTGCATACATAGTTCTGTTGAAAACAGCAAGCTTGTGGATAGACATACCCACAGCAGCTGAGTGCCTATAATTTAGCAGGGTGTTTGTACAGTGAATGGTGTAACTTGCTGAAATGCGTATCACCGCCTGGATCAGGGCTAGATGTGATACAATGAGAAAGGTTAAAATAATGTATTTTGTAATTATTAAACTAGCTGCTTGTCGGTCTAACATGATACTTATAGTATGTGTAGTTGGTGGAAGTGGTATGATGATATACCGTATATTATGTATTTTTATATATTTATGGTGTAACTTTTACATTCCACAGGAATATGTAAGTGAAAAACAATCTCTTGGTGAAATCAAAGAAAGAATTTCATATTATGATTTGTTAGAACAAGATGTGAATGAAATCAACCCAGCCTTACATGTAGGATTCATTGAACTTAACACAGGTAAAATGTTGTCCAACTTTGTAGATGTCGCAAGCGCTTAAAGGGGTTATCCTGTGATTAATGTTCATTGGTCTGTGCTCAATTTATTTGAAAGGGGGGGGGGGGGGGGGGCTTGGCGTTTCTGCTGCAATTCTCTTCCTATCTCAGCTCAGAGGACATATCCTTTATTCCGATGCTTTTTTCCTGCCACAGTCCAGAGGGCATGTACTTTTTGCTTCAACTGTCTTCCTATCACAATTTGGGGAGTGTGTCCTTTCGGCTGCAGCTCTCTCCCTATCACAGCTCAGGGAGCTTGTCTTTTCAATGTTTGTTACTGAGGTGGACAGGGAAATAAAGAACAGCAGGTGGCACTATACAGATAGACTTTATTTAATAAATCAGTGGCTATACAAAATTTTCTCGCTCATGTCATTTGGGGATACAGAAGACCATGGTTATAATTGTTGCCATTAGGAGGCAACACTAAGTGAGAAAAAATGTTAGCTCCTTCTACATTCCCCTGCAGACACTGAGCTAATCGGTTTTATCTTAGTGTCCATAGGAGACAGACATGCTACTTGCAGGTCTGCTGATATATATATACATATATATATATACACTCACCTAAAGAATTATTAGTGCCCCCATACTAATACGGTGTTGGACCCCCTTTTGCCTTCAGAACTGCCTTAATTCTACGTGGCATTGATTCCACAAGGTGCTGATAGCATTCTTTAGAAATGTTGGCCCATATTGATAGGATAGCATCTTGCAGTTGATGGAGATTTGAGGGATGCACATCCAAGGCACGAAGCTCCCGTTACACCACATCCCAAAGATGCTCTATTGGGTTGAGATCTGGTGACTGTGGGGCCATTTTAGTACAGTGAACTCATTGTCATGGTCAAGAAACCAATGTGAAATGATTGGAGCTTTGTGACATGGTGCATTATCCTGCTGGAAGTAGCCATCAGAGGATGGATACATGTTCTCATTCTGTTTACGCCAAATTCGGACTCTACCATTTGAATGTCTCAACAGAAATCGAGACTCATCAGACCAGGCAACATTTTTCCAGTCTTCAACAGTCCAATTTTGGTGAGCTCGTGCAAATTGTAGCCTCTTTTTTTCTATTTGTAGTGGAGATGAGTGGTCCCCGGTGGGGTCTTCTGCTGTTGTAGCCCATCCGCCTCAAGGTTGTGCGTGTTGTGGCTTCACAAATGCTTTGCTGCATACCTCGGTTGTAACGAGTGGTTATTTCAGTCAACGTTGCTCTTCTATCAGCTTGAATCAGTCGGCCCATTCTCCTCTGACCTCTAGCATCCACAAGGCATTTTTGCCCACAGGACTGCCGCATACTGGATGTTTTTCTCTTTTCACACCATTCTTTATAAACCCTAGAAATGGTTGTGCGTGAAAATCCCAGTAACTGAGCAGATTGTGAAATACTCAGACCGGCCCGTCTGGCACCAACAACCATGCCACGCTCAAAATTGCTTAAATCACCTTTCTTTCCCATTCTGACATTCAGTTTGGTGTTCAGGAGATTGTCTTGACCAGGACCACCCCCCTAAATGGATTGAAGCAACTGCCATGTGATTGGTTGACTAGATAATTGCATTAATGAGAAATAGAACAGGTGTTCCTAATAATTCTTTAGGTGAGTGTATATATATATATATATTTTTTTTTTTTTCCTAATGGGAATACAGGTGGTTCAAACCTCCTGTTACCCCACAAACATGAGCAGGGAGACAAGTGGGTCACCATGCCTGCTGCTCGTTAATTGCTTCTAGAAGAAAAGAAAGAACAGTAGATCATAAACCAGTGATCTTGGCACCCTACCTGTCAAGCCTCCCACATTTTTTGGTGTAGCTTTTCTCCACTAGAAGCAGCACACCGACAAAGGTGACATGGCCTGAAGAAGGGGCACAAAAAGACAGAAAGGTAAATATGTCCTTCCCTTTTCTCTGCCTATCTGCCCCATAAGGAGCTGTAAGATTCCTCCTCTCTCCTACCTCCGTACCTGCTGCCTAACCTGTGATCTCCGGTCTTAGAGGGGTTAACGCTTGCTAGAGGTAATGTTTCTCTGAAAACACCTTTTCTCTTTCACCCTGTATCCCCTCAGCGTTTGGGATGCCCTATCCCAGGCTCCGGGACAGGGTGTTCGGGGCCTGGACAGAGTCTCAGACCTAGCGGTTTCTTCAAGCTTTGGCTATGTGCAGTCGTGCGAGCACGCCCCAGCAGCATCCTCTCCACTCACCACTTGAATTATTAGGAATTTTTATTATAATTATTAATGACACCTCATTAACCATGAATTATTTAGATATTTATGGACACATTATTGACTTTGATTAATTAGTATTTGATATTTTTTGTACCTTATGCACATTGGTGAGGTTTTGTATGCATTTCTTTATTAATAATAGATTGGTTTATCTACCATATTTTTGGACTATAAGAAGCACTAAGTGAGGAAAAAGTGTCAGTGCATCTTATACCGTAGTTCAAATGCTAATGACAGCTTCCATTATAGAAGGGAGGCGCAGCGCTAGTCTACTCACCCTCCCTGGCCTACTTTTGGGGCCTGCCCTGTACAGCGTCAGAACGTAGCGCACAATGGCGCGCACTATGACCTGACGCTGTGTGGCTTGGCCATTGGATCACTATGTGGCCACGTCTGATGAGCCAGGGAGAGGTTGTTTCCCAGCTCTCTGTTATTGCTGGCATAGGTTTCAGGGTGAGGGTGTAAGGACCATATCATGACATCAAGAAATTAGTCATTTGCCGATTACGGATCACGGCATAGCATGCTTCCCTCTGGGCCTCAGTCTCCTATAACTCGCCCACAGTGCTGGACCTCCATATTACAGCATGCTGGGGTGTCCTTATTCGCAATATCCCCCCCTTCCTCTTCAGGCAAAGTGATTGCGTTACCATGTAAAAATTAATGAGCTAAAATTCTTCCAGGCAGCCACATTACTCACTACCGCAGGTGAAGCAATCGTACATTCAATGGCCGCATATACAAGCTTACCTGGTACTGACGTGCATCAGGAATGAGCCTTCCCTCTTTCACTCCGGAGTGCTTGTGCTGAAGTGACTCTAGAGAGGTTCTTGTAGACTGAGAGTTGTTGATAGAAGACATGTCCCACAGTCTGTGGCTCTCCATAATTAATTTGCAGCACTTTCAGAGTGCAAGAGCAACATGGAGGATGGCTCAAGCACAGTGGGTGAGAAACAATCATCTCCCATGCCTAAAGTATGCAAGACTGCAGTCAAAGACAAAAAGGAGAAGGTGAGGACTGATAGTAAGCAGCTGTTGGTGGGCGATTCCATCATAAGAGGTTTGAAGTTTGAGAAAAAAGGTTTTGTGAGATGTCTCCCTAGTGCTACCGCTAGCAGGGATAGATGATGTATCCTTAATATTGTTAGGCAAGCAAAGCAGGAAAGGGAGGTGGATGTCATTGTCCATCTTGGGACAAATGATCTGGCTTGCAATGAGGTTTCAAAGGTGAAGGAAGCTTTTCACACACTTGGAAATGATATACGAGAGGTTGCATCAACTGTTTCATTCTCTGCAGTTTTGCCTGTGCATAACCTTCAGCATGACAGGAAGATGTGCATTAGGGAATTCAATGTATGGCTTGGTGAATGGTGTCTGAACCAAGGGTTTGCCTTTTTGTCTCAAGTTAGCTCTCGTTGGAATGGAAAAGAACTGTACAAGAAAGATGGTTTGCATCCTTCTCTTAAGGGAACGAATATCTTCAGTGAACAGTTCAAAGTATTTGCTAAGGAGCATTTAAACTAGGAAAGGGGGGCAAAAGAGTGACAATCCAGCAGTCCGACTGCCCCCCAGAACAGTGCCAGAAGATGCCAGTAGCACATAGGTTAAGAAATGACAAGCTCAGCGTCTTGTCTACAAATGCTCGCAGTTTAGGGAATAAGATCAATGAACTATAATGGCATCTGAGAATATAGATTTAGTGGCTGTTACTGAGACGTGGTTCAATGGAAGTAATGACTGGGATATAACGATACCAGGGTTCTCTCTATATAGGAAAGACAGAGAAGGCAAGAAGGGGGAGGGGTGGCCCTGTATGTGAAAGATAGCATAAAATCTAATTTAATACAAGTTAGCGAGACCAATTTAGAGTCAGTTTGGGTTACCTTGCAGCTTGATAATCATAAGGTAACTCGTGTAGGTGTGATATATAGACCACCTAGCCAAGTCAAAGAATTAGATGATCTACTAGTTGAGGAAATAGCTAAAATGACATTCAAGGGGGAAGTTATCATTATGGGAGACTTTAATCTTCCTGATGTAAACTAGAAAACTAAAATAGCTAGTTCTGCCAGGAGTACAGATATTCTAAATTCCCTACTGGGATTATCTCTACAGCAAGTAGTTGAGGAGCCAACCCGGAAGAAGGCTATTTTAGATTTAGTATTCACAAATATAAATTTGGTACTATAAGTACAGTGACTGAGTCACACCACACAAAAACAAAAGTTTTAGATTTTAGAAAAACTGACTTTAATAAAATTAGATTAGTGGTATACGAGTCCCTATCAGATTGGAACAGTTTCAATGGAGTCCAGGAGAAATGGGACTACTTAAAAGTGGCACTATTGGAGGCAACAGAAAATTGCATTAGGCTTGTCAGTAAAAGCAAAAAAAGGAAGAGACCACTGTGGTACTCAGCAGAAGTGGCCAAAATCATTAAAAACAAAAAGATTGCATTTAGTAATTATATAAAATAAAAAAAAACGAGGATGACAGGCAAATTTAAAGGTTAGGCAGAGAGAGGCCAAACAAGTTATAAGAGCTTCTAAAGCACAGGCAGAAGAGAAATGAGCTCAGTCAGTGAAAAAAGGCGCTAAGACATTCTTCAGACACATAAATGAAAAAAGGAAACTAAAACAAGGAATTAATTCAATAGGCTGAGGTGTCTCACTCTTGATTATCTCTGGCGTGGTGCTACAAACCCAAACAAAACCCAACACCCAACCCTCTAAATGGTAATAAAATGTATATATGGAAAATGGGCGAGCAATCATACACTCGGCATCTAATTTAGGAATACAGAAAATTTATTCAAATAATATGTAAAATAGTACACATAAAATATTAAAACACAGACTAAAATTAATGTAAAACTGTGCAGATGGCTATATTGAGCAACCTATATTCAATCTGTAACCTTATTGCACTTGCTGTTTATAAACCACTTCAAACCGTATATAAAGCAGATGTTCCTATATATTAGGATCAACACTAGTAGAATCGCTGGTATAGTGTCACATTTGGGTGCATGTGTTGCACCTGTTGAAAAGTCACAGACAAGAAAGGACCGAATTCTTAGACTTAGTGATCACAAAACATGAGAATAAATACATATGTGAGACATTTTGTAAACCTGCAACTAGAAATAGTTGTATTCAGTTCTCCAGTTGCCATCTGCCAAGATGGCTGATCAATATTCCCTCTGGTCAGTTCCGCAGAATTAAGTGGAACTGCACAGAGGGACAGACATTTGAGGAGGAAGCCATTGAAATGAAAAAACATTTTATGGAAAAGGAATATCCTGAGAAAATAGTGGAGGAATTAAAAATGAACAGCTAACTAAAGAAGAAAATATAAGGGTCATCCTCCCATTTAATGAGAGTTATAGGAAGATCCAAAAGATTATTAGAATCCATTGGCATCATGTATTGAGTGACAGAGTTATAGGACATTTGCTCCCAACGGTTCCATTAATCACTTTCACTAAAGCACCTAATTTGGGTATTAAAGTGGCTCCCACTTTAAAATCATGGAAACAAAATAAGATCAGTTTTTTAGGAACCTGGCCAAATTTAAAGGGCTTCTACAAATGTGGGAGATGCACAAGTTGTAGACTTAACAATAAACCTTGCAAAATAACTACTTTTTCTTCGACCCAAAATGACTTCAAGTGGTATATAGAAGATTGTCTCACATGTGATTCCTCCGGTGTTATCTACCTTCTCCAAAGCCCGTGTAATAGACAATATATAGGGCGGACAAAAAGACCACTAAAGAAAAGAGTGGCAGAGCATATAGCCAACATAAAGAAAGGATATGACAAACACTCTTTATTAAAGCACTATAAGGATGTGCACAAACAGGATCCATCAAATCTTGTGGTTGTGGCATTGGAGAGGGGGTGATTACATTAAACAAATGTCTAGGATAGAATTCCGACGTATTTATGAATTCGGGTCCTTGCTACCAAAAGGACTAAATTCTGACCTAGAGATTTTTGGATTAATGTAGGCTGGGTGTCTCGTCACCGATGAGATGTCAAATGCCAGGACGTTTTTCCAGCGCTGCGACGTCTCCTTTGTTTCGAGATACCCATCCGATTCCTTCTATCAATACTTCCCTTACTAACACAACATTTTTACAATATTTTTACAGTATTTGTATACTTTAATAATGTAAGATATTGTGATATAGCATCTGGGTCGTCTTGTCGCATATTTATGAACTTTGTGTATACAGATATCTATTATGTGTACCTATATGTATAATATCAGTACAAGGAATAATAATTTGTGTTTGTGACTATAAGCAACCGTAGATGCAAATTTCACTACATACAGTAGTATATCGCATCAAGAGGAATGTTTAGCCAAAAAAACGCACATATACTAAAAAAGAAATCGCATAAAAACCGCAACAAGCATCACTAACAAAACGTATCACATCACAATTCCTCTTTGAATTGAGGAAAATTTGGAGAAGCAGGTGTCTGTATTAAAAGAGCTTAGCGGTGAACTAGCACAACCATTAACAGATTTATTTATCCAATCACTGGTAACAGGAGTCGTCCCAGAAGATTGGAAATTAGCAAATGTTGTGCCCATCAAGGAGAGGATTGTGGAACATCTAAAATCCCATGGATTGAAAGATGAAAAACAACATGGGTTTCCTTCAGGGAGATCATGTCAAACTAATCTTATAGATTTTTTTAATTGGGTAACTAAAATAATAGATGGCGGAGGTGCAGTAGACATCGCTTATCTAGACTTTAGTAAGGCTTTTGATACTGTCCCACATAGAAGGCTTATCAATAAATTAGAGTCTTTGGGCTTGGACTCCCATATTGTTGAATGGATTAGGCAGTGGCTGAGGGACAGACAACAGAGGGTTGTAGTCCATGGAGTATATTCAGACCATGGTCTTGTTACCAGTGGGGTACCTCAGGGATCTGTTCTGGGACCCATATTGTTTAATCCCTTCACGCAACATCACGTACATGTACGTGGGGGAATGTGGTGCCTCACCGCATCCCCACGTGCATGTACGTGTCACGACTGTGACTGATCCAGACAGGTCTGGGAGGAGAAGGTCGCAGCGACTTGCTACTCGCGATAGCTTGTGAGTTTGCTCCGTGGTTCAGGGTATGTCATCTGGGTTTTGCCTTGTGAACCTTTTTGTCCTGACTGGGAGTTTGTAGGCATCCTTCTCAGGTGAGTCCTGTCTGCCACTCCCAGCTACTATATTAGTTTCACTTTCACTTGCAGTCATTGCCAGATATAGTCCTTACTTCCAGTGCTACTCTGACCTTGGAAGGAGATCGTTTGATGGTGTTTCTGTGGAGCTCTTGTCCGGCGTGGACTGTCGTGATTGGGATCGCCTTCTCTGCTCGTGACTGGATAAGTCTATCTCTTATATAGTTTATTTGTTGCTGTCTTCTCCTGCTGTTCTCCTAGACATGAGTGATGGTGACTAGCGCTCCCATCGGCCGTTCCCCACTCTAGGCTTTTTAGGGGGTGACTGAGGGTTTAGGCATCCTGCTCGCCGCACGGGTTCACACCCCGTCTAGGGTATCAGGGCAGACAGGTGCCAGCTTAGGATTAATCAGGGGTGGCCATACTATTCCCATCCGTAGATAAGGCTCCCCCTTCCCCTCCGTCTGGTGCGACACGACTGCTGCTGGGATAGCGGTCGTGACAGTATATCTGGCCTTTTAAAAAAAAAAAAAAAAAGTGACATTTCATTTTTTTTTTTTCTTTTTTGCTTGCTGTTTTGCTTTGTATTTTGTCTGTTCCACTATGGATCCGGTTACGGTTTTGGCGAAGCAATTACAGGGATTATCTCTTGAAGTGGCAGGATTAAAAGCAACAGTGCTGCAGCAGCAGCAGCCATCCTTGGGTTCCACCGTTGCTACGGGAAACCAAGGTACTCCTGAGCCAAAACTGGTTTTACCTGATAGGTTCTCAGGAGGGAGAGACCAATTTGTAACATTCAGAGAAGCTTGCAAATTGTTCTTCAGGTTACGCCCTAGATTCTCCGGCGGTGAGGAACAACGGGTGGGTATTGTAATTTCTCTCCTGCAAGGAGATCCGCAGGCTTGGGCTTTCTCCCTGCCATCAGACTCTCTGGCCTTACGATCAGTGGAGGAGTTTTTTGAAGCCCTGGGTCTCGTATATGATGACCCGGACAGGGTCTCACTGGCTGAGTCTAAGCTACGTAGACTTCGGCAAGAGAACCGGTCTGCTGAACTATATTGTTCCGAATTCCGTAGGTGGGCTACTGATACGTTATGGAACGACTCGGCCCTTAGAAGTCAGTTCTGCCAGGGGTTGTCTGGAAAATTAAAAGACGCGCTGGCGGTATACGAGGTCCCTGGGTCTCTGGAGGCTGCTATGTCTCTGTCCATAAGAATCGACAGACAACTCAGGGAGAGACTATTAAATTTTGCGGAGGCCTCTATAGGGCAGGGATCGGTTTGTTATGATCCAGTCGAACCAATGCAAATAGGGGGCGCCACTAGACGGGTGAATCCTCCTAAGTTCCGCTGTAGGTCAGAGGTTTGTTTTCGTTGTGGGGGGAGGGGTCATTTTGTAAAGGTTTGTCCCTCAGAACCCAAGAGACCACAAACAAAGGAGCCGCCGGGAAAACTAGAGTCCCCAGATTGTGCGGAGGATAACAGTCTGGGCGTATTCGTTTCCTCCATACGCATGTCTCAGTTTTTGTTGTCCGCTACCGTTGAGGCGGGCAATAAGACTGAGAACTGTTCTGTCTTTTTGGACAGTGGGGCGAGGGTCAACTTGGTGGATTCACGGTTTGCTCAGGCTCTGGGTTTTACTCCAGAACCGATACGCAGAACTATTCCTGTTTTTGCCATCGACTCCTCCCCTCTTACTCAGAAAGAGTTAACTCAGATCATTCATAATATCCATCTGCAGGTAGGGGACCTCCATAAAGAGCATATCTCGTGTTATGTCCTGGACGGTCTTCCGGCTCCTATGGTATTGGGGCTTCCCTGGCTGGTGACTCACAATCCAGTGGTGGATTGGCAGGCCGGGGAGATTGTGGAGTGGAGTGAACATTGTAAGGACAACTGCTTGAGTAGTAGGTGCTCTACACTCTCTGTAACATCTTTACCTGCCTTTCTGTCAGATTTTATGGATGTGTTCTCTGAGAAGGGTTGTCAGGGGTTACCACCTCATCGTCCATATGATTGCCCGATTAATCTACTACCTGGGGCCAAACTACCTAAAACCTGGTTATACAATCTTTCCGGCCCGGAGAGGAAGGCTATGAAAGATTATATTTCGGAGAGTTTGGCTAAGGGACACATCAGACCCTCTTCTTCACCTGTGGCTGCAGGGTTCTTTTTCGTTAAAAAGAAAGATGGGGGCCTACGTCCTTGCCTGGATTTCCGGGAATTAAACCGGATAACTATCCGAGATCCCTATCCTCTTCCTCTCATTCCCGACCTCTTTAATCAGGTTGCTGGTGCTAAATGGTTCTCCAAAATGGATCTCAGAGGAGCCTATAACCTGGTTCGCATCAAAGAGGGGGATGAGTGGAAGACGGCTTTTAATACTCCGGAAGGGCATTATGAAAATCTGGTCATGCCATTTGGTCTTACTAATGCGCCTGCGGTATTCCAACATTTTGTCAACGATATTTTTAGTCACCTTATCGGGAGATTTGTTGTGATATATCTTGATGACATCCTGGTCTATTCCCCGGATCTGGATACACATAAGATCCATGTGAGACAAGTGCTGCAGATATTAAGGGCCAACAAATTGTTTGCTAAGTTAGAAAAATGTGTGTTCGCCGTAAAAGAACTGCCATTTCTAGGGTATGTGTTGTCAGATTCAGGTTTCCGCATGGATCCAGAGAAAGTCTGGGCGATTATAGACTGGGATCTGCCTGAGAACCTGAAGGCATTGCAACGCTTCCTGGGGTTTGCCAATTTTTATAGAAAGTTTATAAAAAACTATTCCTTGGTGGTCAAACCACTGACGGACATGACCCGAAAGGGATTCGATTTTTCCAAATGGTCACATGCAGCCAAAACTGCCTTTGCATCTCTGAAGGAGAGATTCACCTCGGCCCCTATTCTCGTACAGCCAGATGTCTCGCTTCCTTTTATTGTAGAGGTTGACGCATCAGAGGTGGGGGTGGGAGCGGTACTATCTCAGGGCCCGTCCCCTGGTGAATGGCGTCCGTGTGCTTTCTTTTCGAAGAAATTGTCTACTGCTGAAAGGAACTATGATATTGGCAACAGGGAACTTTTGGCTATTAAGTTGGCTTTTGAGGAGTCGCGTCATTTTTTGGAGGGGGCGGTTCATCCCGTCACGGTGATTACTGATCACAAAAACTTATTATATCTGGAGTCTGCTAAACGTCTCACCCCTAGACAGGCTCGGTGGTCGTTATTTTTTACTAGGTTTAATTTTGTAATAACCTATCGCCCGGGGGCAAAAAATACTAAGGCGGATGCATTGTCTCGAAGTTTTCCTGGAGGGGGTGATGTTGAGGTACCAGAGCCTATTTTGCAAAAGGGGGTGGTGGTCTCTGCATTACACTCAGGTTTGGAGGGGAGGGTGTTGGAAGCTCAGGGGGACACCCCGGCCTCCTGCCCCTCGGGAAAACTGTTTGTGCCAGAAAATTTACGACTGGAGATACTAAAAGAACACCATAACTCCACACTGGCAGGACACCCAGGTAGTAGGGCAACCTCTGAGTTAGTGTCTCGTCGGTTCTGGTGGCCTAAATGGCGCCAGGAGGTGTTGAATTTTGTGTCTGCATGTGCTACCTGTGCTCGTTCTAAGGTAGATCATACTCGTCCGGCAGGGCGTCTTTTACCTCTGGCCATCCCCAACAGGCCTTGGACGCACCTGTCAATGGATTTTATTACGGATCTACCAGTATCAGCGGGGAAGACTGTTATTCTGGTAGTTGTTGACAGATTCAGCAAAATGGTGCACTTTATTGCTCTTGCCGCATTGCCTAATGCTAACACACTGGCTCAGGTTTTTATTGACCACATCGTGAAGCTTCACGGGGTCCCTTCCGATATTTTGTTTCGGATCGTGGTACCCAATTCGTTTCTAAATTTTGGAAAGCTTTTTGTTCTCGTTTAGGGGTTCATCTGTTGTTTTCTTCATCTTTCCATCCACAGTCCAACGGTCAGACTGAACGTATCAATCAAAACCTAGAGACATATTTGAGATGCTTTGTTTCCGAAAATCAGGAGGAATGGTCATCTTATTTACCGTTAGCCGAGTTTGCCATTAATAATCGTCGTCAAGAATCCACCGATAAGTCACCATTTTTTGGTGCGTATGGTTTCCATCCTCAGTTTTGTACGTTTAGTGAGGGGGGGCCGTCTGGGATTCTCGAGGAGGAACGATTTGCGTCTTCACTTTTTTCAGTGTGGCAGAGTGTGCAAGAAAGTTTGAAGAGAATTGGTGGTAGATACAAACGTGTGGCTGATAGGAAGCGCTCTGAAGGTCCGGACCTTGGGGTGAATGACTTGGTGTGGTTGTCTACCAGAAATATCAAGTTGAAGGTTCCCTCGTGGAAATTAGGTCCGAGATTTATTGGTCCTTATAGGGTAATTAAGATCATTAACCCGGTGGCTTTTCGTCTGGAGCTACCTCAGACTCTAAGGATCCATAATGTCTTCCACAAATCTCTGCTTAAGAGATATGTAGAACCTCCTGAACCATTGCCACTACCGCCTCCACCGGTGGTTGTTGATGGCAGGGAGTGGCAGACAGGTGAGTCCTGTCTGCCACTCCCAGCTACTATATTAGTTTCACTTTCACTTGCAGTCATTGCCAGATATAGTCCTTACTTCCAGTGCTACTCTGACCTTGGAAGGAGATCGTTTGATGGTGTTGCTGTGGAGCTCTTGTCCGGCGTGGACTGTCGTGATTGGGATCGCCTTCTCTGCTCGTGACTGGATAAGTCTATCTCTTATATAGTTCGTTTGTTGCTCTCTTCCCCTGCTGTTCTCCTAGACATGAGTGATGGTGACTAGTGCTCCCATCGGCCTTTCCCCACTGTAGGCTTTTGTTAGGGTGACGGAGGGTTTAGGCATCCTGCTCGCCGCACGGGTTTACACCCCGTCTAGGGTATCAGGGCAGACAGGTGCCAGCTTAGGGTTAATCAGGGGTGGCCATACTATTCCCATCCGTAGATAAGGCTCCCCCTTCCCCTCCGTCTGGTGTGACACGACTGCTGCTGGGATAGCGGTCGTGACAGTACGTGATCGGCTTTCTCTGTCAGCGCAGGGAGCGAAGCACTGAAGGTTCAGTGAAGCCGGCGTGCTGGGGTTGCTAGGCAACCAGAGAAGCTGGCGGGAACTACATCGGAGCTCTGACCCGCCCGCGATCGCTGTGATTGGTCCAATACTGCAGAGGGACCAATCGCAGCGCATTGGGGCAGGTAAGGGGGGGTTAGGGAGGGACTATGTGCTTCTCCTTCTCTGATCGTCCCAATTCCTGTCAGGGAAGCGATCAGAGAAGGAGAGAGTGTGAAAAGCTGCTGTACATTAAAACCCCTTCCCGACCTATGACGAGTATACTCGTCATGGAGCACTGCTACTTAGCGCTCCATGATGAGTATACACGTCATGGCATTAAACTGTCACTATGTCTGCAGACATGGTGACAGCGCTGAGATCCCGGCTGTTACACACAGCCAGGCACCTTTGGTCAATGCCGAGGGGGGTCCTGTGACCCCCCCCTATCGGCGATCGCTGCAAACCGCAGGTCAATTCAGACCAGCGGTTCGCAGCGCTTTCTGCAGTTTCTGATCCCTGCGGTCCCTGACCGCGGGGATCAGAAACTTTAATATGCCCAAAATAAAGATTTTGCACCCCTAAATGATTTTATGCCGGCGGGTGGTGCAGGGAGGGTGTTGCGGGCGGTGCGGCAGGAGGGATCGCGATCCCCCGCCCGCCTCCTCTTGAATAATCGTTGGTGGCCAGTGGGTATACCAGAGTGTCAGCACATTGCTGACACTCTGGTATAAACGGCTGACATCTGTACTGCGATGTCAGCCGTTTAACTCTTTCCATACCGTGGCCCGTACGGACCGCTGTATGGAAAAGGTTAACAGTCAGGGAGCTCCCTCCCTCTCCCATCGGAGGGCTACTGTACCTTTGCAGCCCCCCGATGGGAGAGGGAGGGAGCCCCCAGACAGCCCCCAGGCATCCCCCCTCCTTCCCCTTCCCAGTCTGCTCAGTTGTGGCAGACGCGGAAGGTTCCCATGGCAACAGGACGCCTTCTCAGGCATCCTGCTGTCCATGGTGTTGAACAGATCTGTGCTAAAGGCATAGATCTGTTCAGACAAAGTGTGGGTAAAATACAGTATAATACACTATATAGTGTACTGTACTGTATTATATAGACATCAGACCCACTGGATCTTCAAGAACCAAGTGGGTCTGGGTCAAAAAAAAAGTTAAGATAAAAAAAAAAACATTTATCACTGAATAAAACTTTCCCTGCACGGTGAACGCCATAAAAATAAAAAAATAAAAACTATGATCAAAAAAGTCGCATGTACGCCAAAATAGTACCAATCAAACCGTCACCTCATCCCGCAAAAAATGAGCCCCTACATGAGACAATGGCCCAAAAAAAAAAAAACTATGGGTCTCAGACTATGGAGACACTAAAACATGATTTTTTTTTGTTTCAAAAATGATATTATTGTGTAAAACCTAGATAAATTATAAAAAGGTAGACATATTAGGTATTGCCACGTCCGTAAGAACCTGCTCTATAAAAATACTACATGACCTAACCCTTCAGGTGAACACTGTAAACAAAATTAAATAAAAACGGTGTCAAAAAAGCAATTTCTTTGTTACCTTACATCACAAAAAGTGTAATAGCAAGCGATCAAAAAGTCATATGCACCCCAAAATAGTACCAATCAAACCGTCACCTCATCCCGCAAAAAATGAGCCCCTACATGAGACAATGGCCCAAAAAAAAAAAAACTATGGGTCTCAGACTATGGAGACACTAAAACATGATTTTTTTTTGTTTCAAAAATGATATTATTGTGTAAAACCTAGATAAATTATAAAAAGGTAGACATATTAGGTATTGCCACGTCCGTAAGAACCTGCTCTATAAAAATACTACATGACCTAACCCCTCAGGTGAACACTGTAAACAAAATTAAATAAAAACGGTGTCAAAAAAGCAATTTCTTTGTTACCTTACATCACAAAAAGTGTAATAGCAAGCGATCAAAAAGTCATATGCACCCCAAAATAGTACCAATCTAACCGTCATCTCATCCCGCAAAAATGATACTCAACCTGAGACAATCGCCATAAAACTGAAAAAACTATGGCTCTCAGACTATGGAAACATTAAAACATGATTTTCTTTTGTTTCAAAAATGATATTATTGTGTAAAACCTAAATAAATAAAAAAAAGTATACATATTAGGTATCGCCGCGTCCGTAAGAACCTGCTCTATAAAAATAGCACATGATCTAACCTGTCAGATGAACGTTGTAAATAATAAAAAATAAAAACTGTGCCAAAACAGCTATTTTTGGGCAAATTTTCCATTTTAATCCATTTTTTCCGGTAACAAAGCAAGGGTTAACAGCCAACAAAACTCAATATTTATTGCCCTGATTCTGTAGTTTATAGAAATGGCCCATATGTGGTCGTAAACTGCTGTATGGCCATACGGCAGGGCGCAGAAGGAAAGGAGCGCCATATGATTTTTGGAAGGCAGTTTTTGCTGGACTGGTTTTTTGACACCATGTCCCATTTAAAGCCCCCCCTGATGCACCCCTAGAATAGAAACACCAAAAAATGACCCCATTTTGGAAACTACACCCCTCAAGGTATTCAAAACTGATTTTACAAACTTTGTTAACCCTTTAAGTGTTCAACAAGAGTTAATGGCAAATGGAGATGAAATTTCAGAATTTCTATTTTTTGCTACTTTGCCTCACAAAAAGTGTAATCTAGAGCAACCAAAAATCATATGTACCCTAAAATAGTACCAACAAAACTGCCACCTTATCCCGTAGTTTCCAAAATGGGGCCACTTTTTGGGAGTTTCTAACCTAGGGGTGCATCAGGGGGCTTTAAATGGGACATGGTGTCTAAAAACCAATCCAGCAAAATCTGCCTTCCAGAAACCATATGGCGCACCTTTTCTTCTGCGCCCTGCCGTGTGCCCGTACAGCAGTTTGCGACCACATATGGGGTGTTTCTGTAAACCACAGAATCAGGGCCATAAATAATGAGTTTTGTTTGGCTGTTAACCCTTGCTTTGTTACCGGAAAAAATGGATTAAAATTGAAAATTTGCAAAAATTTCATCTCCATTTGCCAATAACTCTTGTGGAACGCATAAATGGTTAACAAAGTTTGTAAAATCAGTTTTTAATACCTTGAGGGGTGTAGTTTCCAAAATGGGGTCATTTTTGGGTGGTTTCAATAATGTAAGCCTCACAAAGTGACTTCAGACCTGAACTGGTCCTTAAAAAATGGGTTTTGGAAATTTTCTGAAAACTGCTTCTAAACTTAAAAATTATAAAATGTCATTCCCAAAATGATCCAAACATGAAGTAGACATATGGGGAATGTAAAGTAATAACTATTTTTGGAGGTATTACTATGTATTATAGAAGTAGAGAAATTTAAACTTGGAAATTTTCAAATTTTTCAAAATTGTGGGTAAATTTGGTATTTTTTTATAAATAAAAATGATTTTTTTTTATTCCATTTTACCAGTGTCATGAAGTACAATATGTGACGAAAAAACAATCTCAGAACGGCCTGGATAAGTAAAAGCGTTTTAAAGTTATTCACACATAAACTGACACTGGTCAGATTTGCAAAAAATAGCCTGGTCCTTAAGGTGAAAAATGGCTTGGTCCTGAAAGGGTTAATATCTTTTCAGCGAAATTGCACAAGGCCTCGATGGTAAGGTGTGTCTTTTTGCTGATGACACAAAGATTTGTAACAGGGTTGATGGAGGGATACACCAAAGGAATTAGGAAAACTAGAGGAACGGTCAAAAATCTGGCAACTAAAATTTAATGTTGATAAGTGCAAGATAATGCACCTGGGGCGTAAAAACCCAAGAGCAGAATATACAATCTGTGATACAGTCCTAACCTCAGTATCTGAGGAAAGGGATTTAGGGGTCATTATTTCAGAAGACTTAAAGGTAGGCAGACAATGTCATAGAGCAGCAGGAGATGCTAGCAGAATGCTGGGGTGTATAGGGAGAGGCATCACCAGTAGACAGAGGGAGGCGCTCATGCCGCTCTACAGAGCACTAGTGAGACCTCATCTGGAGTATTGTGCGCAGTACTGGAGACCATATATCCAGAAGGATATTGATACTTTGGAGAGAGTTCAGAGAAGAGCTACTAAACTAGTACATGGATTGCAGGATAAAACTTACCAGGGAAGATTAAAGGACCTTAACATGTATAGCTTGGAAGAAAGACGAGACAGAGGGGAGATGAGAGAAACTGCTAAATACATAAAGGGAATCAACAAGGTGAAAGAGGAGAGAAGATTTACAAGAAGAAAAACTGCTACAAGAGGACATAGTTTTAAATTAGAGGGGCAAAGGTTTAAAAGTAATATCAGGAAGTATTACTTTACTGAGAGAGTAGTGGATGCATGGAATAGCCTTCCTGCAGAAGTGGTAGCTGCAAATACAGTGAAGGAGGTTAAGCATGCATGGGATAGGCATAAGGCCATCCTTCATATAAGATAGGGCTGGGGCTATCCATAGTACTCAGTATATTGGGCAGACTAGATGGGCCAAATGGTTCTTATCTGCCGACACATTCTATGTTTCTATGTCAGCCGTACCTCCCTTCACGGTGGAGTGCTTCTACTGCAGTTGCATCAGTCAATCACTTTACCCGCTACCGTAGCTGGAGTATTTGTGTGTTCTCTAGAGCTGTGCAGTCCAGCCTACCCATTACTGATGTACATCTGGCATAAGTCTTAGCCCCTTCAATGATGGAGTATTCTGCTGTTGTAGATGCTATGTTTGGCAAGCCTACATAGATATGAGATGCACCAGCACCAGACAGTCACTTCCATGGTGTTAGGTGCCGTGTCTCTAACCTAATTGCTATACTCAGGCTTTAGCATTAACCTCCTTGAATTTTGGAATATTTGCGCAGATTCTGGATGCTGCATCTGCTAAACTTATGCAGCTCTTGTCAAGCACTGGACAAACCAGATCGTCCACTTCAATAGCTGCTGTGTCTGCTGTACAGTTTCTCCAGTGCCTGCAGCATGACTACCTGGCAGCCACATTACCCGAGGAGTGATTGTGTAGCTAGTCTGTTGTGCTCTGTTGGGCATAGTCTCACTTCATGCAGGGCAATTCTGCTTTTGCTTGACAAGCATATACAGTCCAGTTGTGTATTAAGCAGCTAGTACCCTCCTCAATAGTTGGGGTACTTGAGCTATCGTTAGCGGCCGGACTGACCTACTTACACAGTTATTTTCTACTACACATCTTTAACTGGCATATGTGATGCAGCAGTATGCCAGAGGCCATAATCATTATTGCCAAAGCCTGGATCTGTCAGACATACTCGGTTCTGGAGTTCTCTCTGGACAGATGCATACACTCAGACGAGGGAGAAAATGTGATTTTTGGTACTTACCTATAAAATCCTTTTCTCGCTACATTCATTGTAGGACACAGCTCCTATCCTCTTGTTTTGCTATTTTTTTTCTAATGAGTCCCACTTTCTTGGTTCAGACCCTTCTGTAGTTTTTCCCTGGTTCTACTATTTACTTTTGGTTGACTTTTCGGAGCTGCTTATACTGTTTGGGTACAAACTGATTAGCTCAGTGTCTGCAGGAGGGGTATAGCTGAGAGCAGGATCTGACACTTTGTCTCACTTAGTGTCGACTCCTAGTGGCAGCAGCTATACCCACAGTCTTCTGTGTCCCCCAGTGAACGTAGTGAGAAAAAATCCTGTTTTTAATTACATGCAATTACAAAAATATTCAGATCCATATACTGATTTGAATTATCCAGAATATTTTTTGTCTGACAGTCCCTTTAACCTTTTTAGCGCACCTGGCATGGCTATGATATTAATAAAGTGTGCCATTCTATACCCTTACTGTTAGCAGGGTGTGCTACATGAATAGTGTAGTTGTGGTGTGGCACCATACATTACTGTCGCAGCATGACAATTCTATTGCAGGATTTTACCCTTAGCAATCCATAGTTGCCCCTCAATTTGTGTCAAAATCTGCACATGTTGACTTTGCAGCACAATTCACAACCAGCAATGTCTAAAGCATTTCCGTATGGCTCTAGTAAATGTCGGTGTTCTCATCGACAGGTGCCGTTCTAAGCATTCAATGTGTTACTAGTGAATTGAGGTGATTAAACCAAATTCTTTCCCCATGTAAACACATGACGTGATGTGAATTTAGCCTAACCTTGTTTGGTGGTATTACTTTTTCTGCAATACTCGGTGGGATATGCCATAATGAGAGTGAAAGAGCCTCAGCGCTGCCTTGAAGTGAATAAGCTACACTGCTGTTTCTTGCCTGTCTGGTGATCTGAGCGACACTGTGTTAAATCAAAGCTGTACCCCCTTCATTATTGTGGGGTCCATACCACCATTTTTTTATTGGTCTTTATTAAATTTTGAGCCCCTTTCTCTAAACAACCTTGAGATTCTCTAGTAGCAGGCTCTGTATTTTTACAGTCAGGCAGTTCAGCTGCAGGCTCCTGATCTCTGACCTCCTAAACACTTATCTCACTGATAAGAATGTGGCTTAAATAAGTGTTTATGACATTTTAGTAATTTAGAGATAAGATTTATTGGCACAAAGTGAAAGTACCAGTCACACAGCTAGACAAACAGTTAACCCTTTGTGACAGAATGGTTGAATATTATAAATAAAGACCAATTGAAAAATATATATTTTAGCCCAAAATGAGTAAAATGCAAATATTGCCCCCGGAGGTGTACATAGCCTTTAAATCATCCCTAAGAATGCTTATATATTTTTTTGTTACAAGCTTGGTGTGGACAGGTTCTCGAAATGGAGAATTGTATCATTCATTTCACCTTTTATTTTAGCTCCCATAAAAGTGTCCATATCTACTGAAGCAAAAGCCTGGAAACTGCTGTTATGTAGATACTTGCACCAGGAATACAAGCTGAAGATGGCCGACATTTCAGAATTTATAGCCGAATACTTGAAAATATTATCTCGTCCGATTCTTGATTTAGATGACGTGCAGTTTGTCATGAAGACGCTGACAATTATCAGAGAAAATGAAATCCGGATAGACAGAAGTGTGGGGCCAGTAGAAGTGAGGAGATCTGACATTACAGATAAAAACCATACAATGATCATGTTGTCTCTGTGTTGTACTCTACGATGGCAGCTTGGTGATCAGTACTTTTTTTCATAGGAAGCGTACGCAACCTTAAGTAGATTTCAGGTCAACGTAACAAGTGAAGAAACAGACGTTGTCGATACTTTGAGATATTATTTTAAGAAGCTTCTTTACAAAGTTGTGAGTAAACTGTGTATAATTTATTGTGTATAGTGTGATTAGACTTCTGTGCCATGCGCACTACCATTTTTTCCTCATAAAAGGGCCGTCCAATCCAACGTACTTAACCATAAAATAATCTGTAACTCCTGGATCTCCTGTCTTTTCATTGCAGTTCTCACTGTATCTCTTGCGGCACACTTCTGTTGGGGGATATACGGTAATATCAGGGGTGTTGTTATCAGAAAGACAGCAAATAGCTATTTGAGTGTAACTTGATAGCCATTCTACAATTCATTAAAATAAATTATGGGTCAGATTTACTGTTTCCGCTCCACATTGAATAGCTAATATCTATTCTCCCCCTGCCCCCCACATGCTACATGCACATTTAGCTAGGATGACTATGTATGTGTTCTGAATAGTAAAAGCAGAGTAAACCCCACACTTCTGGCAGCGGCTTATGGCCCCTGAGAACAAAAGCAAGTAAAATTCAACTGCCTAATTCTTCATTCCCCTGACATTATCTTTTGGGGGGAATCAGGACACCCCAATACAAATATAATATGCCGTAGGTTTATGCAAATTATTTTTCTATACCATAAAATCACTTATTGACTCTGATATTTTTGTCTGTTGACTGGTGCCGGATCACCTATAGGCTATAAACATCTAGGAGGTTTGCATTTAGAGTCCGAACATCTGCAGAAGCTGCAAAAGCGGAAAGATGATTGTCAGTGACAGACAAGCATCCCATTGAGAAGGCAGAGGTCTTTTGCCTTCCCCATAGCTGCATAAACGCTGCTCAATAAATGCTGGGTATACAGATCATTCTGCAGCCATGCTGCTTCCTGCTCTGACTGCAGGAGCTGTTAGGTCTAAGCTGGCCAGATCAGCTCTACAATGAGGCTCTGAAGACTGAATGCCCCCTGTAACTGACGTGAATATGTCAGCCAGTAAAAAGAAAAACGTGAAGACATTTCCTCTGTTTACATTTTCTGGGTGTAAAAAATATACAATAAATAAATACAAGTAGCATAAAGATAAAGCCCTGTGTCTCTCCAAAAAAGATGCAAGAGTTATATAATAATAAATAATAATACACCCTGTACAGAATTATTAGGCAAATGAGCATTTTGACCACATCATCCTCTTTATGCATGTTGTCTTACTCCAAGCTGTATAGGCTCGAAAGCCTACTACCAATTAAGCATATTAGGTGATGTGCATCTCTGTAATGAGAAGGGGTGTGGTCTAATGACATCAACACCCTATATCAGGTGTGCATAATTATTAGGCAACTTCCTTTCCTTTGGCAAAATGGGTCAAAAGAAGGACTTGACAGGCTCAAAAAAGTCAAAAATAGTGAGATATCTTGCAGAGGGATGCAGCACTCTTAAAATTGTAAAGCTTCTAAAGCGTGATCATCGAACAATCAAGCGTTTCATTCAAAATAGTCAACAGGGTCGCAAGAAGCGTGTGGAAAAACCAAGGCGCAAAATAACTGCCCATGAACTGAGAAAAGTCAAGCGTGCAGCTGCCAAGATGCCACTTGCCACCAGTTTGGCCATATTTCAGAGCTGCAACATCACTGGAGTGCCCAAAAGCACAAGGTGTGCAATACTCAGAGACATGGCCAAGGTAAGAAAGGCTGAAAGACGACCACCACTGAACAAGACACACAAGCTGAAAAGTCAAGACTGGGCCAAGAAATATCTCAAGACTGATTTTTCTAAGGTTTTATGGACTGATGAAATGAGAGTGAGTCTTGATGGGCCAGATGGATGGGCCCGTGGCTGGATTGGTAAAGGGCAGAGAGCTCCAGTCCGACTCAGACGCCAGCAAGGTGGAGGTGGAGTACTGGTTTGGGCTGGTATCATCAAAAATGAGCTTGTGGGGCCTTTTCGGGTTGAGGATGGAGTCAAGCTCAACTCCCAGTCCTACTGCCAGTTTCTGGAAGACATCTTCTTCATGCAGTGGTACAGGAAGAAGTCTGCATCCTTCAAGAAAAACATGATTTTCATGCAGGACAATGCTCCATCACACGCGTCCAAGTACTCCACAGCGTGGCTGGCAAGAAAGTGTATAAAAGAAGAAAATCTAATGACATGGCCTCCTTGTTCACCTGATCTGAACCCCATTGAGAACCTGTGGTCCATCATCAAATGTGAGATTTACAAGGAGGGAAAACAGTACACCTCTCTGAACAGTGTCTGGGAGGCTGTGGTTGCTGCTGCACGCAATGTTGATGGTGAACAGATCAAAACACTGACAGAATCCATGGATGGCAGGCTTTTGAGTGTCCTTGCAAAGAAAGGTGGCTATATTGGTCACTGATTTGTTTTTGTTTTGTTTTTGAATGTCAGAAATGTATATTTGTGAATGTTGAGATGTTATATTGGTTTCACTGGTAAAAATAAATAATTGAAATGGGTATATATTTGTTTTTTGTTAAGTTGCCTAATAATTATGCACAGTAATAGTCACCTGCACACACAGATATCCCCCTAAAATAGCTAAAACTAAAAACAAACTAAAAACTACTTCCAAAAATATTCAGCTTTGATATTAATGAGTTTTTTCGGTTCATTGAGAACATGGTTGTTGTTCAATAATAAAATTAATCCTCAAAAATACAACTTGCCTAATAATTCTGCACTCCCTGTATAAGCAAAATAGTTGTGGGTTTTGAAGTCGCATGAACTAAAAAAAACTAAACCGTTTCTGGTCATGAAGAGGGGTTCAATGGCTGGGCCTTGAACTGGTCAAGAATTCTAAGACTTATTATCCTCTTGTCAGGAGTCTGTTCAAGATGAACTGATTCGTTTACAACCAGAACTTAAAAGCAAGCTCACAGAGTCTGTAGGAATTCTTCAGAAGGATATGGTGGCATTTGATGCTGAATATGAGAAGGTATGATGGTACATTTATGTATTATTTCTGTTCTTAGTGTAAACCTCCCAACAGAACTTTTTTTTGACAGACTTTATTCTAATTTACATTAAGACTTCATAGTTTTGGGGCCATGGAGTGGAGTTAGTCCAAACGATTGATAAATAGCTATATAGATATGAGATATATAGATAATAGATAGATATGAGAGATAGATATGAGATAGATAGATAGCTATGAGATAGACATAAAGATAGATAAATAGATATGAGAGAGATAGATAGATAGATAGATAGATAGATATTAGATGGATAGACAGATGGATAAATAGAAAGATATGAGATAGATAAATAGATATGAGATAGATAGAAACCCGCTCATTACAAGGTATAAGGACCCGCTATGACATCCTTTATAATCAGCAGCTGGAACATCCAAGGTCTTAACGCGTCAGCCTTTGGATGTAATGTAAATGATCCAGACTTCACCCAGAGTTTGAGAAACATCGACATTCAAATCCTTCTAGAAACATGGACTAAGGCAGAGAGCGAGTCCCTGACGCCCACTGGATACAGGGAAATCTCTGTCCCGGACCTAAAAAATAAAACCACCAAACTTGGCCGCTGTTCGGGAGGAATACTAGTGTGGCATAAAGTGGAGCTCCATGAGCAGATCAGACCAGTGAAACGGGGAAACAGTCATATCTGGATCAGAATAGACCGCTCCTTCCTCACCTCCCAGTCCGACATCTACCTCTGTGCGGCCTACATACCACCACCTGAGTCCCGCTACTACAACCCAGAATGCTTTGAGATCCTGCAAAGGGAAGCCACCCACTTTCAAACCCTGTGCAAAGTCCTTATCATGGGAGACCTCAATGCCAGAACAGGCAGGTAAAGAGACTACCTGACCACAGATGGAAACATCTACAGTTGCAAGAAAAAGTATGTGAACCCTTTGGAATGATATGAATTTCTGCCCAAATTGGTCATAAAATGTGATCTGATCTTCATCTAAGTCACAACAATAGACAATCACAGTCTGCTTAAACTAATAACACATAATTAATTTAATGTTACCATGTTTTTATTGAACACACATTTACAGTGCAGGTGGAAAAAGTATGTGAACCCTTGGATTTAATAACTGGTTGAACCTCCTTTGGCAGCAATAACTTCAACCAAACGTTTCCTGTAGTTGCAGATCAGATGTGCACAACGGTCAGGAGTAATTCTTGACCATTCCTCTTTACAGAACTGTTTCAGTTCAGAAATATTCTTAGGATGTCTGGTGTGAATCGCTTTCTTGAGGTCATGCCACAGCATCTCAATCGGGTTGAGGTCAGGACTCTGACTGGGCCACTCCAGAAGGCGTATTTTCTTCTGTTTAAGCCATTCTGTTGTTGATTTGCTTCTATGCTTTGGGTTGTTGTCCTGTTGCAACACCCATCTTCTGTTGAGCTTCAGCTGGTGGTCAGATGGCCTAGTTCTCCTGCAAAATGTCTTGATAAACTTGGGAATTCATTTTTCCTTCGATGATAAAAATCCGTCTAGGCCCTGACGCAGCAAAGCAGCTCCAAACCATGATGCCCCCACCACCATACTTCACAGTTGGGATGAGGTTTTGATGTTGGTGTGCTGTGCCTCTTTTTCTCCACACACAGTGTTGTGTGTTTCTTCCAAACAACTCAACTTTGGTTTCATCTGTCCACAGAATATTTTGCCAGTACTGCTGTGGAACATCCAGGTGCTCTTGTGCAAACTGTAAACGTGCAGCAATATTTTTTTTGGACAGCAGTGGCTTTCTCTGTGGTATCCTCCCATGAAATCCATTCTTGTTTAGTGTTTACGTATCATAGATTTACTAACAGGGATATTAGCATATGCCAGAGACTTTTGTAAGTCTTTAGCTGACACTCTAGGATTCTTCTTCACCTCATTGAGCAGTCTGCGCTGTGCTCTTGCAGTCATCTTTACAGGACGACTACTCCTAGGGAGAGTAGCAGCAGTGCTGAACTTTCTCCATTTATAGACAGTTTGTCTTTCCGTGGACTGATGAACAGCAAGGCTTTTGGAGATACTTTTATAACCCTTTCCAGCTTTATGCAAGTCAACAATTCTTAATCGTAGGTCTTCTGAGAGCTCTTTTGTGCAAGGCATCATTCACATCAGGCAATGCTTCTTGTGACAAGCAAACCCAGAACTGGTGTGTGTTTTTTATAGGGCAGGGCAGCTGTAACCAACACCTCCAATCTCATCTCATTGATTGGAATCCAGTTGGCTGACACCTCACTCCAATTTGCTCTTGGAGATGTCATTTGTCTAGGGCAGGCATCCTCAAACTGCGTCCCTCCAGCTGTTGTAAAACTACAACTCCCACAATGCCCTGCTGTAGGCTGATACCTGTAGGCTGCTCGGGAATGCTGGGAGTTGTAGTTTTGCAACAGCTGGAGGGCCGTAGTTTGAGGATGCCTAGTCTAGGGGTTCACATACTGTTTCCACCTGCACTGTAAATGTTTACATGGTGTGTTCAATAAAAACATGGTAACATTTAATTCTTTGTGTGTTATTAGTTTAAGCAGACTGTGATTGTCTATTGTTATGACTTAGATGAAGATCAGATAACATTTTATGACCAATTTCTGCAGAAATCCATATCATTCCAAAGGGTTCACATACTTTTTCTTGCAACTGTATATATATATGTAGCACAGACCGACAGCTCAGTACATACAGAGAGGAACAGTTACGACAGTACGTTAAATAAAAGTGACAAAAAACAGTTGAATCTTTGTCGAAGCTTAGGACTCCACATCCTCAACGGTCGCACCAAGGGAGACTCTCTAGGAAGGACTACATTAAACTCCCATGTGGATAACAGCGTAGTGGACTACGCCATCACAGACATGGACCCCGCAAACATTGGGGCCTTCATAGTAAGCCCACAATCGCACTTGTCTGATCACAACAAAACACCCATATATATTAAGTCCATAAACAAACCACCAGGACAAATACCTCAGCAGGCAGGGCTCTTCACACTACCTCCATCTTATAAGTGGTCCAAGACATTGGCTCAGAAATATAAAGAGGTGCAGAATAAACCAGAAATCCAAGGTGTGCTCTACTACTTCAACAAGGTGTTTGAGATAAACCCAGAAGGAGTCAATCAATCTGTAAGAGGTCTTAATATATTTTACACCATGGCAGAAATGGCTGACCTTAAAAAGTATAGCCACCTAAAGCAAAAAGAAGATAACCCCAACACTTGGTTTGATGAGGAGTGCATAGCTGTACGGAAAACCTTAAGATCAGCCTCAAATAAAAAGCATAGAGATCCCAACAACACCAACCTACGGGAAGTCTACGACACAACGCAGAGGCAATACAAAACCCTCCTCAGAAGGAAAAAGCAAGAATATACTTCAACTAAACTTACACAGCTTCAAGATTCCCTCCAAGATAACTCCTTCTGGGAACTATGGAACCACCTGTGTACAAATGAGAAGAAAAACAACCTCCATATTCAGAATGGCAACATCTGGCTCCAGTATTTCAGAGACCGACATCCCAAAAGAAGAACGTAACCCAGACCAAGAACAAATGAGGTCAAAACTGAAGAGCATGGAACAGATACTTAAAGATTTCCAAAACCTGCTGGACTCACCCATAACACTGCAGGAGATATCACAGAGAATATCAACCATAAGAGGTAAGAAAGTCAGCGGCACAGATGGCATCCCACCCGAAATGATTAAGTACAGCCCACCAGCAATACAGGCAGCCATAACAAAACTGTACAACATTGTGCTAAGCGCTGGCTACTTCCCCTAAGCCTGGAACCAAGGTGTCATAACCCCAATATACAAGAGCGGGGACAGGTATGACCCGGCCAACTACCGAGGGATATGTGTCAGCAGCAATCTGGGGAAACTATTTAACAGTATCCTGAACTAGAGAATACTTGGCTTTCTCACCCAGCACAATGTACTCAGTAAAAGCCAAGCAGGGTTTATGCCAAACCACTTCACCACAGACCACGTCTATACCCTGCACCGCCTCATCCAGAGACATGTCCACAACACAAAGCAGGGAAAGATATACACTTGTTTCAGGAACTTCAAAAAGGCCTTTGACTCGGTGTGGCACCCAGCATTGCTCCTAAAGCTATTGGAGAGCAGAATAGGAGGAAAGACACACAACGTCATCAAAAGCTCCTACACCGAAAACCGATGCAGCGTGAAGGTAAATGGGAAAAGAACGGCTTACTTCCAGCAGAGCCGAGGAGTCAGACAGGGCTGCAGCCTCAGTCCAACTCTCTTTAACATTTACATCAACAAGCTGGCAGTGGCTCTGGAGTCTTCCTCAACAACAGGTCTAATCCTCCATGACACTGAGGTGAAATTTCTCCTGTATGCGGATGACCTTCTCATACTATCACTAACTGAGAAAGATCTCCAAGACCAGCTAGTCATTCTGGAGAAATTCAGCACCACATGGGCCCCTCCCATCAATTTAAAAAAGACCAACACTATGGTGTTCCAGAGAAGGAGAACAAAGTCAGCCAGGCCCTCTACCTTCTTGCTACACAACCACCCTCTTACAGCCACACACAAACAGGTACACCTGCCTGGACCTGATAATTGGCCAAACTGAGAGCTTCAAATCAGCCATTGAGCTGAAAGACAAAGCATGAAAGACATTCTACAACATCAGAAGACGACTGTACCACCTCAAAGCACCAGCGAGGGTCTGCCTCCATCATTGCACCAATCCTCCTGTATGGCAGTGAAGTCTGGGGCCCTCACACGTACCCCTACTGGTCAAGATGGGATTTGCGAATATTTAGAATATCGCTAAATATATTCGTAATCGCAATATTCGATTTTTTTTTTAAATACCAGTTCATGCGAATTTTTATGTGAATATTTTAGGCGAATTTTATGCAAATTTTCGCAATCAAGAAAATAATGCCTGGAGATCATGAATTCGCGAATTCTCAAATATATGGCGAATATTCGCCCAAATATTCGCGAAATATCGCAAATTCGAATATTGCCCCTGCCGCTCATCACTAGTAGTAATGAAGTAATGAAGGCTCCCATCATCATAAAGCCTTGCTACACCAAGGGATCCCAGGCAAGGCAAAGCCCTAAAATCAACTTACTGAAACCCAGCCCGACCAGAAAATCACCCCACACCACCTCACAAAAGCCGGGATTAGGAACACAGTAAACAAGAGACGAGAGGAATATGTCAGTGAATGGAGGAAGGAGGTGAGAGCATTCCAGAAGCTGAAGGTGTACCAGAGCCTGCAAAAGACTACAAACTGGCCCCATATCTGGAGAAAATAGGGAACCCCAGAGACTGGAAAATCATGAGCTGCTGAAGACTAAGCGCCCACAGCCTGGCCGTCTAATCCGGACGGCAATGACAGAGCTACATGCCTAGAGAAAGCAGACTGTGCCAGCAGTGCCACCTGGAGGCGGTGGAGGATGAGGTCCACTTCCTGATATACTTTCCCAAATACTCAGCAGTGAGGGACATCCACTTTAGTAGACTCTCTGATCTACTCCCAGACTTCAGCTCCATGGAGGAGGAAGAGAAGCTGCCCATCCTGCTGGGAGAGGAAGAAAACACTGTGGACATAGCAGCACAATATATCAGTGCCTGCCACAGACTGAGAGGAGCCTGATATGCCATGGACTCCGATACCCTGACCCGGGGTGTGTCCGCACCCCTTCCCCCCCCTGTCATAATATGCCACGGACTCCTATACACCGACACACCGATGTGTGTCCCCATTTCTCAACACCCTATTTCCCACATGCTTTGGCAATTCTAATGTACATTTTTGACCTGCCAATAAAGCTTAATTGATTAATAGATAGATATGAGATAGATAGACAGATAGATAAATAGATATGAGATAGCTAGTCAGATAAATATTAGACAGACAGATGGATAGATATGAGATAGAAAGATATTAGATAGATAGGAGATGGATAGATATTAGATAGATAAATAGCTAGATATAAGATAGATAAATAGATAGATATGAGATAGAAATATAGATAGACAGATAGATATGAGAAAGATAAATAGATATGAGATAGACAGATGGTTAGATAGATAGATAGGAGATAAATAGATAGAATGGGGTTTTCTAAAGTGGCCAGTCCTTTTAAGGTGAGATAAAAGAGAAAAATAAGATTACATTGAGACATGTTGGATATTTTTCCTTACAGATCAAACTAAGAGATGTGATAAGGAATTATGAATCCTTATCTTCAGTGACAGGAACTTCCAAGCTTTAGAATTCATAGGGGGAGATTTATCAAACTGGTGTAAAGTAGAACTGGCTAAGTTGCCCATAGCAACCAATCAAATTCCACCTTTCATTTTTCACAGCTCCCTTACACCAGTTAAAATCTCCCCTATAGTGTTTTGTCCTGGCCATAAAACATGGGTCACTGCTGCAATGTGCAGTCCATCAGTGTGTTGTTAGTTAACGGTCTGATAACGAGAATACCTGACTATTGTGTAGCAGTCAGGGGAGGAAGAGACCGCAGGGCAGGATTCAAATACATTACAGCAGACAAGGAGGCTGAAGCATACACCGGCTTTATTAAAGAACAAAATGTAATTGCTGTGAAATCAGATTAACAGTATACAACCACCGCACCAGAGGCACAATGGACAAATGACAGTAATGATTTAAACAGGTAATATAACTTTGCATAAAAACAGAATGAGCTAAAACAGTAAACACACGGTGTACAAGCTACTCTCCACTAAAAGTTTCCTATCTACCCCTGCTACCCAGGGTACACTTCTACAGCGCACTGACTAAATTCCCCTTCTCTATGACCTATCACAGATTAGCACCGGTGCCACTCACAGTTCTGCAGATAGCTGTTTTCCTTGGTCTGGTACATGACGGAAGGTGCAGCGTGGTCTTTCCTTCTCTCTGGTTGGATTGCAGCAGGTGCAGGCATCCACCTAGTTCAGCTCTGACTGGAGGAATCCATCTTGTTACTGGTCTCTGAATGGCACCATCTCACTCCTCTGGAACACACTTTGCCTCTGGTATTCTGTTCCACAGCTGACAGGAAGAAATCACATTTACAGTCCCTTTCTGATATATCTCCCAGCAGAAAGACTCTCTCTCCAGAGAGATGCGGCACCCCCCAGCTCAGCCCGGGAGAAACTTTATTGTCTTACTTCAGCTTGTCCTTTCCCTTATTCAAGACACAGCGGCCTCTTGTGGCTGGAGGAGGACATCACAACCTGTGTGATACAGAAATGTCAGTGCAATGTAACTTGGTGAATATAAGGCTGACTCTTACAATTGCATGAGACCAAGGGCAGGTGTACTGCATGTGGGCCACAAAATAGGGCTGTGCCATTTGCCCTATGTAGTTTGCATGGTGATGATGCTGGCCCTGCACAAGACCCTGCGTTCTTATACTTTCTACTTGTGTTATTTCTTTCCATGTTCACTGCATTGTCTGTGTGACCAGAGATAATAGTGTTATGTTTCCTGTAAGATTTTACATACTGTTTCATTTTCGATTGATGTGCCTTTCTACAGGAAGGACCATTGGTTCCAGGTATAACATCTCAAGAAGCCAGTGCAAGGTTACATATATTTCAGGTAAGCAGAAGGCAGTCTCAGTGATGGGTTAGGCTAGTTTCACATCTGCGACAGATCTCTCCAGCAAGCTGTTACTCCTGCAGCGGTTTTTGTCCTGCCGATTCCCAGCAACAGCCAGCCGCAGATATGAAAGTAGCCTTAGTCATGTGTGGTTGCATCCTTTTTTTTGGGAAAGGGGGGGGGGATGCGGGGAGAGGTTAAAACTTTGTGTATTTTCTTTCATAATTGTTACAGATTCGTTTTGATGAACTTTGGAGAAAATGTATCTCTTATTCTTCTGGAGAACAGCTCTTTGGCTTACCTGTGTCTGACTATGACATTCTACATAAGATGAGGTAATGCAGGATTATATTCAGAATGGGGTTTAGTTCACATGAATTACAAATGACTGTAAAACCAGAGGAAGCTGTACGGAGGCACAAGAAGTATGCAATGCTTCTATGGAAGAATAACTCAACACTACAGTGTCCTAACATAGACGTGGTCCAGTTCTTTACTGTCACGACGGGAAGTGGGGGAATCCCCCCCATCTCGCAATGTCCTTTGCTACCGGGCTGCGATGCAGGGAAAAGGGAGCTGGTCACCTCCTAAAACTTCCCTTAACAGGCCCTAGTCTCCTAGCTGTATGAGCCCCCTTCAAAGGTAAGGGGACTCATACCCACGTGCCTAGAAGTCTAAGTATCCCTGCATTGCCCTACAGCTGGTGACAGGGCAGAGAACACCTGTTCATCCAGGACACGGATGACAGGCGTCTCCAGAGGCCCAGTAGCTAGCAGGGTGCAAGACTATAAACAGTACGGCAGGTAAATAGCACAGCAACACCACAAATGCTATCAACTCTTACCTGCCGCAGCCGAGATGGAAGGACGGCACCAGCGACAACCCAGACCTCCCTGCGGCTACAAGAAGCATGGAGGTTCCAGGCTGGGAAGCACACAGTCTTGCATATTGCTTAAACCCCTCCAGTGCAACATACATAGTAACATAGTACATAACGCCGAAAAAAGACATTTGTCCATCCAGTTCGGCCTGTAATCCTGCAAGTTGATCCAGAGGAAGACAAAAAAACCCTGTGAGGTAGAAGCCAATTTTCCTCACTTTATGGGAATAAAAAATTCCTTCCCGACTCCAATCAGGCAATCAGAATATCTCCCTGGATCAACGACCCCTCTCTAGTAGCTATAGCCTGTAATATTATTACACTCCAGAAATACATCCAGGCCCCTCTTGAATTCCTTTATTGTACGCACCATCACCACCTCCTCAGGCAGAGAGCTCCATAGTCTCACTGCTCTTAACGTAAAGAATCCTTTTCTATGTTTGTGTACAAACCTTCTTTCCTCCAAACGCAGAGGATGTCCCCTCGTCACAGTCCTGGGGATAAATAGATGATGGAAGCGATCTCTGTACTGACCCCTGATATATTTATACATAGTAATTAGATCTCTCCTCAGTCGTCTTTTTTCTAACGAGAATAACCCTAATTTTGATAATCTTTCAGGGTACTGTAGTTGCCCCATTCCAGTTATTACTTTAGTTGCCCTCCTCTGGACCCTCTCCAGCTCTGCTATGTCTGCCTTGTTCACAGGAGCCCAGAACTGTACACAGTACTCCATGTGTGGTCTGACTAGTGATTTGTAAAGTAGTAGGAATATGTTCTCATCACGGGCATCTATCCCCCTTTTGATGCAACCCATTATCTTATTGGCTTTGGCAGCAGCTGCCTGACACTGGTTTTTACTGCTTAGTTTGCTGTTTATTAAAATTCCTAGATCCTTTTCCATGTCAGTGTTACCGAGTGTTTTACCATTTAGTATGTACCGGTGACTTGCATTATTCTTTCCCATGTGCATAACTTTACATTTGTCAGTGTTAAACCTCATCTGCCACTTATCTGCCCAAGCCTCCAATCTATTTAGATCCCTCTGTAGTAGTATACTGTCCTCTGTAGTATATATACAGTATACTGTCCTCTGTAGTATATATACAGTATACTGTCCTCTGTAGTGTATATACAGTATACTGTCCTCTGTAGTATATACACAGTATACTGTCCTCTGTAGTATATATACAGTATACTGTCCTCTGTAGTATATGCACAGTATACTGCCCTCTGTAGTATATATACAGTATACTGTCCTCTGTAGTATATATACAGTATACTGTCCTCTGTAGTATATATACAGTATACTGTCCTCTGTAGTATATATACAGTATACTGTCCTCTTCAGTGTTAATTACTTTACACAGTTTAGTGTCATCTGCGAAAATTGATACTTTACTATGCAAGCCTTCTACAAGATCATTAATAAATATATTGAAGAGAATAGAGCCCAATACTGACCCCTGAGGTACTCCACTAGTGACAGTGACCCAATCTGAGTGTGCACCGTTAATAACCACCCTCTGTTTTCTATCATTGAGCCAGTTACTTACCGACTTACAGGCGTTTTCTCCCAGTCCGAGCATTCTCATTTTATATACTAACCTTTTATGTGGTACAGTGTCAAATGCTTTGGAGAAGTCCAGATATACGACATCCATTGATTCGCCGCTGTCAAGTCTAGAACTTACCTCCTCATAGAAACTGATTAAATTAGTTTGACATGACCGATCCCTCACGAAGCCATGCTGATATGGCGTTGTTACAGGGGCTATTAGCTATTGCTATTTATGTAAATTTCAATAGTTAATATTCATAAATAGGCGTGAGTCGTCTTATGATAGCTCCGCCTATTTATGCCTTACTTAACAACAAATCGCTACTGATTGCCCTACGCTACTCACTAAACTAGCTGCATGCGCCTTACTAACTCGCTACCAAGTACACGCTACACAAAGGGTATAAATAACACCGTATTTATTAATTCTTACGGAACATAACACATGTAATACACAGATAATACAGTACAACAATACACTATAACTATTGCTGAGGCAACTTACATATATATATGGAATATAAAGATTTGTAACTATATATTTCTATATCAAGGGTATAGACTTATATAGTTACAGCGGCCCACAGCAATATGAATACACACACTATTACAACACACTAATACGGTTCTGACTACACTAACGCAGCCCCAAGTCCTCCCCAATATCTAACTACAATTGCACTAATACACATACATACACTTTACCAGCAACCCACCCAATCCTGACAATATACTATCCCTACGGGGAATGACCAGAGGTTATTACGGGCAAGGAGGGATGTTCTAGGGGAACACAGGGAATAGAAGAGGGGGGTACTTAGGGCTGGAGAAGGTAAGGGTAACCAAAGGGATAAGGGGTGTTTCCAGGGGGGGGGTATGTGGTAAGGGTTAACAGGATTGTGTGGAGGGAAATAGGGGGTAGCAGGGGAGTATATAGATATCCCAAGAACAGGGGGGATATATATATTTAGGGTAGCAGGGGGGGAATATGTATACTTATAGCAGGGGAGTATATATATATATAACAGGGGAGTATATATCGTTGGTGGTATAGGGTAGGGTTAAATACAGGGAATATAGCCGGGGATCGTTGGTGGTATAGGGTAGGGTTGTGGATACTTAGCGGTATAATGCTCGTTGTCCAGGGGGGCTCGTTTGTCCAGGGATGATCCTCTTCGGCTGGGGCTCCGTACAGAAGTGCCTCAGCGTAGCGCCGCCTGACTATTTAAGTTTGGCGGCGCTCGCTCCCGAGGCAGCACGTCCGGACGTGCACGTGCGCGCCGCCGGCCAGAACACGTGGGCCGGCGCGGTGATATGACGTCACCGCGCCGGCCCGCGCATCCCGGAGCGCGCTTCCAGGCGGAGGGTTCCTTTGATCCTCCGCCTGTAGCGCATCTGCATACCATGCGGTGCGATAATTATCGCGCCGGAGGTGTGCAGATAACAGAGGGAGGGACGTTTGTTCCTCTCTCTGTTATGTTAACTATCCCCAACGGTTGGGGATAGTTAAATACCAAAAGGCATCGGATCTCTATTGATCCCATGCCTTTTGAGGTCACCAGAGGCTGGACATAATTGTCCAGCCATCTGGAGACCTTCTCATCCCCTGCAGGGATGCATGAGGGGGGGGGCAGCACGTCTGGTTCCTATACTATATGTGTATGGATGCTTGGGGCACATCCATACACATATATATACATATACAGGGAGTGCAGAATTATTAGGCAAGTTGTATTTTTGAGGATTAATTTTATTATTGAACAACAACCATGTTCTCAATGAACCCAAAAAACTCATTAATATCAAAGCTGAATATTTTTGGAAGTAGTTTTTAGTTTGTTTTTAGTTTTAGCTATTTTAGGGGAATATCTGTGTGTGCAGGTGACTATTACTGTGCATAATTATTAGGCAACTTAACAAAAAACAAATGTATACCCATTTCAATTATTTATTTTTACCAGTGAAACCAATATAACATCTCAACATTCACAAATATACATTTCTGACATTCAAAAACAAAACAAAAACAAATCAGTGACCAATATAGCCACCTTTCTTTGCAAGGACACTCAAAAGCCTGCCATCCATGGATTCTGTCAGTGTTTTGATCTATTCACCATCAACATTGCTTGCAGCAGCAACCACAGCCTCCCAGACACTGTTCAGAGAGGTGTACTGTTTTCCCTCCTTGTAAATCTCACATTTGATGATGGACCACAGGTTCTCAATGGGGTTCAGATCAGGTGAACAAGGAGGCCATGTCATTAGATTTTCTTCTTTTATACCCTTTCTTGCCAGCCGCTGTGGAGTACTTGGACGCGTGTGATGGAGCATTGTCCTGCATGAAAATCATGTTTTTCTTGAAGGATGCAGACTTCTTCCTGTACCACTGCTTGAAGAAGGTGTCTTCCAGAAACTGGCAGTAGGACTGGGAGTTGAGCTTGACTCCATCCTCAACCCGAAAAGGCCCCACAAGCTCATCTTTGATGATACCAGCCCAAACCAGTACTCCACCTCCACCTTGCTGGCGTCTGAGTCGGACTGGAGCTCTCTGCCCTTTACCAATCCAGCCACAGGCCCATCCATCTGGCCCATCAAGACTCACTCTCATTTCATCAATCCATAAAACCTTAGAAAAATCAGTCTTGAGATATTTCTTGGTCCAGTCTTGACGTTTCAGCTTGTGTGTCTTGTTCAGTGGTGGTCGTCTTTCAGCCTTTCTTACCTTGGCCATGTCTCTGAGTATTGCACACCTTGTGCTTTTGGGCACTCCAGTGATGTTGCAGCTCTGAAATATGGCCAAACTGGTGGCAAGTGGCATCTTGGCAGCTGCACGCTTGACTTTTCTCAGTTCATGGGCAGTTATTTTGCGCCTTGGTTTTTCCACACGCTTCTTGCGACCCTGTTGACTATTTTGAATGAAACGCTTGATTGTTCGATGATCACGCTTCAGAAGCTTTGCAATTTTAAGAGTGCTGCATCCCTCTGCAAGATATCTCACTATTTTTGACTTTTCTGAGCCTGTCAAGTCCTTCTTTTGACCCATTTTGCCAAAGGAAAGGAAGTTGCCTAATAATTATGCACACCTAATATAGGGTGTTGATGTCATTAGACCACACCCCTTCTCATTACAGAGATGCACATCACCTAATATGCTTAATTGGTAGTAGGCTTTCGAGCCTATACAGCTTGGAGTAAGACAACATGCATAAAGAGGATGATGTGGTCAAAATACTCATTTGCCTAATAATTCTGCACGCAGTGTATACAGTTATATTATAAGTATATGCACAATCATGGATGTTTGGGGCACATCCACAAATATGCATACACCCACACGTGACAATAAGCCCATCCATACATATATATATATATATATATATATACATAGAGATGTATGCCTGTCAAGGAGGCCTACATACATTTCCATGTATATCCCCTGGTCCCACCTGGACGGGCCCACAGTCAAGGGCCAATATACATGTATATATGTCAGGGCATATATACATATATATTTAAATATAACACTTCCTTCAACAATCCCCCTGTTGTCGGGAATACGACAATAAACATTTTGGGGGAAGGGTTGGGAGGTATTTACCCCCTCTCAATCGCACTCTAGGTGACAATTCAGGAAGGACTGAAGTAGTATGACCCTTAGGTACCTAGACATCACCTGTCATGACTAACATCTCCGACCTGCCCTTCACCAACGCCTCCGTCCACCGAATACACCGTCTTTTCCTTGGATAACTTCCTCGGCATCTTACATTATGTTCCTCAGGTGTCAGCCACTCCCTATGTAGTCTATTTCTGACTCCGGAATGGCTTCACCCTTGCCGTCTCTCTCTTGGCCAGTGTTGTTCTTCTGGCGTCCGTTACCCCCAATGTTAGTGCCGGTAATTCATGTAGCACCTCCTTATGGGGTATGGACGGCCGTACCTTTTAACACCAGTATGATTTTCATCTTAATTGAAGACTGAGTTGTTAGAGAGGTTCTCCCATGGACAGATACATAGGTTTTTACAAGGCAGGTCAGATTTTCTGGGGGGGGGAGGTGATGTCATAGTACCTAAATTCTACCTGCGGGAAAGAACCCCGCACTACCATCATTCAATCCAACCCCTACAAAAAGTCACCATTGTCGATATTGAAGCGGCAAATACTTTAGTAGATGAGGGGCCTGACCCTAGGGAATCTACTCTACCCCACTCACACGAACATGTCATATCCCTCCCAATACAGCCCAATTCAATTCAGTGAGTACCCATAGAGACTCATGCCTTGGCCTACTCTCTATACCTCCCAAGACACTGGTAGTTAACAGACCTTTGTGTCCTTGGGGAAACGACTATAGGATGCAAGTGTGCGTCCAGCCATATTGTAGTATGGCTGTCGCACATCTACACCTAGAGTGTCCATGGGTACATGAGGACACATATATACAAATAATCAATGTAAATCTATACACAATATGATGAGGTCACAGGGTGGCCTATGATTATACCCCTATCCTTCTTACGAAAATCTACTACAATACGTGATATACATGTACATAATGCTATGAGGTCACAGGATGGCTTTGGATGTTCACCCTGAACCCTCATAGGAAAAACCTACTACAACACAATATTTATATACACCCACCCCCACACACAATACTATGAGGTCACAGGATGGCTTTTGGATTTTTCATCCCGACCCTCATAGGAAACAGTATGTCCATGCGATCTCTGGCTCCAGGACTTTGTTGGAGCTAAGTCCTGAGCCTCCTACGATTAACTTCGTGAAGTTCTGTCTGGTTCTGGTTTAGTTGGTCCGCAAGTCTCTTGACCCTCCTGTAGATTAGACACAGTCCCATGTACATGATGATTACCAGAACCAGAAGAACTATCACCGGATGAATCAATAGGTTGAAGAAGGATGTTGCCTTTGGACTGTAGCCGAACAGACTTTCCCACCAGGAGATCTTGGAGTCTTTGTCCAACGCAGTTGTGATTGCCGTTATTTTATTCTTGTCGTGCATCAGTTGGATGGTGGCCTGTTTCTCTGTTTCTCGAAGATTCTTAATTATTTCGTCTTCTTGGCTGAAGTCTAGCAGGAGATGTTTGAGTTCTATCCCAAAGCCAAGAGGGATCTTCTGGAGTCTCACGGGTACGTCAGGGCGGATGTCGAGTCTCTTCTCCGGGGTGATTGGTGTCCTTCCTTGTAACTCTGCGACATCTAAACCTAGGACGGGACTAAGGGTGCAATACGCTCCAGGGAGGAGCTCTCCTCTCTCAGTGCAGTTAGTTCCATAGATTGTATAAGACATGTTTTGCCTTTGGTACCAGCACCAATACCCCTGTCCCAAGTATTTAAGGGAGGAGGGTATTGGGCTGGCCTTCATCTCACAGGACCCCTCGGTGCTCCAACATTGGTGTCTTAACACCCGATCCTGACTACCTTGACAGAGGATAGCATCCTCTTTCTTCCAACATCCCTCTGTGTCTAACAGATAAGGATGGCCTCTTTCATAGGTTAGAACGCCCGGGGGGAGCTGTGGATGAAGCACCGTCTGGTTATTTATGACAATCCCTAAGTTAATTGCACTGTAACCCTGTCTAAGATGGCCAGATACAGGAGCCAATGATGAAGCAGTGCAAGTGAGATTCCTACAGCCGTGCCACTGGACTACCCACCAGTTGGTGTGATTGGCTGCAAAAGGAGATATAAGAGGACTTACCCGTTGGCGGAGGTTAAATGGGAAGTGGCCGCCGTACAATGATGATACAATATGTTTAAGGTTGCCTGAGAGTTCACTCTGGACCTGCGTACACGCCAGAGCGAGCTGAGCTCTATCCTGTTCTTCCAAGAGACCCACAACTAACCTTCTAAACTTCTCTCGTAAAGCAGAAGATAGGGAGGTAGTGGCATCTATGTGCGAATGCTGCAAACCCTCTAAGACGTGGTTTACATCAAGCTGGGTCTCGAATCCTTCTCCGGCGTGTCGCGCAACATCCCCAAGTTTACCTCTCAGGACTTCCATATCCATAGTGTTCAGGGCGCCCACTCCCAATGCACCTCCGCCTAGTCCCATGGCTATCAGATCTCTTCTTCCCCGGTGATTTCTATGTATGAGATCGTCTTTTCTTACCTTTTGCCCTGCCTCTATCCAACCTCTTATCATGTCAATTTGGTTCCTCACAAACTCCCCACATCTGTGATCCCACTGGTCGACTCGGAAGTCATCTACAGAAATTCTCCAAGTAAATAGGACGAATTTTGTCCCCGTGATGATCTTCCATGGGGAGGACAGTTGAGGAGCTATAGGATCTGCCAATTGATGGATAGGGGCGTTGCAAGAGTCTAAATGCATTTTTACAGGTTGTAGACCTGTCGCTTCATAGGGGATCCTTACCACCGTTACACAAACTTGCCCTCTACCTCTGAACGGATACCATTGGTCATTTTCTCCAACCTGTAGCACTAGTTTTCCTACGGGTTTGGATTTAGACAGATAGGCCCATTGTGTAAATGTCCAGCACCCTTCATCTACTGCCTCGCAAAAAGGCCATCTAAACGAACCATCTATATTGATGTCAAAGTTAATATCCCTGCCACTGGGGTCTTTCCAATCGGAAGACACATACCTACCCCGGTATTCCTCATTCATAGGGGTACCGTCCATCCATACATCCACTGTAGGGGTATCCACCCCATTGCACACTAAATCCCAACTCCAGGGATTAGTGTCCAAGGTTACCATCTGGGTATCTTGTTCCCAGTGGGCATAGGTGACGAAATAATATCCAGTCACCTCCTGAACACAATTGTCTCTCATGATGGTGATCATAAAGGACCGTATGGATGGAGATCCCTTTAACTGAGCATACCTGGGATCCTTGGCATCTGTCCGTACTTTTAAAACGGTGGCTCGGTAAAAGCCTTCCAGTTTTACCGGACCACTCTGGTCATTCCATAAGGCCTGGCCAGAGTTACTGCAGTTTAACTTTAGCATCACTATACTGGTTCGTATGTAATCTGTGGACACATGTCCTTGAACATAACTGGATTCCCTAGTGATAATCATCTGGGAATCTCTTAACATACAATAAGCTTTTAGGGTGCCCTTTACCGGAATGGGTCTGTCAAAATATGTCCTTACCCTCAGCCCATCTTGGCTATCCCTCCTTATGAAGGTAGCTTTAAGGATATACCAGCCACTATACTCTGCACCCGTGACATCCTCGGGACTCAGAACCCCCTCCTTGGTACACAACACTGTGGTAGTGTTGGCTTCCACTTGTTTGTAAGGATGTAAGTGAGGGTCCTTAGACACCCATCTTAAGGATCTCATAGGAGTAGGGTCAGAGTCCCGAAAATGTCTGAATTCTTTGAGGCAGAGTGCATGTAAATCATGTTGTATGGCAGACACATTCTCCACAGGGGTATAATGTTGAATTACACCTTGGGCAAAACTCTCCCTCTGGAAACCATACAGATACCACTGTCCTGGTGTAAATGAAAAGTTCTCGTATGGTGTCAGGATTTTGCCCTCCAAACATTCCACCATTAAAAGGCCGGGTTTATTCATAGATATGTCAGCCATATCTATATTAACTCCCAGGCCCTCCCCCAAAGAGGTTGAACCTGCCATCATCATGCTTACCACCAGTACCACAAGTTCGGGATATGCCATGTTCAGAGGATTTCTATATCTTTTCAGGCTAGTCGTAACCTTGGTGAGTCTCCCTCCCGTGATCTGTTAATTCAATGTGAATGTAATTAGCTTCATGGATCCACCTTCGACCCCACCAAAACACCCCCCCCTCCCCCCGGTCACCCAACTCTGTGAGGGTTCATGTTATTGAGTTGGGGAGGCTCGGGTGGCTTTGGCCTGGTCGATATGGATCCATAAAACTCCCTGTCGCCTCCGTGACTTTTTCTTGGTCGTCATCGGCCTTTGCACCTTTAGCATGGTGTCACCCATTACTTCAAGGACCTGATAGGGTCCTTCCCAGTTTGCATCCCAGGGGCCGGCCCGACGGAAGATTTTCACCATCACTAGCTCTCCTACAGAGGGCATTGGCGTTTCCCCCTGTAGATACGGTCTGTGTAGCCGTATCGCTGCATGAGGCAATAACTCCTTCAGGTTTAGTTGTACCTGTTGGAGAAACAGGTCTCTGGCGATGGCGTTCTTCACTGGTTCTGACACTAGGGGTTCATTGGGTAGGCATAGGGGCATTTTGCGTCTGGTCATTAGTTCAAATGGGGTGATACCGGTACTAGTAGCCTCGGTAGCTCGGATTCCCATTAGCACGGCTGGCAGAGAGGTTACCCATGAGGAACCTTTCTCCAGTAGTGCTTTAGAAAGTCGTGTTTTTATGGTCCGGTTCATCCGCTCCACGATGCCCGCAGACTGAGGGTGGTAAGGCACGTGAAACCTTTGCTTTATATCTAAAAGACCACAAAGTGCTTTCATTACCTTACCCGTGAAATGGGTCCCTCTGTCCGACTCTATCAATCTGGGGATACCCCATCGTGACAGAACCTGTTCCCAGAGAACACGGGCAGTGGTTGTAGCCGAATCATTAACCGTGGGGATGGCTTCTACCCACTTAGAGAAGACATCCACTACCACCAGTGCGTAACGATAGTTACGACTTCCTGTTGGTAAAGGTCCTATAAAATCTATTTGTAGTGCGGACCATGGACCATCTGCAGGAGGAACTCGCTGCAACACCGGCTTCAGGGCTGACGCCCTTGGGTTAACCTGAGCACAAACCAGGCACTGTTGTGTTACTTCCTCTACTGTGTTGGACATTCCCGGCCAGTATAATTTGTCTCTCAGGAGAGACAAGAGTTTATCCCGGCCCAGGTGTCCAAACAGTTGGTGGTTCAATCTGGTTAGCTCTGCTTGCAGATGCTGTGGAACCACGGGAAGAGGAAGTTGCTGTGTACCGGTATCGTAACACAGGATCCCCTGCTGTATTGACCAGGGATGCTGTGGAGATGTGAGGTGTGTCATTAGAAGAGGATCTTTTGCTTGTTCCTCCTCAAATGACACCGGGCCTTTACTCAGGTTGGTACGAACTGCAATCTGGTAGGCTGGTAACGGCTCAGTGTCTGTTTCCTGAAGGATCCCAGACACTGCCGCTAGTTTGGCCAATTCATCCGCCTTGTTGTTACCCAACGTCAAAGGCTCATCCCCTTTCTGATGCGCAGGGATTTTTATGATGGCAGCTTCCGCCGTGTGTGCCATGCCCCATTCCCAAAGTTCTTTCAGGACCGACAAATGAGCCAGAGGTTTGTTTTGGCTATCCACAAATCCTCGTCTTTTCCATGTGTCCAGGTGCAGGGTGAGAGAACGAACTACATATGAACTGTCGCTATATATAGTTCGTTTCCCTGGGGGTTGAAGAAGCAAGGCTTCCTTGACCGCCTCCAGTTCCGCCCGCTGTGCCGACATGTGACCTGGTAACTTGACCAGATTCTGGGTACCTGTGGTCTCATCCAGCACAGCAAAACCTGTGACATAGGTCCCATCCATGAAAAATCGAGAGCCATCCACAAAGATGACTCTGTCTTCTGGATGTTTATCGGTCCTGAAAATTTGTGGCGCGTTGATATGCGCTGGTTGGCCACAGTCATGTTCGGTGCCAGTTAGGTTCAATAACTGGGACAGAACATACTTGGCTTTGTGGTTCACCTGCAGACTCCGGCCACTGAGATCCATAATCCACCTCCCGAATCTCTGTTGGGAGACTCCAGGGAGTGTATCACGGAGCAAGAGGGCCAATGGAGAGTGTGGAGTCTGTAAAGTGAGGGGCCTGAAGCCTACAATATGCTCAGTGGTTTTGACGGCATAGTGTATGGCTGCCAGTTGTTTGGCACACTCATCGAACCCTCGTTCAACAGGCGAAAGTAACCTGGAGAAGTATCCCAGCGGTCTAGTGTCATACCCTATCTGCTGTAGGAGGACCGCTGAGATAGACTCCGTCCCTGCATGCGCCTGTATGGCTATTTCCCCTTCAGGATGGGGAGTGGCCAATACAGGGGCAGAGGAGAGGTCCCTTTTCAAAGTAGAAAAGGCCCCTTCCTGTGCATCAGACCAACCTTTGATTGAGGGGTCTTCTCCTCTGAGGAGTTCATAGAGGGGTTTTGCTTTGGCAGCAAAATCCTCTATGAACTCCCTCATAAAATTAGCAACTCCCAGGAATTTTCTCAAATCTTGTAGAGTGCCTGGTCTAGGTAACTTTACCATGGCTTCCACTCTGGCTGCCACGATTCCTTTGGCTCCAAAAGAAATTTGGACTCCAAGGAAAGTTACCTCTGTTCTGGCCAAATTTGCCTTGTGGGGACTCAGCTTGAGTCCTGACTTGGCCAGGAGTCCCAATAGTTCTTTTAACAGAACCAAGTGTTCTTCTATGGTTTCTGTGTGTAAGAGCAGGTCATCCACGTATTGCAGAAGGCATTCCGGCCGTGAGAATACACTCAGAACGGCCGCCAATGCCTGGTGGAAATACGTGGGACTACTGTGGAACCCCTGGGGGAGTACACCGAACATGTACTGTTTGTCCCCTACTGTAAAGGCAAATTTGTACCTACAGTTTTCAGTGAGTTCAATTGAGAAGAACCCATTGGCAACATCTATGGTTGAGAATATGCGACTTTTGCCGCTTATTCTGGCCATGATGTCAGGAGTCTGTGCCACCACTGGAGCGGACATTGGGGTGTATTTGTTGAGGACCCGGAGGTCTATGGTGAGCCTCCATGCATTGGTGTCCTTTTTCTTTACTGGCCAGAGGGCATTGTTGCATTTAGAATTGCCCTCTATGACCACCCCCCTAGTTTTTAATTCTTGGACGGTGTCCAAAATTGAATGGGTGGCTTCTGGCGGAAAGCGGTATTGGCGTTGAGGTGGAGGGTCGGGACCCTGTATGTCCACCTGAACACCAATCAGTCTGCCACAATCGTTTTTTCCCTGGGCCCACAGATCGGGGTACTCATACACAATAGCCTCAAGGTCTGGATTATGTGAGATCTCAGGCCATTTGTGTTCAAGTACTTCAGTAGAGTCATCTATTGTTGGCAATGGTGGTCCCAGAAACTGGCGTTGGATGACAAACACCTTGGATTGTCTGGGACCCTTCCATACAATACTATTTGCCAGATCTAAGATCCACCCATTTTGTGTCATTACGTCGGTTCCAATAATGTTGTCAGAACCGGGGTAATACCACATGGGGATCCTAAGGGTCGTGTGACTGGTAATCTGGACAATTACTTCTTCTATTCTGTGGGCCCTCACCCCCCCTTGTTGGTGATCAAATCCGATCACCACACACTGAGGGCTGTTGGGATGTAAATCATGTTTGACATTGGTAATGGAAATTTCCGCACCAGTGTCAAGCATGATTTCGGCGTCCTGATTTTTGATTTTGGCCTTTATGTGGGGTCTCCCTGAAGAATCCAGTATGATGGGACATACTGGCGCCAGATCTTTAGGGATCCCTGATCTTCAATCAATTTCTACCAGACTCCCAGTAGGTACCTGTGAGGTACATACTGCCACTTGTGGGTTCTTGCTATGAACCCTTCGTGTGGATTCCAGGGATTCCACACTCATTACCGAACGCGCTGGGTCATTCACAACAGCCACACGTTTTGGTGTCTGGACCTGTGAATGTCCCAGATATTCCCCCACTGGTTTGGCATAATTAGGTTTCATCTTGAAACCGTTATTATTGCCTGTTCTCTCAGGATTTGTCCGGTTGTTACGTGACCATTGTGGACAATTCCTCTTTATGTGCCCGTATTGTAAACATAGGAAGCATCGAATGCCTCCCATCCTTTCCAATGGCGGGGCTGTGGGGCGAATAGCCGAGTTCCCTTTTGTGTGCTGTACCCGTTCATCTTGAGATGTATCGTGTACAGGCGCACGCTCCGTCACTTTGACGGATTTCTTATTGAGCAGTGTATCCTGTCTGCACTGCTCAATAATCATAGCAGCATCCGTGAGGGATGGCTCCCTAGCTGCACTCAACCGGATTGCAGTGTCAAGGTATGGAAATTTTTCCACAAACATACGTATCATACCCTGTGGAATTCCAATACCGTGATCTTTCGTAACCCTTCTGTACATTGCTTCAAACCGACTACACATAGACAGAGGTTCGTCATGTATAGTGGGTTTGAACTTGGACAGGATATCCGGAGTGACGTCCCAATGGCCCGTTGCCAGTCTCATGAGTATGGAGAGACGTTCCTCCTTGTCATAAAACTGTCCATTCATGGGTTGCGTCCTCCCCGTTACCTCATACCTTTGGTTTAGGTGTGTAGGTAACCATAACTTGAATAACTCCATGCGATATTCGTGAGCCACTGAATACTTGTTACAGTGACCCTCGAAGATATCACATGAAGTAAACGGATCTACACTGGGATCGTATTTTGGGATCTCCTTGCAGATCCGTAACAGGAAGTTTATCCTTTCCATACTGGAATGGTTAGGATAAAAATCTTCCTGTCTTTCCGGACGCGTTGGCGGATTGGAAGTGGTAAATGGCCAACCACTTTCCTCTCTCCAATCGTTGCCCTGTTCCTGGGATCGGTTGCTACTATTCTCCCTGGGTGTGTGGGTGAATTGTAGCGTCCGTTCCACCTGTCCCCTAGTGTCTACTGTATCGGATGTTTGATCCGTGGAAGATCTTGGCGCTGTCGCCGCTATCTCCCCCTGTGCCGTTTCCGAAACACAAACCTGTTTCGTGGGCACCATACTGTTAGCACCAGGCCGTGACAGATTCGAGATGACCTGCTGCAAATCCGCAATGGTTTGCGTTTTTGCAGCCAGGTCCTCTCGAAGTTGAACAATCATGTTATCCATAGATACCGTATTGTTCCTGAACTGGTTTATCTCAGTGTACAGTCTGAGCAGTTCCTTATCCATGTCAGAGTAGAAACTCTCCTTGTCCGAGAGTCTAGACTCTAACACGCAAATTTCCCTGCCCCTCTCGACCGTACACTGGGATTTCTCTTGTAGTTGTGTTTGTAATGTGTGTAACTGTTTAATGTTCTCAACACAACAATTGCAGTGGAAGTTTGCAGTGTTGGAAACTTCCTCTGCCTTTGCCGTGCTGTTAAGTGTTACCAGATGTTCCGGCTTCCAAATGATATCCTCAAAGGTGTGAACCAATTTGGCTAACATTTGGAGCCGTTTTTTGGTTTTTTTAAACATGCTGCGATTAATGCAGAGTTTGTCATGAGCGTATGCCTGGTCCAATAAAGTGGACCATAGCAGCTCAGTGGATTTGTAGGTGGTGGGAATGATGGGGTTGTATGTGCTATGTTTGCTGAGGTGTTGCAGTGTGGCGAAGTTCATACTTACTTTTTGACGAGAGGCCATCTTCATTGGTGTCGTTTGTTGTGCTGTGTTGCTGCGTGGAGGAGGTCCTTCAATATTCGGAACGCCTTCTCCCGACCAGCCAGACGACTTATGTTCGACTTCAATGACGACGGTTCTCTCTTCAGTGGTGTAGGTGATGACTTCTCTCCAGTGGGCGTGTAAGGGAATCAGAAAATATTAATACAGAAAAATCAGAAAAGATTTTAGATTCTCTGCTGTAGAGATTGCTCTGTGTCTGGTTCTGATTGAACAAACCGCTTTACCTATACGAACTATCAGGCAATGGACGCTCAGAATCCACTGACCGCGTCCCTCCCGCCTGACTAGTTCACAGCGTAAGCGATTCTTTTCGCCAAAACCAAACACAGAAAACAAATTCTTAGCAGTGGGCCTGGCTCGCCAATGTTACAGGGGCTATTAGCTATTGCTATTTATGTAAATTTCAATAGTTAATATTCATAAATAGGCGTGAGTCGTCTTATGATAGCTCCGCCTATTTATGCCTTACTTAACAACAAATCGCTACTGATTGCCCTACGCTACTCACTAAACTAGCTGCATGCGCCTTACTAACTCGCTACCAAGTACACGCTACACAAAGGGTATAAATAACACCGTATTTATTAATTCTTACGGAACATAACACATGTAATACACAGATAATACAGTACAACAATACACTATAACTATTGCTGAGGCAACTTACATATATATATGGAATATAAAGATTTGTAACTATATATTTCTATATCAAGGGTATAGACTTATATAGTTACAGCGGCCCACAGCAATATGAATACACACACTATTACAACACACTAATACGGTTCTGACTACACTAACGCAGCCCCAAGTCCTCCCCAATATCTAACTACAATTGCACTAATACACATACATACACTTTACCAGCAACCCACCCAATCCTGACAATATACTATCCCTACGGGGAATGACCAGAGGTTATTACGGGCAAGGAGGGATGTTCTAGGGGAACACAGGGAATAGAAGAGGGGGGTACTTAGGGCTGGAGAAGGTAAGGGTAACCAAAGGGATAAGGGGTGTTTCCAGGGGGGGGGGTATGTGGTAAGGGTTAACAGGATTGTGTGGAGGGAAATAGGGGGTAGCAGGGGAGTATATAGATATCCCAAGAACAGGGGGGATATATATATTTAGGGTAGCAGGGGGGGAATATGTATACTTATAGCAGGGGAGTATATATATATATAACAGGGGAGTATATATCGTTGGTGGTATAGGGTAGGGTTAAATACAGGGAATATAGCCGGGGATCGTTGGTGGTATAGGGTAGGGTTGTGGATACTTAGCGGTATAATGCTCGTTGTCCAGGGGGGCTCGTTTGTCCAGGGATGATCCTCTTCGGCTGGGGCTCCGTACAGAAGTGCCTCAGCGTAGCGCCGCCTGACTATTTAAGTGGGCCGGCGCGGTGATATGACGTCACCGCGCCGGCCCGCGCATCCCGGAGCGCGCTTCCAGGCGGAGGGTTCCTTTGATCCTCCGCCTGTAGCGCATCTGCATACCATGCGGTGCGATAATTATCGCGCCGGAGGTGTGCAGATAACAGAGGGAGGGACGTTTGTTCCTCTCTCTGTTATGTTAACTATCCCCAACGGTTGGGGATAGTTAAATACCAAAAGGCATCGGATCTCTATTGATCCCATGCCTTTTGAGGTCACCAGAGGCTGGACATAATTGTCCAGCCATCTGGAGACCTTCTCATCCCCTGCAGGGATGCATGAGGGGGGGGGCAGCACGTCTGGTTCCTATACTATATGTGTATGGATGCTTGGGGCACATCCATACACATATATATACATATATACAGTTATATTATAAGTATATGCACAATCATGGATGTTTGGGGCACATCCACAAATATGCATACACCCACACGTGACAATAAGCCCATCCATACATATATATATATATATATATATATATATACATAGAGATGTATGCCTGTCAAGGAGGCCTACATACATTTCCATGTATATCCCCTGGTCCCACCTGGACGGGCCCACAGTCAAGGGCCAATATACATGTATATATGTCAGGGCATATATACATATATATTTAAATATAACACTTCCTTCAACAGGCGTTATTTGCTTATTTCCGTTAAGATGCTCTAACATAGCATCTCTCAGAAAACCTTCAAACAGTTTACCCCCAACAGATGTTAAACTTACCGGCCTATAGTTTCCAGGCTCTTTTTTTGGACCCTTTTTGAATATTGGCACCACATTTGCCATGCGCCAATCCTGTGGGACATTCCCTGTCAGTATAGAGTCTGCAAATATCAGAAATAAGGGTCTGGCTATGACATTACTTAATTCCCTTAGGATACGGGGGTGTATGCCATCCGGTCCTGGCGATTTGTCTATTTTAATCTTTTTAAGTCGCTGTTGTACTTCTTCCTGGGTCAGACAGGGCACTTTCAATGGGGAATTTATTTCAACATTCAGCATTTCATCTGACAGTTTATTTTCCTCAGTGAATACATTGGAGAAAAAAATATTTAACAGCTTTGCTTTCTGCGACTCCCCACTCATCACTCTTTAAAGGGCCGACACCTTCAGATTTATACTTTTTAACATTTATATAATTGAAGAACATTTTAAGGTTAGTTTTACTCTCTTTGGCAATTAATCTCTCAGTCTCTAGTTTGGCCGCTTTTATTAGTTTTTTACATGTTCTATTTTTTTCCTTATAGTTTTTCAGTGCTTCCTCGCTACCCTCCTGTTTTAGTGTTTTATATGCTTTCTTTTTGTAATTTATTGCTTTCTTTACAGTTCTGTTTATCCACATTGGTTTCTTTTTGTTCCTTAACCTTTTATTCCCATACGGTATGTACCTCTCACAATGAGATTTTAGGATGCTTTTAAAGATATCCCATTTTGTGGCTGTATTTTTATTTGTGAGGACTTTGTCCCATTTTGTTAGGCCTATGGCCTCTCTTAGTTGGCAAAATTTAGCTTTTTTGAAGTCTGGTATTTTTGTTCCTCCCTGTAGAAACGCTCTTTTGAATGATAATTGGAAGGTTATTACTTTATGGTCACTATTTCCCAGGTGTCCCCCGACCTGCACGTCTGTTGTTCTGTCAGGTCTATTGGTATACACACATCAAAAGTGACACGTCAAGCAGCCATGCTGGTAACAACACCACAAATACCAGACATGGCACACCACTCTAGACGTACAACAAAACTAAAGAGGAAGGGTACAGGAAACAGACACAAATAATAAAAATGACAACTAAGGGTGGCTCACACAGCATGACACATTCAGCCAGGGAGCAGAGCTCCAACACAGACTGACAACAAGCAAACTCAAACTAACCTTCAGGCACAACCACTCAAAGATGAGGGGAGGAGTGCATTCAGGTTAAGCCTCTCAATTGCCACAAATGTGGCCACTCACGGTTTGAGAAACCCAGGATACCCACGTTCTACTCATTACCAAAGATCCACAAGGGCCTTGTGCCCTTAAAGGGTCGCCCCATAGTATCTGGTGTTGACTCTGTAACGCAGAACGTGGGTATCTACATGAATTTCATCACTGCTCTTCCCTCATACATCAGAGACACAACGGACCTGCTTGTGAAATTAGATGGCCTGATGTTGGAAGTAGGAGCCTTGTTGGCCTCGATTGACGTTGAGGCATTGTATAGTAATAATCCCCATGACAAAGGAAAAAGAGCTGTGCAGCATTTTTTAAAAACATGGGGTATCCAATACTCATCACAAAATGACCTTGTATTACAATTGCTTGATTTTGTCCTGCGACAAACCTTCTTTCCTCCAAACGCAGAGGATGTCCCCTCGTCACAGTCCTGGGGATAAATAGATGATGGAAGCGATCTCTGTACTGACCCCTGATATATTTATACATAGTAATTAGATCTCTCCTCAGTCGTCTTTTTTCTAACGAGAATAACCCTAATTTTGATAATCTTTCAGGGTACTGTAGTTGCCCCATTCCAGTTATTACTTTAGTTGCCCTCCTCTGGACCCTCTCCAGCTCTGCTATGTCTGCCTTGTTCACAGGAGCCCAGAACTGTACACAGTACTCCATGTGTGGTCTGACTAGTGATTTGTAAAGTAGTAGGAATATGTTCTCATCACGGGCATCTATCCCCCTTTTGATGCAACCCATTATCTTATTGGCTTTGGCAGCAGCTGCCTGACACTGGTTTTTACTGCTTAGTTTGCTGTTTATTAAAATTCCTAGATCCTTTTCCATGTCAGTGTTACCGAGTGTTTTACCATTTAGTATGTACGGGTGACTTGCATTATTCTTTCCCATGTGCATAACTTTACATTTGTCAGTGTTAAACCTCATCTGCCACTTATCTGCCCAAGCCTCCAATCTATTTAGATCCCTCTGTAGTAGTATACTGTCCTCTGTAGTATATATACAGTATACTGTCCTCTGTAGTATATATACAGTATACTGTCCTCTGTAGTGTATATACAGTATACTGTCCTCTGTAGTATATACACAGTATACTGTCCTCTGTAGTATATATACAGTATACTGTCCTCTGTAGTATATGCACAGTATACTGCCCTCTGTAGTATATATACAGTATACTGTCCTCTGTAGTATATATACAGTATACTGTCCTCTGTAGTATATATACAGTATACTGTCCTCTGTAGTATATATACAGTATACTGTCCTCTTCAGTGTTAATTACTTTACACAGTTTAGTGTCATCTGCGAAAATTGATACTTTACTATGCAAGCCTTCTACAAGATCATTAATAAATATATTGAAGAGAATAGAGCCCAATACTGACCCCTGAGGTACTCCACTAGTGACAGTGACCCAATCTGAGTGTGCACCGTTAATAACCACCCTCTGTTTTCTATCATTGAGCCAGTTACTTACCGACTTACAGACGTTTTCTCCCAGTCCGAGCATTCTCATTTTATATACTAACCTTTTATGTGGTACAGTGTCAAATGCTTTGGAGAAGTCCAGATATACGACATCCATTGATTCGCCGCTGTCAAGTCTAGAACTTACCTCCTCATAGAAACTGATTAAATTAGTTTGACATGACCGATCCCTCACGAAGCCATGCTGATATGGCGTTATTTGCTTATTTCCGTTAAGATGCTCTAACATAGCATCTCTCAGAAAACCTTCAAACAGTTTACCCCCAACAGATGTTAAACTTACCGGCCTATAGTTTCCAGGCTCTTTTTTTGGACCCTTTTTGAATATTGGCACCACATTTGCCATGCGCCAATCCTGTGGGACATTCCCTGTCAGTATAGAGTCTGCAAATATCAGAAATAAGGGTCTGGCTATGACATTACTTAATTCCCTTAGGATACGGGGGTGTATGCCATCCGGTCCTGGCGATTTGTCTATTTTAATCTTTTTAAGTCGCTGTTGTACTTCTTCCTGGGTCAGACAGGGCACTTTCAATGGGGAATTTATTTCAACATTCAGCATTTCATCTGACAGTTTATTTTCCTCAGTGAATACATTGGAGAAAAAAATATTTAACAGCTTTGCTTTCTGCGACTCCCCACTCATCACTCTTTAAAGGGCCGACACCTTCAGATTTATACTTTTTAACATTTATATAATTGAAGAACATTTTAAGGTTAGTTTTACTCTCTTTGGCAATTAATCTCTCAGTCTCTAGTTTGGCCGCTTTTATTAGTTTTTTACATGTTCTATTTTTTTCCTTATAGTTTTTCAGTGCTTCCTCGCTACCCTCCTGTTTTAGTGTTTTATATGCTTTCTTTTTGTCATTTATTGCTTTCTTTACAGTTCTGTTTATCCACATTGGTTTCTTTTTGTTCCTTAACCTTTTATTCCCATACGGTATGTACCTCTCACAATGAGATTTTAGGATGCTTTTAAAGATATCCCATTTTGTGGCTGTATTTTTATTTGTGAGGACTTTGTCCCATTTTGTTAGGCCTATGGCCTCTCTTAGTTGGCAAAATTTAGCTTTTTTGAAGTCTGGTATTTTTGTTCCTCCCTGTAGAAACGCTCTTTTGAATGATAATTGGAAGGTTATTACTTTATGGTCACTATTTCCCAGGTGTCCCCCGACCTGCACGTCTGTTGTTCTGTCAGGTCTATTGGTATACACACATCAAAAGTGACACGTCAAGCAGCCATGCTGGTAACAACACCACAAATACCAGACATGGCACACCACTCTAGACGTACAACAAAACTAAAGAGGAAGGGTACAGGAAACAGACACAAATAATAAAAATGACAACTAAGGGTGGCTCACACAGCATGACACATTCAGCCAGGGAGCAGAGCTCCAACACAGACTGACAACAAGCAAACTCAAACTAACCTTCAGGCTCCACCACACCAACTTATAAGGAGGCCTGAGGTCACACCCACCACTCCTAACACACACAACTTAACCCCGTGCACACCAAATGGAAAAAGTGCACACATACAAACACACGTTGCCAGAGGCAACTGCATGCATTGACAGCGATCCGCCTAGCAACAAGCTCAGGCTGCTACAATGCCAACAACATCATGTTGCCAGCGGCAACCACACGTGAGGCTACAAACTAACAGCCCTCACCTGCGGTAAACAACCAAACCTGGCCGCTGGCAACTGCATGCGGCTCTAAGAGTCACGACCATGACCATAATCGTGACATTTACTCTGCATCAAATAATTCTATGTATCTCTGAATTTGGAGGCAAATGGAGGTACAGCAGTTTTATAGTACAATCACTGCATTGTTTTGCCTGATTCTTTAATGTGACAGTCCATGGAATACAATATGTGAAACAAGTCGCTTGTTCTCTCAATTTAATATGAGAGTATAAAACCTGGTAAATACTTTCTGCCAGTCGATGAATCGTACGTGGAAAAACTAAAATTGGGCAAAAAATTCCATTCCCAACTCTGTCATTAAGGGCACATGCACGTGGCCGTTGCCCAGCCGTGCCTGTATTGCGGCCCGCAAACAGCTGGTCCACAATATGCGGGCACCGATCGTGTGCTCACCGCATCACTGATGCAGACCCATTCAAGTGAAACCTGCATTCTATCTTTAGGGTAAGTGAAGTCAAACAAATCACTGAAGAGAAAATACCCTCTAAAACATAACTTTTCCTAAATATACATTAAAATATTCCCACATTAAAAAGTTTCACAAAACTAATAAATCAAAAATAAGATGTCTAATATGATACAGATAGACAACCACTCAAAGATGAGGGGAGGAGTGCATTCAGGTTAAGCCTCTCAATTGCCACAAATGTGGCCACTCACGGTTTGAGAAACCCAGGATACCCACGTTCTACTCATTACCAAAGATCCACAAGGGCCTTGTGCCCTTAAAGGGTCGCCCCATAGTATCTGGTGTTGACTCTGTAACGCAGAACGTGGGTATCTACATGAATTTCATCACTGCTCTTCCCTCATACATCAGAGACACAACGGACCTGCTTGTGAAATTAGATGGCCTGATGTTGGAAGTAGGAGCCTTGTTGGCCTCGATTGACGTTGAGGCATTGTATAGTAATAATCCCCATGACAAAGGAAAAAGAGCTGTGCAGCATTTTTTAAAAACATGGGGTATCCAATACTCATCACAAAATGACCTTGTATTACAATTGCTTGATTTTGTCCTGCGGCATAATTATTTCCTGTTCAATTCCAGATTTTACCACCAGCCCAGGGGCACAGCGATGGGTAGTGCCTGTGCGCCTAGCTACGCAAATTTTCCTGGGCTGGTGGGAGGACACTATGATATTTATAGAAGGTAGTGTCTGGACCTCTAGTGTCATGTTCTGGGGCCGTTTCATAGATGATAACTTCATACTGTGGAACGTCCCCAGAACCACTTTTCTGGAGTTCTGTCACGGAAGGTAAGATAAGGGAAGGAAACAGAACACCGCAAAGCAAACAAAACAACTGACTAGACCCCAAAAGCTAGGGAACAAAGGGGTCACCTCCTAGCAATCCCTAAGAGACTTTCCCTACAATGGTAGATATGCACATGCCCACGTACCTAAAGCTGTAACACACTGGACCAAACCCTTAGCTGTAGGGAAGAGGGAAAAAGACAACCAGCTCCTTCCACAAGTGAAGGAGCTAGCGTCACTTTAGGGGCCTAGTAAAAACAGACACAAAAGGGAAAAGGACTTATCTATACATGAGTTGGAGCAGACGATCCAGCAAAACTTCCAGAGCTCAAACAAGGAAGAACTATAACCCGCAAAGGCTATAGGGGGAGGGAGAAATAAATAGCCTCATCAATAACCAAACGAACCACACCTTATGGGAGGTGGGATTCTGTTCAAACCCACGACAAAACAAACTGTCAGATCGAGTCACGTGCAGCAATTCTGACAGATCTCTTCAGAACACCCACAGGGCAGGGCGTGACACAGTACCCCCCCCCTTTCTACGGGTGACCTCCGGACACCCAGGCCCAACTTTATCCGGGTGTGCCCTGTGAAAGGCATTAACAAGGCGGCTAGCGTTAACATCGTAACATCAGTAGCTGAAACCCACATTCTTTCCTTGGGAGCGTATCCCCTCCAATGCACCAGGTACTGAAGGGAACCCCGAAGAACCCGTGAGGTGAGAATTCTAGAGATCTGAAACTCCAGATGACCATCAACCAAAACAGGAGGAGGAGGCAAAGGAGATGGTTCCGCAGGTTCCACATATTTCTTCAACAAGGACCTGTGAAACACATTATGGATCTTCCAGGCCTGCGGAAGTTCCAGACGAAACGCCACTGGATTGACAATGGCCAAGATTTTGTAAGGGCCAATAAATCTTGGACCCAATTTCCAAGAGGGTACTTTCAGCTTAATGTTTTTAGTGGACAACCACACCAAATCACCCACACACAGGTCCGGACCAGTCATACGTCTCTTGTCAGTCATCTGTTTATATCTTTCACCCACTTTTTTCAAATTAACTTTAATCTTCCGCCAGATAGATGACAAAGAGGAAGAGAACCTCTCCTCTTCCGGTATCCCAGAAGATTCGGTATCAGAAAAAGTACCAAGCTGAGGGTGAAAACCATATGCGCCAAAAAATGGTGACTTATCAGTTGACTCCTGCCTCCGGTTGTTCAAGGCAAACTCAGCTACAGACAAGAATGAGGACCACTCATCCTGTTTCACAAAGCACCTCAAATAGGTCTCCAGGTTTTGGTTAGTGCGCACAGTTTGACCATTTGACTGAGGATGAAAAGCCGAAGAGAAAGACAACTGAATACCCAGACGACAACAAAATGCCCTCCAAAACCTGGAAACAAATTGCGTCCCCCTATCAGACACCACATCAGAGGGAATGCCATGTAATTTCACAATGTTGTCAATAAAAACCTGAGCGAGAGTTTTTTCGCATTGGACAAATCTGATAATGGTACAAAGTGAGTCATCTTGCTGAAGCGGTCCACAACCACCAAAATCACAGTTTGTGTGAGCCACCTTCGCGCGTGCACAGGTCTCACAGGCTGCTACATAACTCTCAACACTTTTACGCAACCCTGGCAACCAGAATCTCCGGGAAATAAGATCCACAGTGGATCTACTTCCAGGATGTCCCACAAGGACAGTATCATGATGTTCCTTGAAAACCTTGTATCGCAGTTCAGAAGGCACAACAAACAACTTGCCTGGAGGACAAGAATCAGGTGCTTCCTCTTGAGCCCCCCACACTTCGGTCTGCAGCTCAGGGTAAAGAGCGGAAACCACCACCCCATCAGCCAAAATCAGAGCGGGATCCTCCGAATCTCCCCCCCCCCCGGAAAGCTATGTGACAACGCATCCGCTTTGATGTTTTTAATCCCAGGGCGGTAGGTGACCACAAAATTGAACCTGGTAAAAAACAATGACCATCTAGCCTGCCTAGGATTTAAACGCTTTGCAGATTGCAGGTATGCCAGATTTTTATAGTCAGTAAATACCGTAATCGGATGGGTAGCCCCTTTTAGCCAATGGCGCTACTCTTCAAAGGCCAATTTGATGGCCAACAACTCTCTATTCCCAATATCATAATTTCTCTCGGCGGCCGAAAGTTTCTTGGAGAAAAAAGCACACTGGCGCCATTTGCCAGTAGAGCGACCCTGCGACAAGACTGTGTCGACTCCCACTTCTGACGCATCAACCTCCACAATGAAAGGTTGAGACACATCAGGTTGGATCAGAATGGGCGCAAAAGCAAAACATTTCTTAATAGCAGAAAAAGCCTGTAATGCCTCATCCGACTAGACAGAGAAGTCAGCGCTCTTCCTAGTCATATCTGTCAAAGGTTTGACAATGGTGGAATAATTGAGGATGAATTTTCTGTAGTAATTAGTAAATCCTAAAAACCGCATCAGTTTCCATTCCAGTACCGCACGGACCTTTTCGGGATCGATACGAAAACCGGAGGCAGAAAGCAAGTACCCCAAAAACGGCAGCTCCTGAACAGCAAACACACATTTTTCCAACTTGGCATACAATCTATTCTCCCGAAGGATCAATAACACTTGTCTCAAATGATCCTGATGAGTCTTCATATCGGGAGAGTTAATTTATATGTCAACGAGGTAAATAACAACGAACCTCCCTACCAAATGATGAAAAATGTAATTGATAAAGCGCTGAAAGACTGCTTGAGCATTAGTTAAACCAAAGGGCATGACTAGGTTCTCGAAGTGACCCTCGGGGGTATTGAAGGCCATTTTCCACCCATCTCCTTCCCTGATTATTATCAGATTATAAGCTCCTCTTAAATCCAAGAAAACACCTTAGCACCAACAATCTGATCAAAAAGATCCGGAATCAAGGGAAGGGGATAAGGATCACGGGCTGTAATGAGATTCAGTTCCCGGAAATCTAGGCACGGTCTAAGGGATCCGTCCTTCTTTACGAAATAGAAACCAGTGGCCATAGGAGACTTAGAAGGTCTAATATGTCCCTTTGCCAAACTCTCGGCAATATACTCACGCATAGCTACTCTTTCGGGTTGAGAAAGATTATATAACCAAGATTTTTGCAATTTTGCTCCGTGGATAAGGATGACCGGACAATCATACTCCCGGTGAGAGGCTAACTCCTGAGCTCCACACACCGAGAATACGTCCGAAAAATCGGAAAGAAACTGAGGCAACACCCTAGTGGCCACCCCCGAAATAGAGGCACTAAGACAGTTGTCCATACAAAATTCACTCCAATTCCTGATTTGTCTTGTTTGCCAGTCAATGGTAGGGTTATGTTTTATCAACCATGGTAAACCCAGAACCATCGGAGCAGGCAAACCTTTCATAACAAAACAAGAAATGAACTCAACATGAGAATCACCCACCCTCAAATGAATATCCTGAATAATATGAGTTAGACATCTTTGCGAGAGGGGGGCGGAATCTATAGAAAACACAGGTATCTCTTTACTTAATGCGGTAGTTTTAAAACCATGACTCTGAACAAATTGAAAATCAATAAGATTAACCCCTGCACCACTGTCAATAAATACCTTTAACTCAAAATTTCCAGAATCTAGCGCCACCATAGCTGGCAGGAGGAATCGGGTACTGCAGGTAGGATACGAATATGCCTCCCATTCACACTACCAAGAGTAAGGGAGTTTTTTTTTTTAGTTTTTTTTTAAGGGATCCCCCTATTAGTTTTTCATTACCACTTCGAGGTTTAATAAAAGGGCACACATTAACGAAATGACCTTCTTTACCACAGAAGTAACACAGTCTATTTAGCTTCCTAAAATTCCTATTACCAGAGCAAGAAGTAACCTGACCCAATTGCATAGGCTCCTCTCCAGCCCCTAATTCAGGTGTCAAAGTACCCCGACGGACAGGAGGGACTGATTCCCCACCAGACAGCACCCCCTGCCCGAAGGGAACCTTGCATCTCTCCCTAAGATGTCTATCAATCCGTACGGCCAAAGACATGGCCGCCTCCAAAGAATCAGGTTTTTCATGAAATGCAAGGGCATCTTTTAATCTCTCAGATAGCCCCTGACAGAACTGACTACGGAGTGCAGGATCATTCCACTCCGAGTCAGTAGCCCATCTTTTAAATTCAGCACAATACGACTCAGCAGTGCGTTCTCCCTGGCACAAGCTGCACAACTTAGATTTAGCCATGGAGACCCGGTCAGGGTCGTCATAAATCAGGCCTAGTCCCACCGACCAGAGGGACTGAAAACCGGTCGGCAGAGAAAAAGCCCAGGACTGAGCGTCACCTTTTAGCAGAGAAATAATAATCCCTACTCTCAGGTTTTCGTCTCCAGATGAAATCTGACGCAGACGAAAATACAATTTACAGGACTCCCTGAACCGGAAAACCTATCAGGGAGAGCGACCTTAGGTTCCAGTCAGACCTGGTTTCCTGACACCGTACAACTGAATTGTGGAGGTCAGATACCTCCAAAGACAATCCCTGCATGCGATCAACCAAAGCATCAATAGTCTCCATTTTGCAAAAAATGACGGTAGGGCGGGTTATAATGTCACGGAAGGTAAGATAAGGGAAGGAAACAGAACACCGCAAAGCAAACAAAACAATTGACTAGGCCCCAAAAGCTAGGGAACAAAGGGGTCACCTCCTAGGAATCCCTAAGAGACTTTCCCTACGCTGCTATGCCCATGTGCATATCTCGATGGTAGATATGCACATGCCCACGTACCTAAAGCTGTAACACACTGGACCAAACCCTCAGCTGTAGGGAAGAGGGAAAGAGACAATCAGCTCCTTCCACAACTGAAGGAGCTAGCATCACTCTAGGGGCCTAGTAAAAATAGACACAGAAGGTAAAGGGGAAAAGGACTTATCTATAGATGAGTTGGAGCAGACGATCCACCAAAACTTCCAGAACTCAAACAAGGGAGAACTATAACCCTCCTGATGGGAGGTGGGATAATGTTCAAACCCACAACAAAATAAACTGTCAGATCAGGTCACGTGCAGCAATTCTGACAGATCTCCTCAGAACACCCACAGGGCAGGGCGTGACAAGTTCATCAATTAAATAAATGCCAACAACATCGGCATGCATTTCACCTATGAAATAGACCAAAGACACATGGCATTCTTGGATCTTGCCATTACCCCCTTTCTTTATCTGAGACGGCATCATGTTTCGGTTGGGTTGGCAGCCCTGCACCCTAGGAGCCACACCCTGCATGTTGATCTGATACCAGAAATACATATCAGTTATACCGAATGTGGCCTGTGGACAATATCTCTGATGTTGCTCCCGTGTGCTTATGCATAATTCATGAGGTTGCGCTTCTGTGACTCCAGAGACGAGTACCTTGTATGTATTGAACTTACCTGATTGCCTACCCCATCTTCAGTGACTGTATGTATTCAGTCCTTATTTGATTTTCATTTACACTATTTTTGGGTCTGGTGTATTTATTGAATCTTCCCAACGTATTTACTAATTACGCCTTTCCACGGGGCCTACTGTATATCCAGTGGGCTTCCTATATGCAGTACGGGGCCCACGTATCTAATTGATGGGCTCCTCAGATCTACTTTGCGTCTATGTATTTCGCTATCTCCATATATCTACCTCGTATTACCCCCTGATGATCCCACTTTGTGGGTGAAACGCGTCGGGGTCGTTTCTGTATCTATAACATATTATTATAGCATCTTATTGGTTTGTTGTTTGTGCGTATGTTCTGTTTGCGTATTTTTAACCCCTAGGTGGACCCTATACCTCCTGGCTTTCGGTCACGAGGGATGTATATAGTGGACACCATTGTGTCTCTATTTTTGTTTTTGTGCTAGTCACTTATCGGGTGGCCACTTTAGGTGCCAGCGTCACTCTACCTGTCCCCTCTAACAGGGCCAGACAGGAGTTTGAGGCTAGGTACGAGGACAGGGAGTCCCCACCACCAGGGGACGTCCCTGGGCATAGGACCAGTTTAGGGCAGTAGTGGCAGGGTCACCGTCCCTACCATTCACCCAGTAAGCTGGACCCGGCTGTGGCCCACCCGATTATGACTATTTAGGTATAGTTTTCTCAATAAATTTAGACATTGCATCATGTACTAGGGTATTGCTGCTGGACGTGTTCATTTCTACCTTTTACCCGTATTCTTTGTTATATCAACATAGTTTCTTGCTGGACTCTAGATATGCACATGCCCACGTACCTAAAGCTGTAACACACTGAACCAAACCCTCAGCTGTAGGGAAGAGGGAAAGAGACAATCAGCTCCTTCCACAACTGAAGGAGCTAGGATCACTCTAGGGGCCTAGTAAAAATAGACACAGAAGGTAAAGGGGAAAAGGACTTATCTATAGATGAGTTGGAGCAGACGATCCACCAAAACTTCCAGAACTCAAACAAGGGAGAACTATAACCCTCCTGATGGGAGGTGGGATAATGTTCAAACCCACAACAAAAGAAACTGTCAGATCAGGTCACGTGCAGCAATTCTGACAGATCTCCTCAGAACACCCACAGGGCAGGGCGTGACAAGTTCATCAATTAAATAAATGCCAACAACATCGGCATGCATTTCACCTATGAAATAGACCAAAGACACATGGCATTCTTGGATCTTGCCATTACCTTATGGGGGGGGGGGGGGGGCACCTTACAAGCAAAGACATACAGAAAACCTTCTGCCATCAATAATCTTTTAAGATGGGACAGCCACCACCCTTTGAGCCAGAGATGTGGCATACCAAAAGGACAATATCTACGTATACGTAGAAATTGTTCAAACAATGAGGTCTTCCAACATCAGGCCATGGACTTACAATCCAGATTCACAAGGAGAGGATATCCACAGCAGGTGCTCAGTAGAGCCTATAAATATGCCAATAAAAGGGACAGGATGGACCTGTTGAGCTCTCAGATGTCTAGAGAGGGAAGGACTGAAGCAGAGAAGAACATCATCCGTATTATAGGAACATATGATGACCAAAGTGTAAGTGTACGTCAGATTTTATCTAAATACTGGGACCTTCTACGGATGGACCAAGATATTAGAGATGCCCCCATAAATCCAGCTATCACATATAGGAGAGGGAGATCACTGAGAGAGAGATTTGTTCTTAGCCACTATCAATCTCCCCAAAAACTGTGCACATGGCTTGAGAGGAGGCCTCTTGTGAAGTACAGATGTGGGGGATGCATAGCGTGCCTATTTGTGCATCCCACGAAGATCTTCTGCAGTGTTAGTACAGGGAGAACATACCGAATCCGAGACTTTGCTAATTGCAAAAGTATGGGAGTTGTGTTCCTGTGTACTTGCCCCTTCAATAACTCCTAATAGGCACACAGGGGAGTTAACCCATAAAGAACCACAAACAACACACAGGAACAGAACTGCAGCGAGAACAAAGACAGAAGGTCACAGCCAGAGGTAACGGCTGTGACACATAAGTATAGTATTGCTCATGCTCTTGCCCACTTCGGAGATATTTATGTGTATGTGATACTTTCCCTATGCTTTATGCCCATATGATGGTGCTATCGCCCAATGAGAGTGATGGGGATTTCAGAGATGGGTTACCGAATACAACATGCAGGGTATGTACGTATATATTGTACCTAATGTCAGGGGTAGAACCTCTTCCTTTAAGATGGTGGTGAAAATGCGAGGCTGCGGACATGCGCAATGGAAAGCTAGATCTCTTGAACTGAGGGCATTTTCCCATACTAGCTGGCGCAGAGATCGCACAGGGTTTATACACGCCAATTATGGCGCGACATGAGACGGACTATTTAAGTGTATTATCTGCCCCACACTAATTGCTGTAGGTGAGACTATACACTGGCGTTTATCTTCCTGGCCATCGTGCATTTTGGAGTCCCCTGATGAACCTGATATACCATGAAATGGGGGAAACTCGTCGGGACTTTTGATTATTTATAGGCATCCACCGTTTGGGAAACCTTGTATTAGGTAGGGATTCTTAGCTCCTGCTTTTAGGCAGGGATAAGGTAGACATATAGGGACAGTATCCCACTGCCTAAAAGTGTATATACAGTACAGACCAAAAGTTTGGACACACCTTCTCATTCAAAGAGTTTTCTTTATTTTCATGACTATGAAGGCATCAAAACTATGAATTAACACATGTGGAATTATATACATAACAAACAAGTGTGAAACAACTGAAAATATGTCATATTCTAGGTTCTTCAAAGTAGCCACCTTTTGCTTTGATTACTACTTTGCACACTCTTGGCATTCTCTTGATGAGCTTCAAGAGGTAGTCACCTGAAATGGTCTTCCAACAGTCTTGAAGGAGTTCCCAGAGATGCTTAGCACTTGTTGGCCCTTTTGCCTTCACTCTGCGGTCCAGCTCACCCCAAACCATCTCGATTGGGTTCAGGTCCGGTGACTGTGGAGGCCAGGTCATCTGGCACAGCACCCCATCACTCTCCTTCATGGTCAAATAGCCCTTACTTTCAAAGTTTTCCCAATCTTTCGGCTGACTGACTGACCCTCATTTCTTAAAGTAATGATGGCCACTCGTTTTTCTTTACTTAGCTGCTTTTTTCTTGCCATAATACAAATTCTAACAGTCTATTCAGTAGGACTATCAGCTGTGTATCCACCTGACTTCTCCTCAACGCCACTGATGGTCCCGACCCCATTTATAAGGCAAGAAATCCAACTAAGGCTACTTTCACACTAGCGTTCGGGTGTTCGCTCGTGAGCTCCGTTTGAAGCCCTAATGCATTATGAGTGGACGCGGATCCACTGAGAATGCATCCGTCTGGCGGCGTTCAGCCTCCGCTCCGCTCAGCGAGCGGACCCCTGAACGCTGCTTCATGTTTCATTAGACTGTTAGAATTTGTATTATGGCAAGATCCGCTCTGAACGCTAGTGTGAAAGTAGCCTAATTAAACCTGACAGGGCACACCTGTGAAGTGAAAACCATTTCAGGGGACTACCTCTTGAAGCTCATCAAGAGAATGCCAAGAGTGTGCAAAGCAGTAATCAAAGCAAAAGGTGGCTACTTTGAAGAACCTAGAATATGACATATTTTCAGTTGTTTCACACTTGTTTGTTATGTATATAATTCCACATGTGTTAATTCATAGTTTTGATGCCTTCATAGTCATGAAAATAAAGAAAAGTCTTTGAATGAGAAGGTGTGTCCAAACTTTTGGTCTGTACTGTATATCCATCTATGAATGACACCATCAATGCAACAGGAGAATCCATGCTGGAGCAACTTGATATCTAACTAATGAAGGATGTGACGGCACTAGCCCCCTGTACCGTGATCTACGAAACCGTGAGTGGCCACATTTGTGGCAATTGAGAGGCTTAACCTGAATGCACTCCTCATCTCACCTTTGAGTGGGTGTCTATCTGTATCATATTAGACATCTTATTTTTGATTTATTAGTTTGGTGAAACTTTTTAATGTGAGAGTATATTAATGTATATTTAGGAAAAGTTATGTTTTAGAAGGTATTTTCTCTTCAGTGATTTAAATCCGGAAGGTGCAGAATGGAGGCACGGAACCCCATGGAAACGGTACAGAATGCTTCTGTGGGGTTTCTCTCCATGTCTCCGCCCTGCAAAAAAATAGAACATGTTCTATTTTTTGTGCGGACCCATTGAAGTTGAATGGCTCTGGATCCATCTGTGGAATCCACATGAATGTTGCCCATGCTTTGGGGAGTGCAAATTGAGGAACGGCCGAGCAATGGCCGTGTGCATGAGCTCTAAGTGTGATACTTTAGATCTGCATGAACTATAAATTTCAGGCATCTTTCATATTATTTTTGTAGTTTTTTTTTTGTTTGTTTCATATTAATAGTGTTCATTTGTTATAATCTTTCATTTAAAAAATGCTGTTAAAAACAACATGAGAAACAACGCAAGATTCCTGCAAAACAAACAGATGTCCGGGTAGAGAAGGAACAGGCAGTTTGTTTTCACCATGCCTGATTCTGTTTCTCTAAAGGAAGATATTTGTCATTAGAAGTGTCTGGTAGCGACTTATTCCCATCTCCCCATTCAGAACACACGTGTGCTTGGCCGAACTGAACATGGAAGAGGGAGTCTGGAGGGATAGCTGGACTGCTAATTTGCATAGCCAAGCTTTATGGAGACTGATTCTATATAAGGGCTCATACACACGGCTGTAGTTTTAGTCCACATCAGATCGGATCCAGACCCACTCATCTCAACGGGGCCGCAATTGATACGGACAGCACACCCATGTGCTGTCCGCATCTTTAAGTCCGTTCCATGGCTCTACCAAAAATAGAACATGTCCTATTCTTCTCCATTTTGTGGACAAGCCTAGGACATTTCAGCAGGAGAAAAACAAAACAAAAAAACATTGTGGCAAGCACTCGGCCGGGATCCGGGATTTGTACGGATTTGCAACAGACTGCAAAAAAAGATACGGATGTGTGCAGGAGTCCTAGCTGAAAGTCATTGTTCAATCTGCCATCATGGCCTCTGTTATTACAGGAGCCATGATGGTTGTGACAGATTGCTAAGGTTTCTATTAGCTTTCAGTTATTATTTTTTTTTTATTGGTGCGAATATTACAGACTTTTCCAGCGATCAAAGGCAATAGATCCCTGCCGGAATAGATCCCAAAAGCCAGTGTGAACAGAGCCTAAAATGGGGTTTCAATGAGAAGGTAATTTATTTATTTTTCAGATAATTTTTATCTTACATAGGAAGGAGCTCGGGCTGTTACAGAATCTGTATGGATTATACGATGCCGTGACTAGCAGCATAAGCAGATACTATGAGACGCTGTGGACAGATATAAACGTTGAGTGGATTAGTGCAGAGCTGCAGGATTTTCAGGAAAAGTATACTGCTTAAACACTTCTATAGATCAGTAAATCCAACATCCTAAAGGGTTATGTCTGAATGTTTTATCGCTTTTTTTTAAAGATGTAATAAACTTCCAAAGGACTTGAAACACTGGCAAGCTTTCCTGGATCTCAAGAAAAGAATAGATGACTTCAGTGAATTTTGTCTTTTGTTAGACATGATGAGAAATAAAACTCTGAAGAAGCGGCACTGGGGCCGTATTGCAGATCTTATAGGATGCAAGCTTGATGTTCAGTATGATTCATTTTGCTGGAGTAACATCATGGAAGCCTCAGTTCTACAACATAAAGATGAGATTGAAGTAAGTTTTTTTTCTGTTAAAAAAATGGTAGAATTATATTTTGATTCAGGGATGTTGATGTCATATCCACAGGAGCAGCAGCACTACACAACAGACGGAGCTGTGTAGTGGTCCATGCTACTGCAGAACAGCTTATTGTCGGTGGTGTCAGACCTCTGCCGATCAGATATTGGTGGCCTGTCCTGCAGATAGACCATCAATATTTAGTCCTGGACAACCCCTTTAAGGCTAGGGCTACACCTAGACATATAGCACTTTTAATTGATTTTAACTACTGTATTTGGGTGCCCTCATAGGTGGCAGATTTTGTTGGAGAAATTTCTGCCACTGGAAATCAGTTCTATTCATCTACATGGTTTTTTGGGGGCTGCAAGCACAAGGATTTCTCGTGCATGGCATTGGGGGACACAGCACCATTGGTATATGTCCAACTACTACTAGGAGGCGACACTAGACATTAAAAGTGTTGGCTCCTCCCCGTTGGGCTATACCCTCTCCACAGGCACTAGACAGATCAGTCTTGTTCTAGTGTCCGTAGGAGGCAGACCTGACCTGCCCCTTTTGTGCAGGTCATCCTGCTACTTTTTTATTTTATTTTTTCTTCACTCATTTTTTCTTCTCTGCAGGTTCCGGCCTGCTGCAGGGGTGGCTCCATCGTGTTCCACTTTAGTTGCCCCCCTGCGGGCGCGTACTCGGGTACCTGGCAGCCACCCAGTCCCCAAATCTGCTTCCGCAGTGGAATTCCGGCAGTCCCACGGTTCCCGTGTTGAGTCCGCCGAGGGGGTGGTTATCGCTGCGCCTGAAGACATCTGAGGGTGAGTATGTTCCTTTAGATTAGGGTCTCCCACCCTCCTCCCCCGGCCTGGGCGCGTTCCCCCCTCTCCTCCCTTCCCGGATACCTAACCTGCTTCCTTTATATGGAGGGGCCTGGGTTGACATCCCTCTGGAGGTTTCCATGTGGTCGGCTTGTCTCCCCTTCCCACCCTTTTGTGTAGGCCCCCCTGAATAAGCTCCCTCCCTGTCGAACCATGGGAACCTTGCCTGACTCTCCCAATCCCTGGCAGAGTCGCTTGACCGCTACCTACCCAAATTGCGGTCTCCTCTCCCCCCCAGGGTCCTCCCTGCAGACTGGGCCACGCTCATGCTCAGATACAGGGTCACGCAGGGAGTAGCCCACGGGCCAACCTCGGGTGGTCTCAACTAGCTTCCACCCCTCCTCGGCATCCTCGGATCGCCCCAGGACAGGCCTGAAGCTGGTGACGAAGCCTTCTCTCTCAGTTGCCTCTGGGGACACCGCTGCATCCGATTCCCTCGGAACAGAGCATCAGACGGTCTTCCACCATGCAGAATCCCTCTGCGAGGTCAAGACAAACGTGCACGGTGGAACCTACCCTACCCAGGTTTGGTGCCCCTCTAGTGGACTTTCGGATGGTGCTCTCCTGCCTGCACAGGTAATTACCGCACAGGTAAGTCAGCCGTCACCGTGCTTAGCAACTGGGACACCTACACGGTGTCTCTGGTACGTACGCCCTCGTAGGCTGTACACGACCGACCTTCTTGGTTCCCCTATCCAGGGGCTATGTTCTAGGCAGGCTGAGAATTCAGGCAAGCGCCTCTTGTAGGGTTGGTAACCCTTCTCGGCCTCTAAAGGTTCTAAAGGTTCTTTTGTAGTGCCTGTACCAAAGAATACAGGCCGACTTCTATGGCCGTAGCGATTACATCTGTCTGTTTTCAGCCGCCTTGTTACTTTCATAGGTAGAGTTCCTACACCTACTCCAGATGCTGTAGCCATTACTCCTGGCTGGCTCTATGGTGTTCCATGCGGCACTATTTCCCCCTACCGGGCGAGATATACAGGCCGCCTTCAATTGCCGTAGCAATTGCACCTGTCTGTTTCCAGCCACCTTGCTCCCTTAATAGGTAGAGTACCTACACCATCTCCTGATACTGTATCCAATATCCCTGGCGGGCTCTATTGTGTTCCGTGCGGCACTATTTCTCCCTTCCGGGCGAGATTAGAGGCCACTCTCAATTGCTGTAGCAATTACCTCTGTTTGGTTCTAGTGGGCACCAAGCTGCCACCTTGCTCCCTTCATAGGTAGAGTACCTTCACTATCTCCTATCTGGCCTTATGGTGTACCTTGCTGCACTATTTCTCCATTACCGGACGAGATATTGAGGCCACCTTGTATTGCCGTGGCCACTGCACCTACCTCATCATAGTGTGCACCAAACAGCCATCTTACTCCCTTCTTAGGTAGATTCCTGCACCGTCTCTGATGCTGCAGCCGTTACACCTGTCTGGCTCTATGGTGTACTATGCGGCCCTGTTTCCCTCAGGTGAAATAGAGGGCCTCCTTCAGTTGCCATTGCACTTACTTAATTGTGGTGTGCACCTGTCGTTCTTTGTGGTACCGTGCGGCCCTATTTTACCCTTCCCGAGCGTAATATAGGTAGCATTGCTAACACGGTAGCCGCTGCACTTCTCTGGTCCTAGGGTGCACCATGCGGCCACATCGCTCTAATCTTAAATCTAGTACCTCTACCATCTCCAGATGCTGTACCCATTGCACCTGTCTGGTCGTATCTCTACACTACACAGCCGTATTTCTACTTTAACAGGTTGAGGACCTGTACCCTCCAAATGCGGTCGCATTCCCGGACGCTGTGGCTTTGTTTCCACCCTCCTTAGAGTGCAACATGCAGCCACTTTACCTCGGTTTTAGGCGTGTATTTTTAGTACCCACGTGCTGGGCCCTATGGTGCAATCTGTGGCCCATACAGTTTCTGTATTACTGGGTGCTTCCTTCCCCGGTCTCTAATCTGTGCTGCGGATGTTGGTTACTTCCCTTTTTGTTTCTTCCATAAATCTGCCACTCCGTTACTGTCGTGCTCTATGGTCTCCTTGTACTTTCTCAAGGCACTGTCGACAACAGGCCATCCTGGTTCAGCATGTACCTGGTAACCATATCTGGCAGGGGTGGGCCAGTTCAACCCCCACCTCCACCTTGTCGGTCTAGTGCTACTTCTGGTGTACCCAGTATATGGCTGATCTGTTCGGATCTGGTGGGTGGTCCACATACAACCACGCTCCCTACACCATGGCCAGGTGGTTGTTGGCTTTTGTGCTAGGGTTGCTATTGCCATCCCTATAAAATACGGATGTTGGGGTACGTAGCTTGGTGAGCACCGTCCGCTGCAGCAGTTTTCGGCCATCACTGGATGTCCTCCACCACACGGAATCCTTCTGGGGTCAGCGACATTATCCTCGCTGGCCGTCCTCCCTGATGAGTCAGGGACAGAAAGAACCACTGAGCGCCACACACCTGCCTGGTAGGTGAATTTTCTGCTGATTGATCTGGCATCGGACAGGGTTCCATAGTTCCTTCTGGGTCCGGGTGTTCCATTATATTCTCGGCTCAGTTGTACTATCTGACAGAGGGCAGTCCCCTTGGACCTTTCTATTGTCTGCGCCTGTCAGGTACTTTGTCCCCCTGGGAGTCTTCTGTACGTCGGTCGCAGCTGGTTTCTTCATTTCGTGTAGTCACACCCCGTTTCTTTCATAGCGACTTTCATAGCCATTCCTTATGCATATGGGTGTCTGTCGTTTTAGTGGTACAACTCAAGCTGCATTACTTCCCCTTTCCGGGACAATGTATGCAGATTACTAGTCACTATTCTTAGAATGGCTAGTTGTCCATGGCCAATTCCTTCCCATAGGGTGGTTCTTTTAATTTTTTCTTGGATATTCAGTTTTTTGTTGTCCTCTGGTGGTTCAGTTCATGGTTCCTTGTGAGCCCATACCGGGTACTCCTTTCTGGATTCCTTGTCCCTGTTCATTTGACCACACAGATTCTGTATGATAATCGTTGTTTGGGAGGGGCCTGGGTTGATTGTTTCCCTTGTGGGTTCCAATAGCCTTGTGGACCTCTTGGGATTCGTGTCTATTTTCCCATCCTCCCACGTCAAGTACCTGGTGTTGAGTGGTTTAGTGCTATGGTCTGCATTTCCACCTTATGGTCTCCTTCGGGAGGGACTCCTCCTGTTTGTAGAACCTTCCTCCTTAGACTGTTGGGAGTACTCCCCTCCCATGTCTCTCAGTCCAGTGTGTCCCTGCTGAGATTTCCTGGGTCTGCATTTCCCTGATACTTCATTTGGCCGGTTTCTCCGGTCTTGCGCTTCTCAGCGCTTGTTCCTCGTCTGGTGGTTTTGGGATGCAGGTCTTATCTTTTCTCTTTTCCTGGTTTTAACTTACCACCCCCTCCCCTTCCAAGGGTTGGCTTGCTATGGCTTCCCTCACTTGTTTGGCCTCAGGGTGTTTGTGCTTTCGCCTAAGACAATTAGAATGTTAGGTAGCTCCAATACGCGGTGCTGTCCTACTTTCTCTCCAGCCTTCTGCTGAGATGGGTGTTCCCCTTTGCCTTCTTCTTACATTTGAGACTTTCTCCCAGGCATTTGTCCTGGGGTGCTGGCAGTCTTCACTGTGGCTTCATTGGGGTTTCTCCCTTGTTATGAGGCTTCTTGCCTATTCCGTGCTTTTCTCCTGTTGGGTCACATGGTTCTCCTGCAACTGTATGCCCAACCGGTGGCATGGCTGTTCTTTTCCCACCCTCGGGGACTGCTTTGGGACGTCCCATGGTGCTGTGTCCCCCAATGCCATGCACGAGAAAATTAGATTTTTTGTACTCACCGTAAAATCCTTTTCTTGTAGTAGGCATTGGGGGACACAGATCCCACCCTATGTTTTTTACTTCCGCTTCTCCGGGCTGGTCTCTTGATCTTTCCCGGTACGGGAGTTGTTGGTTCCTTGCCTTTCTTCTCTCTCCTACTGCTTTTGGTACAAACTGATCTGTCTAGTGTCTGTGGAGAGGGTATAGCCCAACGGGGAGGAGCCAACACTTTTTATGTCTAGTGTCGCCTCCTAGTGGTAGTTGGACATATACCCATGGTGCTGTGTCCCCCAATGCCTACTACGAGAAAAGGATTTTATGGTGAGTACAAAAAATCCAATTTTCTGCAAGCCGCTTTCAGATGAACAGAACTGAATTTCAGTCCTAAATATAATCCTGCAACAAAATGAATCAACCCTATAGTTACAGTGAATTGCCTTGCATGCATCCTTGTGCACTGCAGATATTACGGTGCTTTCACATTTGCATTTAGCTTTCCGTTCTTCTGATCCATCAAAAGAACAGAAAAATGAAAAATAACTGATCCGTCTTATTTTGAGCATAATTTGTGATCAGTTTGTTTCCGTTCCTTCAGACGTCAGTTATTTTTGATGGCAGAAAAAGTCTTGCATGCAGCAAAAATAACTGATGTCTGACGGAACTGACAAACGGATCACAACTGATGCTCATATCAAGGCTACATTCACACGAACGTATTTTGTTTCCGTGTCCATTCAGTTTTTTTTTTTGCGTATAGGATGCAGACCCATTCATTTCAATGGGTCCGCAAAAAATAAAAAATGCCATTTGCAATCCTGCAGAGAAGCTTGTGGGACAAACATAGGAAAAAATGCCATAGCAAGAGCATGCTGTGTTTTGAGAAAACAACTCTGACTCTAAGAGCGCTATAAAATGCCAAAATTTCAATATCTTTCCTATAGACTTTAAAGGGGTTCTCTGGGAATTAGGAAAATTAAAATACTTAAATATTACTTTATTATAAATATATTCCCAAATGCCTTTCATTAGTTATAATGACTCAATTTGTCTGGGGAGAAAACATTAGGAGAAATAAAATGGCCGCCGTCCTATCAATATACACAAAACCTGTCCTAATCATACAGGAGGACAAGTTACTTCACAACACTGAGCTCAAGAGCTGCCTCATCCTCCTCTTTGCTATGCTTGTCAGGGATTATGGTCCTGAATACAGCTAATAAGATCTTCAGCCGAATCTCTGTAGGAATGGAGATCATGCGGAGACATGAAGGATAGAGAGGACGAACAGGACAGACTGTGGTAATGGAGACTGCAAGCAAGTGCTGCTGCTTATCAGCCACATCCCCTCTGTACTGCATGTCTCCTCATGATCTCCATTCCTACAGAGATTCAGCTGGAGATCTTATCAGCTGTATTCAGGATGATAATCCCTGACAAGCAGAGAGGAAGATGAGGCAGCTCTTTAGCTCAGTGTTCTGCAGTAACTTGTCCTCCTGTGTGATTAGGACAGGTTTTGTCGGATCTCAACAATGGAATTAACAATGCAAGTGTGAAAGTAGCCTAAAATATGACAAGCACAGTTGGAAAATTAATTGAAATCACCTTGAAAAATGTGTTACTGCTTTGCTGTATGGTTATAGAAGGGGATTAGCAATCTCAATTTAGCTCTAGAAATAAATGGAGAATAAAACACTGGTTATCTCAAGATGGCACCAAAAGAGCAGATAGTATTCTAAATTTTCTGTGCAACCTTAAAATATAGGTTCTGTGGAGATCTCATTCCTAAATCCAAAAATATATGATAATGTGGTAATATAATGTTATCATCTGAATAATATCTGTCTGCAGTATGTTTTACAAAGTTACTCACCTTTGTATGTCGGTGTAGCCTGTATAGTATGTGATGATTTCTGATGTGTTAGGATATCTGTACATCAGCAGTGAAGGAGAAGGACATCGAAAGTAAATTAGGACAGGTGACAAGCATCTGGAACAACCAGTTTTTAAGGTTTTCACCATTTAAAGGCAGAGGAGAACTATTAATAAAAGGAGCAGAAGCTGCAGAGATCATCGTTACAATAGAGGACAATCTGATGGTCCTTGGGACATTGCTTAATAACAGGTAATTAAAGAGGTAACTCTCAGGCTAAATGTTCAAAACTGCAGATTTACAACACAGAGCAGCATGTAATTCCTGCTGTCTTCTAATGGAAGGCTGTCTTCTAATGGAAGGCCAAGTAAACTTTGTAGACAAGTTGCCTTACAGTCAAGTATTACCATAAACAGTCGTAACAGAGAAACTAAGGGTCCTATTACACCTGCAGATGCAGCAGGCAATTGTCGGGAAGGAAGCGTACCTTCCCGGCAATCGCCTATTAGCTAGTGGAGAAGTCCACTGCTATTACATGCAGCGATCTCCTCCTCAGTATGGGGACAAGTGATCGCTAAGGCCATTGCTCGTCCCCATACTGAACCACTGTTTGCCGGAAGCAGATCGTGATTACACAGCATGATCTGCCGCCGATAAACAAGGATTATTAAACGTGCTTAAATGTTTGCTTGTTCATCGGGTAATCAGCGGCATGTTCGATCCTTGGTGTTGGATAGGTGATAAATGAAGTGGCCCCCTTTTGGTTTTATGTTCCATATAGTTCCTTGGAAAGAAAATGGAGATTGGTACTAAAATTGGAGTGAATTAATGGAAGGCCCAAGGACAAAATTATTTCCGCATGAAGTGATCATGATAAGCTTTTGTCCAATTAGAAGTTGTTGTAGATGTAACTTATGTAGATCAGTGGTTATGTATAATAATGATGTATCTGTGTGAGTAACATTGAAGCCTATGGACTGCAGCACACTGCATAAAACCTGAATTATAATACAAATTATTCCTTTGTTCTCTGGGCTATAAGAAACTGTGTCTGGGGGTTTTAGGCAAGCACTGCCTTTTTGCCCCTGCTGCTTCTCACTGCCATTCTCTTCTTCATGCCACAATCTGCCTGATTTTTATATTTATTTCAATGCTGTCTTGCTGCTCTTGTCTTTGAATAAACGAAAGAATCTTCTCGAAGAAGTGGTTGCTTTTTTAAAGAAGTTTTGTGTTGCTGCAGCCAATTTCCAACAGTTTGGTGCCGTGACTCGGATCCAACGCCATGAATGGGCGATTCTGGATAAAGAACCTATTACCCTGCTAAGAACTTTTGTTGTACCTGAGAAGAAGCTTATGTCTATGAAGAAAACACCAGGCCAGATGAGTGTTCCTAGATGGTGTAATAGGTACATATGAAGAAAACGCCAGGCCCGATGAGTGTTCCTGGATGGTGTAATAGGTACATATGAAGAAAACGCCAGGCCCGATGAGTGTTCCTGGATGGTGTAATAGGTACATATGAAGAAAACGCCAGGCCCGATAAGTGTTCCTGGATGGTGTAATAGGTACATATGAAGAAAACGCCAGGCCCGATGAGTGTTCCTGGATGGTGTAATAGGTACATATGAAGAAAACGCCAGGCCCGATAAGTGTTCCTGGATGGTGTAATAGGTACATATGAAGAAAACGCCAAGCCCGATGAGTGTTCCTGGATGGTGTAATAGGTACATATGAAGAAAACGCCAAGCCCGATGAGTGTTCCTGGATGGTGCAATAGGTACATATGAAGAAAACGCCAGGCCCGATGAGTGTTCTTGGATGGTGTAATAGGTACATATGAAGAAAACGCCAGGCCCGATGAGTGTTCCTGGATGGTGTAATAGGTACATATGAAGAAAACACCAGGCCCGATCAGTGTTCCTGGATGGTGTAATAGGTACATATGAAGAAAACGCCAGGCCCGATGAGTGTTCCTGGATGGTGTAATAGGTACATATGAAGAAAACACCAGGCCCGATCAGTGTTCCTGGATGGTGTAATAGGTACATATGGAGAAAACGCCAGGCCCGATAAGTGTTCCTGGATGGTGTAATAGGTACATATGAAGAAAACACCAGGCCCGATGAGTGTTCCTGGATGGTGCAATAGGTACATATGAAGAAAACACCAGGCCCGATAAGTGTTCCTGGATGGTGTAATAGGTACATATGAAGAAAACACCAGGCCCGATGAGTGTTCCTGGATGGTGCAAAAGGTACATATGAAGAAAACGCAAGGCCCGATAAGTGTTCCTGGATGGTGTAATAGGTACATATGAAGAAAACACTAGGCCCGATCAGTGTTCCTGGATGGTGTAATAGGTACATCTAAAGAAAACGCCATGCCCGATCAGTGTTCCTGGATGGTGAAGTTGTTTAGTACACGCGAACGAAAATACTAACTCTGAGACAAGCCTCGGTGCGTGCTCTCCCTGCTCTCAGCTAACTGAAGTTTTGTGCCTCCTCGTGAGAACCGCTAAGAGGGCCTCTTGAGCCCGTGTGAGTCGAGAGGCGGTTGGGATCGTAGAGGGACAATAGGCTGTCATCCATCGAGGCCGAACTAGAAGAGCAGCCACACTATCTACCAGTGTGAGTAATTAACTTTTGCATTCTTGCAGTGGAAAAGTTTATAATGGAATGGATTAAAAGGCAGGCAGACAGCTGGATAATAAAGCTTCTGGTTCATGGTTCTAATCTATACTCCATCTGGTTTAACTGTCTACATTGGTTTACAGAGGAGAATAGAGAATTAGATAAAAATAATTCCTTTAAAACAGAGTCTAGGTGCCTAGCTCTCCTTTGAGACATATAATCCTGCTATAGATCAGCAGTTGGCAGGGATTCCCATTTGTGGTATTACTAGGACAGGAAAGAAGTACGGGGAACATCATAAAGTTTCAGACCGTACCATTGCAGATTTTATTTTTATTTTTTTATACTGTAGATTTTTATTAGCACATTGCGTGCAAATTTTCAATAGTACAGAAAGGAAGAAAAGAGAAAAACATGAAATGGTACGACATAGCTCATACAGAGTCAATTTGGTGCAAGTACTACCTTCAAGTACCACATTAAGTACAGTGAAGAGATATTGCAGGAGACTGAAGAGATTGAAGAGATACTGCAAGAGATTGGCTTGGAGTTTGCAACTGGCTCATCTGTGTTTTTTTGCTGACCATTGCTTGAGAAGAGGTAAGGAATTTGGTCAGGTGTTTGCTATTGTGCGTTTGCTAATGAGCCTAGCTCACTAAGGTGTTACATTTGTTGCTGGGGGAGGAGCTTGTGAAGGAGTGTGTGTATATATAGAGACAGACTCATTAGCTGGCCTAATTCATTAGCTGCAAGTACTACCTTCAAGTACCACATTAAGTACAGTGAAGAGATATTGCAGGAGACTGAAGAGATTGAAGAGATACTGCAAGAGATTGGCTTGGAGTTTGAAACTGGCTCATCTGTGTTTTTTTTGCTGACCATTGCTTGAGAAGAGGTAAGGAATTTGGTCAGGTGTTTGCTATTGTGCGTTTGCTAATGAGCCTAGCTCACTAAGGTGTTACATTTGTTGCTGGGGGAGGAGCTTGTGAAGGAGTGTGTGTATATATAGAGACAGACTCATTAGCTGGCCTAATTCATTAGCTGCAAGTACTACCTTCAAGTACCACATTAAGTACAGTGAAGAGATATTGCAGGAGACTGAAGAGATTGAAGAGATACTGCAAGAGATTGGCTTGGAGTTTGAAACTGGCTCATCTGTGTTTTTTTTGCTGACCATTGCTTGAGAAGAGGTAAGGAATTTGGTCAGGTGTTTGCTATTGTGCGTTTGCTAATGAGCCTAGCTCACTAAGGTGTTACATTTGTTGCTGGGGGAGGAGCTTGTGAAGGAGTGTGTGTATATATAGAGACAGACTCATTAGCTGGCCTAATTCATTAGCTGCAAGTACTACCTTCAAGTACCACATTAAGTACAGTGAAGAGATATTGCAGGAGATAGTCAGGAGGTAGGCTGGAAGGTGGAAACAATACAAAAAAAAAGGTAAGATTTGTTTGATTTAAATTTTATTTATTTTTTTCTCTCCTTTTAAAATGGCAGACTTGGTTCAGTGCAGGAATTGTTGTGCATTTATTTCATGTTCCACTCTTTGGAGATTCGGATGCTGTCAGATCTGTAGACAGTTCTCCTTACTGCAGCAGGAAATTGCATTTTTGAAATCTGAGATATTTAAATTATCTGTTAAACAAACTCCAGCTAGGACTGCTGCAATGCCACTGCCACAGAGGACCCCCAGAAATGGCAGATGGGTTACTGTAGGTTCTGGAAGACTTAGAGTGGTGGATAGAAGACATGTCCTACAGTCGGTGGTTCTCCATAATTCATTTGCAGCACTCTCAGAATGTAAGGACAACATGAATATGGACTCAAGCACAGAGGGTGAGAAACCATCGACTCCTATGTCTAATGTATGCAAGACTGCAGCCAAGGACAAAAAGATAAAGTGAAGTCTCAAAGGAAGCAGCTATTGCTGGGTGATTCAATCATAAGAAGTGTGGAGCTTAAAGAAAATGGTTTTGTGAGATGTCTCCCTGGGGCTACTGCTAGAAGAGATAGAAGACGTATTATTAATATTGTTAAGCAAGCAAAGCAGGAAGGGGACGTGGATGTTCTTGTCCATCTAGGGACAAATTACCTGGCTTGCAATGAAGTGTCAGAGGTGAAAAAATATTTTATCACACTTGGTAATGACGTACAGGATTTTGCATCCACCATTTCATTTTCTGAAGTTCTGCCTGTGCATAATGTTCAGAATGATAGGCAGAGGCGCATAAAGGAGTTCAACATATGGCTTGGTAAATGGTGTCAAGAGCAAGGATTTGGCTTTGTTTCTCATGATAGCTCTACTTGGAATAGAAAGGAACTGTACAAAAAAGATGGTTTGCATCTTTCTCTCAAAGGAACAAATGTACTAAGTGAACAACTCCAAGAATTTGCGGAAGAGTATTTAAACTAGGAAGGGGGGCAAAAGAGTGAAAATAAAAGAGTCCAATTGCCCCCCGAAACAATGCCAGAACAGGTCAGAAGCACAGAGGTTAAGAAATGATAAGCTCAGAGTCCTGTCTACAAATGCTTGCAGTTTAGGTAAAAAAATCAATGAACTTGGGTCAATAATGGCATCTGAGAATGTAGATTTAGTGGCTGTTACGGAGACATGGTTTAATGAAAGAAATGACTGGGACATAACCATACCAGGGTACTCTTTATACAGAAGAGACAGAGAAGGCAAGAAAGGAGGAGGAGTGGCCCTGTATGTGAAAGATAGCATTAAATCTAACCTAATACAAGTTGGTGAGGCCAACATAGAGTCAGTTTGGGTTACGTTGCAGTTTGCTAACCATGCAGTAACTCGTGTAGGTGTGATATATAAACCACCTGGTCAAGTTAAAGAACTAGATGATCTACTAGTTGAAGAAATAGCTAAAATGACAATGAAAGGAGAAGTTATCATTATGGGAGATTTCAATCTTCCAGATATAAACTGGAAAACCAAAATAGCAAGTTCTACCAGGAGTACAGATATTCTAAATTCCCTACTGGGGTTATCTCTACAACAAGTGGTTGAGGAGCCAACCCGGAGGGAGGCCATTTTGGATTTGGTATTCACAAATGGGGATTCGGTATATGATGTCATTGTAGGCGAAACCTTGGGATCTAGTGATCACCAGTCAGTGTGGTTTAATATAAGAACTGTGAAAGAGTCCCACCACACAAAAACAAAAGTTTTAGACTTTAGAAAAACAGACTTTTCAAAAATGAAATTAGTCATAAATGAGTCCTTATCAGACTGGAACGGATTACATGGAGTCCAGGAGAAATGGGACTACTTAAAAGGTGCATTATTGAAGGCAACAGAAAATTGCATTAGACTTGTCAGTAAAAGCAAAAAAAGGAAGAGACCACTGTGGTACTCAGCAGAAGTGGCCCAAATCATTAAAAATAAAAGGCTAGCATTTTGTAATTATAAAAAAACCCAGAGCAATGAAGATAAGGAAATCTACAAGATTAGGCAGAAAGAGGCCAAGCAAGTTATAAGAACTTCTAAAGCGCAGGCAGAAGAAAAACTAGCTCAGTCTATGAAAAAAGGGGATAAGACATTCTTCAGATATATAAATGAAAAAAGGAAATTAAAACAAGGAATAACTAAATTATAAACAAAGGACGGAAGGTATGTAGAAGAGAATAAAGGGCTAGCCGACTGCCTTAATGAATACTTCTGTTCAGTTTTTACAAAAGAAAAAGAAGGAGAAGGACCTCCACTAGAAAGGATGACTAATAAATCGTTTGATGCATGTGTCTTTACAGAGGAAGATGTTCTAAGTTTGCTGTCTAAAGTGAAGACAAATAAGTCACAGGGGCCTGATGAGATACACCCAAAATTATTAAAAGAGCTTAGTGGTGGGAGGGCAAAACCGTTAACAGATTTATTTAACCAATCATTAGTAACAGGAGTCGTCCCGGAAGATTGGAAATTGGCAAATGTCGTGCCCATTCACAAGAAAGGTAGTAGGGAGGAATCGAGCAACTATAGACCAGTGAGTCTGACATCAATAGTAGGCAAATTAATGGAAACCCTATTAAAGGATAGGATTGTGGAACATCTAAAATCCCATGGATTGCAAGATGAAAAACAACATGGGTTTACTTCAGGGAGATCATGTCAAACAAATCTTATAGATTTTTTTGACTGGGTGACTAAAATAATAGACGGTGGAGGTGCAGTAGACATCGCATATCTAGATTTTAGTAAGGCTTTTGACACTGTCCCACATAGAAGACTTATCAATAAACTGCAGTCATTGAGCATGGACTCCCATATTGTTGAGTGGATTAGGCAGTGGCTGAGTGACAGACAGCAGAGGGTTGTAGTCAATGGAGAACATTCAAAACAAGGTCATGTTACCAGTGGGGTTCCACAGGGATCTGTACTGGGACCAATTTTGTTTAATATCTTCATAAGTGATATTGCAAAAGGCCTCGATGGTAAGGTTTGTCTTTTTGCTGATGACACAAAGATATGTAACAGGGTTGATGTTCCTGGAGGGAAACGCCAAATGGAAAAGGATTTAGGAAAACTAGAAGAATGGTCAGAACTCTGGCAACTGAAATTTAATGTGGATAAGTGCAAGATAATGCACCTGGGGCGTAAAAACCCAAGGGCAGAATATAGAATATTTGACACAGTCCTGACCTCAGTATCTGAGGAAAGGGATTTAGGAGTAATTATTTCAGAAGACTTAAAGGTGGGAAGACAATGTAATAGGGCAGCACGAAATGCCAGCAGAATGCTTGGATGTATAGGGAGAGGTATAAGCAGTAGAAAGAGTGAAGTGCTTATGCCGCTGTACAGAACACTGGTGAGACCTCACTTGGAGTATTGTGCGCAGTACTGGAGGCCATATCTCCAGAAGGATATAGATACTCTAGAGAGAGTTCAGAGAAGAGCTACTAAACTAGTACATGGATTGCAGGATAAAACTTACCAGGAAAGGTTAAAGGACCTTAATATGTATAGCTTGGAAGAAAGAAGAGACAGAGGGGATATGATAGAAACTTTTAAATACATAAAGGGAATCAACTCGGTAAAGGAGGAGAGCATATTTAAAAGAAGAAAAACTACCACAAGAGGACACAGTTTTAAATTAGAGGGGCAAAGGTTTAAAAGTAATATAAGGAAGTATTACTTTACTGAGAGAGTAGTGGATGCATGGAATAGCCTTCCTGCAGAAGTGGTAGCTGCAAATACAGTGAAGGAGTTTAAGCATGCATGGGATAGGCATAAGGCTATCCTTCATATAAGATAGGGCCAGGGGCTATCCATAGTACTCAGTATATTGGGCAGACTAGATGGGCCAAATGGTTCTTATCTGCCGACACATTCTATGTTTCTATGTTTCTATGGCAGACCATCAAAATGCGAACAAACACAGTGAACATCGCGTGTAGTAGTACAGGTCCCATAATTATAACCAAAGATGTAGCACGTAAAACTCAGGACTAGGGATAAGACAACTGACAAGACGCAAAAGGAAAGGAACAGGTACGGGGGGAGTAAGAGTGGGCATGGTAGGGTGGGAGGGGAGACCATTAGGGGGATGCCAGGTATGTATCCCAGGGTAGCCATATTGTTTGGAATTGTTCCACAGCGTTGTTAATGGATGCCATGAGACATTCCATGAACCTGAAGTCACGGACCCTGGCTATAAGAATTGGCTTTGTGGGAGGGGTAGTCTGCTTCCAGGATTTATCGATCAAGGATTTGGCTGCTGTACATAGTGAGAGAAACAGCCTGGAGGAGTGCTTGTTCAACCCCAGAGGTGGCAGGTTAAGTAAGTAGACCTTTGGGTCTAGCGGTACAGGGTATCCAAAAAGGGAATGAGCCACGTCCCTAACCTCCCGCCAAAATGGGATGATACTGGGGCACGTCCAGAAAATATGATACAAAGAACCCACATCGTTCAAGCACCGCCAGCAGACAGATGGAACAGTGGGGTTTATGGAATGTAGGAGTGCAGGGGTATTGTACTAGTGCATTAGCAGCTTGTACTGCATCTCCTTATACATGGTGCAAATAGATGACAGGGCTGCCCTATTCCATACAGTCTGCCAGGCACTGCGAGAAAGAGGTGATCCGAGCGTGGTAGCCCATTTTTCCATGTAAGCATGATGTGGGGTCTCGCCCTCCGCAATTGTGGCCAGAAGGCGGTAGATAAGAGAGGTCAGACCTCTCGTCCCTGTGCCCAGTCGGCACAAGCGCTCAAATGGGGTAGGTAGTGACACCTTAAGCGAACCAAAAGTAGTGCTCACATAGGGACTAACCTGAAGGTAGTGGAGTCCCTCCGTCGCCGGTAATTTCAGTTGGTCCTGAAGTTGCGCAAAGGACCTCAATGTCAGAGTAGAGGCGTCTACAATGTCAGCCAGATGGAAGAGACCCAACGACGACCAGACCTGGACCATAGGGGCGGTAAAGCTAGAGGGAATAGCTGGGTTGTAGAGAAATGAGATCATAGAGGAGTGCTGCGAAGCTAAGGCAAACAGTCGGTGGCAGGTGTCCCATATGTGTTTGGTAAAGGGCATAGGCCCCAGGAGGGGAGTGTGGGGAGCTACGGGGGCCTGCTGCCATAACAGGGTGTTCGGATGAACCGGGGCAATCCAGAGTTTTTTAATTTCTACCCATTTGGTGTATACATGTTGGGACGCCCAAAAAGGAAACACACGCAAATGAGAAGCCCAGTAATACTGCATAATATTAGGGACCGATAGTCCGCCTCTACCTGTGGCCATGAAAATAACCTTACGGGGATGCGGTGAAGTTTACCTTGCCATATAAAGTTGAGAATGGCCTGTTGGAAGAAGCGTAGTTCTGACATAGGGATTCATACTGGAAGCGTCTCAAAGTAATAAAGCAGTTTGGGGAGGAGGGACATCTTCACCGCTGCTATGCGGCCTAGCAATGATATGTATAGGGGTTTCCATTTTGTGAGGAGGGACTTAAGTTCACGGAAGAGGGGAGGGAAGTTACTGGAGTACAATGAGGCATACGTAGGAGTAATATGAACCCCTAGGTACTTCAGCGTGGTGTCCGACCATCGATAAGAGAAATTGCTCTGGAGCAATGCTAGATCACTGGCGGGTATAAAGATAGGTAGGGCTTTTGATTTAGAAGCATTGACCTTGTATCCCGAAAGGTCGCCGTAGTGAGTTAAGGCTTTTTGTAGGTTTGGTAGTGTAATGTGGGGATTGGTCAGGGTGAAGAGGACATCATCCGCATAAAGGGAGATCTTAAATTCCCTGTCCTGTACTTTACGACCGGCGTGCCGATCACATACATGACGCAAAGGGAGGGAAAAGGAAGGCCCTGTCCAAGGGAGAGGGAAAGATGGTGACCCCTAACTCACCTTGAGGCTGCCACCTGACTGCCCTGACGTCCCTAGACTGGTTTCTCACCCGTACGCCGATCACGTTCCTAAACCCTGGCTTTCCCTAAGATGAGCCCTACATAGTGAATAGGGCGGTGGCAACACTAGTCCGCACCACTAACACTAAAGGGAAACACTAGGGAGAAGACAGACAATACTGACAAAACATATAGTCCCAGGTGGGCGACAACAAACAACCAACAGGGATCCGGAGGGTAATGCTCTGGTACGACAACCAGGGATAACAGCAACTCAGCTCCAGTGGGTCAGTATAGAAGTTCAGACAGGAAGCTCTATATCTGGCAACCAGAGAAGTGGGAGAGGGGAATATAAGGAGGTTGGGAGTGCTGGACAAAAAAACAGCTGTGGAGAAGAAGCTACGGATCCCTGAGTGAGACAAAAAGCATTGCAATGCAAACCCAGAAAGCTACCATTAAGTAACAGCACTATCTTTAGACATAGAGCGCGCAGCCACCCGCTGCGACTTCCTGACCCCGGCTATAATAGAGTCGTGGCTCTTGACACCCTCGTGACATTAAGTCCCTGAATGTCGGGGTTCAGTCGTATGTGTGCTGCAAGGGGTTCTATACACAATGCAAAAATAAGCGGTGATAGCGGACAGCCCTGACGTGTACCATTAGAAATATTGAACGGAATAGAGGAGCTGAAGGGCAACTTGACAAGCACCGAAGGGGCAGAGTAGAGGCCGAGGATGGCTTGCAGAAACTGTCCTGCGATACCAAAGGTTCAGACGGTTTCGAATAAGAAGAACCAATCAAATCGGTCGAAGGCCTTTTCTGCGTCAAGACTGCCTTCGGAGAGAGCTTGGGCAATTTACAAGAGGCTAAGTAATTCCGTATGCGGGGGTGTGGTCGAGTGTTTGTCGGCAAGATTATACAATTTAGAGTAATAATCACGAAAGCGATCGCGTCAGGGTGGTATTGGGGACAGCCAGCTGTGTCTTTCACCGCCTGGGGAGCACGTTTGGAGGCAGCATCCTGTAATTGACAGGCTAAGATAGTGTGGGCTTTATTTCCTTTTTTCGTAATATTGCTGCTTGGAGTAAAGCAGCATGCGTTCTACAGTATGCATGGAGCCATCTTTTAGTTTAGCGTGGGCCTCCACAAGCTCCCGGAGAAGGAAAAGACTCGGCCTATGGCTTAGTTGGGTTTGTAGCAAAGTAATTGTGCCGTAAGTTCCTGAACCCGGAGTGTTCTGTTTTTTTAAGTCGCGAGGCCAGTGCAATACACTGGCCCCGAATTACCGCCTTATGGGCTTCCCAGAGCACAGTCCGGGACGATACCCTACTAGAGGGGTTATCCACCCTCCATAGGTCGTAGAGGGCAAAACGCCTGATCACGCTACGAAAGTTCCTAGCCAGGCGGCACTGGGACAAGGGCGGGGGGGTGGAGAGAAGGGACAACCGGTCTGCATTCTCAGAGAAAAGCATATTAAAATTCCCACCCAGGATCCACGCAGCTGGAGGCAGACATTGGAGTTTGCGTGGGACCCGACGCACAAACGGAAGTTGGAAGGTGTTGGGGGAATACACATTACAGAGTATGATGGGGCGACCCTGGTAAATCCCTTCTAGAATGACATAGCGACCCGCGGGGTCTATATGGGAGGAGGATACTCAAATGGGACAGGAGGCTGACAACAATATGGCAACACCTGCTTTTTGACGACTGATGGGCTGAGAAGGCGTGTGGGTAGTACTGCTTGGCAAAGCCAAAGGATCCTGTCTGGTTGAAGTGGGTCTCCTGAAGGAAGGCCACATCTGCCTGTAGATTGCGGAGCTTCGGCAGCACCAAACGCCTTTTGGCATTGGAGCCCAGACCCTTAACGTTCAAGGTTACACACCTAACCATTGAGGAGGAGTGAATAGCAAAGAGTCTTACCAGCTATAAAGGTAGTAGCAGAAGCGCAGGAGGTGTCCACTCCAGGGAGGGGGGGGGGGGGCCTCCTCCAGGCTGCTCTCTGTGGGGTAGGAAGAGCGTTAGCAAGGGATAGACACGGAGGAGGGGGTATGAGAGGGGGAGGATGTGGGACGATAGGGAGCGGGGGAAAGACACGAACACCACAAGACTTCACAAAAAACAAACAGTAAACTAAATCTGTAGAATAAACTGACTAGAAAAAAAAAAGTCTGAGAGGGGACTGACCCCGCCGGACCAATAGCCAGCAAGGCGGACTCACTGAGCCCCACTGTCTGGGGACCGAACCAGTCACATCCCGAGAGAGGGGGGGGGGGGGGGGGAACCTGAGCAAAACCAATAGGTTATAAACAGAAAAAAGAAAAACAATTGTGACCAACAGGCAGCGACTACGCCACCATCATAGCTTCCTAGGCCTTGAGTGGGCAATAAACAGTAGAGTCCCTAAAGGGAGACAAAAAAAACAAACATCTAGGCACGCCAATGAGCCCTTCAGCGGTGGGGAGATGTTCCTCCGGGTTCAGGGAACGCCAATTCTCCCCCAGGATCAGCAGACTTCACTTTGGGCGAGGGCAGTCGATGTCTTTTGTGACCCCCCGTCGTCTGCCAAGCAAGAGGGGTGGGCAGGAATGTCGTGGCAATCTCCCAATCAGAGAGGTCAGGTACTGGCAAGTCCATCGCGGCACAGAATGGGCCGAGGTCAGCGTAGGAGCGTAAGGCCACAGTTGGGCCATTTTTCTGGGCGTTCAGGGAGAAGGGTAACCCCCAGCGGTACGGGATCCGATGGTCCCTCAAGGTGTCCAGCAAAGGGCGAAGGTGAGTGTTTGATACAATCAAAACACTTACAAGGAAATGATTGGAGAGGCGTGAAGAGGGGAAGGTGCCTGTGTAGGGGGCACCTCCCGTGCACACAAGCCCTTCTAGACAACAAAAAAAAAAATGAGCTAAGACTCTCAAAGAAATACTAGCACCATCCTGCCCCAAAATAGAAACACCAGAGGACAAACAACTACCCTCTAAGACTCATCAATCATCAGGACATAGGATCCTATAGGTGCAAGAAACCTAGGTGCAAATGTTGTGCCATAATTTTCGACAAGAAAAAATAAATAATCCTTACTACGCTTAAAGTTCCCATTCCCCTACGACATAACATGAACTGCGGTACCCCCAATGTGATATATTTGCTGCAGTGTCCCTGCAATATGTATTACGTGTACCGTACCACCCAAACACTGGGTGAGCGTATGAATGAGCACAGATCTAACATACACTGCAAGGTCACTACCCACAGCGTTTCTCGTCATTTCTCTATCCACCATGAGGGGGACCCTGCTTCTCTTAGGGTAACCCCCCCTTGAATGGGTGCCACATTCATACCAAACACTCTGCCGTAAAGAGATGTATTGAATCTTCAAACTTAACACCTTGGTTCCTTTTGGGTTGAACGAGTCATTGGAATATGTCAACTACTAAATATCGATGTAGATAAGAACCATACATAATGGACTATAGATAGTAGCTAAGGCCGTTAATGACCTTATCTATTTACCTAAGCTGTATCTTGAAAATAATCTTTTATGTCGGCCTGTATACACTATTAGAGATTTATCAGACGTAATATAGGCCTATGATGACTTCGTACACTATCAGGCATATATCATCCGGTATATAATCCATCAAATTATAGATAAGAACCATACATTTAATATAACCATGGACAGTACCTGTCGCGCCCCTATGATTCTATTTGTCTATACAGAGTCTGTACCGTTACGCTGAATATCCTATGTTGACCTTTATACAGGATTGTATACACATAGCGGTCCATTTGGACCAATTAGCGTCTTTTTTCATGTGCTACTGATATCTAAAACGTAACTTTTATTCAGATATCTTTATTAAAATAGAAAATACAAATGTGATAGCACTCTGCATCCAGCATTCTGCCCTGCCTCCATGCTGGATGAGGCATTGGTGTACATTTTGGCCAATCTTTATTAAAATACTTTAACAATAATACTGGAAAGGGTTACAATTCCCAGTGATTGCAGATCACCTCCTTCACTTGATAGCCTGCTGTTTTATCTTTCACAGCAGCATGCTAACTAGTCACTATAGCTTTGGTCTATTGCGACCTTGATCAATTGCCTGTATTCCTACATTCACTATATCGCTGTGCTAGCTGTTAATTCCTCCTCTCAAGGAGTCCTTTCTCTGTTTGTTCACTGTTCTAAAAACACACACATAAATCTCCTGCTTCCCGACATGTTTTGCTGGAAAACCAGCGTCTTCAGGGGATCATGCAGGTATGTGTGTTGGGGGTAAGAACCATCATTTAATGCCTCGGTGTCTCATGGTTTCTTATGTGTATCCAATCATTTCTTACATTCATAGACTATCCCACTGTCATTCACACAGCTTCAGCTCTGATAGGTAGAAGTATCCAAATGTTGCCATTTTCTTACATCACAGAAACTTGACATTTTAACAGGGGTGTGTAGACTTTTTATATCCACTGTATATATTATTGATCATTTTTTATTTCTGATATATACTATAAATATGTACAGCGTTCTGAGGTGGATATGAATTTCCTTGTTCATTTATCTTTTAGGTTTTATATTGCAATCGGCTTCTATCCTATATCTTAATATATATCTGTTTAGTATTATATATATGTGTATTATATATACATATACAGTACAGACCAAAAGTTTGGACACACCTTCTCATTCATGACTATAAAAATTGTAGATTCACACTGAAGGCATCAAAACTATGAATTAACACATGTGGAATTATATACATAACAAGCAAGTGGGAAACAACTGAAAATATGTCATATTCTAGGTTCTTCAAAGTAGCCACCTTTTGCTTTGATTACTGCTTTGCACACTCTTGGCATTCTCTTGATGAGCTTCAAGAGGTAGTCCCCTGAAATGGTTTTCACTTCACAGGTGTGCCCTGTAAGGTTTAATAAGTGGGATTTCTTGCCTTATAAATGGGGTCGGGACCATCAGTGGCGTTGAGGAGAAGTCAGGTGGATACACAGCTGATAGTCCTACTGAATAGACTGTGAGAATTTGTATTATGGCAAGAAAAAAGCAGCTAAGTAAAGAAAAACTAGTGGCTATCATTACTTTAAGAAATGAAGGTCAGTCAGTCAGCCGAAAAATTGGGAAAACTTTGAAAGTAAGGGCTATTTGTCCATGAAGGAGAGTGATGGGGTGCTGCGCCAGATGACCTGGCCTCCACAGTCACCGGACCTGAACCCAATGGAGATGGTTTGGGGTGAGCTGGACCGCAGAGTGAAGGCAAAAGGGCCAACAAGTGCTAAGCATCTCTGGGAACTCCTTCAGGACTGTTGGAAGACCATTTCAGGGGACTACCTCTTGAAGCTCATCAAGAGAATGCCAAGAGTGTGCAAAGCAGTAATCAAAGCAAAAGGTGGCTACTTTGAAGAACCTAAAATATGACATATTTTCAGTTGTTTCACACTTGTTTGTTATGTATATAATTCCACATGTGTTAATTCATAGTTTTGATGCCTTTATAGTCATGAAAATAAAGAAAACTCTTTGAATGAGAACGTGTGTCCAAACTTTTGGTCTGTACTATATATATATATATATATATATATATATATATATATATATGTATATTTTTTTTTTCTTTCTATAACTAGTTATATTTATATTATGTAATTAAAGTATATAGTTCCTTTTAGTCTAATGATATTGTGCTCCCCTCTATGATTACTTCTTTTATACAAGGTCATTCCTGATTAGTTTAGTAAGATCGTTTCCATATATTGGTTTCCTATATTTGAGCACATCAGCCCCTAAATAATTGCGAGATCCCTTGGTGAAGTGCATTCTGCGCTCCGCCTGTAACACCGCTCCGGGGCACGTCCGGCCGCTGTGGAGCACACTTTTGCGTTCCACCAGCGGGCAGGATATGACATCCTGGAGATAGTTCTGGCCCCTCCTACGCGTCCGGCCGCTGTGGAACGCAGTATGCGTTCCATGAGCGGGCGGATGTGACGTCGGGACACTTTCGGTTTTCGGCCTAGGAGGCGCTCACACCACTGTATTCGGAAGCATGTTCATTTGTTTGTTCTTTCCCTCACTTATGGGGGGTATATATATGTATGCTAGCTTGTTCTACCTGTTACCTTGTACTTGCTCCTGAGGAAGGGGTAGATCCTTTGGGTCGGAGGGCTCTGTGGGCCCTGTCCAGCTTAGTGGTATGAGACGGGGGATCCCCCATAATTTTGTTGAAGAGCGTGTCCAGGATTCCCTGTATGTCCTCCTCCCCTGGAGGATCTGGCAGACCACGGATTCTGATATTATTCCTCCTCCCACGATTGTCTAAGTCATATGAAGCTGCAACTCGCGAAGCCCTGCGATTTGTGAGGACACTGAGGTATGGAGTTGAGAGACACAAGACCATGTAACTTCGTGATCTTTCTCTAGGGTCTCCACTCAGGTGGCAATAGAGTGTAGGTCGCGCCGAACCGTGGAGATTTCAGAGCAGTATGTTGCGGTGATCTCTGTAACCAGAGCCTGGAAGTCGCCTTTAGTAGGCAGCTGGGAGAGCATAGAAGCCCAGTCCATGGGGGGGGACCAGTATAGGTGCCGTGGTCAGAGTATGGGGAGTGTGCAGGGGTGGGGGCAGCGTACCAGTGCATGGAGGGGGTATCCCCTATGTCATCCTCAAGTTCCAGTGAGGAGATAGGGGCAGAGGATACTGCCACAACATTGGGCACATTTGGGGGTCCCCTTCTGCAGGTAGAGAGAGCGGGGGGGGAGCATGGCTGAGGGGGGTCAGAGGAACGCCACTGGGCACTGACCTGAGAGGGGGGCTCCCCCGCTGTCTGTAGTTCGGCACATGCAGGCGCCATCTTGGGATCGAGAGCTTCCTGCTGGGTCCATGTCCAGGCGGTGGAGAGGCTGGAGGCTGGCAGGTCTCTGTGGCCACGTTAGCTGGTGCTGGGGGCTCCTGTGCAGCCGGAGTGCTTGGTGTCTTGCGGTCCCGTCCTTCCCTGCAGCACTGAGGGAGCGCTTCTGCAGGTGCATCCAGGTCGGGCGGGAAAGATGGCAGAGCGCTCTGTCCTGAGGACGAAGTCGCGAAGCGTGCCTCGGTGCGGGGGGTCCGGAGGACGTATGACCTCTTGTGGAGGTCTGTGCTGAGGACTCAAGGCCCCTATTGTTGTGGCTTGGGGGCAGAGCTCGCCCGCCCCCCATTGCAGATTTGCAAATTGCAGATTTAAGAGGTGCAGGAGGCGAGGAAACAGTATATGGAGAATTATTTACTGTAATGGATAGACTTAGAAAAAGCAGAAGCAACTGGAAAAATGGATAAGACATCATGCTGATAAGCAGCATCATATTATTAAGAATCTAGAAGTATTACAAAAAGAGTTAGAACAGTATGTAGGGGAAGAGATGTTCCCTATAGATTTTGAGTCAGATCATATCTCCACAGTCACAGTTCACAGGTTCCTGCTCTGTTGCACCTTAATATCTTAAATTTTTACTGAAATGGGAAGAGGCAAAATGTGTGTTTCAAAATGTGCTCAATTTTGAGGCTTGGTTGACCAAATTTCAAGTTGGTTCGGGAAAGGAGGCAAGACGGTACTTTTCTGCGGAATACTCTTGTCACATATTTTAAGACACAGCAACAAAATGGGACTGATTTAACTGAGCCCAGGGAGAGAATTAAGTTTGTCATCTCTCAGAAGCTGGAGGGGGAGAAAACCAACTCCAGATTTGTTAGAAACCTTTAGGATAGACAAGGGGGGTGATTTGAGAAATGAAGCCTCAAAATGGGTATCAGCCTGGTGTTTAGTTTTTGATAAATCCTAGGAATCAATGGATCAGGGAGACAGATAAGCTATGAGGGAACAATTTGTGAGAAAAGTTCCTTAAGGGTACTTTCACACTTGCGTTGTTTGATTCCGGCAGGCAAACTGTATGCAAACACATGTCATTTTTTTTGACTGATCAGGCATTTTTCAGACTTATCAGGATCCTGATCAGTCTGAAAAATGCCTGATCAGTCTGAAAAATTCCTGATCAGTCAGAAAAAAGCATTGCAATACCGGATCCGTTTTTACGGTGTCATCCGGCAAAACGGATCCGGTATTTAATTTTTTTCCCACATTTTTAAAGGTCCGTCGATGTGGCAATTTGAATGCCGGATCCGGCACTAATACATTCCTATGGAAAAAAATGCCGGATCCAGCATTCAGGCAAATGTTCCATTTTTTTGGCCGGAGATAAAACAGTAGCATGCTGCGGTATTATCTCCGTCCTGAAGAGTCAAAAAGACTGAACTGAAGACATCCTGATGCATCCTGAACGGATTGCTCTACATTCAGAATGCATGGGGATAAAACTGATCAGTTCTGGTATAGAGCCCCTGTGACGGAACTCTATGCCGGAAAAGAAAAACGCTAGAGTGAAAGTACCCTTAGATGGGACATATAAATAAGGGGTTTTATAAAATGCCAAAACTATTAATGATGTTATCTAGGCTATTTTAACCAATTTAAGGACTATGTCGTCTCAAACAAAGTGTTTGCATTTACTCCCTCTCAGGGACCCCCAAAAATTTAGTGAAACAACGGGTAGGGATATTTATAGTAAATTTGCTCCTAGTTATGTAAAGAATGCTCTGAATGTAGTCAGGTCCTCCACATATAGTTAAAATTTAGAGATAAGGAAATTATGATTTTATACAGCTAAAGGAGTTAAATATTGATCCCAGACAGTATCGGCAGTGCAACCGAATTCAGAAGTAACCATCTAGCTGTCAGTCCTCTTTGTTGTGGTCAGTGTGGTGTCCTGATGAGACTGGTAATTCTGTAAGCACGTGCATTACTATTTCTCAGTCTTATTCTTCTGTCAGGCGGGAACTGGGAGGCATGAGAGTGAGATTTTTAGCTGATGGTCTCTTTGAGGACATGGACGCTGCTGGAGTGAAGGGTATTGAACATGTGGGGGAAGGATTTTTTTAAATTGATACAGGAGTTGCTGTTTTTGTCACAGGATGCAGATTACAGCCACCACTGGGCCGGGTCACATTATTAGAAAGCGACTGTATCTAAGCTAGAAAAAGTCATCCTGAGAGCCTGATATTTCGGGATTCAGGGGCATTGAAGGATAAGGGGTACTTCAATGTGTTATTTTATTAACTGAGTGTAAGACACCACAATTCTGGATACTGATTTTATAGGAGCAGTGAACACGTGATGTTGACATATGTGTAACAAAGCCTTTTGTAGAGACGGACAGGCTGATTTATTCTGTTGTTGTGCCTGTAGAAGAAGAGGAGTATCTTCTCATAGGCACTTATTGTCTGTTTAATGATAATGTTGAAGATATTGCTCTGAAAAAAGAAAATCGTATTCCCAGATCTGTGGATATGTTAGAAAACTGATCTGGTAAGGCTATTTATGTTCTTTTTTTTTACCTGATGCCCAGAATCCACCATCCGGACACAAGCAGCATAATTGTATTTGTTCGGTGACATTTCTCAGTGACACACTAGAAGACAAGGCATATTTATTACTTTGGTATATTTACATTGTTTTAACGGTTTTAATGAAAGTTATGTTTTAAAAATTAGTTCCCCCTCTTTTGGTTGACGATATAAAAAAAATTTCCCAAGCTCTGAACATCTCACGGGGCACTGTTCAATCCATCATCCAAAAAAGGAAGGAGTATGGCACAACTGCAAACCTACCAAGACATGGCCGTCCACCTAAACTGACAGCCCAGGCAAGGAGAGCACTAATTAGAGAAGCAGCCAAGGGGCTTATGGTTACTGTGGAGGAGCTGCAGAGAGCCACAGCTCAGGTGGGAGAATCTGTCCGCAGGACAACTATTAGTCGTGTCCTTCACAAATCTGACCTTTATGAAAGAATGGCAAGAAGAAAGCATTTCTGAAAGCAGCCATAAGAAGTCCCATCTGCAGTTTGCCACAAGCCATGTAGGGGACACGGCACACATGTGGAAGAAGGTGCCCTGGTCGAATGAGACCAAAGTGTAACTTTTTTGGCCTAAATGCAAAATGCTATGTGTGATAGAAAACTAACCCTGCACATCTCCCTGAACTCACCATCCCCATTGTGAGACATGGAGGAGGCAGCATCATGCTGGGGGAGGCTTTTCTTCAGCTGGGACAGGGAAGCTGGTCAGAGGTGATGGCAAGATGGATTGAGCTAAATACAGAGCAATGGAGGTAAACCTGGTAGAGGCTGCAAAAGACTTGAGACTGTGACGGGGGTTCACCTTCCAGCAGGACGACCCTCAACATCCAGCCAGAGCTACAATGGAAGGGTTTAGATCAAAGCCTATTCATGTGTTAGAGCGGCCCAGTCACCGTCCAGACCTAAATCCCATTGAGAATCTGTGGCAGGACTTAAGAATTGCTGTTTACAGACGCTTTCCATCCAATCTGACTGAGCGCGAGCTCTTCTGCAAAGAATGGGAAAAAATTTCAGCCCCTTGATGTGCAAAGCTGGTGGAGACAGACCCCAAAAGACTTACAGCTGTAACTGCAACAAAAGGTGGTCCTACAAAGTATTGACTCAGGGGGCTGAATACAAATGCATTCTGCACTGTCCAGATTTTTATTTATTACAAATTGTGAAAACCTTGTATCATTTTCTTTCCACTTCACACAGACTTGTACTTTGTGTTGGTCAATCACATAAAATCCCAATAAAATACATTTGTTGTGGGTGTAACGTGAAAAAATGTGGCAAAGTTCAAGAGGTATAAATACTTTTTCAAAGCACTGTATATATGCTTACCAAGTACCCAGGTCTTCATAGTGATTATTGAAAGTATTGTATTGGGGCACAGTTTCTTCTTTTTCTCTGACTGCCTAGCCAGAATACACATGGAAGGAAACATGGAGGCTGCATGTTTCTTTTCAAGCTCGGTGGATACTCTCTAGAATACATTATTTGTATGATAACAGGACACATGAATGCTTGTGCGAATATGAAATACTCTCCTGTCAGGGAGGATTTAATAGATCCTTTCTTGTGTTCAGATTTGTCCCCATAATATTTGTCCCCTTTGATATTCTAGATATAATGAACCTTTTAAACAGACCATTCAGAGCTGGATCCACAAGCTGAGCATATCCTCCGACATCCTAGAGGAGTGGTTGCTGGTTCAGACTCTCTGGATTTACCTGGATGCTGTTTTTGTTTCTGAAGATATAGCAAGTCAGTTACCTCAGGTGAGAGGCCTTGTGTTACACTCCTCTACTATAGGAACTATAAGCCCCTGCTGGTGAAGATACAGATAAAAGTCTTTTATTGTCATGTAGGAGGCCAAACGGTTCAAGAACATAGACAAGACCTGGGTGAAGCTAATGCAGCGAGCTCGTGACAAAGGCAACGTAATTCAGTGCTGCGCTGGGGATGAAACCTTGATCCAGCTTCTTCCTCATCTACATGAACAGCTGCAGATCTGTCAGAAGTCACTCACAGGGTATGGCATGTAGGAGGATGACTCTCCTCTAGGCTCTCCCACAGCAGTACATGCCTGATGACTGCTGTAGTCCAGCATCTCTAATAGGCACCTGGTTCACATGTGTGCAAATACAAGCTGACCGTGCTCTAGAGATTTATTTTTTTAATCTTTTTTATTGACATTTACAATTATAATCAGAACATTTGATTTTTTACAAGCCTTTTTGGGATCATACTCCCTTGTTCTTTTGAATCGAATACATACATTAAAGGTATAAAAAATGTAACCCCTTAGTGACCACCCATACGTGTTTTTTATGGCAGTCACTAAGGGGCCTTGGGCTGGAGCACCTCCTTTTTACGGCGGCAATTCAGCCCAAGCTAGCACTACAAAAAAGCGCAGGAGTTCCCTGCCCGCAGCTGCTGGAGGTAGCTTAGGGCTGGGGGCAGTGATCAGAGACCATGACAAGCCCTCTCTGATCAAGTGATTGCCATGATACAGTGTATCATGGCGATTACCGAAAATGCTGGCTGCCGGCAGTAAACTTTCTCCCTCAAGTCTCTGGTGCAAGGATCGGGTTCCCCAGCTTCCCCATAAGGGAAAGCTGTGTCCCGATTCTCACCGCCCCCCGTGACCTCAAGAAAGATGGCGGCGGCGCATGTGCACACTATAAGCCCCCGCCGCCCCTGCACAGGTTCTCTCTCCTCACCAGAGGAGAGAGAGTTTTGAATTATGCCCCGAACGGATCCCACAGCACCCCATAGGGCAGGAGACCTCCCTAATAACATTAAATTTAAAAAAATTACAAAATGGCGCAGACATGCACATTAGTTACTGTGCTGAGGATCTGCCTTCAGCACAGTAACCATCAGTGACCATTACTATTGGTCCCTGATCATATGGTCTCCATGATAAACCTATCATGGAGATCACATCCATTATATTTACTAAACACAGCCAGGACATGGGCTGTGCTTCTCTCTCCCCTCAGTGCAGTTGTTCTGTGAGGAGAGAGAGATCAGACTTCTGTCCTGGCTGTGTGATTTACTGTGAAAAAAAAAAAAATCAACTTATAAACTGTCTGTCCGTAACTGGCGGTCAGTGGGCATCCGTCATTAGGGCTGGTCAGTTACTTTCATTAGGGACCGTGTGTCCGTCTGTTACTGGCAGTCAGAGGCCATCTGTCACTGTCCGTCTGTCACTGACGGTCAGAGGTCATCTGTCACTGACGGTCAGAGGCCGTCTGTTACTGGCGGTCAGAGGCCAACTGTCACTGTCCGTCTGTCACTGGCGGTCAGAGGCCATCTGTCACTGTCCGTCTGTCAATGGCGGTCAGAGGCCAACTGTCACTGTCCATCTGTTAGTCAGTCAGTGGGCATCTATTAGGGTCCGTCCATAATTGTCGGTCAGTGGACGTACTGCTACTGACGCTAGTGAAAACTTTTTTTGCATTTTTAGGGTGGGATATATATATAATAATATTTTTTCTTTCTGAGCTTTTTAGTAAATAAAATGGCTTGAAGATTATTCAGTGCAGAGCAGGCATATGAGTTTCTATGCTCTGAAAACTCTGAATCCGACACCGCTTCAGAGGCGGAAATATTTTCCGATAGCGGGGACTCTAGCTCCGCTTCCATCCCCAGACCCCATAGCCCTATGGTGGTAAAATTCGCCACCTCATCTCATTCGCCACCCAGCGTTCCGGTCCCTTCGTGGATTCCTGCTACTTGGTAATGGCATCGTCGAGCAAAGTGCGCACTTCGCTCAACGATGCCATTACCTGTAGTCCACATGGGTGCAGACTACACTGTGTAGTGCGCACGATTTCAAACAGGCTCAAGGATTACGTCAGCGCGCCGGCTGTTGAATATATTATATTAGAGGCAGCGCTGGACTCAGGAAGGCAGCGCTGGGCACCGGACCGAGGGGTGCAGCTGGGCACCAAGTTAGGAAAGGACATCCCCTTGGGCACCTTATGTAAGTCATTAGCATATCACTAAAATCGATTTTATAAAGAAGACAATCAAGACAATTAGTTAATAAGGGCATCATTTTATACAGCTCAGGGAGACCTACATGTAGCTATGTTTTACTGTAGGGGATAAAATGTGGTGACAGAATCCCTTTAACCCCACAGGCTGCCCTGAAAATATTGGGACATCGGGAAGAATTGTGTGAGATCTATTGGCGCCATTCCTGCACAAAGGGTACCACGTGTATACTGATGATTTTTATACCAGCATACCCCTTTGTAAATCACTCTATGCTGCAAACACAGGGGCTTGTGGGACAGTCCGTAAAAATAGAGTGGGAGACCCACAACCGCTGGTGTCCAAGCCTTTGGAGAGAGGAACATCATTCGCCCTTGCAAGTGACCAGCTGCTTGCAGTGAAGTAGATGGACATGTCTACATGCTCACCACCGTGCATGCAGACACCACAGTGGCAGTTAGGGAGAGGGGGGTTACTGCGGAAAAACACAAACCGGTCTGTGTGACAGATTATGTTTACTTCACTTTATTATTTTCATAAGGTGTCGATTTCAAACAAAAAGTACATAAGCAATAAATGACACTATTATAGAATAGTAGAAAGGATCACGCAGGATCCATATTGTCAAAAACAGTCAGTAATAACAAATGGTATCTATACTTACATAGTATTAGAAAGCAAGAATAACATACACAGATACTTTGCCATATTCTTATCATATAGCAGATTGTTGATCTCGTTTCTCACCCTCATAGACCCTACACAAATCAAGGGAGATACTATACTAGTGCCAGTTAGGGATAAACTACCTCCCAGTACAAGCCCATGCTAAAAGAAAAGAAAGAAAAGGAAAGAAACAAGAAAACAAGGGGGGGGGGGGGGGGGGAGAGGAAAGGGGACCATACATGTTTGTGTGTCCAAAAAGGAAAATAGAGTCTATATGCGTTGTGTAAACTATCAAGCGGTTAACATCAAGGACTACAATGCTAGATACAGGCAATAGAACTATTATACCCCATGTCACTACCTCCCCTCTATGTTGCTAAGTTCCCCTATTAGCCTTGAGAAATCAGGAGAATGGACAAAATCCATCAAAGAGTTCCACTTACAATAAAAAATACTCTCAGTACCCTGTGAAATCATCGTAAGTTCTTCCATTCGTAAAAGACATCTGATCTCGGACGCCCATGCACAGAGAGAGGGAGCCTCCGTCTTTTTCCATTGGCGCGGAATAACCATACGCGCTGCTATCAGAAAAAACCTTATCGGATTCTTCTTGATACTAGCTATAGAGCCAGGGATAAGCGATAGCAGAGCAATCTTAGGGGAATTGGGAACCGTTTTACCTGTGAATTTGTTGCAGATGAGAAATATCTGGTCCCAGAATTTCTTTATTATTGGGCACTCCCACCATATATGCAGCATTGAACCCACCGCTGAGTTGCATCTCCAGCATAAGTTAGAGACACTTGGAAACATCTTACTTAGAGTCAAGGGACAGTAATACCATCTAGATAAAATCTTGAAATTTTTCTCCTTTGCATGCGCAGCTAGAGACAATCCATGAGAGAGTGTACACACCTTCAGAACATCCCCCTTTGATAAGGATAGCTGTAGATCAGATTCCCACCGTCCAAAAAATGGGGCTAAATCAGGATTACTACTATCCATTAGTATCCCATATAACTGTGAGATTAGCTTGTAATTATCACCAGGTTTCACATAGATATTATCAAAGGGCGTCATGTCAGGACATGACCTATGATCAAATAAACTGTGTATGAAAGACTTTATCTGAGCATATGCAAGCCATGTGGAGCCATTCTGCCTATCACCTGATACTAGGGACCCATAATCCCGCAAGCGTTGTTGCGTCATAGCGTCACGAATCCTCGGGTATTGGGATTTATGCCAAATTAGGAAATTGGATGTCTTTTCCCCTGCTATGAAGTCAGGGTTACTCATAATTGGGGTCATGGGACCTTTTTTATGGGAAATCTGAAATTTTGAGGTCCAATGATCCCAGCAGGCCATTGAATGTCTCACCAGAAAAGGCCAATTCTCTTGAGCTGGGCGGTTGGTAAGCCATGGCGCCACTGACAAATCTAGTGGGGAGAGCTCCCTCTCCATCTTAATCCAGAGTTTCGTGTATGCCCGTCACATTTGGGTTAGCTCGCAACGCATTAGCCAGGTGTTCCATAGTGATCACATACAGCAAGGGAGAGAGCGGACATCCTTGTCGAGTCCCGTTTTTTATACAGAAAGAGGAGGCTAACATACCATTGGTTCTCACTCTGGCAGTGGGGATCGTGTATAAGGCACCAATTTTCCCTATTACCGTAGGGCCCAAACCAATCTGCTTCAACGATGCGAACATAAAATCCCAACTAACTCTGTCGAACGCTTTTTCAGCGTCGACTGAAAATAGACAGAGAGGAACCTTCCCATTTTTAGCCCCAGAAATAAGGTTAATCGTGCGGATAGTATTATCTCTGGCTTCCCTACCGGGAACAAACCCTACTTGGTCGCCGTGAATAACACCAGGGAGAATTCTATTAAGACGATTCGCCAAGAGTTTAGAGTAAATTTTAATGTCACAGTTGATCAGAGATATGGGCCGGTAATTAGTACAAATCTTTGGATCTTTATTAGGCTTCGGAATTACTACTATATGAGCCTCCAGGGCCTGTCTAGGGAAGGGACACGAAGGAGATATGCTATTGAAAACTCTTAAAAGAAAAGGCAATAGTAGCTCCCTAAAGTCCTTAAAAAAGGGTACAGTAAAACCGTCTGGACCCGGACTCTTGCCCCCCTTTAATGACTTCAAGACATCTCCCATCTCCTGTTCTGAGAAATCCTCCTCAATTTCTGCTCCCTTTTCTATGGGTATCGTGGGGAGAGCCGTCTCCTCTATATATGTATTTATACGTTCAGCACGCGCCTCTGCAGGCATGTCCCCATATTGTCCTCGGACATTGTATAGGCCCTCATAGTACTCCTTGAATGTTTCAGCTATTTGTCTGGGATGATGCACCAGAGTACCCTTAGTATCTAATATGTTTGGAATAAAGCTAGCTTGTTGTCTAGGATGTATATAGCGTGCTAACGCTTTCCCAGGTTTGTTGGAGTGTGCAAATAAATAGCTACGAAACCGCTCAATGTTCCTAAAAACAGAGGCAGATAACAACACTTTAAGTTGGTCTCTGGTCGACGTCAGCTCAGAAAGAACGTGTGGATCCAATGATTGCTTATGTGATTGCTCTAAGTCAGCTATTTGTCTTAAGAGTTGTCGAATCTTCACCCCCTTTTCTCTTTTAAGTCTAGCGCCATGGCTCACCAAAACGCCCCGCAACACACACTTCAATGCTTCCCACTGTAGGGGGAGGGCCGTATCATCTAGTGAGTGGTTTTCAATAAATTGTCTAATCGTTAACTCCAGATCAGCTTTACATACACTATCCCTCAAAAGAGACTCATTTAGCCTCCATGTCCATTCTTTAACTACTAGGTCTGGTAATTCTAGAGACATGAATATTGGTGCATGATCTGACCAAAGAGTAGTACCTATGTGTGAGTTAGGAGAAAAGGAAAGCGCATGATGGGATATCAGGAACCTATCTATTCTGCTGTAGGACTGGTGCGCCGGGGAAAAGTAAGTGAAATCCTTATCTTTAGGATTAAGTATCCTCCAAACATCAACTAGCTGTTTAGCATGTAGCAGGTGTTTGGTTCTGGTGATAGTAGACCAGGGAACCGAAGTCCTGCCAGAAGAGGAGTCCAAAGCGGGCTCCATGATCATATTAAAGTCACCCCCCAGCAGCACCAGTCCCTCAGCAAAAGCATCTAACTTAGTGAGAATACCTGATAGAGCTCTACTCTGTCTGGTGTTTGGCAGGTATAGATTCCCAATGGTGTACACTCTCCCATGGACTTGAATCTTCAGGAACAGGAACCGGCCCAGTGGATCCAATTGTGACTCTAGAAAGGTATAAGACAATGATTTATGAAGAGCAATTGAAACACCTTTAGACTTAGAGACCGGGTTAGTGCTGTGGGCCCAGTAAGTATAGTGTTTTGACATAATCTTTGGGATTTGCTCACTTTTGAAATGTGTTTCTTGCAACAACAGGATTTGCACCCTCTCTCTGTGCATGCCATACAAAACCCCCGAGCGCTTTTCTGGGATGTTGAAACCTCTAACATTTAAAGAGGCCAATTTCACTCTAGGCGGTCCCACCATGATGATAGACACAGACTATACCTTGTAGGCTGTATATATGATGGAGGGGGAGGAGAGTAGTTGGGGGTTCACACAGACCACCCCAAGAATATTTTGCGTCTTGAGGGGGTCTGACAAACGCCAACTATCCCGACCGGGAGATAAAGGAAAGAGAAAAAGAAAGAAAAAGGAAAAGGGACAAACAGGGGTGAGTTACAAAATCAGGTAACTATCCCAAGTAGAGGGACCGTCTCGATCTATACCAGATAGAACGAGAGTTACAGTAGGGGACGGACTTCCAATGACGGACCAAGGAAGCCGCCACAGGGCTGAGGAGCCCAGAGCCACAACTAAAAAGTGAACATGGAAGCAAACACATACAGCTCATAATATCTAGTAAACATTTCTATATCATTGAGCTCTCTATGAACCAATTCTGTAAGCTTAAGCAAACTATAAAAAAGTTAACCCTAAGCATGAGAATAATATAATCAGAGGGAAAGAAGTGAAACATATTAATGTTGGACATATGCATTTTCAGTCCCCCCTAATAAACACTTGTTTCAGAGGCTGTCCCTGAGATATCAAAAGAGCTAAATACTTATACGTCTCAGTCTCAGGTTTGCGATCCCGCTGGATGCTGAGGTTGTGTCTTCTCTGAAACCGCTCTTCTGTGATGCCCACTTGAGGACCGAGATGGTAAAGCCGGAATGACCTGCCAGTCAGGTAGATGTATCGGTGGTAAATTAAGTGCAGACAGGAACATATCTAGATCATCAGGATCCCGCAGCTCTACACGGTGACCATTTTTGCGGACCACTAACTGAAATGGGAACCCCCAAGAGTAAGGAATATCCTTAGACCTCAAGAGGTCTAGTAACGGCTTTAGTGCCCTCCTCTGGGCCAAGGTGTTCCTGGATAAATCTTGAAGAATCGTAAGCGTGGCTCCATCAAAATCAATTGTAGAAAGGTTACGCGCCTTCTTCATTATAGCCTCTTTCACTGCATAGAAGTGTAGGCGGCAGATCACGTCTCTAGGCCTAGAGGGGTCTGAACTGACGGGGGCCAAAGCTCTGTGTGCCCTGTCCATTTCCAACCGGTCAGTGATAGGCTCTCCCAAGATGTTGCTGAACAGGCCTTGTAATGTGGGTATCAAGTCCTCCGTCTTAGTAGCCTCAGGGAGACCCCTTACTCTGATGTTGTTCCGTCTGTTACGGTTCTCAATATCATCGTGAAGACGGTATAGATGACCAATATGACGATCTCTAACTTCACCTTGAATCATAAGCTCATCCACCTGAGCAGCTGTATGATCGTGCATGGACGCCACTTCCTCTAGTTTCTCTTCAACAGCTCGCACATTAGATTTGATCATAGATAACTCCTGCTTGTATGAGTTCTCTAATCGCTCCACATATTTCTCCATTTCTTGCTTAGTAGGTAGGAGTTTAATATACTCCTTTATGTCCCAGCTTTCATTTGGGGTCCCACCCTCAGCCATCTCCACTACACCAGATGACAGTGTTGAAGTGTGGCTATGCCGAGTAGGTGAGGCCTCGTCACAAGATGGCATCTGCCTCGTGGTGCCGTCACACAGTTGAACTTGCTTGGTCTGAAGCGGGCCGGGAGAGCGGTTGGCCACGGAACGGCCCTGGGCCCGGTTTTGAGACCCCTGCAGGCTCAGCGGTACCTCTGTATCCAGGTCGTTGCTCCGGTGCACCGGCGTGGAGGGAGCTGCGTTCGGGTTGCGGCCTGTTTTGTTTCCCCTCGTCTCCACGGTAAAATACTTCCTCAGCCCTCCTTTTTCTTCAGAAGATCTCGATGAGGGATCCCTCGCTAATGACCCTTTGCGTGTGCGCACCATATGAGCTGGTTTAGTAGCATCTGAAGGTAAGTAGCTCCTGGCTTCTCAGACCTGCGGCGGGAGCTCCACACTCGTGCGTCCTCACACCGCCATCGCCAGGCCACGCCCCCTCCTGTGTGACAGATTATAATAAATTTATGGGAGATGTAGACCTCTCGGACCAGATGCTTCAACCCTACCTGGTGAAGCAAAAAAACATGGCCTGGTATAAAATGATTGCTACCTATAATAGTTTTGTTTTATTTAAAACGGCCAAAGGAACCCTCAACTTCCTCGAGTTCCAGGAGAAGGTGGTTGAGAGTCTCCTGTTTGAGTCCCCCGCACCTGGGCAAGCCTTTGAATCTGAGGATGTTCGAAGGCTTTCAGAACGCCACTTCCCTCACCCCATCCCTGCCACTGCCAGCAAGACATATCCTCAGAAACTATGCCGGGTGTGTAGCAAACATGGAAGGAGGAGGGACACCCGATTTTACTGCTCCAGTTGCCTATCACAACCAGGCCTCTGCAATTACCTCTGGTTTGAGACGTACCATACGGTTGCTAACTATTAATTTTATTTAATACCAAATAGGGTGGGAGGGGGGCTTCTTTTCAGGAAGTCAATTTATTCTCATTTTCTATTTAGTTTGTGGGCTTTCCAGGGAGGAGGGATCTTTTTGGGATGGGTAGTGGAGCAAATTTTTTTTTCAGACATTCGAACACATTTTACCTTTTCTGATTTGTTTTCTTAATTTTCATTATTAAATTTTTTTATGACTATGTCCCTCCTCACAAAGCTGTTAATTGCATTCACATTACTGTATCATGATATTGGCATGATATTTTTTTACTTGGAGGATCTCTAATGATTGAGTTGTTCCTCACCAGTACACTAAGGGCTGTATTAAGAATTTTTTTTGTGTACCTCTTACACCGCACAACACGTCTTTATTTTGGGAATTAGCGATCCATTACTGTTTCTACAGATGGTTCTGGACACTGTCCTTTTATATATTCTGTAGGTGACTGGTTGATTGTATGCATAGCAGTTTCTACCTTGCCGGGCAGGGCCCTGTTATGGTGCACCGTGTCCCTTAGCACGTTTGTGTCTCATATAGGGATTGATGGGGCTAAAGAGATGTTGTACCACCAGTCACTGTCCTTGAGTGCCAGCTTGTCATTACAGCCCTATCAGTGTTCTTGTATATTATAAAAAAACTGTAATTTGCAACATATTTGGAGACATTTTGCTCCGTTTTCTTGGACATGTTGCCTTTTACTACAGTTCAGTTTTATTTTCTGCAATAAGTAATTATATGTCAGACCAGAACGCTGCTCACAACAGCATCAGAATGACAGAAATGCGGGACAACTGCTTTGCTGGCGAGACATAGTCATATGTACAGGCAAATGCCTTTTTAGAAATCTGCCTCAATGCTTTGCACCTCCCACAATACAATAATACAATATTGTATTTTTCGCCCCATAAGACACCCCCCTTCCCTAAAATGGTGACATTTTTACATCGCAGGCTGCGATGTTTGAGCGAGCAGGGAGGGACTGGGAGGAGGAGCTGTGGGCCGGCAATTGCGGCGGGGCGGAGCAGTCACTGTACTCCGGCCCCGCCGCTCCAGTGCTGCACTATACAAATATAAAATGTCTCATTCAATTAAAGATGATTAAACATGCCCCCCCACTTTTAATATTACCATACACCCTAACCGTTCTGTAGAATGCAGGCAGGCCGGGCTGGCGGCAGCGTAACTCCCTGATGTCACTTGCCTGCGCCGCCTACTTTATGAATGAAGTAGGCGGCGCAGGTACGTGACGTCAGTGAGTGACGCGCCGGCTGCCTGCCTGCGTTGTACAGAAGCGGTTAGGATGTACGGTAATATTAGGAGTGAGGGGGCATGTTTAATCACTTTTAATTGAATGAGACATTTTATATTTGTATACTGCAGCACTGGAGCGGTGTGTGGGGGGGGGAATCTGTGGATGACAGGTTTATGGGGAACATCTGGGGATGGCACTGTTAAGGGGTGGGGGGTCTGTGGATGGCACTGTTATGGGCTGGGGGGTATGTGGATGCCACCCACAGATCCCACATAACAGTGCCACCCACAGATCCCACATAGCAGTGCCACCCACAGATCCCCCCTGTAACAGTGTCAGCCATAGATCCCCCTGTAACAGTGTCAGCCACAGATCCTCCCTGTAACAGTGTCAGCCACAGATCCCCCTGTAACAGTGTCAGCCACAGATCCCCCTGTAACAGTGTCAGCCACAGATCCACCCTGTAACAGTGTCAGCCACAGATCCCCCCTGTAACAGTGTCAGCCACAGATCCCCCCTGTAACAGTGTCAGCCACAGATCCCCCCTGTAACAGTGTCAGCCACAGATCCCCCCTGTAACAGCGTCCGTCACAGATCCCCCCCCGTAACAGTGCATCATCCACAGATCCCCCCGTAACAGTGCGTCATCCACAGATCCCCCCGTAACAGTGCGTCATCCACAGATCCCCCTGTAACAGTGCGTCATCCACAGATCCCCCTGTAACAGTGCGTCATCCACAGATCCCCCCGTAACAGTGCGTCATCCACAGATCCCCCCCCATAACAGTGCGTCATCCACAGATCCCCCCATAACAGTGCGTCATCCACAGATCCCCCATAACATTGTCCTTCACAGATCCCCCATAAAAGTGCCATCCACAGATCCCCAGTAATAGTGCCATCCACAGACCACCATTAGTTCCAAACCCACCAAAAGCACACCTTTTGGTTAAAAATATATTTTTTCTTATTTTCCTCCCCAAAAACCTAGGTGCGTCTTATGGGCCGGTGCGTCTTATAGGGCGAAAAATACGGTAAGCTTTATTAACAGAAAAAGAAGGTGTAGTAGCTATTACCAAACTAATAACTACAGCAATAGTAAACCCTAACTGACGTGAAATAGAATTAAATTCAAACCCAGCTGGGCAGAACAATCTAAAAGGCCCCGGGGTCTCCTTTATGTTTGGGCCCTGCCGTTTGTCAAGACATAAGATTAGGGCCACAATGGGGATATTTCTGAAGACAGAAGAAATGGGGTGATACATTTTGGGGTGTATTTCTTCTTTTTCATGTGCTTTGTAGAAAAAAATAACTTAAATTGACACTTTTGTGGAAAAAATGAAAAATATATATTTTTCATCTGCTTAGAATTAATTTCTACAAAAAACTAGGGGGTCTAAAAGCTACCTATGCCACTAGATGAATACCTTAGGGGGTCTAGTTTTCAAAATGGGGTCATTTATGGGGGTTGTCTATTGTTTTGGCAGCTCAATGCCATTACAAATGTGCAATGGGGCCTAAAACATTTTCAAGCAAATTTTGTGTTCTGAAAGCCACTGGGTGTAACTTTATGTTTGGACCCTGCCGTGTGTCAAGACTAGGGATGAGCGAATCGACTTCGGATTAAACATCCGAAGTCGATTCGCATAAAACTTCGTTCTAATACTGTACAGAGCAGGAACAGGAGCTCCGTACAGTATTAGAATGTATTGGCTCCGATGAGCCAAAGTTAATACTTTGCGAAGTCTTGCGAGACTTTGCATAATAACTTCATAAATCAATTTCTACTGTAAAAACCCATTTCCCGAACTCGGGTTCGGTTCCAAGTGGTACTACCTAATATGTGACGAGAAAACAATGTCAGAATTACTTTGATTTGCAAAATCTTTACGAAGTTATTCTCTGCTAAAGTGACACATATCAGATTTCCAAAATCTGGCTTGGTCATTAGGCCCAAACAGGCTTGGTCACTAAGGGGTTAAAAGCTATGTACACCTTCAGAGGCAAAAAAAATTATGATTGCATTTTACTCATTTTGGGCTAAAAATCCTTTTTTCATTCGTTTTTATTAAGAATATTGAGCCGTCCTGTCGCAAAGGATTAAGTGTTTTTCTAGCTGTGTGAATCGTACTTTTGTGCTGGTCATCTAATAATACTAATGTCTAATTTACGAAGAGGTCATAAACAATTATTTAAACTACATTCTTATCAGTAAGCTAAGAATTGAGCTATAATGAGTGTTTATAATGTCAGGGAGCAGAAATAAGGAGCTGTCAGATCAGAATAGTCGGCCGACGGAAGAGAGAGAAAATTCTGATCCCTCTATTAGAGCATCTCAGCTCTGTACAGAAAAAGGGCTCCATATTTGTAATAAATACCAATTTAAAAAAAGATTTTTTTAGCTCAAAATGAGTACAATGCAATAATATAAAAAAAATAAGTTATAAAACATACATACATACACACATATTTTATAGATGTTATTTTATAATGTTCTAAATATTTAGTTTCCCTAAAGTGCCTTTTAGTTTTTCTACATTGCACCATTTTGTGTGTTGGAATGGTGTTATCAGATCTAGATATTTCAGGCAGCCTTTTCTGAACGACATGTTGTTCGATGTTAGTAAGTTGTTGTTCTGGACAACAAGGCCATTAATTGAACTGGGCTAGAATTCAGTTGATGAGTGCACATCTGTCATTATCCACAGCCTCTGTCACACTTGTTCTTGTGAGGCCTCATGCACACAACCGTTTTTATTTGCGGTCCGCAAAAACGGGTTCCGTTTTTCCTTGATCCGTGACCGTTTTTTCGTCCGTGGGTCTTCCTTGATCTTTGGAGGATCCACGTTTTGGTGTCTGCCTGGCCGTGCGGAGCCAAACGGATCTGTCCTGACTTACAATGCAAGTCAATGTGGACGGATCCGTTTGACGTTGACACAATATGGTGCAATTGCAAACGGATCCGTCCCCCATTGACTTTCAATGTAAAGTCAGGAGTTAATATACCATAGGATCAGAGTTTTCTCCAATCCGATGGTATATTTTAACTTGAAGCGTCCCCATCACCATGGGAACGCCTCTATGTTAGAATATACCATCGGATTTGAGTTACATCGTGAAACTCAGATCCGACAGTATATTCTAACACAGAGGCGTTCCCATAGTGATGGGGACGCTTCAAGTTAGAATATACTACGAACTGTGTACATGACTGCCCCCTGCTGCCTGGCAGCACCCGATCTCTTACAGGGGGCTGTGATCAGCACAATTAACCCCTCAGGTGCCGCACCTGAAGGGGTTAATTGTGCGTATCATAGCCCCCCTGTAAGAGATCAGGGGCTACCAGGCAGCAGGGGGCACACCCCCCTCCCTCCCCAGTTTGAATATCATTGGTGGCCAGTGTGCGCCCCCCGCCCTACCTCCCTCCCTCTATTGTATTATCATTGGTGGCCAGTGTGCGGCCCCCCCGGCCCCCCTCCCTCTATTGTATTATCATTGGTGGCCAGTGTGCGGCCTCCCCTCTCTCCCCCCCCTCCCCCCGATCATTGGTGGCAGCGGAGAGTTCCGATCGGAGTCCCAGTTTAATCGCTGGGGCTCCGATCGGTAACCATGGCAACCAGGACGCTACTGCATTCCTGGTTGCCATGGTTACTTAGCAATATTAGAAGCATCATACTTACCTGCTGCGCTGTCTGTGACTGGCCGGGAGCTCCTCCTACTGGTAAGTGACAGGTCTGTGCGGCGCATTGCTTAATGATCTTTCACTTACCAGTAGGAGGAGCTCCCGGTCGGTCACAGACAGTGCAGCAGGTAAGCCACCTCCTCAGACGAGCTCCACTCTGCCCTTCGTTCTCCACCTCTGCTCACAGGACGCGGGTTAACCCTTTCAGCACTCTAATTAATAAGAGCAGTTCCTTTATTCAATAGAGGGAGGGGGGCCGGGGGGGCCGCACACTGGCCACCAATGATATTAATACAATAGAGGGGGGGGCGCACACTGGCCACCAATGATAATACAATAGAGGGAGGGAGGGGGGGCCGCACTGGTCACCAATGATATTAATACAATAGAGGGGGGGCCACCAATGAAATTAAAACTGGAGAGGGAGGGGGGTGTGCCCCCTGCTGCCTGGCAGCCCCTGATCTCTTACAGTGGGCTATGATACGCACAATTAACCCCTTCAGGTGCAGCACCTGAGGGGTTAATTGTGCGGATCACAGCCCCCTGTAAGAGATCGGGTGCTGCCAGGCAGCAGGGGGCAGTCATGTACACAGTTTGTAGTATATTCTAACTAGAAGCGTCCCCATCACTATGGGAACGCCTCTGTGTTAGAATATACTGTCGGATTTGAGTCTTTACAAAGTGAAAACTCAGCTCTGAAAAAGCTTTTATGCAGACGGTTCTTCGGATCCGTCTGTATGAAAGTAGCCTACGGACACGGATGCCAATCTTGTGTGCATCCGTGTTTTTTCACGGACCCATTGACTTGAATGGGTCTGTGAACCGTTGTCCGTCAAAAAAATAGGACAGGTCATATTTTTTTGACGGACAGGATACACGGATCACGGAGGCGGATGACAAACGGTGCATTTTCCGAGTTTTCAACGGACCAATTGAAAGTCAATGGGTCCACAGAAAATCACGGAAAATGGAACAACGGCCACGGGTGCACACAACGGTCGTGTGCATGAGGCCTTAGGAAAATGAAATCACTGCTAAAATCACTATAATTACAGTATATTATCTTCTATGTAACTGTCTTAACAATTCTATGTAGCATCTTAGATTCACAGTGAGCAGAGGAAGGAAACAAACTACAAAGAAATAATGACATGAGCATTGGATAAAAGGGGTTGTCCTGGTGCTGATTTTTTAAATCAGTCTAGAAAACTAATGTACGGTCAGATCCCATTGACAACTGTTTGTTGGAGCTCCATATTATACATATGAGCACAGCAGCATCGACAGACAGCATGTGAATGTTTTACGTTTTCTCTTTAAGGTATTTGGAGAGAAAAAGACTAGTTTTTCCACGATTTTTTTTCATATCTGACCCTGTCCTTTTGGAGATACTTGGACAAGCAAATGATTCTCACACCATCCAGGTAAGGAAATGTGTGAGAATATGCATGCTATAGAATATATCTAATACCAATAACGACATTACATATGACTGCGAGGAAGCCTTTGTGGAGCTCAGTGGCGTACATAGAGAAGTTACAGCCCTATAGCAGGGATCAAACCAGGCCCCCCACACAGGACAGAAGGGTGTCTGCCTGAACCCTTTTCAATGACCCTTGTTAAGGAGGAGGAGGAGAAAAAATTACAGAAAACAGTGTTAATCAATGAACTTTTTGGATGGGAGTAACCGGAGGGTGCCAAAGGGAGGAGGAACTATCACCAAGGGATGAGAGGTGGGAGGCTGCCAGTAGGTGAAAACTTGGTCAGGACTCTACCCAGTCTAAAGGAACAACTTTTAGCAAATGAGGCAGTGGAAAAATGGCCCATGGGTAAGTGAAAAAGAAAATCACAGCCACAAAGACTGTGCCAAACCCCTAGTAACCATTATGATAGGTGATCAAATTAGGATATCCCCCCCCCTTCCCCCCTGCCTGGAATGCTTGTAGTATCTTAGGAAAACGTGGCAGTCCCACGGATGGTACTTCTGCTAGTTTCCTTTATTGGTATCACAGATAAGCTCAACGCGTTTTGGGGGTGTTACCATATACTCCCTTCTTCAGGAGCAATCAAAATACATGCAGATATAATAAAATCATACAGATATGTCTTGCCTAGAAGCTTTATATATACAGTGATACCTCGGTTCACGAACTTAATTCGTGAACTGACTCTGGTCGCGAACCGAGGCACATTTTCCCATAGGGTTCAATGTAAATCCGGTTAATCCGTGCTGACCTTTTTTTGGGGGTTTTTGAAGCTCAAAACTATGAAACAAATTACAATACACATTAGTACAGTATAGTAATGTATAAAGAGAGGACACTAACCTTGCTTGAGATGACTTCTGGCATGGAGGAAGGCAGGTGGGAGGCAGTTATTGTTTGGAGGGAGAGTCCCCCTCCATAAGGACATCAGGGGGATCTCCTTCAGGGGTTTCCTCTCTCCTTTGTCTCCTAGCTGCAGGCTCAGTTTTTCTGAAAAATCTGTCCAATGTCACTTGTCTCTTCCTGCGCTGCATAACCCTCCGGAAATGAGAGACCACATTATCATTTCTCTCCACGGTCTTCCTACAGGAAGTCACGACCATGTGACAGCCTGGAAATAGCATTAAAATGGCCGCGGCTCCTGTTCGTGAACCGAGGCGGAGTTCGTGAACCGGAGCATATTTTTATGAACTTTTCTGTTCGCGAACCGAGTTGTTCGTGAACAGAAGCGTTCGTGAACCGAGGTATCACTGTATATAGTAGGGACTTATAATTCCGCCTGATTAGTGCACGAGGTGAAAAAAGTCACTTCTGGTATTGGAACACAGGTATGCATTCCAGAGTGGAAAGCATACTAAATGTCTCATAGTATACATATACCATAAACAAATTGCTGTGGCTAATGTATAACAGCAATGGCGCTATCTCCATGGGGGTTAGTTGATGCCCAGGGCAGGGGAGAGGTTGTATCATGTCCAGAGACAGAGTGGGACCGGAGAGGAGGTTACTTTCAGTTTCGCTCCAGTGGAACACAAAGGTGGAAAGCTCCCACTTCCGGTTCCAAGTGGAATGCAGAAGTGGAACGCACAGGGGTAGAGATGTGAGCCGCTCCTGTATCGGGTACGGGGTAGGACTACAAAATAAAGCGCCAGGTGAGGTTTGTATGGATTGCATGTCAGTCCCACACATGCGCCTCATCTCGCTGTAGACACAAAAAGGGGCTAAAGAGGGGTACCACTGATGTAGTAATACTGTATATATATAAAAGTAATGTAGTATTAGGACATATTAATGCTTAACCACCTCCCGACCGCCTAACGCACGGATGCGTCCTGGAGGCGGTCGATTCATTCCTCCCGGACGCATCCGTGCGACGCGAGATTTCCTGTGAACGCGCGCACACAGGCGCGTGCGTTCACAGGAACGAAAGGTAAGCGAGTGGATCTACAGCCTGCCAGCGGCGATCGTTCGCTCGCAGGCTGGAGATGCGATTTGTTTAACCCCTAACAGGTATATTAGACGCTGTTTTGATAACAGCGTCTAATATACCTGCTACCTGGTCCTCTGGTGGTCCCTTTTGCTTGGATCGACCACCAGAGGACACAGGCAGCTCAGTAATATGTAGTACCAAACACCACTACACTACACCCCCCCTGTCACTTATTAACCCCTTATTAACCCCTGATCACCCCATATAGACTCCCTGATCACCCCCCTGTCATTGATCACCCCCCTGTAAGGCTCCATTCAGACGTCCGTATGTTTTTTACGGATCCACGGATTCATGGATCGGATCCGCAAAACACATACGGACGTCTGACTGGAGCCTTACAGGGGGGTGATCACCCCATATAGACTCCCTGATCACCCCCTTGTCATTGATCACCCCCCTGTCTTTGATCACCCCCCTGTAAGGCTCCATTCAGACGTCCGTATGTTTTTTACAGATCCACGGATACATGGATCGGATCCGCAAAAGACATACGGACGTCTGAATGGAGCCTTACAGGGGGGTGATCAATGACAGGGGGGTGATCACCCCATATAGACTCCCTGATCACCCCCCTGTCATTGATCACCCCCCTGTAAGGCTCCATTCAGACGTCCGTATGTTTTTTACAGATCCACAGATACATGGATCGGATCCGCAAAACACATACGGACGTCTGAATGGAGCCTTACAGGGGGGTGATCAATGACAGGGGGGTGATCACCCCATATAGACTCCCTGATCACCCCCCTGTAAGGCTCCATTCAGACGTCTGTATGTTTTTTACAGATCCACAGATACATGGATCGGATCCGCAAAACACATACGGACGTCTGAATGGAGCCTTACAGGGGGGTGATCAATGACAGGGGGGTGATCACCCCATATAGACTCCCTGATCACCCCCTCTGTCATTGATAACCCCCCTGTCATTGATCACCCCCCTGTAAGGCTCCATTCAGACGTCCGTATGTGTAAATAACATCCCTCCCTTCAGCCCTAACATACAGTCCTAGTTAAATAACTACAACTCCCAACATTGCTCTGCCTCTCACACTGAGTAATCTACCCCTTCACTTACCTCTCCTCATGTAGCAGACATCACCACAGATTCTTCCCAGGACTTCTTTTCACTGCTGAGCCGTCCTCTCCTGCACTGGTCACATGATGGTGACATCATCGCAGGTCCTTTTCGGCTACTGCATTTAGCACTGATCACTTGACCCCTGATGTCATCACAGGTCCTTCAGCTCTTGCAGGGCATTAGATTCAATTGTATTGCCATCCAGAGGATGGCAATACAGTTGTATCTAGCAGGCAGGCAGTACATTCGGGGCCTGGGACAAAACATTAGGTGTCCAGGCCCCGAATGTTTTAACCTAGCAACGCCCCTGGCCACCAGCCGCAGTCAGCAGTCTTAGCCTCAGCCAGCACTCAGTGCCAGCAGTCTCAGCCACAGCCACCAGTCTCAGCCACCAGTCAGTGCCAGCAGTCTCAGTCACAGCCACTAGTCAGTGTGGTCAAGTTCCCTTGCCATTTAATATAGAATGTTCCTACTAATGTTTATGCACTACTGTTCTAGCGCCCGTTATTGTAACGGTTTTAATGTCTAGTCTTACATATACTCTATACATGATAGGGGATTTGAATTTTATGAACATGTACGGGGGACTTTAAGGGCTCTTTCACAAGAGCGGATCCCGTGCTGGTAATCCGCTGCGTGAATGAGCCAAGCCCCGTTCCGGACAGCAGAGACACGGAGCATTAACATGATTGGTAATGCTCCTTGCCTCTCTGTGACTTTTTTGCTTCAAAATCACAGTGACAACTATATCTCACTCTCATTTGGTAGTAAAAAGATCACAGAGAGGCACAGAGCATTATTAAACATGTTAATGCTCCGTGTCTTTGCTGTCCGGAACGGGGCTTGGCTCTTTCACGCAGCGGATTACCCGCACGGGATCCGCTCTTGTGAAAGAGCCCTAAGTCTATGCACTACACTAAATGGATCACTTAGATGAATATAATGTATATCTTTAGTAAGTAATTTCATCACAGGATATTTTCTATTATTTATCTATTTATTTCATAACTTTTTTATCTGAGGAATCATGTCTTAGAACCTATGTGAGGGGCAATTTTATTTGATGATTTTAAATTAGGGTGAAACAACCCCAATTTGGTTTGTATATTTCTATTGTGACCAGATTTATTTATACGGTATATCTATTGTAGGAAGGCGCAGGGGTCCGTCATTGACGGAAGGTACGTGTCACCGAGGTTCCTGGCCTCGGTAAGATAGGAACCGGTAGTTTAGTGTGTCAGCAGCACCTAGGCTGGCTGATACAGTGTTTTTACTTAGTGTGGCTGTAAAGCCGATCCGGGCCGGTTCTTATTGGGAGCAGCCAAAGAGCAGGGTGGGTGGCTGTTCCCCACGTTCCAGGCCAGGTTTTGGGCTGGGAATAAAAACCCAGCTAGCAGTCACAGCTGGGTGTGGATTACCCTGCATTTTCATAGTGGATCTGTGAAGCACTGAGGTCTTGGATTCCTACCAGTTGGTAGCGTGCTGGAGAGCCGCACGCTGAAAATCAGGCGCCCTAAAGCCTGCGGTTGACGGCTGCGGATTGTCATAGACAAAACAGTCCGCCAGGTGACACGTTTGTGCTGTGGACTTTATGTGGCGTGAATTAACACCAGGACTCTGCACAGTTTTGTTTTTGCTTTATGGCTTTTTGTGTGAATAAACATTGTGTCACGGCTGTATGTGAGCAACAAGAGTATACACAGTAAAAAGAGCTACTGACCGGACCCAAACTAGGGAGGATAAAGGGTGACCCCTGTCAGACCCTCAAAGCTCTCCCTATGCTGCTAAAGCACATGCCCGGATCCAAATGGCGGAACGAGGCATGCCCGCGTACCTAAGACTGATGACCACTGTAACCCCTACAATAGTGGAAGGGGCACAGCCACCGGTGCCCTGCTCAGTATATGGAGGGAACCGTGGCCACCTCAGATCCAGTCAGAAAATAACCAGGTACACAACAATGTCTGCACACTTAGCTGAAGGAGCTGCAGCCGCAGAGAAGACGGATCCTAGGACAGCTGGCAATATCCGGAGTGCTTGCTGCAGCAGAACACAGGTCCAGTGAACTGATAGCTACAGGTGAAGATACTCAAGCAAGAGCTACAACTGAAATGAGAAATATAATCCACGCCCTACAATAGGAGGAGGGGTGATTTAAAGGCAGGGAAATCAAACGCAGGAGGAACAGCTGGGAGGAAGGAAACAGAAAGTAAAGACTTCATCACAGGGGTGGAGAAACAGAGCTGTGAGAACGTCTCAAAGCTCTGGTAGTGACACATTGAACGTTTGCTTTATTACCGTGTTCTTGCATCTGTACTGCGTCCGCTTACCCTGTCTACCAGAGCAAATCCCTACATTATCTATTAGCCTATATTTATTTTATTGTATTGTATATCTATTATCTGTGATCTTTGATTTATTCATTATTTTTCATTATTTATTTATTCAGTATCCTGTTTAAGTATTAATATGTCCTAATACTACATTACTTTTATATATACAGTGGATATAAAAAGTCTACACACCCCTGTTAAAATGTCAGGTTTCTGTGATGTAAAAAAATTAGACAAAGATAAATCATTTCAGAATTTTTTCCACCTTTAATGTGACCTATAAACTGCACAACTCAATTGAAAAACATTGCGATGGAAGACTGGCACACTTGACACATGGAACAACGTGGGTGAAGTCTGAATCACAGTAACGTTTAATATCAAACAAAATATGTTTAAATATATATATAAAAAAAGGTATGGCTAAAATATTGACTGAAAACAAATAGCGCACAAATACAAGATAAAATAGGCAACTATAGTAGCTCAGAATAAGGTAACTATCATAATTCTTAAATCAGTTTGTTATGCATCCCGAAGCATGACAAAAATATGTCTACTGCTTTAATTGCAGTGTGAGTCTGGAATGTCGATCAGATGTCCTTTATTGCAACAATATAGTCCAAAATGTCTCATTAGAGTGGTGAAAAAATGAAACCGGTATGTAGCAAATATGGCAAATCCGTTTGAATCAAATTGGATATATTGTATCTATGATAGATATGATCGCAAGTCTAGGCGCCAGGTTTGCGGAGTCCTTCTAAGCTGATACTGATAACCCACGTATGTGGGCTTACCTTTATTTATCCCGGACTGCTCGTAGGTTCCCGTGGCACTTCCTAAGGCCGACTACAGACCGGCGTCCCGGCTGTTTCTCCGTTTGCGTCCCGCGTTTGGTCGGAAGTCAGTTCACCACGTGGGTGGTACTTACGAAGCTGGCGTTCAAGCAGGCAGGAAGGGATCTTCCGGTTTGTCTCGATCAAGTCCTCGGTTATGATATACTATGAATGTTTACTTGTGGAAATTACAGTGCACTGTTTTAAATCGCAACAAAGTTCATTCTTTCGGGGTGGAACATATGTTTAAATCGTAGTCTTTTACCAGACACGTTTCGGGGATAGCTTTCCCCTTCTTCAGTGGCAAGTCAATTGAAAAACAAACTGAAATCTTTTAGGTAGAGGGAAGAAAAAGATATAAAAATAAAATAATATGGTTGCATAAGTGTGCACACCCTTAAACTAATACTTTGTTGAAGCACCTTTTGATTTTATTACAGCACTCAGTCTTTTTGGGTATGAGTCTATCAGCATGGCACATTTTGATTTGGCAAGATTTGCCCACTCTTCTTTTCAAAAACCCTCCAAATCTGTCAGATTGCGAGGGCACAGCCCTCTTCAGATCACCTCACAGATTGTCAATCGGAGTCAGGTCTGGGCTCTGGCTGGGCCATTCCAAAACTTTAATCTTCTTCTGGTGAAGCCATTCCTTGGTTGATTTGTATGTATGCTTTGGGTCGTTGTCATGCTGAAAGCTTTCTAGCAGAAGCCTGAAGGTTTTGTGCCAATATTGACTGGTATTTGGAACTGTTCATAATTCCCTCTACCTTAACTAAGGCCCCAGTTCCAGCTGAAGAAAAACAGCCCCTTGGCATGATGCTGCCACCACCATGCTTCACTGTGGGGATGGGGTTCTTCTGGTGATGTGCAGTGTTGTTTTTGCCCCAAACATATCTTTTGGAATTATGGCCAAAAAGTTCAACCTTGGTTTCATCAGACCATAACACCTTTTCCCACATGCTTTTGGGAGACTTCAGATGTGTTTTTGCAAAATGTAGCCTGGCTTGGATGTTTTTCTTGGTAAGAAAAGGCTTTCGTCTTGCCCCTCTAACCCATAGCCCAGACATATGAAGAATACGGAGATTGTTGTCACATGGACCACACGGCCAGTACTTGCCAGATATTCCTGCAGCTCCTTTAATGTTGCTGTAGGCCTCTTGGTCGCCTCCCAGACCAGTTTTCTTCTTGTCTTTTAATCAGTTTTGGAGGGACGTCCAGTTCTTGGTAATGTCACTGTTAGGCCATATTTTCTCCACTTGATGATGATGGTCTCCACTGTGTTCCATGGTAGATCTAATGCCTTAGAAATTCTTTTGTCCCCTTCTCCTGACTGATACCTTTGAACACTGAGACCCCTCTGATGCTTTGGAAGCTCTCTGTGGACCACAGCTTCTGCTGTGGGAAGCGACTAAGAAAATTTCAGGAAAGATCAACTAGAGCAGCAGCACTTTATTTGGGGTTAATCAGAGGCACTTTAAATGATGGCCGGTGTATGCTGACTCCTATTTAACAGGATTCTGAATGTGATTGCTTAATTCTGAACACAGCTACACCCCCAGTTATAAGAGGGTGTGCACACTTATGCAACCACATAATTTAATTTTTTTTAGTTTTCTTCCCTCCACCTAAAAGATTTCAGTTTGTTTTTCAATTGAGTTGTACAGTTTATAGGTCACATTAAAGGTGGAAAAAGTTCTGAAATTATTTATCTTTGTTTTATTTTTTTACATCAAAGAAACCTGACATTTTAACAGGGGTGTGTAGACTTTGTATATCCACTGTATATTACTACATTAGTGGTACCCCTCTTTAGCCCCTTTTTGTGTCTACAGCGAGATGAGGTGAATTTCTGGGACTGACATGCGATCCATACAAACCTCACCTTGCGCTTTATTTTGTAGTCCTACCCCGTACCTGAGATAGAAGCAGGTCAAATCACTACCCCTGTGCGTTCCACTTCTGCATTCCACTTGGAACCGGAAGTGGGAGCGTTCCACCTTTGTGTTCCACTGGAGCAAAACCGGAAGTAACCTCCTCTCCGGTCCCACTCTGTCTCTGGACATGATACAACCTCTCCCCTGCCTGGGCATCAACTAACCCCCATGGAGATAGCGGCATTGCTGTTATACATTAGCCACAGCAATTTGTTTATGGTATATGTATACTATGAGACATTTAGTATGCGTTCCACTCTGGAACGCATACCTGTGTTCTGATACCGGAAGTGACGTTTCCACCTCTCGCACTAATCTGGCGGAATTCCCTACTATATATAAAGCTTCTAGCAAGACATATCTGTATGATATTATTATCTCTGTATGTATTTTGATTGCTCCTGAAGAAGGGGGTATATGGTAACACCCCCCAAGACGCCCCCAAACGCGTTGAGCCTATCTGTGATACCAATAAAGGAAACTAGCAGAAGTACCATCCGTGGGACTGCCGCGTTTTCCTAAGAAACTACAAGTCTTGAGTTTATCCTACAGACCACCTCCCCAGTAAACTGAGTAAATTGTTTACATTTTGTTGTTTTTTTTAGTTTTTTTTTATTAATTCTTTATTTTCAAATTTTCAATCTTGAGACAGACCAACAAAAGCCTGATGTTTTACATTTAGTTTTAAAAAAAAACTTTTAAGAGTTTTTATTTGATTATTTCTCCTTATTCCAGGTTATAACCTAATTGGTTGGAACACCTATTTCTCAATTTTTTCATGAATATTTTTATTCTTACTTTCAATCCCTATTCTGATCACCTATCATAATGGTTACTAGGGGTTTGGCACCGTCTTTGACGAAGTCCTGACCAAGTTTTTACCTCCAGTAGAAGAGGAGATAATCCCAACTAAGACTGGGCCCCCTCTTGCCCTGGGCCCCATAGCAGTCGCATGGTCTGCCGCTATTGTAGTTACGCCCCTGGTGGAGCTTATGTACAGTGGTCAGTCCGAGAGACTGCTGCACCACATATCTTTTGACAGAAGCTGCAGTGTTTGTGGAGCCTTTATGCTGCTTGCCATATATTGCTCAAGCTGACTATCGGGAGCGCTGAGGGGGCACATGTCACAGTATAGCCCCGAAACTTAACCCCTTAAGACTGGGCCCATTTTCATTTTTTCTCCCCTCATTTCAAGAGCCATTACTTTTTAAATTTTCTGTTTACATAGCTATATGAGGGATTATTTTTTGCAGGACAAATTGTATTTTTTAAAGGCACCATTTATTTACTACATGTCTTGCATTGGAAAACAGTAAAAAAAATCTTTGTGTTGTGAAATAAAAAATCAAACAAACATTTTCGCCAAGTTTTTGGGGGTTTTGATACTATCCTGTTTAGGGTTGTTGTGAGTATTGAATTATTGATACCCAATCGATACTTTTGTACCAGTATCGATTTGATACCGGGATTTGACATTTACCGATACAAGGCTGCGCTACTGCACAGCCTAGTATCACAGAACATGGCGCGCGCTGCTTAGCGCGCTCCATGTTCTCCTCAGCAGCACAGGGAAGAAGGCGTCTCTCTCTCCCTCCCCCCTGTGCCGCTGCTGCCACCAATGGGAAGAGAGGGACGGAGGAGGGGAGGGGCTGTGGCCATTGCGCCACCAATGATGATAACTAAACCACAGAATCACATAGCCGACACCCGACTTCTATGATAGGGTGCTGCGATTCGCGGCAGTTAACCCCTCAGTTGCCACAGCACCCTGTCATAGAGGTTGGGTGCCGGCTATGTGATTCTGCAGCTGGCACCCGTCTCCTGTATTTGTATTAAAATGTTACTTATCTTTATTGGTGGCCTCAGTACTAAAAACATTGGTGGTGCAGTGTGCCCCCCAACCCCCCCCCCCCCCCAGTATTATAATCATTGGTGGCAGTGGCCACAGGGTCCCCTCCCCCCTCCTCATTGGTGGCAGCTTCTGATCGGAGCCCCAGCAGTGTAATGCTGGGGCTCTAATTGGTTACCATGGCAGCCAGGACGCTACTGAAGCCCTGGCTGCCATGGTGAGCTCCCTGCTGCTGTGTGTACTATGCACAGAGCTGCAGGGAGCGTGTGAGGTCCTATTTACCCTAATAGAGCTCCATTAGGGGGAATAGGACAAGGGATGAAAATATCCCAGGTTCTAGCCCCTAAGGGGGGAAATAGTTATTAAACAAAAAGTTTAAAAAAACAAAAAGTAAAAAAAATAATATTGTGTTTAAATCACCCCCTTTCCCAATTTTACATATAAAATATATAAATTATAGATGAATAAACAGAATACATATCGCCACGCCTAAAAAAGTGTGAACTATAAAAATATAAAAAAATATCTCCTATGTGATGAACGCCGTAACAGAAAAACAATAAATAAAAAAACGCCATAAAATAGGATCGGAATTTTCGATTATGGGCCGGACTTTTTCATAAAATGCGGAATGCATGCGGCTTTTTTTTTTCCGCGTGGTATCGAGTATCGCAATACTTTTTTATGGTATCGAAATCGAATCAAATTTTTTTTTGCTCGTCAGTACAATTCAGCAATACCAAATTTGTATAGTGTTTTTTTTTGTTTTACTACTTTGAAAAAATCTACATTTTCTTTGCGTTGCCATTTTCTGACAGACATAACTTTTATATTTCCATCTACAGAGCACTGTGGGGGTTTGATTTTTGCAGCACAAACTCGTTTTTATTGGTACTATTTTTGGATTACATATAGCTTTTTGGTCACTTGGGGAGGAACAAAGTGAACAAAAAATGACATTATGGATTTAATTTTTTTTTTCGTTACAGCGTTCACTGCATAGGAAAAATATTTTCATATTTTAATACTTAAGGCATTTTGAGCACAGGCATGCCTGTTATGTTTATTTTTTTTTATTTTTATGTAAATTTGGGAAAGGGGGTGATTTAAAGGGGTTAGTCACTTTCTGGTTACTGTTGACCAATGTGTTTGTAAGATGAATACATGGCACTTAGTAATATAAATTCAGCACCATGTTCTATGTTTCATAAGGTATTACCCCTTTGCTAAGTATTTTGTGCTGTTTGCACAGAGTATGTGTTCATAAAATGGCTTCTGCTGGAGGATCATGTGACCAGGCAAATTATCTGCATGTGATGTCTCCTCCATTCAACTACACTGCATGTGCACTTGCACGGTTGAGAATTTAATGCAGATGCAGTGTGTTTAAATGGAAAAGATTTGCCTGGTCACATGACTCACCATCGGCAGCTATCTAATGGACAGGACCTCCATGTGGACAGCACAGAAGATTTACCTAACAAGGGGATGTGCCTTATGAAATATAGCAAACTGCACAGAATATTAACAAAGGCTATATCAGATAGTGCCGCAAAGTCATTTTGGCTACACATTGGTCACAGGAAGCCGGAAAGTGGCCAACCCCTTTTAAACATAGTAACATACAGTTGCAAGAAAAAGTATGTGAACCCTTTGGAATGATATGGATTTCTGCACAAATTGGTCATAAAATGTGATCTGATCTTCATCTAAGTCACAACAATAGACAATCACAGTCTGCTTAAACTAATAACACACAAAGAATAAAATGTTACCATGTTTTTATTGAACACACCATGTAAACATTCACAGTGCAGGTGGCAAAAGTATGTGAACCCCTAGACTAATGACATCTCCAAGAGCTAATTGGAGTGAGGTGTCAGCCAACTGGAGTCCAATCAATGAGATGAGATTGGAGGTGTTGGTTACAGCTGCCCTGCCCTATAAAAAACACACACCAGTTCTGGGTTTGCTTTTCACAAGAAGCATTGCCTGATGTGAATGATGCCTCGCACACAAGAGCTCTCAGAAGACCTACGATTAAGAATTGTTGACTTGCATAAAGCTGGAAAGGGTTATAAAAGTATCTCCAAAAGCCTTGCTGTTCATCAGTCCACGGTAAGACAAATTGTCTATAAATGGAGAAAGTTCAGCACTGCTGCTACTCTCCCTAGGAGTGGCCATCCTGTAAAGATGACTGCAAGAGCACAGCGCAGACTGCTCAATGAGGTGAAGAAGAATCCTAGAGTGTCAGCTAGGGGTGCACCGAAATTCCGGCAGCCGAAAATATCGGCCGAAAATGCACCTAATCCACTTCGGCCGATATTGTTACATATCGGCCGAAAATATGGGGTGTGGGATTTGTCACCCACCATCTGCGGGCGGGCGCCGGGCGGGCGGTTTACTTTGTCACTGCATCTTTATTTTACCTTACAATCGTGACGCTCCAGTAACTAACAACTCTGCAGGCAGAGCGGAGGCCGGCGTAACGTCACTTACTCACGTGACGCGCCTGCTCCGCCTCCTTCATTCATAAAGTGGGCGGAGCAGGTGCGTCACGTGAGTAAGTGACGTTACGCCGCCCTCCGCTCTGCCTGCAGAGTTGTTACTGGAGCGTCACGATTGTAAGGTAAAATAAAGATGCAGTGAGTGATGCTGTGAGCAGCAGGGCTGGGGCTGTTATGGGTAGGGGGATCGGTCTATGGCACTGCTATGGGGAGGGGGGATCTGTGCACTGTTATGGGGAAAGGGATCTGTGCACTGTTATGGGGAAAGGGATCTGTGCACTGTTATGCCCATAACAGTGCACATATCCCCTTTCCATAACAGTGCACAGATCCCCCTCTCCATAACAGCGCAACCCACAGATCCCCCTCTCCATAACAGTGCCACTCACAGATCCCCCTCTCCATAACAGCGCCACCCACAGATCCCCCTCTCCATAACAGCGCCACCCACAGATCCCCCTCTCCATAACAGCGCCACCCACAGATCCCCCTCTCCATAACAGCGCCACCCACAGATCCCCCTCTCTATAACAGCGCCACCCACAGATCCCCCTCTCCATAGCGCCACCCACAGATCCCCCTCTCCATAACAGCGCCACCCACAGATCCCCCTCTCCATAACAGCGCCACCCACAGATGAATTTCATTCATGAAAAAGAATTATTAATAAAATCATTAAAAAAAAAGTATTTTAAAAGTATTTGGGCAAAAAGGCAGTTTCGGTTTTCGGTCAAGGGCATCCTGAATTTTCGGTTTCGGACCAGAATTTTCATTTCGGTGCACCCCTAGTGTCAGCTAAAGACTTAAAAAAGTCTCTGGCATATGCTAACATCCCTGTTAGCGGATCTACGATACGTAAAACACTAAACAAGAACGGATTGCATGGGAGGATACCACAGAGGACACCACTGCTGTCCAAAAAAAACATTGCTGCACGTTTACAGTTTACACAAGAGCACCTGGATATTCCACAGCAGTACTGGCAAAATATTCTGTGGACAGATGAAACCAAAGTTGAGTTGTTTGGAAGAAACACACAACACTATGTGTGGAGAAAAAGAGGCACAGCACAACAACATCAAAACCTCATCCCAACTGTGAAGTATGGTGGTGGGGACATCATGGTTTGGGGCTGCTTTGCTGCGTCAGGGCCTGGACGGATTGCTATCATCGAAGGAAAAATGAATTCCCAAGTTTATCAAGACATTTTGCAGGAGAGCTTAAAGCCATCTGTCCACCAGCTGAAGCTCAACAGAAGATGGGTGTTGCAACAGGACAACGACCCAAAGCATAGAAGTAAATCAACAACAGAATGGCTTAAACAGAAGAAAATACGCCTTCAGGAGTGGCCCAGTCAGAGTCCTGACCTCAACCCGATTGAGATGCTGTGGCATGACCTCAAGAAAGCGATTCACACCAGACATCCCAAGAATATTGCTGCACTGAAACAGTTCTGTAAAGAGGAATGGTCAAGAATTACTCCTGACCGTTGTGCACGTCTGATCTGCAACTACAGGAAACGTTTGGTTGAAGTTATTGCTGCCAAAGGAGGTTCAACCAGTCATTCCAAAGGGTTCACATACTTTGTCTTGCAACTGTAGTTTATATGGCTGAAAAAAGCCCTCTGTCCATCCAGTTCAGCCTGTTTTCCTGCAAGTTGGTCTAGAGGAGGCAAAAAACCCCTGTTATATAGAAGCCAAATTTCCTAATTTTAGGGAGAAAAAAATTTCCTTTCCAACTCCAATCAGATAACTCCCTGGATCAATGACCCCTCTCTAGTAGCTATAGCCTGTAATATTATTACGCTCCAGAAATACATCCAGGCCCCTCCTGAACTCTTTTAGTGAACTCCCCATCACCACCTCCTCAGGCAGAGAGTTCCATAGTCTCACTGCTCTTACCGTAAAGAATCCTCTTCTATGTTTGTGTAGAGGATTAATTTAGTTTTTATTTTTTTACTTTCTCCTCAGTGACCTTTAGTCCCCTTAGGGGACTGGAACATGCAATCTTCTGAACACTTGTCCCGTACACTGCCTGTTGAGCCAAGCCGAGCACATGGCTTTACAGGCAGTTAACCATGACAGGCCTGGGAACCTTCAGACCATTTTTTCAAAAACGTTTCCCTGCTGGAGTCATTTTCAGATCAGTGAATGTGGTGTCCGGATCCCATTCTGATCACGAAATGAAGAATCACACAGTTCAAACTACAGAATTCAAGAATGCGCCATCCCTCATGTTAGAGAGGCATCTGGGACTTTTTCCAATTAAATGTAAAGTGAGGGTTTGACGCAGTGTAAAGCTTCATATACAGCTTTGTGTGAACACAGCCTCAGATTCGCTAGAAGCACATCTAATGGGTGTGAGGAAATCCTGACATGAGGCCCAGGGTAGTATATCTAATACAGATACGTGGCAGTATATATGATCTAATATAAACTAAACTTAGTTAAAAAAAAAGCTCAATGACACTACAGGTGGTACACACAAAAACGGATCATGTGTCATGGCAGTTTTACAAGCATTTTAGATGTGACTTTCAATTTAACAGCATTTATTTTATTTTTTTGCTAGATGTGACTTTCAATGTATAGTGCAATGTAAAACAGTATGTACAGTCTTTTTGGTTTGTGGAGTTTGGTGAAATTTTTTGGGTTAGATTATTTTTTTTTAATGCGGCATTCCCTGGATATTGGAGTTTTTCTAGCATTTTCCCCATAGGCTTCCCTAACGGACAGGGCTCAGAATTCCGAATGTAACAAAATGACAGTAAATAAAAAGCATCACCAAAATTAGTTAAAAATAGTACATATAAAGAAACTTCTAAATGATCTGGGATAAAGAACAGATTTCTCTTCCATGTTGGATTGCACAGCAGCCCAGATGAGTGATCCCTGACTGAGGGGAGTGTGATTCTGTATGGAGAGGCTGACACTGTGTTATTATATCTTTATATACTGTATACTCATACCAGAGATTTATAGTGATATGAATTTATTTCAGCCTCATCTAGCTGCGCTTTCTGACAATATTAACGAGGTAGAATTCTGTGCTACAGACTACGACCAGATTTTAACTGTAGTGTCAAGAGAAGGAGAAGTTATTAAGGTAAAAACATGTTAAATTGGATTTCGCAGATCTGCCCACGTCTGAACAGTATTTTACAGTACATACAGAGTGGCCCACGATAAAGAAGCCACCTCCAGCGATAGTGTGCCAAGTTAAACGAGCAAGTGTTTTTTTTTTAATATCCCACAAGTCACAAAAGATGCTGAAAGTCCCCATTCAGGTCTCTGCCTCTCTGGGCAGGTCGGATTATGTCGGCTGATACTGCTCGCAGCTCTTCAGCAGTGATTCTGCAGAAGGAAAAATGTCCTGCTTTTTCCAACAAAATGGGGAAACATGCTGCACCTCACAGAGCTCACTGGACGGTTCATGAACTGTTTACAGAGGAGCAAACTGTGGGAAGGGGTTATGGCCACCACCTTCCCCAGACTTCTCCAGATTTTCATCTCTGGGGAAATTTAAAGCATAAAGTGTCCGCTAACAATCTACAACCCCTGGAGGAACTCAAGGAGAACATCACAAACATCATTCGCATAATCACTGCTGAAGAGCTGCAAGTAGCAGCCAACAGAATCCGACCCAAAGATGCAGAGACCTAGACGGGGAACACTGTCAGCATCTTTTCTGACTTGTTGGTAATTAAAATAAACAACCCACTTGCTCGTTCATCTTGTTATACAATCGCTGGAGGCGGCTACTTTTTTGTGGGCCACACTTTATATACAAATAATTTACCTTAAAGTCAGAGCTACACTCACAATTCTTATAGTTGTTGGAAACAGTCAGCAAGCTTGTAGAAAGAAAGCATCTAACAGTTCTGGATCAGCGTAGAATAAATAATGTACATTTACAGTGACTCCACCAGCAGAATAGTGAGTGCAGCTCTGGAGTTTTATACAGGATGTAACTCAGGATCTGTACAGGATAAGTAATGTATGTACACAGTGACTGCACCAGCAGAATAGTGAGTGCAGCTCTGGAGTATAATACAGGATGTAACTCAGGATCAGTGCAGGATAAGTAATGTATGTACACAGTGACTACACCAGCAGAATAGTGAGTGCAGTTCTGGAGTATAATACAGGATGTAACTCAGGATCAGTACAGGATAAGTAATGTATGTACACAGTGACTGCACCAGCAGAATAGTGAGTGCAGCTCTGGAGTATAATACAGGATGTAACTCAGGATCAGTACAGGGTAAGTAATGTATGTACACAGTGATTGCACCAGCAGAATAGTGAGTGCAGCTCTGGAGTATAATACAGAATGTAACTCAGGATCAGTACAGGATAAGTAATGTAATGTACACAGTGACTGCACCAGCAGAATAGTGAGTGCAGCTCTGGAGTATAATACAGGATGTAACTCAGGATCAGTACAGGATAAGTAATGTATGTACACAGTGACTGCACCAGCAGAATAGTGAGTGCAGCTCTGGAGTATAATACAGGATGTAACTCAGGATCAGTACAGCATAAGTAATGTATGTACACAGTGACTGCACCAGCAGAATAGTGAGTGCAGCTCTGGAGTATAATACAGGATGTAACTCAGGATCAGTACAGGATAAGTAATGTATGTACACAGTGATTGCACCAGCAGAATAGTGAGTGCAGCTCTGGAGTATAATACAGGATGTAGCTCAGGATCAGTACAGAATAAGTAATGTAATGTATGTGCAAAGTGACTGCAGCTCTGGAGTATAATACAGGATGTAACTCAGGATCAGTACAGGATAAGTAATGTATGTACACAGTGACTGCACCAGCAGAATAGTGAGTGCAGCTCTGGAGTATAATACAGGATGTCACTCAGGATCAGTACAGGATAAGTAATGTATGTACACAGTGACTGCACCAGCAGAATAGTGAGTGCAGCTCTGGAGTATAATACAGGATGTAGCTCAGGATCAGTACAGAATAAGTAATGTATGTACAAAGTGATAACAGTGTGTAATATTATTGTAAACTCTTGTGATCAGGGCCCTCATTCCTCTGGTTTTAATTATTGACTTGTTTGTTGCTATGTTATTTATGACTCTGTTTGCACGTGAACCCCTGAATTGTAAAGCGCTGCGGAATATGTTGGCTCTATATAAATAAAGATTATTATTATTATTATTGTAGTAGTTGTAGAAATGTTTTTATCTAAGTAGTATAAGATAACAGGGAAATTATTTTCCAGTTGGACCGTCCAGTTAAGGCCCTGGGTCCGGTAGAGGTGTGGTTGGGAGAGCTGCTTTGCATGCAGCAGAGTTCATTACATGAAGTGATAAGATCAGCGTACCAGCAGATCACTGATGATGGATTTCAGCTTCTCAGCTTTCTTAGCAACTTTCCAGCACAGGTATGTAAGATAAGCATCAGATATGAATACAGTATCTGTACCGCTACCAAAGATTGACACAGGAATAAATTAGACCCTATCTGGGAAAGGATTTAACAATACACAATCACATAGCTACAGGCTAATTTATTTTCTTGTCCCAGATAATAAAATTTAACTTTTAATGATTTTACATCACAAAAAGTTTAATAGCAAGCAATCAAAAAGTCATACGCACTCCAAAATAGCGCCTGTGGCGAAAATAACCTCGCCACTGGGTTTTGGAGGGGCCTGTTTATCAGCCTCTTGCCTCAGGATTATGGCCCATATACTAACTTTGAAGGAGAAGACAGACCAGCCGCACAGCCTAAATCTGTGGAACTGTTTTGGGCAGGAAAACCATGCTGTGACTTCCATGAAATTCGGGAACCCCTGCTCGGATCTGGGTGATTTTTGGATATGTTGTTCACCCAGATCAGATCTAGTTAGCCCACTGTGTTTGGTAATTGTATCACAGGCAGAGCCCAATGTGTTTTGGTATTTATTTATTTTTGATTGCGTCAAAGACAATGCTCATTGTATTTTGTTGATTGCGTTACAGACAGAGGGAAGGAGGTTTTGTGTAAAATTGCTGGGAAGGTTTCAATACTGTAAATGCATGTGATTGGCTAAAATATAAACTGTCACAGTCTTCTACAAGGGCCCCAGGGGGAGTGTCCCTTGCTAGGAGACCTGCATAAAAGGCTGAAAAATAACCCATTAAAGAGTTCCTGTTTTACCTTCAACATAGAGCCTCGTCTCATGTGTGTGGGGATTGCTATACGCTATATACTCCCCTGGCTATAACTCATAGCTCCTGTAAGAGCTGTTCCTGTTCCTGTGGTGGTTACGCTTTCGAGTGGAGTGCTTGGAGCCCTCGGGAAACACTAGGAGCATCCATCAACGGAGGTACCCAGTCGGGGTGCCAGGAGATCCGTTACATTGGTGGCAAGCAGTGGGATGGCGTCCTAGTGAGAGGAGAAGCAGCTCGGAGACACCGTTCGTGGATTTACAAAATTTAGGGCAACGCTAGTATCCGTACAGCGCCCGGCATACAGCAGGATGGAATCAACTAGTCTTCGGACAGCGTTCCATGACGAGGAGGAGGAGGCAGCCGCGGACTACAGGGATGCAGACATAAAGGAAGTGTGGTATGATGTCCTGGAAAATGGCCAGCGGCGGCGAGGTGAGAGTCTCCCCAGTTATGAGCAGCGGCTACAGAAGCGCGTGGCGATGCGGATGGGTCTCTTGGAAAGCAGCCCCTGGATGAGTGGGTAACAGAGCTCCAGAGCCTTGTATGCAAGGAGCTTTGGCTAGAGGACGCTTACCGGGCCCTAAGGTGGCATGTCATTCAACATTTCCCCTGGACGGCCGAGCACGACTTACCTGAAGGGAAGCATTATGATGGACCTGGGTTACTATGGGAGGCCTTGGAGGAGGACATTGATCTCGGCAGCATGGAGGAGTCTAGGTTTTGGGACATCTACGACTACCAGATGGGCATGCATGTTTAAGACAGGACCCACCTGGTAACAAGGGAGTGGGAGCTGGAGCAGACATACCAACACCTGCTCAGCTCCGTTCAGCCCCAACCTTCCTGACAAGCAGAGCCAGATCTGCCATCCTACAACTGTGAAGACTGGGCGACGATACTCCCTGCTTCCCTACGGCTCCCAAAGTAGGGAACTTCATCGACTGGTTCTGGGAAGACCTCCCGACGACAGGTAGAGATGGGACTGAAGTCTCTCCACCGGCACTACAGGGATGCTGGGCAGCCGGCCCAGATCTCCAACTACCGCCAGCGTTACCCGGAGTCCAGACAGTCGGTCTGACACCCCAACGGCAGCCGGAGTTTCAGGGAGTAGGTACAGTCGGTCCTGCTCCCCAGTGGCAGTATGTTTTGCAGGGCGAGGAGAGCAGCGTCTCCATTCCCCAGCGGCAGTGTACCTTGCAGGGAGAGGAAACAACCAGTCTCTCTCACCAACCACATGGGGACAGCGCCCCTAACTCCGATGGTGCAGATGGGACTGCGGTCTATGCACCAGACCTACAGGGATGCTGCACGGCCGGTACAGATCCCCAACCAACTCCGCAGGAATGCCTGGAGGAGGAGGTAAGCGATCCCTCCTCTCCACTCCCTCCTCTCCACAGCACATCCGCAACCAGGTCCTGGGGGTAGGATTCCCTGACCCCATCCCAGCGGAAGAGCTGCCATCTGGGCAGAGCGCAGTAGGCCTCTGCCCTCCCCTATCCTCTTGTCTAGAGCCTGACTCCCCACAGGCTACCCCAGCGGAAGAGCTGGCATCTGGGCAGAGCGCAATAGGCCTCTGCCCTCCCCTATCCTCTTGTCCAGAGCCGGACTCCCCACATACTAGCCTAGCTAATGCGCTTGCACCAGGGCAGAGTACTGCTGAACCCTGCCCTCAAAGCAACCTCCACTCCAAGCCAGGGAGCAACACAGAGACCGGGAGTACCAGTTACCAACATAACCTTGGTGGACTCACTGGACAGAGACAGGCTACCAAATTCAACAGGTCCAGTATTTGGTTGTGGGTGGACTGCCAGACTAACTTAGGTACCGACCGGCGTGAAGTCAGGTATCTGGTTAGTCTTCCCTGGGAGGGGGAGATGTGTGGCGAAAATAACCTCGCCACTGGGTTTTGGAGGGGCCTGTTTGCCAGCCTCTTGCCTCAGGATTATGGCCCATATACTAACTTTGAAGGAGAAGACAGACCGGCCACACAGCTTAAATCTGTGGAACTGTTTTGGGCAGGAAAGCCATGCTTGCGGTCGGCCAAATGTGACTTCCATGGAATTCGGGAACCCCTGCTCGGATCTGGGTGATTTTTGGATATGTTGTTCACACAGAATATTATGGGGATATGTGGGGTTTTGAGGTGTTTTCTGCCTGTGAGTGATTAAGTTAGCCCATTGTGTTTGGTAATTGTATCACAGGCAGAGCCTATTGTGTTTTGGTAATTGTATTTTGTTGATTGCGTCAAAGACAATGCTCATTGTATTTTGTTGATTGCGTTACAGACAGAGGGAAGGGGGTTTTGTGTACAATTGTTGGGAAGGTTTCAATACTGTAAATGCATGTGATTGGCTAAAATATAAACTGTCACAGTCTTCTACAAGGGCCCCAGGGGGAGTGTCCCTTGCTAGGAGACCTGCACAAAAGGCTGAAAAATAACCCATTAAAGAGTTCCTGTTTTACCTTCAACATAGAGCCTCGTCTCATGTGTGTTGGGATTGCTATACGCTATATACTCCCCTGGCTATAACTCCTAGCTCCTGTAAGAGCTGTTCCTGTTCCTTGTTCCTGTGGTGGTTACGGTGTCAAGTGGAGTGCTTGGAGCCCTCGGGAAGCACTAGGAGCATCCATCAACAGAGGTACCCAGTTGGGGTGCCAGGAAATCCGTTACAGTGCCAATCAAACTGTCATCTCATGCCGCAAAAATCATACCCTACCCAAGATAATCGCCCAAAAACTGAAAAAACGATGGCTCTCAGACTATGGAGACACTAACCCCTCAGGTGAATACCGTAAAAAAATAAAAACGGTGTAAAAAAAAGCCATTTTTTGTCACCTTACATCACAAAAAATGTAATAGCAAGCAATTAAAAAGTCATACGCACCCCAAAATAGTGCGAATTAACTATGGCTTTCAGAATGTGGAGACACTAAAGAATTTTTTTTTTTTTTAATGCTTTGTATGTAAAACTGAAACAAACAACCCAAAAAAGTAGTCATATTTGGTAATGTCGCGTCCGTGACAACCTGCTCTATAAAAATACCACATGATCTAACCTGTCAGATGAATGTTGTAAATAACAAAAAATAAAAACAGTGCCAAAACAGCTATTTCTTGTTACCTTGCCTCACAAAAAGTGTAATATAGAGCAACCAAAAATCATATGTACCCTAAAATAGTACCAACAAAACTGCCACCCTGTCCCGTAGTTTCTAAAATGGGGTAGCTTTTTTGGAGTTTCTACTCTAGGGGTGCATCAGAGAACTTCAAATGGGACATTGTGTCAAAAAACCAGTCCAGCAAAATCTGCTTCCAAAAACCATATGGCAGTCCTTTCCTTCTGCGCCCTGCCGTCTGCCCTTACAGCAGTGTACGACCACATATGGGGTGTTTTTGTAAACTACAGAATCAGAGCCATAAATATTGAGTTTTGTTTGGCTGTTAACCCTTGCTTTGTAACTGGAAAAAAATTATTAAAATGGAAAATCTGCCAAAAAAGTGAAATTTTGAAAATGTATCTCTATTTTCCATTAATTCTTGTGGAACACCTAAAGGGTTAACAAAGTTTAATCAGTTTTGTATACCTGAATCAGGGCCATAAATTTTGAGTTTGAGGCCGCAGCAGCGCATGGAGTACGGGCAGGAGCGCTCATTGCTGCTCCTTCCCGTGCTCCCTGGACCATTACTAACTACTGGATTAGCACATGCTAAGAGAACTGCATGTCAGTTCTCTTAGCTGAGCGGAGCAGGCACAGGCTGGAGCCCACTTGGCTCAGCTAATCCTGGCATAGTTACATGGGTACAAGGTACCCATGTGCTATGCTAGCAGTTAGTAATCGTCCAGGGAGCATGAGCAGGAGCATCAATGAGCGCTCCTGCCTGTACTCCCTGTGCTGCTGCAGCCCCATTCATAAAATGAGTACTCCGTACTCCGTACATCACTGACAGCTCAGCGGTGTAGGGAGAACTGAGTTTTAGCGCACCAGTGAATAGTGCGCTTTAGGGGTGAAAAAGTATGGTAAAAATAGAAAACTAATAAATAAAGTATATTAGAAACATTTTTTTTTTGCGGGTTACAAACAACATTTTAAAAGTTTGTATAAGTGTTTAGTTACTTTTTAAGGTTATATTAGACACCCTAATTGTCGGGATGGAAGAGTTCCTTCCCAGCAATCGCCTGCTCACTAGCGGAGGAAGCCGCTGCTATTACATTAGGCGATCTCCTCTGCAGCATGGGGAGGAGCAGTCGTTATGCCTCATACTGTACAGTGGTTTGCCGGCGGCAGATCGTAATTAGACAGCACAATCTACCTCTGGAAAATCCTGATCTTTCAGTATGCTAACAGATCTGGATTGACCGATGAGCGAGCATTTGCTCGTTCATTGGGCAATCAGTGGCAGTATTGCCCTGCAAGATGATCCCTAACGAACGTTCATACGACTACTTGTTGGTGATCATCGGGCAGAAAGTTTGCTTGGGAGATAAGCAGTGCAATGTGTTTGTGCTGGTCTCACCTTATTTAAATGGTATTCTCAGGAGACTATGGCCAACCGTAGACATGAGATAGATTCACTCTCCATCTCTGCACACACGCTTGCTAATTCCCATTGTCCGACCCTTAGTTGGGATTGCCCCGTACATTTTAAATGGTCAATCTTGCCAAAATCATCTAATTTGTCATCATACATCTTAAGCCTATGGCCAGCTTAAACCTAGTAGAAGAGGCACTGAGTTTATTTAAAGCTTTATGATAGTCCATCCTTATGTGACCTATTAAACTACTCATTTATAAGACAAATATGAAGAAATTGAATAAAGAGTGGGATATATCAGAGAATAGCGTCGCAGTTATATATGCAGTAGGGAGAGCGGGTAGTTATATAATGTGCAGCACTCTCTCTTTCACAAATTTTTAGTTTTTGTATTTCTCCATTTTTAGTATTCTGCACATTTTTACAGGTCACCCTGTTGGGCCTTCAGATATTATGGACACATGACTCTGAAGAAGCTTTGTGCACCATAAAGGAAGATCGAAAAGTCATGCAAAGAACCAACCAGAAGTTCCTGGAAATCTTAAATGCATTAATGAGCCAGACAGTGCGAATCCTTAAAAAATATGAAAGGATCAAGTTTGAATCTCTAATCACGATTCATATGCACCAGAGAGATGTGTTTGATGGCCTGGTAACGTATCAAGTGGACCATATATAATAATAATAATAATAATCCATGATAATGATATTTTTATAGCGCTTTTCTCCCTGGGGACTCAAAGCGCTGTGACCCTGCATTCTGCAGTCTCAAAGGCTCGGGGAAAAAGGTGGGTTTTTACCCTTATCTTAAAGCTGTCCACAGAAGGGGCCTCTCGCACTGATTGTGGGAGTGAGTTCCACAGAGTAGGGGCTGCATAGAAAATGCCCGTGCACCAAATGATTTTAAGTGGATCCTGGGAATAACCAAATTCATCTTATTGGCGGAGCGGAGGGGCCGTGTAGGGGCATAAAGTTCCAATAGATCCGCAATGTACTTGGGTCCCCTGTGGTTTAGTGCCTTGAATGTCATCAGGCAGATCTTAAAAGGGAATCTCCATTTTACTGGCAACCAGTGAAGAGTTTGCAGTACTGGGGAGATGTGTGAGCCACGTGGGGCATTGGCTAGGAGTCTGGCTGCTGCATTCTGTACTAGTTGTATTGGGCGCAGAACTTTATCCGGGGATCCGATGAATAGGGCATTGCAGTAGTCCAGGCGGGAGGATACAAATGCATGAATTAGTGTAGGCAGGTCTTCTGCTGGGATAAGGTGTTTAATTCTCGCTATATTTCTCAGATAGAAGAAAGAGGATTTGACGACCGCTGATGCCTGCTGTCTGAGTGTTAGCTTTCCATCCAGGATCACCCCCAGGTTTCGCGCAGAGTCTTTACATTGCACGGTATCTCCCCCAATTGCTAGTTTGAAGTGTGAGGACTTTTGGACTTTATCCACCATGTGAGGACCTCCTACTACCAACACCTCTGTTTTGTCCGAGTTCAGCCTCAGCCAGCTGGTGTTCATCCAGTTTTGTAATTCCACTAGACAGGCATTGATGGATGCTGATGGGTCTTGAGTGCCAGGCTTGAAGGATAGATACAGTTGAGTGTCATCTGTGTAACAATGTTAACCTAGGCCATAGTTCTGGACAATTTCGCCCACTGGGAGCATGTAGACTGCAAAGAGTAACAGCGATAACACCGACCCCTGTGGGACTCCATAAGTAAGTGGCACAGGATTAGAGTAGAGGGTTCCCAGGCACACTTGCTGTGACCTGCCAGATAGGAAGGATTGAAACCAGCTGAGAACAGCCCCCCCTAGGCCACAGTAATTCTTCAATTGCTGGATTAATATTTCATGATCCACGGTATCGAAAGCTGCAGACAGGTCAGGAAGAATCAGAATTGAGCACTTACCTTTGTCTCTTACTGTAAGTAGATCATTCATTACTCGGACTAGTGCCGTTTCAGTGCTGTGCCTTTATATGTGGCATGTGTTGTATTAAGGAAGCCTAATATCTGCTGATAAAAGTTTCTAATGTTGAATCACAGCGGAAATCCAGTGCAAAATCCAGTCTCACATGCTAAATTTGCAGCGGACTTGTAGTGCATTTTACCCTTTACATTAAAGAAGTAATGCAAATAGTGAAATCTGCTGCAAATCCGTGACATGCATATTTTGTGACCAATTTGTCCATAGCATAAAATTACACTGCATTTTAATCCACCCTTAAAGGGATACTTCCCCTTATTACTCATATAGGAGAACTCTGGACTTTGTCTTTTTTTCACTAATGTGTGACCTGTATATACTGTAGTAATGCATGCAGTGGCTGGTGGGTGACGCATCCAGGTTTCTCTTGTGGAGATGTAGGGCGACACTCATATTTACTACAAGTGGTAGTGGTGCCTACTAATAAATTAGTATAGCACTTCTGACCCTGTGACAGCGAGAAATGAAGATGACTATTGCTCTTAAGTGCTGTATCGAGGATGGGAACATGTCCCTTATTTCTTTTTATCACTGAGCACCATTACTCTATTAGGGGACTTATAAAGGGAGCTATCATCAAATTCTGATTCATTTAAGAATATCACAAAGGGAAATTTATTATAAAAGATAACTAATGTTTGAAAGTGTTCTTAGCAATATCTTCGAAATTTTTACTGGTGGGGATTTGGCTACTGGGATCCCTAGCGATTTCTGAAATGAAGGTACAGAGGCGGAGCGCTTTGCCGCTTCAGCTGTGATTGGCTTCGGTTGGCTGATGTAGAGAGCGAAGAGTAGAGTGGCTTACGGGCTCATACTCTTTATATCGATCCATACACTCCTGTGGAAAGCCTATGATACAGCCCTCAGCACTTCTGAGCCTTTCTGTCTCTTCATTATAGAGATGGCCGGGGGTCTCAGGACTCGGACCCCATGGATAATAACTTCTGATATGTTTTTCAAATATTAGTTACTTCTGTCTTTATCTGGCATATGGTCATACCATTACATCATGAAGTCTCATGCACACTACTGTAGTTTTGGTCTGCATCCGATCCGCAGTTTTTGCAGATGGGATGTGGACCCATTAATTTCAATGGGGCCGCAAAAGATGTGGACAGCAATAAAAAACAGAACATGTCCTATTCTTGTCCGTATTGCAGACAAGAATAGGCATTTCTAACAGAGGGCAGACATACCGATCCAAAAAATTCGGAACACACATGGCTGGTATCCATATTCCACGGATCCGCAATTTGCAGACAACAAAAACGGATACAGTCGTGTGTAGTAGGTCATAACCGCTGTAAGAAGTAATGGTATCTCCACTGAATGGCACCAACACCAAGCTGACAAAATCAGAAATGTCTGAGGTTTTGCAAAAAGTGTCAGGATGCCTGATATGTTTGTTCAGCACGTGCGCCATTCTTTTCTAAGCAGTTATGCTATAAAAATAATGGTGAGTGCATTAAATGTAAGGTCCGGTGTAGGGACTTGTTGTTCTTACATCACTGACTTATTCCTAAGCCATACAGATGTATGAGGTTACATTGTGCACTGTTCTCTCATTATATTAGGTAAAAATGCGCATCCGATCAGCAAAGGACTTTGAGTGGGTGAAGCAGAGCCGGGTCTATTTCAAGGACAGTCTGGACAAAGTGCTTGTGTCCATCATGGATGTGAATTTTGAGTATCAGAATGAATTTCTGGGCTGTGCTGAGCGGCTTGTACCCACACAACTAACCAATCGGTATGTTTACTACATGGATGCTGATGTCAGGGGCGCAACTAGAATGTTCTTAGATTGTTTTACATTTGCCATGATTTTTATACAATTGGGAAAAACTGTGAAATGGTCGCAGATTTGCAATTGAATCTACAACTTTTCACCGCTCACTACAGATCTGGGGAAGATGGCGAGCTGGCCCGTCTCAATTTTTTTTAGTCAGGTATAATTTTTATTAAAGTAAAACTTTTTCATACAATAAAACACATTCTGGTGCAATAAAGAGGATATAAACATAGCACATAGTATGTCCATTTTCACAGTGGTATATTTAAAAACGGTAAATTACCACAATCTTTCATAAAAAGTACCCCCCCACACAACAACAACAACAACAACAATCCTGCAGAGATACGACTCAACCTGTTCACTGTTCAGAGAATATAATGCGTAAGTAGAAAACATTATTAAACAGATTTATCTAAAATGTAGCAGTACATCATTGATATGAGCCCTTTAGTGCTGCCACCACACAATATATGTTGCAAGATAGGAGGAGAAACTGAGATTTCTTGACCATCCCTGAATTGCATTTGAAACGCATGTCTCAGTTGCAGGAATTGATAGTATGTAGTATTCGGGAGACCAAATTCTGACTGAAGTTGTGCAAAAGGTTTAATATCCCCCTCTGTTTGAATCTGGTGGAGAAAGAAGATGCCCTTATCCTCCCAAGGAGAAAAGCCTTCTAGCCTGAAAAATTCTGGTAGTTGTGGATTATGCCACAGGGGTGTAGCATTATAATTTCCCTCTAGGCCAATCAGCTCTTTAGAATTAGACCAGACTTTAGATATCAGGGAAATTGTAGGATAGCCTCCACAGCCAGTTTGTGATTTCCCTGTAATGGGTACCTTCTGTTTCGTAATAAATGAAACTATCCTGGCTGAAGGTTCCAAATCTGTGTGTTGCCCCCAGCCCTTAAGATGTAGCAACTGTGAGGCTATGAAATATAGCCATGGATTTGGTAGTGCAAGACCTCCCTCCTCCTGGAGAGTCTTCATACGGATTCTAGATTGTTGCTTTTTCCATACTAAGGAGCGGAAAATGCCATGCATTTTATAAAATATTCGCTGTGGGATGCAAATGGGGGAGTTATGTAACACATAATAAGGTAATTGGGGCATTAATATCATTTAGATCAAATTGCATCTGCCAATAACCGATGGGGGAATTTTACACCAAGTATTAACTTTACCAATAAATTTAGTAATTAAGGGGTCAATATTAATATTTACATAATCAATGAGCATTAATTGGTGACCCTGACTGTTTCCCGAAATCGATAATGTCTCTCATAATGGGGCATATAGAACACTCCAAATTGCCTACATAGAGAAGCATGTTGCCAGCATATAGGGAGACTCTCTCTTCTGTGGGGATTCGCTCTGGTAGTTAGGACTAGTGTATGCATTATAGAGGCAAAATACACAGTTCTTGAATTAAACAGCAGTGTTTATTCACACATTGGTGTATCACAAAACGCAGGTGGCTTGGAAAGTCTATAAACAATAAAAGTCACCTTTTCTCCTGGGTGTTAATTCACACCCTGTTAGCGGTTCTGCCTCATCAAGTCCATAGGCGGCCTGTTCGCCTTTAGAGGGGCTCCTCCAGCCCGGCTCAAACCTCAAATCCCTGCACAGCCCTCAGTTCACAGCACACAGACTCCTGAGCTCCACTGTCAGACAGAGGTAAATCCACCACACCTGGCAGTGCTGGCTGGTTTTTATGCCTGGCAAAACCCGGCCTGGAACATGGGGAGTAGTCACCCACCAAGCACTTTGACTACTCCCACTAAGAGCTGTCCCGGATCAGCTATGACAGCCATGCTAAATCTCACGTTGTCAATTAGCAATAGCTGCTGCTGACACATAAAATACCGGCTCTTACTTCATCGAGGCCAGGAACCTCAGTGACGCATACTTTCCATCCACGATTGCAGGTACCTTCTTACACTTCCCAAGAGCCCATTGGAAATCCCTTCCAAGCATGTGAGAAGCGCAAAAGACAGGCCAAGGGCTCAATGGTAATAGCGAACGGGAGGGGGGGGGGGGGGACAACAGGCAACCCTGTCTCGTTCCTCTGTGCAATGTAAATTGTGTTGATAGCCCCCCATTTTCTCTGATCCTAGCTACTGGCGAGGTATATAATAATTTAACCCATGACATAAAACCATAGCCAAATCCCATAACTCTCATCACTTCCCACAAATATTCTCATTCTACACTATCAAAGGCTTTGGCTGCGTCAAGGCATAATATAGCACGGCATCCTCCAGTGTCTACCTTTCTCTAGAGATTTAAAAAAACTCTCCGGAGGTTTATAGATGTTCTTTTGTCGGGCATAAAACCTGATTGGTGTTCATGTACGAGGGTGGAGATAACCTTATTTAGCCTATTGGCAAGTACCCTTGCTAGTATTTTTACATCCGTTGTCAGAAGGGAAATGGGCCTATAGGATTCGGGCAAATTTGGGTCCTTACCGGGTTTTGGAAGTACCACCACGATGGCTTCCCTCATAGAGGTTGGCAGTGTCCCTAGTCGCAAAGCATCAGTAAAGGTTTCTAACAGATGAGGAAGAAGAGTCTCATGATATGGTTTTAAAAAAACTCAGCCGATAGGCCATCACAACCTGTAGCTTTTTCATTGGGGAAGAAACTAAGAGCCATTTTAAGTTCTTCTAATTGTAATGGTTCATCTAGATATTGGGCAGAATCGGAAGACAGTGTGGGAATAGGTATAGTAGCTAGATATCAGGGCGACTCAGGGCCAAAGGTATCCTGGGTATGAGCCGTCCTACCATCCAGGTCTGCTCATACGGTGAGGAGTTAGGGTGAGGATTAGGGACGCTGTAGGAGGTGACCTGCTCCCTAATCCTGGCATCCTGGCCTAGCTGCTTCCCTATTATACCTTACATTGTACGGTGGGGGGTTTCCCCCACTCCTCACCGTGACACTGCCTTTTGGTAGCTTCTCCCAAACCCCTAACTTTCCACGCAATAATTTGAACTTTATATATAAAAGAATGGCTGGCTCACAATATTTAGCAATTTTTTTTTACTCAAAACATATACATAAAAATGTTTAATCGAACAATATATCATAAATCCCCCAAACTGTATTCACAATAAGTTCATAAATTGATAAAACTGGTCCTTCTACAATGCAGAGCTCGCGCATAAAAAATAAAAAATGAGTGCACATACATGTGTTGGAATCGAGGAGGCGGAGCCAGCAAGCCATGGTGTAGGTCGTCTTCACCAGAGCTCCACACCACTAACCCAGCTACTTTAGCTTTATTCAGTGGAAACAGATCCTAAGATGGGGAAAACTCTTAGAGACAAAGACAATGCCTCCGGGGCCACTTTGAAGACAAAGAAGACCCAGGGGGACTTGAATAAGTTCCTTAATAGGAGATCAACGTCGCACCCCGATGGTGGCAAGATGGCGCGTGAGGCGCGCAACCTCTCTGAGCGGAAAGGAGCCGATTCGGACGCAGACAGCTCTGATGCCGAAACTTACAGCAAAAGTGAGTCGGACTCCCTACCTCTCACCCGAAGCTTTCTCCAGCAATCGCTGACTCAGGCCCTCACCCCGGTCATGAGGGAACTATCGGACATAAAGGCCGAGTTTCTACAACTAGGCCACCGAGTGGAAAGCCTGGAGGATAGCCATGATCAAATGATCCAGCGGGAAGCAGGAGTTCACGACCATCTGAAGGTGGTATCCAAAATGATTAACACAGCTTTCCTGAACCTGGAAGACCAGGAAAATAGGGGTCGGAGGAAAAACGTCCGCTTGAGAGCTATACCTGAGACGGTTCAAGCAGAGGACCTGACCGACATCGTTCGCTGTATTTTTGCCTCCCTAGTAGGAGAAGAACAGGCCGCCGCCATCGTTATAGAAAGAGCGCACAGAGCTCTCAGGCCCAAACCGCCCGCAGGTGAGCCACCTAGAGATGTGGTTTCCGCCCTTATGAACTTTCTGGATACCGCTGCTGTCCTGAGAGCAGCTAGGGAGAAGGGGGATGCCTCCTTGGACGGCCGTAAAGTGCTTTTATTCCAAGATCTAGCGGCCAGCACGTTAGCTAAGCGCAGAAATCTGCGCCCACTGACCACGATGCTTAGAGAGAAGAAGCTACCTGTCAGATGGCTGTTCCCTTTCGGCCTTAGCACCGCCATAGGAGGTAAACAATTCACAGTGAGACTCCCAGAAGATTTGCCACCTATTTGGGAGGCCTTGGGTTCAGAAGCTCTTGACATTCAATCATGGCTTCACTGCGATCCAAATACAGAACTACCAAACTTGCCACAGTCAGAAGGCTGGCGCTTAGCGCAAAAGAAGAAGTCTCCGAAGAAAAGAATTCCCTAACCTGCTCCTGTGGGACTTTTCCTGGGATTCCGCACCGATCCGGACCACCGGAGCCCATCGTTTTTGGGATTTCACCTCTGCCGTGCTTTACAGGACTCAGGTTCTATGCCCTCTACCTGATTATCATACCACTATACCAATACCTCTTATATTTGTTTCTTCAGTTTGCTTAACCTGATATACAGGCCATCAGTATATTTTATATTATTTTGTTTGTCTTTGTCTCCCTCCCTTTCTCTCTCCCTCCATATTGCCTTTTCCCCTCTACCCTTGCCTTGTCTATAAGCCATCATCTGGTTGTTATCTATAGTATAGAGCCTGCTGATTGTGCTTTACCCAGGGTCTACACAAATCCACTGTCCATTCTTATGTGTTGGGTTTGGGGTGTGGGCTCTGGCTCTTGGGTGTTTACGCACTAGTTTTCCCCCTGCCGGGGTCCCTGACCCTTTAGGTAATTGTTACCTGTTTAGTACTTACCTTTAATATCTTCTCTAGATGTTATGTTCATATTCCTTGTCCTATTGTTACCCTGTGTCGCCCTCATCTGGTCACATAGCTCCACTGCTTAGGCCCTCTCATTTTCACCATGTCTGACATAAAGGTATTATCTTTCAATGTGAATGGCATGAACACACCACAGAAAAGGAGCCAAATATACCATACACTTCGAAAGGAGAGAGCTGACTTAGTCCTTTTGCAGGAGACCCATTTTAGACATCTACATATACCCCAAACAGTAAATAAACATTTTCCTGTCTGGCATCATGCCTCTTACTCCTCAGCTGCCAGAGGCGTCTCCATAGCCCTAGGACAGAGCTTTCCCTTCACCCTCGAGGCCAAACTAGCTGACCCTGATGGCCGCTTTCCTTTCTTAAAAGGCAAAGTAGCAAACACCATGTTTACTATAGCCAACCTGTATGCCCCAAACAGCAGACAGGTCACTTGGCTGCTTCACACCCTGGAGGCCTTAAAAACATTTAAAGAAGGGCTCCTCATTTTAGGGGGGGATCTTAACCTTACACTCGATCCTTCTATAGATTCGACCTCTATAGGTCGCCCCACCTCAAGAAGACAGCTGAGGAGATTACTTATCACTCTAAGGGACTTAGGGGTCTCGGATGTCTGGCGCATCCTCCATCCTGAGGAAAAGGATTACACTTTCCACTCACTGACGCACAACTCATATCAGCGTTTGGACTACATTTTCTTTGCAAACCACCTACTGTCCTCGGTTACTGAGGCCAGAGTTGGTAACATAACCATTTCCGATCATGCGCCGGTGAGTGTGAGAGTGAGAATCAATGAGCTGCCTCCGAGATCCTGGGTCTGGAGGTTAAATGAGACGCTCCTAGAAGAGGAATCCCATAAAAAGGCTGTAGAGCTGTGCCTCAAAAACTACTTTTTAGAGAATACTAGAGATCTTACTAGTGGGACGTCACTATGGGAGGCTCATAAGGTTGTAATCAGAGGGGAACTCATTAGTCTAGGTTCAAGTGCCAAGAAACGGAGACAGAAACAATTAGACTCCCTCCTTCAACAGATCTCCACACTTGAAACTCTCCACAAGAAAACAAAAACAGAAGAGGTCCTGGTGTCACTTAAGTGTCTGAGGCATAAGTCATTGACCTTTTGAACATTAGAGCGGCTGGGGCCTTGAAGACGTTGCGCTTCAAACAATATCTTCATGGAAACAGAGGTTCTAAGTTAGTTTCCAACCTCATTAAGAACCAAAGGAATAAATCCTTCATTCAAGCCATCAAATCCGCTTCGGGCCTCCGACTTATTAATACCCCGGCGATAGCTCAGGAGTTTTGCTCCTTTTATTCGAACTTGTATAACCTCCCGGTACCCCTTACTAGCCAGCAAATTGAGGCACGCTCATCTGAGTTTCTTAGCTCCATCAACATCCCAAAGTTAGCTGCGGATGACATACATCAGCTACTTCAGCCGTTCACAATAGAAGAGGTGGAAAAGGTTCTTATGTCCATCCCTTCAGGCAGGAGTCCTGGGCCTGACGGCTTCCCAATTTCTTATTATAAAAAGTATAAAGACATATTAATCCCACACTTTGTTACAGCTTGTAATCACCTCCTCAAAGGTGGCTCTCTGACCCCACAGGCTCAGGAAGCACACATTACGATTATCCAGGCATGTGGAAGTTACAGGCCAATTTCGCTGCTGAACACTGATCTGAAGTGGTGGGCTAAATTACTTAACAGCAGGATGTCGGTGTTGCTTCCTGGGCTTGTGGGAGAAGAACAGGTAGGATTCGTTGCAGGAAGAGAGGGCAGGCATAACATCAGTAGAGTTATTCATGCGATTACCCACTCCATCAAGTCCAACTCCCCCCTTGTGCTTTTAGGTACAGATGCGGAAAAGGCGTTCGATAGGGTTAGCTGGGCCTATATGGGTAAAGTACTACAAGCTTTTGGTTTCCCAGAGGATTTTATCAGAGCTATTTTTACACTCTACTCTGCACCATCAGCGAGAATACTAGTTAACGGCACCCTATCGAACGCCTTCCAAATTAGAAATGGTACCCGTCAGGGATGCCCATTATCTCCCACCTTATTTGTCCTCACCCTAGAGACACTCCTGCTTAAGTTCCGCCAATCTTCCACAATCAAAGGGGTGAAACTAGGTAAATTTGTCCACAAGATGGCCGCTTTTGCGGATGATTTGCTGCTCCTACTATCTAATCCTGAAGAGGCTCTGCCGGATGTTATGCAGGTTTTTGAGTCTTTTGGGGCCATCTCAAACTTTAAGATAAACTTTGATAAGTCGGAGGCCCTGGGGGTTTCCCTTCCTGCTGCCCTGCGTACTAAAGTCAAAGCCCTTACACCATTCAAGTGGCCAGCGCAAGCTATAAAATACTTAGGAGTGATGATCCCGACAAACCCCAAGTTGCTGTTCAGTCTTAATTTCCCCCCGCTTCTCTCCAAAGTTACCTCAATTCTCTCCAGAAGCAGCTCCCCTTTCCTGACCTGGCTAGGCAGGAAAAATGTACTCACCACCTACATCCTGCCGTTGATAATCTACACCTTGAGAGCCTTACCCATCTTGATACCTATTAGTTTTATCAATAAGCTACAATCTATCATGAGCAGTTACTTATGGGACAAGAAGCACCCTAGAATGTCCTTTCGCCTCCTCTCCCGAAGGAAGAAATATGGGGGTATCTCCCTCCCTGACCTATTGACCTATATACAGGCCATTAGCTTTGAAAGATGGCTTAAACTTGCCAGACAAGAGACACACTGTATGCATATTGACCTTGAACTGGCCTTGTTGGGTAGGGAGCTATTTCATAGACTATGGACACCCGAGAGAGCAGGAGAAGAAACCAAAATTGTAAGCGAACTTACCAAAGGAATGCTTCATAATTGCCTCAAGTCCTTGGGGTTAACTTCCACTCAGGACAAGATTTCTCCATTAGCCCCTATCTCAGTCATTCCCACACTAATATTCCCACAAATTAAATCTCCATTAGACATCTGGTTATCAATGTCACACCATAGATTAGGAGACATGAAAGGGTTGCAGCCCACATCCAACTTCTATACTACCCTCTCGGGTGTACATGCCCTTGGTAAGGACTTTATCCAAATTAATGACTTTGAGAATGCCTGTAAACAATTCATGACATCTAAGTTTATTCCACTACCTGACCCGTCATGGTTAGAGAATTATGTATTACTCCCACACCTACCCCATAAATGCACTACCTTCATTTATAGACAGATTCTAAAAGCGAGAGACTCTAACATACCACACTGGGTTGCTGAGTGGGGAAGAGAACTCCAACTTGATTTAAGTGAGGCTGACAGTAACTGGATTCAAAATTCCTCGCACGACTTTTCCAAGTGCATAAAAATCCAAGAAAATTCTGTTAAAACAGCGATGCGTTGGTACAGAACCCCTGAATACCTCTTTAAAATCCATCTGCTATCTACGGATCTCTGTTGGAGGTGTTCTGCTGCCACTGGATCCATGTCCCATATCTGGTGGTCTTGTCCTGCCATCAAATCCTTCTGGGCAGATGTTGAATCTGCCATTAACACGATTTGTACAATGACCCTGAAGCTTTCAGCTCAGTTAGTGCTATTCTGGATGCCCACCTCAAATTTCCGTCCCGGGAAAAATAATTTGGCTACTCATTCACTTATGGCCGCAAAGCTACTAATTCCAATTAAATGGAGAGCAGTTGATCCACCAACGCTGAAGATGTGGCGTAATAGGGTTCATCAGATATGCCAGATGGAGGAGCTGATAGGCTGGACTTATCATAGCAGAAATAGATTTTTGCAGGTCTGGCAACCATGGCTAGATTATAGAGCAAACCTTCTTAACTCCCAAATGTGGGAAACTGACTAGAAGTGTAGGTAGATGGTCACTCCCTATAATAGCTAGATAATACCCCTTCCATTTCTTTCTTTTCTCTCCAATCTGATCATTACTGGCGATATAGTCTAAATCTGCTGCATCATGCCTTGATAATATAACATACGACCTTTATAGATATTCCTGAGCAGAATGTAAATTCCATTTTTGGGTCGACACACTGTTGGGTCTGTTACTCCCCTTCCTCCCTCCCCCTTTATTGATTTGTTTATTGATTTGTTTGATGTAATGAATGTTAACCAGACGCATTGTAAGATCAATCACTCCAGGGCCTTTTAGCCCTAGAAAAGTGGTTGTCACATCCTAACCTGTATTGTTAGGCATTGCCTTTGATGATTTATGACTAGATTTAATTGTGTTGTGACATACGCTGTACTGCGCTACATGCGATATGAGGATTGTTTCTTTGCTTATCTAATAAAAAGAGATTTCAAACATGTGTTGGAATCCAACTGCTAGTCACAGTCTACTTGTTGGGTGTTTAAAATGATCCAAGCTTGCAGATTACAATATGTGGCCGTTAGTATATAGTAATGTCAGGTATTACTCACGGCCTCCTGCAGCTCTTCAGCCGGCTTGTGTTCCGGTCTCTCAGTGTCTCAATACGAATGTTCACTGTACAGCTCACAGCCTGCTACGGATTGCTCACTGCTGTCGCTTTGATTACGCAGCGCAGATCTTCGCTATTCCTTTCTCGGCTGTGTCTTTTCCAGCGCATGCGTTCTGAGATTACTGGAACGCCGACCTCAATTGGTGATAATCTCTGTATTCGCTTTGCTTGTAATATGTTCCCGTACACACTGCCCTTTCACAACCACCACTCTAAGCAAGCCGCCACCTCTGCTGATCGGGCCGCGGTTGCCGCGCCATTTTGTTTTGCCGGCGGTGCACCCAATCCATCCCGTCCCTCCTTCTCCTTCTTGGTGGTGCGGGTCATGGTGGTAAAAGCCGCCCTGTGTGATGCCAGCTCCTTCCCAATGTCAGCCTCAGAATGCCGCAGGATTATGGAGAGCGCTGCTCAGGAGCTCTTGCAGACGCGTCTCCTCACATTGCCGGCCAGGCCGCGCCCTCTGGCCCGTCTCAGTTATTATTTTATACACCTGTTTTAGGCATAGAAAATGATCTAAATCTATGGCAGCAAAGTTGCTGGTGTAGATTTTGGCTGGTGGTGGATGTGCCTAAGTTATGTAGAGGCCAGCACCTCATACGCCAGCGCAAGGGGTATTAATGATAAAATAATATTCCACAAAATTACAATGTGGATATGTGCAAGACAACAACTTTACCATTGTAAGAAATATTTCAAATTCTGGATTTAGGTCAGCTATTTCCCCATGTGTGTTTTGCGTTTCTAGTCAGTTCTATTGAAAGGTCTAGGCATTTTTGTAATTAAATATATTCTGTCACGTGGACAGCACAGTGGCTCAGTGGTTAGCACTGGTCTGGGGTCCTAGATTCAAATCTGACTGAAGGCATCATCGCCTTTGAGTTTGTATGTGCTCCCTGTGTTTGTGTGGGTTTCCTCCAGGATTTGCGGGACACCATTGCCTGCTGGAGCTCTCTGGATCCGGCATTGCTGAATGCTACCAGAATGCCCAGTGACCCCATTACCTATAATGGGGTCTGGCAGAGATCGGCTGGACAGAAACTGCTCTGGCCGATTTCTGGCTTTCTATGCCGGAACAGCCTGTTGGAAGGCTGTATTGCATATGTTAAAGTAGCCTAATGTGTTAAATACATTAATTTGACTTTTGTCACACGCATCAGCAATGGGTCCATGGGCTGCAGGTTCATGTGGATTGCTAATGAAAGAAGAGTTAACCCCCTGATGTTTGTTAATGGCTGCGTGTTTTTAGGTGAGCCACATGGCCATTAGCAAACCGCAATGAGAAAGCACTTCTTTCATCGGGAAGCACCACGGACCAGCGCCTTCAGGCCACCTTGTGGCTATGGGATGGCCATGTAGCACCCGCTATGCACGACAGCACACTAACACAACACAAACCTTTGAACAAGACAAGTTTACTGCTACTAGGCATTTACTGCATTGTGTCAGATGAATGGTTGCTACATCTGTACCCTGAGAGATCCACTGTAATAAGCAGAAGTATACATTCTGTAAGTTATAGTTGATGAGACACTTTCATCGTTTGCACAAAGAACAGAAATGTGACAGGAAGTCTGTAAAGTAGATAGGACGCACGTTAGTATGAATTTACCCCAACTTTCCCATAATTCTGCTGCCTGCAGGTGTTACATTGCACTCGCTCAGGCTATAGGAATGACCATGGGAGGAGCTGCCGCTGGTCCTGCTGCCACTGGAAAGACGGAAACCGTAAAGGACATGGGAAAAGCTTTGGGGAAATACGTGGTAATCTTTAACTGTTCCCCCCAGATGGACTGCAGGGCGCTTGGACGAATAGTTAAAGGTAACAGAAGTCTGTCAGACTTTACCCACTGTGTACGGATGGTTTTAAAACACATACGGTAGAGTCATATTTACTAACACTCTATGGAACCGCTGCACTGTACAAGAATACGGATCCATATAATATAATAAATCCTTCTCCTGGTTTACACCAGAATTCTGTCTGTATGACGAAAATGTGTAACTTCAGCCCTGGTTGTTGTATCGGACTGTGGGCTTTATATTATACCCTGGGCACTTACTGCTGAAGGTACATGCACAGCTCCTGTGCCATCAAATGCACCTACCGCCATATCCTAAGAGCACCACAGTTAGTACGTAGTGGTATGCCTATTTATAAGAAGGGTGAATGAAGTTTTCCAGTTTCATGTAACCACATCTTATATAATGCCTTCTTTCTATTAGACTTTTACACTTTATATCTAAATATCACCAAGTATCCTCTCAAAATATTCATATTATTGTGCTTTTCAGTCATATGAATTAGTGCATTAAAATTATTGGTATGTAAAAGATTCACGTCACACTGACATTATCTATATTAATACAACAGGGTGGAAGTTCTGTATGGGTACATCATGGCCTATATTTTAAGGTTTCCATATATGAAAACGCAGAAGCACATACATGTGTAGGGCACGCCTGCATCTTTGTTATTTATGACTGACAGGGACTGTCACATATAGAGGCCTGACGGGGTCTCTGACAACATGATACCTTCAGGACATTGACATGGACAATATACTGTATCAACTTTACTATATTATTCCTTCAATCATTCAACTTTTATTAAGACTGATTTCATTATTATCTTTTTTTTTTACAAATCCAGATGAACGAGTCCTCCTGGTATTCCTCATTACAAAATACTGATACTCTACAGTTGGAGAGGATTTTATATTTTTCTGAATGTTTTACAATTACCGTTCATTAACTGCAGATATGTTCTTTGTATTTCTCTGCTCTGTGTGTAGGTCTTGCTCGGTCAGGGTCCTGGGGCTGCTTTGATGAATTCAGCCGTATAGAGCTCCCGGTGCTGTCAGTGGCTTCACAGCAAATTTATATCATGCTGTCTGCCCAAAAAATAAGGAGAAAACAGTTTACGTTTAGTGATGGGGAAATAGCTGACCTAAATCCAGAATTTGGAATATTTCTTACAATGGTAAAGTTGTTGTTGCCTTGCACATATCCACATTGTAATTTTGTGGAATTATTGGGATGATTGTGAACTTCATGTTTGTTTGTTTCCACCAGAATCCCAAACATGCCGACTTCCAGGATCTCCCGGAGAACTTGAAGATACAGTTTAGAATGGTTTCTATGATGGTACCTGACAAACAGGTGATATGTTTGTGCATCTCAAAGATAAAATCCTAATGTAGGGCTTGGTTTTTGTTCGTGTCATTGGGGGCAATGAAAATATAAGTATATGCTCCTACCATGGGAAGCTAGGGACAAATGTTGGCTCTTTATACACATCCCATATCCATCCTGGTCCATACCCTACTAAGCAAATAAGATGCATTAACAATGGGTCCATACTAATTGTAATGGGAGCTGAACCTCAACATGCACAGGAAAGTCATGATTCTCCCGAGTGATAGGCAATGGCGCACAATCATCAGTGCAGACCATACGGCTATTATAAGGGACGACCTTGGAGAGAAGGGCCCAACCCTGGGTTACAAGAACCAATGCAGGACTCCCTTCTCCAGAGGAACTGCTTTTGAGAAGACGGGTGGAGAATTTGCCCAACAATCGTGGGAAGAATAAAGAAGGTTAAACAAGCACAGGTCCTTTTCTCCTGGTTGTCAAACCCACCCATACTTTTATGCATACAACTGACAGTGTGTTTGATTTTCCATCTGTTTTTGTTAATATATTTTTCATATTTTTCCAAACTTTTCTAGGGTTAAAGTCTGGGGTCAGTCATGTACGTACAACATAACATAACACACAGGAAAAGGGAAAGCTATAGATTAAAAATACAACCTGATGAAAACTATTGAACTGTGTGTTAATAACTAATGACACTGTGTCCATAGCTGTGAAGAGTCTTCACTATAAACTATGAGTCACCTGGTACTGGTTCTACATTTCTAGAAGATACAGTAGCCTTTTATTGATGTACTATATTTCGCTCTTTCAGATGATAATGAGAGTAAAGCTGGCCAGCGCTGGCTTCCTATCCAACGCGTCCTTGTCTCGGAAGTTTTATGTCCTGTATAAACTCTGTGAAGAGCAGCTATCAGAGCAGGTATATGAGCTCATGAGCTCTGTCATCCAGTTTATTGGTGTTTTAGAGGAAGGACATTGGGGTACATTTATAGAAAGTATTATTTAGATGACATTTTCTGTGCTAAACGACAGATCGGATCAGTCACACATTGTAGAAGAGGTTTAACAAAAGGGCATTCACAATAAATGTCACTGTAACATATACTGATTTGATCCACTGATCTCTGTCCCATATTATTTCTAAGCACTAGTGATGAGCGGCAGGGGTCATATTCGAATTTGCGATATTTCGCGAATATTTTGTAGAATATTCGTCGAATATTCGCGAATTCGAATATTCGTTATATTCAACTTTATTTTTGTACTCGAAAAATTGGCAAGGTAATGATCGCGTAATATGCGAATATTACGCGATCCATTCTGGTGTGGGTCAAAAACGAATATATAGCACTATAGAATTTAGTGCTATATATTAGTTTTTTTAGAATATTCGTCTTTTTTTTCCATTTATTTAAGCTGGAAGGAATCATGACTTCAAATCGAAAAAAAAGACGAATATTCTAAAAAACTAATTTATTTTCGATATGGTGCTATATATTCGTTTTTTAGAATATTCTAAAGCAAGAATATATAGCAATATAGCAAATATTCGAAAAAAAACTAATGTAGAGCAATTTAGCTAATATAGTGCTATTATCTTTTTTTTAATAGTTTTTTAATAGTTTTAATTTTTTTCCAATCTGAACTTCAGATGAGAAAAAAATTACAACTATTAGACAAAGAAGATTATAGCACTATATTAGCTAAATTGCTCTAAATTCGTTTTTTCGAATATTCGCTATATTGCTATATATTCTTGTTTTAGAATATTCAGAATATTTAAAAAAACTAAAATATTCGTTTTTTAGAATATTCGTCTTTTTTTTTTTTCAAGCTGTACAGTTGTTCCACTTCGGCATACTCCTCCCCGACAAGTGCCCCAGTCACCATGGGAACGCCTGGGGGTTAGAATATACCATCGGATCTGAAATCTTACGATCTCTGTGAGATCGTGAAAACTCAGATCCGATGGTATATTCTAACCCCCAGGCGTTCCCATGGTGACGGGGACGCTTGCCTGGGGGTTAGAATATACCAGCGGATCTGAGTTTTCACGATCTCAGTGAGATCGTAAGAACTCAGATCCAATGGTATATTCTAACCCCCAGGTGTTCCCATGGTGACGGGGACGCTTGTCAGGGAGGAGTATGCCGAAGTGGAACAACTGTACAGCTTAAAAAAAAAAAGACGAATATTCTAAACAACAAATATATTCGATATAGTGCTATATATTCGTTTTTTAGAATATTCGTCATTTTTCCCATCTAAAGTCATGATTCCTCCCTGCTTAACTTGCTTGTGGGCCAATGACTTATTTGCCCACAAGCAAGAAGCAGGGAGGAATCATGTGTTCAGATGTTAAAAAATGACGAATATTTGATATAGCGAATATATAGCACTGTATTCAGAATATTTGCAAATTCTCGAAGTTGCGATATTCGAGATAAATATTCGTAATTTGAATATTCGCGCTCAACACTACTAAGCACTACCCAATCACAATGGTAATATGACCCTTTATGTGCCCCCCCCCCCAAACACAATATGGTGCCTGTTATGTGCCCCCAGCACAAAATAATGCCCCTTTACGAGTACAACACTTGGCTGTCTCCAGCTATTCTATAGAAATGAATGGAGCAGTGGCGCGCTTTTCCGACCAGCCTCTCCATCCATTTCAGGGGGCTCCACAGGGTATGGGACCCCACCGATTGGATAGTTATCCCCTACCCTGTGTATAGGAGATAACTTGTTGGATTAACCTTTATGTTTTGCTTTGGAGTCCTGTAAGGTCTGTGTACGACCTTGCTCATGAGCCAGATCGAGCACTCTGTCACACAGGAGTAGATCTGAATCAGACACAGTGAATGAATAATGATGATTTATCCTTAAGATAGGTCATTACTATCAGATCGGTGGGGGTCTGAGTCCCGGCACCGATCAGCAGTTTCAGGTTGCTGTGCGCTCATAGGAGATATGGTGAGCACAGCCAGCATCCAGCGGCTCTCCCAGTGACATTCAGTTCAGTGTACAATGCCCCACACAACAGCAAGAGCGTCCCTCTTAGTTTGTGAATAACGCCTCTGTCTCTGCCTTGCTTTGCGGATCGCACAAAGACACATACATTTCTATGGGGCCATGCACAGATGCATATTTTTTCTGATCTGTGTGGCCATTCCACAAATGATAAGGAGGAGAGTGTGCGAAAATTGTATTTTTTTTGGTCCATTGTGAAATACAAACACAGTTGTTTGCATGAAGCCTAACTTACATGAAGTACATTCTTGCATGATTTGCGCTTAAATCTCCTTGTCTATATCTGCAAATTCATGGTCGGCTGCAAGATGTCGTAACCTGACATGCCATTCAGCAATTCTTTCTGTTGCTAAATGATTGCATGAATTACCGTAGAACATTTCAAGTGCTGCATTTATATATGAAGAGAAGTGCTTGCTTAAAGAGGTTGCCTGGGTTCAGAGCTGAACCCAGACGTATCCCCATTTTCACCTAGGCAGCCCCCCTAATATGAGCATCAGAGCATTTCATGCTCCAATGCTCTCCTTTGCCCTGCGCTGAATCACTCAGGGCAAAGGCTTTTAAACGAGATCTGGTGACGTACCGGGCTCTCCATAGGGACTGCTAGGCGGAGGCTTCCGCCTAGCAGTGAGCCCAGTGACATCACCGGCACTAATGGGCAGGTTTTAATGCTGTCCTAGCCTGTAAAACTCTAAATCCTGCCCATCAGAGCCAGTGACGTCACCGAATACAGTGCTGGACGAAAGCATCCGCCTGGCAGTGTAAAAATATAAACAAAAAAGCCCTTGCCCTGCGCGATACCATGTGACCGCAGCGGGGGACGACCGCTCCAGGCTGGAGCCGCCCACACTAGTTAAAAAATAGTCTACAGAGTCCTTGGAGATGGAGACAAAGTTCAGGTGACAACATGCAGTGGATGACAATTTTAGGGGCTACAATAGGAGATCTTTGGACATAGTTTATGCAGAGAAAAGAACGGACCCGGTGAATGAAGTATATTAAGTTGTAACTATGCACTGACACAGTCTATCTGAGGGGGAGGGGGGGGGAGTTTAGTTACTCTTTAATTACTGTTGGGGAAAATGCACCAAAGAACAACAGTAATTTGTGGTAAAATTGATCATCTTGTTTTATATATGCTTAGGGCTACTTTCACACTAGCAGCAGGACGGATCCGACAGGCTGTTTACCCTGTCGGATCCGTCCTGCCGCTATTTCGCCGTGCAGCCGGACCGCCGCTCCGTCCCCATTGACTATAATGGTGACGGGGGCGGAGCTCCGTCGCAGCACAGCAGTGCACGGCAAAAGGCCGCCGGACTAAAAGTACTGCATGTCTGACTTTTTACTCCGGCAGCCTCTCACCCCGAACTGCCATACTGCGCCGGAGCTCAGCCCCCGTCCTCATAATAGTCAATGGGGACGGAGCGGCGGCACGGCGAAATAGCGGCAGGACGGATCCGACAGGGTGGACAGCCTGTCGGATCCGTCCTGCCGCTAGTGTGAAAGTAGCCTAATGGAGCTGTTGTGGCTCCATTGTTTGTGTTTACATTGAAAAATGTTAAATATTAAATGTTTTTGCTGCTTGTTTTCTGTGCAGTCTGACACGTGAAATGTGGATATATCCTTATAGTTTGTTGGAATCAGTGGGATGTGTTAACCTGCTACAGATTGATCCACTTTAAAATGTATAATTCTTAGGGTCATTATGACTTTGGCTTGAGAAACATCCTATCGGTTTTGAGAACGCTGGGGGACGAGAAAAGAGCAAAACCAAATGAGAGTGAATCCAATATCGTGATGAGAGGATTGCAAGATATGAACCTTTCCATGTTGGTAGGTGTCCTCCTGCTTATAGAAGAAAAGGCAATGTTTTTTATGACTGCATGTTAATAATTTTTGGCTAAAATATTTTTTTTTCAATTGGCCTTTATAAAAAATATTGAGCTGTTCTGTCACAAAGGGTTAACTGTTTTTCTAGCTGTATGACTGGTACTTTCACTTTGACGTCATCTAATAAACCTTATCTCTAAACGACTAAGAGGTCATAAACACTTATTTAAGCCACATTTTTATCAGTAAGATAATAATTGAGCTATAATAAGTGTTTATAATGTCATAGAGCAGAGATAAGGAGCCCTTCAGCTCCTGCTCTGACAGAAAAGACAGAAAATCCAAAGGGTGCTACTAGAGCATGTCGGCTCTGTACAAAAAAGGACGCCATATTTTTAATTCCGACCTATGTATAAAAAATAATTTTTTGCTCAAAATGAGTACAATGCAATAATAAAAAGATACCCCAAAGGTGTCCATAGCCTTTAATATTAATACTTTCATGTCTGTGATGTTGTGGTGATGGCTGCAAAAGTGTTTCGGTACAGACAAATCTTTCCTTTCTTCTTTTATTGTGTGGCGATGAGAGTTCGTTGTTGTTCTCAGTTTTTGACCAGTTTGACCGACCATTTTCACCTGCCCCCAGTAGGACATTTGGTACATACGATCAAATAAACCACATCTAGCGTGGTGCAGGTGAACGTACCTGGGATCTTGTAGTTCTGATGTGTATTGGGGACTGGCCAGTGGTCATTATATATGGACAGGTCTTACATTTGGTCTGTTTGCTGGTGAATGTTCCTCCTGTTGTTGGAGAGGACAGTGAGCTTCTGACAATGATGTTTTTCAGATTAAGGGTCTGTCTACTGCACAGGAGGGGGGGGGTCTGGAAATATGGATTTAAAATAGTAATCTTTTTGTAGTATTGGATGTAGTCTCCTTAGAATTTACAGATTTGGGTTTTAGGTGACTACTAGAGGTACCTGATTATTTTCCTGTTTTGTATTGTAGGAGCTCACTCTTTGGTTATCTGGTGGCTCTGGCAATGTGGTTTTCCTCTGTGGTTGGAGGGTATCCCTGACTTAGAAATGTCTTTTTGAGGTTTCCAAGGTTTTCATCCCTCTATGTAGAGTTTGAACATATGTGGTTGTATCTGATAGCTTGATTGTAGATGATGGAGTTTTTTATGTGTTTGGGGTGGAAACTATCCCATCTGAGGTATGTTGTGCAGCCAGTTGGTTTCTGGTAAATAATTGTCTCTATTTTATTGTTCTGTACCTTGATGATGGTGTCCAAAAAGTTTATTTCAGTAAAGGAGTAGTTGAGAGTTAAATTGAAGGTGGGATGAATCTGATTGAAGCATTCATGGAATGTTTTTAGTTGTTCAGATCCAGTCCAGATGATCATCAATGTAGTGGTAATAGGCCAAAGGCTTGATGGGGCAGGAGGACAGAAAGTCACTTTCAAGCTTGGCCATGAACAGATTTGCATATTGTGGTGCCATTTTGCTCCCCATTGCTGCATCGGTCTTCTGTAGGTATATGCTTTCTCCAAATGAAAAGTGATTATGGGCTAGGATGAATTTTGTAAGTTCCACCACAGATTCAGTGCCAATTCCTTTATCCTTCATAAAAAATGTTGCATCCTGTTGTGAAATATTGGAATATAAAATTCTACATCCATTGTAGCCAGAATAGTTCCCTCTGGTAGGGGACCTATTTGAGACAGCTTATTTAGTAGGTCAGTTGTATCGTGGAGGTCTCAGATATGAAAGTGTTTATATTAAAAGGGAATTTCAAACCACGGAAGGACAAGAGAATCTGGGAATACAAGTTCTTGACAACCTTTGAAGAAGAAGGAATTCAAATTCTTAGCAAGCTTATAGGTGACTTATAGGATAGCTGCCTTACATCTGGTGACATTAGAGGTAGAGCTTGCTAAGAGCTCATTTGAACTCCTTCTTCCCAGAATTCCAGAGGAGCATGTATGGCCTATAAGCCTCCTTACACCGATTAAGGAGAGATAGTTCCCCTCCATTTAATGACAACATTTAACACACTCAGATCAGGAGTTAGTGTGTCTCATACAGTAGAAAAAAAGAACACAAAGTAACGCTTCATGCAGGTAACATTATACTAACACTGACGAAACCTGAAACTTCACTAAAAACACTAAACAGGTTGCTTTTCAACTTTGGCAATATTGCCTACTACAAAATAAACGCCAATAAATCCAATATACTTAACCCCTTAGGGACTTAGGGCGTACCGGTACGCCCTGTTTCCCGAGCTCTTAAGGACTCAGGGCGTACCGGTACGTCCTAACTTTAAACAGACATTGTGGCGCGGCGGGGGTTATTAGGAACAGGATGCCCGCTGAAATCATTCAGCGGGCATCCTGTCACAACGCCGCAAACCGCAGGTCAATTCAATTCAAGTCCCAAAGTGGGACAAAAAATAAAGTGAAAAAAAAAAGTTTAAAAAATGAAGTTTTCCCCCCAAAAAATTAAAAGTTTCAAGTAAAAATAAACAAAAACGTCATTTTCCCCAAATAAAGTAAAAAAAATATTGGGAAAAAATAGGGGGAAAAAAAAAGTATGCATATTAGGTATCGCTGCGTCCGTATCGACCGGCTCTATAAACATATCACATGACCTAACCCCTCAGATGAACAAAGTAAAAAATAAAAACTGTGCTAAATAAACCATTTTTTTGTCACCTTACATCACAAAAAGTACAACAGCAAGCGATCAAAAAGGCGTTTGCCCACCAAAATAGTACCAATCTAACAGTCACCTCATCCCGCAAAAAATGAGCCCCTACCTTAGACAATCGCCCAAAAAATAAAAAAACTATGGCTCAGAATATGGAGACACTAAAACATCATTTTTTTTGTTTTAAAAAAGCTGTTATTGTGTAAAACTTACATAAATAAAAAAAAATATACATATTTGGTATTGCCGCGTTCGTATCGACCGACTCTATAAAAATATCACATGACCTAACCCCTCAGATGAACACCGTAAAAAATAAAAACTGTGCTAAATAAACCATTTTTTGTCACCTTACATCACAAAAAGTGTAATAGCAAGCGATCAAAAAGTCACGCGCACCCCAAAATAGTGCCAATAAAACCGTCATCTCATCCCGCAAAAATCATACCCTACCCAAGGTAATCGCCCAAAAACTGAAAAATTTATGGCTCTCAGACTATGGAAACACTAAAACATGATTTTTTTGGCTTCAATGTTGTAAATAACAAAAAATAAAAACGGTTCCAAAACAGCTATTTCTTGTTATCTTGCCTCACAAAAAGTATAATATAGAGCAACCAAAAATCATATGTACCCTAAACTAGTACCAACAATACTGCCACCCTATCCTGTAGTTTCTAAAATGGGGCCACTTTTTTGGAGTTTCTACTCTAGGGGTGCATCAGGGGGGCTTCAAATGGGACATGGTGTCAAAAAAAACAGTCCAGCAAAATCATCCTTCCAAAAACCGTATGCCATTCCTTTCCTTCTGCGCCCTGCCGTGTGCCCGTACAGCAGTTTACGACCACATATGGGGTGTTTCTGTAAACTACAGAATCAGGGCCATAAATAATAAGTTTTGTTTGGCTGTTAACCCTTGCTTTGTTACTGGGAAAAATGGATTAAAATGGAAAATTTGCCCAAAAATTTTAATTCTGAAATTTCATCTCCATTTGCCAATAACTCTTGTGGAACACCTAAAGGGTTAACGACGTTTGTAAAATCTGTTTTGAATACCTTGAGGGGAGTAGTTTCTTAGATGGGTGTCACTTTTATGGAGTTTCTACTCTAGGGGTGCATCAGGGGGGCTTCAAATGGGACATGGTGTCAAAAAAAACAGTCCTGCAAAACCTGCCTTCCAAAAACCGTATGGCATTCGTTTCCTTCTGCGCCCTGCTGTGTGCCCGGACAGTGGTTTACGATCACATATGGGGTGTTTCTGTAAACTACAGAATCAGGGCCATAAATATTGAGTTTTGTTTGGCTGTTAACCCTTGTTTTGTAAAAGTTAAAAAAATATTAAAATGGAAATCTGCCAAAAAAGTGAAATTTAGAAATTGTATCTTTATTTTCCATTAATTCTTGTGGAACACCTAAAGGGTTAACGACGTTTGTAAAATCAGTTTTGAATACCTTGAGGGGTGTAGTTTCTAGAAAGGGGTCATTTTTGGGTGGTTTCTATTATGTAAGCCTTGCAATATGACTTCAGACCTGAACTGGTCCCTAAAAATTTGTTTTTTTTTGAAAATTTCTGAAAAATTTCAAGATTTGCTTCTAAACTTCTAAGCCTTGTAACCAAAAAATAAAATATCATTCCCAAAATTATCCAAGCATGAAGTAGACATATGGGGAATGTAAAGTAATAACTATTTTTGTAGGTATTACTATGTATTATAGAAGTAGAGAAATTGAAACTTGGAAATTTGCAATATTTTACAAATTTTTGGTAAATTTGGTATTTTTTTATAAATAAAAATTTATTTTTTTGACTTCATTTTACCAGTGTCATGAAGTACAATATGTGACGAAAAAACAATCTCAGAACGGCCTGGATAAGTAAAAGCATTTTAAAGTTATCAGCACTTAAAGTGACACTGGTCAGATTTGCAAAAAATGGCCAAGTCCTTAAGGGGTTAATATAGGTTTCCTGCCTAAAACCCAACTAAATATATCCAGTGAATTGCCATACCAATGGAACAATAACAAAATGAAATATCCAGCACTATATAAAGAGAACTACAAACCCCTTCTAAACTCAATACCACAAAAATTACTTTCTTATGAGAATTATCCTGGGCAGGGAGGATAGCATTAATAAAAATGTTCATACTTCCTACTATATTATATTTATTTAGAACTATCCAAATCCCAATTCAAAATACTCTCCTTAGAAAATTACAGAAAGATTTTTCCAAATTTATCTGGATAGGCTGTAAACCCAGAATTAAAGCTAGAATTATGAGTAAATATACAAAATAAGGCGGAATAGGCATTCCTGATCTTAAAAAATATTACAGGGCAGCTCTACTAGATCAAACTCGCATCACTCAAATCCCATAAAAAAAACTGGGTTCACACTGAAGAAAATATAATAGGCTCAGACACAATTGTTATATTAAAACCACCCTCCTCACATAACAAAAGGTCTAATAAAACTTTATTAAGTATAACTGCCAATCAAATTCCAATCTTGGAGAAAACAAACCTATGCCAATTACCATTAAAATAGATCAAATCACTCTTCCCTGATATCGACCTCTCTAACTGGGAACTTAATGATATTAAACGGATCAAAGACCTTTTTGATACCAATAATTCTAATATATGACATTTATTCATATTTCTAACCACTCGAAATCATTTAGCCAAGAATGATTTTTAAAAATATATAAGAATCAGACATTTGCTTTCTCAAACACCAATTACGGTAACAAACCCATCTTTCCTAGATTAGCGGATTCTATTCAGCGGATTCTATTCAGATCTTTCCAATAACAGAGACGATTCGAAAACCATAAACTTATTGCGATGGGAATCTGATTTAGGAACCTCATGTACCCCAGAAGATTGGCTCATCGCCTATAATTGGACTAACAAATTATCTAGTGGAGTACGTCATTGGGAAATTTCATGTAAAATCATAAATCTTGTCAACTCCAACTACCCAGACTTATGATTGAAAAACTGCAGTGCCCGCAGATCTTGCTTCCATCTATGGTGGTCATCTCTTAAAATCCTTAAATTTTGGACTACAGTATTCAAGATAATAAACAATGTACTCAACATTAATGTTCCAGTCGCACCGGAGTTTGCCCTTTGTTTCCTTCCTAAACACCCAGTCCCTAAACAAACCATAACTATATTTTCGCATATTATCCTAGCAGCAAGAAGCGCCATTGCAAAAAAATGGAAATGCCCGGAAACGCCATTGATTTAAAAAATAACCTTCATCTAATGTCACAAATCTATATACTTATGCTCTTACCATTTTAGATTAATACTCAGTAACTATATATATATATATATATATATATATATATATATACCGATAGCTTGCTATCTGAGAAGTTTTATGGACTAATTATTTTAAATTTTTATTTTTTTATACCTAATTTTATTTACCTGTTTATAGGAGGACAATATTATAAACCACACTAGAGTAGCGATAATTTAAGAAAGCTTTTAGCTATATTCATATATACATTATTCTTTATATCATATCGAAATTGTAATTGTAAAATTTATTGACCAACTTTTGCAAGATTTTTAGCAGATTTCACCCATTGAAGAATCTTTACGGAACATTTGATATGGATCTTGATAATAGAAATTGTGCGTGACAGTGGACTTATAGACGTTGCTGGTGGTTTGCTTCTGAATGCTGTTCTGTATCCCTGATATCTTAATATTTTCTCTCAGGTTGATGAAGATAAGCCCCTCTTCCACAGTCTGATCAATGACCTTTTCCCAGGCACTCAGGTTCACAGCAGTTCATACACAGATCTTCAAAATGCTGTTGCAAACCAAGTGAAGATATCTGGGCTGGTAAATCACCCTCCTTGGAACCTTAAATTAATCCAGGTACTGAATTAACGAGTTTCCCTGGGAGTCGTGACATGTAAGGGCTTCCATACATTTAGGATGTATGGCATTTCACTAAGATCTGCAATTTATGCTTCTTGTCTGACCTCTGGAAAGTCCACCAATGAATATCTGCTGTATGGTGTCTCAGTGGTTAGCATTTTTGGCGGGGAGAATGGGTGTCCTGGGTTTAAATCTAACCATGGGCAATATCTGCAAAGAGTTGTATGATGTTATGGTTTACTCCCACACTGCATTAAACATACTTGTAGAACTGGTGTGATGGGGGTAGGGACCGGTGTGATGGGAGTAGGGAGCAGTATGCTGGGAGAAGGGACCGGTGTGATGGGAGTAGGGAGCAGTATGCTGGGAACAGGGACAGGTGTGATTGGAGTAGGGAGCAGTATGCTGGGAGCAGGTACAGGTGTGATTGGGAGTAGGGAGCAGTATGCTGGGAGCAGGGACAGGTGTGATGGGAGTAGGGAGCACTATGCTGGTAGCAGGGACAGGTGTGATGGGAGTAGGGAGCAGTATGCTGGTAGCAGGGACAGGTGTGATGGGAGTAGGGAGCACTATGCTGGGAGAAGGGACCGGTGTGATGGGAGTAGGGAGCAGTATGCTGGGAACAGGGACAGGTGTGATTGGAGTAGGGAGCAGTATGCTGGGAGCAGGTACAGGTGTGATTGGGAGTAGGGAGCAGTATGCTTGGAGCAGGGACAGGTGTGATGGGAGTAGGGAGCAGTATGCTGATAGCAGGGACAGGTGTGATGGGAGTAGGGAGCAGTATGCTGGTAGCAGGGACAGGTGTGATGGGAGTAGGGAGCAGTATGCTGGGAGAAGGGACCGGTGTGATGGGAGTAGGGAGCAGTATACTGGGAGCAGGGACAGGTGTGATGGGAGTAGGGAGCAGTATGCTGGGAGCAGGGACAGGTGTGATGGGAGTAAGGAGCAGTATGCTGGGAGCAGGGACAGGTGTGATGGGAGTAGGGAGCAGTATGCTGGGAGCAGGTACAGGTGTGATGGGAGTAAGAAGCAGTATGCTGGGAGCAGGGACAGGTATGATGGGAGTAGGGAGCAGTATACTGGGAGCAGGGACAGGTGTGATGGGAGTAGGGAGCAGTATACTGGGAGCAGGGACAGGTGTGATGGGAGTCGGGAGCAGTATGCTGGGAGCAGGGACAGGTGTGATGGGAGTAAGGAGCAGTATGCTGGGAGCAGGGACAGGTGTGATGGGAGTAAGAAGCAGTATGCTGGGAGCAGGGACAGGTATGATGGGAGTAGGGAGCAGTATACTGGGAGCAGGGACAGGTGTGATGGGAGTAGGGAGCAGTATGCTGGGAGCAGGGACAGGTATGATGGGAGTAGGGAGCAGTATACTGGAAGCAGGGACAGGTGTGATGGGAGTAGGGAGCAGTATGCTGGGAGCAGGGACAGGTATGATGGGAGTAGGGAGCAGTATACTGGGAGCAGGGACAGGTGTGATGGGAGTAGGGAGCAGTATGCTGGGAGCAGGGACAGGTATGATGGGAGTAGGGAGCAGTATACTGGGAGCAGGGACAGGTGTGATGGGAGTAGGGAGCAGTATGCTGGGAGCAGGGACAGGTGTGATGGGAGTAGGGAGCAGTATGCTGGGAGCAGGGACAGGTGTGATGGGAGTAGGGAGCAGTATACTGGGAGCAGGGACAGGTGTGATGGGAGTAGGGAGCAGTATACTGGGAGCAGGGACAGGTGTGATGGGAGTCGGGAGCAGTATGCTGGGAGCAGGGACAGGTGTGATGAGAGTAGGGAGCAGTATGCTGGGAGCAGGGACAGGTGTGATGGGAGTAAGGAGCAGTATTCTGGGAGCAGGGACAGGTGTGATTGGGTAGGGAGCAGTATGCTGGGAGCAGGGACAGGTGTGATTGGGTAGGGAGAAGTGTGAGCGACGACAATCTGTCTACAGTGCTGTGGAATTCGATGCTGTTTAAGTAGAATAATAATGACAAGAATGAAGAGGTTATTTTAAGCGGGGAAAGGAAGCAATGTGTGATATGTTGTAAGAAACATCAGTCGTATGTGAGATATACCGTATTTATTGTATGTTACAGCTGTACGAAACCGCTCAAGTACGTCACGGCCTGATGACACTTGGTTCTAGTGGTTCTGGAAAATCCTCACTTATTAATGTGCTCATGAGAGCCATGACAGAATGTGGGCTTCCACATCGGGGGGTGCGCATGAACCCAAAGGCCATTACAGCGTCTCAGATGTTTGGACGCCTGGATACAGCAACCAATGACTGGACAGATGGAATATTCTCCGCACTGTGGAGGAAGACACTGAAAACCAAAGCAGGTATCATTCAGTCTGTGACTCCTGGATCCTCGTGTATTCAGACCTAGAGTGTTAAAGTGTACCTCTACCTATTGGTGTACAACAGACTGTACAAAAAATATCAGCATGCACAACAATTCAGACATATTATTCTGTACTGTGGCTGTGACATACGGACAATTTGTGAGTTCCGTGTGTCCGCGTAGGACATGAACAGCCAGAGACTTATTGTCTAAAGTAGTGCATGCCCTGATTTTCTCTGCATGGACCCTTGGCTTATGCAGAAAAATAGAGGTGTAGGTCTGTGCGCTGTCTATGTGCAGTCCATTGTGCACAGGGATAGAGAATACGAGAGGTAGAATCTGGGTGTACAGCCGTATCCTCAGGATCTGCCTAATTTTGACTTTTGGTGGAAGGTCAGAGTATGAACAGTCTACAGATTTCAGCAGGATGTCACACGTTTGCACTTAACTGAAGTAAGTGTACATCTTAGGCTACTTTCACACTAGCGTTAATATTTCTCGCTGGTATCATTGGGGGACACAGGACCGTGGGTATAGCTTGCTGCTGCCACTAGGAGGCGAAACTAGGCTGAAAAAAGACTTAGCTCCTCCCCTGCAGGCTATACCCCCTCCAGCCCGGAGAGAGCATGTCAGTTTTTAGCTTAGTGTGCTTTATGCAGGGCGGCTTTCTTATTTGATTCTTTTTTTTAATTTTTTTTGTATTTTTCCTTTTAGGTCGGGAAACAGAGTTGCTCAGCCTCTCCGTTATCCCAGGGAGCAAGACCGGTGAGAAAATGCACCGCTTACCCCCCACAGAAGAAAAAGGAGGACCAGGACAGCCTCGCTCCCCTGCTTCCTGCCAGCCAAGGGGTCACCTAGGTCCAACAAAGAAGAAGACCCTCCCGCCATGCCAGACCCTGCTGGAAAAGCTGACCTGCCGGTCCTCTAGGGAGGGTGAAGAGAAGAGGAGGAAGATGGGGTGAGTACACGGGACTAGGTAAGTAGCTTAACCCTCTCCCTGCCTCCCTTCCTCTTTGGACAAGTACCGGGCTCCCTCTTCTCTCTCTTCACCCCCACTCCCACTTTTTCTTTGGCAGACGCCAGGCTCCAACTTTTGTGCCCAGGATTTCTGAGGGCATCCCTCCACTACCCCTCACGGCGCATAGGGGGTTAATGACCACGTCCCACACTGCCGGACACAGCGGGCGGGCGGCCGTCTGCGCTGCTGCGGCCCAGACGTTGCGGCCAGCGTTATGCAGGGAGGGGAGCGGAGGAGGCTCCCGGCTCCCCAGCACTAGTATCCATCCCTCTAGGCAGCAGGCGCCGCACGAGCCGCTCCGGAAGGGTTAAAGCCCGCACAGGACGACCGGTCCCTGGCTTCACTTTGCCCTACCTCCCTTCTGTTTCCGGTCCCAGCGGCTCCGAATCGCTCTGCACTCCGGCCAGCCGGCAGTGGCATCCCGGTCGGCCGTGCTCCACAACTTTAACCCCCGGCTTCACGGCCGCAGTCCTCGTATGGTTATGTGAGGAGGAGGCGCGGTCTGGCGCGAATCCTTCTCGCCTGCCCCCCCTTCCCCAGTACCTCGCTGAGCCCCGCCCCGGTCCTCCAGGAGGTTAACCCTTCATGACCAGCCACTGCATTGAGGCTGGCACATGATTATACTACCTGCAGTGCAAGGGATTTTATTACTGGTCATTTTAACCCCTCCCTGCCTCTTGACCACTTGAGGCTGGGCATCCATTTTAAAATGAATAAATTAATATAATGAAAACTAAAGTGCATCCCGGATAGAGGAGGACCTCTGTGTTTTCCCAATCCACCATCATGAGTGTTTGATTGATGAGCACCGACTGCGCAGGACCTTCCCACTCACCCTCCGAGGTCATGTGGTTGATAACCTCCGTCTGCGCACTTCAGTGGAGCATATCCTGTCATTCCTAATCACCCTCCTGGGTCGCTTGGTTGATAGCTCTGCCTGCGCAATCCAATGGTGGACCCCCAGACCTTCCCAATCTCCCTCCGGGGTCACTTGGTTGATAGCTCTGCCTGCGCAATCCAATCGAGGACCTCCGGACCTTCCCAATCACCCTCCGGGGTCGCTTGGTTGATAAGCACTGCCTGCGCAATCCAATGGAGGACCACTGAACCTTCCCAATCACCCTCCGGGGTCACTTGGTTGATAACTCTGCCTGCACAATCCAATGGAGGACCTCCGGACCTTCCCAATCACCCTCCGGGGTTGTTTGGTTGATAAGCACTGCCTGCGCACTCCAGTGGAGCATCTTCGGACCTTCCCACTCACCCTCCGGGGTCGTTTGGTTGATAAAGCACCGCTTGCTCAGTCCAATGGAGGATCTACGTACCTTCCCAATCCACTCTCCGGGGTCGTTTGGTTGATAAGACACCGCCTAGGCAGTCCGGTAAGTGATCCTCTGGAAGTTCTCATGCCACCCCCCGGGTAGTTTGGTTGATAAATCCCAACAGGACAGTCTGCGGCTGCCATGGACAAGACTCTGAGAGTCAAGATTGCACACAAGCAGGATGTATTCCTCCTCGGTCACTCCTGCACCCCCAACCTTCCTCCCCAGGGTCACGCTCAGACGCAACCTTCTTCCCTGGGAAGGTTCTGTCCGAGGGGGTGGGGGGATCACTGATTCGTAATCTGTCATTACCCAGCGCAATCTTCCCAGTTTGCATTCAAGGTAGGCAACAGTTTTTGTCGTATGCATTACTCCCTTCCTTAGGCGGAGTATTTGCACTATTTCTGGATACGGTACTTGCCTTAGACGTTACCTCCTTCCATAGGTGGACTAACGGCACTAGCACTGACTTCAGCGCCGGCGGTAGGTGTTCCCCCTTCTGTAGGGGCGGAATTTCAGTTCCACGGGTACCATACTTACTGTATGCATTAGCCTCTTCCATAGGTGGCGTTAGGGCACAGTGTTCCCGTATGCATTACCCCTCTCTAGGGGAGTAATTGCACTCTTTCCGGGTACTAGACTCGCGATATGCATACCCTTTTCCTTAAGTGGCATAATCTCTCTGCCACTGGATTCAGTTCCTGCAGTATGCATCACCTCTTTCCTTAGGAGGGGTGCTTACACTTCCTCGAGATACAGTTCTTGCAGTATGCGTTGTTTCCCCTTTTGGGCAGAATTGTTGCACTACCACTGAGGCAGTGCTCAACGTAGGCATTGTCAAACTCCATTGATGGGGTACTTCTAGTACCGTTGGATACGGTCCTGACGGTTGCGCTACCCCTTTCCTTGAGCGGGAGGTTGCACTTCCACTGGAGGTTGTTTCTTTAGTCACATTGACATCTCCATGCTTACTGTTATTTTACCCTTTCGTTAGTGATCGCTAACGGGTGGATGACTAAGCATCTTGAGATGCTGCACCTCCACTGTGCCAGGGCTCTAGATGCTCTAGCTTCTTTTGGTGCCCTGGACTCTTCATCTGGTAACTATGGATACCTACAGTGGATACCGTGGCTATTTTCCCGTTGTGGCCTTTTTTTCTTGCCGATACTGGTTTGGGCTTGAATATATCACCCTCTGTCCTCTCAGGGTGTTACCCGACAACACGTCAGTATCCTAGAGACCACATCTCATTTGGTCATGGTATTTGTCCTCTACAATGTAAAGCGAGGGTCGTACTGACTCTGTATTTTCAAGCCCCACTCCTCCTTATCGGGGAAAGTGGTTATGCTGACAATCTGGTTTAAGTTTTACAGTGTTCTCCTCCGCATGTGCACCTTTTACGCTAGTGCTAAGGGTCGTAGCCGTTGCAGTGGGCGTCCCCCCTCAGGTAGGGGTTCTTCCCTGACGCTAGCTTGGCAATTGCTCGTGTTCGGCGCCCTTCTCTGGTGGGGTGCTTTAGGCTAGCTCTACTTACCTGGGGCAGTAGGGTTCCATGGCTTATACTGCAAGTCCTCAGACCTTCCCCTCGGCATTGACAGAATATTCTGTGACTACAATGATACGAGGGGGTCTTTCCGTTGTCTCGACATACTAGGGTTCTTCCTCCACAGCTCCTCCATTTGGTGGCGTTTTTTTTCTAGCGCCGCATTCGGTGGCCTCTGCTGTGTGGCCCCCTCCTCAGCTGGAATATGATGCTAGCCATAGTCTTGCGGTTCACCTTGTATGGGTTCCTTCTTAGGCGGAGTATGGCACCGCCACTATCATCCCGTGGCTTCTTCTGTATAGTGCCAGTCCCAGATGGAGAATGAGCTTATCTCCTTCCATCTTTTTCCTTCTCTGGCTCCGGGTTCACGGCCACCCTGCAAGCCTTGGTGGCTCCTACGTCACTACTTTTCCCTCATCTGCATTTGCATGGGGTATTGTTTCCGGTCCCGGCTGGTGGACTGTGACGCCTTCACCTCCTCCTTCTACAGGTGAATTCTTCCTATTGATCCTAGGTGTGCTACCTGTATCTACAATTATCTCTTTTACGACATGAGTAATGTCTGTCAGACCAGTCCGATGGTGATCATACCTTTTTTCTGCCCATTCCGTGGGTAGACTATGAGACTCACCACGCCAGGAGGAGCAGGGGCTCCTGTCATGCGTTACCACCGCTGATGGACTTTTCATTCTGGGAGCCTTATATTCTTCTTCCTCCTCGAACCGCTGGTTGCTTGTCTCTCCCCTGTATCTCCCTGACCAGTAGCCATGCGTGGCGCTGCTCTGGACTCCCCTCATAATTTTTTTCCTATCAAACCAGTTATCCCTGGTACGGGTGGGGCGTTGGACGTCGTTATAGCACTCTATCCAGCAGGGGTATTTCTCTTATCTTGGTCTAGTCTAAATATTCGTCAAGCGGCGTTGCCACACTGTCAATATATGGTCTCTGAAGGAGATCCTCGCCGTCGGTTGTTCTCGCACCAGATTTACTCTACCTTCTCACATGTATTGGTTCCTTGGCCCGCGGTGGGCCGTGTCTGATTGAGGCGTTTTTTGTCTGTGGGTTATCAACCAGCTTTTCAGTCTCCCCGCAAGCCTCTTCGGCTCTGGGGCATCGGTCTGCCAATCGACCGCTTCTGTGGAGCGTCTCTCTTTAGCAGGGGTGTATCCCGTGGCCTGGGTTTTTGGTTCTGCATCTGGAGTTAGGGCCAGCTAACTGGTTTCGTCCAGGCGACCGATGGGTCGTTTGGTGGCCTTCAGAGAGGAACATGACCTCTCTCTGTAAATCTTCTTCCCCTCGCTTTTATTTCTGGGAAGGTGGCATTCCTAGGGGCAGGTTTTTCCATCCAACGAATTTGGGAAGTTGGGAGTGCCTTTTCTTGTACGTACATATTTTTTTTCTTGTCAGGTACTTGCATGAGACAGTGCTCCGCACATTACCTTCTTTTTTTGCTGACTGTAATCGCTGCCTTCCATGTCGACAGGACATTGTTTTCCCTTCTTTTTCCTTTTCCCTCGCACTCGAGAGAGTGTGCTCTCCATCAGGGTGTATTCGAGCTCGGAGGTTTGCTTGTCCATGACTAGCTCTTTCCGCCGTGCAGATTTTTACCTGGTCATTCCTGGAGGTCCTTGGAAGGGCTCGATGGTCTCCAAGGGGTGTTCCAGGTGGATCCTTTGGCGGCTGCCCGGTGGAGTTTGGGACACCTGACCAGTGGTCAACTCTTTGTGAGATACATGTTTCACCCTGCATCAGCTTTGTGGTTGTATAAGGCAGCGCCTTGGTCTTCCTGGCACGCATTCACCAAGTTTTTTGCCAGGTGCTTCCTTGGCATCGCCAATGCTGCTCCGGCCCGCCGGGTCTCGCAGGCAGTAGTGCATTAAGCATTCTCGAGGGTGTTACTCCATGGGCATGGACTTTTTTCCCTCCCCGTGGACTGCTTTAGGACATCCCACAGTCCTGTGTCCCCCAATGATACCAGCGAGAAAACAAGATTTTTGTGAAACTCACCTGTAAAATCTCTTTCTCGCGTAGTTCATTGGGGGACACAGCACCTAGCACCTAGTGTCGCCTCCTAGTGGCAGCAGCAAGCTATACCCACGGTTCTGTGTCCCCCAATGAACTACGCGGGAAAGAGATTTTACAGGTGAGTTTCACAAAAATCTTGTTTTTCCGGTATTGAGATCCGTCAAACGCTTCCGTTTTGTCTCCATTCATTGTCAACTGAATAGAATGGAATGCTTCAAAATGCATTCCGTTCCGTTCTCATACATAATACAACCGGATCCGTTCATAAATAATGCAGATTGTTGTATTATCAGTAACGGAAGCGTTTTTGCTGAACCCTGCCGAATCTAGTAAAAACGCTAGTGTGAAAGTAGCCTAACATACAGTAAAATGTACGGAGAGGCAGCTCTGGCTTTCTGCTCCTTTGTTTTGGTGCTAATATGTTTTTGGAACCTTTTATTAATGAAAAGCTTCAATGTTATGCGCTTTATAACCTGGTCATCTGGAAATTCATACTGCTTTCTTTATAGGTGAAAATGTCTGGCTTCTCTTGGATGGTCCTGTAGATGCCACATGGATAGAGAACCTCAGTTCAGTGCTGGATGATAATAAAACCCTCACGTTGGCCAATGGTGACCGCGTTCCAATGGCTCCAGGCTGCAAGCTGCTGTTTGAAGTGGATAGTATAGAGAATGCATCACCTTCAGCAGTATCTCGGATGGGCATGGTCTTCCTCAGCTCATCAGTTCTCGATTGGAGGCCAATATTAAAGGTATAGACACAGAGACTTAATCCAACCTATGATTGACAGAACTTATAGGAAATAGCAATATCCGCTTTCTGCCTTCTCACCCTACAGGCTTGGTTAAATAAGCGTTCCGCTGAAGAAAGAGATATTTTTCAAGCCTTCTATGATAAAGTATTTGAGGATGCTTATACATACATGCATCTGAATCTTCATCCAAAAATGCGGCTCCAGGAGTGTAATTACATCATGCAGGTACTGTCTGTGCTGTAGCAGTAGATGTCACCATAGGCAGATCCTTGCATGTGAGATTAACATATTTTAGCCCAACCAGACCCTAAGACACCCATTCTCACACATGATGTTGCGATCTTTAGAAGCAAAGAATTATTCCAACGTAAACCCAAACTTGAAAAGGGGTTGTCTCACATCAGTCAATGGCATTTAGTACCATTAATACAAGGACTTACTGTTGTATTGCTATTATCCATATTGCCTGCTTTACTGGCTTGATTCATTTTTCCATCACATTATTCAAGGCTCATTTCCAGGGGTTACGACCCCCCTGCATTCCAGCATTGGTGGCCGTGCTTGCACACTATAGGAAAAGTCTCTCTAGTGGCTGGGATCGTGGGAGTGCACATAGGCCAGCGTATGTTCCAATAGTGTGCAAGCACGACCACCACAACTGGAGCATGGCCGCCACGTACACTTTATGTAACAAATCTAGAAGATGGGGTCTCTATGCTGAACACCCCACCAATCACTAGAATAAGGGTTTTTCTCGCCCAATTCCTTGGGGGACACAGGAAACCTTGGGTATAGCTCATCTCCATAGGAGGCGTGACACTAAGTGAAAGACTGTTAAGCCCCTCCTCCAGCAGCTATACCCTCAGCCTGGAGCGAGCGACTACCAGTTTTTTGCTTAGTGTCAAGGAGGCAAGACACTCTCTGCACTGCAGAGCTGTCTTTGCTAAAGATTTTATTTTTTCTCTTTTTATTATTTTCAACTTTTTTCCTTTTTTCAACAGGGACAACAGAGTCGCAAAGACCTCTCTGTTTTCCCGGGGTTGAGCTGCGCCAGTGCCGGCTATCCGCACTGCTGCCTCCCCCACAGAAGAAAAGGAGGACCAGGGCAGCCCAGCTCCCCTGCATCCCGCCAGCACAAGGGTCGCCCGCCTGTAAGCCCCTCTCCAGCTTCCTGCCACTTCGGTGCCAGTGGCTGAAGGGGCGTCCCTGCTGGATGGACTGAGGGTGAAAACGTCGACTGGTGAGGTGGCTATGCAGCCGTTCCAAACCCCCCCCCCCCCCCCCCTGTTAGGGTTTTAACTTCTGTGTTCCCTCTGCCTAGCCTTGTCACATTACAAGGCTTACTGTCGGCTTCCCCCCCCTTGTGTGTGGAGCAGGACGGAGCGGTGCTCGTGGGGGAGGGTTTACTGCACTAGTTTACCTCAGGTGCTGCGGCCTTGTGGGGCCGCCTTTTGTTATCTCGGCCAGTGCTGCCGCTGTGTTCAGCTGCCGGCTGACTTCTCTTGCCGGCTACCGGTGTGTCATTCGCCGCCGGTGTATAAGGAGGTGGTCGGGGGGCAATATTTTCTCGGCGGCATATTTGTTTGAATCGCGCGCGCGCGCGAAAGTTCCGGCGGGGGGCGGAGCTTCGTTCCGCTTCTCCTGTACATGTTAGACATTCAGTCGGGGGGGCAGACGTCTTTCTTCCCGCTCCTCGCTGGCCCGCCTCCTCTTCGTGCCTGCTCTCAGGACGGATCGTTTTTACCTCAGGTTTTACCTCAGGTTTTACCTCAGGATTTGCCGCTGCTGTTGCCGCTGCTGTTGTCGTCCGCTCCCACTGTGACCTGGTAGGACTGTTGACCCTTTCTAGCTCTGCAGCCCTCTGGCCTGGACGCTTTTATATTACTTCAGCCAACATGTCTGACCCCTCAGCGCCGGCCGGTCCTTGGTATCACACCTGCACCGCATGTAAGGCGCCCCTCCCTCAAGGGCAGCCTGACCCGCATTGCTCGGCTTGCAAAGCCCCATTACAGGGTCCGCCATCTGTTGTGTCACCCCCTGGCCTATTGGATCCCCCTGACTGGGCTAGATCCCTTTCCCAGGCTGTGGTCAGCCTCTCTAACGTTGTGGGCCGCCTTGCAGAGGTATTGCCCTTATCGCAGCCGGATATTTCCCCTGCTGGGCCCTCCGGGTCCGCTATCTTAGCTGACCCGTCTGAGTCCCTCTCTCCAGGCGACACCTCCAGAGCCCGTCAACCCCAGAAGCGGTCTAGGGCGGAGCGCCTATCATCCTCGGATGCTTCAGTATCACCCCCAAGGGTGCGCTCTCAGTCGGGCCCTTCCTCGATACAGGATATGCCCTCTGAAGGGGAACTAGTTGATTCAGATTGTGATATGGACTCGGCCTTGCCTTCAAAACTGGCTTCTGCTGTGGGCCATCTTATTAACAATATTCGTGATACCTTTAAGATTCACGATGATCCTCCTAATTCTGAAAAAAACTGTGTTTCCTTTTTTCGCCAAAAACAGACGTCTGCAGTTTTTCCCCTCCACACTGACTTCTCGTCGGTGGTTTCCAAGGCCTGGGCCCGCCCTGATGCCCGTTTTACCCCGCCTAAGAAGTTGGATATCTGTTATCCATTCCCGGCGGATTGCATTACAAACTGGGCGTCACCACCCAAAGTCGACCCCCCTGTGGCCCGTTTGGCAAAAAGCACGGCTATTCCCGTTGCTGATGGCTCTCCCTTACAATCCACTGAGGATCGCCGTATAGAGGCCATTACCAAAGGTATCTTTGCAGCCTCCGGTTCCGCCCTCCGGCCGGTCTTTGCTTCCGCTTGGGCTGGAAAAGCGGTTTCAGAGTGGGCTTCTCAGCTGGATCGGGAGCTTGAATCCGACGTCCCTATTCAGGACCTCCGTGCTCTAGCCCAACTTATCGTTCAAGCCGGCAAATTCGTCTGTGAAGCATCCCTTGATGCGGGGGCTCTCATAGCCCGTTCGTCTGCCCTGGCCGTTTCGGCCAGGAGGGAGCTTTGGTTAAAGGTTTGGACGGCGGACTCCACGTCAAAGCGGTCTCTTACTGGCCTTCCCTTTACTGGTTCTCGATTGTTCGGGACCCGCTTGGATGAAATCATATCCGAAGCCACGGGGGGGAAGAGTACGCATCTTCCTCAATCTAGGACTAGGACCACCACTCGAGGCCGTCCCATTTTTTCTCGTTTCAGGTCTTCCCGCAGGGCTCCCGCACCTCGCACCTCTTCAGGTCCATCCTCTAGCTCTGTCCAAGACAGACGTAAGAAACCTTTTTTTCGGACCCAGCCCTCCTGGCGCAAGTCACAGCCTGCTCGCCCTCCCGCGACCAAGCAGAACACTACCTGAAGGTGCGCCCCCACCCGCCCGGGTGGGGGGACGTCTTTTCCTGTTCAGGGACTTCTGGCAGGCGCACGTCTCCGACGCCTGGGCTCTCGAAGTTGTGTCTTCCGGGTACAAACTCGAGTTTACGTCCCTCCCCCCAGTTCGGTTCTTTCGCTCCCGGGTTCCCCGGGATCCCCAAGGGGCGGCCGATTTCTTTACTGCCACTCGCACCCTTCTGGACAAAGGGGTCATCGCTCCGGTTCCCATGGAAGAAAGATTCAAGGGGTTCTATTCGAACCTTTTTGTGGTCCCCAAAAAAGAAGGCTCGGTTCGTCCCATTCTGGATCTAAAACGGTTAAACCGTTTCCTTCGTCTTCAGCGATTCCGGATGGAGTCTCTCAGGTCGGTGGTGGCCTCTCTGGAAAAAGGGGAGTTCCTGGCCTCTATCGACATCCAGGACGCCTACCTTCATATTCCAATCGCTCGGTGTCATCAGTGCTTTCTGCGCTTTGCAGTGGGGTCCGACCACTACCAGTTCGTTGCCCTCCCCTTCGGGCTGGCGACGGCCCCTCGCGTTTTCACAAAGGTCCTAGCCCCTGTCCTCGCCTTACTTCGTTCCAGGGGAGTTTTTCTTCTTCCATATTTGGACGATCTCCTTATCAAGGCACCCTCTCTGTCACTGACATCCGCCAGTGTGGACCTCTTGCTACAAACCTTACGCCGGTTCGGTTGGATTATCAATCTTCCCAAATCCGCTCTTGTTCCATCCAGGCAACTGATCTTTCTGGGGATGCTGCTGGATACAGATGCAGCGGAGGTTCGGCTTCCGTCAGAGAAGCGCCAGCTCCTTCATCGGTCGGTTCGGAGCCTTCTGACCCACCGCCGTCCTTCCTTCCGGTTCAGCATGCGGGTCTTGGGACAGATGGTGTCCTGTTTCGAAGCAATCCCCTACGCGCAGTATCACTCCCGCACCTTTCAGACTGCCATTCTGTCCGCATGGGACAAGTCCCAGGAAAGTCTGGATCAGCACTTTCCCCTTCCCCCCCAGGTTCGCTCCTCTCTCCTCTGGTGGTTACGGACCCCTCTCCAAGGGAAGTCCTTCCTGCCGATAACTTGGTTGGTGATTACCACCGATGCCAGTCTGCGGGGTTGGGGGGGGGGGGGTGTTTTCTCCTCGGTCCGTACAAGGCACTTGGTCTCCATCGGAGTCCAAACTGCCGATCAACGTTCTGGAGCTGAGGGCGGTTCTCCTTTCACTCCGGCATTGGACTTCGCTGCTTCAGGGTCACCCTGTTCGTGTCCAATCGGACAATGCCACGGCTGTGGCATACATAAATCATCAGGGGGGCACTCGCAGCACGGCGGCGATGAGGGAGGTGTCTCTAATCCTTCGCTGGGCGGAAATTCATGTTCCAGCCATTTCGGCCATTTACATCCCGGGAGTGGACAATTGGGCGGCGGATTTCCTCAGCCGGACTACGATCGACCCGGGCGAGTGGTCTCTGCACCCCGACGTCTTCGAGTCTCTTTGCCTCCGTTGGGGTCGTCCGGACGTGGATCTCATGGCCTCCAGATTCAACCACAAGCTTCCCACCTTCATGGCCAGAACCAAGGACCCGGACGCTTACGGCGCGGACGCGCTCGTCCTTCCCTGGACGGAGTTCTCTCTCCTCTACGTTTTTCCGCCCCTGCCTCTTCTTCCACGAGTCCTTCGGAAGATTGCGGCGGAGGGCACGCCTGCGATCCTAATAGCCCCGGATTGGCCTCGTCGTCCTTGGTACGCCGACCTTATGTTGCTCCTGGCAGACGCCCCCTTGCCTCTGCCTCTAAGAGAAGACCTCCTCTCTCAAGGGCCAATCTTCCACCAGCATTTAGGGTCGCTACGTTTAGCGGCGTGGCTATTGAAACCGCGGTCCTAACGCGGCGGGGGTTTTCTGCTGACGTGGTCCGTACCATGATTCGTGCGCGTAAACCGGCTTCGTCCAGGATTTATTACCGAACCTGGCGGGCCTATTTGAATTTCTGCGAGACCTTAGATGTTCATCCCCTTCGGTTTTCTCTCCCCACGATTTTATCCTTCTTGCAGTCTGGTCTGGACTTGGGTTTAGGTCTCAGTACCCTAAAGGGTCAGATCTCAGCGCTTTCGATCCTTGTTCAGCGACCTCTGGCTCCGCTCGGTCCAGTTAAGACTTTTCTTCAGGGGGTTGCTCACTATGCTCCCCCGTATCGCGCTCCCGTTCCATCTTGGGATCTTAATGTTGTGCTGACAGCTCTCCAATCTTCTCCTTTCGAGCCTTTGCGCAGGGTTTCCCTTCGCTTGTTGTCTTGCAAAGTTTTTTTCCTCGTTGCCATCACGTCTCTTCGGCGTGTGTCTGAATTGGCGGCACTTTCTTGCGTAGAACTCCTCTTGGTTTTTCACCAGGACAAGGTGGTTCTCCGCCCGGCTCCGGATTTCCTTCCGAAGGTGGTGTCCGCTTTTCACCTGAATGAAGATATTGTCCTTCCTTCCCTGTGCCCGTCCCCGTCTCATCCTCGGGAACGGGATCTTCACCGTCTGGATGTTGTTAGGGCTCTGAGGATCTACTTGGATGTAACTAGACCCTTTCGGCGCTCGGATTCTCTATTTGTGGTTCCGGAGGGTCCGCGCAGGGGGCTGGCGGCATCTAAAGTGGTTATTGCCCGCTTCATCAAGATGGCTATTGCTGAGGCTTACCGTGCTAAGGGCAGGGAACCGCCCTTTGGTGTTACCGCTCATTCTACCAGAGCGGTCGGGGCTTCCTGGGCTCAGCGAAATCGAGCTTCGGCTGAACAATTGTGTAAGGCGGCCACCTGGTCTTCTTTGCACACTTTCACCAAGTTCTACAAGGTGAACACTTATGCATCGGCGGATGCTGCTTTGGGCCGCCTGGTCTTGCAGGCGGCGGTGCCTTAATGCCTATGGTGCTTTAATTCATCTTGGGTTGTGGTCCCTCCCTATTTGTGGACTGCTTTTGAACGTCCCAAGGTTTCCTGTGTCCCCCAAGGAATTGGGCGAGAAAACGAGATTTTTGTATAACTTACCAGTAAAATCTCTTTCTCGCTCTTCCTTGGGGGACACAGCACCCACCCATTGTTTTGGTTGCCCTGACGGGAGTTTTGACTTGTTGGTGTTAATTTGGTTGATCCTTGCCTTTGTTTTAACTACTTGGGCACATAACTGGTAGTCGCTCGCTCCAGGCTGAGGGTATAGCTGCTGGAGGAGGGGCTTAACAGTCTTTCACTTAGTGTCACGCCTCCTATGGAGATGAGCTATACCCAAGGTTTCCTGTGTCCCCCAAGGAAGAGCGAGAAAGAGATTTTACTGGTAAGTTATACAAAAATCTCGTTTTTCTCTTATAATCCTCCCTTCAGCCTGGAGGTCTTTAGAGACAATAGGAAATCTGCATCAATGTCAGTTTTTTTCCTAATTTTTTTTCTATGAGTTTAATAACAAAAATTGGATAACTGCTGATGTGAAAGCTCCTGGCTACATCATTGAGGTGGAGCCGCTTGGCTGAATTGACATGGTGCCCACACAACTCTCTGGATTGACTGATGCTCTTGAGGATAGGGTCAATTTTGTCAGTATCTGTAGTATTTGCAATGGCTTCAGCTTGATCTACATGCCCTAGATTCCACTAGGCCTGGGTTGAGATTACTTATTTGGGCCTAAAGAACGTCAGTAGGCACCATATGACGCTTAGTCTTTTTTGGTGAGCAGCTCCATCTCCATGACTCCATACGGCGAGTGCGGGGTATAAAACTTTTTATTTTACACAATGCAGTTAATACCAATGCGGATAGGGACATGTTTAGGAAGCTACAAACCAGTGGGGGTGATTCAGGGATGTAAAGGTTTTACAGGTCCCCGTTAACATTGAGTCATTGTATATAACTTTAAGATTATTATTGTGTCTTGTTTTCCATTTCCAGTCCATTCTCCTCTTGGAAGGCTGTATTCCTACAGTAACAGGGTGCAGTGTTCCAGACCCAGGCCATCTCCACAGATTATTTGTATTCGCTCTGATGTGGAGTTTAGGGGCTCTCCTTGAGCTGGACAGTCGTGAGCGCCTTGAGGCCTTTCTTAGAAGCCATGAATACAAGTTGGACTTACCAGAAGCTGATCCAGGGGCTTGCCAGACAATGTTTGAGTTCCTAGTAAATGAAAATGGTAAAGCTCTGCTTATTTATCCCCTGTGTAATTTAGATGACTAATCACCGAGCAGAATAGGATTACCTTATATAGTGAAGCTGGGAGTATCTAAAATAATAATCCACATCACCCAGAGGATATATTGCACGTTAGTTCATCGTTTTACCAGGGGAAGCTGGGAATATACCTTTCTGTCCTGCTGATTTTTCTAAGTTATTGGTGCAGCTCTGTTTCTTGGTTACAGAGCTTTATAGGTCACGTCCACCTGGGGCGATACACTGTGGATTTATGTGCAGCAGATCCCTAGTGCTTTACAGTACCCGAAGAGGGGATGAGATTTTGGATGAAAATCATTCAACTGCTGCAAAAAAATCCACTGTGTAAAATGACCTTTGTCAGTTTACCAGTATGCTGCAGATTTCCACAGAATATTTCACCGTTTGTAGTGCATAAGATGAATCAGAGGCAAAATCCATGACAAATCCACAGCAAAAACTGCAGCAGAAGTTCTACTAAGGCTAAAATTGCCAAATTCTGCCTGCATGCAGCCACCACTAGGGGGAGCTCACTGAAGGAAGATTGTATGTTGAATATACTGATAGCTGTAAAATCTGAATGCAGTGAGCTCCCTCTGGTGGTATCTGCAGGCAGCCAACATTATGTGCAGCTCATCTATTATGGTGCAGTTGGTGGGTATAGTGCAAGTTTTCATTTCTTGGGACTTTGAATCACTACTTCACTGTGTCATTTGCCTTTAGGCGACTGGGAGCACTGGAATAAGAGAGTGTCACAATATTCCTATCCAAGACATTTCATTCCAGAATACGCTTCCATAATGGTTCCTGATATTGACAACGTCCGGACTCAGTTTCTAATAGATACGATTGCAAAACAGCAAAAAGTAAGCAGACATACATAACATATAAATCACACAGCTTATGGCCTTGTATTGAAGTGTGAAGTGTGTGTATTTCAAATTCTACTTCCTTCACTGAAGTGGATTTATGCTTAGGATTCACTTAACCTGATCTGACCCGAGATCTGAAAATCTTCTGCTATACCTAATGCATGAAAATACTTCAGAGGAGCGCCTGTGTGAACTGCTGGTCTGTTTCACATACAGAGATTAGACGTGTGATCTACATCTGTAGCTGCACACAATACAATATATACACAGATGCTAAAGGTTTATTGTTATTTAAAAATTAAAAAAATATCATGCGTGGAAAGAGGACAACATGTGACACAAGCAACCGCTGTTATATCATAAGATGTGCCACATCATATCATAAACTGCAGGACACAACTGAGTAATGGCTGCAAAAATCCCACATGGAAGATTCTATATATCATTAACCATTTGGTTTGTCCTGACCATTTTGACATTCTCCTCCCAAGAAAATGAGGGGATAAGAAGTAGCACAGAATCTCAAAAAATTGGGTGCCCATTCTTGCGGTATAACTCTCAAAGTTAAACAATGAATAGCAACTGACAGTGCAATGCACCGCCCCCCAGGGCCAATCGTGTCCCATGTTTAGTGGAATGCCGAGTGGTGTGGTGCAGCCCTTAATAGTCTCTGTGTGTGTCACGGTGCTCCTACCAGGATACAGCCAATCCCAAGGGTTAGCGTCCGAAGCAATTAAGGTGGGATAGTTTAGGTAGGAGGTGAAGAATAAATGTTGAGTCCAGATCTTAAAGGGGTTGTCTCCTCATAGAAAATGGGGGCATATCACTAGGATATGCTCCCATTGTCTTATAGGTGTGGGTCCTACCGCTGGGACCCGCACCTATATCGAGAACGGAGATCCGCAAGATGGTGGCTGGAGGACTCCAGCCCGGCCACCACCAAGCCGGCTCCCCAAAGAAGTGAATGGGAGTGCACAGCGCATGACCGGCCACCACTCCCATTCACTTCTATGGGCTCAATGGAAATAGCCGAGCCAGCGCTTGGCTATTTTTGCCGGCCCCATAGAAAATAAATAGAGGGCGGCTGCGCATGCGCAGTGCGCCCTCCTTCACTTTCGGAGCTCCGTTCCCGATATAGGTGCGGGTCCCAGCATTGGGACCCGCCCCTTTAAAACAATGGGGGCATATCCTAGTGATATGCCCCCATTGTGTCACGGATGAGGTATAAGAGTAAACACCAAGCTGACAACCGGGAGGGAAAGGGAAAGCCACTAGGCCTCAACGCTAGTATACGGAACCATTCATTTCAATGGGGCCGCAAAAGATGCAGACGGCACTCTGTGTGCTGTCCGCACCCGTTGCTCCGTTCCGTGGCTCCGCAAAAATTATGAGTCCTGTCCTATTCTTGTCCGTTTTGCGAACAAGAATAGGCATTTCTTTAATGGGCCTCCTGTTCTGTTCCGCAAATTGCGGAAGGCACACGGGCGGCATCCTTTTTTTCCGTATCTGCAATATGCGGACCGCAAAAAATGGCACGGTCGTGTGAACGAGCCCAAACGCACTTACTCAGCCCCAGCCACCAAAATCAACGAGAGATGAGATCGACAGTCGATCTGCTCCCAGGGTGCCCAGCAAGCACCGTACAGTGATGTTCCTCGAACACCTTGTGACGTAATTCGGAGGGAACAAACAATTTCCCCTGAGGACAAGAGTCCGGAGCATCCTCCTGGGCCTCTAACACCTTTGCCTCAAGGTCAGGATATAGGGCGGAAATGACTACCCCTTCAGACAAAATAGGAATATGATCTTTAGAATCACCCCCCCAGGAAAGCTGCGTGACAAAGCATCCGCCTTGACGTTCTTAACCCCAGGGCGGTAAGTGACAATGAAATTAAATCTGGTAAAAGACAATGACCATCTGGCCTGCCTTGGGTTCAGTCGTTTAGCTGACTCCAGGTAAGCCAGATTCTTATGATCAGTAATCACCGTAATAGGGTGAATTGCTCCTTCTAACCAATGCCACTATTCCTCAAAAGCCAACTTAATGGCCAGCAATTCTCCATTACCCACATCATAATTTCTTTCAGCAGTCGAGAGTTTTTTGGAGAAAAAAAGCACATGGGCGCCATTTACTAGGTGAAGGACCCTGCAACAAAACTGCTCCCACCCCTACCTCAGACGCGTCAACCTCTACAATGAATGGCTGAGATACGTCCGGTTGCACCAGAATAGGGGCTGAAGCAAAACATTCCTTCACAGCAGAAAAGGCCTGTAATGCCGCATCAGACCAGACAGCGACATCAGCACCTTTCCTAGTCATGTCTGTTAAAGGTTTAACCATAGACGAATAGTTCAAGATGAATTTACGGTAGTAGTTGGTGAACCCCAAAAACCACATAAGCGCTTTCAAATTTTCGGGTCAATCCCAGTGCAACACGGCATGGACTTTCTCGGGATCCATATGAAAACCTGAGGATGAAAGCAGGTAACCCAGGAATTGCACTTTCAGAACTGCAAATACACACTTTTCCATCTTAGCATACAAACTTATCTGTAACACCTGACTCATATGATCCTGATGAGTCTCCATGTCTGGAGAATAAATCAATATGTCATCTAGATATACAACAACAAACCTCCCCACCAGATGATGAAAGATGTCATTGACAAAGTGTTGAAAAACCGCAATCCGGAATTAAAGGAAGGGGGTAAGGATCACGGACGGCAATACAGTTGAACTCACGGAAGTCCAGACATGGTCTCAGGGTACCATCCTTTTTTTTTACAAAGAAAAACCCAGAAGCCACTGGGGATTTGGATGGTCTGATATGTCCCTTCGCCATACTTTCGCCTGGCCTTTCTTTCAGGTTCCGAAAGGTTATACAACCGAGATTTGGGCAGTTTAGCTCCGGGAATAAGATTGACGGGAAAATCATATTCCCGATGCGGAGGTAACTCCTGGTTACCACTCTCAGAAAATACATCAGAAAATTCGGAAATAAATGCGGTTACAGTTTTAGTGGTAACCACCGAGAACTATGTATTAAGACAGTTGTCTATGCAAAATTCACTCCAATCGAGATTCTGTCTGTCGATGGTCGGGTTATGTTTGCTTAACCATGGTAAGCCCAAAACCAACGGAGCAGGCAGACCCTCCAACACATAACATGAGATAGATTCCTGATGAAAATCACCCACTCTTAAATGGATGCCATTCACCACCGGCGACAAGCATTTTTGGGTAAAAGGTGCTGAATCAATTGCAAAGACAGAAATACTTTTCTCTAATGCACTAGTAGTCAACCCGTGAATACGAACAAACTGTCTATCAATCAGGTTAAGCCCTGCCCCATTGTCGATAATACCTTGATTTTTACTGTTTTGGACTGTAGCTCCACCGTGGCAGACAGGAGAAATCGGGTACTACTAGTAAATGACAAAAGTACGTTTTCTTGCTCCCCACCCACACTACCAATAGTAATTTGGGGATTAAGCGTTTTTTTTGGTTTACACCTTGGCGGTGAATGTACGGACAAATATTCACGAAAAGTCCCTTTTTTCCACAACAAAACCAGATTCCCTTCATATTACCAGAGCTCTTACCAGCAGTCCCAGGAGTAGCTCCCCCCAACTGCATAGGCTCATCACAAGGCGTAACCACAGGTGTCTCTTTACCGTAAGTGTCAAAGGAAGCCGCCACCTTATTAGACAGTATGTCCTGAGGGTGAAGACCCTTAGATCTCCCCCTCAGGCGTCTATCCAGACGTACAGCAAGGGACATAGCTGCTTCCAATCACTCAGGTTTTTCATGAAAGGCCAACGCGTCCTGCAGCCTCTCAGATAGAACCTGACAGAACTGGCTACGGAGAGCAGAATCATTCCACTCCGTATCCGTAGCCCATCTCCTAAATTCAGAGCAATAGATTTCCGAGGAGCGCTCTCCCTGCCGCAAACCACGTAACTTGGTCTCAGCCTGAGAGATCTGATCGGGGTCATCATAAATAAGACCCAAGGCTCTAAAAAATTCATCTACCGACTGGAGGGACGGTGATTCGGTCGGCAGAGAAAAAGCCCAAGACTGTGTCATCTTTAAGCAAAGAAATGATCATGCCTACACAATGACACTCATCCCCCGAAGAGTATGGACGCAGCTTAAAGTACAACTTACATGATTCCCTGAACCAAATGAAATTGTCACTACCCCTAGACAATCTGTCTGGGAGAGTAGTTGTGTATAGGAATTAGCAATGATGGTAGTAATCCTCCCCAAATCTCACTCTACATAAACTTTTCAGTCTTACCAAAAATAACCAGAGGCATGCAACTCAGTTTTCATTAACTCTTTGTGCAGTTGCCATTTGCAGGGTGAAGATCTTAGATCCAGATGGCCAGTCCATCGCAAAGTGTGGTGGGTGCTGAAGCAGTATTTCCTTTCCACAGCAGTAAAGTCTTATTGCCATTAACGTGCAATACCTTACTGTCTTTGTCCTGCACGGCCTTGAAATTTATTTTCATGCTTCTATGAATGTCTGTGCTTTTTCCATCAGGGGTATTATTCAGTTAAAGGGGTTGTCTCATCTCGCCGTTCCTAAGGAGAGATGAGACACAGTCCCGACCACTATCACTGTTTCAGTAGCTCACATTGCAGTGCATGATGCTGTTTCTGAGTTAGGGAAAGCTTACTGTGCTACGCTGTGTCCGTAGCTCTTATGCACAGCCATGTGAGCTACTGAAAGAACGCTATGCTGTCTTCCAGCTGGCTGGTGGTCGGGACTGTGTCTCATCTCGCCTTAGTAATGGTGAGATGAGACAACCCCATTAAGTTGTTCTCTGGAAGATTTCTGTCTCTGGAATAAATATTTCCTGGATCTGGCCTACTTCTTAGGAGCTCGCAAAAGCAGTTCTTGACCAGACACTTACCCTGGGAAACTGGGCAGTGTGAAAATTAGTACTTTAACACTTTAACATTAAATTAACCCTTTGCAGTGATCCACTGGGTCACTGTGCATCCTAGTCTTCAAGTAGGTCAGATCAAACGGGATGTTCTGTATCAGAGCATGGATATAGAAGAAAGCATACACAATGTACTCTTCAGGGTTGAGGGAGAGATCACAGGCAGTGTATAAGTGTAGAGAAAGGAGAGCACCCACAGCAGACTGCACTGACAGGCTTCACCCGTAGCATCCACCACCTCATCCGTCAGCACAAGGGAGAGGAGATCTCTCATAAGCTGCAGAAGGAGAAATCAATCCAGGAATGAAGCTGTGCACAATCACAAGAGCTAATGCATGCAGCAGCACCCTGGACATACAGACCTCACATCTACCTTATATTACTGGGAGCATGATTACAGGAGAAATGTCCGAAAGTAGCAGCAGGTTGTAAACTCTTTATGGGGAGTCTGTGAATGAATAAAGGGATGAAGGTTGACCAAATTTGATGTGATTTGTGATATTAGGGTGTTCTACTGACTGGAGAACAGGGCACTGGAAAGACAGTGATGGTTAACGCTTACCTGAAGAGATATAACATAGAAGAACACGTGTGGAAATCATTAAACTTCTCTGCAGCAACTGAACCCCTCATGTTCCAGGTAGATGTTTAGGATCTTTTTCAATGTCCACTAGGACTAGGAGGTCCATGTCTGGTGAGGATGGGTAGATGTTCTTGTCATACTTACCTTTTGACACCTGCTTAGGTAGATAGGCAGTTGAATTGAATATTGGCCCCAATGTTTTGAGACATGCTCCACATACTGTACTAGAATTTGAAGCAAAAAATCTAATTCGTCATCAATTTTGTTGCAGTTGTCAGTGTTTTTTTTATTTTTTATTTAAAGGGGGTTTTCCAGGTGTACAATATGGCCTATTCTCAGGGTGGAACATCAATATCTGATTGGTGGGGGTCTGATTCCTGGCACCCAGCCGATCATCTGTCTCTTCCTAGGCCAGTGACGTCACATTCATCAGTCACATGACCTATGTCCAGCTCTGTCACATTCAAGTGAATAGGCCTGGGCTGCCATGCCAAGCACAGCTGCTATACAATGTACGGAGCTGTGCTTGGTATGCTGTGAGGAGGCCGCAGCGCTGACCAGAGGGCCGCAGCCTCTTCTGCTGGGAGTCGCTCTGTATTTACTGTTCCTCTGCTGTTTTCTCACCTTCTTCTGTACTAAGTCCTGCGTCTCAATTGTCTTATAGAGAGCGATGGAAAGCTTTGTGGACAAGCGTATCGGCAGCACACATGGCCCGTCCGGTGGTAGAAAAATGACTGTGTTCATTGACGACATTAACACGACAGCCTTCAATGACTGGGGAAACCAGGTATCTGATCACTCGCTGATTTACTCACAGAAATACCACAGATAGCACCGAAATAATTTATGAGAAAAACTGAACATAGATGTAATGATAAAAAATAATGACTCACTGTGAGACTAAACAATCTGTTCTATTCAGTCCTGTACTCATCATAGAGGGGGCCCTACATGAGATCTCCCCATTCATTGCTTTGCTAGATTCTCTTCTGACTGGTAAATCAGCGGACATGTCCTTTCTCAGGGGCTGTGTCTTTTCTGCTGCAGCTCTCTCCCTGTAGATATGGCTTGTGGTGTTGAATGATGGAACTGAGCACGAGCGACCACCTCAAAAGGTGAATGTATACAGATTAAACAACTGGGATCCCCCCCATAATGAAGTAAAGAGAGTATCTCACAACTGGAGCATTTTGTAACAGAAAGTAAATTACAAAAGTAACTAGTTTTTCTTATGGAATTGTATTAAAATAGCATTTAATGGTACAGCCCTTTTGCAGAATTTTTCCCAATTGTCACTGCTTAAAGGGGTTCTGTAGTTTGTTTAAACTGATGATCTATACTCTGGATAGATCATCAGCACCTGATCGGCGGGCGTCCGACACCCGGGACCCCTGCCGATCAGCTGTTTGAGAAGGCAGCAGCGCTCCAGCAGCGCCACGGCCTTCTCACTGTTTACCGCAGGCCCACTGACGTCACGACTAGTATCAACTGGCCTGGGCGCGGCTAAGCTCCATTCAAGTGAACAGAGCTTAGCCGCGCCCAGGCCAGTTGATACTAGTCGTGACGTCACTGATCCTGCGGTAAACAGTGAGAAGGATGCGGCAATCCTGGAGCGCAGCTGCCTTATCAAACAGCTGATCGGCGGGGGTCCCGGGTGTCGGACCACCACCGATCAGATGCTGATGAGCTATCTAGAGGATACATCATCAGTTTAATCTCTGTGAGTACAACATTTGATCAGATTGTTACAGATATCTTTCATTGTATGTAACGATCAGCATCTCACTAGTGGAAATAAATCTCAATGCTGCAGAAATCAGAAAAAAGCTGACCCATGTGTGACTGGCTCTATTGATATCTTGAAGATCCTGGTTAAAGGGGTTGTCCTGTTTCACCTTTACCCTGGTGAGATGGGACTGAGCACTGGCCCCAGGTGGCTGGATTTATGGAAATTTCTGTTTCTGTAGCTCCCATTGCAGTGAATAAAAGCTACACAAATAACATAGCACAGCAAGCCTGGCAGGTTCTATTACTCAGGAGTTACGGAACCATCAAAGCTTGTTCTGCTATGCTAGTCACTTGTCACCACCAGTTCTGTGAGAAGATCTGGCAGACGTTCTTCTATACCTCTTGTATGATGTTCTTTGTTTTGGTTTCACTTTTTCATGTCCTTTCCTTCTGCCAGGTGTCACTTATGTCGTCGCAATTCATGCGACTCTCCTTCTTCTTTGTGTGGTGCCAAATCAATTAGAAGAATAAGTATGTGTACAGCATACTGCTTTATAATGAGACCAGACACTAGGTGGTTTCATGAAAGCATCTTCTCATCCTCCTTTAGCCATGGTAGAAGAGAGCAGGCGAGAGAGCTTTTATTCACAGTACATTCACTTAAATAGCAGACATGACATCACAAAAGGGGTGTTACTTAAGAAGAGACTATTGTCTTCTTAACCTGATAGGAGTGGTTTCAGAATCCCCTCTTCCCCCTCCCTTATTGACCTTCTCATACATATGGTTTGCGGCCATCTAGTGGACAAAAATGTGTACTATAGAATGTTCTAATTATATATTCATAAAATCATAAATCCTTCTCTCACAAATCCCTCCTTTTGCGGGAAATAGACCAGAGGTGAACAGGCAAAGTGAGGTACTCTCCCAACGCCCTAAACAGCGAAGAGCTGGACTTTCCTTATCAGTTCATTTGATAGAGTTCATCAGTTTCTTCAGATCCTTGGTGATCCTTCCATCAGTTTCTTCAGATCCTTGGTGATCCTTCCATCAGTTTCTTCAGATCCTTGGTGATCCTTCCATCAGTGGCAGTGTTGTCCAGGATGTAGATGCAGCCGTTCTTGTAGACCCCTCCTTTTTCTGCTGTCAAGGACCAGTCGGTTCTGTAGAGTCATCACTGGAAAAGAGCTCAGTTGTTCCACCATTCTCTGCACAGCATCACAGATATAATTCACAAATCTCTGTTGATGACAATAGATATGTTAATCCAATCAAAAAATTATTATTATATATTTTTTTTTTTTATTATATACTAATCATGGGAGTTAATGACTCAAATCCTGCAACTATCTGACTTTTTGCTTTAAATTAATCAGAAACTCTTCTACAGATTCCTATGGCATCCATGTATAAACGTGAGTCAAAGGATGTAGGGAGGGACCTCCTTAGTCGTGACCAGACAATGTTTTCTGATTTGATCCTACTCAGGAGGTGAGAATAGAACAAATGGCATCAGTACCCGATCAGGACTTGATCAGGGTACATTGACCACTTCATTCCACCTGCATCCTGGGTCGGAGTTTCAAATCTCCACACAATCACCAGATATCTGCGTTTTGATAATTTTGGTTGATAAACCAACTGTCAGAGTAAACGTTAGAGTCACTACTTGTCATCTTCAGCTGAATTATGTAAGAACAATATCCTGGAGGGAAAACACCAAAGGGCTTTCCTGTATAAATCCTGTCTCTAAGGTCAGTTTGTCATTATATTTTAAATTTGGCCAAATATTTAATGTCAATTATAGGTAAGGATGTAGGAGCCACAGAAGCAACTGAACTTTGAGATTTCTCCCTTACCAACATTCTAAATTTGCCTAGGGGATCTTGGTCACTTACACATGCTCCTAACACATATATCCCCAAATCCTGTTGTATAGGATTTCTAATGGACAGGAACAGAGGATTACATTCATCATGTTTACAACTGTTTGGTGGGGTTCCCTTCAGGATAGTCATTCTTTGGGACAAACCTTCAGCTTTACTGACTCTAGAGGTAGTTTCCACTAGTTTATATTCCTAACACTTCAGACTAGTGCTCCATTCTGTTAATTTCCAATATCCACAGTTGGTATGGTCATATTCAAACACAATTACCATAGACTGGGTCAGTCCCCGTCACACAGATGTACTTATCAGACCAAAACCAAGTGTCCTATCTGTCATCTGTCTTACAGTCCACTATACTGCAAAAGTCAACTTAGTTGTTCCTGACTCATCTTGATAATATATCACCGTTGGAATTTGATTTGACTGTGATTTCCCCTTTGTACAATATGGAACAAACAATAAGGCATGAAACAACATTATGGCTCTTATAGTCCTGACACTTGATTGCAATACGATCAGTTTCTCCTTGCAATTCGACAGCAGTGGCGGCGGTTATCAGGACTTGATGTAGGTCTTCAAACCGTAGCTCTAGGACTTTCCACCCGTCTCTTGTTTCACCACTATCCAATCTCCTGATTGTGAAGAATGAATCGCTTCTATACAGTCTGGATTCTAGGAAACAACTAAAACTTGGAAATACACATTAGACAATAAATTGTGCAACAGACAACATCATTTTGGAAAACTACTATGCTGCATCTGGAACTATTGGGGAAATAGACACCTAATCCAGGAGCATTCCCAAAGAGTACTTCATGAGGACTTAGGCCTATCTTCCGGTTAGATGTATATCGGATGGAGAAAAACCCCAGGGATAGGTACTCTCACCTCAGTCAGTATCTTTTAGCTGTAGCCTTCGCTACAGACCAAATCTCCGAATATCCTGGAAAGAGATCATTACAGACACAGACATATTCACACTGCTCCACCTTTGTTCTGAATGTAGTCAATCCGCAGTCTCTGAAATGGGTAAGATGACCTTGGCATATGCCTTCCTGGAACTCCCATAGTTCTCCTATCATTATTACAGCATTCACCTAGTGGCAGCATTGTTGAACCCAGGAGCCGTCCACCACAGAACCCAATCACACCTTCTCTCTCTCGATTTGCCCATGTTCTAAATCCATCCTCTTTAGGTGGAGTGCCCTCTGAAGGAAGAGTTTATTACCAACTCTCCAGAGTCCTATTATCACTTCTACCTTTTTCCTTTGATGTTTCCTTTCAGCCTCTGTAGCCTGTATCTGAAAAAGGCAAACTTTTTGGAAGTCCACTGGCCTTAAGCCATCCTTTATCACACAGATTTCCACTTAGGGTAGACTTCAGGTAATAATGTAGCCTCTACCTCCTCAGGCAGCATCAGGGCATCAAACATCTTTCATACACTCAGCATTCATTATTGATGGGCTTAGCCATGGATCAAACAAAATCTCTGCTTCACTAGATTAGACCATAACAATGAGTGATACCGAAGGCATCACTCATTTTATGTTAGTAGTCTTACCCTCAGCCATCTTACCAACCTCAGCGAGTGTCTTCAGCTCTGTCTCCTGCACTACCATTGCTGGACGGAGTGGTTCTTTCTTGACAACATCAGATTAAGTAGGAACAGCATATCCTGTCCGAGGTGATCCATCTTCCAGGAACCTGAAATGATCTACCAGAAACTCAAAAATGTGGTTATTAATTGGAGACATTAAATTTGAATTTGAATTTTTATATTTTCTACTCCCAGAAAGCACTTTTTATTTTTATTTACAGAGGTGGGAAAGTATTTGTATTTACTACTCCCTCCCTCCCCCCCTTCCAGATGCAGCAGAGTGATCGGATCTAATTTTGCACACCCTTAAGACGGTGATTAATTGGTGAGAGGAGTAGGAATTGCATTACTAGATGCTCCTATACATGTGATACTACCCTTAGCCATGAGAGATCATGGAACATGTTTGCTATGAGGCAATGTAATTAGATCCCAAGGATTATATAAATAATAGGGATCCAGTATTTGATTCTGGGTTGTTAATTTCCTATGGGTGTTTCATTTGAAGGGGCTGAACATTTGTCTTCCTCCCACAGGCGAGGAAGTGGGCAAGTACATACAAAGTCTTCCCCCCCCCCCCTTGTGGGGAGGGCTGATAGGCAGCCACCCCCGCCTTAGGTCTTTGTTTGATTTAACTTTAACAATATGACAAAATAGGGACAAAATGAACTTCACTCAAGCCTAGCCAACACTAGACCTTTCTAGATAATTCTCAAGATCATACACAAAGGCAGCACTTAGGATCTTCTCATGCATAGATAAGGTAATCTCAAAAATCCAAATCCACCCAACTTTTCTGGAGTCTAGTGAAAACTTTCTCCACACACTCTGTCCTGAGGACAATGTGACTGACTGATGATCTAAACACTTCATCACAGACTCACTGATCTTCACTATGCATTAAATCCCCAGCTCTACATTGGACTCAATTTTCCAAATCTCATAAATAATATGAGAAAACTCTCCATATTTTAACTAATTTTCTATATAGCAGCATAAGTAAGTCCTCTGAATTGGGAATTCTATTCATCATGGCAAAATTGATGTTACTACTGGGTGTAATATATGTCATACATCATATAATGATGCAGATATCCCTACACTTTCACTCATACCTGAATAAGGACTTAGAATGAGTGCAATCTAGATTGAGTAGACTGGACACTTCCAACTAGCATCATGGGAATAATTACTGCAGGTACATTTTTAACTGATGGGACATACAATTGGGAAGGGTTATTTTCAGCCTAAGGAAGGAGTTTTTGGGGGGGTGGGGAAAAGCTAGAGAGAGCAGAAGGCACAGTGGGTGGTGCTGATTAGCACATTCCAGCACCTGGTGTAGAGGAGGAGCTGACAGAAAAAGCAATAGGTAGTCTTTGATGGACCACAAGACCCAGGATTACTTAGTTACAACACATGTGGTGGGGGGAAGGGAATGCCGCATGGCCAACTCTCTTTGTTCCCTTACCACACCCAAATCCTCCATTTTACTATAGCAGTATTGTCCATTCTCCTCAATTACTTTCAACTTTCCCTCTACACTTTTCCACAACTTTAATTTAATCTATCTCCTACTGCATTTGCAACATCTAGTGGAAACTTTTACACAAAACTGCATATTTACGGATAATACCGGAAATCGCTGCTACTTAGTATGACAGAATGCTTTCAACTTTTATTTCTAACTGAAACTTTTCCTTTCTTTTCTCGCATCAACTGAGTCGCCGTTAATATCTCTTTACTCTGTCCTGTAACATTCGAATTTCCCATTATTGTAGTTGCACAAAGCTCTAACAATTGCTACTTATCAAACCCGCAAACTTAAGCGTAGTTGCACAAAGCTCAAACGGAATCCGATTACTTAAAGTAATCGCCACCGAACCCACAAACTTAAGCGCAGTTGCACACAGCTCAAATGAAATAATAGTATTGACCCCACAATCTCTCAAAGTGAAGACCCCTCGTCAATTCACCGGGATACAAAATCTTAATAACTTCCAATTGCCTATGGCAATTGGTATTAACCCTTATCTCCAGATTCTCGTCAGAATCTTGGGCTGGGAAACAATTCTACGTCACAGGATATCCGGCTCAGCTGTCTAACAACTTCCTTTTAGTTCCAGCACGTTCTACCACACAAAGAAGGAATATTTCAATAGGTTCTTTCTAACAGACAGATCAGCTATAACTTGAACCCTTTTATCGCGATAACACCAATTCAACTCTTGAGAACCCACAAAAGCGGAAGGTACAGAGGAGATTTGTAAGAAATAAAGCTTTCTTACCTTGCCGGCATGTGATCTCGTCTGATGGTTCCGTTTAAGTCGCTCTCGTGGCGTTTGAATCGGAAGTTACGCAAACTATCTGCCCCAAGCTCGGCGCCATTTTGTCGTCGCAATTCATGCGACTCTCCTTCTTCTTTGTGTGGTGCCAAATCAATTAGAAGAATAAGTTTGTGTACAGCATACTGCTTTATAATGAGACCAGACACTAGGTGGTTTCATGAAAGCATCTTCTCATCCTCCTTTAGCCATGGTAGAAGAGAGCAGGCGAGAGAGCTTTTATTCACAGTACATTCACTTAAATAGCAGACATGACATCACAAAAGGGGTGTTCCTTAAGAAGAGACTATTGTCTTCTTAACCTGATAGGAGTGGTTTCAGAATCCCCTCTTCCCCCTCCCTTATTGACCTTCTCATACATATGGTTTGCGGCCATCTAGTGGACAAAAATGTGTACTACAGAATGTTCTAATTATATATTCATAAAATCATAAATCCTTCTCTCACACTTATTTCGACTAATCGTCTTTCTTTATATTCCCTCCCATACTGCCTCACTTTGCGGTTTATACTACTTCCTGGATAAGGTGTTCACTGCTGGAGGCTGCTGCTGCTGTTTGTACAGACAAGTCTGTTACTTTATTGTGTTTCCTTGCTGGCTTGATTCTAGGTGACCCTGACCGGTGGTCGTGTCCCCTCACTATTATAGGGTTTTCAGGTGTCACACAGTATAAGGTACGCGGGCATGCAATCGTCTACCATACAGACCCTTGCATGTGCATAGCAGTCAGAGAGAGCTATTAGGGTTTTATAGGGCTCACCTATAAGCTCCTTAGTTTGGGATCAAGCCAGTCGCTCGTTTATTCATATGTTCCAGCTATCTGCTAACTTCATCCGTGACATCACTGTAATGGGAGTAACAGAAACAGCAGAGCGGCAGCTCCGTAAGCCTGGCCACCTGGGGATGGGGCTTATTCTCATCTTGCCGTTTCCACAACGAGATAGGACAGCCCCTGTAATGATGCATTACGTTTCCTGCAGGTAACAAATGAAATAGTTCGCCAGATGATGGAAATGAAAGGCATGTACAGCTTAGACAAGCCTGGAGATTTTACAGCTATCGTGGATGTGCAGTTCATAGGGGCCATGATACATCCAGGAGGAGGATGTAACGATATCCCGCAGCGTTTAAAGAGACAGTTTACCATTTTTAACTGTACATTGCCCTCCAGTGCGTCTATTGACAAGATATTTGGTAAGCCATCATATTTCTATATACCTGTTTTGTCTTGATTTTGTTTGCAATGTTATACTAGTCAGTTTATACTTTGTGTTTCAATGCCTCACCATTTCCAGGATCTCTGCTTACTGTCAGTGAATAAAACAAAAATATCTTGTTTAGGTCTCTTGCACATGACCGTATGTATTTTGCCGTCCGCAAAAAACGGATCCACAAAAAATACGGATAAAGTCCTTGCGCATTCCGTATTTTGCGGAACGGAACAGCCGGCCCCTAATAGAACAGTCCTATCCTTGTCCGTAATGTGGACAATAATAGGACATGTTCTGTTTTTTTTGCAGAATGGACATACAGAAATGGAATGCACATGGAGTAACTTCCGTTTTTTTTCCGGACCCATTGAAATTATTGGTTTTGCATACGGTCCGCAAAAAAACCCGAACGGACACAGAAGGGAAATACGTTTGTGTGCAAGAGGCCTTATTTAAAGAGGCAGAAGAGCTGCGGAGACCTTGTACCTCTCACACCTGAGGGTTTGTTCTAGACACTTTTATGAGAGCTAAACACTTCAGCATCACTGATAGCAAACAAAGATCTTGTCTACATTTTTGCATCGGATTCATAGGATGTGGATATTTTAATTCCTGTACAAACTTCATATCAATAAAAATGGCTGAACAAAGGTTCTTCTCAGATTACCGAATGGGTCGGGAAAGCTTCTGGCACCTCCATTAAATGCACCTATAGGTCCCATTGCTGCCAAATTCCAAGAGTGTCCTTTGGGCCTCCCTTCAGCAGCAATGGGGGTTTCCTTTTTTAGTCACAGGGAATAGCTCAGCAGGCAGCGTTATTGCACGCATAGGCATCATGTAATACGTGTACTGCACCTATAGGGTCAGATTCCACATTTATATGTTTAACCGATGCACTAGGAGCTTGCATAGTACATGTGGTAAACAGACACAGAAGTCGCAGGGGCAGATTTATAAGGATACGACCACATGGAGCGGTTGTGAGCCATTTGGGATGCAGCCACACGACCAATTAGACTGCAGCCTTACTGATACTGAACGGCAGATGATAACCACCAGTTCCCAGCAGGATGGAGACAGGCCAGTATGCTACATGCGAGAGGTGTCCCAGGTAGAAAATGCTATTGAATATCCAGTCACACACTTCACATCCATGGGGGGCTGTTTAGTATTCTATGTGCACACAGATGCAGTTTCTACAAGGTGCCAGTCACACGGTTACATGTTGTGCGCCATTGTTCATGCCCACACAGTTACATCTGGCATCCTCTAAGTGCACCCCACAAAATGCTGACACCACACAATTTGTATTAACTTGTTAGAGTGTAATCAGAATCACAGTTGAACCGCTCAGCTGACATTCATCTCATCTCCTTTTCTGCAGGAGTCATAGGATGTGGATACTTTCATTCCTGTAGGAACTTCAGAGCAGATGTATGCAGCCTGGTGAAGAAGCTGGTGCCAGCCAGCAGAGCTCTGTGGAAGATGACAAAGGTAATGCAGTTTATGGCTTCACACTGAAATTCTCAAAAACATAGACTTATTCTATTGCCTGTACCCCTAGATGAGGCTATTTAGAGGGTTACACAGTCATTACCTGATTCTGTAACAAACAGGAGCAGTGGCGACTCTAGGAACAATATATAGGGGGGGCACAAAGATACCACAGTCAAAATCACCAGAGAATTGCGGTATGCAGGGATACATTTATACTAAAATTATTTACTTACAAAAGAAGCTATTCAGTCGTCTGCTGTGCCGTCCTCTGCTTGCTTCCCTGGATACTTTCCCCTTCTTTCTGTCTCTCGTCAGTGCGCAGGCGTACTGTTATGGGGGCATCTGTGAAGACACACTGTTATGGGGGCATCTGTGGATGACGCTGTTATTATGCCTCTTATTAGCCCCCATTATGCCTCTCATCACTCCCATATCAGCCCCCATGCCTCTCATTAGCCCCCATATCAGCCCTTATGCCTCATTAGCCCCCATATGCTGCCTCTCATCATTAGCCCCCATATGCTGCCTCTCATCATTAGCCCCATATGCCTCTCATCATTAGCCCCCATATGCCTCTCATCATTAGCCCCCATATGCCTCTCATCATTAGCCCCCCATATGCCTCTCATCATTAGCGCCCTTATGCCTCTCATCATTAGCCCCCATATGCCTCTCATCATTAGCCCCGCAAATGCCTCTCATCATTAGCCCCCATATGCTGCCTCTCATCATTAGCCCCCTTATGCCTCTCATCATTAGCCCCCCATATGCCTCTCATCATTAGCCTCCATATGCCTCTCATCATTAGCCCCCATATGCCTCTCATCATTAGCCCCCATATGCTGCCTCTCATCATTAGCCCCCATATGCCTCTCATCATTAGCCCCAAATGCCTCTCATCATTAGCCCCCTTATGCCTCTCATCATTAGCCCCCATATGCCTCTCATCATTAGCCCCCCAAATGCCTCTCATCATTAGCCCCCATATACCTCTCATCATTAGCCCCCTTATGCCTCTCATCATTAGCCCCCTTATGCCTCTCATCATTAGCCCCCTTATGCCTCTCATCATTAGCCCCCATATGCCTCTCATCATTAGCCCCCTTATGCCTCTCATCATTAGCCCCCATATGCCTCTCATCATTAGCCCCCATATGCCTCTCATCATTAGCCCCCATATGCCTCTCATCATTAGCCCCCTTATGCCTCTCATCATTAGCCCCCATATGCCTCTCATCATTTGCCCCCATATGCCTCTCATCATTAGCCCCCATATGCTGCCTCTCATCATTAGCCCCCATATGCCTCTCATCATTAGCCCCCATATGCCTCTCATCATTAGCCCCATATGCCTCTCATCATTAGCCCCAAATGCGTCTCATCATTAGCCCCCCAAATGCGTCTCATCATTAGCCCCAAATGCCTCTCATCATTAGCCCCCTTATGCCTCTCATCATTAGCCCCCTTATGCCTCTCATCATTAGCCCCCTTATGCCTCTCATCATTAGCCCCCATATGCCTCTCATCATTAGCCCCCATATGCCTCTCATCATTAGCCCCCATATGCCTCTCATCATTAGCCCCATATGCCTCTCATCATTAGCCCCCCAAATGCCTCTCATCATTAGCCCCCTTATGCCTCTCATCATTAGCCCCCATATGCCTCTCATCATTAGCCCCCCAAATGCCTCTCATCATTAGCCCCCATATGCCTCTCATCATTAGCCCCCCAAATGCCTCTCATCATTAGCCCCCATATGCCTCTCATCATTAGCCCCCATATGCCTCTCATCATTAGCCCCCATATGCCTCTCATCATTAGCCCCCATATGCCTCTCATCATTAGCCCCCCATATGCCTCTCATCATTAGCCCCCATATGCCTCTCATCATTAGCCCCCTTATGCCTCTCATCATTAGCCCCCATATGCCTCTCATCATTAGCCCCCTTATGCCTCTCATCATTAGCCCCCTTATGCCTCTCATCATTAGCCCCCTTATGCCTCTCATCATTAGCCCCCATATGCCTCTCATCATTAGCCCCCATATGCCTCTCATCATTAGCCCCCTTATGCCTCTCATCATTAGCCCCCATATGCCTCTCATCATTTGCCCCCATATGCCTCTCATCATTAGCCCCCATATGCTGCCTCTCATCATTAGCCCCCATATGCCTCTCATCATTAGCCCCCATATGCCTCTCATCATTAGCCCCATATGCCTCTCATCATTAGCCCCAAATGCCTCTCATCATTAGCCCCCCAAATGCCTCTCATCATTAGCCCCCCAAATGCCTCTCATCATTAGCCCCCCAAATGCCTCTCATCATTAGCCCCCCAAATGCCTCTCATCATTAGCCCCCATATGCCTCTCATCATTAGCCCCCATATGCCTCTCATCATTAGCCCCCCAAATGCCTCTCATCATTAGCCCCCATATGCCTCTCATCATTAGCCCCCCATATGCCTCTCATCATTAGCCCCATATGCCTCTCATCATTAGCGCCCTTATGCCTCTCATCATTAGCCCCCCCATATGCCTCTCATCATTAGCCCCCCAAATGCCTCTCATCATTAGCCCCCTTATGCCTCTCATCATTAGCCCCCTTATGCCTCTCATCATTAGCCCCATATGCCTCTCATCATTAGCGCCCTTATGCCTCTCATCATTAGCCCCCCCATATGCCTCTCATCATTAGCCCCCCAAATGCCTCTCATCATTAGCCCCCATATGCCTCTCATCATTAGCCCCCATATGCCTCTCATCATTAGCCCCCCATATGCCTCTCATCATTAGCCCCATATGCCTCTCATCATTAGCCCCCATATGCCTCTCATCATTAGCCCCCCAAATGCCTCTCATCATTAGCCCCCCAAATGCCTCTCATCATTAGCCCCCTTATGCCTCTCATCATTAGCCCCCATATGCCTCTCATCATTAGCCCCCATATGCCTCTCATCATTAGCCCCCCAAATGCCTCTCATCATTAGCCCCCTTATGCCTCTCATCATTAGCCCCCTTATGCCTCTCATCATTAGCCCCCATATGCCTCTCATCATTAGCCCCCCCATATGCCTCTCATCATTAGCCCCCATATGCCTCTCATCATTAGCCCCCATATGCCTCTCATCATTAGCCCCCCATATGCCTCTCATCATTAGCCCCCCATATGCCTCTCATCATTAGCCCCCATATGCCTCTCATCATTAGCCCCCATATGCTTCTCATCATTAGCCCCCCATATGCCTCTCATCATTAGCCCCCATATGCCTCTCATCATTAGCCCCCTTATGCCTCTCATCATTAGCCCCCATATGCCTCTCATCATTAGCCCCCCATATGCCTCTCATCATTAGCCCCCATATGCCTCTCATCATTAGCCCCCCAAATGCCTCTCATCATTAGCCCCCCAAATGCCTCTCATCATTAGCCCCCCAAATGCCTCTCATCATTAGCCCCCTTATGCCTCTCATCATTAGCCCCCTTATGCCTCTCATCATTAGCCCCCCAAATGCCTCTCATCATTAGCCCCCATATGCTGCCTCTCATCATTAGCCCCCATATGCTGCCTCTCATCATTAGCCCCCATATGCCTCTCATCATTAGCCCCCATATGCCTCTCATCATTAGCCCCCATATGCCTCTCATCATTAGCCCCCATATGCCTCTCATCATTAGCCCCCATATGCCTCTCATCATTAGCCCCCATATGCCTCTCATCATTAGCCCCCATATGCCTCTCATCATTAGCCCCCCATATGCCTCTCATCATTAGCCCCCTTATGCCTCTCATCATTAGCCCCCATATGCCTCTCATCATTAGCCCCCCAAATGCCTCTCATCATTAGCCCCCATATGCCTCTCATCATTAGCCCCCCAAATGCCTCTCATCATTAGCCCCCTTATGCCTCTCATCATTAGCCCCCATATGCCTCTCATCATTAGCCCCCCAAATGCCTCTCATCATTAGCCCCCTTATGCCTCTCATCATTAGCCCCCTTATGCCTCTCATCATTAGCCCCCCATATGCCTCTCATCATTAGCCCCCCCATATGCCTCTCATCATTAGCCCCCATATGCCTCTCATCATTAGCCCCATATGCCTCTCATCATTAGCCCCCATATGCCTCTCATCATTAGCCCCCCAAATGCCTCTCATCATTAGCCCCCATATGCCTCTCGTCATTAGCCCCCATATGCCTCTCATCATTAGCCCCCATATGCCTCTCATCATTAGCCCCCATATGCCTCTCATCATTAGCCCCCATATGCCTCTCATCATTAGCCCCCATATGCCTCTCATCATTAGCCCCCATATGCCTCTCATCATTAGCCCCCCATATGCCTCTCATCATTAGCCCCCCATATGCCTCTCATCATTAGCCCCCATATGCCTCTCATCATTAGCCCCCTTATGCCTCTCATCATTAGCCCCCATATGCCTCTCATCATTAGCCCCCATATGCCTCTCATCATTAGCCCCCATATGCCTCTCATCATTAGCCCCCATATGCCTCTCATCATTAGCCCCCATATGCCTCTCATCATTAGCCCCCCATATGCCTCTCATCATTAGCCCCCATATGCCTCTCATCATTAGCCCCCATATGCCTCTCATCATTAGCCCCCCATATGCCTCTCATCATTAGCCCCCTTATGCCTCTCATCATTAGCCCCCATATGCCTCTCATCATTAGCCCCCATATGCCTCTCATCATTAGCCCCCATATGCCTCTCATCATTAGCGCCCTTATGCCTCTCATCATTAGCCCCCCATATGCCTCTCATCATTAGCCCTCATATGCCTCTCATCATTAGCCCCCTTATGCCCCCAGCAGCCACATATTTTATAAAATAAAAAAAACACTTACCTCTCCTGCTCCTGGATGCCGCCTGCCTCTCCTCAGTCGACTGTGCTCTGAACTGGCGCGCACAGCGTGAGGTCACAGAGCGCCCTCACGCTGTGCGCAGCCCTGCACAGCCGACAGCCGAGGACCAGGTAGTGGTGAGTACAAAGCGTTCACCACTTCCTGGTCTCTCGGTTCTAATGAGCAATGAGCGCTTCCATAATGGAAGCGCTCATTAGTATTCACCTGGGGGAATCAGCGGGGGGGGAAACCGGGGGGGCAAAGGACAACATAGGGGGGGCGATTGCCCCCCCCTCGCGACGCCACTAAACAGGAGAAATCACGTCATATAAAATAATCATCTATTTACATAGGAAATGCTGGTGCAAGTGAATGAACCGTGGGTTACAGACTGACTTATTTTTTCTCCAGCCAATCACTTGTCTCCAGCAAGGGGCTCCTTCATCTGTGGGGCCCCAAGCATTTGCTTGGTGGTAAAGTACGCCGTTGCCTAAACTGACTACTGAGCCAGATCAGTGAAAGGAATCACCTTCCACTGCCTACACTTAGGACATGTCTGCATTTTCCTTTATCTACTGTACCCTATGGATGCATCTCCAGATACAGTATGAAGCATTAGGCATTACTTTATTACTGAGCGCACCCAAGAGTCTGCAGATAAATCTGACCATGTAGTCATCAGGAGTGATAGCCGTGATGTGTATGATAAACGTGTTATATCTACTGTTGGCGTGGAGGTGCCTTCTTCTGCTGTTACCTACGGGCTGTGTCTGGCATAGTGGTGGACGGGGCTGAATTACAAAACCACACACAGCCCAGAGGTAAGAGTGCAACTGTTTCCTGAAGAAAATTGCTAAGTATCTCTAATCTCATACAACCCTTTTAATTCAGAATTTGGCCCTAACTGCAGAGAGCACCATCTGTGGTCACCCTCAGTCTGCTAAATCATCAATACAGGCAGCCTCATGGGTGGGATACATATATAGTAGATGCCTCATGGGTGGGATACATATATAGTAGGTGCCTCATGGGTGGGATACATATATAGTAGGTGCCTCATGGGTGGGATACACATATAGTAGGTGCCTCATGTGTATAAAGTATCAGATCCATACATTTCAACCTAGAGCTAAGCAACACTTTATTATGCAGGTTAATTCGTGTCTATCGTTGTAACTACAGGAGATGTTAGGATGTCAGGTCCCAAACTCATTCATCTCTTCATCCCTCTTCCTGCTGCATCATGGAGGCCGAGTGCAGTATGAACAGGAAAACCGTCTGTCCTGTTTGTCGGCCACCTGGGTTTATGCCATAAGAACACAAAGATAATTGTAAAAGTGACTATGGGGAGTGGACAGATTGCATACACTCTGCATTATTAACTGTTCTGTGCCCGCCTTATGTAATGCTATGTGTTTATTACACCACAGATGAAAATGCTTCCTACCCCCTCCAAATTTCACTACACCTTCAGTTTACGAGACCTTTCCCGAATTTGGCAAGGAATGTTAACTATCAAAGCTGAAGAGTGCACTAGTGTGTCCACGCTTCTGGCTCTTTTCAGGCATGAATGTCAGAGAGTTATTGCAGACAGGTATGAAACCGACAATTCCAAGTTGGCCTAAATTGTGGAAGAAATTTGCACTGAAAATGTGTAGAAAGATTTTTAAATAGGTCTAAAAACAGTCAGAAAGATCTTAAAGGGAACCTGTCATGTGGATATTTGATTATAATCTAACTAATTATATACAATCATTAACTACTAAAAAGTACCTTAGATGTATTCACTTACTGGTGTGACAGATGGTTATCTCATAATATAGACACAAAGATGCCGCATGCTAATGAGCTGATTTGAGTCCAGCGTGATGTCATTGAGTCCAGCGTTTTTTTTAATTCAGAGCTATAGCCACTCCCCTGCCCACCTGCTGCTGATTCATATGGAAAATAACTGTCATTCAGCAGCAGGTGGGCAGGGAGAGTCAGGAGCTCATGAATATTCAGGACTCATCATTATGAACTGGAGCTTTTCAATACAAGATGTTGGCAGATTGACTGGGTCAATTAAAGAAAGTGACCCAACATTTTGCTAAGAGAATCAGTCACTTATTTATGTTGCCCTTAGTTAGGACACCATAAAACTGGTGACAGGTTCCCTTTAAGTGTGAGGGGAAAAAAGTATTGAAACAAAACGTATTGAAATTTTGCAATTTCTGTTGCATTGTGTACATACGTTTTTCTTCAGCAGAGATGCACCATTTGTTTCAAATTTGACAAGGGTTGGCCCATCTTACACATTGGTGGCATATCACTAGGATATGCCATCAATGTCAGATAGATACAGTTCCCACCTGTGAGACCCACAAGTGAACGAGGGCGCACCGCGTAAACATGGCCACCCTCCATTAACATCTATGGCTCAGCTGTTTCTGGACTTCCCATAGAGGTAAATGAAACGGTGGCCATGCGTGCGCGGTGCGCACTTCATTCACTTCTATGGGAGTTACGCAGCACATTTGTTAAGCTCTTTTTGGGATTTCCATAGAAATGAATGGAGAGCACACTGTGCATGTGCGGAGCACTCTCCTTCACTTTGGGGGCCCCATTCTAGAGGAATAGCAATATGCCACCAATGTGTGAGATGGGTCAAGCACTTTAAGACAAAAATCCAGTTGCACAGTCAATAGTAAATCTAGAGCAAGATGTTGAGTGCTGTGAGTGCATGAAAATAACAGTTCTAGGAAATGCTTTTCAGCTCTGAGAAAGCTCTTCCCACGTGATCCTGTTAGGACATATGGAGTCAATAGAATGGATAAGGAGTAATGGTAAGGAGAGCCTCAGTATAGGGTGATGGAAGATGGTCTGTGCATTTCATGGATTCCAATAGACTACAGTGGCCACCACACTATATACTTCTGCAGGAGAAGTTACCTAGGGACACTGACATCTAGCTGCTGGGGGACTGCTTGTCTAAATGGAGTTGTCCCATAGGTGGCTTTAGAATCATAGCAGGTTAAGTCCCCTTTGTGCAGAGCAATGATATGGTAGGAACATTCCTAGGAACGCCTGCTCCCTATAATTGCCCTATGTAAATGTGCCTCTGATTACCCAATGAATAAGCAAGTGCTCGTTCATCGGGCGAAGGCATCACTGATGCAGACACCTAAAACAGCCTTTCTGGACAGCAGGTCATGCTCCTAACAGCAGTCTGCTGCTCAGAAATAATGAATGGGCATGGGAACAAGCAGTCACTCGTCCCCATACAACAGTGGTGATTGCTTCATGTAAATGCAGCTTTCACCTCCTGTAAAGAGCAGGCAGTTATCAGGAACGAATGGTTAGTTCCCGATAACTGCCTGCTGTGTCAGCCGACGTGAAGGGGCCTTAACACGGACCAGGCTTCATTTCCCAAGGTTTTAGTTTTCATTATGCTGCAGAAAGAACATTATGTCTCAGTGGTACTTAGATGTCTGCAGTAACATTTTACCGTGTGTTTTAGGTTTGTATGTCATGAAGACCACAGCTGGTTTGATAAATCTCTTGCGCAAGTTATTGCAGAAAATGTGGATCCACAGTTGGTGTCAGAAGTACAAAATGATTTCTATTTTGTGGATTTTCTGAGGGATGTGCCAGAACGTTCTGGAGAAGAGCCAGAAGACATTGTACATGAAGCTCCAAAATTATATGAGATGGTAACATGATCTCTAGAGGGATGTGAACTTCGGAATGTCGCCGCTCACCTTCCCGCCAGTTAATATTTTATGCATTTATTTCAGGTTGCAAGTTTTGAATTTCTGTGTGAAAAATTGAGGCACTTCCAAAAACAACTTAATGACACAGGGATAGGATCTCCCATTGAGCTGGTATTGTTCAGAGATGCAGTAATACATCTCATTAAGGTAAGCATCAATTACAGCAAGGAGACAAATTGTACAAGGGACTCCAGTTTAATTGTTAATGACTTAATTCACACCATGAATTTACGTATACACACATGCGTCCATTGAGTTCAGTAGGCAAGGCTAAGCAGATCTGCAAAATGACAGACTCCCTATAAACATAATGTAATAGAAATATAATGAAATAATGAAAAGTTATCTCACACTCTCTGTGTTTTGATCCAAGCCTGAATCTTTTTCAAGAGCGTCTGTAAGGTGGCATCTGAAAGTAATGTAGTCTAATTGGTATGCTAATCAGCAATCTACATGTCAGATCCCACGGCCTCATCTGTATAGAAGAACATAGTCCACAGAGCTTTCCAATTCAGCTGTGTGCAAAAAAGAACACGTGTCTATGCCACAAGCCCCGGAGGAGTGGAGGATGGGAGTAGTAGTAGCTCTGTCAAAGAATTGACAGTGCATTTCTTCCCAGATAGCAATGTATGTATTTGAGCAAGGTTGGGAATTGTAGTACTCTTTCCGTCTCTACCTGTCCAAAATCTCTTTTTGCTGAATTTCCTTCTGAGGGGTACAGGATTACAACTGGCCAGAACGTGTCCAAGTGTGAAGGGTGTTTTAGCAATGTCCCTCTCACTGCAGTAAAGTCTGTAGCAATCGTAAACAGCAAAATACCTTACTGTGTCCAATGCTCAGCCATGCAGATTCTGGACCTTCTGGCTTCCCTTTTTCTCTCTCTTTTTCTGAAGTTCTAAAAAATTGTGATTTCTGTCACATGGGTAGATAATCCTCAGAGAAGGTGATTCTCGGGATCTTTGGCCTAGTCCTGTGAGGAGGTGAGCACATGTCAAAGTTCTCCCTTCCTACTCTGGACAGAACTAGCGGCAGATCCAGGATCCACACCATAACTGTCACGGCGGATGTGCACTCAGACTAACAGATAAACCACCAACCAGGCTCTAGGCGAGAGGCAGGGGAAGGGTCACCTCCTAGCTAATCCCTGACCTCTCTCCCTGCACTGCTCAGCCCACATGCAGACCTTAGTGGTAGGTATGATGTGTCCCCGTGCCTGGGCTGAAACACCCTAAATTCCCTGAGATGGTGAAGAGGGGAAATAGGAGCAGCCTGCTCGCACAGAACCTGGATGGGAGAGTGGGAGAGATGACACAAAACAATCAAACTAGAAACCACACTTATCTTTCTGAGCTGGAACAGCCAACCTTCCTTCCTAGCTTCCAAGACCAAAGTGATTCCTATAATCCGCTCAGAGCACTGGGCTGGAGTGCTATTTAAACTAATGACCCCACCCAGTGCACCTGATGGGAGGCGGATCCAGCACGGCTCCAAAACTAAAACACTAAACTCGTGCTGCTATTCTGGCCGACCTCCGCACATAGTCAGGGCGGGGCATGACAGTACCCCCCCTTCCCTCCGGACACCCCGGACCAACCTTATCCGGATGGCACCTATGAAAAGCCCTCACCAGTCGGCTGGCGTTGACATCTAGAGCCGGAAGCCACGTCCTCTCCTCAGGGCCGTATCCCCTCCAGTGCACCAGGTACTGGAGGGAACCCCTGAAGAATTCTAGAGTCGAGAATCCTGGAGATCTCGAACTCCAAGTTTCCCTCAACTAGAAGAGGAGGAGGAGGCAATGGCGATGGTTCCACCGGTTTCACATATTTTTTTAGTAACGACCTGTGGAACACATCAGGGATCCTCCAAGTCTGCAGAAGATCCAGCCGAAACGCTACAGGATTGATCACCGCATAAATTTTATACGGACCAATAAATCTTGGACCCAGTTTCCAAGATGGCACTCTTAATTTGATATTTTTAGTGGACAACCACACCAGATCACCCACACACAGGTCCGGACCAGTCACACGTCTCCTGTCAGCCATTCGTTTATACCTCTCGCCCATCCTCTCAAAATTCCCTTGAATCCTCCGCCAGATGGAGGATAAGGCAGAAGAGAATCTCTCCTCCTCTGGCAACCCAGAGGAACCAGTCCCAGAAAAGGTACCAAACTGAGGATGGAAACTGTATGCGCCAAAAAATGGCGACTTACCCGTGGACTCCTGCCTACAGTTGTCACGAGGGTATCAAGAGCCACGTCTGACTCCGTTATACCCGGGGTCAGGAAGTCGCAGCGGGTGGCTGCGCGCTCTATATCTAAAGATCACGTTGTTTCTTAGTGATTGTTTTCTGTGTTTGCCTTGCTATCCTTTTTGTCTCTCTCAGGGATCCGTAGCTTCTCCTCCTCAGCTGTTTCTTGTCTGCCACTCCCTACCTCCTTATATTCTCCCCTCACACTTCTCTAGTTGCCAGTTATAGAGCTTCCTGCCTGGACATCTATACTGACCCACTGGAGTGGTGAATCCTGGTTGTCGTTCCTGAGTGCTACCCTCCGGATCCCTGTTGGGCTTATTGTTGTCTCCTGTTGTCGCCCACCTGGGATTATATGTTGAGTCTGTGTTGTCTGTCCTCCCCTTGGTGTTTTCCCTTAGAGTTAGTGGTGCGGACTAGTGTTCCCATCGCCCTGTTCACTACCTAGGGCTCAGCTCAGGGAAAGCCAGGGCTTTAGGCACGTGATCGGCGTACGGGTGAGGAACCCGTCTAGGGACGTCAGGGCAGCCAGGTGCCAGCCGCCAGGTGAGTCAGGGGTCACCATCTTCTCTCTCACTTGGGCAGGGCCTTCCTCGTTCCCTCCCTCTGTGTCACGTATGTGATAGCCACGCCGACCGTGATATTATAACTGGCCCTTACTTTTTGAGAAAAAATAAAAATAAAAAAAAAATTATAATTTTTTATTTGTTGTTTTTTTTTTCTCTCTCTACTTAGAATCCAATATGGATCCTATTGATGCCTTGGCAGAACAGCTTCAAAGCCTGTCTTTGGAGGTGGCAGGATTGAAGGCGTCTGTTCTCCAACAACAGCAGCAAATGCAGCAGACCGCACCCCCAGAGGTTGCTCTTCCTGACAGATTTTCTGGGGGAAGGGACAAATGTGCGACGTTCCGTGAGGCCTGCAAATTATATTTTAAGTTGCGCCCTTACTCCTCAGGTCATGAAGAACAGCGGGTAGGGATTGTCATTTCCCTGCTTCAGGGGGATCCGCAATCCTGGGCGTTCTCGTTACCCCCTGGTTCTCAGGCTCTTCGGTCAGTGGAGGGATTTTTTGGGGCTTTGGGTCTCATATATGATGACCCTGACCGAGTCGCCCTGGCTGAGTCGAAGTTACGGAGACTCCTACAGGGAGATCGGTCAGCAGAGGAATATTGCTCAGAGTTCCGTAGGTGGGCTACGGATACTCAGTGGAACGACCCGGCTCTCAGGAGTCAGTTCTGCTCTGGGTTATCTGAAAGGGTTAAGGATGCACTGGCGCTGTATGAGACCCCCCTTTCCCTTGATGCTGTTATGTCCCTCTCTATCAGAATAGATAGACGTCTTAGGGAGAGATCGAAAATTCCGGAGCAATAGGTTACCTCTCCCAAGCAACAGTCAGCCTGTACTGACTTAGATGAGCCTATGCAGCTAGGCGGAACTTCTCGTCAGGTCCGTCCTCCCGAGGTTCGCCGTAGGGGGGGGGGGCTTGTTTTTTCTGTGGGGGGAGGGGTCATTTCATTAATGTCTGTCCCTCCTTTCTCAAAAACAAAAGACCGTCGGAAAACTACTAACCCCGGGCTGTGCGGAGGATGTCAGCCGGGGGGTATACGTTTCCTCCATACGAACATTTCAATTTGTGTTACCAGCGGTCATTGTTTTTGGTGTTAAGACGGAGTCTATTTCTTTTTTTCTAGACAGTGGAGCAGGGGTAAACTTGATTGATGCCCATTTTGCCCGCACTATGGGTTTGTCTCTCTGTACGCTGCAGAGACCTATTCCCGTATTCGCTATATATTCTGCTCCTCTGTCTCAGAGAAACCTCACCCACATTGTTCGTAATTTACACCTTCGGGTAGGGGACCACCATAATGAGTGTCTTTCATGTTACGTTCTGGAGGGACTTTGAGGACGTTTTTTCTGAAAAGGGTTGTCAGAAACTACCACCTCATCGTCCTTATGATTGCCCGGTTAACCTGATTCCCGGGGCAAAATTACCCAAGTCCAGGTTGTATAATCTTTCGGGTCCCGAGAGACAAGCCATAAAAGATTATATCTCCGAGAGTCTGGCTAAGGGACACATCAGACCCTCTTCTTCACCCGTGGCTGCAGGGTTTTTCTTTGTTAAAAAGAAAGATAGGGGCCTGCGTCCTTGCTTAGATTTCCGTGAGTTAAACCAGATAACCATCCGTGACCCATACCCTCTTCCTCTCATTCCTGACCTTTTTAATCAGATTGCGGGTGCTAAGTGGTTCTCCAAACTTGATCTTAGGGGGGCCTACAATCTGATTCGTATCAGGGAAGGGGATGAGTGGAAGACAGCTTTTAACACCCCTGAGGGGCATTATGAAAATCTAGTTATGCCTTTCGGTCTGACCAATGCCCCTGCTGTCTTCCAACATTTTGTTAATGATATTTTTAGTCATCTCATCGGCAGGTTTGTAGTCATATACCTAGATGATATCTTAATTTATTCGGCTGATCTGAAAACACATGAGGTGCATGTCAGGCAAGTACTGCAGGTCCTACGGACGAATAAATTATATGCGAAAATTGAAAAATGTGTCTTAGCTGTTCAGGAATTACAGTTCCTGGGATATCTATTATCTGCTTCAGGTTTCCGCATGGATCCTAGGAAGGTCCAGGCAATTTTAGATTGGGATCTTCCTGAGAACCTTAAAGCCCTACAACGGTTTTTGGGTTTCGCTAATTTCTATAGAAAGTTCATTAAAAATTATTCAGTGATCGTTAAACCCCTTACCGACATGACTAGGAAGGGGACGGATTTTTCCAAATGGTCTGACGCCGCTAAAGATGCATTTTCCTCTCTAAAGGAGAGGTTTACCTCGGCACCTGTTCTAATTCAACCTGATGTCTCCCAGCCTTTTATTGTCGAGGTAGATGCGTCAGAGGTGGGAGTGGGAGCTGTATTGTCTCAGGGTCCGTCTCCTGGCAAATGGCGTCCTTGCGCTTTCTTTTCCAAAAAATTATCTTCTGCGGAGAAGAATTATGATATTGGAAATAGGGAACTGTTGGCGATTAAACTGGCGCTTGAAGAGTGGCGTCACTTCTTAGAGGGAGCAATCCACCCCGTCACGGTGATTACGGATCAAAAAAACCTTCTGTACCTAGAATCGGCTAAGCGTCTCACCCCTAGACAAGCTAGGTGGTCGCTATTCTTTACCAGATTTAACTTTGTAATCACCTATCGTCCTGGGGCAAAAAATACCAAGGCAGACGCATTATCTCGTAGTTTCCCTGGAGGGGGTAATGTTTGTGATCCGGTACCTATTTTACAAAGAGGAGTGGTTGTCTCTGCTGTACACTTTGTTCTAGAGGGAAAGGTGTTAGAGGCTCAGGGGGACGCCCCGGCCTCTTGCCCCTCAGAGAAATTGTTTGTACCGTTAAACCTGCGTCTTGAATTATTAAAAGAACATCATAATTCGGCACTTGCTGGACACCCGGGTAGTAAAGCAACCTTGGAGCTTTTATCTCGTCGTTTTTGGTGGCCAAGGTTGCGTCAGGATGTAATGGATTTCGTGTCTACTTGTTCTACTTGTGCACGCGCGAAAGTCTCTCATACACGTCCAGCAGGGTCTTTATTGCCACTTTTCATCCCCAATAGGCCATGGACACATCTGTCAATGGATTTCATCACTGACTTACCGTTGTCGGCGGGTAAAACAGTTATCTTGGTAGTAGTAGACCGGTTTAGCAAAATGGTACACTTTATTGCGCTACCCGCACTTCCTAATGCTAAAACTCTCGCTCAGGTGTTTATCAGTGAAATCGTGAAGCTTCACGGGGTCCCTTCCGATGTGGTTTCGGATCGGGGAACCCAGTTTATTTCTAAGTTTTGGAAAGCTTTTTGTTCCCGTTTGGGGGTTCACTTGTCCTTTTCCTCAGCTTTCCATCCTCAGTCGAATGGACAGACTGAGCGTACCAACCAAAACCTAGAAACATATTTAAGGTGTTTTGTGTCTGAAAACCAAGAGTTGTGGTCATCATATTTACCGTTAGCTGAGTTTGCCATAAATAATCATTATCAGGAGTCCACTGGCAAGTCACCATTCCTTGGTGCATACGGTTTTCATCCCCAATTTTGTACTTTCAAAGAGGGGGGGTCTTCTGGGGTTCCCGAAGAGGAAAGGTTTTCTTCATCTCTTTCATCGGTATGGCAGAAGGTGCAAGTTAACTTGAAAAAGATGAGTGGTAAATATAAATGCATGGCCGATAAGAAACGGTCGCCAGGTCCGGACCTAGGAGTGAATGACTGTGTGGTTGTCTACTAGGAATATTAAGTTGAAGGTTCCTTCTTGGAAACTGGGTCCTAGGTTCATTGGTCCCTATAAAATAGTAGCCGTCATTAACCCTGTGGCTTTTCGCCTGGAGCTACCTCAGACTTTTAAGATCCATAACGTCTTCCATAAATCGTTACTCAAGAAGTATGTTCCACCTCTAGAACCATCGCCGCTGCCACCTCCTCCTGTCATTGTGGCTGGTAATCTGGAGTTTCAAATAGCCAGAATTGTTGATTCTCGTCGGGTCCGCCGCTCTCTTCAGTATCTGGTGCATTGGAGGGGTTACGGTCCCGAGGAAAGAATGTGGGTTCCAGCGTCAGAGGTAAACGCCAACAGGTTAATTCAGACTTTCCATGCCTCTCATCCGGAGAGACCTGGTCCTGAGTGTCCGGAGGCCCCTCGTGAAAGGGGGGGTACTGTCACGAGGGTATCAAGAGCCTCGTCTGACTCCGTTATACCCGGGGTCAGGAAGTCGCAGCGGGTGGCTGCGCGCTCTATATCTAAAGATCACGTTGTTTCTTAGTGATTGTTTTCTGTGTTTGCCTTGCTATCCTTTTTGTCTCTCTCAGGGATCCGTAGCTTCTCCTCCTCAGCTGTTTCTTGTCTGCCACTCCCTACCTCCTTATATTCTCCCCTCACACTTCTCTAGTTGCCAGTTATAGAGCTTCCTGCCTGGACATCTATACTGACCCACTGGAGTGGTGTGAGGGGAGAATATAAGGAGGTAGGGAGTGGCAGACAAGAAACAGCTGAGGAGGAGAAGCTACGGATCCCTGAGAGAGACAAAAAGGATAGCAAGGCAAACACAGAAAACAATCACTAAGAAACAACGTGATCTTTAGATATAGAGCGCGCAGCCACCCGCTGCGACTTCCTGACCCCGGGTATAACGGAGTCAGACGTGGCTCTTGATACCCTCGTGACAACAGTTATTCAACGCAAATTCTGCTAAGGACAAGAATGAGGACCAGTCCTCCTGATTCTCAGCCACAAATCACCTCAAGTAGGTCTCCAGGTTTTGATTAGTACGCTCCGTCTGACCATTCGACTGCGGATGAAAAGCCGAAGAGAATGAAAGTTGAATGCCAAGCCGAGAGCAGAACGCCCTCTAAAACCTGGAGACAAACTGCGTGCCCCTATCAGAGATAACATCCGAAGGAATACCATGCAATTTCACAATATTATCCACAAAAATCTGCGCAAGAGTCTTAACGTTAGGCAGACTAGTTAGCGATATAAAGTGAGCCATTTTACTGAAACGGTCAACTACCACCAAAATCACTGTTCTCCCGGAGGAACTCGGCAGATCCGTAATAAAGTCCATAGACAAATGCGTCCAAGGACGAGACGGAATAGACAATGGAAGAAGTGAACCAGCCGGTCGAGTATGAGCAACCTTTGACCGAGCGCAGGTTTCACAGGCTGTCACATAATTCTCAAAGCTCTTACGTAACCCTGGCCACCAGAACCTCCGGGACACCAGATCACAGGTGGACTTACCCCCAGGATGTCCAGCAAGGACAGTATCGTGATGTTCCTTGAACACCTTGTATCGCAGGCCCTCAGGAACAAACAACCTCCCTGGGGGACAAGAACCAGGAGCCCCCTCCTGGGCTCCCAACACCTCCATCTCCAATTCAGGGTATAGAGTGGAGACCACCACCCCATCCGCTAAAATCGGCGCAGGATCCTCTGAATCACCTCCCCCAGGGAAGCTGCGAGACAAGGCATCTGCCTTGACGTTCTTGACCCCTGGGCGAAAGGTAACCACAAAATTGAACCTGGTAAAAAACAGTGACCATCTGGCCTGCCTAGGGTTCAGACGCTTGGCAGATTGCAGGTAAGCCAAATTCTTATGGTCTGTATATACCGTAACGGGGTGAGATGCCCCCTCCAACCAGTGACGCCATTCCTCAAAGGTCAACTTGATAGCCAACAACTCTCTATTTCCAACATCATAATTCCTCTCGGCGACCGAGAGCTTCTTGGAGAAAAAGGCACACGGGACCCACTTGCCAGGGGATGAACCCTGTGACAACACCGCACCAACCCCCACCTCTGATGCATCAACCTCCACTACAAATGGCTGACACACATCCGACTGCACCAGAATGGGAGCAGACGAAAAAACGCTCTTTAATAGCCGGAAAGGCCTGCAATGCCTCATCCGACCAGACAGAGACGTCGGCGCCCTTCTTGGTCATATCAGTGAGAGGTTTTACTATGGTAGAGTAGTTCGAAATAAATTTTCTATAATAATTCGTAAACCCCAAGAACCGCATCAAGGCTTTCTGATTCTCTGGTCGCTCCCATTCCAGAACCGCCCGGACCTTCTCTGGGCCCATACGAAAACCAGAATCAGAAAGCAAGTATCCCAAGAACGGAAGCTCTTGCACCGCAAACAAACATTTCTCCAATTTAGCATATAATTTATTCTCCCGAAGGATCGTCAAAACCTGTCTCACATGATCCTGATGGGTCTTCAGATCAGGAGAATAAATTAAAAAATCATCCAGGTAAACTACTACGAACCTCCCCACCAAATGATGAAAAATGTCATTGACGAATCGCTGAAATACTGCTGGCGCGTTCGTCAACCCAAAAGGCATAACCAGGTTCTCAAAATGACCCTCGTGCGTATTGAAGGCCGTTTTCCATTCATCCCCCTCCTTGATTCTGATCAGATTGTAGGCCCCTCTGAAATCCAACTTGGAGAACCCTTTGGCTCCCACAATCTGATCAAAAAGATCAGAGATCAAAGGCAGGGGATATGGATCCCGGACTGTAATACGGTTCAATTCCCGGAAATCCAAACACAGTCTCAGTGATCCATCCTTTTTCTTCACAAAGAATAAACCCACTGCGACAGGAGACTTAGATGGTCTAATATGACCTTTTGCCAAACTCTCGGCGATATACTTTCGCATGACCTCTCTTTCGGGTTGAGAAAGGTCGTAAAGCCGAGACTTTGGCAACTTAGCCCCTGGGATGAGATTAACTGGACAATCATAGTCACGATGAGGGGGCAATTCCACCCTCTGAAAAGACATCCGCAAAATCTGAGCGATACTGAGGTAAAGCCGTAATGGACACACCAGAGATAGATGTGCCAAAACAATTATCCGAACAAAACTCACTCCAACCGATGATTTGTCTCGCTTGCCAGTCTATAATTGGGTTATGTTTAGTCAACCATGGCAACCCCAAAACTATAGGAGCTGGCAAATCCTTCAAGAAAAAACAAGAAATAATTTCAACATGTGAATCACCCACCCTTAAGTGAATACCATGAACAATGTGAGTAAGGCTCTTTTGAGAAAGAGGGGAAGAATCAATTGCAAAAACACGAATCTCGTTCTCTAAAGTGCAAGTACTTAGTCCTAGATTTTGAAGGAAAAGAAAGTCAATTAGGTTTACCCCAGCACCACAATCAAGGAACACCTCAACAAAAACATTTCTTGACTCCAGCGCCACCATAGCTGGAAGGAGAAAACGGGAACTGCAGGGAGCTTGCATACCTGCCTGCTCCACCACACCATTCATGCTACCAAGTGACAGGGAAGTTTTATTTTTTATTTTTCTCTACCACCTGCGGTTTAACATAAGGACAAGCAAAAACAAAATGACCACTCTTTCCACAATAGTAACATAGTTTGTGCAATTTCCTAAAGTCTCTACTATCAGAATGCAAGAAATCTAACCCAATTGCATGGGTTCCGCATGGTAGCGCATCTCCTAAATTCAACACAGTAAGCCTCTGCAGTAAGTTCCCCCTGAAACAAATTACGTAATCGCGACTCTGCCATCGAGACCCGATCTGGGTCATCGTAGATTAATCCCAGAGCCTTAAAAAATTCCTCCACCGACCGGAGCGCCCGAGAACCAGACGGCAGAGAAAAGGCCCAGGATTGCGCGTCCCCTTTAAGCAGAGAATAATTATACCTATCCTCTGACTCTCATCACCTGACGATGATGGACGCAGCCGAAAGTACAATTTGCAGGACTCTCTAAAACGGACAAAGTCATCCGTACCCCCTGAAAATCGATCAGGAAGAGCCACTTTAGGCTTCACACAAACTTGACCTCCTCCTGATGCCAGAGCACTCTGACACCGTGCGACCGAACCATGCAGCTCCGCAACCTCTAGGGATAGCCCCTGCATGCGGTCAACTAATGCTTCAATTGCCGTCATCACAAAACCGCTGAGTAATGACAGTCAAAGTTTTAGGCGGATTATAATGTCACGGCGGACGTGCACTCAGACTAACAGATAAACCACCAACCAGGCTCTAGGCGAGAGGCAGGGGAAGGGTCACCTCCTAGCTAATCCCTGACCTCTCTCCCTGCACTGCTCAGCCCACATGCAGACCTTAGTGGTAGGTATGATGTGTCCCCGTGCCTGGGCTGAAACACCCTAAATTCCCTGAGATGGTGAAGAGGGGAAATAGGAGCAGCCTGCTCGCACAGAACCTGGATGGGAGAGATGACACAAAACAATCAAACTAGAAACCACACTTATCTTTCTGAGCTGGAACAGCCAACCTTCCTTCCTAGCTTCCAAGACCAAAGTGATTCCTATAATCCGCTCAGAGCACTGGGCTGGAGTGCTATTTAAACTAATGACCCCACCCAGTGCACCTGATGGGAGGCGGATCCAGCACGGCTCCAAAACAAAACACTAAACTCGTGCTGCTATTCTGGCCGACCTCCGCACATAGTCAGGGCGGGGCATGTCAATAACTTCCTGCAGGGGCTGAGTCAATGTAATTAACGTCAGTAATTAAAGGAGAAAAATATCCAGCTCACCATAAGCGTTCGGTGCACGGAGAGGACCGGACCCGTCCCTTGTATAATCAGAAAAGAATAGAACATTCTCCAGCATCCATCAAGGTTGATCGTCTTTATTGTAGATCGGTATAAAAGTACATACTTCAATCTTCACCACTCTCCACCACAGGTTAACATGTTTCAAACTCAAAAGTTCTTAATCATAACCTAGTGACGTGTACTGACATCTGTGGTTAAATAGGTTTGTTCAGTGGGGGGAGAGTAGAGGTGGGGGAAGGAAAAGGGAAACCGCTAGATACAAATCCAATTAACCCCTAGAATGCCACGTATCAAATCTAACATCCCTGACTGTCACGGATGGTGTTGCAGGAAACAATAAGTAACAAATAAAGATCCGACTGACTTGATCCAAAACTAAGGAACAAAAGGGTGAGTCCTATTAAAGCCCTAGAGCTCTCCCTCACTGCTCAGCCCATGCAAAGATCTCAATGATAGAAAGTTGCATGTCCACGTACCTTAGACTGAGTGACACCTGCAAACCCTATAATAGTGAGGGGACACGACCACCGGCTCCCTGCACTTAATACGGAGGGAGTCAGGGTCACCTAGAATCAAGTCAACAGGAAAACACAATACAGAAATAGACTTATCTTGAGGAACCAGCAGTAGCAACTTCAAGCAGTGAAACCAATCCAGGAAGTAGTATAAACCGCAAAGTGAAGCAGTATGGGAGGAGATATAAAGGGAGGCAATCACTGCTAATAGATGACAGCTGGGAGAGGGAGAAGAGATGTCAAAGCGAAAGCAAAACAAAAGAACATCATGCAGGAGGTACTGAAGAACGTCTATCAGAACTTCTCAGAGATCTGGCGGGGACACTGACATGACAAAACATATACTGCTAATAGATAAAACGGGACAAACTAAAGCTGTCCATTATAGCATTGAAGATGCCAGATAATACATAAAGTATAAAACCATAACTGTAGGACATAACTCCTGAAAAATCCTAAAACAATGATACTGGCTTAAAAACCGCTGTATATGAACAGCCCCCGATACCATAAATAGATATGTGAGTTACGAATACAAGATAGGTGTTAACCACCTCCGGACCGCCTAACGCAGGATCGCGTTCCGGAGGTGGCAGCCCTGCGCAGAGTCACGCATATATGCGTCATCTCGCGATGGCCGAGATTTCCTGTGAACGCGCGCACACAGGCGCGCGCGCTCACAGGAACGGAAGGTAAGAGAGTTGATCTCCAGCCTGCCAGCGGCGATCGTTCGCTGGCAGGCTGGAGATGTGTTTTTTTTAACCCCTAACAGGTATATTAGACGCTGTTTTGATAACAGCGTCTAATATACCTGCTACCTGGTCCTCTGGTGGTCCCATTTGTTTGGATCGACCACCAGAGGACACAGGTAGCTCAGTAAAGTCCCACCAAGCACCACTACACTACACTACACCCCCCCCCCCCCCCCGTCACTTATTAACCCCTTATTAGCCCCTGATCACCCCTGATCACCCCTGATCACCCCATATAGACTCCCTGATCACCCCCCTGTCATTGATCACCCCCCTGTCATTGATTACCCCCCTGTAAAGCTCCATTCAGATGTCCGCATGATTTTTACGGATCCACTGATAGATGGATCGGATCCGCAAAACGCATCCGGACGTCTGAATGAAGCCTTACAGGGACGTGATCAATGACTGTGGTTAACACCCCATATAGACTCCCTGATCACCCCCCCTGTCATTGATTACACCCCTGTCATTGATCAACCCCCTGTAAAGCTCCATTCAGACGTCCGCATGATTTTTAAGGATCCACTGATAGATAGATCGGATCCGCAAAACGCATCCGGACGTCTGAATGAAGCCTTACAGGGGCGTGATCAATGACTGTGGTGATCACCCCATATAGACTCCCTGATCACCCCCCTGTAAAGCTCCATTCAGATGTCCGCATGATTTTTACGGATGCACTGATAGATGGATCCGATCCGCAAAACGCATCCGGACGTCTGAATGAAGCCTTACAGGGGCATGATCAATGACTGTGGTGATCACCCCATATAGACTCCCTGATCACCCCCCTGTAAAGCTCCATTCAGATGTCCGCATGATTTTTACGGATGCACTGATAGATGGATCCGATCCGCAAAACGCATCCGGACGTCTGAATGAAGCCTTACAGGGGCATGATCAATGACTGTGGTGATCACCCCATATAGACTCCCTGATCACCCCCCTGTCATTGATCACCCCCCTGTAAAGCTCCATTCAGATGTCCGCATGATTTTTACGGATGCACTGATAGATGGATCCGATCCGCAAAACGCATCCGGACGTCTGAATGAAGCCTTACAGGGGCATGATCAATGACTGTGGTGATCACCCCATATAGACTCCCTGATCACCCCCCCGTCATTGATTACCCCCCTGTAAAGCTCCATTCAGATGTCCGCATGATTTTTACGGATGCACTGATAGATGGATCGGATCCGCAAAACGCATCCGGACGTCTGAATGAAGTCTTACAGGGGCGTGATCAATGACTGTGGTGATCACCCCATATAGACTCCCTGATCACCCCCCTGTCATTGATTACCCCCCTGTAAAGCTCCATTCAGACGTCCGCATGATTTTTACGGATCCACTGATAGATGGATCGGATCCGCAAAACGCATCCGGACGTCTGAATGAAGCCTTACAGGGGCGTGATCAATGACTGTGGTGATCACCCCATATAGACTCCCTGATCAACCCCCCTGTCATTGATCAACCCCCCTGTCATTGATCAACCCCCCTGTCATTGATCAACCCCCCTGTCATTGATCAACCCCCCTGTCATTGATCACCCCCCTGTCATTGATCACCCCTCTGTAAGGCTCCATTCAGATATTTTTTTGGCCCAAGTTAGCAGAATTTTTTTTTTTTTTTCTTACAAAGTCTCATATTCCACTAACTTGTGTCAAAAAATAAAATCTCACATGAACTCACCATACCCCTCACGGAATCCAAATGCGTAAAATTTTTTAGACATTTATATTCCAGACTTCTTCTCACGCTTTAGGGCCCCTAGAATGCCAGGGCAGTATAAATACCCCACATGTGACCCCATTTCGGAAAGAAGACACCCCCAGGTATTCCGTGAGGGGCATATTGAGTCCATGAAAGATTGAAATTTTTGTCCCAAGTTAGCGGAACGGGAGACTTTGTGAGAAAAAAATTAAAAATATCAATTTCCGCTAACTTGTGCCAAAAAAAAAATTTTTCTATGAACTCGCCATGCCCCTCATTGAATACCTTGGGGTGTCTTCTTTCCAAAATGGGGTCACATGTGGGGTATTTATACTGCCCTGGCATTCTAGGGGCCCCAAAGCGTGAGAAGAAGTCTGGTATCCAAATGTCTAAAAATGCCCTCCTAAAAGGAATTTGGGCACCTTTGCGCATCTAGGCTGCAAAAAAGTGTCACACATCTGGTATCGCCGTACTCAGGAGAAGTTGGGGAATGTGTTTTGGGGTGTCATTTTACATATACCCATGCTGGGTGAGAGAAATATCTTGGTCAAATGCCAACTTTGTATAAAAAAATGGGAAAAGTTGTCTTTTGCCAAGATATTTCTCTCACCCAGCATGGGTATATGTAAAATGACACCCCAAAACACATTCCCCAACTTCTCCTGAGTACGGCGATACCAGATGTGTGACACTTTTTTGCAGCCTAGGTGGGCAAAGGGGCCCATATTCCAAAGAGCACCTTTAGGATTTCACAGGTCATTTACCTACTTACCACACATTAGGGCCCCTGGAAAATGCCAGGGCAGTATAACTACCCCACAAGTGACCCCATTTTGGAAAGAAGACACCCCAAGGTATTCCGTGAGGGGCATGGCGAGTTCCTAGAATTTTTTATTTTTTGTCACAAGTTAGTGGAAAATGCTTATTTTTTTTTTTATTTTTTTTTTCATACAAAGTCTCATATTCCACTAACTTGTGACAAAAAATAAAAAGTTCCATGAACTCACTATGCCCATCAGCGAATACCTTGGGGTCTCTTCTTTCCAAAATGGGGTCACTTGTGGGGTAGTTATACTGCCCTGGCATTCTAGGGGCCCAAATGTGTGGTAAGGAGTTTGAAATCAAATTCTGTAAAAAATGACCTGTGAAATCCGAAAGGTGCTCTTTTGAATATGGGCCCCTTTGCCCACCTAGGCTGCAAGAAAGTGTCACACATCTGGTATCTCCGTAATCGGGAGAAGTTGGGGAATGTGTTTTGGGGTGTCATTTTACATATACCCATGCTGGGTGAGAGAAATATCTTGGCAAAAGACAACTTTTCCCATTTTTTTATACAAAGTTGGCATTTGACCAAGATATTTATCTCACCCAGCATGGGTATATGTAAAAAGACACCCCAAAACACATTCCTCAACTTCTCCTGAATACAGAGATACCAGATGTGTGACACTTTTTTGCAGCCTAGGTGGGCAAAGGGGCCCACATTCCAAAGAGCACCTTTCGGATTTCACAGGTCATTTACCTACTTACCACACATTTGGGCCCCTAGAATGCCAGGGCAGTATAACTACCCCACAAGTGACCCCATTTTGGAAAGAAGAGACCCCAAGGTATTCGCTGATGGGCATAGTGAGTTCATGGAAGTTTTTATTTTTTGTCACAAGTTTGTGGAATATGAGACTTTGTATGAAAAAAAAAATAAAAATAAAAAATCATCATTTTCCACTAACTTGTGACAAAAAATAAAAAATTCTAGGAACTCGCCATGCCCCTCACAGAATACCTTGGGGTGTCTTCTTTCCAAAATGGGGTCACTTGTGGGGTAGTTATACTGCCCTGGTATTCTAGGGGCCCAAATGTGTGGTAAGGAGTTTGAAATCAAATTCAGGAAAAAATGAGGAGTGAAATCCGAAAGGTGCTCTTTGGAATATGGGCCCCTTTGCCCACCTAGGCTGCAAAAAAGTGTCACACATCTGGTATCCCCGTACTCAGGAGAAGTTGAGGAATGTGTTTTGGGGTGTCTTTTTACATATACCCATGCTGGGTGAGATAAATATCTTGGTCAAATGACAACTTTGTATAAAAAAAATGGGAAAAGTTGTCTTTTGCCAAGATATTTCTCTCACCCAGCATGGGTATATATAAAATGACACCCCAAAACACATTCCCCACCTTCTCCTGAGTACGGAGATACCAGATGTGTGACACTTTTTTGCAGCCTAGGTGGGCAAAGGGGCCCATATTCCAAAGAGCACCTTTCGGATTTCACAGGTCTTTTTTTACAGAATTTGATTTCAAACTCCTTACCACACATTTGGGCCCCTAGAATGCCAGGGCAGTATAACTACCCCACAAGTGACCCCATTTTGGAAAGAAGAGACCCCAAGGTATTCGCTGATGGGCATAGTGAGTTCATGGAAGTTTTTATTTTTTGTCACAAGTTAGTGGAATATGAGACTTTGTAAGAAAAAAAAAAAAAAAAATCATAATTTTCCGCTAACTTGTGACAAAAAATAAAAAGTTCTATGAACTCACTATGCCCATCAGCGAATACCTTAGGGTGTGTACTTTCAGAAATGGGGTCATTTGTGGGGTGTTTGTACTGTCTGGGCATTGTAGAACCTCAGGAAACATGACAGGTGCTCAGAAAGTCAGAGCTGCTTCAAAAAGCGGAAATTCACATTTTTGTACCATAGTTTGTAAACGCTATAACTTTTACCCAAACCATTTTTTTTTTTACCCAAACATTTTTTTTTTTATCAAAGACATGTAGAACTATAAATTTAGAGCAAAATTTCTATATGGATGTCGTTTTTTTTGCAAAATTTTACAACTGAAAGTGAAAAATGTCATTTTTTTGCAAAAAAATCGTTAAATTTCGATTAATAACAAAAAAAGTAAAAATGTCAGCAGCAATGAAATACCACCAAATGAAAGCTCTATTAGTGAGAAGAAAAGGAGGTAAAATTCATTTGGGTGGTAAGTTGCATGACCGATCAATAAACGGTGAAAGTAGTGTAGGTCAGAAGTGTAAAAAGTGGCCTGGTCTTTCAGGGTGTTTAAGCACTGGGGGCTGAAGTGGTTAATCTTATAACTGCATATGACTCTGAATGTCACTGAAATCATATATATTATATTATAGGAAGAAGAAAACATTAATGATATAAAAGCATTAATTCTTTTTTAAGATTGAGACCTGCAGGATGCCTTGTGCCTGGCCTAAAGATCCAGTAGGCTTCCCTCTGCAAGATTTTTTTCTTCAAATTACCACCTCTGAAGGGAAGTGTTACTTTTTTAATGGCGAATACACGTAGATGGCTGACACTTCTATTATCCATGTTAATGAAGTGTTTGGCTGCACTGGAGATGCCTAAAGCCTGAGGTTTTGCCACATCATTTAGATGTTCCCGTATTCTTGTTTTTAGTTGTCTACTGGTGCATCCTACTTATAGAAGATCGCAACATGTACATTTTATAATGTAAATTACCCCAGTTGAATTGCAATTTATATAGTTTTTAATTTTAAATTGTTCAGTATGTGTTGCATTATCAAAAGTGGTAGTACACTGTACATAATTGCCAGTCTTACAAGGATGGCTCCTGCATTTAGTGAAGCCTTGGTATTTTAGCCAGGAGCTCCTTGTAGAAGCAATTTGAGTGAAAAGTGAGGGAGACAACATATTGGCCAATGTACAGGAACGTCGAGGGACAATCCTGCATCCATCTTTAAGTGTATCATACAGGATACTGTCCTCATAGAGGATTGGAAGGCATTTGAAAACTGCTTGTTTGATGGAGCTGAATTGTCGACTGTACGTGAGTACCATGGTGGGTTTGGAAGATTTGGTTGAAATCCTTTTTTTTTTTTGTTTACATGGTTTAAATAGGAGTTCATCTCAATTTTTATTGGAGGCTATATTTTTTAGCTCTTTTCAGCATCCAGTTAGTATATCCTCTTTTTTTCAACCTATTCCAGATGTAATCTGCTTCTTTTTCAAATCCCACCTGGGTACTACAATTTCTTTTAGCTCTAATGAATTTGCCTACTGGAATGGCCTTAATGGTATGATTAGGGTGATGGCTGCTGGCTTGCAGAATAGTGTTACCTGTAATCTCTTTGTGCTATGATTCTGTATGGACTACAGTGTTTGGAATGCCCTTGAGAGTCAAATCCAAAAAGGAAATGCTGTGAGTATCAATTGAGTGGGTGAAACGTAAATTGTATGAATTAATATTCGCATATCCGACAAAGTCTGGTATGGTAGACACATCGCCGCTCCAAATGAGGAGCAAATCATCGATGTATCTGCCATACCAGACGATGTCAGTGCCAAAAGTATTGGTATTGGAAAATAAATACCGTTCCTCCCAATACCCCATCGTCAGGTTTGCCAGAGATGGGTAAAATTTGGCCCCCATTGAAACTCCGCGGATTTGCAAAAAAAAAAGCTTAATTAAAGCTGAAATAATTATGTGTCAAAAGGAACTGAGTGATGTCCAATATAGTCTATTGAATCTGGAGATTGACTACTATTGGAGATTGACTATATGGAGATTGACTACTGTATCTATGTAGATGATGTTCTAGGGATTCTAATGCTATGTTATGTGGTATGGATGGATATAAAGAAATAACATCCACAGTAAGCCACGTATAGTGTCTCTCCCATCTTCTATTTGACATTGCTTTTAAGACATCAGTAGCATCTTTGACATAGCCTGGTAACCTTTTTACAAGAGGTTGTAATAAGCCATCCAACCATTCACCCAATCTCTCAAGAAGCGATCCTATACCTGACATAATAGGTCTAATAATTTTTTTGTGCATTTTGGGAAGAGCATGGATAATAGGGGTGACAGAGGCATCTACATTGAGAAAGGTAAATGTTTTTTCATCTTATATACCCATATTTTTACCTTTTATCAAAAGTGCAGTGTATTCTGTGCGGTACCCGGTCAGTGGATCCCCCTTTAACCTCTTATATGTGTTGACATCTGATAACATGGCCATCATTTGATCTCTATATACTTCTTTGTCTAGTACCACTACAGACCCCCCTTTATCAGCTAGTCTGATGGTAATATTCTCCTGGAGATCTTTAAGCTGTTTTAAGGCTAATATTTGTGATATTTGTGATCATAAATATTCCTATTTAAACCATGTAAACAAAAAAAAAAAACTATAACCATATAGACTCCCTGATCACCCCCCTGTCATTGATCACCCCCCTGTCATTGATCACCCCCCTGTAAGGCTCCATTCAGACATTTTTTTGGCCCAAGTTAGCGGAAATAATTTTTTTTAATTTTTTTTTCTTACAAAGTCTCATATTCCACTAACTTGTGTCAAAAAATAAAATCTCACATGAACTCACCATACCCCTCACGGAATCCAAATGCATAACATTTTTTAGACATTTATATTCCAAACTTCTTCTCACGCTTTAGGGCCCCTAAAATGCCAGGGCAGTATAAATACCCCACATGTGACCCCATTTCGGAAAGAAGACACCCCAAGGTATTCCGTGAGGGGCATATTGAGTCCATGAAAGATTGAAATTTTTGTCCCAAGTTAGCGGAAAGGGAGACTGTGAGAAAAAAATAAATAAATTTCCGCTAACTTGTGCCAAAAAAAAAAATATTTCTATGAACTCGCCATGCCCCTCATTGAATACCTTGGGGTGTCTTCTTTCCAAAATGGGGTCACATGTGGGGTATTTATACTGCCCTGGCATTTTAGGGGCCCTAAAGCGTGAGAAGAAGTCTGGGATCCAAATGTTTAAAAATGCCCTCCTAAAAGGAATGTGGGCCCCTTTGCGCATCTAGGCTGCAAAAAAGTGTCACACATGTGGTATCGCCGTACTCAGGAGAAGTTGGGGAATGTGTTTTGGGGTGTCATTTTACATATACCCATGCTGGGTGAGAGAAATATCTTGGTCAAATGCCAACTTTGTATAAAAAATGCTGGGTGAGATAAATGCTGGGTGAGATAAATATCTTGGTCAAATGCCAACTTTGTATAAAAAAATGGGAAAAGTTGTCTTTTGCCGAGATATTTCTCTCACCCAGCATGGGTATATGTAAAATGACACCCCAAAACACATTGCCCAACTTCTCCTGAGTACGGCGATACCAGATGTGTGACACTTTTTTGCAGCCTAGGTGGGCAAAGGGGCCCACATTCCAAAGAGCACCTTTAGGATTTCACAGGTCATTTTTTACACATTTTGATTTCAAAATACTTACCACACATTAGGGCCCCTAAATTGCCAGGGCAGTATAACTACCCCACAAGTGACCCCATTTTGGAAAGAAGACACCCCAAGGTATTCCGTGAGGGGCATAGCGAGTTCCTAGAATTTTTTATTTTTTGTCACAAGTTAGTGGAATATGAGACTTTGTAAGAAAAAAAAATAAAAAATCATCATTTTCCGCTAACTTGTGACAAAAAATAAAAAGTTCTATGAACTCACTATGCCCATCAGCGAATACCTTAGGGTGTCTACTTTCCGAAATGGGGTCATTTGTGGGGTGTTTGTACTGTCTGGCCATTGTAGAACCTCAGGAAACATGACAGGTGCTCAGAAAGTCAGAGCTGCTCCAAAAAGCGGAAATTCACATTTTTGTACCATAGTTTGTAAACGCTATAACTTTTACCCAAACCATTTTTTTTTTACCCAAACATTTTTTTTTATCAAAGACATGTAGAACAATAAATTTAGAGCAAAATTTATATATAGATGTCGTTTTTTTTTAAAAGATTTTACAACTGAAAGTGAAAATGTCATTTTTTTGCAAAAATTTTGTTAAATTTCGATTAATAACAAAAAAATTAAAATGTCAGCAGCAATGAAATACCACCAAATGAAAGCTCTATTAGTGAGAAGAAAAGGAGGTAAAATTAATTTGGGTGGTAAGTTGCATGACCGAGCAATAAACGGTGAAAGTAGTGTAGGTCAGAAGTGTAAAAAGTGGCCTGGTCATTAAGGGTGTTTAAGCTAGGGGGGCTGAGGTGGTTAAAGATGGATGCAGGATTGTCCCTCGACGTTCCTGTACATTGGCCAATATGTTGTCTCCCTCACTTTTCACTCAAATTGCTTCTACAAGGAGCTCCTGGCTAAAATACCAAGGCTTCACTAAATGCAGGAGCCATCCTTGTAAGACTTGCAATTATGTACATTGTACTACCACTTTTGATAATGCAACACATACTGAAATTTTTTTAATTAAAAACTATATAAATTGCAATTCAACTGGGGTAATTTACATTATAAAATGTACATGTTGCGATCTTCTATATGTAGGATGCACCAGTAGACAACTAAAAACAAGAATACGGGAACATCTAAATTATGTGGCAAACTGTTGTGGAAATTTTATTAGGATGTTTATTTAATATATTGTGTATTGTCATCATGTCTCTCAGTGTCAGGGTAAACCATTGGAGTGGATATCTTCCCGTGTATGTCCTGTCACAGCTGCTGGGCGCAGAGGTCTCCGTCGGCGAATGGTCCATGTGCTATGCGCTGGGCTGTGGGCCGGGGGAGACTGATGTGTTCAGCAGAGCAGTGTTTTGTTGGCTGATGTATGGACGCCGGCTAGGGCCCCCGCGCAAGACGCGGATTTATTGGCTTGGCGTGGATGCATTTGTTAAGAGAACAATATAACGAAAGGAACGTGCGTTTGTTGTCTCTAGTGCGCCTGATCAGCCACTGGAGATAATGACGTTGTCCTGTAAATAAACATGCATGAGGATCATAGTAACTTTATCTGGCATTGATCACTGAGCAAGGCTGCATAAAATTAGCTCCAGTGGTAATGGTAGGTTATAGTATACATGTGTTTGTTAGCTAGCTAGGTTATTCTAAATGATGGTGTCTTGTCTTCCTGTGTCATCACTTCCTGTATCCTTGTCTTGGGCCAGCCCCTTTTTACACCTTTTGTTAGTAAATAAAAGTGAGCAGACTGAGCAGGGCGGCGGGGCAGATGCTCAGCAGAACTTAACATGAGAACACCTTTGGCTGACTGCGGTTGAGATTTTTACCTCTCCTTACACAAAGACATTGGAGAGCGGATTTTGAATATTAATATTTCTATTTCAGACAATATTTACTACAACAAAACCCTCAGGCTTTAGGCATCTCCAGTGCAGCCAAACACTTTATTAACATTCATAATAGAAGTGTCAGCCACCTACGTGTATTCGCCATTGAAAAAGTAACACTTCCCTTCAGAGGTGGTAATTTGAAGAAAAAAATCTTGCTGAGGGAAGCCTACTGGATCTTTATGCCAGGCACAAGGCATCCTGCAGGTCTCAATCTTAAAAAAGAATTAATGCTTTTATATAATTAATGTTTTCTTCTTCCTATAATATAATATATATGATTTCAGTGACATTCAGAGTCATATGCAGTTATAAGATTAACACCTATCTTGTATTCGTAACTCACATATCTATTTATGGTATCGGGGGCTGTTCATATACAGCGGTTTTTAAGCCAGTATCATTGTTTTAGGATTTTTCAGGAGTTATGTCCTACAGTTATGGTTTTATACTTTATGTATTATCTGGCATCTTCAATGCTATAATGGACAGCTTTAGGTTTGTCCCGTTTTATCTACAGGGAGTGCAGAATTATTAGGCAAGTTGTATTTTTGAGGATTAATTTTATTATTGAACAACAACCATGTTCTCAATGAACCCAAAAAACTCATTAATATCAAAGCTGAATATTTTTGGAAGTAGTTTTTAGTTTGTTTTTAGTTTTAGCTATTTTAGGGGGATATCTGTGTGTGCAGGTGACTATTACTGTGCATAATTATTAGGCAACTTAACAAAAAACAAATATATACCCATTTCAATTATTTATTTTTACCAGTGAAACCAATATAACATCTCAACATTCACAAATATACATTTCTGACATTCAAAAACAAAACAAAAACAAATCAGTGACCAATATAGCCACCTTTCTTTGCAAGGACACTCAAAAGCCTGCCATCCATGGATTCTGTCAGTGTTTTGATCTGTTCACCATCAACATTGTGTGCAGCAGCAACCACAGCCTCCCAGACACTGTTCAGAGAGGTGTACTGTTTTCCCTCCTTGTAAATCTCACATTTGATGATGGAACACAGGTTCTCAATGGGGTTCAGATCAGGTGAACAAGGAGGCCATGTCATTAGATTTTCTTCTTTTATACCCTTTCTTGCCAGCCACGCTGTGGAGTACTTGGACGCGTGTGATGGAGCATTGTCCTGCATGAAAATCATGTTTTTCTTGAAGGATGCAGACTTCTTCCTGTACCACTGCTTGAAGAAGGTGTCTTCCAGAAACTGGCAGTAGGACTGGGAGTTGAGCTTGACTCCATCCTCAACCTGAAAAGGCCCCACAAGCTCATCTTTGATGATACCAGCCCAAACCAGTACTCCACCTCCACCTTGCTGGCGTCTGAGTCGGACTGGAGCTCTCTGCCCTTTACAAATCCAGCCACGGGCCCATCCATCTGGCCCATCAAGACTCACTCTCATTTCATCAGTCCATAAAACCTTAGAAAAATCAGTCTTGAGATATTTCTTGGCCCAGTCTTGACGTTTCAGCTTGTGTGTCTTGTTCAGTTGTGGTCGTCTTTCAGCCTTTCTTACCTTGGCCATGTCTCTGAGTATTGCACAGCTTGTGCTTTTGGGCACTCCAGTGATGTTGCAGCTCTGAAATATGGCCAAACTGGTGGCAAGTGGCATCTTGGCAGCTGCACGCTTGACTTTTCTCAGTTCATGGGCAGTTATTTTGCGCCTTGGTTTTTCCACACGCTTCTTGCGACCCTGTTGACTATTTTGAATGAAACGCTTGATTGTTCGATGATCACGCTTCAGAAGCTTTGCAATTTTAAGAGTGCTGCATCCCTCTGCAAGATATCTCACTATTTTTGACTTTTCTGAGCCTGTCAAGTCCTTCTTTTGACCCATTTTGCCAAAGGAAAGGAAGTTGCCTAATAATTCTGCACACCTAATATAGGGTGTTGATGTCATTAGACCACACCCTTCTCATTACAGAGATGCACATCACCTAATATGCTTAATTGGTAGTAGGCTTTCGAGCCTATACAGCTTGGAGTAAGACAACATGCATAAAGAGGATGATGTGGTCAAAATACTCATTTGCCTAATAATTCTGCACGCAGTGTATTAGCAGTATATGTTTTGTCGTGTCAGGGGTGTTAGATTTGATACGTGGCAACCTAGGGGTTAACTAGCTTTGTATCTAGCGGTTTCCCTTTTCCTTCCCCCACCTCTACCCTCCCCCCACTGAACAAACCTATTTAACCACAGGTGTCAGTCCACGTCACTAGGTTATGATTAAGAACTTTCGAGTTTGACACATGTTAACTTGTGGTGAAGATTGAAGTATGTACTTTTATACCGATCTACAATAAAGACGATCAACCTTGATGGATGCTGGAGAATGTTCTATTCTTTTCTGATCAATGTAATTAACCTCCTCACATCCATAAAGTAGCTATGCTGTGTAAATTACATGGTATGAACATATAAAATAGCATTAAATAACATTGCATAATATTATATAAAAAGAACAGTGTGCAAGTACAGAACAGTGTGCAAGTACCCTCTTTTGGGGTACTGCATTTATGGCAGTAGCTGCATATGTCTGTCTGTGTATACGTTTGGTGGGACCATTTGAAACCTAACGTGGTGTGATTTGAGCCTGGTATGATGAGTGCAGTTACAGCATTCACATGAGTTGCCAGCAGACGTCCTAAACTCTGAACGACACATATGCCTAGATGTGCAGAGATTTGTAGACAAGGTGAAAATAAGCAGAGTAATCATGGAGCAGTGTGACTGATACTGCACTTGTGAAAACTGAAGCCATATTCATTGTCAGCCATCTTACCTCCAACCACAGCCAAAAATTGGACTCGCTGTTTTGTCTATTTAGACGGGTTGTCTCATCTGAGACATTGGTGGCATATTGCTAGGATATGCCACCAATGATACCCACACCTATCTCCAGAATGAGCCCTCGAAAATGAAGGAGAGCTTTCCCCACATGCAAGGGGCACTCTCCATGCATTCCTATGGGAGTTCTATGCTACCACTTGTGTCCCATCTGTGGGAGTTCCAGAAATAGCCCAGTTATTTTTGGCAGTCCACAGAAACAAATGCAGGGTGGCCGCTCTTGCGTGGCTGCTCTCGGCTCACTTCGGGGGTCCTGTTCTGGAAATAAGTGCCCTTTTAATGGGTATTCTGCTTGTTTGAGGTTATTCCCTATCCACAGGATAGGGGATAACTATTATATCGGTGGTGGTCCTACCAATGGGACCCCCACCGATCATGAGAACGGGGGCCTCTGTATCCTCTGCAGCCCCCTGACATGAACAGAGTGGCTGGTCGCACATGTGCGTGGCCACTCCCTTCATTTCTATGGGAATCCAAGAGATAGCCCAGCTCTGTACGGGGTCCTCGTTCTCGTGATAGGTGGGGGTCCCCGCAGTAGATCCCCCACCGATCTAATAGTTATCCCCTATCCACCCCTTTAAGGCATAAATGCTGTTTGGTTAAAAATCTACTTTTAACGCTTTTATTTCACCTTTAATTTTGTGTTACTGTTAGTTTGGTATTCTTTCCCAGCTGTTATTGTTTTTCCCACAGATTTCACGCATCATCCGCACTGCCCGTGGAAATGCTCTGTTAATAGGAGATACTGGGTCAGGAAAGCAGAGTCTGTCACGGCTCGCCTCGTTTATTGCAGGATATAAAATATTCCAAATTGTTCGTACAAGGTTAGTCAGCTGCTGTATATTTACATGCTGTTCTGTATGGCCTGTAGAGATGATTAACTTTATAACAACATTATATCCTGTATTATGCTCCAGAGCTGGACTCACTATTCTGGTGGTGCAGTCAGTGTGTACATACATTACTTATCCTGTACTGATCCTGAGTTACATCCTGTATTATACTGCAGAGCTGCACTCACTATTCTGCTGGTGCAGTCAGTGTGTACATACATTACTTATCCTGTACTGATCCTGAGTTACATCCTGTATTATACTCCAGAGCTGCACTCACTATTCTGCTGGTGGAGTCACTGTGTACATACATTACTTATCCTGTACTGATCCTGAGTTACATCCTGTATTATACTCCAGAGCAGCTGCACTCACTATTCTGCTGGTGCAGTCACTGTCTACATACATTACTTATCCTGTACTGATCCTGAGTTACATCCTGTATTATACTCCAGAGCTGCACTCACTATTCTGCTGGTGCAGTCACTGTGTACATACATTACTTATCCTGTACTGATCCTGAGTTACATCCTGTATTATACTCCAGAGCTGCACTCACTATTCTGCTGTGCAGTCACTGTGTACATACATTACTTATCCTGTACTGATCCTGAGTTACATCCTGTATTAGGGCTAGGTTACACCTATTGTTCCTGTACCTACCAATAACTAAGACATAACTTTTAATAGATACTGCTACTAATACTTAAATAAGTGACTAAATAAACTAAATGGTTAAAACTTCCAGCGTCCGCTGGCCTTTCAATCTCAGTTTAGAGTGCCCTGTCAGGATGTCGCCTGACCAGGGTTATATGCTACTGTGTGATTCCACACTAGTGTCTAACTGGCTGCGCGCTGCCAGTTTCAACTTGTAGACACTGTGTGACTACTGAACACAGTAGTAGGAGGCTTCAGCGGTATGCAGAGTTAAAATTAGAGGCTCACACTGCCCCCCGACATGTTTCGCCGTGTACCGGCGTCTTCAGGGGTAAGGGCAGAGTGTACATTACATTACTTATCCTGTACTGATCCTGAGTTACATCCTGTATTATGCTCCAGAGCTGCACTCACTATTCTGCTGGTGCAGTCACTGTGTACATACATTACTTATCCTGTACTGATCCTGAGTTACATCCTGTATTATACTCCAGAGCTGCACTCACTATTCTGCTGGTGCAGTCACTGTGTACATACATTACTTATCCTGTACTGATCCTCAGTTACATCCTGTATTATACTCCAGAGCTGCACTCACTATTCTGCTGGTGCAGTCACTGTGTACATCACATTACTTATCCTGTACTGATCCTGAGTTACATCCTGTATTATGCTCCAGAGCTGCACACACTATTCTGCTGGTACAGTCACTGTGTACATGCATTACTTATCCTGTACTGATCCTGAGTTACATCCTGTATTATACTCCAGAGCTGCACTCACTATTCTGCTGGTGCAGTCACTGTGTACACACATTACTTATCCTGTACTGATCCTGAGTTACATCCTGTATTATACTCCAGAGCTGCACTCACTATTCTGCTGGTGCAGTCACTGTGTACATACATTACATTACTTATCCTGTACTGATCCTGAGTTACATCCTGTATTATACTCCAGAGCTGCACTCACTATTCTGCTGGTTCAGTCACTGTGTACATACATTACTGATCCTGTACTGATCCTGAGTTACATCCTGTATTATGCTCCAGAGCTGCACTTACTATTCTGCTGGTGCAGTCACTGTGTACATACATTACTCATTCTGTACTGATCCTGAGTTACATCCTTTATTATACTCCAGAGCTGCACTCACTATTCTGCTGGTGCAGTCACTGTGTACATACATTACTTATCCTGTACTGATCCTGAGTTACATCCTGTATTATACTCCAGAGCTGCACTCACTATTCTGCTGGCTACAAGGCTTAAATGATGCAGAATATATGGGCACAGAGAGATGGTTGACTGGTGTCAAGGTGCCTTGGACTGAGGATTTCATGGGTGCAGTATTAGGGGCACTCTGGGGCTGGTACTCGGGACATTGTTGCTGGTACTGCGGGCTCTCTGTCTAAAACACTGGTCTTAGTAAATGGGCCCCACAGTGTTAGCCTAAAAAGCAGTTTTTTAATTTATGTTCATTGTCTTTTACGATAAATTTTGGTTCACAGTAATTAGGTCTGGGCATAATAATGATTGGATGGGCGGTATGATATAAATGTGATATAAGTAGTGTATAAGTGTATTAAGGACTTGGCCATTTTTTTGCAAATCTGACCAGTGTCACTTTAAGTGCTGATAACTTTAAAACGCTTTTACTTGCCCAGGCCGTTCGGAGATTGTTTTTTCGTCACATATTGTACTTCATGACACTGCTAAAATTGGGTCCAAAAAGTAAATTTTTTTGCATAAAAAAAATACCAAATTTACCAAAAATTTTGAAAAATTAGCAAATTTCAAAGTTTCAGTTTCTCTACTTCTGTAATACATAGTAATACCTCCAAAAATTGTGATGACTTTACATTCCCCATATGTCTACTTCATGTTTGTATCATTTTGGGAATGATATTTTATTTTTTGGGGATGTTACATAGCTTAGAAGTTTAGAAGCAAATTTTGAAATTTTTCTGAAATTTTCCAAATCCCACTTTTTATGGACCAGTTCAGGTCTGAAGTCACTTTGTGAGGCTTACGTAATAGAAACCATCCAAAAATGACCCCATTTTAGAAACTACACCCCTCAAGGTATTCAAAACGGATTTTACAAACTTTGTTAACCCTTTAGGTCTTCCACAAGACTTCATGGCAAATAAAATTTAAGAATTTGCATTTTTTTGAAAATTTTCCAATATAATCAATTTTTTCCAGGAACAAAGCAAGGGTTAACTGCAAAACAAAACTCAATATGGGTTGCCCTGATTCTGGAGTTTGCAGAAACACCCCATATGTGGCCGTAAACTACTGTTTGGCCAAACGGGAGGACATAGAAGGAGGGGAATGCCATATGGTTTTTGCAAGGCAGATTTTGCAGGACTGGTTTTGTTTATACCATGTCCCATTTCAAGCCCCCCGTTGCACCCCTAGAATAGAAATTCCAAAAAAGTGACTCCATCTAAGAAAGTACACCCCTCAAGGTATTCAAAACTGGGTTTACAAACTTTGTTAACCCTTTAGGTGTTCCACAAGAGTTAATGGTAGATGGAGAAACAATTTTGGAATTTCTATTTTTTTGAAAATATTAAATTTTAACCCTTACTTTATTACTGGAAAAAATGGGTTATTAACAGCCAAACAAAACTCAATTTGGGTTGCCCTGATTCTGTAGTTTGCAGAAACACCTCATATGTGGTCGTAAACTACTATTTGGCTAAACGACAGGACATAGAAGAAGGGGAACGCCATATGGTTTTTGGAAGGCAGATTTTGCTGGACTGGTTTATTTACAACATTTCAAGCCCCCTGATGCACCCCTAGAGTAGAATCTCCATAAAAGTGACCCCATCTAGGAAACTACGGGATAAGGTGGTTGTTTTTTTAGGGTAAATATGATTTTTGGTTGCTCTATATTACACTTTTTTGAGGCAAGGTAACAAAAAATGTAAATTCTAAAATTGTTTCTACATTCGCTATTTAGTTTTGTGGAACACCTAAAGGGTTAACAAAGTTTGTAAAGTAACTTTTGAATACCTTGAGGGGTGTAGTTTCTTAGATGGGGTCACTTTTTTGGAGTTTCTAGTCTAGGCTACATCGGGGGGGGGGGGGGCTTCTAATGGGACATGGTGTAAATAAACCAGTCCATCAAAATCTGCCATCCAGAAACCATATGGCGTTCCCTTCGTTCTATGCCCTGCCGTGTGGCTATATAGCCATTTACGACAACACATATGGGGTGTTTCTGCAAACTACAGAATCAGGGCAATAAATATTTAGTTTTGTTTGGCTGTTAACCCTTGCTTTATTACTGAAAAAAAAAAATATATGGAAATTTTGTCACCGTTTAATTTTTAATGCTGTTCATCCGAGGGGTTTGGTCAAATGTTATGTTTATAGGGCAGATTCTTACGGACGCGGCGATACCTAATATGTCTACATTTAAAAATTTTGTAAGATTTTACACTATATTATCATTTTAGGAACCAAAAAAAATTATTTTAGTATCTCCATAGCCTGGGAGTGTTGCGGAGCTTCACGGTATACCCTCAATATCTTCACTTAAATCCCCTTGTAGCTGAAGAAGCAGGTCAATATCCAAGAGACAATTTCCCCAGTAACTGGACGACACACAGTTTGGGAGTCAACTGACTTTACTAGGCATGCGCACCTGGTTTCAAACTGCCAACAGCCTCATTTACATACAATACATAGATGCCTATGGTACAAGGAAAGGTGGGGTCAGACAATAGCAAGGGCTGATGGGAGGTTGAGGGGGGACACTGCAGCTAGTTTAAACTGGTCTCCCAGTGTCCCTGAGACAACACCCTGCTGGGGAAACAATGGGACAGGAAAAGGGGGGAGGGGAAGAGGTACAGACAAGAAAGACATTCTATAAGTGGCGATGTTTGCCACAATGCTCCCCCAGAACCAAGCCGGCATACACAGTCTGATCCCAACGGATCGGCTTGGGGATGTCCGGAGGAGCGCTCACAGATCACTTTTCCAGTTCAGTTTGTCTGGATAACCCGTCGGCGTTGCCATTTTGCTTCCCAGGGCGGTAGTGGATGGTAAAGTCAAAAGGCTGCAGCGCCAAACTCCAGCGCAGCAGCCTGGCATTGTCTCTTGACACCCTGTTCAGCCACACCAACGGGTTGTGATCTGTGAGTAAGGAAAAGGGTTGTCCATACAAATAGGGCTGCAGCTTTTTAAGGGCCCACACAACGACCAGGCATTCTTTTTCTATAGCGGCGTAGCTTACTTCCCGGGGTAAAAGTTTTCTGCTTAATTAAGCCACTGGATGCTTGCCGCCATCTTCTCCGACTTGGCTCAGTACTGCCCCCAATCCAAACATAGAAGCGTCTGTGTGGACGAGAAAGCGTTTAGTTGGATCAGGGGCGGCAAGTACAGGCTGGGGTCCAGACTACTATCTTGGGAAGATTCTTGCGGGTCAAATCGGTGAGGGGTTTGGCCAGGGTACTGTAGTTGGGTACAAATTTACGGTAGTATCCTGCCGTCCCTAGGAATGCCAGTACTTGAGTTTTGGTACGAGGGGTTGGCCATTTGGCTACAGCCTCTACCTTAGCCGGTTCGGGTTTTTGTTGGCCGCTCCCTACCCGGTGTTTTAGGTATTGGACTTCTGCCATCCCTATATGGCACTTACTGGGTTTCAGAGTTAATGCTGCCTCCCTAATACGGTCTATACGGCTCCTATGTGGATCAGGTGTTCAGTCCAGGAGTGGCTGAAGATCGCTATATCATCTAGATAGGCGCAAGCGTACTCCTGGAACCCATCTAATAGCCGATCCACCATCCTCTGAAAAGTAGCCGGAGCGTTTTTCATCCTGAATGGCATGACCTTAAACTGGTACAGGCCAAACGGGGTGACAAATGCCGACTTAGGGATGGCGTCTTCGGCTAGGGGAATCTGCCAATACCCCTTACAAAGATCTATTGTGGTGAGGTATTGGCCCTTGGCCATTTTGTCCAGGAGCTCGTCTATCCGGGGCATAGGGTAGGCATCGGATACGGTCTTATCATTAAGCCTCCGGTAGTCTACGCAGAAGCAGGTAGTCCCATCCCGCTTCGGCACCAGAACTACTGGGGAGGCCCAAGGGCTTTCAGAGTGCTCTATGACTCCTAGTTGTAGCATTTCTTCTATTTCCTTGCGCATATTATCCTTTACGGATTCAGGTATGCGGTAAGGATGTTGGCGGAGAGGGGTCTGCCCTGGTGTTTCTACTCTGTGGGTGGCTAACGGGGTGTTCCCTTATTAGACTATGAGCCTGCGCCCTTTGCTGGGGACTTAGCCGTTCACCTAACTGAACCTCTTCCAGGTCCTCTTTCTGGCCCTCTTTCTCTAGGAGGTTTGGGAGAGGTAAATTGTCGAAGTCCTCTGCGGCAGAGGCACAAATAGCGGTCACCTCTTCTATGCGCTCGTAGTAGGGCTTCAGCATGTTCACATGGAGCATGCGTCTGCCCCCTGCTCCAGCGCACGGGCCGATCACATAGGTGGTATCGCAGATTTGCTCCACCACCTTGTATGGGCCCTGCCAGGAGGCCTGCAGCTTGTCATTAGGGACTGGCCGTAGGATTAACACCTTCTGCCCGACCTGAAAGCTGCGGTCCCTGGCCCCCTTATCATACCATCTGCGCTGTCGTTGTTGGGCCGCTTGGAGGTTAGTACGTACCGTCTGGGTCAGAGCCTCCAAGCATTCCCTAAACTCCAGCACGTATGGGACAATAGGGGTACCATTCGTAGTTACCCCTCCCTCCCAGTGTTCTCTGATAAGATCTAAGGGACCCCTCACTCTCCTCCTGAACAATAATTCAAAAGGGGAGAATCCCGTGGATTCTTGGGGTACTTCCCTATAGGCAAAGAGCAAGTGGGGCAAAAACCGTTTCCAGTCTTTTTGAGTGTCTATGAACGTGCAGATCATCTGTTTAAGTGTTCCGTTAAACCGTTCACAGAGCCCGTTGGACTGGGGGTGGTAGGCGGAGTTTAAGATCGGTTTCACCCCACACACTTTCCAGAGTTGGTGGGTGACCTCTGCAGTGAACTGGGTGCCCCTATCCGATATAATCTCCCGGGGAAATCCCATACGGGAGAATATTCGCATAAGGGCATCCGCTATAGTCTCTGCATGTACATTGGTCAACGCCACTGCCTCTGGGTATCTAGTGGCGTAGTCCACTACGGTCAAGATGTATTTCAAAGGGGGGCCAAATTCCAGGGGGGCATCCCAGGGGAGAATAGGAGGGGTGTGTGGCATATTGTTTACCTGAGCCTCAGAGTGATTGGATGGAGCCGTGGTGCGTGCTTGCTGCCGGGTAACAACCGGGTAGGCCTCTTGGATAGTTGGTTGAGGGACAAAAGCAGAGATGAGCTCCCCCAAGTCGTTGCCCAAAATAACATCAGCGGGCAAATCCTGCATAATTCCCACCTCCACGTTTCCATGCCCTACCCCCCAATTCAAATGCACCTTGGCAGTGGGAACTTTGTAAATTGCTCCCCCTGCCACCCGTACAGCTACACAGTCTCCGGTGAGGGTGTGCTTAGGCACCAAATGATTTTGGACCAGGGTTAACGTGGCCCCAGAGTCACGTAATCCTTGTATACTCTACCCCTCCATGTGTACCACCTGGCGGTGCCCCTGGCGGTTGTCTGAGGCGGCTTGTATGGGGTTTACCTCGTGTAGGATCCCCAGAGGCTCTTCTATTGAGGTGACTGTGGATGTTGGGAGCACAGATTCTCTTTGGCAGCAGTGTACTGCAGCCCGATTGGGGGGAGGAGGACCCTAGTGGTTCCAGTTCTGGCGAGGTCTGTTACGTGGGCAGTCTCTCTGGATGTGCCCCTGTTGGTTGCAGGTGTGGCAGCGGATCGGTGGTCGGGTATTGGACCTAGGAGGGTACTGGTTGTGGCTCGTGGCTGGTCGTGGGTGAGCCAAGGTAGTCACTGCTGGCAGAGGGGTGGTAGATCCATACGTGGTCCGGTTTGGTGTGCGTTGGTCTCGCCTGGTGTCTTGGAACTCGTCAGCTAGCTTGGCTGCCTCTGGTAGGGTACGGGGTTTGCGATCTCGTACCCAATTTTGCAGTTCTGTGGTTAATCCATTAAAAAACTGCTCCATTACTATTAACTGGAACATCTCTTCCATAGTGGTGACCCGTGCCGCTTCCATCCACCCCTTGGCGTCTCGCTGTAGTCGGTGTGCCCATTCAGTGTGTGAGTCTTTTGTTTGTTTCTTGATGTCCCGGAATTTGAGTCGGTATGCCTCAGAGGTAATGGCATACCGTGCTAGGATGGCTTGTTTGACTTTGGGATAATTCCTGATGTCTTCGTCTGGGACGGTTCGGTATGCCTCTGCGGCGCGGCCTGACAATCTACCTGCCAGCAGGGGTACTTGGTCGGCTGGGCTGATGTCGTGTAGCTGGCACAACCTTTCGAAATCCTGTAGGTATTCGTCAATATCACTTTCTCCTTCTGTGTAATTTTTAAAAGCTTGGTAGGGAATCTTAGCTTTTCCCTGGGTAGTGCTGGTGGGCGCTGGGGCTCCTTCCCCGACTCGCTGAATAGCGTTTTGCTTAGCTACAATGTACTCGTGTACATCTGCTATCAGTCTTTCTAGTGTCTCCACGGAGGGGGTGTTTGGGTAAAAAGCTAACCTGCTATTGAGCTCTCTTGTAAATTCTGTTGGCTCTGTCTCCTGTGGAGTTGCCGCAGTGGTCGCTCTGTCCCCCTCCATGAGTTCGGCCACAAGAGTAGCTTTGGTTTTGTTGCTGGCTATTCTTCCCCTTGCTTCCAATAATTCCTTTAACGTAGTTCGTTTCAATGTTGCATAATTCGTCTCCATTCACCGTTCGTTCGAATGACTGCACATATTCTCGAACTCCGGTATATCCGAATAGCTGTTTCAAAGAAATGCTGCTTTGCTGTGCTGCAAGGCTTGTATCCCGCCGCTTGCCACCAATTGTTGCGGAGCTTCACAGTATACCCTCAATATCTTCACTTAAATCCCCTTGTATTGAAGAAGCAGGTCAATATCTAAGAGACAATTTCCCCAGTAACTGGACGACACACAGTTTGGGAGTCAACTGACTTTACTCGGCATGCGCACCTGGTTTCAAACTGCCAACAGCCTCATTTACATACAATACATAGATTACTATGGTACAAGGAAAAGTGGGGTCAGAAAATAGCAAGGGCTGATGGGAGGTTGAGGGGGGACACTGCATCTAATATAAGGGCTCATTTAGCGGGATGAGATGGCGGTTTTATTGGCACTAATTGGGGGTGCATATGACATTTTGATTGCTCGCTATTACACTTTTTGTGATGTTAGATGACAAAAAATTGCTTTTTTTTTACACATTTTTTTTTTTTAACGCTGTTCATCTGGGGGGGGGGGGTACATGTTATTTTTATAGAGAAGATTTTTACGGATATGTATGGCTACAATATGTATGGCTCTCACAATTTGGAGACACTAAGCAGGCATCCTCAAACTGCGGCCCTCCAGATGTTGTAAAACTACAATTCCCACCATGCCCTGCTGATGGCTGTAGGTTGTCTGGGCATGCTGGGAGTTATAGTTTTACAACATCTGGAGGGCCGCAGTTTGAGGATGCCTGCACTAAAACTAATATTTTTGGGGGAAAAAAATTGTTTCTGTGTCTCCAAAGTCTGAGAGACATAGTTTTTTATGTTCTCTAGGGGACTGTTGGGGATTATAAAAATGTAGTACTCCATGGAAGTGTGATACTCCCTGAAGCAATCGATAACGCAGAGGCCCGGATGATCGGGGCAAGTGTCACACTGAGTGGTGGTGTCCTTCCGTATCCCCTTTTGTGCACTTTTTTTGGGTTCGTCCCTTCTTTCCAGTATGGGGGACCACACCTGGAAAGTGTTGGCCAGGGACGATCCGGGCGCCTCCAGTTCCCGAGGTACTCCGGCCTGCTCTTTCCCGGTCCGAAAAGATCAGGGCCTTGAGGACTGCCTCATAGAACTGGAGGAATGTCCCTGTGCTGCCAGCGCTCTGGGACAGCACAAAAGAGTTGTACATGGCAACCTGCACCAAGTAGACCGCAACTTTTTTGTACCATGCCCGGGTTTTGCGCATGGCGTTATATGGCTTGAGGACTTGATCAGAGAGATCAACTCCTCCCATATACCGATTGTAGTCGACGATACAATCGGGCTTGAGGACCGTTGCCACGGTACCTCGCATAGAGACGGGGGTGGTGCTGTTACCGTGGATTGTGGACAGTGCAAGGACATCCCTCTTGTCCTTATACCTGACCAGCAACAGGTTTCCACTGGTAAGGGCACGGGTCTCACCCCTGGGGATAGGTACCTGGAGGGGGTAAGCAGGGAGGCCGTGCTGATTTTTCCGCACGGTCCCACAAGCGAACGTGGATCTGGCGGCAAGGGACCTGAACAAGGGAATGCTAGTATAAAAGTTATCCACGTACAAGTGGTAACCCTTATCTAGCAGTGGGTGCCTAAGGTCCCACACGAGTTTCCCGCTAACACCCAGAGTGGGGGGACATTCTGGGGGTTGAATACGGGAATCTCGCCCCTCGGACACACGAAATTTGTAAGTGTACCCTGAGGGCCATACCTCGCCCGCTTAGTGGGAATGTATTGGCGGAAACTGAGTCTCCCCTTGAACGCAACGAGTGACTCATCAACCGCGACCTCCCTTCCAGGTACGTAGGCCTGTACAAATTTGGCCCCGAAGTGATCGATGACCGGCCGTATCTTATACAGCCGGTCATAGGCAGGATCACTTCGGGGGGGACATGCTGCATTATCTGAATAATGCAGACATTTCCGGATGGCCTTAAACCGGGGACGTGTCATGACCATACTGTAGAGTGGGGTCTGGTAGAGGACGTCCCCACTCCAGTATTGCCTGACACTGGGTTTTTGCACTAGACCAATGTGCAGCACAAGGCCCCAAAATGTCCTCATCTCGGCTACACTGACCGGGCGTCCAGCCACCGGGTCTAGCCAAAAAGGAGCCCGGGTGCTGAGCAACCAACTGTTGGGCATACAGGTTCGTCTGCTCCACCATCAGATTCACAAATGGGTCACTGGGGGGATCTAGGGTCTCAAAGCTAGAAAAGAATAAGTTTAGATAAAATGTTTTTTTTCTAACTAACTTTTCCCTTCTATCCCTGCCTAACGGTGCCTCTCCCTCAGTGACCCTAACCCACCTGGAGGGTGATGGGTGCCGATGGGGGGGGATCGCAGGAGCCTGGTGAGGACGGTGCTGGACGGTGCAGGTGCTGAACAGGAAGAGGAGGGGAGAGAGAAGCGCTGGAAGTTTGAATCTCGCGCCTCTCTCCCTGCACCAATCAGCACCCTGGACAACGGCATTCAGCACCACGGCCAGCACCGCCTCTCCCAAATGTTTGTACTGTGATTGGTGGTGTGTGACAGGATGCCCGCTGAATGATTTCAGCGGGCATCCTGTTCCAATTAACCCCCGCGGCGCCGCAATCGCATTTCTAAACCCATGACGTACCGGTACATCATGGGTCCTTAACCACCTCAGCCCCCAGTGCTTAAACACCCTTAATGACCAGGCCACTTTTTACACTTCTGACCTACACTACTTTCACCGTTTATTGCTCGGTCATGCAACTTACCACCCAAATGAATTTTACCTCCTTTTCTTCTCACTAATAGAGCTTTCATTTGGTGGTATTTCATTGCTGCTGACATTTTAACTTTTTTTGTTATTAATCGAAATTTAACGATTTTTTTTGCAAAAAAATGACATTTTTCACTTTCAGTTGTAAAATTTTGCAAAAAAAACGACATCCATATATAAATTTTGCTCTAAATTTATTGTTCTACATGTCTTTGATAAAAAAATAATGTTTGGGTAAAAAAAAAAAATGGTTTGGGTAAAAGTTATAGCGTTTACAAACTATGGTACAAAAATGTGAATTTCCGCTTTTTGAAGCAGCTCTGACTTTCTGAGCACCTGTCATGTTTCCTGAGGTTCTACAATGCCCAGACAGTACAAACACCCCACAAATGACCCCATTTTGGAAAGTACACACCCTAAGGTATTCGCTGATGGGCATAGTGAGTTCATAGAACTTTTTATTTTTTGTCACAAGTTAGCGGAAAATGATGATTTTTTTTTTTTATACAAAGTCTCATATTCCACTAACTTGTGACAAAAAATAAAAACTTCTATGAACTCACTATGCCCATCACGAAATACCTTGGGGTCTCTTCTTTCCAAAATGGGGTCACTTGTGGGGTGGTTATACTGCCCTGGCATTCTAGGGGCCCAAATGTGTGGTAAGGATTTTGAAATCAAATTCTGTAAAAAATGACCTGTGAAATCCGAAAGGTGCTCTTTGGAATATGGGCCCCTTTGCCCACCTAGGCTGCAAAAAAGTGTCACACATCTGGTATCTCTGTATTCAGGAGAAGTTGAGGAATGTGTTTTGGGGTGTCTTTTTACATATACCCATGCTGGGTGAGATAAATATCTTGGTCAAATGCCAACTTTGTATAAAAAAATGGGAAAAGTTGTCTTTTGCCAAGATATTTCTCTCACCCAGCATGGGTATATGTAAAATGACACCCCAAAACACATTCCCCAACTTCTCCTGAATACAGAGATACCAGATGTGTGACACTTTTTTGCAGCCTAGGTGGGCAAAGGGGCCCATATTCCAAAGAGCACCTTTCGGATTTCACAGGTCATTTTTTACAGAATTTGATTTCAAACTCCTTACCACACATTTGGGACCCTAGAATGCCAGGGCAGTATAACTACCCCACAAGTGACCCCATTTTGGAAAGAAGAGACCCCAAGGTATTCGCTGATGGGCATAGTGAGTTCATGGAAGTTTTTATTTTTTGTCACAAGTTAGTGGAATATGAGACTTTGTATGAAAAAAAAAAAAAAAAATCAGCATTTTCCACTAACTTGTGACAAAAAATAAAATATTCTAGGAACTCGCCATGCCCCTCACGGAATACCTTGGGGTGTCTTCTTTCCAAAATGGGGTCACTTGTGGGGTAGTTATACTGCCCTGGCATTTTCCAGGGGCCCTAATGTGTGGTAAGTAGGTAAATGACCTGTGAAATCCTAAAGGTGCTCTTTGGAATATGGGCCCCTTTGCCCACCTAGGCTGCAAAAAAGTGTCACACATGTGGTATCGCCGTATTCAGGAGAAGTTGGGGAATGTGTTTTGGGGTGTCATTTTACATATACCCTTGCTGGGTGAGAGAAATATCTTGACAAAAGACAACTTTTCCCATTTTTTTATACAAAGTTGGCATTTGACCAAGATATTTCTCTCACCCAGCATGGGTATATGTAAAATGACACCCCAAAACACATTCCCCAACTTCTCCTGAGTACGGCGATACCAGATGTGTGACACTTTTTTGTAGCCTAGATGCGCAAAGGTGCCCAAATTCCTTTTAGGAGGGCATTTTTAGACATTTGGATACCAGACTTCTTCTCACGCTTTGGGGCCCCTAGAATGCCAGGGCAGTATAAATACCCCACATGTGACCCCATTTCGGAAAGAAGACACCCCAAGGTATTCAATGAGGGGCATGGCGAGTTCATAGAAATTTTTTTTTTTTGGCACAAGTTAGCGGAAATTGATATTTTTTATTTTTTTCTCACAAAGTCTCCCGTTCCGCTAACTTGGGACAAAAATTTCAATCTTTCATGGACTCAATATGCCCCTCACGGAATACCTGGGGGTGTCTTCTTTCCGAAATGGGGTCACATGTGGGGTATTTATACTGCCCTGGCATTCTAGGGGCCCTAAAGCGTGAGAAGAAGTCTGGAATATAAATGTCTAAAAAATTTTACGCATTTGGATTCCGTGAGGGGTATGGTGAGTTCATGTGAGATTTAATTTTTTGACACAAGTTAGTGGAATATGAGACTTTGTAAGAAAAAAAAATAATAATTCCGCTAACTTGGGCCAAAAAAATGTCTGAATGGAGCCTTACAGAGGGTGATCAATGACAGGGGGGTGATCAATGACAGGGGGGTGATCAATGACAGGGGGGTGATCAATGACAGGGGGGTGATCAATGACAGGGGGGTGATCAATGACAAGGGGGGTGATCAATGACAAGGGGGGTGATCAATGACAAGGGGGGTGATCAATGACAAGGGGGGTGATCAATGACAGGGGGGTGATCAATGACAGGGGGGTGATCAATGACAGGGGGGTGATCAATGACAGGGGGGTGATCAGGGAGTCCGATCCATCTATCAGTGCATCCGTAAAAATCATGCGGACGTCTGAATGGAGCTTTACAGGGGGGTAATCAATGACAGGGGGGTGATCAGGGAGTCTATATGGGGTGATAACCACAGTCATTGATCACGCCCCTGTAAGGCTTCATTCAGACGTCCGTATGCGTTTTGCGGATCCGATCCATCTATCAGTGCATCCGTAAAAATCATGCGGACATCTGAATGGAGCTTTACAGGGGGGTGATCAGGGAGTCTATATGGGGTGATCACCACAGTCATTGATCATGCCCCTGTAAGGCTTCATTCAGACGTCCGGATGCGTTTTGCGGATCCGATCCATCTATCAGTGGATCCGTAAAAATCATGCGGACGTCTGAATGGAGCTTTACAGGGGGGTAATCAATGACAGGGGGGTAATCAATGACAGGGGGGTGATCAGGGAGTCTATATGGGGTGATCACCACAGTCATTGATCATGCCCCTGTAAGGCTTCATTCAGACGTCCGGATGCGTTTTGCGGATCCGATCCATCTATCAGTGCATCCGTAAAAATCATGCGGACATCTGAATGGAGCTTTACAGGGGGGTGATCAGGGAGTCTATATGGGGTGATCACCACAGTCATTGATCATGCCCCTGTAAGGCTTCATTCAGACGTCCGGATGCGTTTTGCGGATCCGATCCATCTATCAGTGGATCCGTAAAAATCATGCGGACGTCTGAATGGAGCTTTACAGGGGGGTAATCAATGACAGGGGGGTAATCAATGACAGGGGGGTGATCAGGGAGTCTATATGGGGTGATCACCACAGTCATTGATCACGCCCCTGTAAGGCTTCATTCAGACGTCCGGATGCGTTTTGCGGATCCGATCCATCTATCAGTGGATCCGTAAAAATCATGCGGACGTCTGAATGGAGCTTGACAGGGGGGTGATCAATGACAGGGGGGTGATCAATGACAGGGGGGTGATCAATGACAGGGGGGTGATCAATGACAGGGGGGTAATCAGGGAGTCTATATGGGGTAATCAGGGGTGATCAGGGGCTAATAAGGGGTTAATAAGTGACGGGGGGGGGGGGGGGGTGTAGTGTAGTGTAGTGGTGCTTGGTGCTACTTTACTGAGCTACCTGTGTCCTCTGGTGGTCGATCCAAACAAAAGGGACCACCAGAGGACCAGGAAGCAGGTATATTAGACGCTGTTATCAAAACAGCGTCTAATATACCTGTTAGGGGTTAAAAAAAAACACATCTCCAGCCTGCCAGCGAACGATCGCCGCTGGCAGTCTGGAGATCAACTCTCTTACCGTCCGTTCCTGTGAGCGCGCGCGCCTGTGTGCGCGCGTTCACAGGAAATCTCGGCCATCGCGAGAGGACGCGCCGGCGCGTCCACTCGGAATGAATCAACCACCTCCAGGACGCGTCTGTGCGTACAGCGGTCCGGAGGTGGTTAAGGACTCAGGAAACATGCCGTACCGGTACGTCATGGGGTTAAATTATATAAAAAAAAATTAGTTTTACATTTTTATGGTCTATCCCTCAAAGGTTAAACAGGACGTGATTATGTTAGAATTATATATGTTTACACTACACCTTTCCACTATGGGGCTGTATGTGCTCTGTTGGGGTTTGTGTCCAGGTAGAGAGGCTGCTGCAGAATATCTATTTAAGGGTCCATTCACACGTCCGTGGTGTATTGCGCATCCGCAATACACCCGGCCGGCACCCCCCATGGAACTGCCTATTCTTGTCCGCAAATTGTTTTGCAAAGGTTATAAGCCATGGGTAATACCCACAGTGTAAATTGACATGTGGCAGATTGAAAACTTGCAGTGTGAGTGTATTTTTTTTCCTGTAGAATGTGGATGAAATTTCTAAAAATCATCAACTAAGCTGTTACTGTACAATGTACGCAAATCTGTGGCGGCAAATCCACACATGGGAATACCCCCTTACGGTTCTGTTCACGCAGCAGCCTCCTACTAGCGACGTTCTGGCAGACACCACTGGCAGCCATAGTGTGGCAGTAATGTCCATTGAGCTCTGGGCACAGTATGTGTGAACACAGGAGACAGAAGTGCTGAAACCGTCAGCGGGCGGCTTAATCCTGCACTGTACTGTATATATTGTGGGGATTTGCTCTGGTAGACAGGCTTGCGGACGCAGTACAGAGGCAATGACAACGTCTTTAACTTAAATAGTGCAGTGTTTTATTCACACAGACGTAAAGTGACAAAATAACAATTTTAGGAAAAACAGTCACCTTGAGTCTGGTGTTTGTTCACACCAGGCTGCAGCACATAAGTCCTTGAAGGAAACAGTAGTCCATGTGCTTTTGTCCACCAGCAATGTAGCAGGCCTAGTCCAGGCCCAAACACTCAAGCTCCAACACTCAGACTGCCAGCACTCCACTAGCAGATGGAGGATAATCCACACAGCTGAACTTGCTGGCTGGGTTTTTATATCCCAGCCAAAACCCGGCCTGGAACCGTGGGGAACAGCCACCCACCCTGCTCTTTGGCTGCTCCCAATAAGAACCGGCCCGGATTGGCTTTACAGCCATTCTGAGAGCTGAAGTGTCAGACTGCACTACAGAACTGACACTTCAGGAAAAAATCCGGTTCTTACCTCACCGAGGCCAGGAACTTCGGTGACACGTATCTTCCGTCAATGACGGCTCCTTGTTCCTTCTTACAATATGTATATACATTGCTGTGGATTTTAAAGACCAGTACTACCCACTTTACGCCTCATTCACACACAGGGCCGGCTCCAGGTTCATGTGGGCCCTTGGGCAATAAAGTCTCAGTGGGCCCCCTTGTGGCATTTTGCACGGCGCTTACAGCAATGAAACTGCATGTATTATAGATGAAATACCTTACACAGAGCAGGCTACAGAGCGGATATATGTGAATCATTCCTTATGTGCCTACCTTTATGTTCTACCCAGTGTTTCAGTCCCTCAGGTCTACTCACAGATATGTGCCCCCTCACAGTAGATATGCCAAGATATGCCCCCTACACAGTAGATATCCCAAAATATGTGCCCCCTCACAGTAGATATGCCAAGATATGTGCCCCTTCACAGTACATATGCTAAGATTTACCGTATGCCCCCTTCACAGTAGATATCCCAAAATATGTGGCCCCTTCACAGTAGATATCCCAAAATATGTGCCCCCTTCACAGTTGATATGCCAAGATATGTGCCCTCTGACAGTGGATATGCCAAGATATGTTCCCAGTGCCCCCTTCACAGGAAGTGAAAAAAAACAAACAATAAATCCTCCTGGCCTCAGTCCCCTGGCTCCTCCCTTGATCTGCGCTCCCCATCAGCAGGATACTGTGACACATGGCGCTGCTGTGCAGGAGGAGCAGAGGCGGATTCCCAGCCTGCCCCGCTCCTAGCTCCTACACAGATCGGCAGGACCATGTGTGAGGACATTGTGCTGCTGCTGTGGAGCACTGGCGGCTCAATGATGGAGCGGGGACCAAATAGTTCCCTGCTTCAGTGGCGTGCCTACGGTGTTTGGCACCCGGGGCGGGTCCTTTCTCTGCCCCCCCCCCCCAAACTTTAAAAAAAATTGTACCCCTTCACAGTAGTATTGCCCTCATTGTACAACCTTCACAGTAGTTTTGTACAGATGTGTGCCCCCTCACAGTAGTACCCATTGTGCCCCCTTCATAGTAATAATGCCCACTGTGCCCCCTTCACAGTAATAATGCCCACTGTGCCCCCTTCATTGTAGTAATGCCGATTGTGCCCCCTTCACATTAGTAATGCCCTCTGTGCCCCCTCCAGAGTAGTAATGCCCTCTGTGCCCCCTCCATAGGAGAAATGCCCTCTGTGCCCCCTCCATAGTAGAAATGCCCATTGTGCCCCCTTCACATTAGTAATGCCCTCTCTGCCCCATCCATAGTAATAAAGACCTCTGTGCCACCTCCATAGTAATAAAGCCCTCTGTGCCCCCTCCATAGTAATAAAGTCCTCTGTGCCCCCTCCATAGTAATAAAGTCATCTGTGCCCCCTCCATTGTAATAAAGCCCTCTGTGCCCCTCCATAGTAATAAAGTCCTCTGTGCCCCCTCCATAGTAATAAAGTCCTGTGTGCCCGCTCCATAGTAATAAAGACCTCTGTGCCCCCCTCCATAGTAATAAAGTCCTCTGTGCCCCCTCCATAGTAATAAAGTCCACTGTGCCCCCTCCATAGTAATAAAGTCCTCTGTGCCCCCTCCATAGTAATAAAGTCCTCTGTGCCCCCTCCATAGTAATAAAGTCCACTGTGCCCCCTCCATAGTAATAAAGTCCTCTGTGCCCCCTCCATAGTAATAAAGTCCTCTGTGCCCCCTCCATAGTAATAAAGTCCTCTGTGCCCCCTCCATAGTAATAAAGCCCTCTGTGCCCCCTCCATAGTAATAAAGCCCTCTGTGACCCCTCCATAGTAATAAAGTCCTTTGTGCCCCCTCCATAGTAATAAAGACCTCTGTGCCCCCTCCATAGTAATAAAGTCCTCTGTGCCCCCTCCATAGTAATAAAGCTCTCTGTGCCCCCTCCATACTAATAAAGTCCTCTTTGCCCCCTCCATAGTAATAAAGTGCTCTGTGCCCCCTCCATAGTAATAAAGCCCTCTGTGCCCCCTCCATAGTAATAAAGTCCTCTGTGCCCCCTCCATAGTAATAAAGTCCTCTGTGCCCTTCCATAGTAATAAAGCCCTCTGTGCCCCCTCCATAGTAATAAAGTCCTCTGTGCCCCCTCCATAGTAATAAAGTCCTCTGTGCCCTTCCATAGTAATAAAGCCCTCTGTGCCCTCTCCATAGTAATACAGTCCACTGTGCCCCCTCCATAGTAATAAAGTCCACTGTGCCCCCTCCATACTAATAAAGTCCACTGTGCCCCCTCTATAGTAATAAAGTCCACTGTGCCCCCTCCATAGTAATAAAGTCCTCTGTGCCCCCTCCATAGTAATAAAGACCTCTGTGCCCCCTCCATAGTAATAAAGACCTCTGTGCCCCATCCATAGTAATAAAGTCCACTGTGCCCTTTCCATAGTAATAAAGACCTCTGTGCCCCCTCCATAGTAATAAAGTCCTCTGTGCCCCTCCATAGTAATAGTCCTCTGTGCCCCCTCCATAGTAATAGTCCTCTGTGCCCCCTCCATAGTAATAGTCCTCTGTGCCCCCTCCATAGTAATAAAGTCCACTGTGCCCCCTCCATAGTAATAAAGCCCTCTGTGCCCCCTCTATAGTAATAAAGTCCACTCCATAGTAATAAAGTAATAGTAAAGTAATAGTAATAAAGTCCACTCCATAGTAATAAAGTCCTTTGTGCCCCCTCCATACTAATAAAGCCCTCTGTGCCCCCTCCATAGTAATAAAGTCCACTATGCCCCCTCCATAGTAATAAAGCCCTCTGTGCCCCCTCCATAGTAATAAAGCCCTCTGTGCCCCCTCCATAGTAATAAAGCCCTCTGTGCCCCCTCCATAGTAATAAAGCCCTCTGTGCCCCCTCCATAGTAATAAAGTTCTCTGTGCCCCCTCCATAGTAATAAAGCCCTCTGTGCCCCCTCCATAGTAATAAAGCCATCTGTGCCCCCTCCATAGTAATAAAGCCCTCTGTGCCCCCTTCATAGTAATAAAGTCCTCTGTGCCCCCTCCATAGTAATAAAGTCCTCTGTGCCCCTCCATAGTAATAAAGTCCTTTGTGCCCCCTCCATAGTAATAAAGCCCTCTGTGCCCCCTCCATAGTAATAAAGTCCTCTGTGCCCCCTCCATAGTAATAAAGTCCTCTGTGCCCCTCCATAGTAATAAAGCCCTCTGTGTCCCCTCCATAGTAATAAAGTCCTCTGTGTCCCCTCCATAGTAATAAAGTCCACTGTGTCCCCTCCATAGTAATAAAGTCCACTGTGTCCCCTCCATAGTAATAAAGTCCACTGTGTCCCCTCCATAGTAATAAAGTCCTCTGTGTCCCCTCCATAGTAATAAAGTCCACTGTGCCCCCTCCATAGTAATAAAGTCCTCTGTGCCCCCTCCATAGTAATAAAGTCCTCTTTGCCCCTCCATAGTAATAAAGTCCTCTGTGCCCCCTCCATAGTAATAAAGTCCTCTGTGCCCCCTCCATAGTAATAAAGTCCTCTGTGCCCCCTCCATAGTAATAAAGTCCTCTGTGCCCCCTCCATAGTAATAAAGTCCTCTGTGCCCCCTCCATAGTAATAAAGTCCTCTGTGCCCCCTCCATAGTAATAAAGTCCTCTGTGCCCCCTCCATAGTAATAAAGTCCTCTGTGCCCCCTTCATAGTAATAAAGCCCTCTGTGCCCCCTCCATAGTAATAAAGTCCTCTGTCCCCCTCCATAGTAATAAAGTCCTCTGTGCCCCCTCCATAGTAATAAAGCCCTCTGTGCCCCCTCCATAGTAATAAAGCCCTCTGTGCCCCCTCCATAGTAATAAAGTCCACTGTGCCCCCTCCATAGTAATGAAGTGTCCCCTCCATAGATATACTCACAGAAAGCATATTTGGAAGAGGGATAATCAATTACACTTACAGAGAAAAAACCCTCTAAAACATGACCTTTAACCGCCTCACGTCCGCCCATAGGATATAAACGTCCTATGGGTGCACGTCTATTTCTGACAGCACGTTTTAAAACGTCCTGTCAGAAATAGCAGCTGCACGCTAATCGTGCAGCTGCTGATCGGGTTGCCCGCTGTCAGTGACAGCAGGGCAACCCTAAGACAAGGCAGGGACAGTGCCCAGGTGTCCCTGCCTTCACGATCGCTGCAGACACAGCGCTCACCGAGCGCTGTGTCTGCAGAGCAGGAAGCGCTGTGCGCTTCCTGTTCCGGCCCGGCGGTCATGTGACCGCCGTGACCGGAGAGTGCAGGGGCTGTGTGAGGTCTCTCAGAGACCTCGATCAGCCCTGCTGTGAGGCTGTACAGCGCAGGATTGCTGCTGTACAGCCTCTATAGGGGTGTATTTGTCCTGTAACTGGGGCTACTATGTCAGCCCCAGTTACAGGAGAAATCAACAGTGTAAAAAAAAAAAAAAAGTGAAGTAAATGTCCCCCAGAGGTCTTGTATGACCTTATGGGGGACGAAAAGTGTAAAATAAAAAAATAAAGAAATAAAGGGTTGAAAACATAAAATAAAAAAAAGTTTCACATGTAAAAAAAAAAAAAATCCCAAGTAAGGAATAAAAAAAAAATTAAAAATAGAAAAAATAAAATAAAATAGACATATTTAGTATTGCCGCGTCCGTAAAAACCAGCTCTATAAAAATATCACATGACCTAACCCCTCGGGTGAACACCGTAAAAAAAAAATAAAAAAAACTGTGTCAAAACAAGCAATTTTTGTCACCTTGCATCACAAAAGGTGCAACACCAAGTGATCAAAAATGCGTATGTCCCACAAAATGGTACCAATAAAACCGTCACCTCATCCCGCAAAAAATGAGCCCCTACATAAGAAAATCTCTCAAAAAATAAAAAAACTATAGCTCTCAGAACATGGACACATTAAAACATAATTTTTTGGTTTCAAAAATGCTATTATTGTGTAAAACTTTAATAAATGAGAAAAATTATACATATTAGGTATCGCCACGTCCGTAACAATCTGCTCTATAAAAATGTCACTTGACTGAACCCCTCAGGTGAACGCTGTAAAAATAAATAAATAGAAACTGTGCTAAAACAACCAATTTTTTGGTCACCTTGCCCCATAAAGTGTTATAATGAATGATCAAAAAATCATATGTACCCAAAAATAGTACTAATAAAACTGGCACCTTATCCCCTAGTTTCCAAAATGGGGTCACTTCTTGGGAGTTTCTACTGTAAGGGTGCATCAGGGGGCTTCAAATGGGACATGGCATCTAAAAACCATGTGGAGTTCCTTTTCTTCTGCGCCCTGCTGTGTGCCCGTACAGCAGTTTACGACCACATGTGGGGTGTTTCTGTAAACCGCAGAATCTGGGTAATAAATATTGAGTTTTGTTTGGCTGTTAACCATCGATGTGTTAAAGAAAAAAATTGATTAAAATGGAAAATCTGCCAAAAAAGTGAAATTTAAAAATTTGATCTCCATTTTCCTTTAATTCTTGTGGAACGCCTAAAGGGTTAACAAAGTTTGTAAAATCGGTTTTGAATACCTTGAGGGGTGTAGTTTCTACAATGGGGTCATTTATGGGGGTATCCACTATGTAGGCCCCACAAAGTGACTTCAGACCTGAACTGGTCCTTATAAAGTGGGTTTTGGCAATTTTCTTAAAAATTTGAAGAATTGCTTCTAAACTTCTAAGCCTTCTAACGTCCTAAAAAAATAAAATAACATTTCCAAAATGATGCCAACATAAAGTAGACATATGGGGAATGTTAAATAATAAATATTTTATGAGGTATCACTTTCTGTTTTAAAAGCAGAGAAATTGAAATTTAGAAAATTGCGAATTTTTCAAATTTTTGGGTAAATTTGGGATTTTTTCATAAATAAAAGGTGAAATTATTTTGACTCAAATTTATGACTATCATGAAGTACAATGTGTCACGAGAAAACAATCTCTGAATGACTTGGATAAATAAAGGCGTTCCAAAGTTATTACCACATAAAGTGAGATATGTCAGTTTTGCAAAATTTGGCCTGGTCAGGAAGGGGGCAAAGGGCCCAGATGGGAAGTGGTTAATATGACATGATAAAAATCACAAATTATAGATACCCCCACAAAATATGACAAACATATAATCTAAACTGTGCCCACAATTAAAATGTGGCCAGATATGAAAACAGATACTGAGGCATTTCCTGGGCACATATGCATAGGTGGTACCATACGAGGGTAGTGTGGACCACGAGGGTCTTACTCAAGGTCCCTGTGTTTTTTTCTGATAATACACCCACTGGTTCAAGATGGAAAGGGGCGACCCCACTTATCGGTAGCTAAACCCTAAGTGACCCTGAAAATGTCCTAGAATTTGAAGTTACTGGTCCCGATGCGTTTCCCCGTTGAAGAAAGTCATCGGTTCCTCAGGGGACAAAATACAGCAGATAAGGTGTAGATAGTGGCAACCAAGATGAATAAGGCGCAACAGCAGGTCCAGCGCTGGCCTCATCTATACCTGAATTGTTTGAGATTGATGTTCCCGCTCATGGGGGCGTATTATAGCGGGCGGAGCCTGTAGATCCGCCTAACTTCCAGGTGTGTGGAACGCAAATGTGTTCCATAGTTATATATAATGTACTGGTGTGCAGTGAAAATAAGTTATAGTATAAAGTGATAGATGCCCAGGTGACGCGCTGCAGTCACTACTACATATGGGCTATCTCTTACAGCGCTTTGAATAAAGCGCTGTTGCCGGGATTGACACTACTTCCGGCAGGGGAAACACATATCTGCTTGGTGGAACGCACCGTCGGATAGTAAGGTGTAACGCAAGCTAAGTTCCGGTATTGTATCACTTGCGTTCCTCATGTAAATACAAAATCATATTCAAACAAAAATGGGGACTGGGTGGTGGAGATACTGGAGTGCCCAACAGATATAGGAAGGGGGTTGCCACGATGATTCCAGCTGGGGTACATAAGGGGAAGATAAGTAAACACAAGGTAATGGAAAAAATGTCATTAATTGTGGGTCCCCTGTTGGTTCAGTCGTACATACATGACCATTTATGGTCCAATGAAGAGACAGGTTGACACGTGTACATAAAGTAAAGGGACATATGATTAACAGATTGACAAAAAAAGTGAAAACAGGCAAAAGAGATCTGTTCATTGAGGCCCGGCGGTGTATCCACTGCGCCTACTTACAGAGAATCCTCCTGTCCCAATCACCACCTCTAGGAGACCTGCGGATTACTTCTAGTCTTATAGTCTCCATTGTGAGATTCCGAGACATGGTCGTGAAATGGGTTTATCACGCTGATGGTTGATATCCCCAATGTGATCTCCTACCCTCCGCCTAAGCTCACGCTTAGTCCTACCAACATAATTAAGGGGCATTCACAAGTGCTGGTTAGATCGAAAACCATTTGGGACTTTCAAATGTGGCAATGACTGTATCTGCTGCCCACTGATTTGTAAATCAACTATCTTGAGAAGCGTATCAACAAACAGGATTTGCCAAATGCGTGACTTTGCGAATTGCAAGACCCAATGTGTGGTCTAGTTCCTGAAGCTCACAGTCCTCTCTTCCTTGCAGGCACAGATCGCTCCACAGCACTATGTGGGCGGGGCTAATGCAGATTACCGGGCTGCAGGCTCCGCCCACACAGGCCAGCAGCGCGATCCGTGCCTGCAGGCTGAATGTTGGAGCAGGGAGAAGTCTGCTCCAACATTCAGAGCACCGCCAGCCTGATGGAGAAGAGGAGCTGAGCAGTGAGTGACAGGACTGCAGCGCTTCCATCTGTATTGGCGGAAGTGCTCATTGCTTCTGGCAGCTGTGCTGTGGGCCTCCGCAGGATCTGTGGGCCCGAGGTATGCTGGGGGCTGACGCCGGCCTTGTTCACACGTCAGTGAATCATGGACTTGTGCTGTACGTGTTCTTCATGGATAACTCATGTACCCATTCATTTTAACACATCAGTGTTTTAGCACAGTCCGTGAGGCCGTAGTTTTACAACAGAAGCGGGACCCATTTTGTCTGTGTTTATGGGTCTTTTATGCCCATCGTACTCTATTGCACTGTGAACAATACGGACGCAGCACAGATGCCATCCGTGTTTCATACACCATTAAGAGGAGATTAATTTTCAGCGGTGCAGTATCCATGGAACATGGATGATACACTGAGAGCAAAAAAAGGGACTCGCAGACCAAACACGGATTCTTCACAGATAAACCATCTTATCACAGATGGGTGAATTAGGCCTTATACTTTATACAAAGGGAAGCTGTCAGCATAGTGTAGTGAGCGGTCTGTCATTTATGTGCAGATATTAGATGGTTGTGTCCTTCTCTCATGATGTGCACATAGCACAGGAATGCAGACTGCTCCTCGGCCCAAAGCTGTCTGTCATTCTTGTCATAGTTCCATATCCAGGCATTCATTGTCCTCTGCATTTAGATCTATACAAAATGTGCCTCCCATCATCTTTCTGTTCTGTTATTACATGTAATTACATGTATTACACCAATCTGTCTCATGTGCAGCCATATCTGATTATTCTAAACTCCCCAGATCTTACGGAGTATCGAACCTGCTGGAGGACCTAAAGGTTCTCTACAGAATGGCTGGAGTTGAAGGAAAGGGCGTAACATTTATTTTAACTGATAATGATATCCGAGAAGAATTCTTCCTGGAATATATGAACAATATTCTTTCTTCAGGAGAGGTAATTTCATAGACTGCTTGTCACTTACCCCTGCATCAGATGTATGAAAGTGGGACTCAGTGCCCCCCTTAGCTTGCATGCAGCAATTACCTAATTATCTTCTTATGTCACTACTAGTTTAGTTGCTTTCCTGGGGGGGGGGGGGGGGAATCTACAAATTGAGTAAATCTCCACTAGAGCTGCAGCTATCGATTATTTTAGTAAACAGTTCTACCGATTAATCCAATGATTCATCCAGTACTCTAATAAGAATAAACTAATTAAAAGAACGTTTTCTAAAAAACTCATCAGTCCCCCCCATGCCATCATCAGACCCCCCTGCCATTAGTCCCATCCCCCCTGCCATCATTCCCCCTTCCATGCCATCAGTCCTCAGTGCCATCAGCACCCCCATGTCATCTGTCCCCCCCACCTTGCCTTCAATTCCTCCCCCCAGTGCCATCAGTTCCTTCCCAGTGCCATCAGCTCTTCCCAGTGCCATCAGTTCCTCCCCAGTGCCATCAGCTCGCTCCAGTGCCATCCGTTCCCGCTCCCCAGTGCCATCAGCTCTTCCCAGTGCCATCAATTCCCGCTCCCCAGTGCCATCAGCTCCCCCCAGTGCCATCAGTTCCCCCTCCCCAGTGCCATCAGTTCCTCCCCAGTGCCATCAGCTCCCCCCAGTGCCATCAGCTCCCCCTCCCCAGTGCCATCAGTTCCTCCCCAGTGCCATCAGCTCTCCCCAGTGCCATCAGTTCCCGCTCCCCAGTGCCATCAGCTCCCCCTCCCCAGTGCCATCAGTTCCTCCCCAGTGCCATCAGCTCTCCCCAGTGCCATCAGTTCCCGCTCCCCAGTGCCATCAGCTCCCCCCAGTGCCATCAGCTCCCCCCAGTGCCATCAGCTCCCCCCAGTGCCATCAGCTCCCCCCAGTGCCATCAGCTCTCCCCAGTGCCATCAGCTCTCCCCAGTGCCATCAGCTCTCCCCAGTGCCATCAGTTCCCCCTCCCCAGTGCCATCAGTTCCCCCTCCCCAGTGCCATCAGCTCCCCCCAGTGCCATCAGCTCTCCCCAGTGCCATCAGCTCTCCCCAGTGCCATCAGCTCTCCCCAGTGCCATCAGTTCCCCCTCCCCAGTGCCATCAGTTCCTCCCCAGTGCCATCAGCTCTCCCCAGTGCCATCAGTTCCTGCTCCCTAGTGCCATCAGCTCCCCCCAGTGCCATCAGTTCCCCCTCCCCAGTGCCATCAGCTCCCCCCAGTGCCATCAGCTCCCCCCAGTGCCATCAGCTCCCCCCAGTGCCATCAGTTCCCCCTCCCCAGTGCCATCAGTTCCTCCCCAGTGCCATCAGCTCTCCCCAGTGCCATCAGTTCCTGCTCCCCAGTGCCATCAGCTCCCCCCAGTGCCATCAGTTCCCCCTCCCCAGTGCCATCAGCTCCCCCCAGTGCCATCAGTTCCCCCACTCCTGCTCCTAGCCATCAGACTTCAGCGCCAGTCAAATCAAATACTTACCTTTCCTGCCAGGGGCGCAGGCGACACTCCACAGCTCTTCCACCGTCACACAGCGTCAGGTCATAGTGCACGCTTACTACATCCTGACGATGTGTGTACGTCAGGAGGATAGTGTGGTGCCGGCCGGTGGGAGACCACGGAGCGGTGAGCAATAGTAAGCGCTTCGCTCACACTCTGTGGTCACATGGTACAAACGAATCCTCGATGCAAAAAATTTGTATCAAGGATTTTTTGGTGTTGAGTTACTCAATTGATTTGAGTAATTGTTTCTGCTCTAATCCCCAAGTTCTGCATTTTATTGATGCATTTTAGTCATGTATAGACTGTAAAACAACTTGTGAAGAGCTGGCAACTGCATTTTACATGAAGGCCTTGTGGATAGGAAAGTATAAGAACCAGAACCTTGGGGATCGGTCTGATGACAATGAGTTACCTGCTGCAACCAGTGGACTGTAGGAAATGAACACATTAGTTTATACATTTACCGTGGGGAAATCTAGTTTTGGACGCTCAGTATCTTTCTGAAAAGCGGTTTAAACTGTTATTTCCAAGTGCTGATACTGTATATCGCAAGGATATGCCATTACTTTATAATAAACAGGGGTCTGACCTCTGGGACCCCCACCAGTCCTGAAAATGAAGAAACAGCAGTGCTCAACCAGTCTTTTGCTGCACAGAGGCGCCCTGTACAGGGAACTGCAGTCAGCTCCTTACATTTCATTGGGGTCATACTGCAGGTCACTGGAGCAGACAGTGATCAGTTACCAATATGCAGAAAGGACTGGGAAGGGCCACAGTGCTGAATGAGAGCTGCAGCACTGGGCTCATTCACATGAATGTATTTTTTTCTGCGTCCGTTCCGTTTTTTTTGCGGCCCGTATGTGGCATTATTCACTTCAATGGGGACGCAAAAAACGGTAATCACTCCATGTGCATTCTGTGTCCGTATGTCCACATGATAGTTCTGCAAAAATATAGAGCATGTCCTATTATTGTCTGCATTACAGACAAGGATAGTACTGTTCTTCTAGGGGCCGTTCCGTTTTGGAAAATGCAGAATGCACGTGGCGGACCGCAAAATGTCCAACGGTCATGTGCATGAGTCCTTATTCTCAGAATCGGGTTCACCCAACACCTGTCTTGCCTGGTATGGGAACTATTGACCATTGCATTCAGTCGGTGAATAAATGAAAGGAGAGATGGCTACTCATGTCCATAAATGTCTAAGGTGGGAAAGCCCCCTTAGTCTAGCGCTACACGACATGTGTTGCGCTACTTTTGAGACATGCTGTGACTATGGCACGACAGTCGCAAACAATCCATCCATGTCGCATGCCACAGTCCAACACCATTGACTATCATTACAAAAAATGTAGCGTGACATTGGTGCAACATGAATGTTGCGCGACATATGTTGCAGTGTAGCTCTAGCCTTAAGTAGGTTCAGTTTTGCTGCAATAGATCTGATTTCTGCCCTGAAAATCAGTCCCACTTGTTGTGGAAATGTTATTATGTGGACATTTTATCTTAGGATGTGTGTGTCATCGGTCTCCCTGTGAGTGGGGCTTGCAGATACCCATGTGCTTGCTGCCGACACAATCCCATTCAAATGAATCAAACTGATCTTCAGTTGCAGAAATTTTCTGCAACAAGATCTGTTGTGTGTGAAGGCGCCCTTACACCTCTGTGAAGCTGACCTCCATATTATCTTTTATTCACATTACTCTTGAAGGTTTCTAATCTGTTTTCTCGGGAAGAGCTGGAAGAGATCGCTCAGCCTTTGCTACCAGTTATGAAGAGGGATTTTCCACGTCACCCCCCAACATTTGAGAATTTGTATGAGTATTTTCTCTCTCGGTGTAGGAGGAACCTGCATGTCGTGCTCTGCCTTTCACCTGTAAGTATGACTGGACTTGAGTACAGGGCTCAGCTGTCTCCTACGCTCCTGTAGAAATGAATGGAGCGTCGGCACACTTTTCCGACCAGCCTCTCCTTTTATTTCAGGGGGGCTCAATGGGATATTGGGTCCCTGCTAATGATCGGGGGGAATGATGTGTTTACTGCTTGGAAAAAATGACGTTAAATTTAATCATCGGTTCAATATGATTATTGAGATTTCACATTTATGTGTTTTTTGTTATATTTTGCTACTTAAATTTTTTTTTATTGCTTTGTGTCGCCACACACCGATGCATCAAACACTGCACATAAATGAGCTGTTTCAGGTCTTTTTTGTAGTAGTTGATGCCCCCTTATTACAGACAGAGGTGTACATAGATGTCAGTATTATCCACATATATCCAAGTTGGTTCAGTCTATGAGGCATCAATACAAGTTTGGGGGAACGTTCTTGACATGTGTAATCATTTATCCCGTCCAGGTTGGTAACAAGTTACGGACACGATCTTTGAAGTTCCCGGCTCTTATCACTGGCTGCACTATGGACTGGTTTAGTCACTGGCCGAGGCAAGCTTTAGTAGCCGTCTCCTCTTACTTCCTGTCTGGGCTTGACATTGCATGCAGCTCTGAAGGCAAATCCAATGTGATGGAGGCCATGGCAGTATTTCATGACCAGATGTCAGAGAATTGTGAGAGTTATTTTCACAGGTAACTGCAGCTGCTCACAGCTTCTTCTGATGTCTCTCTAACCTGTGCATCATTTGGGGGCCGGGTGATTTACTATTTATTTTATGCACTTATATAGCGCTACTATATTTCGCAGCGCTTTACAGACGTTAGCATCCAACTGTCGCCAATGGGGCTCACAATCTAAGGTCCCGTGCAGTATGTTTTTGGAGTGTGGGGGGAAACCGGAGGAAACCCACGCAAACACGGGGAGAACATTCAAACTCCATGTAGATGTTGCCCTTGGTCGGATTCGAATCTAGGACCCCAGCGCTGCAATGCACCAGTGCTAACCACTGAGCCACCACTAACCACTGAGCCATCGTGCTGCCCATCAGACATTGATACAATTGATGAGGTTCTGGACTATTACTAAAATGCAGCCCTCTGTCAAATAAACATTATGAGTATATACTTGTAATATACACCCTACCTGGTCCTGATATTCTCACCTCATATTAACACCAGTGGTAATGGGGGAGATAGGGAAAAGTCCTCTTGGCCATAAAATTACACAATTGAGATGGATCTATGTGATATAAAACAGATAATAACCCTGTATAATAGTTAGGGATCTTAGAAGACCACAGTGTAAATCTGTCACCCCACAGACATGGCTGACTCCATGGAATATATAGGGATCCCCAAATATTAATGGGTTAGTGCCAGGTTTAGTAAGTTCTTGCCACCTGCAATGTTTCATATTTTACATCTTATTGTTATTTTACTTCAGATTTCGGAGGAGGGCTCATGTAACATCAAAATCATATCTATCATTTATACATAGCTACAAAAAGATCTACGCTGAAAAATGTAAATCCATGAATGAACAGGCCGAGCTCACGAACAAAGGTGAGGCGGTGAATTATCCCAAAAGATTTATATTCTGACATGTATTACCTCGCTTATCCATTGTATTATATAGTTTTATCAAGAATAGTCTGTATTACGGTAGGATCTCTGCTTGTTGTCACTGACTAGGACTCTTCATTGTTAATGGGATGGACACACAGGTGCACAGCTCTGATAACTGTACTCTACCTATGTGTCCATCACATGGCTCAGGGTCCTAACAATGAAGGTTCCCATTCAATGTCTACAAGCAGAGATCTGGGAAGACTTGATGCACAAAATACTGTATGTTACAAAATGAATGACATTGTGAATGTTTTCCACTGAAACTGAATATCCCTTTAAATGTGGCCAAAGCGAAACATTAGCAGACAGAGCAGATAGCAGCGTATTACCATAACGGGGCGCTAATGTTTTTCCTTCTGAATGGCCACTGCTGCGTTATCCGCTCTGGATAACAGGTTGCCATGCCCAATGCCCAAGTGGTATATAGAGCAGTCCAGGGGGACTTACTTGCAAGTTATTTTGGGGTCTGGTCATTGTGATTATTTCCTGGTTACTGTGCTCATTCATCCCATGGTGACAGAGTGGATTAAATACGTTTCCTGACGCTTAAAGTGATGGAATATCACTAGAATATAGCATCAAATTGTGGTCGTGGGGGTCTGACCTCTGGGGGCCTTTCTGATTTTGGAACTGCAGCCATCGCCTTTCACTTGAAAAGCAGTGAAGGGGATGCAGCACTGCACCAGCATTAAAGGGGTTCTAAAATTACTGAAAATACTTATTAGAATTAGAGCAATTAGTACACACAAATACCCGTCCTAATCACACAGGAGGACAAGTTACCTGACAACACAGAGGGGGATGGGGATGTGGTAATGAGCGGCAGCGCTTGTATGCAGTGTCCGTTACCACAGCCCGTCCTGTCCGTCCTCTGTATGATCTCCATTCCTACAGAGATTCGGCTGAAGATCTTCTCAGCTGTATTCAGGACCATAATCCCTGACAAGTAGGGGACGAGGCTGAGGCAGCTCTTTACCTCCGTGCCCTCAAGTAACTTGACAGTGGCCATTTTATTTCTCCTAAAGATTGCACCTAATGAAAGGTATATGGGAATATATTTATAATAAATTAATATTTAAGTATTTTCATTTTCTTAATTCTCTAAGACCCCCTTTAAGATTCTCCGAGGTCGCACCCCCACCAGTCATAAAGTGATGGAAAATTCCAACCCTAATATACCTCTAGTGTCCTCCAGTGTCTAGTCTCGTAACTTAGTCGATTCAGATTCAACTCCTCCGTATCCACTTCCATTGAGTCTATACCCTGGTTAATCAGTGGGGCTCAGCTCGGGCTCTGGCGATATTCACATTTAGGGACTGTCTGTGGCGCTGCGCTGGTTTAATGCAGGGACATCATCATTATTCTAATTCTCAGCTCTGACCAGCATTTGTATGTAACTTCACCATCTTCAGGCTTAGAGATGCAGGACTAAAGCTGAAGGCCGAGCTTCTTTCTAGAGTAGGTGACATCAGGTATTCTAGGTTTCAGCCTTTGTACAGTATCTTCAGTCTTGACCAATAGCAATAAGAAAAAGAATTAACAATTCAGAACGCCATCCGGTTAGTTTGACTTGTGACCTTATGACTTGTTTGTGATCACTGTGATCGTCTTCATTCGTCTTCCCCCGCCATGCCTGCCTTGTTTAACGTCTTTCCCAGTGAAGTGCCTTTTTCTCTTGTGTCCAGAATAACATCTATGATATCAGTCTGATCATTTCTGCTTCTGGAGCACAGAACTTCTTGGCGGCTGTAAACAACATTTTCCTTTTTCCCTTTCTAAGGACTCTCCAAGCTCATGGAAGCCAGCGAATCTATGGGAAATGTATCCAAGGAGCTTGCAGAGAAGGAGAACGAACTGGCTCTGGCATCTCTGATGGCCGACAAGGTAAGTCCCACCACAGGGCAGAGGCATTTGACAATTTCCGGGAAAATTACAGTCAATGTTTTTGATGAATTCGCTTGGTGTTGCAACAGATCCAGTGCCCTTACCACTTTCTATATTTGAATTGTTCTGTTCCATTCTGCTTGAAATATTCAGGTGCTGGCAGAAGTGACATTAACTGCACAGGCAGCAGCTAAAGTGCAGAACGAAATGCAGCTGGTAAAAGACAAAGCTCAGAGCATTGCGCAGCAAATAGAAAGTGAGAAGCGTATGGCGGAAAGTAAACTGGAGGCTGCAAGACCCGCTCTACTGGATGCAGACGCTGCATTAAATGTGAGAAAACGCTGATAGGAAGATGATGCATGCTGTCCTAGTTAGACCCTCCATGTGGATGTGTAGATGTGACTCTGCCATCTAGTGGCTAACTGCAGTTAAATCCATGGGGTTGTCCGGGGTTCTGTTAAGTAAGGTTTACTAGACATAAATCATCATAAACTGCTGTTGTGGCATCCAGAGGAGACGCTCCAGCCTGTCAGTAGAGGGGAGGCAGATTGCTGATCAGTCTGTGGTTGTATCTTGTGCTGCCACGTATCACAGAATCCACAATCTCAAATTCCTACTGCTATTCTTGCTCTTGGCATTTTTAACTATGACATCTTATCAGTGTTTTTTTTTTGTTTTGTTTTAGACAATCAAACCTGTGGATATTTCTACAGTTCGGAAGCTTGCAAAGCCGCCACATCTGGTCATGAGGATCATGGATGCCTGCCTTCTATTGTTGCAAAAGAGGCTTGATCCAGTAGTCATGGATCCTGACAAACCCTGCTGTAGGCCTTCCTGGGGAGAGTCAGTAAAGGTGAATCCAACCAACTATATGACATCAGATTACAGTTGTGTGGCTGTGCATACCTAATAAGCAGACTGGCAGCAGTCACACCGTGACATTTCACATCTCTGCTCTAGTGACAGCTGTGGTGGCCTCCTGGTTGGATGCTGCAGCTGTCACTCATCAAAAGTTTGAATGATGTTTAGAATAATCCATTCACTTGGGATTTTAGTCCAATATGCAAAGTATGAACTTTCCCTGAATGTGCATTTTTAATTCACTGTGTGTGTGTGGTAAACCTTACGCTATGGTAGAAGATGTTTTTGCAGTAAATGTAATAATCATAGATATAATTGTCCACAGCTCATGAGCACTTCTGGATTCCTTCAGTCCCTTCATCAGTTTCCAAAAGACTGTATTACTGAGGAGATAGTGGAGTTATTGCAGCCCTATTTTCAGATGGAAGATTACACAATGGAAAATGCAAGGAAGCTCGGTGGTAATGTTTCCGGTCTTATGTCATGGACACAAGCAATGGTGACATTTTATGAAGTCAACAAGGAGGTACTGCCATTAAAGGTAGGACGTCCTTCTGTTACACCAGAGGAGCCCTGTAAAATTGTGTGTCTGGGTTCACACCATTGTTTTGCCATACACTTGAGGCATGTCCGTTTACAATTTGAATCAGTGAACATACAAAACTGAGTTATTACGTGCTTATCTGTATTATACTTTAGAGCTGAATTCACAATTCTGCAGACATCATAACTGAAAGGGCTTCTGTCACCCCACTAAAGTGATTTTTTTTTTGGGCTAGTTAAATTAGTTATATAGCGATATATGACAATATAATTGTGTTCCTTACTTTGATCCAGCAGTTTATTCAAAAAACGAAGTTTTATAATATGCAAATTCGGTCTCTACCAGCAAGTAGGGCGTCTACTTGCTGGTAGCTGCTGCAGAAATCCGCCCCCTCCTCTTGTTGATTGACAGGGCCAGCCGGGATCTCCTCCTCCGGCCGGCCCTGTCGGCGTTTCAAAAATCGCGCGCCTGTGTTGAATCGGCGCAGGCGCTCTGAGATGAGGAGGCTCGTCTCCTCAGAACTCCCTCAGTGCGCCTGCGCCGATGACATCACCGAAATAGAAGACGTCATCGGCGCAGGAGTGCTGAGGATACGAGCCTCCTCATCTCAGAGCGCCTGCGCCGATTCAACACAGGCGCGCGATTTTTGAAACACCGACAGGGCTGGCCGGAGGAGGAGATCCCGGCTGGCCCTGTCATTCAACAAGAGGAGGGGGCGGATTTCTGCAGCAGCTACCAGCAAGTAGACGCCCTACTTGCTGGTAGAGACCGAATTTGCATATTATAAAACTTCGTTTTTTTAATAAACTGCTGGATCAAAGTAAGGAACACTATTATATTTTCATATATCGCTATATAACTAATTTAACTAGCCCCAAAAAAAAAAAATCACTTTAGTGGGGTGACAGAAGCCCTTGAAATATACAGGGTGGGCCATTTATATGGATACTCCTTAATAAAATGGGAATGGTTGGTGATATTGACTTCCTGTTTGTGGCACATTAGTATATGTGAGGGGGGAAACTTTTCAAGATGGGTGGTGACCATGGCGGCCATTTTGAAGTCGGCCATTTTGAATCCAACTTTTGTTTTTTCAATAGGAAGAGGGTCATGTGACACATCAAACTTATTGGGAATTTCACACGAAAAACAATGGTGTGCTTGGTTTTAACGTAACTTTATTCTTTCATGAGTTATTTACAAGTTTCTGACCACTTATAAAATGTGTTCAATGTGCTGCCCGTTGTTTTGGATTGTCAATGCAACCCTCTTCTCCCACTCTTCACACACTGATAGCAACACCGCAGGAGAAATGCTAGCACAGGCTTCCAGTATCCGTAGTTTCAGGTGCTGCACATCTCGTATCTTCACAGCATAGACAATTGCCTTCAGATAACCCCAAAGATAAAAGTCTAAGGGGGTCAGATCGGGAGACCTTGGGGGCCATTCAACTGGCCCACGACCACCAATCCACTTTCCAGGAAACTGTTCATCTAGGAATGCTCGGACCTGACACCCATAATGTGGTGGTGCACCATCTTGCTGGAAAAACTCAGGGAACGTGCCAGCTTTAGTGCATAAAGAGGGAAACACATCATCATGGAGCAATTTCGCATATCCAGTGGCCTTGAGGTTTCCATTGATGAAGAATGGCCACACTATCTTTGTACCCCATATACCACACCATACCATCCAACAGTCTTGGAGGGATCTATCCAATGTGGGTTAGTGTCAGACCAATAGCGGTGGTTTTGTTTGTTAACTTCACCATTCACATAAAAGTTTGCCTCATCACTGAACAAAATCTTCTGCGTAAACTGAGGGTCCTGTTCCAATTTTTGTTTTGCCCATTCTGCAAATTCAGTGCGGCGATCTGGGTCATCCTCGTTGAGATGCTGCAATAGCTGGAGTTTGTAAGGGTGCCATTTGTGAGTAGCTAATATCCGCCGAAGGGATGTTCTACTAATGCCACTCTCCAGTGACATGCGGCGAGTGCTACGCTGTGGGCTCTTGCTGAATGAAGCTAGGACAGCCATTGATGTTTCTTCATTACAGACAGATTTCATGCCTCCACATTTTGGCAAATCCAACACTGAACCAGTTTCACGAAACTTAGCAAGCAGTTTGCTAACTATAGCATGGGAGATGGGTGGTCTCGTAGGGTGTCTTGCATTGAAATCTGCTGCAATGACCCGGTTACTGCGTTCACCAGACATCAACACAATTTCTATCCGCTCCTCACGTGTTAACCTCGGCGACATGTCAATGGCTGTAAACAAAGAAAAACTTGTAAATAACTCATGAAAGAATAAAGTTACGTTAAAACCAAGCATACCATTGTTTTTCGTGTGAAATTCCCAATAAGTTTGATGTGTCACATGACCCTCTTCCTATTGAAAAAACAAAAGTTGGATTTAAAATGGCCGACTTTAAAATGGCCGCCATGGTCACCACCCATCTTGAAAAGTTTCCCCCCTCACATATACTAATGTGCCACAAACAGAAAGTTAATATCACCAACCATTCCAATTTTATTAAGGTGTATCCATATAAATGGCCCACCCTGTACTGTATTTCAACTTGTATTTGTCCTTGTCCTTATTACCGAGCTGGCTCGTTACACCAAGCTCTGTACAATAATGTCATGTAAGAAAACCTAATTGCCCCATGCATTAAAGAGTAAGATGTCAGGCTTGTGACAACGATAGCTAATAGAATTGTATGAATGCAGCTTAGGCCTCATGCACACGATCGTTGTGTGCATCCGTGGTCGTTGTGCCGTTCTCCGTTTTTTTTCACGGACCCATTGACTTTCAATGGGTCCGTGGAAAAATCGGAAAATGCACCGTTTTGCAGCCGCATCCGTGATCCGTGTTTCCTGTCCGTCAAAAAAATAGGACCTGTCCTATTTTTTTGACGGACAACGGTTCACGGACCCATTCAAGTCAATGGGTCCGTGAAAGAACACGGATGCACACAAGATTGGCATCCGCGTCCGTGATCCGTGGCCGTAGGTTACTTTCATACAGACGGATCCGAAGATCCGTCTGCATAAAAGCTTTTTCAGAGATGTTTTCACTTCGTGAAAACTCATATCCGACAGTATATTCTAACACAGAGGCATTCCCATAGTGACGGGGACGCTTCTAGTTAGAATATACTACGAACTGTGTACATGACTGCTGCCTGGCAGCACCCGATCTCTTACAGGGGGCTGTGATCCGCACAATTAACCCCTCAGGTGCTGCACCTGAGGGGTTAATTGTGCATATCATAGCCCCCTATAAGAGATCAGGGGCTGCCAGGCAGCAGGGGGCAGACCCCCCTCCCCAGTTTTAATTTCATTAGTGGCCAGTGCGGCCCCCCCTCCCTCCCTCTATTGTATTATTTTCATTGGTGGCACAGTGTGCGGGCCCCCCCTCCCTCCCTAACCCTGATGGGTTACTTGTGGGGATCACAGCCCCCTGTAAGAGGTCGGGTGCTGCCAGGCAGCAGGGGGCAGTCATGTACAAAGTTCTTAGTATATTCTAACTTGAAGCGTCCCCATCACCATGGGAACGCCTCTGTGTTAGAATATACTGTCGGATCTGAGTTTCACGATCTAACTCATATCCGACAGTATATTCTAACATAGAGGCGTTCCCATGGTGATGGGGACGCTTCAAGTTAAAATATACCATCGGATTGGAGAAAACTCTGATCCGATGGTATAATAGGGACTCATGACTTTACATTGAAAGTCAATGGGGGACGGATCCGTTTGAAATTGCACCATATTGTGTCAACGTCAAACGTATCCTTCTTCATTGACTTGCATTGTAATTCAGGACAGATCCGTTTGGCTCCGCACGGCCAGGCGGACACCAAAACGACATTTTTTTCATGTCCGTGGATCCTGCAAAAATCAAGGAAGACCCACGGATGAAAAAACGGTCACGGATCACGGACCTACTGACCCCATTTTTGCGGACCTTAAAAAAAAACGGTCGTGTGCATGAGGCCTTAGGCACATAGTATTGGCTGTATGTTATGTTTCTCAATTGAGATGTTTAGAAGCCACAGCTGGTTTGCACTGGGTAGACTGGGGTGTGGAGTCTAAGGAATCTGCCCAATCGTCATCCTAATTCTCCACAGAGGCATAGATTTTCCGGGTCAGATTCCCAGGTTGCAGTCCCCAGAATAGTCACCGATTGGCTGCAGTAGCTCTGAGGAGCAATGTAGCCAGGAAGTGCGGGAGTGCACGTTGGTTCATTGCTCAATTTAATTGTATGGGGCTGAGGTAGAAAGTGCTCTATTATTCCCATAGAAATAAAAGGAGCGGTGGATCAACATGGGCGCTTACTCTTCATTCAGAGAGATGACATAGGGATCTCTCGTTTCAGGCGCCAGCGATCAGATCCCCCCGCAATCTGATATTTATCACCTACCCTGTGGAGAAATGAGGATTTTCCTGGGATAATATTTGCAAAGATTTGATTCATGTTTTCTTCTTACATTTTCCAGGAAAGTCTGATGAAGCGACATCACCATTTAGAAGTTGCTAATTGTGAAATGACAAATGTGCAGCAGCAGCTGGATGAAAAACGAGCCGAGCTGGATGTGGCTCAGTCCAAATTTGATGGAGCAATGTTACAAAAAATGGTGAGCATGAAGAACTTTTGTATTTACAATTGTCGTTGGACTAACGGATGCACCTTTTTTGCACCTATATACTTAATATAGCAAAAACTTCAATCTTATTAGTACCTGTCATAAAACAAATTACTGAAATAAACAAAAAGAACGAAAACCTTAATTTCAAAATATCAGAGTGAGCGCTGTCTTTTGCACTTTCAGTGCTACCTTGTAGCATGACACTATCACTGTCTAATTTTCATCAATTACTCTGCGTCGGTGGCGGTGCGCTGCCACCAGCACTTTCACTTTCTGGCCAGTCAGTCACTTATTTTTTAGCTATTATAGATTGCGCTCACTAACTGTCCTAAAATCTTTAAGCTCAAAGGCTGCCCCCCCGACATGTTTTGCCAAGTGTTGTGCGTCCTCAGGGGTTCGGGCAGTCGTAGACTGCGGGGCAGCCTTTGAGCTTAAAGATTTTAGGACAGTCGCAATCTATAAAAACTAAAAAATTTGTGACTGACTAGCCAGAAAGTGAAAGTGCTGGTGGCAGCGCGCAGCCACCGACACAGAGTAAGGCCTCTTTCACACGACCATATGACTTTTTCAGTGTTTTGCGGTCTGTTTTTCACGGATCCGTTTTTTGTTTCCGTTTATGTTCCGTTTTTCCGTTCCGTTTTTCTGTATGGCATATACAGTATACAGTAGTTACATAGAAAAATTGGGCTGGGCATAAAATTTTCAATAGATGGTTCCGCAAAAACGGAACGGATACAGAAGACATACGGATGCATTTCCGTATGTGTTCCGTTTTTTTGCAGACCCATTGACTTGAATGGAGCCACGGAACGTGATTTGCGGGCAATAATAGGACATGTTCTATCTTTCAACGGAACGGAAATACGGAAATGGAATGCATACGGAGTACATTCCGTTTTTTTGCGGAACCATTGAAATGAATGGTTCCGTATACGGAACGCAAAAAACGGCCTGTAAACAGCAAAAAAAACGGTCGTGTGAAAGAGGCCTACTTGATGAAAATTAGACAGTGATAGTGTCATGCTACAAAATAGCACTGAAAGTGCAAAAGACAGCGCTCACTCTGATAATTTAAAATTAAGGTTTTCGTTCTTTTTGTTTATTTCAGTAATTTGTTTTATGACAGGTACTAATAAGATTGAAGTTTCAGCTATATTAAGTATATAGGAGCAAAAAAGGCGCATCCGTTAGTCCAACGACAATTGTAAATATAGACGTGTGCCGGGGGGCCTGGGTACACCCTAATCAAGCCTGCTGGCTGGCGAATACAAATGAAGCGCTTCCATTTTAGAAGCGCTCATTAGTACCGGAGGACCAGGAAGCGGTGAACGCTCTGTACTTACCGCTTCCTGGTCCTCGGCTGTCGGCTATGCAGGGCTGCGCACAGCGTGAGGTGCTTTGTGACGTCACGCTGTGTGCGCCAGTTCAGAGCGCACAGCCGAGAGCTGACATCAGGAGGAAGAAAATCGCGGGCGGCGAGGAGCAGCGGCGTCCAGGAGCAGAGAGGTAATGGGTTTTTTATTTTATAAAAAATGAGGCTGCTGCGGGCATAATGGGGGCTAATGAGAGGTATAATGGGGGCTAATGAGGCATATGGGGACTAATGGGGGCTAATGAGAGGCATAATGGGGGCTAATGAGAGGCATAATGGGGGCTAATGAGGCATATGGGGACTAATGGGGGCTAATGAGAGGCATAATGGGGCTAATAAAAGGCATAATGGGGGCTAATGAGGCATATGGGGACTAATGGGGGCTAATGAGAGGCATAATGGGGCTAATAAAAGGCATAATGGGGGCTAATGAGGCATATGTGGACTAATGGGGGCTAATGAGAGGCATAATAGGGACTGATGAGAGGCATAATGGGGGCTAATGAGGCATAAGGGCTGATAATGGGGGCTAATGAGGCTTAAGTGCTGATAATGGGGGCTAATGGCATAAAGGCTATATATATATATATATATATATATATATTTACATACATACACGCGCGCGGTGTGTGTGTGTTTGTGCTTTAGGGTGCACACCCTACTGCAATAGGCTGCGCACGCCTATGATTGTAAATACTAAGTAATGGTAAACAATGCCAGCACCTATACACTAGGGTTTATTGGATTTAAGTCATGGATAACTTTTATCTCCAGACTGTCGGGTATAAAAAGCAAGTGCCTTATATCAAAGATTGGATCAAAGGAAAAAAATTATCCTTGAGACTTTTGATCCAAGGGGGACATATAAACCCCTTTTAGAAAAAAAGAATTTGATCGAGAACCTAATTGTTTTGTGCAATTAGTAAAAATACGGTACCAGCGTCTATGCAAAAATATAAATGATTTATTATACAGTAATTTATATACAATAAATATATGACCACTAATAATGCAAAGACAATAACAATGAAATGTAGTACCCAAAATACGCCACTGGATTGTGCTGACATACCACAAATTTACCAACACACTCTAATAAACCAATGCGAAATATACCAATTCTGCTAAAATATAAAAGCTTATATCTCAACTGATTATATACAGAAATTCAATAAAGAAAATGACGGATATGAACCCTTGCTTTGCCAAACTATGAACAAATCTCTGGGTGTTTGGTTGTATTGCAATAACTTATAAATTATCGGCTTGATATCAGACTAGGGAATATAAAGATTCCCAACAGGGAGTTTTCTCTGAAAATCAATATAAACTTTTATTCAGCAATATGCATTGTTGCTGAATAGTGATAATACTGATGTAGCAACTAATCTTATCCATCCGCAATAAGCGGGATTGGCTAAGAATCAAACCAACTAATTTATCTGAATACTACAACAAAAACATACATTACCCAGAGGCAGATATTTTGCAGAGTCTTAAGGGGAGTCAACTCTCCAGAATTTTCTGATAATAAGGCCTCATGCACACGACCGTATTTTTTCACGGTCCGCAAAACGGGGTTCCGTTGGTCCGTGATCCGCGACCGTTTTTTCGTCCGTGGGTCTTCCTTGATTTTTGGAGGATCCACGGACATGAAAAAAAAGTCGTTTTGGTTTCCGCCTGGCCGTGCGGAGCCAAACGGATCCGTCCTGAATTACAATGCAAGTCAATGGGGACGGATCCGCTTGACGTTGACAAAATATGGTGCAATTTCAAACGGATCCGTCCCCCATTGACTTTCAATGTAAAGTCAGGAGTCCCTATTATACCATCGGATCAGAGTTTTCTCCAATCCGATGGTATATTTTAACTTGAAGCGTTCCCATCACCATGGGAACGCCTCTATGTTAGAATATACTGTCGGATATGAGTTAGATCGTGAAACTCATATCCGACAGTATATTCTAACACAGAGGCGTTCCCATAGTGATGGGGACGCTTCTAGTTAGAATATACTACGAACTGTGTACATGACTGCCCCCTGCTGCCTGGCAGCACCCAATCTCTTACAGGGGGCTGTGATCCGCACAATTAACCCCTCAGGTGCTGCACCTGAGGGGTTAATTGTGCATATCATAGCCCCCTGTAAGAGATCAGGAGCTGCCAGGCAGCAAGGGGCAGACCCCCCTCCCTCCCCAGTTTGAATATCATTGGTAGCCAGTGTGCTGCCCCCACCCCCGGCCCCCTCTCCCTCCCTCTATTATATTATCATTGGTGGCCAGTGTGAGGCCTCCCCCGCCCCCCCCCTCCCTCCCTCTATTGTAATATCATTGGTGGCCAGTGTGCGGCCTCCCCTGGCCCCCCCTCCCTCCCTTTATTGTATTATCATTGGTGGCCAGTGTGCGGCCTCCCCCGGCCCCCCCTCCCTCCCTCTATTGTAATATCATTGGTGGCCAGTGTGCGGCATCCCCCGGACCCCCCTCCCTCCCTTTATTGTATTATCATTGCTGGCCAGTGTGCGGCCACCCTGGCCCCCCCTCCCTCTATTGTAATATCATTGGTGGCCAGTGTGCAGCCTCCCCTCTCCCCCCCCCCCCCCGATCATTGGTGGCAGCGGAGAGTTCCGATCGGAGTCCCAGTTTAATCGCTGGGGCTCCGATCGGTAACCATGGCAACCAGGACGCTACTGCAGGCCTGGTTGCCATGGTTACTTAGCAATATTACAATATTAGAAGCATCATACTTACCTGCTGCGCTGTCTGTGACTGGCTGGGAGCTCCTCCTACTGGTAAGTGACAGGTCTGTGCGGCGCATTGCTTAATGATCTGTCACTTAACAGTAGGAGGAGCTCCCGGCCGGTCACAGACAGCGCAGCAGGTAAGTATGATGCTTCTAATATTGTAATATTGCTAAGTTACCATGGCAACCTGGTTGCCATGGTTGCCGATCGGAGCCCCAGAGCGATTAAACTGGGACTCCGATCGGAACTCTCCGCTGCCACCAATGATCGGTGGGGGGGAGAGAGGAGGCTGCACACTGGCCACCAATGATATTAATACAATAGAGGGGGGGCCGCACACTGGCCACCAATGATAATACAATAGAGGGAGGGAGGGGGGCCGGGGGAGGCCGCACACTGGCCACCAATGATAATACAATAGTGGAAGGGAGGGGGGGCCGGGGGGGGCCGCACACTGGCCACCAATGATATTACAATAGAGGGAGGGGGGGCCGCACTGGCCACCAATGAAATTAAAACTGGGGAGGGAGGGGGGTCTGCCCCCTGCTGCCTGGCAGCCCCTGATCTCTTATAGGGGGCTATGATATGCACAATTAACCCCTCAGATGCAGCACCTGAGGGGTTAATTGTGCGGATCACAGCCCCCTGTAAGAGATCGGGTGCTGCCAGGCAGCAGGGGGCAGTCATGTACACAGTTCATAGTATATTCTAACTAGAAGCGCCCCCATCACTATGGGAACGCATCTGTGTTAGAATATACTGTCGGATATGAGTTTTCACGAAGTGAAAACTCATCTCTGAAAAGGCTTTTATGCAGACAGATCTTCGGATCCGTCTGTATGAAAGTAACCTACGGCCACGGATCACGGACGCAGATGCCAATCTTGTGTGCATCCGTGTTCTTTCACGGACCCATTTACTTGAATGGGTCCGTGAACCGTTGTCCGTCCAAAAAATAGGACAGGTCATATTTTTTTAAAGGACAGGAAACACGGATCACGGATGCGGCTGCAAAACGGGGCATTTTCCGATTTTTCCACGGACCCATTGAAAGTCAATAGGTCCGCGAAAAAAAATGGAAAACGGCACAACGGCCACGGATGCACACAACGGTCGTGTGCATGAGGCCTAAGGATCTTTCTTAGGGCCCTCTTTTTCCTTTGGTGGTGGTGGTCTTGTTTTCTTACCACTTGTGTGTGAGTAATTATTCACAACCTTATCAGACGAACACGCCTTCCTAGATTAGAGTTTCCCAATCATGTAAAAGGCATAACAAGACTATACATGTAACGATGTTTAACCTCTTCAGGACACATGACGTACCGGTACGGCATGTTGTCTTGGTACTTAAGGACACATGACGTACCGGTACGTCATGTATAGCTCCGATCACCGCCGCCCGGTGCTCATTGAGCAGGCACCTTGGCTAAATGCGCGCGGGGGTCCCGTGACCGATCAATTCAGACCTACGGTTTGCGGCTTTTACCTGTGGTTGCGGCGGCTGGCGGTTGTGCCATCGGGTCCCCATGCGGCTGTAGGGGGGACACAATGGCATGGAAGGCAGCGCGATGCCTAAGGAAGGCATCGCGCTGCCTTCCGGTGACGAGCCTGTGAGATCCAGCCCCCTGCATCTCACAGGCTGGAAGCTGTATGAAGTAATACTCACTGTATACAGAAGTATTGGAATGCATTGTAAAGGATTACACCCCCAAAAGTTGAAGTCCCAAAGTGGGACAAAAAATATAGTGAAAAAAAAAGTTTAAAAAATAAAGTTTTTCCCCAAAAATTTTTTAAGTTTAAACTAAAAATAAACAAAAACGTAATTTTCCCCAAATAAAGTAAAACAAAATTGGTAAAAAATAGGGGGGAAAGAAAAGTATACATATTAGGTATCGCCGCATCCGTATCGACTGGCTCTATAAACATATAACATGACCTAACCCCTCAGATGAACACCGTAAAAAATAAAAACTGTGCTTGCTATTACACCAAAAGTGTAATAGCAAGCAATCAAAAATTCACACGCACCCCAAAATAGTGCCAATCAAACAGTCATCGCATCCTGCAAAAATCATACCCTACCCAAGATAATCGCCCAAAAACTGAAAAAATTATCGCTCTCAGACTATAGAAACACTAAAACATGATTTTTTTTGCTTCAAAAATGAAATCATTGTGTAAAACTTACATAAATAAAAAAAAAGTATACATATTAGGTATCGCAGTGTCCGTAATAACTGGCTCTATAAAAATATTACATAACCTATCCCCTAAGGTGAATACCGTAAAAAAATAAAAACGGTGTAAAAAAAGCCTTTTTTTTTCACCTTACATCACAAAAAGTGTAATAGCAAGCGATCATAAAGTCACACGCACCCCAAAATAGTGCCAATAAAACCGTCATCTCATCCCGCAAAAATCATACCCTACCCAAGGTAATCGCCCAAAAACTGAAAAAATTATGGCTCTCAGACTATGGAAACACTAAAACATGATTTTTTTTGTTTCAAAAAAGAAATCATTGTGTAAACTTACATAAATAAAAAAAAAGTATACATAATGGGTATCGCCGCGTCCGTGACAACCTGGTCTATAAAAATACCACATGCTCTAACCTGTCAGATGAATGTTGTAAATCACAAAAAATAAAACCGGTGCCAAAACAGCTATTTCTTGTTACCTTGCCTCACAAAAAGTGTAATATAGAGCAACCAAAAATCATATGTACCCTAAACTAGTACCAACAAAACTTCAACCCTATCCTGTAGTTTCTAAAATAGGGTCAGTTTTTTGGAGTTTCTACTCTAGGGGTGCATCAGGGGGGCTTCAAATGAACATGGTGTCAAAAAAACCAGTCCAGCAAAATCTGCCTTCCAAAAACCGTATGGCATTCCTTTCCTTCTGCGCCCTGCCGTGTGCCCGTACAGCAGTTTACGAACACATATGAGGTGTTTCTGTAAACTACAGAATCCAGGCAATAAATATTGAGTTTTGTTTGGCTGTTAACCCTTGCTTTGTTACTGGAAAAAATTGATTAAAATGGAAAATTTGGCAACAAATTTAAATTCTGAAATTTCATCTCCATTTGCCAATAACTCTTGTGGAACACGTAAAGGGTTAACGACGTTTGTAAAATCAGTTTTGAATACCTTGAGGGGTGTAGTTTCTTAGATGTGGTCACTTTTTTGGAGTTTCTACTCTAGGGGTGCATCAGGGGGGCTTCAAATGGGACATGGTGTCAAAAAAAAACAGTCCAGCAAAATCTGCCTTCCAAAAACGGTATGGCAGTCCTTTCCTTCTGCGCCATGCCATGTGCCCGTACAGCAGTTTACGACCACATATGGGGTGTTTCTGTAAACTACAGAATCAGGGCCATAAATATTGAGTTTTGTTTGGCTGTTAACCCTTGCTTTCTAACTGGGAAAAAAATATTAAAATGGAAAATCTGCCAAAAAAGTAACATTTTTAAATTGTATCTCTATTTTCCATTAATTCTTGTGGAACACCTAAAGGGTTAACGACATTTGTAAAATCAGTTTTAAATACCTTGAGGGGTGTGGTTTTAAAATGGGGTCATTTTTGGGTGGTTTCTATTATGTAAGCCTCGCAAAGTGACTTCAGACCTGAACTGGTCCCTAAAAATTGAGTTTTTGAAAATTTCTGAAAAATTTCAAGATTTGCTTCTAAACTTCTAAGCCTTGTAACATCCCCAAAAAATAAAATATCATTCCCAAAATGATCCAAACATGAAGTAGACATATGGGGAATGTAAAGTAATAACTATTTTTGGAGGTATTACTATGTATTATAGAAGTAGAGAAATTGAAACTTGGAAATTTGCAATTTTTAAATAATTTTGGGTAAATTTGGTATTTTTTTATAAATTTAATTTTTTTTACTTCATTTTACCAGTGTCATGAAGTACAATATGTGACGAAAAAAAAATCTCAGAATTGCCTGGATAAGTCAAAGCGTTTTAAAGTTATCACCACTTAAAGTGACACTGTAGAGGTTAACTACACAACAGGAAAAGCAGTGCGGCCGGCCCCCCTCCCTCCCCTGTAGTTAAATCGTTGGTGGCCAGTGGGCCCCCCCTCCCTCCCCTGTAGTTACCTCGTTGGTGGCCAGTGGGCCCTCTCCCCTCCCTCCCCCTCCTAATTAAAATCCCCCCCCCCTATCATTGGTGGCAGCGGAGAATACCGATCGGAGTCCCAGTTTAATCGCTGGGGCTCCGATATATTATACTTACCTGCAAAGCTGCGATGTCTGCGTCCGGCCGGGAGCTCCTCCTACTGGTGACAGGTCATTAAGCAATGCGCCGCACAGACCTGTCACTTACCAGTAGGAGGAGCTCCTGGCCGGACGCAGACATCGCAGCCTCACAGGTAAGTATAATGCTGCTACAAATTGCTAAGTAACCATGGCAACCGGGACAGCAGTAGCGTCCTGGTTGCCATGGTTACCGATCGGAGCCCCAGCGATTAAACTGGGACTCCGATCGGTACTCTCCGCTGCCACCAAGATTTTAATTAGGAGGGGGAGGGAGGGGAGAGGGCCCACTGGCCACCAACGAGTTAACTACAGGGGAGGGAGGGGGGCCGGCCGCACTGGCCACCAACGAGTTAACTACAGGGGAGGGAGGGGGGGCCCACTGGTTACCAATGAGTTAACTACAGGGGAGGGAGGGGGGCCCACTGGCCACCAATGAGTTAACTACAGGGAAGGAGGGGGGCGGCCGCACTGGCCACCAACGTGTTAACTACAGGGGGGGGGCTGCCCCCTGCTGCCTGGCAGCACCTGCCAGGCAGCAGGGGGCAGTCATGTACACAGTTCTTTTAGTATATTCTAACCTGAAGCGTCCCCATCACCATGGGAACGCCTCTGTGTTAGAATATACTGTCGGATTTGAGTTTCACGATGTAACTCAAATCCGACGGTATATTCTAACATAGAGGCGTTCCCATGGTGATGGGGACGCTTTAAGTTAAAATATACCACCGGATTGGAGTAAACTCCGATCCTATGGTATATTAACTCCTGACTTTACATTGAAAGTCAATGGGAGACGGATCTGTTTGAAATTGCACAGTATTGTGTCAACGTCAAACGGATCCGTCCCCATTGACTTGCATTGTAATTCAGGACGGATCCGTTTGGCTCCGCACGGCCAGGCGGACACCAAAACGACTTTTTTTTCATGTCCGTGGATCCTCCAAAAATCAAGGAAGACCCACGGACGAAAAAACGGTCACGGATCACGGACCTACGGACCCTGTTTTTGCGGACCGTAAAAAAAAAACGGTCGTGTGCATGAGGCCTTAGGCTGTTGACACATTTGACATGAAAACTATGCTTTTACATATGTTAATCATTACCTTGAGTTAAAAAGTTACATTAAAGGAGTTGTCCAATTTTTTTATATTGATGACCTATCCTTAACCCACAGCTGGTTGAAAATAATGCTCCCACGAATGCTGCCTTCTCTTCACGGTTTACCTGCTTGCCGTCACAACTGCAATGGTGAGCAAGTGTAATTACAACTATAGCATCCCCATTCATTTCAATGGGACAGCTGCCTTCTATTTCCTTGCATAAGAAGGAGCCGTCCCATTGAAGTGAATGGAACGGCTCAGATGTAATAACACCTGCTTAAAGCTGCAGTTGTGATGGTGAGCAGGTAAACAGTAAAGAGAAGGCAGTGCTCATACGACCACTGCTTTCTCTTCAAACAGCTGATCGGCAGGGGTGTCGGCAGTCAGCCCCCCACCAATCTGATTTTGATGTCCTATTCCCCTTGATCTGTCTCCTACTAGTTTCAGAATTTTCTATGCAGACGTTTTCCCACAGTAATTATATATGCTGGATCTGGTGTGCCCAGAATGCTGCTGTCTTCATTAGCTCTCATGCATTATCACAGCTTCATTCTGGCTTTGAGGGATTTCCTATGCCTTGTGTTGACACAGAAACAGACTCTGCCTGTGTGCGATCTCTGCCCCCTCTCCTGCAAACTCTGCTGTGGATCCTCACTGCTGCATCTACACTGATGCTGCAGTGCGGGACCTCTTCCCATGCAGACTTTTGGTGCACTGTTTCCTTACTAATTTTTCTTGCTTTGCTGTCTTTAACCTCCCTGCCGGTAATTCTAACACTCCTACTACTGCAAGAGAGAGCAGTCAGACAGCAGCCAGAAGCAGCAGCACAGACAACTATGTAAAGAGGTTGCACAGACTTTTCAGACCTTTCTTTTCATGTAGGAAGCAAATGGGCAATAAAAAGGTGTCCATAGTCTATTAGATATGGTTTCTGTGTAATGGAATTGTGTTCCATTGGTTGTGACAGGTGTAGTACTTCCAATTATTCTCAGTAATTACTAATAATAGTATTAATCTTTATCAGGGGCAGACTTGGAAGGGGGGGGGGATGCATGTCCAACCACCAACATGAGTGAACGCGTTTGAGAGCTGCTCCGTTTCCTGATTAGAATCCTCCACCATCCTGGCACATAATCCGCTGACAACATAGAGTGGACAGTGTATAAGAGACGGAGAAAGTCCCGGAGGCACGAAATGAGCCCAAGTAAAGTGCAGGCGGCCGCAGCGCGGCTCAAAGATTATGCAAGGCAAGAGGCCCAACATGGCGCCGCTGCTGCTGCGACGCCACGAGCTGCGGCTACTCACGGACAAACAGCACGACATACCGAGGCTGAGGGTTCAGAAGAGCCTGAATTCACATTTAAGGCAGCCCATGATCAGCTAATGTCTGCCATATCATCATGCCAAACCTCACTTACCAGCAAGATAGACGAGGTGAGAGTGGACCTGGGCTTGCTGAGACACGATGTGCAACAATTGAGAGAGAGAGTTCGCCATACTGAGGATAGAGTCTCTGCTCTGGAAGACCTCATGCGGCCTCTGACAGTAAGGGTGCAAGATATGGAGAGTTCAGTAAACCTATGGAAACAGAAGTGTGACGACTTGGAGAACAGAGCCAGAAGGAACAACGTCAGGATTCTGGGCATGCCAGAGAGGGCAGAAGGCTCAGACCCAGCTACATTTATTGAGCAGTGGTTTGAATCCACATTTCCCGATGCAGCTTTCTTGGCGGCTTACACTGTGGAGAGAGCCCACCGAGTGCCTGCCCGACCACCACCACCGGGTGTTCCACCTAGACCTCTCCTGGCGCGCATGTTGAATTGGAGGGACGGAGATCTCATACTCAGTCAAGCAAGGAGCAAACAAATTATAACATATGAAAACACGAATATATTGCTGTTTCCTGATTTCTCAGCAGAGCTTCAAAAGAAACGCACTACCTTCATATCTGTAAAAAGACGCTTAAGAGAATTTAATCTGCAATACTCAATGGCATACCCTGCACGCCTGCGTGTGATTGACGACGGGAAATCGATCCTTTTTTCCAGACCCAAAAGAAGCAGAAGAATGGGTGTCCAGGAGACCGGGTCGTGCATCGCCTAAATGAAGATCATAGGGACTCACAAGAGGGAAATATCTGAAACAGGATTAAGGTTCGGCTAATCCTTAAGGTTTACGTCTAGTCCGTTGATATTGTACTTCGATTCTGAATATATCTCTCTGGTATCATAACCCCCAGATGTCTACAGTAGGTTGTTATTGCCTATTACTATAACTATTGTAATTGTTTATGGCCACATACTGTATATAAGCAACGGGAGACCGGTCGGCTACCTGCATGGGTATTACATCTTGCTACACTATGCAGGTCCCCGACCACACAGCCACGGAGAAAGATGGTGTACATTATATTCACTACATTTGGGTTTGGTTATCTATGTTATGTTATATGTTGTTTTCTTTTGAAAAGGTATGGTACTATATTTCTAGACTACAGCAGTGGAAGGCAGGGGGATTTATGGAGAGAGATGAGGGGGGAGTTATTCAGACCTCTCCAATAAGGGCAATTCTGAGGAAAATATAATGCAACAAACATGGCCACCTTTAATGTAATGTCCTGGAATGTGAGAGGCTTGGGAGGTCCCAGAAAGAGGATAGTGGTGTTTTCCCATATCCATAAACATAACCCACATATTATAGGACTCCAGGAGACACATCTAACAGCAGATACCGGAGGGAGGATTAGGAAACCCTGGGTTCAATGGTCTGAAAATGCATATGGAAACTCATATTCCAGTGATAGATCCGGAGGGAAAATACATTTTTGTTTATGCCTACATTACCTGTATTCCTCATATAGTGATAAATATATATAATCCTCCTCCCACTTTTATTTCTGTGCTACACGCGGCAACGGGATTTGTGGCGCAATATCCCAATGTTAGAATGATATGTATTGGAGATTTTAATATGGTGATGAACAACAGCCTAGACAGGTTTCAAACTGAAGCACCTAGAGCAAACTTACAACCTTGTAATACAGTACTTTCCAGGTTGACTGCTGAGATGGGATGGGTGGATATGTGGCGGGAAAGACACCCATTGCAGGCAACGTACTTGTGCTTTACCCCGTCAAGGGGAGCATTATCTAGAATAGATTACATCCTAGGTAATGCCAATACATATATTGATCTAGTAGACATATGGTACGGGCCGCATGGAGTTTCAGATCATGCAACAGTGACAGCAAGATTACTATTACCTGATACTATAAAACATGGAAATAAGATGCGTATACATCCATTCTGGCTATCCCTAACGTCAAACAATGATTGAATACCAGACCAACTAAAAATGTTTTTTGAAGTACATGACGGGATGGCGGATGAACTGTTAATATGGGAAACATTGAAAGCATACTTGCGAGATTGTCTTAAATCCTCCATATCATATATTAAAAAGGATACACAACGCAAAGAGGAAGAGTTGAGTAACAGTTGTAAAGAGGCAGAGAGTAGCTACATATCTAACCCTACTGAGGACAATAGGAAAGAGGGAGACAATACATGATACATCTTAGGGAAAAAAGTGAACGCAAACTGTTCTTCCTTAAACAACAAACATTCGAAATGGGGAATCAGGCAGGCAAGATACTGGCCTATGTGGTTCATGGTAATACCACAGCTCCGCCAGTGTTACGTATAAAAAACATAGAGGGGACAGTGGTGGAGTCGATAGAAGAAATAGTCTCGGAATTCAAAGGTTTCTACCAAAACCTATATAAATCTGAGGTACACTATACCGATCATGACCTAGAAAAATACCTTCAAGAAGTGATCTGTCCAAAGTTAAGCAATTGGAGGAAGACATTACGCTAGAGGAAATCCAACTAGCTATAAAGGGGCTGACCCCGGGAAAAGCACCTGGTCCGGATGGCATTCCGATAGAGGTATATTCTAAATACATAGATATGCTAGGTCCGCAACTACATAAAATGTACAAGGCTGCTCAGCGACAAGAACATCTGCCAGTCACTGTATGATGCCTCCATAGTGGTATTACTGAAACCTGACAAACACCCACTGGAGTGTGGCTCTTATAGACCGTGTAACGGAACGCCTAGCACCCCGACCGGGTACCTCCGTTGATAGATGCTCCTAGTGCTTCCAGAGGACTCCAAGCACTCCACTTGACACCATCAGCACTGCAGACCCCACGAACCGCCGAAGCTTGGTGGAGGTCTCACCGTCTCCTACCCACCCTGGACCTACGACAAGGCTCCAGGCTCCAGTGGGTGAACCTCTCCTAAATCCAGAGACAGGAACCATGAACAAGCTCTTACAAGAGCTTATACGCAGGGGAGTATTATGATATAGCAATCCCAAGAGTGTAGTTATCCCATTCCCCAAACATGAGCCAAAACTTCATGAAGGTATAAAAACAGGAACTCTTTATTTTAACACACAAGCATTTTATACACATCTTCCAACAAGGTTACCACCCACAGGGTTTTGTAAAAACAGCCAATAACCACGTACAATATACTCAGACACTCCCACACAAAATCCTCCCCTCTGCCTGTGATAGAATTACCTCACACTGGGTTGATGCAATCATCACAGGCAGGCGAATACACAATATCCTCTGTCCTGGAGACAACAGAGAAGTAATTCAATTATCTCTCAGGACAAAGGACATCGCCAATACACACAGAGAGACAATGGAACAGACCTCACTACTCAACGTATACAATGTCCCACCCTTTTCAATACACATAGACATTTAACATCCCAAAATGGCACGAATTAGACCAGGGTTCAAGTTAGTCCAAGTCCTTTGTGAACAAATGAGGCCTGGCTGATGAGAGGGCCCATAATCCTGGGGCAAGAGGCTGGTAGCCAGGCCCCCCGAAAACCCAGTGGCGAGGTTGGTTTCGCCACAGACTGATATCCTTATTAAATATAGATTATAAAGTACTTACCAAGATATTAGCTAATAGATTAAATAAAGTCATCACAACTATAGTGCATGGAGACCAGACTGGTTTCATTCCGGGAAGGTCGACATCTAATAACATTAGCTCAGATAGGAGTAGCTGAGAATAAACAGTGGGCTCTGGCATCGCTGGACACTGCCAAAGCCTTCGATTCCGTGGAATGGCCATACCTATTAGGAGCACTAAAAAGCTTTGGATTTGGCCCGATGTTTATTAAATGGATTCACATAATATATAAGAATCCTAAAGCAAATATATTAGTCAATGGAACCCAGTGAGAACCATTTCAACTGAGGAGAGGCACGAGGTAGGGATGTCCTCTCTCACCTCTTTCATTCGCAGTGGCCATAGAACATCTTGCCCTCAGAATACGACAGGACTCTGTGTTTAGGGGAATAGCAATGGGAGGAAAAGAGGACAGAATAGGTCTATGTGCTGATGACTTGATTCTATTCTTAGATAATGCAGAAATTACTCTTCCAAGAACAATAGAGCTTATAGAACATTTCGGTTATTTCTCAGGACTACATATAAACTGGTCTAAATCTGCACTTATGCCTCTTTGGACAAATGATTGGCCATTGACATACCATAACCTTCCCGTAGTGGATAACTTCAAATACCTGGGTATAGTTATTACCAGAGACCCACTTATGTCATTCACTAAAAATGCAATATTTTTAGTGAATGACATAAGTGGGTCTCTGGTAATAACTATACCCAGGTATTTGAAGTTATCCACTACGGGAAGGTTATGGTATGTCAATGGCCAATCATTTGTCCAAAGAGGCATAAGTGCAGATTTAGACCAGTTTATATGTAATGGCCAATCAAATAAATTAATATGAATAACAATTGTACTCTCGCTTTTGATATGTAACAAGTCACGTGATTATTATATGCTTCCGGATGAATGTTTATGTACCATGCCTGAATTGTTAAACTTCAATAAAACGAGTAAAAAAAATAAAAAAAAGTGGCCATGGGAAAAAACTCCTAAAAGTGGCCCTATGTCATAGGTGGATCCAAAGTGAAAGAAGGTGGGCAACACAAGTAGGTTGGACCAACACAGAGATGTAGACGGGGTCCAGCAATACAGTAGTGCAACACAAAATACCACCTCAGCAGAAACAAATACCACAGTGCTGCACAAAATACTGCCGCCCTAGCTGCAGTATTCAACTGTGAGGATGGTGATATAGTTAAATTCAGAAGGACATCTGCGGCCACTGGCCAGGTGCATAAGTACCTGATGCTCTCAGCTTTAATTACTGTTGGGAGCATCTGATCAGTATGCCGCAGGCGCCTTCCCCCAGGGCCCTTTAAGAGGAAAGAGTACTTGTTTTTGTGACGCCAGTTGCAGTGAAGCAACAAGGGCACAGGTCCCCTTTTAGTGATACGGTGGATGGTACCCAGAGGTAGGAATGCCAGAGTGGTATAGGGTGGCCTAAATGTCCCTTAATGTTGGTGCACGTGTCACTGTGCTCCCACCTGGATAGCTGGACCCCAGATGTTGGCTCCGCAGCAATGAAAAAGGGGGCTTGTTGATGAAGGGGATGAGGAAATAAATGGAGTCCAGACCTTGTGATGAAGTAGATAACAGCTTTACTTTGCATAAACGTTTCTCCAAACGGTTTCAGGCTTTATCTTGGTTCCAGCAGGCTTTGGCATTAACTGTGGCAGGCAAACTCCTCTCTGTTACATCTGTTGCTCTCTGACTCTGCTGTGCTGACATGGTAGCTGTATAACTTAGCTTTCTCTGGGTGCTGCAACTTCCCTCTGTAGTTTGACTCTAGTTTGTCCAGGGAACTTTACTCCTGGCTTCAGAGGCTTCCAGCTGTGGACTCCAATATCCAGCAGAGCTTAGGGTGCTCTAGCTGGCCTGGGCAAGGCACGTCCAGAAGGGACGTGCACCTGCTGGACACACATTTCTTGTCAGGGGATAAACTGCAACCTTCCACTAGACGGGGGTAAGCTGAACCAACTCTCACTAGTCTCCACCCTTCCTGCAGGAAGTTGTACACGCCCACACCACCACAGAGAGGGGTTAGAATGGAAGGGAAAGCTCCATTCTCTGTACCTGTAGCTCTGTCATTGATGCTGCCATCTGCTGGTGAACCAGGCACATTACATATTAACATAACAGTTGCAAAATAGGAAATGCACATTATATGAGACCTGGAAATAAATACATAGAATGACATTAGGTTAGCCATAGGAGAAAGTGGCAGGGTGCAGAAGGTGGTAATGCCACTCTGGGGCGTTACAATTACGTACCTGGCTGGCGGCAGTGAGGAGGGCTCGGGTGGCCCCCTAGGCATCAGCCCAATTGGAAATTTCCCTGTAGAGTCTATGGCCAGTCCACCCCTGATCTTTATCTAGCACCAACATATTCGGTAGTGCTCTATTATCAGAGGGACCATGTACAACCAAAATTAGACATTACATAGAGAGACACAAACTAATCAACAAGAAGATGGAAAGCTTTGTGGACCCTGCTCGCAAGAGCTTAAAATTACTGATTGCATTGTAATCTACCTTTAACCCCTTCCTGAATTCCCACGTAAAAATGCGTCAGCGGTCAGGCATTAAAAAATTCTTCATACAGCAGGCACCCGCAGCTAATGTCCACGACCGGCGTTAATGCAAGTCACGGACATTTAACGCTTCAAATGCCGTGGTCAAACCTGACCACGGCATCTGAGCGCATGAAAACCTGGAAGCACACGCTTGTTAGCAGCAGCCCCTGTCCTCCTGTGTGATAGGAGGCTGCTGCATAGTAATTTCTATGGAGCCCCTGCCTCCTCATACACTCCAATGCTATGGGAACTATAAAAAAATATATATATATTGTTTTTATAAATAAAAATAATAATAAAATATATATACATATATATAAATTTAATCACCCTCCTTTCCTCCAAGATGAAAAAAAAAAATACACATCATGGGTATCAACGTGTGCAAAAACGCTCGTACTATTAAAATATAAAAATAATTATCCTATACGGAAAATGGCGAAGTGGAAAAAAAAAGTTTAAATAGCCGATTTGCCATTTTTGGTCGCTTCTCTTCCCACAAAAAATGTTATTAAAAAGGTATCAAAAAGTCGAACGCACCCCAAAATGGTATCGTTGAAAAGTACAGATCACCCTCACACAACTCTGTACACCGAACTATAAAAAAAAGTTATAGGGGTCAGAATATGGCGACTAAAAGAAAAAAGACATTTCAAGGTTTTTATTTTATTCAGTATAAAAAAAAATATATAAATATGTGGTATTGCCAGGTTCATACTGACCTGGAGAATGAAACTAACTGGTCAGTTTTATGATATAGATTGAGAAAACAGGGGGCACACCAAATAATACGCGGAGTGCAAAGGGTGGTGAAAAGAGCATGAAACAATATGACCGGACCCAAGAGAGAGTCACAAGAACCACCCCATATATGCACATCCGACAATAAGTCAATATAAAAATATATATAACGTTTATTAGACACACCAACAGATACACATTAAAAATTGTATACGATTAGAACAAAGTGCGGTATGCAATATACGGTAATATATGTAACCGACACATGCAGGTCCACTGGGTTGCCACAGAATGGGCATATACATTATAAACCAGCATATAAAAATCCAATACAAAATATATAGAAAATATGAAATGAGGTAAGACCACTAGAAATGCAGACAGACCATGATGAGGTCTAAATTGGAGAGTCAAACCTACATAAACCTGCTGGTGCAGTGGACCTGGAAGAGTGAAAGAACGCCCAACGCGTATCGGCGGAACAATCCGGCTTCCTCAGGGGTAAGGAGCTGTGTGTTGGGGTATCACTTTACATAGGATGATAAATAGGGCAAAATTACATTCACCTGTGCAGCAGAGTGTTCTGAGCAGTGTGGAGGCATAACAAACAATCCATGACCGGAAACCGGAAGTGTGGAGGTCACATGATCGGCAGGTGGAACGCATATGTGTCCCACCTGTCAGATCACAGCTGCACAATAAAAAAAAAAACGTGTTTGTTGTACCTAGATAGATACACAAGTGCTAATAATAAAGCAACCATATAGCTGCATGGACATAAATACACGTTGTGCATAAATACATTGTGCACCTCTTTATCCACCATACTTTTCACTTCCACCGTGGTCTTTCCCACATTATATTTTACTTAGTAAGTCTTCACTTCACTATTTCTTGTATTTCAGGTTTTATCAACAAACACGTCTTGGATCATAGATTAGGGTCCTCTTACGCTTATATAATTGTTCATGATTATTTATTATCAATTTGTCCTGCAGGAATATATGTTGATGTTATGGATACAACATACATGTATATTGATATTTAATCACTGATGACCGTTTCATGTTTTGTATATAGGATTGGTATTATGTATCTGCTGTTCATTGCCTGACCCCTGACATATATGTATACACTCCTCTATCTGTATTTATGTCCATGCAGCTATATGGTTGCTTTATTATCAGCACTTGTGTATCTATCTAAGTACAACAAACACATTTTCAGTGTAGGCACAATCACACTACATCACACTGCATGATATTACATCATATATCACATTTATAACTTTGCCCCTTCATCTAATATGCCCTCCTGCATCCCTTCAGGTATACTGTGTTTCCCAGACCCTCCCACCAGTGTGACGAACGCATCATGCGTTCCACTGCGGCATTTTACTTCCGGTCACGTGTTTCTACACATCCGGTTCACGATCCCTGCTCATACATGTTAACCAACCCAGTTGGTACATGTATTCTCTAACTGTGGGACATAATTCTCACATTCATACATGTTTATCGTTCTGCACTTGACAGGAACGCATCATATGCCCCTTCCCTCCTGCAAAGGAAGAGAGAAAAGCAAAAAAAAGAAAAAAAAATATATATATATATTTTTTTTTATTGTGCAGCTGTGATCTGACAGGTGGGACACATATGCGTTCCACCTGCCGATCATGTGACCTCCACACTTCCGGTTTCTGGTCATGGATTGTTTGTTATGCCTCCACACTGCTCAGAACACTCTGCTGCACAGGTGAATGTAATTTTGCCCTATTTATCATCCTATATAAAGTGATACCCCAACACACAGCTCCTTACCCCTGAGGAAGCCGGATTGTTCCGCCGATACGCGCTGGGCGTTCTCTCACTCTTCCAGGTCCACTGCATCAGCAGGTTTATGTAGGTTTGACTCTCCAATTTAGACCTCATCATGGTCTGTCTGCATTTCTAGTGGTCTCACCTCATTTCAGATTTGCAATATGTTTTGTATTGGATTTTTATATGCTGGTTTATAATGTATATGCCCATTCTGTGGCAACCCAGTGGACCTGCATGTGTCGGTTACATATATTACCGTATATTGCATACCGCACTTTGTTCTAATCGTATACAATTTTTAATGTGTATCTGTTGGTGTGTCTAATAAACTTTATATATATTTTTATATTGACTTATTGTCGGATGTGCATATATGGGGTGGTTCTTGTGACTCTCTCTTGGGTCCGGTTATATTGTTTCAGTTTTATGATATAGGGAACACCATAAACACAAAACACAAAAAACTGTTGCAGGATTGCGTTTTTTTCCCCCATTTCATCCCATTTGTAATTTTTTTTCACGCTTGCAACCACACCATTAGAAAGTGCCTCTTGTCCCACAATAAAAAAATAAAAAAGTTACGGCTTTGGGAGGGCTGGGAGTAAAAAAACAATCTTAGTGATATTGACATAATGATATCAGGCTTAATGATATTGACATTCAATCAGATGTAAGTGTGCTGCAGTCCATATAAAGGATATCTTCAACAGTGTGATTGATTTTCCACATTCCGCTCCATTCCCATTACAGCAGGAAGAGTTATCGCATTTACAGTAGGGACAATGCAAGGCAGTCAGCAAATCTTGGCCAGAATATCAATTACTGGATGCGCTGTGTATCCCAATTTTCTGAGAAGAGAGTGGGAGTTGAATGCCTTTTTTTGGGGTTCCCCTGTGGTTCTCCACTTCAGCTACTGTTCCAGTGGCAGACTTTCTGAAAATGGTGTAAGAAAAACATAAGTGATTAAAATAAAACGTTCACATTTGATTTCCCTAGAATCTTCTCAGTGAGGCAGAACTTTGCAGAAAGAAAGTGGAAACTGCATCAGATCTTCTCGATGGACTCAGCGGAGAGAGGATCAGATGGACCGAACAAAGCAGAGCATTGAAATCTCAGAGTAACAGGTAGACTCTAATGCTGAATGTGTCATTGTAGTGTATGCAGCCCCTTATTCTTATAACAGCATAAAGTGCACCTTGTGTTAGAGAAAAATCCCAGTCCTCAGAGCTACTGTAGCACATACTGCTGAGAAGGTTACCGCTGGCAATGATAGATGTCAGGACACACAGCACAACACATCCTGCGTGTGTGGGGCTGTAATGCCTGGTAACTAGGGTACACTGTAGGTAGAACATGGACTGGTCTGATTAATCACATTACATTTCGGAACCCCTAACTTTCCCCACACCTCCACAACGGCACTACCTGGAGGGTACCCACCTCTTTAGGGACAGGAAAACAACTGAGATCAGTGTATAAAAGCTCCCTCTCCCTTACCTTCACCAGTTGTTTTCCTGTCCCTCAGGTGGCAGGGTATGGATCAGCGTGGTTGCACAGGGCTTTTGGTAAGTTCTCCCGGTCTTCCGGAGGTCTCCTGCAGGGGGAAGGTTACCGGAGCGGTTTTAGAGTGCTCCCCCTTCCCCTCTGGCATAAGTCTGGGGTGTGCTGGCTGCCCCGGGCTTCTGTTCCTTGTTTTTGGGCTGGGAGTCGTTGGTGCGGTGATTGGGGGCGTTCCCAGAGCCAGGGAACGCTCCTTCCTCTACCTCCGGGTACGGCACGCTGCGTGTGGAGGAATCCCTATCTATTGTGGATAGTTTAAGATCCTTAATTAAGGAAGAAATTGGAGCAGCCATTGATGCGAGATTGGCTGCAGTCTGTCCTAAACCTTCCACCTCCAGAGCGGTTCCCTTTGTGATTGATGAACATTTATCCGATCTGGATGAGGAGGAAGCTTCTTCAGATACGAATTCTAGTATCTCTGAAGGCTCCTCGGGTCGCCATTGTGTTCCATAGAGGAAACTGAATCCTTACTTAAAACCATTAGGGCGACAATAAATTTAGAATAGACCAAAAAAACGTTATCTGTCCAGGATCAGATGTTTTTAGGATTGGCGGAGAAAAAGAAAAGAGTTTTACCAGGATACACGAATATTAAAAATGTAATCCAGAATGAATGGATGAATGATCTCCAAGATATCCTAAGGATCCTATGGATAAGAAATGTGAGTCCCTGCTCAGAAAATCCTGGGAATCTTCCATGGCAAAAAAAAATCACCGAAATAAGGTAATAATGCACTTAATAAAGTAGATGAAGGCATTATATATGGACAAAGTCCTCACTCTGATATGATAAAATCTGAGACACTTAGCCAATATATTTTTATCAAAACACATCTGTGCCCGCCTACCAAGCGCCAAGGTGGTCTCAGGTCAGGCGGGTCCTACGCTAAACCTACCTAAGCCATTGGGCTTCTATGTTCAGGAGCGAAGACCCCACACATATGGTGTGCTGCTCCTAGTCACCTCCATGTGCATCAAGCAACCAATGGGAGGAGGAGCAAGCACACCCATATGTACCACCTAATCAAGGCGGTCTATGAGATAGGAAGGGCAAAAGTGCAAAGGAATCCTACTCCCAAGATAAAGTAGGAGCGCATTCACACTTTAAGGTGCCACTCCCTCAAGCATATACTACATAAACAAAAAAATCACAGAAAAAACAAAGATAAAAACATCCTGCACGGTATGATATATAAATGTGAGAATGTCCCTGGCCATATTATTGAAGAAAATCACAGAAATAAGGTAATAATGCACTTAATAAAGTAGATGCAAGCATTATATATGGACAAAGTCCTCACTCTGATATGATAAAATCTAAGACACTTAGCCAATATATTTTGATCAAAACACATCTGTGCCCGCCTACCAAGTGCCAAGGTGGTCTCAGGTCAGGCGGGTCCTACGCTAAACCGAATCTTCTATGGCTATGCTGCGTTTTGGCATCTCGGCCACTTACAGTATACCGCAAGAACCCTGTCTTTATGGCGGACTCAGCTAGAGGAACATAGTCAGTCAAGCATTCCTAGAGAAGATATTCTGGCCTCCATGCTGGTTTTAAAGCAGGCATCAAATTTCCTGGCAGATGTGGTGAAATTGTCAGCAAAGACTGCAGCCTTATCGAATGCCTCTCGTAGAGCGGAGTGGTTAATGTCCTGGAATGGAGATTCAGCCTCAAAAAATAAGCTCTATGCCATCTCATGTGAAGACGATCATTTATTTGGGAAAGCCTTAGATGATATCCTGGAAAAAAAGGCTTTCCTACGGAGTCAAAGTTTTTCCATCAGAGACGTAATTTTCGCTCCCGGAGACGTCCTAGGTTTGATCAAAAAAGGAAGAATTCAGGGGCTTCATGGCAGTCTTCAAAGGGGAAAAGTAAAGGATTCCTCTTCTCAGAAAAATCCTCCCATCCAAGTGTAGCGGTCAGAGGAGGGAGAGACCGCAAAGCAGGACTCAAGTACAGTACAGCTGACAAGGAGACTGAAGCAAAAGCCAGCTTTATTAAGGAGCAAAATGAAACTGCCGGAAAACCTGAGTAACAATACAGTACCACCGCACCAGAGGCACAATGGGTCAAAGACAGGAATGGTATTAACAGGTGAACATAAATCAACAACAATGGCAATGGAGTTTTGCATATACACAGAATGAGCTAAACAGTAAGCAGTCAGCTTGGAGGCTACTCTCACTACCAATTTCCTATCTAGCCCTTCTACAGCGCACTGACTAAGTCCCTGACTCTATAACCTATCAAAGGAAAGCTCCGGTGCCACTCACAGTTCTGCAGATTGTCCTGGGTCCAATAAGATGCAGTCTGGATCCAGGTCCGGTCGCTTGCTTGGCTGTCTTTCTCTCTCTGGTCACACAGATGCAGATCTCCACCTAGTTCCAGCTCTGGCAGGAAGGATCCGGCTTGTACTGGTCTCTACACACGGTCCCACTCCTCTGGAACACACAGTGAAGTCCTCTGTGTGCAGCTCCACAGCTGTCAGGAAAATCTCAGCTAATATAGCCTCCTGCTGCTCCAGTCTTTTACTGTTATCTCTCAGCAGTCCATCTCTCCCTGTTATCTTAGCAAGGCCCCCAGCAACTTCTAGAACAGCCCGGGAAAAACTTCTTAACTCTTTCTTAGCCTCTGGCCAGCACAACTCAGGTTCCTGTTTAGTCACAGTGGCCTCTGGTGGCCGGAGGGAAACATGACAGTCTGCATAGATATAAGTGCTGGAAATGCTGCTGGTTGATTCAGGGCTGCCTCTTACACAAGTGCCACCCAATAACGCCAGAAGTCCGGTTGTGGGAAGGATAAAACAATTCTTTCAGGCCTGGAAACATATTCACACCTCTCCATGGGTGCTGTCTATAATAAAATCAGGATACAGGCTGGAACTATCAGGTACTCACCCCCTCCCCCCCCCCTTCCCCCCGACAGGTACCTGGAAAATTTAAGATTAAAGGGAGAAAGAAAGGATTGCGCTTCTCCTTCAAAAGGAAGCAACAATCCAAGTCCCTCAAGAAGAAGAGAAGAAAGGCTTCTATTGTTCAATTTTTCTAATAAAGAAACCAAACTGATCATTCTGGGCAATCATAAATCTGAAGAGATTCAAGATGGAGCCAGTAAGGTCCACTATCAATCTATTATCCAGAGACTGGGTTATGGCAACAATAGACCTCCCCAATGCCTACTATCATATTCCAATCCATCTAGATTACCAGTAATATTTAAGGATGGCGGTTTGGGTTCAGGGGAGGATCAGTCATTACCAGTTCCAGGTCTTTCCTTTCAGCCTATGCTCTGTCCCAAGAGTGTTTACAAAGGTCATGGTGGAGATTTCAGGTTTTTTTCATCTGTCAAAAATTATTTTGATTCCATACGTATATGACTTATTGATTGTAGCCCCAGCGACAGAATCTCTCCTGTTTTAGATGCAGATAGTAATCCAGACTTTGTCAGACCTACTGTAGGTTGGATCATTAATATGCAGAAGTCAAATCTGCTTCCAGATCATTGGAAAGTGTTTCTAGGAGTACTTCTGGATTCTCATCTAATGTCCTCCTTCCTTCCGTTAAAAAAGCTGAAGATCTGATTCAGAAGATTTCAAAATTTCAACATTTGCATAAAACCTCTGTAAGAGAAATCCTGACAATTCTACGTCTCATGACGTCAACAATATCTTCAGTAAAATGGGCTCAGGCCCACTCAAGAACTCTACAGTCATTCCTTTTACATTCCTGGGACCAAAGAAAGACATTGTTGAACAAAAGATTGAAGATCCCATCTCATGTAAAGCGCTCTCTGACTCGGTGGCTCAAAAGGGAAAATCTTTCCGGAGGTGTGGAATGGCAACAATCGGAGCAGCTGGTAATCACCACAGACGCAAGCAGTCAAGGTTGGGGGGCTCTTCTGAACAGCAAGATGTGTCAGGGATCATGGCAAAAGATCCCTGTCCAGTCATCTTCCAACCTGCAAGAGCTCCAGGCAGTTTGGCAGGCCCTGAAGTTTATCGCTCCATATTTAGTCCAGAGTCATGTGAAGATACTTTTAGAGAACTCAACCACAGTGGCGTACATAAACAAGCAAGGGGGAATAAGAAGTCGTTCCCTGTCTCCGGTAGCGGAACATTTTTTTGTTTGGGCCGAGACAAACCTAAGATCTCTGACGGTGGTTCATATAAAAGGAAAAGAAAATCATCTGGCGGATTTCCTGAGCAGAGAGAGGCTGAAGCAGGGAGAATGGCGCCTGAATCAGTGTGTTCGATCAGATTTGTGCAAAATGGGGGATCCCACTGATAGATTTATTTTCCTCAAGAAAAAACTGAAAAGTGAGCAATTAATATATTTTCCCTCTCCTACAGAGACCATCCTCTACACGCATGCAGATGGCCGAAGGGTCTCCTGTATGCCTTCCCTCCATTTTCTCTGATCCCCAAGGTCTTGACAAAGAGAAGGCTCATGTGATACTGATCGCTCCCTACTGGCCCAAGAGGGCCTGGTTTCCTATTCTCAAGAATCTGGCAGAATTACTGGACCCTTCCTCTACTTCCAGATCTGCTGCGCTAGGGTCTAGTCCCTCATGCCAGCATCCCTCAGCTTCATCTGACAGCCTGGAGTTTGAGCGTGCCATCTTAAAACGGAAAGGACTCTCGGACAAGGTAATACAGTGGATATAAAGGTGGAAAAAGTTCTGAAATGATTTATCTTTGTCTCATTTTTTTACATCACAGAAACCTGACATTTTAACATGGGTGTGTAGACTTTTTATATCCACTGTAAATACTTTTTATGCAAAGTAGGAAACCAGTGATTTCCAAGATATATCTAAGATCCTGAAAGGCTTTTGTTTTGTTTGTAAATACCTCCTGGGATCCATCCATACCTCCATATCTGGGTCTGGTCCTAGATTTTCTCCAATCAGGTCTGGACAGAGGTCTTAGAGTAAGTACACTGAAGGTTCAGGTGGCAGCGTTAAGTGCCTTCACGGGGGTAAGATTGGCTGATACGGATCTGATTAGAAGATTTTTTAAGGGTGCTAATAGATCACACCCAAACTTCAGATACTCTGTCCCTCCGTGGGATTTAAATCTTGTCTTGTCCATCTTCATGGATTCTCCTTTTGAGCCCATTGAGGATCTATGAGGCTTTTGACTTTTAAAACGTTTTTTTTTTTTTTACTAGCTATCACAACAGCTAGAAAGGTTGGGGAGATTCAAGCTTTTTTAATTCAACCACCCTGCCTTACGGTTCGGGAAGATGGGATTATTTTATAACACTCCTGAGTTTCTTCCTAAAGTTGTTTCCAGATTTCATTGACATCAAGAAATTTATCTTCCTTCATTCTGTCCTCAATCTATGGCTTCATGCACACGAACATTGTTTGTTTCCTTGTCCGTTCCGTTTTATTTGCGGATAGGATGCGGACCCATTCATTTCAATGGGTCCGCAAAAAATGCGGACAGCACACCATGTGCTATCCGCATCAGTATGTCCGTTCCGTAGCCCCGCAAAAAAAATAGAACATGTCCTATTCTTGTCCGTTTTAGGCATTGTTACAATGGATCCGCAAGAAAAACCGGATGGCATTTTTTGCGGATCCGCAATTTGCGGGCCGCAAAACACATACGGTCCTGTGCATGTAGCCTATCTCAGAGAAAGAGAAGAAGTTCAGTAACTTAGACATGAGAAGATGTGTCCTTCAGTATCTAGAAGTAACTGAGGCCTTCAGGGAGACAAATCAGTTGCTGGTCCAGTACCTGGGCGTGAACCAGGGTAGAGCATCTAGTAAGGCATCCATAACACGGATTAAGTCCTGTATGTCTCTGTGTTGCAATGAAAAAGAGATGGCTCCCCCGTCATGACTGAGGGCCCATTCTACTCTAGGCTTGGTTGTCTTGTGGTCAGAGTGAGCCTCTGCCTCCATTGAAGATATTTGCTAAACAGCTACTTGGTCAAGCCCTTCTACTTTATATAGACACTATAAACTTGACGTACTGTCCAATAAGGACCTATCCTTTGGCAGAAAAGTATTGTCCGCAGTAGTCCCCCTGAGTGGATTCTTTGTTATTCCTCCAGGTAGTGCCGTTGTGGAGGCGTGGGGAAAAGATGAAAATTACTCTTACCAGTAATTAGATTTTCCTTTAGCCTCCACAACTGCACGGGGAATTCCCACCCTTTTTCATTTATATTGTTATGTTGATTAACCTTATTAAATAATGCATCTATTTTTGAGTCCTAGGCTATTAACTGGTGAAGGTAAGGGGGAGGGGGCTTTTATACGCTGATCTCGGTTGATTTCCTGTCCCTGAAGAGGCGGGGTACCCTCCAGGTAGTGAGGTTGTGGAGGCTAAAGGAAAATTCTATTACCGGTAAGAGTAATTTTCATCTTTTGACATTTTCAGACATTTCTCAAGTGGATATATCCATTTTTTAAAGAAATTATGTTTTTTGGTTTTTTTACAACCTTTTTTTGTGACACATAAGGTCTTACATACTTTTTATATATTCTTTTTATTTCATTTTTCAATTCAACCAACAAATCATAGCATTTGATTGTTTACAGGCCTTGTTGGGATTGAAGTCCCTTGATTATTTTTTGTGTTGTACACATGCACATAAATTATAGGTGTAAATTATATTTTAAAATTATAAAACAAAGATAATGTATAACGTAACTTACATTATTCAATATTAAGAAACGTGTATTTTTTTGTGTGTGTGTGTATATATATATATATATATATATATATACACAGGGTGGGCCATTTATATGGATACACCTTAATAAAATGGGAATGGTTGGTGATATTAACTTCCTGTTTGTGGCACATTAATATATGTGAGGGGGGAAACTTTTCAAGATGGGTGGTGACCATGGCGGCCATTTTGAAGTTGGCCATTTTGAATCCAACTTTTGTTTTTTCGATAGGAAGAGGGTCATGTGACACATCAAACTTATTGGGAATTTCACAAGAAAAACAATGGTGTGCTTGGTTTTAACGTAACTTTATTCTTTCATGAGTTATTTACAAGTTTCTGACCACTTATAAAATGTGTTCAATGTGCTGCCCATTGTGTTGGATTGTCAATGCATCCCTCTTCTCCCACTCTTCACACACTGATAGCAACACCGCAGGAGAAATGCTAGCACAGGCTTCCAGTATCCGTAGTTTCAGGTGCTGCACATCTCGTATCTTCACAGCATAGACGATTGCCTTCAGATGATACGAGATGTGCAGCACCTGAAACTACGGATACTAGAAGCCTGTGCTAGCATTTCTCCTGCGGTGTTGCTATCAGTGTGTGAAGAGTGGGAGAAGAGGGTTGCATTGACAATCCAACACAATGGGCAGCACATTGAACACATTTTATAAGTGGTCAGAAACTTGTAAATAACTCATGAAAGAATAAAGTTACGTTAAAACCAAGCACACCATTGTTTTTCTTGTGAAATTCCCAATAAGTTTGATGTGTCACATGACCCTCTTCCTATTGAAAAAACAAAAGTTGGATTCAAAATGGCCGACTTCAAAATGGCCGCCATGGTCACCACCCATCTTGAAAAGTTTCCCCCCTCACATATACTAATGTGCCACAAACAGGAAGTTAATATCACCAACCATTCCTATTTTATTAAGGTGTATCCATATAAATGGCCCACCCTGTATATATATATATATCCACAGTTTGGGGCAGTATAAAAATTCATATATAATGTGTATGTGTGAATAAGGCAGCTATAGTGACAGTTTTGGCTGGTGTTGTTTCTATATACAGTACAGACCAAAAGTTTCGACACACCTTCTCATTCAAAGAGTTTTCTTTATTTTCATGACTATGAAGGCATCAAAACTATGAATTAACACATGTGGAATTATATACATAACAAACAAGTGTGAAACAACTGAAAATATGTCATATTCTAGGTTCTTCAAAGTAGCCACCTTTTGCTTTGATTACTGCTTTGCACACTCTTGGCATTCTCTTGATGAGCTTCAAGAGGTAGTCCCCTGAAATGGTCTTCCAACAGTCTTGAAGGAGTTCCCAGAGATGCTTAGCACTTGTTGGCCCTTTTGCCTTCACTCTGCGGTCCAGCTCACCCCAAACCATCTCGATTGGGTTCAGGTCCGGTGACTGTGGAGGCCAGGTCATCTGGCGCAGCACCCCATCACTCTCCTTCATGGTCAAATAGCCCTTACTTTCAAAGTTTTCCCAATTTTTCGGCTGACTGACTGACCTTCATTTCTTAAAGTAATGATGGCCACTCATTTTTCTTTACTTAGCTGCTTTTTTCTTGCCATAACACAAATTCTAACAGTCTATTCAGTAGGACTATCAGCTGTGTATCCACCTGACTTCTCCTCAACGCAATTGATGGTCCCAACCCCATTTATAAGGCAAGAAATCCCACTTATTAAACCTGACAGGGCACACCTGTGAAGTGAAGACCATTTCAGGGGACTACCTCTTGAAGCTCATCAAGAGAATGCCAAGAGTGTGCAAAGCAGTAATCCAAGCAAAAGGTGGCTACTTTGAAGAACCTAGAATATGACATATTTTCAGTTGTTTCACACTTGTTTGTTATGTATATAATTCCACATGTGTTAATTCATAGTTTTGATGCCTTCAGTGTGAATCTACAATTTTCATAGTCATGAAAATAAAGAAAACTCTTTGAATGAGAAGGTGTGTCCAAACTTTTGGTCTGTACTGTATATATATATATATATATATATATATATACACACTGCTCAAAAAAATAAAGGGAACACAAAAATAACACATCCTAGATCTGAATTAATTAAATATTCTTCTGAAATACTTTGTTCTTTACATAGTTGAATGTGCTGACAACAAAATCACACAAAAATTAAAAAATGGAAATCAAATTTTTCAACCCATGGAGGTCTGGATTTGGAGTCACACTCAAAATTAAAGTGGAAAAACACACTACAGGCTGATCCAACTTTGATGTAATGTCCTTAAAACAAGTCAAAATGAGGCTCAGTAGTGTGTGTGGCCTCCACGTGCCTGTATGACCTCCCTACAACACCTGTGCACGCTCCTGATGAGGTGCCGGACGGTCTCCTGAGGGATCTCCTCCCAGACCTGGACTAAAGCATCTGCCAACTCCTGGACAGTCTGTGGTGCAACGTGACGTTGGTGGATAGAGCGAGACATGATGTCCCAGATGTGCTCAATTGGATTCAGGTCTGGGGAACGGGCGGGCCAGTCCATAGCATCAATGCCTTCGTCTTGCAGGAACTGCTGACACACTCCAGCCACATGAGGTCTAGCATTGTCTTGCATTAGGAGGAACCAGGGCCAACCGCACCAGCATATGGTCTCACAAGGGGTCTGAGGATCTCATCTCGGTACCTAATGGCAGTCAGGCTACCTCTGGCGAGCACATGGAGGGCTGTGCGGCCCTCCAAAGAAATGCCACCCCACACCATTACTGACCCAATGCCAAACCGGTCATGCTGGAGGATGTTGCAGGCAGCAGAACGTTCTCCACGGCGTCTCCAGACTCTGTCACGTCTGTCACATGTGCTCAGTGTGAACCTGCTTTCATCTGTGAAGAGCACAGGGCGCCAGTGGCGAATTTGCCAATCTTGGTGTTCTCTGGCAAATGCCAAACGTCTTGCACGATGTTGGGCTGTAAGCACAACCCCCACCTGTGGACGTCGGGCCCTCATATCACCCTCATGGAGTCTGTTTCTGACCGTTTGAGCAGACACATGCACATTTGTGGCCTGCTGGAGGTTATTTTGCAGGGCTCTGGCAGTGCTCCTCCTGTTCCTCCTTGCACAAAGGCGGAGGTAGCGGTCCTGCTGCTGGGTTGTTGCCCTCCTACGGCCTCCTCCACGTCTCCTGATGTACTGGCCTGTCTCCTGGTAGCGCCTCCATGCTCTGGACACTACGCTGACAGACACAGCAAACCTTCTTGCCACAGCTCGCATTGATGTGCCATCCTGGATAAGCTGCACTACCTGAGCCACTTGTGTGGGTTGTAGACTCCGTCTCATGCTACCACTAGAGTGAAAGCACCGCCAGCATTCAAAAGTGACCAAAACATCAGCCAGGAAGCATAGGAACTGAGAAGTGGTCTGTGGTCACCACCTGCAGAACCACTCCTTTATTGGGGGTGTCTTGCTAATTGCCTATAATTCCCACCTGTTTTCTATCCCATTTGCACAACAGCATGTGAAACTGATTGTCTCTCAGTGTTGCTTCCTAAGTGGACAGTTTGATTTCACTGAAGTGCGATTGACTTGGAGTTACATTGTGTTGTTTTAGTGTTCCCTTTATATTTTTGAGCAGTGTATATATATATATATTTTTTATTATTATTATTTTTTTATCACATTTTTTGGCACATAAAAGACCTTAGGAGTACATTTACACTTTTTATTTTTTTCCCCCCTGCCACTGGGGCATCTATAGGATTCACTGGCATAGCTGATCTGGGTCTGCTAAGGCCCAGCAGCCCGGCTATGCTTGGAGAACACCTATTAATCTGGTGATCTCCGGGTCCAGTAGAGGCAGTGACATTGCTGCTTACTCTGTTTACTATATAGTGCTCACTGAGTGCTCCTCATGCTGGAAAACAGAAGGCAGAAGTGTCTAGAAACAGGATTAACAGATGAAAAATATGTAGCGGGTAACTGCTGGACTACCTACTGTATAGCTGGCCATAAAGTTTTCAGTCAATTTTTTTATTTTCATAATTCTTGTTTTACGTTTCTGTGATGTTCTGTTCTATAAGATCACTGCACTGCAACCAAGGGATCACAGCCCCTGTTTGGATTAATTCACACTCTGGAGTTTCTGTGATCAGCCCCATTCATCTGATCGGGTTGCTATGGCAGGAAGTGCATGGATTTCTTTAAGCCGCATTTAGATGGGACCGTCTCCGAAATGTATGCCTTGATGAGGCGCTTGTGTAACGTGGAATTGTAGTCACACTTGGGTCCATTCGCCTTTGTCTGGGCATCTAGCCAGCGCATTCATTTGAGGTTAGAGGTGGCGGTGGGGACAGAGGCTCGTCTCATATTGGTTATTATTGATATATAAGCCATTGCGGTCAGTAATTTGTATGCAGAGTTGGACGTTTTGCATCGCTGCTCTGTACTACAAATCCATTGGTACATTAATGGGGAGAGTCATCAAAAATGGTATTAAAAAAAAACTGCTTGAGTTGCCCACAGCAACCAGATTCCACCATTCATTTTCCAGAGCTCTTTTGAAAAATTAAAGGTGAAATCTGATTAGTTACTATGGGTAACTAAACCATTTTTTACACCAATTTTAATACATCTTCTTCTAATGGAAGATCTTTTAGTGGGATTTTTGCCTCCAGACTGAACGTGGAGACCTGACAGCTTATTATCGGCTCCTGCTGTACTCTACGCCCGCATTAATCTCCAGAAACCAGTCCATCTGTCGGTCCTATTTAGAAGGTAATAGGTCTCCTTGTGGAGATGCAGCTGGTGTAAGGAGTCCTCCAGATGGGTGAGAAGTCTCTGTAGTCTCACCTGTCCCAGTTGCTTCTGGAGGAGAGGTAATTTGTGTACTGGTATTATGCGATTTTTAATATAGACAGTAAAAGTCCAATAATTTGGCGTGATCATTAATACTGCGGTGACAGATTATCAAAACTTGTGACTGTCTGTCACAAGCTGCTTGCCATAGCACCGGCCGGTCGTCTTCTGGCCTCGCTATCCCACCACAGAAGAGACTGTGCCAGCGCCTCCAACACTGGGGACTTCACTCCGACAAAGGCAACAGGACTCCGACCCCATTGGATTTTGCACGTTTTATCCTTTTTTTTTTAACCTTTCCACAATATTGGCGGATAAAACCCTAATGTGACCCACACATTGCTACTGATCCTAACACTACTGAGGTGCTCAGTGTCCTTGACTGCTCGGCCACTATTAATGACCAGCGACACAGACCACAGGGTGACGGCTAATCCAGCACTCAGAGTGTTTTCATCCACCGTCGGATTAGCAGAGTTACTTGACCATTGAATGTCAGATCATAGGAATTTATCTGATGTCCATGTGGGTTTATGCTTCTAGGCTCGCTGGTGATGTCCTCATAGTGTCCGCATTCCTCTCATATTGTGGACCTTTCAACCAAATATTCAGGAACCTCCTGCTAAAAGACATATGGGAAAAGGAACTGCAAAGAAGGAGGATCCCATTTTCAGAGAACCCGAGTATAGTGTCCATGTTAGCAGATGAGCCAATGGTAAGAAGAGGATTTCATTATAGTTTCATGTGGTTTTCATTTTCTTAAGAAGCTGAAATGTTTTATCCACAGATGGCAGGCAGGGGGCAGTGTGACGACAGCCTTATGGTTTGCTGAGGATGAAGTGCATATACCACAGATGGCAGGCAGGGGGCAGTGTGACACCAGCCTTATGGTTTCCTGAGGATGAAGTGCGTATACCACAGATGGCAGGCAGGGGGCAGTGTGACACCAGCCTTATGGTTTCCTGAGGATGAAGTGCATATACCACAGATGGCAGGCAGGGGGCAGTGTGACACCAGCCTTATGGTTTCCTGAGGATGAAGTGCGTATACCACAGATGGCAGGCAGGGGGCAGTGTGACACCAGCCTTATGGTTTCCTGAGGATGAAGTGCATATACCACAGATGGCAGGCAGGGGGCAGTGGGACACCAGCCTTATGGTTTCCTGAGGATGAAGTGCATATACCACATATGGCAGGCAGGGGGCAGTGTGACACCAGCCTTATGGTTTCCTGAGGATGAAGTGTGTATACCACAGATGGCAGGCAGGGGGCAGTGTGACACCAGCCTTATGGTTTCCTGAGGATGAAGTGTGTATACCACAGATGGCAGGCAGGGGGCAGTGTGACACCAGCCTTATGGTTTCCTGAGGATGAAGTGCGTATACCACAGATGGCAGGCAGGGGGCAGTGTGACACCAGCCTTATGGTTTCCTGAGGATGAAGTGCATATACCACAGATGGCAGGCAGGGGGCAGTGTGACACCAGCCTTATGGTTTCCTGAGGATGAAGTGCATATACCACAGATGGCAGGCAGGGGGCAGTGGGACACCAGCCTTATGGTTTCCTGAGGATGAAGTGCATATACCACATATGGCAGGCAGGGGGCAGTGTGACACCAGCCTTATGGTTTCCTGAGGATGAAGTGTGTATACCACAGATGGCAGGCAGGGGGCAGTGTGACACCAGCCTTATGGTTTCCTGAGGATGAAGTGTGTATACCACAGATGGCAGGCAGGGGGCAGTGTGACACCAGCCTTATGGTTTCCTGAGGATGAAGTGTGTATACCACAGATGGCAGGCAGGGGGCAGTGTGACACCAGCCTTATGGTTTCCTGAGGATGAAGTGCGTATACCACAGATGGCAGGCAGGGGGCAGTGTGACACCAGCCTTATGGTTTCCTGAGGATGAAGTGCGTATACCACATATGGCAGGCAGGGGGCAGTGTGACACCAGCCTTATGGTTTCCTGAGGATGAAGTGTGTATACCACAGATGGCAGGCAGGGGGCAGTGTGACACCAGCCTTATGGTTTCCTGAGGATGAAGTGCATATACCACAGATGGCAGGCAGGGGGCAGTGTGACACCAGCCTTATGGTTTCCTGAGGATGAAGTGTGTATACCACAGATGGCAGGCAGGGGGCAGTGTGACACCAGCCTTATGGTTTCCTGAGGATGAAGTGTGTGTATACCACAGATGGCAGGCAGGGGGCAGTGTGACACCAGCCTTATGGTTTCCTGAGGATGAAGTGCATATACCACATATGGCAGGCAGGGGGCAGTGTGACACCAGCCTTATGGTTTCCTGAGGATGAAGTGTGTATACCACAGATGGCAGGCAGGGGGCAGTGTGACACCAGCCTTATGGTTTCCTGAGGATGAAGTGTGTATACCACAGATGGCAGGCAGGGGGCAGTGTGACACCAGCCTTATGGTTTCCTGAGGATGAAGTGTGTGTATACCACAGATGGCAGGCAGGGGGCAGTGTGACACCAGCCTTATGGTTTCCTGAGGATGAAGTGTGTATACCACAGATGGCAGGCAGGGGGCAGTGTGACACCAGCCTTATGGTTTCCTGAGGATGAAGTGCATATACCACAGATGGCAGGCAGGGGGCAGTGTGACACCAGCCTTATGGTTTCCTGAGGATGAAGTGTGTATACCACAGATGGCAGGCAGGGGGCAGTGTGACACCAGCCTTATGGTTTCCTGAGGATGAAGTGTGTATACCACAGATGGCAGGCAGGGGGCAGTGTGACACCAGCCTTATGGTTTCCTGAGGATGAAGTGTGTATACCACAGATGGCAGGCAGGGGGCAGTGTGACGACAGCCTTATGGTTTGCTGAGGATGAAGTGCATATACCACAGATGGCAGGCAGGGGGCAGTGTGACACCAGCCTTATGGTTTCCTGAGGATGAAGTGTGTATACCACAGATGGCAGGCAGGGGGCAGTGTGACACCAGCCTTATGGTTTCCTGAGGATGAAGTGCATATACCACAGATGGCAGGCAGGGGGCAGTGTGACACCAGCCTTATGGTTTCCTGAGGATGAAGTGCATATACCACAGATGGCAGGCAGGGGGCAGTGTGACACCAGCCTTATGGTTTCCTGAGGATGAAGTGCATATACCACAGATGGCAGGCAGGGGGCAGTGTGACACCAGCCTTATGGTTTCCTGAGGATGAAGTGTGTGTATACCACAGATGCCAGGCAGGGGGCAGTGTGACACCAGCCTTATGGTTTCCTGAGGATGAAGTGTGTATACCACAGATGGCAGGCAGGGGGCAGTGTGACACCAGCCTTATGGTTTCATGAAGATGAAGTGCATATACCACAGATGGCAGGCAGGGGGCAGCGTGACACCAGCCTTATGGTTTCCTGAGGATGAAGTGTGTGTATACCACAGATGGCAGGCAGGGGGCAGTGTGACACCAGCCTTATGGTTTCATGAAGATGAAGTGCATATACCACAGATGGCAGGCAGGGGGCAGTGTGACACCAGCCTTATGGTTTCCTGAGGATGAAGTGTGTGTATACCACAGATGCCAGGCAGGGGGCAGTGGGACACCATTTCCATTTTGTATGTTACTCTGATGAAAGTCTCCATCATGTGATGTCAGTTATTATTATTATTACTATACTCACTTATTTAGCGCTGCCATATTCCGCAGCGCTTTACAGACATTAGCTTTAGGCCTCATGCACACGACCGTTGTGTGCATCCGCGTCCGTTCCGTCATTTTTCACAGTTTAGCGGAGGTCCTATTCATTTCTATGGAGCTGTGAAAAAAAACTGATAGTCCTCCGTTTTTTCTCCGTGTCCGTGATCCGTGATTCCAGTCCGTCCAAAAAATATAACCTGTCCTATTCTTGTCAGTTGAAAACGGAGGACGGACCCATTCAAGTCAATGGGTCCTTCAAAAAACGGATGCACAACTGGTATGTCATCCGTGTCCGTTTTTTTCTACAAGACCTTGGTGCAATAAAATTACACTTTTCATTAACCTTCCTTTTTTTTCCCCTGTCAGACAAAAAAAAAGGAAGACACAAGGAAACACAACTGAAGCAAAATCGGACACGGACCACTGAAGCCAAATCACTGACAGTGAAAAAACACTGTCGTGTGCATGAGGCCTTAAGCTGTCCCCAGTGGAGCTCACAATCTAAGGTTCTCCTTTTTACTAGAAATAGATAGGCAGACAGTATTGTGCACAATTTTTAGTCAGGTGTGGAACAAATGCTGCTAGGTAAGAATGCTTTTTCAAATAAATGGGTTAATAATTTATTTTTATCAATGCCGAAAAGAGAAATCTAAATCCAATCAGTATTTGAGGTGACCGTCCCAAATATTGATTGAATTGAGATTTCTCTTTTCATTCACTTTGCATTTTGTTAATTGATAAAAATAAACTATTAACCCTTTTATTTTTTTTACTTTGCAGTATTTATTCACTGACTAAAACTTTTGCACAGTACTGTATATAAGGTTGTCAGACATTAGATAATAAGATAGTACACTTACACTGTTGTGCGCGGTGTATCGGGCATTGCAACCACATTGTCAGTCCTGTCCATGTCCTATTTAGGCCTCATGCACACGACCGTTGTGTGCATCCATGGCCGTTGTGCCGTTTTCCTTTTTTTTTCGCGGACCCATTGACTTTCAATGGGTCCATGGAAAAATTGGAAAATGCACCGTTTTGCAGCCGAGACCGTGATCCGTGTATCCTGTCCGTCAAAAAAATATGACCTGTCCTATTTTTTTGACGGACAACGGTTCACGGACCCATTCAAGTCAATGGGTCCGTGAAAGAACACGGATGCACACAAGATTGGCATCCGTGTCCGTGATCCGTGGCCGTAGGTTACTTTCATACACACGGATCCGTCTGCATAAAAGCTTTTTCAGAGCTGAGTTTTCACTTTGTGAAAACTCAGATCCGACAGTATATTCTAACACAGAGGCGTTCCCATGGTGATGGGGAAGCTTCAGGTTAGAATATACTACGAAGTGTGTACATGACTGCCCCCTGCTGCCTGGCAGGTGCTGCCAGGCAGCAGGGGGCAGGCCCCCACCCCCCTGTAGTTAACACATTGGTGGCCAGTGGGCCCCCCTCCCTCCCCTGTAGTTAACTCTTTGTTGTCCAGTGCGGCCGGCCCCCCCTCCCTCCCCTGTAGTTAACTCGTTGGTGGCCAGTGGGCCCCCCTCCCTCCCCTGTAGTTAACTCTTTGTTGTCCAGTGCGGCTGGCCCCCCCTCCCTCCCCTGTAGTTAACTCGTTGGTGGCCAGTGGGCCCTTCCTCCCCCTACCCCTCCAAATTAAAATCTCCCCCCCTATCATTGGTGGCAACGGAGAGTACCGATCGGAGTCCCAGTTTAATCGCTGGGGCTCCGATCGGTAACCATGGCAACCAGGACGCTACTGCAGTCCCGGTTGCCATGGTTACTTAGCAATTTGTAGAAGCATTATACTTACCTGAGAGCTGCGATGTCTGTGTCCGGCCGGGAGCTCCTCCTACTGGTAAGTGACAGGTCTGTGCGGCGCATTGCTTAATGATCTGTCACTTACCAGTAGGAGGAGCTCCCGGCCGGACACAGACATCGCAGCTCTCAGGTAAGTATAATGCTTCTACAAATTGCTAAGTAACCATGGCAACCGGGACTGCAGTAGCGTCCTGGTTGCCATGGTTACCGATCGGAGCCCCAGCGATTAAACTGCAAGTCAATGGGGACGGATCCGTTTGACGTTGACACAATATGGTGCAATTTCAAACGGATCCGTCCCCCATTGACTTTCAATGTAAAGTCAGGAGTCCCTATTAATATACCATCAGATCAGTGTTTTCTCCAATCCGATGGTATATTTTAACTTGAAGCGTCCCCATCACCATGGGAACGCCTCTATGTTAGAATATATCATCGGATTTGAGTTAGATCGTGAAACTCAGATCCGACAATATATTCTAACACAGGGACGTTCCCATGGTGATGGGGACGCTTCAAGTTAGAATATACTAAAAGAACTGTGTACATGACTGCCCCCTGCTGCCTGGCAGGTGCTGCCAGGCAGCAGGGGGCAGGCCCCCCCCCCTATATTTAACTCATTGGTGGCCAGTGCGGCGCCCCCCCCCCTGTTTTTAACTCATTGGTGGCCAGTGCGGCCCCCCTCCCTCCCCTGTTTTTAACTCATTGGTGGCCAGTGCTGCCGCCCCCCCCTCCCTCCCCCCCTTTTTATAACTCATTGGTGGCCAGTGCGGCCGGCCCCCCTCCCTCCCTGTTTTTAACTCATTGGTGGCCAGTGCGGCCGGCCCCCCTCCCCCCTAATTAAAATGACCGACCCCCCATCATTGGTGGCAGTGAAGAGTTCCGATCGGAGTCCCAGTTTAATCGCTGGGACTCCGATCGGTAACCATGGCAGCCAGGACGCTACTGCATTCCTGGCTGCCATGGTTACTTAGCAATTTTAGAAGCATTATACTTACCTGTGAGCTGCGATGTCTGTGACCGGCCGGGCGCTCCTCCTACTGGTAAGTGAAAGGTCTGTGCGGCGCATTGCTTATAGCACAGACCTGTCACTTACCAGTAGGAGGAGCGCCCGGCCGGTCACAGACATCGCAGGTAAGTATAATGCTTCTAAAATTGCTAAGTAACCATAGCAGCCAGGAATGCAGTAGCGTCCTGGTTGCCATGGTTACCGATCGGAGTCCCAGCGATTAAACTGGGACTCCGAACGGAACTCTCCGTTGCCACCAATGATGGGGGGTCGGTCGCACTGGCCACCAATGAGTTAAAAACAGGGGGGGGGAGGGGGGGCGGCCGCACTGGCCACCAATGAGTTAAAAACAGGGGGGGGAGGGAGGGGGGCCGACCGCACTGGCCACCAATGAGTTAAATATAGGGGGGGAAAGTCTGCCCCCTGCTGCCTGGCAGCACCTGCCAGGCAGCAGGGGGCAGTCATGTACACAGTTCTTTTAGTATATTCTAACTTGAAGCATCCCCATCACCATGGGAACACCTCTGTGTTAGAATATACTGTCGGATCTGAGTTTTCACAAAGTGAAAAATTATGCAGACTGATCCGTTCTGAACGGATGCAAGCGTTTGCATTATAGGAGCGGATCTGTCTGTACAGACACCAGACGGATCCGCTCCTAACGCAAGTGTGAAAGTAGCCTAATCACGATATCTAATACCATTGCCGTGTCATGTAGAATTTGCCTAAGCTATTGCATATCAACAAACCAGGAATGCATTGTGTGACAACCCCAGGTCTTCGCAGCTCTGGGTATTCTGCAGTTGTCACTAAATCTCCTCATCGTGATGTAAAGCTATTGCCACCCAGTCATCCTCCTTTAGGCCGAATGCACACGGCCCTGTTCCACGGCCGTGAGCGGTCCGTGGTATCCCGGCATGGATTCCTGCTGACAGCAGGAGCGCACACCGTCAATGGTTGTTATGACGCCGTGCGCTTCATGCCGCCGCTGCACTACAGTAATAACTTGTATGATCTATACGAGTGTATCACTATACAGCAGCGGCGGCATGAAGCGCACAGCGTCATAGTAACCAATGACGCCGTGCTCTCCTGCTGTCAGCAGGAATCCATGCCGGGATACCACGGACCGCTCACGGCCGTGGAACAGGGCTGTGTGCATTCGGCCTTAGGGCTCATTCAGACGGCCGTATGCTGTCCGCAAAAATACTGAATGCTATCCGTTTTTTTGCGGATCCGCAAAAAAAATGAAACATGTCCTATACTTGTCCGTGAAAATCATGACATGGCCCCATTGAAGTCTATGGGTCCGCAAAAATACTGAATGCTATCCGTTTTTTTGCAGATCCGTTTTTTTGCTGATCCGCAAAAAAACGGATAGCATTCAGTATTTTTGCGGACAGCATACGGCCGTCTGAATGAGCCCTTAGGCGGATGGAGTTTGCCTGCACAGGACCTGCAGCCTCTCCCGTGCCTTTTCATGTGTCTCTCCAGCATGCTGCTTACAATTTGGAAAGGCTAACTAAAGGTGATGGAAATGTTGAGTTTCTGTTTAGGATTCCTTCAGTTTGTGTCATGGTCAGTTCTCTGCTCTGCACTGATGAGATGCAATCACCCCGAGACAGCTGTCTGTCCGAGGTACTGCTTGGCTATAATCCTGAGTTATGTCTCAAGGCTTCCAGCTGTGGGCGCTAGAGACGCAGCTTTCTGCTTTGCTGTTTTGTATATCGTGGGGATACAATAGCTTTACTTTCTTATATGAGTAGTGACGGTAATGTTCGTTTTGTGTATCTTGTATTTCTAGGTGAGCGAATGGATTCTTCAGGGTTTACCAGAAGATGATTTTTCCATCCAGAATGGTTTAATCATTACTAAATCGACCAGATATCCTCTCCTTATTGATCCGCAGAGTCAAGGGAAGACATGGATAAAGAACAAGGAGAAAATCAATGAACTCCAGGTGGTCACTATAAAGAAGTAAACTCTTTTCTATGCATCTTATGAATTAAAACAATGGCAGCATCTGCCGCATCAATACTGACCGTAAACCTCTGGAAACGAATGGGAGTTGTGCTCATGGTCTTCACTGTGTGTTTGTTGCCCTCCCAGTTGTGCTTTTCATTAATGAAGCAGTTCTAGGAAATGTGACCAAAATGCAAACATTTTATGTGTAAATGTAAACTCTGAATAAGATTGAGCCGTGCACAAATCATGTTCTTGAATATTGTCACAGGAGCTTCTCAGGGGTACGACATGCAAGATTACTGTAGCTGGGATCTCAGTAGCAGATTGTCTTTGAACACGTTAAACCAAGAGAATGGTTTAGCCATTTTCCAGTTTTTGATTTTCATTTTTTACTTCCTGCCTTCCTGGAGCAATAACTTTAAAATTTTTCCATATAGCCATATGAGGATTTGTTTTTTGTTCACCAAGTTGTGCTTTCTGATAGCACTATTTAATATTGCATTCAATGTAGTGGGAAGCAGGAAAAAATATATATATATATGGGGTGGAATTGGAAAAAAACACAATTCTGCCATAGTTTTATGGGTTTTGTTTTTATGGCGTTCCCTATTAGGTAAAACTGACCTGTTAAATTCATTCTCCTTGTCAGTCTGATTAACGCGATACCACATTTATATAGTTTTTATTTTATTTTTAATACTTAAAAAATAAAAACTTTGAAAAACGTATTTTTTTTATGTCAATGGAGCTCATTTTTTTTGCACGTGATCAGTAGTTTGTATGGATACATTTGGAGTACCATTTGGGGTGTGTATGATGTTTTTCGATCAGTTTTATTCAATTGTTTGGGAGGTGAAGCAACCCAAAAACAGCAAATCGGCCAGATTTTTTTTTTTTTACGAGCGCACCTGAAGCCCTTCTGGAAAAACCCCGCCCTAAGGCCTCTTGCACACGACCGTATAGCTTTTTCAGTATTTTGCGGTCCGCAAAAAATGGATCTGCAACAAATACGGATGACGTCCGTGTGCATTCCGTTTTTTTTGCAGAACAGAACAGCTGGCCTCTGATAGAACAGTCCTATGCTTGTCTGTTATGTGGACAATAATAGGACATGTTCTATCTTTGAACGGAACGTAAAAATGGAGATACGGAAACAAAAGGCATACGGGAGTACCTTCAGTTTTTTTTTGCAAATCTATTGAAATGAATGGTTCCGTATACGGAACGCAAAAAACTGAACGTTTGTGTGCATGAGGCCTAAGACACAGCATCATTGCTGAGATCACGCCCACAGGACAGCCTATTTATTCCTGTATCCCAGAATCCACAGTAAAACAAAAATGCAATGAAAAAAATGCATGGAAACTGCAATGAGGGAACACAGCTAAAATGCTAGGCATTGTTCCTATGGTATTTCCCTTTGTTTTTCTAGAATTCAGCATCCAGGATGCATATAATAAAATAATCATGGATAAACATAATTGAACTCTCTTTATTTCTGTCAGATGCACCATTTGTTATGATTTTTAGCTCAAAATGAGTGTCCATAGCCTTTAAGTCTCCTTAGGGGACTTGAACTTGCTATGGTCTGATTGCTTCCCCCATAGACTGCAATTGATTACCATTGCAGCTTACGGGAGATTCATTGTGTGCCTATGGAGCTCTGCCACAAATAGAGCTCCATAGGAACTTCTCTGTGGCAGGACTCAGAGCCTTCAGAAGGCCTGAGGCTGCCATAGCAACTGAACAGCTCCCTCGATCCTGGCCCAGGGGAGCCGTTTGGGCATGGTTGCAATTGACCATGGCATCTAAGGGGTTAAATGTCCATGATCGGTGTTCTCACTGACCGGGGACAATGCATCTGGGTGTCTGCCATGTAAAAAGTCAGGCACCTGGCAACTGTGACGCCCGCTCAGCAGGTGCCTTCTATAAAGTCCCTACTTGCACCGTACATGTGTAGTGCAAGTTGTCAGTTCCTCCAACAATGGCAGCCGCCATCTAGTTTCAGTTGTGGATCTACAGAGTCCAGCTCTGTTTTTATTCATAGGCCCTGCAGTCGAGGAATCTGTGCCAGTATTTCAGCTTCCGATATGTTGTTCAGGCCATAAACTGTCAAGGGGGAGTGATTCTCACTGGGAAGTGAAATAGAGCTCCTGTGCTGTCTGCACTGGATGGACAGAGCTCTGACAGTGCGTGGACTCAATGGCATATCAGGAGCTGACGCTACAGATTGCTCATAAAAAAACAGTGCGGGAATCTATGCAGTGGCGCAGGTACAGCCAGGTAACGGTGTCTATTATTGTTGGAGGACATGACAAGTCCTCTTTTACATCAGTTTGTTCTGTGACACATGAGGGTGCTAGTGCACGTGCTGCAGAGCCGCGATAGCTGCACACAGATTACCGCTAATTGTCATGCTGCACCTGTACTTACAGCTTGAACCATGATTGCAGCCTGACACTTAGGCTCAGTATACGTGTAGTTTCCATGGCTCGGTCAAAAATGTGTACTAGCACCCTTGGTTCTGTTATAGTAATTTGGTTTTCTTCTGTGTTCAGCGCTGTATGAATTCTATCTGCTCAAGGAAAAAAAATGAACATAAACAGTATTAGGCTCTATTCAGACGTCTGTATTCATTTTCAATAGGGCCGGAAAAGATGCAGACAGCACACAGTGTGCTGTCCGCATCCGCACTTCCGTTCCACGGCCCTGAACTTCCGGTCCGCGGCTCCGCCAAAAAATAGAACATGTCCTATTCTTGTCTGCAATAGCGGACAAGAATAGGTATTTTCTATTATAGTGCCGGCATATGTGCGCATGGCCGGTGTCAGTGTTTTGCAGATCCACAAAACACTTACGGACGTGTGAATGGACCCTTAACAGGGACAGATGAAGCAAGTCATTGTAACCCAGCAGCAAGAACACTGTAACTGTAGCCCTCACTACTGTCATAACACCTGACCATAATCCATGCATCACTGTATTGCAGGTGACCTGCCTTAATCACAAGTATTTCCGCACTCACTTAGAGGACTGTCTGTCATTAGGAAGGCCTCTTCTTATTGAAGATATTGGAGAAGACCTGGATCCATCCTTGGATAATGTTTTAGAAAAAAACTTTATTAAATCCGGAAACTCCTTTAAGGTTTTAAGTTTTTCAGAACGTTATTTACATGTGTATTATACCGTATATTTTTTTATTTTGTAGCATGTTAACAATGACATCATTTTGCCATTTCTAAATTGCTATAGAGAAGCCTTTAAAAAATGGCAAAAAAAAAACAACAAACCTAGACCCAACTGATCCCAAAAAAGCCACAAAAATTCTAAAAACACCATTTTTTTTTATAGGTGGTGTTTTCTATCTTTTCACTGTAGGCTTTAAAGTAACATCTGGCCATAGAGTTTTTGACCTCAACTAAAACTGTCAATAAAAACGCCACAAAAACAACGCAGTAATCTCTGTGTGTGTGAATTTAGCTTTCCTGATACAGTAGTAGAAGCATTTAGGAACCACAACAACTAAGTTACAGAGTGGAGACCGTGTACAGTTACAGAGTGGAGACCGTGTACAGTTACAGAGTGGAGACCGTGTACAGTTACAGAGTGGAGACCGTGTACAGTTACAGAGTGGAGGCCGTGTACAGTTACAGAGTGGAGGCCGTGTACAGTTACAGAGTGGAGGCCGTGTACAGTTACAGAGTGGAGACCGTGTACAGTTACAGAGTGGAGACCGTGTACAGTTACAGAGTGGGGACCGTGTACAGTTACAGAGTGGAGACCGTGTACAGTTACAGAGTGGAGGCCGTGTGCAGTTACAGAGTGGGGACCGTGTGCAGTTACAGAGTGGAGACCGCGTACAGTTACAGAGTGGGGACCGTGTACAGTTACAGAGTGGGGACCGTGTACAGTTACAGAGTGGGGACCGTGTACAGTTACAGAGTGGGGACCGTGTACAGTTACAGAGTGGAGACCGTGTACAGTTACAGAGTGGAGACCGTGTACAGTTACAGAGTGTGGACCGTGTACAGTTACAGAGTGTGGACCGTGTACAGTTACAGAGTGGGGACCGCGTACAGATACAGAGTGGAGACCGTGTACAGTTACAGAGCGGAGACCGTGTACAGTTACAGAGCGGAGACCGTGTACAGTTACAGAGCGGAGACCGTGTACAGTTACAGAGTGGGGACCGTGTACAGTTACAGAGTGGGGACCGTGTGCAGTTACAGAGTAGAGACCGTGTACAGTTACAGAGTGGGGACCGTGTACAGTTACAGAGTGGGGACCGTGTACAGTTACAGAGTGGGGACCGTGTGCAGTTACAGAGTAGAGACCGTGTACAGTTACAGAGTGGGGACCGTGTACAGTTACCGTGTACAGTTACAGAGTGGAGGCCGCGTACAGTTACAGAGTGGAGACCGTGTACAGTTACAGAGTGGAGGTCGTGTACAGTTACAGAGTGGGGACCGTGTGCAGTTACAGAGTAGAGACCGTGTACAGTTACAGAGCGGAGACCGTGTACAGTTACAGAGTGGGGACCGTGTACAGTTACAGAGTGGGGACCGTGTGCAGTTACAGAGTAGAGACCGTGTACAGTTACAGAGTGGGGACCGTGTACAGTTACCGTGTACAGTTACAGAGTGGAGGCCGCGTACAGTTACAGAGTGGAGACCGTGTACAGTTACAGAGTGGAGGTCGTGTACAGTTACAGAGTGGGGACCGTGTACAGTTACAGAGTGGAGACCGTGTACAGTTACAGAGTGGAGACCGTGTACAGTTACAGAGTGGAGGCCGTGTACAGTTACAGAGCGGGGACCGTGTACAGTTACAGAGTGGAGACCGTGTACAGTTACAGAGCGGGGACCGTGTACAGTTACAGAGCGGGGACCGTGTACAGTTACAGAGCGGAGACCGTGTACAGTTACAGAGTGGGGACCGTGTACAGTTACAGAGTGGGGACCGTGTACAGTTACAGAGTGGAGACCGTGTACAGTTACAGAGTAGAGACCGTGTACAGTTACAGAGTGGGGACCGTGTACAGTTACAGAGTGGAGACCGTGTACAGTTACAGAGTGGAGGCCGTGTACAGTTACAGAGTGGAGGCCGTGTACAGTTACAGAGTGGAGGCCGTGTACAGTTACAGAGTGGAGACCGTGTACAGTTACAGAGTGGAGACCGTGTACAGTTACAGAGCGGGGACCGTGTACAGTTACAGAGCGGGGACCGTGTACAGTTACAGAGCGGGGACCGTGTACAGTTACAGAGCGGGGACCGTGTACAGTTACAGAGCGGGGACCGTGTACAGTTACAGAGTGGAGGCCGTGTACAGTTACAGAGTGGAGGCCGTGTACAGTTACAGAGTGGAGACCGTGTACAGTTACAGAGCGGGGACCGTGTACAGTTACAGAGTAGAGGCCGTGTACAGTTACAGAGTAGAGGCCGTGTACAGTTACAGAGCGGGGACCGTGTACAGTTACAGAGTGGAGACCGTGTACAGTTACAGAGTGGGGACCGTGTACAGTTACAGAGCGGGGACCGTGTACAGTTACAGAGCGGGGACCGTGTACAGTTACAGAGCGGGGACCGTGTAACATCAGCACAAAACCTGTGCTGGGAGCTTCATGGCCACTGCATGCCAGCCTTACATCACCAAGCACAATGCCAGTCCGTGGGATGAAGTGGTGTAAAGCATCCCATCACTGGACTCTGGAGCAGTGGAAAGATGTGCTGTGGGGCAGCCAATCATTGTTACTATGGCACAAGAGTGTGGGACGAAGGTGGCACCCTGCATGTTGCCTACAGTACCTGGATTTCAGCAAAGCCTTTCATAATATGCCACATAGTTATGGATAGTTCAGTGGATCCCTGGATAGTTCAGTGGATCCCTGGATAGTTCAGTGGATCCCTGGATAGTTCAGTGGACCCCTGGATAGTTCAGTGGACCCCTGGATAGTTCAGTGGACCCCTGGATAGTTCAGTGGACCCCTGGGTTGTTCAGTGGACCCCTGGATAGTTCCATGGATCCCTGGATAGTTCAGTGGACCCCTGGATAGTTCAGTGGATCCCTTGATAGTTCAGTGGATCCCTTGATAGTTCAGTGGATCCCTGGATAGTTCAGTAGATTCTTGGATAGTTCAGTGGATCCCTGGATAGTTTAGTGGGTTCACAGTCGGCTGATGTATAGACACCTGAGAGTTGTTAATGGGGTACATTCCAAAGAGAGACAGGTTACAAGTGGTGACCTCAAGGCTCTGTCCTGTGCCCCATTCTTTTTAATATTATTGTAGATGATATCTGAGGAGGTTCGGTAGACAGGTAGGTTTGTAACAGGGTGGGTATTCCTGGAGGCATTAGTAGCATGGCAAGATTTACCTTCTCTGGATAAATGGTCCAAACAATGGAAACTGCAATTCATTGTTTCCAAATGTAAAGTAATGCACTTGGGAAGAAAGAACCCTTTATCTGACTATTATATCAGCAGCTCTGTGTTTAGGTCCCTTTACATGTGATGACAGAGCAGCAGAATGTCTGGAAGGACGAGTCTGCTCGCTGGTGAAGGAGACCACTGCAGTTACAGTATGGGGAGGAGCGATCGCTAATGTCATTGCTCGTCCCCATACTGACTCGTTTTTTGCTGGCAGCAGATACTGTTTACACAGCACAATCTCCTGCCAGTAAACTATAATTTTTGTGTGCGCACAAGTGATCGAATTACCCAATAAACAAATGTTTTGCTTGTTCATCTGGTAATTGGCGGTACATTTACACCTCCAGATCATCGCTAACCAGCATTACTATGAACACTCGTTAGCGATTATCTTTGGGATTCTCAACCAGTGCAAAGGGCTCTTTAGCGAGGACTTCAGAAGAGAAGGATCTAGGGGTCCTGATATCAGACAGCTTTAGGCCTCTTGCACACGAACGCCCCGTTGCCACATTGTGGACCGCATTTGTGGATCCGCAATACACGGGTGCTGTTCCGTGGGCATTCCGAATCACAGATGCGGACCCATTCACTTCAATGGGTCCACAAATCCGGAGATGCGGAACGGAAGCACGGAATGGAACCCTACGGAAGCACTATGGAGATAGAACATGTGCTATCTTTTTGCGGAACGGCCGGATCGCGGACCCATTAAAGTGCTGCGCGGCTGCCCCACGGACTGTGCTCGTGCATTGCAGCCGCAGCACGACCATGGGGTGCACACGTTCATGTGCAAGAGGCCTTAAAATGAGTGCACAGGGTAGGCGGGTGGCTGTCTAACCAGTAGGAAGAGACAGATCAGGACCCTGCTGTATAGAGCGCGAGGGAGACCATATCTGGAATACTAGGTCCAGTTCTGGAGACCTCACCAACAAAAAGACAGATCAAATGGAACAGATGCAGAGACGGCTACAAAAATGATGGAGGGTCTGAAGCATAAAACATATCAGGAGAAATGTAAAGAATTTAATCTTTTTAGCCTTGCGGAAATGAAAGAAAGGGGGGAACCAATGTTCTGCGGCTGCATCTCCACTGGTCCTTATTATAGTGAATAGGGGCGGACGGATCCTTACAAACCTCTGGCAATGCTGGACTGCATAGGTCCATCAGATATGGTTGGGAAATCGACATTAAGTGAATGATGTGAAGATGCCTGGGATAAACTCGTCTGTCCTAAGAGAAATAAGAATAAATAGACGGGCAGACTAGGTGGACCGGGGGGGCTTTTTCTGCCGTCAGCTTTTATGTCTATCTGGCTGCATTGTGCCAGCTATACAGTGCACAAAGCATTCTCCATAAAGGCATGGTTGGCGGAGTCTGGTGTGGGAGATAATGGCCAGCCCCACAGAGCCCTCACCTCTACCCCATCCAACACATTTGGGATGTACCAGGCCCTATTCTTCATCATCAAGGTCTGACCTCACAAATGCTTTTCTGGATGAAGGGGCAAAAATTCCCACAGACACACTACAAAATCTTGTAGAAAACCTCCTCTAAAGAACAAAGGGGTCAACTCCATGCCTATGGATTTATAATGGATGTCATACAACCTCTTGGAGGTGTAATTTGCATGGTCTCCATACTTTTTCCATACAATGTATGTTGGTCATTTTCATACAATCCACAAGCAATGTGTAGGTTCAGATCGCTGGACAATCAACGATGTGCCTGTGTTAGGTCCTTCTTAAAGCTTAATTCTCCAGCTCTTTTTTTATGTTTTTGCTCATAGATCCGTTAATGATCTCATTCATAATTGGCAAAGCTTAGTGTAAAAAATATATGGTATCATTAAAAAAATAGGATCAATAATCACATCCCTTCTTTTAAACTTTGAGATCAATAGAGAACAGACTGGAACATTGATGCCATTATTCATGTGTTTTTGTTGCTGCTGACTGGATGGGGGCGATAATTCTATCCACACGGAAAGGGAAGATCATCAGTCAGCATCGGCTTCACTAAGTGTCTCTACTGTACAGTGAATTATTAGTGTGTGATATCATTGTTCAGCTTAATTATTACTTACATCAGTATTTCCTTTCTATGCAGGTGAAAGTAGGGGAGAAAGAAGTTGATGTAATGGACAAGTTCAGGCTCTACATAACCACCAAGCTGCCAAATCCTGTCTTCACTCCTGAAATCAATGCAAAGGCTGCACTAATTGACTTCACTGTTACAATGAAAGGACTGGAGAAGGAGCTGCTGAGCAGAGTCACCCTGGCTGAGAAGCAGGTAACGGGGTCTGTCCAGCATCTCCCACTAAGGATGTATTGATATGTGACCTTATTCACTAATCCACAAAAGATAATGACATCACTGTACAAGAATAATAAACAGTGATGTCACAGTACAGAGATAATAAACACAGTGATGTCACAGTACAGAGATAATAAACACAGTGATGTCACAGTACAGAGATAATAAACACAGTGATGTCACAGTACAGAGATAATAAACACAGTGATGTCACAGTACAGGGATAATAAACACAGTGATGTCACAGTACAGAGATAATAAACACAGTGATGTCACAGTACAGAGATAATAAACACAGTGATGTCACAGTACAGGGATAATAAACACAGTGATGTCACAGTACAGAGATAATAAACACAGTGATGTCACGGTACAGGGAGATAAACACAGTGATGTCACGGTACAGGGATAATAAACACAGTGATGTCACGGTACAGGGATAATAAACACAGTGATGTCACAGTACAGAGATAATAAACACAGTGATGTCACAGTACAGGGATAATAAACACAGTGATGTCACAGTACAGAGATAATAAACACAGTGATGTCACAGTACAGGGAGATAAACACAGTGATGTCACGGTACAGGGATAATAAACACAGTGATGTCACAGTACAGGGATAATAAACACAGTGATGTCACAGTACAGAGATAATAAACACAGTGATGTCACAGTACAGGGATAATAAACACAGTGATGTCACAGTACATGGATAATAAACACAGTGATGTCACAGTACAGGGATAATAAACACAGTGATGTCACAGTACAGAGATAATAAACACAGTGATGTCACTGTACAAGAATAATAAACACAGTGATGTTACAGTACAGAGATAATAAACACAGTGATGTCACTGTACAAGAATAATAAACAGTGATGTCACAGTACAGAGATAATAAACACAGTGATGTCACAGTACAGAGATAATAAACACAGTGATGTCACAGCACAGAGATAATACACACAGTGATGTCACAGCACAGAGATAATACACACAGTGATGTCACAGTACAGAGATAATAAACACAGTGATGTCACAGTACAGGGATAATAAACAGTGATGTCACAGTACAGGGATAATAAACACAGTGATGTCACAGTACAGAGATAATAAACACAGTGATGTCACAGTACAGAGATAATAAACACAGTGATGTCACAGTACAGAGATAATAAACACAGTGATGTCACAGTACAGAGATAATAAACAGTAATGTCACAGTACAGAGATAATAAACACAGTGATGTCACAGTACAGGGATAATAAACACAGTGATGTCACAGTACAGGGATAATAAACACAGTGATGTCACAGTACAGGGATAATACACACAGCGATGTCACAGTACAGAGATAATAAACACAGCGATGTCACAGTACAGAGATAATAAACACAGCGATGTCACAGTACAGGGATAATAAACACAGTGATGTCACAGTACAGGGATAATACACACAGTGATGTCACAGTACAGAGATAATAAACACAGTGATGTCACAGTACAGAGATAATAAACAGTGATGTCACAGTACAGAGATAATAAACACAGTGATGTCACAGTACAGAGATAATAAACACAGTGATGTCACAGCACAGAGATAATACACACAGTGATGTCACAGCACAGAGATAATACACACAGTGATGTCACAGCACAGAGATAATACACACAGTGATGTCACAGCACAGAGATAATAAACACAGTGATGTCACAGTACAGAGATAATAAACACAGTGATGTCACAGTACAGGGATAATAAACACAGTGATGTCACACAACTGGGATAATAAACACAGTGATGTCACAGTACAGGGATAATAAACACAGTGATGTCACAGTACAGAGATAATAAACACAGTGATGTCACAGAACTGGGATAATAAACACAGTGATGTCACAGAACTGGGATAATAAACACAGTGATGTCACAGTACAGAGATAATAAACACAGTGATGTCACAGTACAGGGATAATAAACACAGTGATGTTACAGTACAGAGATAATAAACACAGTTATGTCACAGTACAGAGATAATAAACACAGTGATGTCACAGTACAGAGGTAATAAACACAGTGATGTCACAGTACAAGGATAATACACACAGTGATGTCACAGTACAGGGATAATACACACTGTGATGTCACAGTACAGAGATAATAAACACAATGATGTCACAGTACAGAGATAATAAACACAGTGATGTCACAGTACAGAGATAATAAACACAGTGATGTCACAGTACAGGGATAATAAACACAGTAATGTCACAGTAAAGGTATAATAAACACAGTGATGTCACAGTACAGGGATAATAAACACAGTGATGTCACAGTACAGGGATAATAAACACAGTGATGTCACAGTACAGAGATAATAAACACAGTGATGTCACAGTACAGGGATAATAAACACAGTGATGTCACAGTACAGAGATAATAAACACAGTGATGTCACAGAACTGGGATAATAAACACAGTGATGTCACAGTACAGAGATAATAAACACAGTGATGTCACAGTACAGAGATAATAAACACAGTGATGTCACAGTACAGAGATAATAAACACAGTGATGTCACAGTACAGAGATAATAAACACAGTGATGTCACAGTACAGAGATAATAAACACAGTGATGTCACAGTACAGAGATAATAAACACAGTGATGTCACAGTACAGAGATAATAAACACTGTGATGTCACAGTACAGAGATAATAAACACTGTGATGTCACAGTACAGAGATAATAAACACAGTGATGTCACAGTACAGAGATAATAAACACAGTGATGTCACAGTACAGAGATAATAAACACAGTGATGTCACAGTACAGGGATAATAAACACAGTGATGTTACAGTACAGAGATAATAAACACTGTGATGTCACAGTACAGAGATAATAAACACAGTGATGTCACAGTACAGAGATAATAAACACAGTGATGTCACAGTACAGAGATAATAAACACAGTGATGTCACAGTACAGGGATAATAAACACAGTGATGTCACAGTACAGAGGTAATAAACACAGTGATGTTACAGTACAGAGATAATAAACACAGTGATGTCACAGTACAGAGATAATAAACACAATGATGTCACAGTACAGAGATAATAAACACAGTGATGTCACAGTACAGGGATAATAAACACAGTGATGTCACAGTACAGAGATAATAAACACAGTGATGTCACAGTACAGAGGTAATAAACACAGTGATGTTACAGTACAGAGATAATAAACACAGTGATGTCACAGTACAGAGATAATAAACACAGTGATGTCACAGTACAGAGATAATATACACAATGATGTCACAGTACGGAGATAATAAACACAGTGATGTCACAGTACAGAGATAATAAACACAATGATGTCACAGTACAGAGATAATAAACACAGTGATGTCACAGTACAGGGATAATAAACACAGTGATGTCACAGTACAGAGATAATAAACACAGTGATGTCACAGTACAGAGATAATAAACACACTGATGTCACAGTACAGAGATAATAAACACAGTGATGTCACAGTACAGAGATAATAAACACAATGATGTCACAGTACAGAGATAATAAACACAGTGATGTCACAGTACAGAGATAATAAACACAGTGATGTCACAGTACAGGGATAATAAACACAGTGATGTCACAGCACAGAGATAATAAACACAGTGATGTCACAGTACAGAGGTAATAAACACAGTGATGTCACAGTACAGAGATAATAAACACACTGATGTCACAGTACAGAGATAATAAACACACTGATGTCACAGTACGGAGATAATAAACACAATGATGTCACAGTACAGAGATAATAAACACAGTGATGTCACAGTACAGGGATAATAAACACAGTGATGTCACAGCACAGAGATAATAAACACAGTGATGTCACAGTACAGAGATAATAAACACAATGATGTCACAGTACAGAGATAATAAACACAGTGATGTCACAGTACAGAGATAATAAACACAGTGATGTCACAGTACAGAGATAATAAACACAGTGATGTCACAGTACAGGGATAATAAACACAGTGATGTCACAGCACAGAGATAATAAACACAGTGATGTCACAGTACAGAGGTAATAAACACAGTGATGTCACAGTACAGAGATAATAAACACACTGATGTCACAGTACAGAGATAATAAACACACTGATGTCACAGTACGGAGATAATAAACACAATGATGTCACAGTACAGAGATAATAAACACAGTGATGTCACAGTACAGGGATAATAAACACAGTGATGTCACAGCACAGAGATAATAAACACAGTGATGTCACAGTACAGAGGTAATAAACACAGTGATGTCACAGTACAGAGATAATAAACACAGTGATGTCACAGTACAGAGATAATAAACACACTGATGTCACAGTACGGAGATAATAAACACACTGATGTCACAGCAAAGTACAAGCATTCCAAGGCACCTTGTTTTATATTCATATCAGACAGTTTTTTATGTAATTTCCAGCTTTAACAGATCTCGTCCAGGTACTTATTGTCACACTGATATCATCCTGGATGCCATAAACAAAATAACATAAAAATAAAACACTTCAAAAAGGGTTGAAATAGTATTTCCTAATAATAATCTGTATGAAGAGATAGTTCCACCTTCTAATATGCTCATGCAATATATTATAGCTCACATAGCTATGATTTATAGCTATACTCCAGTAATAGATAGGGTCAGTGATTACCAATCAGAGATGTGTTTGGCCTTATTTGTATAGCTTTGTATTTCAATGTTATGTACTGTGTTTTAGTATTTAGTCATATACTAGGTTTGAGTAAGTATGTGTCCAGTGATTAGCTTCTCCGCCTGCTCTTTGACTATTTCCCAGGAACTGGAAGCGGACAGAATTAAGCTGATGCAAGAGGTTAATGTGAATAGACATAAAATGAAGGAGCTGGAGGATAATTTACTGTATAGGCTAAGTGCAACCACAGGTATTGTATTCAAGGTTATAGAAAGACCTGATCAAGATCATTTACAGTACTTTACTACTTTATATGTAAACCACTGGAGCTGAGCTCTGGTCCTCTCAATGCATAGTTCACCAGTGTTCACTATTCTATGATGAAAATTTTGTCCAGCTTGGTAATAGTGCTACTGTCAGTGACTAGAGGCCTCTTTACACTGCTAGATATAGCAGGCAATTGTCGGGAAGGAAGTGTTTCGTTCCTGACAAGTGTCTGCTCATCAGCAGAGAAGGAAGCTGCAATTACATGCAGCGATCCCCACCACAGTATGGGGAGCAGTGATCACTAATGCCATCGCTCGTCCTCATATAGACGGGTTCCTTCGTGATAATCGTCTGCTCGTCAGTGGAGGAGACACATTTACATGCAGTAATCCCCTCCACAGTATGGGAGCAGTGATCATTAATGCCATCGCTCGTCCTCATATAGACGGGTTCCTTCCTGATAATCGTCTGCTCATCAGTGGAGGAGACACATTTACATGCAGTAATCCCCTCCACAGTATGGGAGCAGTGATCATTAATGCCATCGCTCGTCCTCATACAGACAGGTTCCTTCGTGATAATCGTCTGCCCGTCAGTAGAGGAGACACATTTACATGCAGCGATCCCCTCCTATCACGGTCGGCGTGGCTATCACATACGTGACACAGAGGGAGGGAACGAGGAAGGCCCTGCCCAAGTGAGAGGGAAGGTGGTGACCCCTGACTCACCTGGCGGCTGGCACCTGGCTGCCCTGACGTCCCTAGACGGGTTCCTCACCCGTACGCCGATCACGTGCCTAAAGCCCTGGCTTTTCCTGAGCTGAGCCCTAGATAGTGAACAGGGCGATGGGAACACTAGTCCGCACCACTAACTCTAAGGGAAAACACCAAGGGGAGGACAGACAACACAGACTCAACATATAATCCCAGGTGGGCGACAACAGGAGACAACAATAAGCCCAACAGGGATCCGGAGGGTAGCACACAGGAACAACAACCAGGATTAACCACTCCAGTGGGTCAGTATAGATGTCCAGGCAGGAAGCTCTATAACTGGCAACTAGAGAAGTGTGAGGGGAGAATATAAGGAGGTAGGGAGTGGCAGAGGAGGAGAAGCTACGGATCCCTGAGAGAGACAAAAAGGATAGCAAGGCAAACACAGAAAACAATCACTGAGAAACAACGTGATCTTTAGATATAGAGCGCGCAGCCACCCGCTGCGACTTCCTGACCCCGGGTATAACGGAGTCAGACGTGGCTCTTGATACCCTCGTGACACCTCCACAGTATGGGAGCAGTGATCATTAATGCCATCGCTCGTCCTCATACAGACAGGTTCCTTTGTGATAATCGTCTGCTCGTCAGTGGAGGAGACACATTTACATGCAGTGATCCCCTCCACAGTATAGGGAGCAGTGATCACTAATGCCATCGCTCGTCCCCATACAGAAGGGTTCCTTCCTCACAATGATATGCTCGTCAGTGGAGGAGACACATATACATGCAGTGATCCCCTCCACAGTATGGGGAGCAGTGATCACTAATGCCATTGCTCGTCCTCATACAGAAGCGTTCCTTTCTGACAATCGCCTGCTCGTCAGTGATGGGGACACATTTACATGTAGCGATCTCCTCCCATGCCATGCCTCCTTGGCAGACCTTTAGTAATTGTTTATGGCATGTGCGCCACAATTCCGGCTCAGTAGGCGGTATTCTATACTTTCCTATATAAAGGCAGCATAGAATGATCAAAAATACGCTCTCCTATCAGCCCAAATGGTACAAAAATACGTTATGCCATTTGGCTTATTGGAGTAATCAAAGCATAGACCCAACTCACAATGATGAAGGAAGTGCACCCATGCGTCTCCTCGCCTCCATGATTGACTGCCTGCATGTATTGAGAGCCAGACGGACCAACTCCCCTTCTGTGTACAGTAGGCCTATAAGTATACAGCACATTCACATAGGAAAGATATCTAGCAAAAACCTCTGCAGCTGTCTCGTTCTTATGAATGGAGTTTGCAAAAATTGGGCTTGCTGCCCTTCAGATGAATAGAACCTATTTTCAGCCGCAGAAACTTCTGTAGCAAATCTGCTATACACAGTGAAGAGACAATTTCAGATGCAAGATGGGGCAAAAACAGAATACCGTGCCGTAATCAGGGGCAAATACTGTCTGCTAACATTGCATTGTGCTTTACATATTGTCAGGATTTCTGGTGGAAGATAAATCTCTATTGGAAGTTCTCAGAATTACTAAGCAGATAGTCTGCGAAGTGCGTGAGAAGCTGCATGTCACCATTGACGCAGAAGCAAAAATCAGCAAAGCCCAGGAGCAATATCGCCCAGTGGCCACACGGGGCAGTGTCCTCTATTTCCTGACCATAGAGATGAGCTCAGTCAATATCATGTACCAGATGTCACTCCACCAGTTCCTCAAGCTGTTTGATAGATCCTTGTCCAGGTAGGAGTCTGTCACGTCCTCACCTGTGTGTGATAATCCAGCGCCATAATCCTGCCATGTTTTGTCTCACAGATCAGAGAAAAGTCCTCTCATCCAGAAAAGACTAAGCAACATCACTGAATATTTGACGTATGAAGTTTTTAGATATTACTCAAGAGGTTTGTATGAGAGGCATAAATTCCTGTTTGCTCTGCTCCTGACGCTGAGAGTTGACCTGCAGCAGGGAAAGATCAAACACAAGGAATTCCAAGTTCTTCTTCAAGGTAAATTACATTTTATTTTCTTATCAAAACAAATCACTGGGTACAGTTAAGGCCTCTTTCACACTTGCGTTGTTGGGATCCGGCATGCACTTCCGTTGCCGGAGGTGCCTGCCGGATCCGTAACAACGCAAGTGTACTGAAAGCATTTGAAGACGGAACCGTCTTCCAAATGCTTTCAGTGTTACTATGGCACCCAGGACGCTATTAAAGTCCTGGTTGCCATAGTAGTAGCGGGGAGCGGGGGAGCGGTATACTTACAGTCCGTGCGGCTCCCCGGGCGCTCCAGAATGACGTCAGAGCGCCCCATGCGCATGGATGACGTGATCCATGTGATCACGTGATCCATGCGCTTGGGGCGCCCTGACGTCACTCTGGAGCGCCCGGGGAGCCGCACGGACGGTAAGTATGCTGCTCCCCTGCTCCCCGCTACACTTACCATGGCTGTCAGGACTTTAGCGTCCCGGTAGCCATGGTAACTATTCAGAAAAAGCTAAACGTCGGCTCCGGCAATGCGCCGAAACGACGTTTAGCTTAAGGCCGGATCCGGATCAATGCCTTTCAATGGGCATTGATCCCGGATCCGGCCTTGCGGCAAGTCTTCAGGATTTTTGGCCGGAGCAAAAAGCGCAGCATGCTGCGGTATTTTCTCCGGCCAAAAAACGTTCCGTACCGGAACTGAAGACATCCTGATGCATCCTGAACGGATTACTCTCCATTCAGAATGCATTAGGATAATCCTGATCAGTATTCTTCCGGCATAGAGTCCCGACGACGGAACTCTATGCCGGAAGACAATAACGCAAGTGTGAAAGAGCCCTAAGGCTACTTTCACACTAGCGTTTTTCTTTTCCGGCATAGAGTTCCGTCACAGGGGCTCTATAGCGGAAAAGAACTGATCAGGCATATCCCTATGCATTCTGAATGGAGAGTAATCCGTTCAGGATGTCTTCAGTTCAGTCGTTTTGACTGATCAGGCAAAAGAGAAAACTGGAGCATGCTACGGTTTTATCTCCGGCGAAAAAAACTGAAGACTTGCCTGAATGCCGGATCCGCCATTTTTTCCCATAGAAATGTATTAGTGCCGGATCCGTCCTTCCAGTCTGCGCATGCATAGACTGAAAAAAAGGTGAAAAAAATAAATGCCGGATCCGTTTTGCCGGATGACACCGGAAAGACTGATCCGGCATTTCAATGCATTTTTCGACTGATCAGGCATTTTTAAGACTGATCAGGATCCTGATCAGTCTTACTAATGCCATCAGTTGGCATACGTTTTGCCTGATCCGGCAGACAGTTCCGGCGATGGAACTGCTTGCCGGATCTCTCTGCCGCAAGTGTGAAAGTAACCTTAAAAAGAAGATAGTTCTGGTATCCTTATAAAGAAAGTATAAACACAACTCAAGGAAAATTACGGACCCTTAAGACTTAACTTTTAATCTACATCAGATAAAAGGACGCCCTATAATTTTGGAATTCACAAGCGCAATAATATAACCGAAAAACATATGAGCGCAGGCATCCACTAAAAACACCCAATAATGGAATGAGTTGATATCAGAATAAAGATGCAATTGGTTAGGGTAGTGACAGGGGCAAGAATCAGAGGCCCAGAAAAATGACCAGAAAACAGGGGAGAAAAAAAAAAGAAACTCTCCCTATGCCCGCCCTAACTAGGCCTCTGCCCAGGGACAAACCCTGATGGTGGGATTTCCCTGTCCTCATGCCTGCCTGCACTCGCTCCATACAGTATTGAAACAAGGTTTTATGCGAATCGACTTTGGATGTTTCATCCCTATTGATGACCTATGCTCACAATAGTAAACAAAAGTGTTTGTAGAGCAGCACTCACGGACGTAAATGGCCACCCCGGTAATGCAACAGCCGAGCCACGACCGCAGATCCTCAGCAGTCGACCGTATAGCAAATGAAGAGGGGTAGCAGCAGCATCTCCAGTGAATCCTTTATTGGACGGACTTTACAGAAAGTGTGCCATAAAATGAATCAGCAATGTTTCGGCTGTATCCCATCCTTTGTCAAGCTTTTGTCATGTCTTGACAAAGGCTGGGATACAGCCGAAACGTTGCTGCTTAATTTTATGGCACACTTTCTGTAAAGTCCGTCCAATAAAGGATTCACTGGAGATGCTGCCGCTACCTCTCTTCATTTGCTATGCTCACAATCGGTCATCAATATCAGATCATCAGGGGCCCAACACCACTACCAAACAGCTGTTTAAACAGAAAGCAGTGCTCGTACAAGTGCTGCCTTCTCTTCATTGTTTACCTGCTCGTTGTTGCAACCGCTGCGTTGAGCTGGTGTAATTACATCTCAGCCATCCCATTGACTTCAATGGGATGGTTCTGTATTATTCACTAGGTAAGAGCCGTCCCAAAGAAGTGAATGGGACAGTTGACCTGTAATTAAACAATGAAGAGGAAGCAGCACTTGTACGAGCGCCGCATTCTCTTCAAACAGCCATTCTCTTCAAACAGCTGATCGGCAAGGGTGTCGGGAGTTGGCCCACCGCCAATCTTATATTTATGTCCTGTCCTGAGGATAGGACATCAATATAAAAAAAAGTGGGCAACCCCTTTAAAAGACATGAAAATAAAGCATCCGCTATGAGCCCTGGCATTGCAGGCACTTGGCCGGTGGTTTGATCTGACAGTATAAAGTTGCAGCACGTGCAGAGCCCAGCGTGCTTCCTCTTATCCTCTCTTCAGCTCGGTATTTGCTCATTTTGGTTGACATCTTGTTGTTATTTGCATTTACTGTAGGTGGAGCGGCTCTTGACCTGAAATCTTGTCCTACAAAGCCTTTCAAATGGATTCTTGACATGACCTGGACGAATCTTGTAGAACTGAGCAGATTGCCTCATTTTTCAGAGATTATTACTCAGGTAAAATATACAGTGTAAAATTGGTGTATTATGTGGGATCCTTATTTAAAGGGATCTCCAAATGCCCAGTTTCTTATCCGATATCCATCCCAGACCCAGTATGCGCTCCCTAATCAGGGCCATGAGGGAAGCATAAAACAAATTGCATCTGTCGGCTACTGATGGTGACGGAGATGATATGGACGAGCAACGAATAGCAAAATGTTAATTTATCACATTTCTCAATTTTTTCAGTTAGTACAGTGGAATGTAGTCTTATATACAGATCTTCATAGGACCCCTGAGGACCCTGTGTCATGGCGTCTGCATTAGTTCTCACAAGCAGTGAATAATACATAGAGTCTTGTAATGCTTAATTTTCCCTGCATCATTGCTGTAGGTTAGGCTCGTGGTTAGTGGTATTCACCTAGAGAAAATGCTGTTTTCCAGGGCTCTTCGTAGTGGAAGTTTTGCAATCTGCTTATTTACAGGGAAAACTAATGAATAGATATGAACACAATAAAGGATTTTCATTCTGTACTCCATCACGGATCTAGACCCAGCTCACATTATAAATCCATGACAATACATAATAATGATTACTGACCGTCAGTGTGGACGAGGTCAATGCCATTAGTAATAGCAGCCATTAGACAGCATGATCAGCCCTATTAAGCCATGCATACTGTCTGGTAGGGCTGATCCTGCTGATTAAAATGATACCTGGCTTGTGAAAATTGTTTGTGGTGTTCCCGAGAAAAAAAAAAAAGTTTATTCTGTATGCAGATGAGGAATTCAGTGCCCTCGGGGGTGGGGCCTAGCCATCAGTGCACCTCAGCTTTCAACTGATGGCCACACCCCTTTATTTGCATAAATAAACATTTTTCTCTGGGAAAGCAGCAACCGATTTTAGAAGGACAGGTATGATTTTAATCAGCAAGATCAACCCTACCATACATCATGGCTGGCTTAATAGGGTTGATCTTATTGACAGGTCCAATAAGACACCTGAATCAGTCTGATGGATTTATCATAGAATGGCCTTCTGTAGTTGGCTATGTAGTGTACGTACATGCCAACTGTAGAAGCCGGACCAAAGCACCATTTTTAAGCCCTTTTTTTTTTTTTTACACAAAATTTATCTAGTTCAATAATAATAATTAAAAGATGTCGCTAAGATGTCCATAGCCCCTGTGAAAGGAATCTGATTTGGAACACAATATCAGAAAGACACAGCCCTACTCCTGTAAAGATCTCCTATGGAATTAATCGGCGCACAGTTTTGAAAAAATAAATAAAAAAAATGTCAGTACAGAATATAATATACAGATCAAACGAAAGATTAGAACTGCGACAACATCTAATGCAATGTCTTCAGAAGAAGAAGCAAAATTCACCAGATCACAAACCGCCAATCCTGCCGTCCGCTCTTCTTGCACCTTGGATTTCACCTTGGATGGACCATTACACAATATCGACCATGTCAAGTGAAGATTTGTGAAGATCGCTTGGAGGACTTAGGCCCCTTTCACACGAGCGAGTATTCCGCGCGGATGCGATGCGGGAGGTGAACGCATTGCATCCGCACTGAATACCGACCCATTCATTTCTATGGGGCTGTGCACACGAGCTGTGATTTTCACGCATCACTTTTGCGTTGCGTGAAAATCGCAGCATGCTCCTCCTTGTGCGTTTTTCACGTAACGCAGGCCCCATAGAAATGAATGGGGTTGCGTGAAAATCGCAAGCATCCGCAAGCAAGTGCGGATGCGGTGCGATTTTCACGCACGGTTGCTAGGAGACGATCGGGATGGAGACCCGATCATTATTATTTTCCCTTATAACATGGTTATAAGGGAAAATAATAGCATTCTGAATACAGAATGCAAAGTAAAATAGCACTGGAGGGGTTAAAAAAAAATAAAAATAAAAATTGAACTCACCTTAATCCACTTGCTCGCGTAGCCCGGCATCTCCTTGTGTCTCCTTTGTTGAAAGACCTGTGGTGAGCATTAACTATAGTTCAAGGACCTGGGATGACGTCACTCCGGTCATCACATGGTACGTCACATGATCTTTTACCATGGTGATTCACCATGGTAAAAGATCATGTGACGTACCATGTGATGACCGGAGTGACGTCATCCCAGGTCCTTGAACTATAGTTAATGCTTGTGGCGAAACCGACCTCGCCACTGGGTTTTGGAGAGGACTGGCTGCTGGCCTCTTGCCCCTGGATTATGGGCCATATACTAACTTTTAAACCCCTGAACCGATTCAAGTGAATTTTGGATAGGTTTGTCCCCAAGTTATACTGTTTAAATTGATGTAAGTTATATGTATGGCCAATGTAAACTCACAAAGTTGTAACAATTTATAATAAGTGTAACTTGTCAGCTTGGGAGGAAAATGCTGGGTGTGTTTCTACAGGGAGTGCAGAATTATTAGGCAAGTTGTATTTTTGAGGATTAATTTTATTATTGAACAACAACCATGTTCTCAATGAACCCAAAAAACTCATTAATATCAAAGCTGAATATTTTTGGAAGTAGTTTTTAGTTTGTTTTTAGTTTTAGCTATTTTAGGGGATTATCTGTGTGTGCAGGTGACTATTACTGTGCATAATTATTAGGCAAATTAACAAAAAACAATTATATACCCATTTCAATTATTTATTTTTACCAGTGAAACCAATATAACATCTCAACATTCACAAATATACATTTCTGACATTCAAAAACAAAACAAAAACAAATCAGTGACCAATATAGCCACCTTTCTTTGCAAGGACACTCAAAAGCCTGCCATCCATGGATTCTGTCAGTGTTTTGATCTGTTCACCATCAACATTGCGTGCAGCAGCAACCACAGCCTCCCAGACACTGTTCAGAGAGGTGTACTGTTTTCCCTCCTTGTAAATCTCACATTTGATGATGGACCACAGGTTCTCAATGGGGTTCAGATCAGGTGAACAAGGAGGCCATGTCATTAGATTTTCTTCTTTTATACCCTTTCTTGCCAGCCACGCTGTGGAGTACTTGGACGCGTGTGATGGAGCATTGTCCTGCATGAAAATAATGTTTTTCTTGAAGGATGCAGACTTCTTCCTGTACCACTGCTTGAAGAAGGTGTCTTCCAGAAACTGGCAGTAGGACTGGGAGTTGAGCTTGACTCCATCCTCAACCCGAAAAGGCCCCACAAGCTCATCTTTGATGATACCAGCCCAAACCAGTACTCCACCTCCACCTTGCTGGCGTCTGAGTCGGACTGGAGCTCTCTGCCCTTTACCAATCCAGCCACGGGCCCATCCATCTGGCCCATCAAGACTCACTCTCATTTCATCAGTCCATAAAACCTTAGAAAAATCAGTCTTGAGATATTTCTTGGCCCAGTCTTGACGTTTCAGCTTGTGTGTCTTGTTCAGTGGTGGTCGTCTTTCAGCCTTTCTTACCTTGGCCATGTCTCTGAGTATTGCACACCTTGTGCTTTTGGGCACTCCGGTGATGTTGCAGCTCTGAAATATGGCCAAACTGGTGGCAAGTGGCATCTTGGCAGCTGCACACTTGACTTTTCTCAGTTCATGGGCAGTTATTTTGCGCCTTGGTTTTTCCACACGCTTCTTGCGACCCTGTTGACTATTTTGAATGAAACGCTTGATTGTTCGATGATCACGCTTCAGAAGCTTTGCAATTTTAAGAGTGCTGCATCCCTCTGCAAGATATCTCACTATTTTTGACTTTTCTGAGCCTGTCAAGTCCTTCTTTTGACCCATTTTTCCAAAGGAAAGGAAGTGGCCTAATAATTATGCACACCTGATATAGGGTGTTGATGTCATTAGACCACACCCCTTCTCATTACAGAGATGCACATCACCTAATATGCTTAATTGGTAGTAGGCTTTCGAGCCTATACAGCTTGGAGTAAGACAACATGCATAAAGAGGATGATGTGGTCAAAATACTCATTTGCCTAATAATTCTGCACACAGTGTATTGTGCCATTGTCCCATTGTGTGTTTAAATGGTGATGTCTGTCCTGTTGTCTGAACATGTGTATTGGCGATCTCCCTTTGTCCTCAGAGATAATTGGATTACGCCTCAGTTGTCTCCGGGGCAGAGAGGAGGAGACCATGATGCATTGTGGGGATATGTTGTCCTATGTCACAGTCTTCATTCTGGTCCTCTGGGGCGTGAACGATTGGTTGCTGTAGTTACATTGTATGTGTTGTAAATTTCTGATTGGTTATATTTCAAACCCCTGTGGGCAGTACTATGTTTGTGGTTTATGAATAAAAGAGGCTGTATGTGAAGTACAGTCAGACCACTGCTTGACCCTCAACACGGAGCCTTGTCTCGTTATTGGGGGGATTCACTGTATGCTGTTAGAAGACCGATTGCCAGAAGTGTAAGCTGATCCCTGTTCGTCTGCTAGCAGCTATTCGTGAGGTTCCAGTTTGGAGTGCTACTTTGTATCCAGTTCGGGAGGTTGGTGTCCTGCAGTAGCTGGGCCTGTCTCTCAGAAAGGGGCATATCGCCTAAACGGGTTTTAACCCCTTGTCTGCGGAAACGGTCCGTTACAATGCTCACCACAGGTCTTTCAACAAAGGAGACACAAGGAGATGCCGGGCTACGCGAGCAAGTGGATTAAGGTGAGTTAAAAAATTTTTTTATTTTTTTTTAACCCCTCCAGTGCTATTTTACTTTGCATTCTGTATTCAGAATGCTATTATTTTCCCTTATAACCATGTTATAAGGGAAAATAATACTATTTACAGAACACCGATCCCAAGCCCGAACTTCTGTGAAGAAGTTCGGGTTTGGGTACCAAACACGCACGATTTTTCTCACGCGAGTGCAAAACGCATTACAATGTTTTGCACTCACGCGGAAAAATCGCGGGTGTTCCCGCAACGCACCCGCACATTTTTCCGCAACGCCCGTGTGAAAGAGGCCTTAGTGTCTGTAGGTTGCAATATATTTCAAAATCTTCATTTGTGTACCTACAAGTATCCACCACTAGCTATCACATGTATGTGGCTGAGTCATGGGTATCGCGCTGTGGTTACTGCCAATTGCCGGACTGCTTCCTGTACTTGTACCTGTAATACCGGTAGAGCCCAACAGTTAGTGGTTATCACGGTACGGTACCTGCCACTGTGCCGCACATGTAATCTCACCCTTAAGGGTCCATTCACATGTCCGTATTTTTGTTTTGCAGATTTTTCTTTCGTTTTTTGAGGATCCGTGTTTCTGCAAAAACCTTCAGTTTTTACTAATTGTAAGCCCGCATCCGTTCCGTTTTTCCATAAAAAAAAAAAAACGGAAGGAGGAATATACAGTCAGGTCCATAAATATTGGGACATTGACACAATGCTAACATTTTTGGCTCTATACACCACCACAATGGATTTGAGATGAAACAGACAAGATGTGCTTTACCTGCAGACTGTCAGCTGTAATTTGAGGGGATTTACATCCAAATCAGGTGAACGGTGGAGGAATTACAACAGTTTGCATATGTGCCTCCCACTTGTTAAGGAACCAAAAGTAATGGGACAATTGGCTTCTCAGCTGTTCCATGGCCGGTGTGTGTTATTCCCTCATTATCCCAATTACAATGAGCAGATAAAAGGTCCAGAGGTCATTTCCAGTCTGCTATTTGCATTTGGAATCTGTTGCTGTCAACTCTCAAGATGAGATCCAAAGAGCTGTCACTATCAGTGAAGCCATCATTAGGCTGAAAAAACAAAACAAACCCATCAGAGAGATAGCAAAAACATTAGGCGCGGCCAAAACAACTGTTTGGAACATTCTTAAAAAGAAGGAACGCACCGGTGAGCTCAGCAACACCAAAAGACCCGGTAGACCACGGAAAACAACTGTGGTGGATGACCAAAGAATTCTTTCCCTAGTGAAGAAAACACCCTTCACAACAGTTGGCCGGATCAAGAACACTCTCCAGGAGGTAGGTGTATGTGTGTCAAAGTCAACAATCAAGAGAAGACTTCACCAGAGTGAATGCAGAAGATTCACCACAAGATGGAAACCATTGGTGAGCCTCAAAAACAGGAAGGCCAGATTAGAGTTTGCCAAACGACATCAAAAAAAGCCTTCACGGTTCTGGAACAACATCCTATGGACAGATGAGACCAAGATCAACTTGTACCAGAGTGATGGGAAGAGAGGAGTATGGAGAAGGAAAGGAACTCCTCATGATCCTAAGCATACCACCTCATCAGTGAAGCATGGTGGTAGCAGTTTCATGGCGTGGGCATGTATGGCTGCCAATGGAACTGGTCCTCTTGTATGTATTGATGATGTCACTGCTGACAAAAGCAGCAGGATGAATTCTGAAGTGTTTCGGGCAATATTATCTGCTCATATTCAGCCAAATGCTTCAGAACACATTGGACGGCGCTTCACAGTGCAGATGGACAATGACCCAAGGCATACTGCAAAAGCCACCAAAGAGTTTTTCAAGGGAAAGAAGTGGAATGTTATGCAATGGCCAAGTCAATCACCGGACCTGAATCCGATTGAGCATTTCACTTGCTGAAGACAAAACTGAAGGGAAAATGCCCCAAGAACAAGCAGGAACTGAAGACAGTTGCAGTAGAGGCCTGGCAGAGCATCACCAGGGATGAAACCCAGCGTCTGGTGATGTCTATGCGTTCCAGACTTCAGGCTGTAATTGACTGCAAAGGATTTGCAACCAAGTATTAAAAAGTGAAAGTTTGATTTATGATTATTATTCTGTCCCATTACTTTTGGTTCCTTAATAAGTGGGAGGCACATATGTAACTGCTGTAATTCCTACACCGTTCACCTGATTTGGATGTAAATCCCCTCAAATTACAGCTGACAGTCTGCAGGTAAAGCACATCTTGTCGGTTACATTTCAAATCCATTGTGGTGGTGTATAGAGCCAAAAATTTTAGAATTGTGTCCATGTCCCGATATTTATGGACCTGACTGTATGTTGCTAGGGTACTAAAATAAAATTTCTTTCTATTTCCTGGAAACAGATCCTCAATTGCGGAGGACATATTGATGCATTTCGCATGTCATCCACATTTTTGCAGACCCATTGACTACAATGGGACCACGGACCGCATTTTGCGGAATTACAAAATATGGACATGTTAATAGACACTGACCCTAAGTTCACACTTGCGCGTTTTACAGCGCGTTCGAACGCGCTGTAAAACGCATAACCGATGCAAACCAATGCTTCCCTATGGGACTGGATCACATTTTCGCGTTTTACAGCGCGTTCGAACACGCTGAAAAATGCCCGACGCATAAACAAGTTCTTAAGCTTCTTTGGGGCGTTTTGTCGCGCGTTTGCGGCCATAGGACACTGCTGTCAATCACACAAACGCGCGTAATACGCGCGTTGACTATGGACAAAAACGCGCGTTAAACGCGCATATCAAATACGCTCAGGTCTGAACCCAGTGTAAGGCTACCTGCACATAGTGCAGATTTATGTGCAGAAAATCTGCATTAAAGCAGCAGCAAAAACACAATAAAAACATAAATCCACACTATTTATCACAGCTTTTGTGCATTTTTATGTGTTTTTTGTTGCAGTTTTTTTTGTTTATTTTAACAACCCCATTGCAGTCTATGGGGAAAACCACTCTACACAAGGTCGGTTTCCACATGTGCAATGTGTACCTGAGATTGGGTAAATTGTTCTCACTTTGCTGGTACTGTATTAGGGCTCATGCACACGACCATATGTATTTTTTGGTCCGCAAAAAACGGATCCACAAAAAATACGGATGACATCCGTGTGCATTCTGTATTTTGCAGAACGGAACAGCTGGCCCTTCATAGAACAGTCCTATCCTTGTCCGTAATGCAGACAATAATAGGACATGTTCTATTGTTTTGCGGAACGGAAATGGAATTCAAACGGAGTAACTTCCGTTTATTTTTGCAGACCCATTGAAATGAATGGTTCCATATACGGTCCGCAAAAAAAATGGAACGGACACGGGAAAAAAAACGTTTGTCTGCATGAGGCCTTACACAGGTTTTTATATGCACAAAAATCCCAAATAACCTCCCATGTAATCCACAATGTGTGCAAGTATCCTAAGGGCTGCATTGCGAACCCTTAACACGCTGTGTAATTGGCAGGTGACCCGCAATGAAAAGGGTTGGAAGATTTGGTTTGACCGTGACACCCCTGAGGAGGAAATCATTCCTGAAGGCTACAATAATTCCCTGGATAGTTTCCATAGACTTTTACTTATAAGGTACGAATAGTTCTACCATTATTACTCCTGGCAGAGGCGTGCAGAGAAATCATGAAAATCATAGGGCCCCAGAGCAAAGGTCAGAATTGAGCACCTACATGGCTAAATATTTAAATACATACAGATGCATATTGTAATTTATTTTGCGCCACTTAATTTTTTTGTAATTACTAAATGAAATATACTTTTCTATTATCTTTAAAAAATGTCCTGGTATATATAGAGATATATCTGTACATATCAGTACATTGTGCAAAGGAAGAGTCAGAGAAAATCCTTCCATCTACTACAAGTAAGCCTGTGGCTGAACCAGTAAGATTTCTGCCTCCCAGACAGCAGCTCCTGTGTTCAAGACCAGGCAGAGAATCTGCCACCATGGTATTATCTGCAGTAGTACAGGAGTGGTACTGCCAATAAGGAGTCCAAATTACTATTTTTTATTCTCCGTCTGCCACCCCCATTCCCCTGCTGTTAACAGCCAAAGCTGTGCTGAAATACAAATCTGATATTGATGACCTATCCTAAGGAAAACCTCTATAATTTGTTTCAGACGGTGCTGATTCTGTTTTCTGTATAATGTTCAAATTCAGCAGATCACCATTACTTGCAGCATTGGCAGGTTAGTGTCACGGACGTTCCCGTGCCAGGTACCAGGAGATCGGAGAGACTGGCAACTCGTGGGTTAAAGTGACAATTTCACTGTGGCTCTTATTGTGTCTGTGTTTTGGTGAATGCCACATCCCTTGCTTCAGGTGTTGCTTGTTGGTAATTTACCTTTCCTATAAGTAGCCGCTTCTCACTCTTGGAGGTGCGGTTTATAGATTTTCTTCCTGCCTTCTAACTAGCTGGTCGGTCGTACTCTGTGCTGCTTCTGGAGTTGCCAGTTTTCTACTTTCAGATAAGTCTTGTCTGTTCTTATTGTTTTGTGTTTGTTATATTCCCTGTTGTATCTGGGCCTGAGACAGAGACTTTAATTCGTCCATCTGAGGAGGAAGGGGTTGTCTCTGGTCCTAACCTCATTCCAGGGTCTTATAGGGAAATCAGGGCCTAGGTATACAGCATATGAATATTCCTACCTTCAAGGTCTATTCATATTGATAGGTAGTTAGGGCCCGGATTAGGGTTGTTTAGGAGGTGACCTGTTCCTTCCCTAGTTTCCAGGCCCAGTTACTGTTCCCCTCCCTCCTGTGTTCAGTGTGGAGTTTTCCCCCCCACACTGATCCTGACAGTTTGCTAAAGAGAACAGCCCAGATGCCAGATACAGTGCTGTGCTCACCATGGAGGCAGACCATGTAACTGCTCTGGACCTGAACTGAACTCCTTTTCCTGCTTCCTGACATAGATCTATTTTCCTGCAGCCACCACTAGGGGTAGCTCAGTTCAAAGCTATTTTACAGCTTCTATTGAGTTCAATGGTAGCAGTATAAATTCCAATGCACTGAGCTGCCCCCTAGTGGTGGCTGCAGGCAGACAGTTTTAAAATATGCAGAGATTAAATCTAATTTTAAAAGCCCATAACATGAGGATAGGCTTATTACCTGCTTATGGATTCACACCACCATGTTTTTAATGTATATCTGAATAAAGCTGCTTAGCTGGGATTGGATTTCATGACTTGTGGACTTTCCATCTTCTCCTGATGCCTGTGGGTCTGGTCATTCATATGGCAGTCAGACAATTTCCTTTCATCTACACCACTTTTAGGATATATTGTGTGAAGGTTGATTGACAGCTTTATTGGGGGGTGGGGGGGGAGATTTAGCAAAGTATGTATGCCACCTGTCTGGTTTAAATACATTACAAAATATGGTGGTCAGAAAGCTCATCATATTTATAAAGTACCTGTTCCGATATTTGGAAGGCATATGTTAACCATACGTCACACTACAGCACAAAATCATACAAAAGACAAGTAAACCTAACAGCTCTTAAAGTGCAGCGTAGCTGTGTCCTCCGTGGGTGCGGTGTGGCTGAGACTTGTGGTGGTGCTGGTACATGGCAGGTACTTGTGAAGGTAGTGATGGTGCATGGTAAAATAGGTATTTTGCAGCGAGGTGAGGCAGTCGTCATTCCTGTTGTCTCCCCCTGTATAGTGTGTTTCTTCCTCAAATTACAAACACAGGTAAGGCATGTGGACACCATTGAGATGAGCCCGTGCTTGGGACCCCTCTTCCACCTAGAATGGGGAGTCTTGTATTCCCTGGTCACTCATTCATCTGAAGGACACCATGTCATACATCTCCTTCCACAGCGACGGTTTCACCCACCGTCAGCGGATACAAGGAGGAGGAGAGACTAGAAAGCAGGACTATGATAGGAACAGTTTTACCCTCTTATAGAAACACAAATGTTTGCTGTTAATGACAGCAAGCAGAGATCATGAAAATGGTGATGAACTGAGACACAAAGAATGTTAGAAAGTTACGGAGCATTACATCCTATTTACACAAGAGTGGATGAGCCCCGCGACCATGAGTACAGGGTGATGTGACATCTGGAGGCTCCAGTCATATATCATTTACAGAATGTGACTTCATTTAACCACATACAAGAAATCCTAGACGTCACTGGATGTAATCGGGTATCTTTTCATCGAACAGGTCTTGGTGTCCGGATCGCACTCTATTTCAAGCTCGGAAATACATTACTGATTCCCTACATGTGAAGTACACAGAACCCGATGTTCTCAACCTTGCAAGCACTTGGGAAGAAAGCGACACTCGTACTCCACTCATCGGCCTCCTTTCTGTCGGATCGGACCCCACAAATCAAATTTATGCACTTGCCAAGAAGCTAAAGCTTAGTGAGTATTGCGGGGGTGGAACTGCTCATATCAGATGTAAAGATGTAAACCTTCATAAAAGCCTGCTCCTATAATGCACAGTAGAAGGGGCAGACATGGGTGTGATACACAGGAAACGCATACTGGACGCACTGCAGCAGCTTCTGTAGCCTAATCTATACAATAACACAGGCCCTTCTGCACAGAGCAGTGCATGCACTGGACGCCACATGGTCCCAACATGTCTAGTGTCTCCAACAGATATACAGATTCAGATTTGTTTTATCTTCAGTGAAGAAAATGTTCACATAAAAGCCTGTATAATAAGCAGATACCATACAATTCGTCAATAAGTGCACACAGAGAACCTGAGATGTACAGTCGTGGCCAAAAGTTTTGAGAATTACATAAATATTGGAAAAGTTGCTGCTTAAGTTTTTATAATAGCAATTTGCATATACTCCAGAATGTTATGAAGAGTGATCAGATGAATTGCATAGTCCTTCTTTGCCATGAAAATTAACTTAATCCCAAAAAAAAACCTTTCCACTGCATTTCATTGCTGTCATTAAAGGACCTGCTGAGATCATTTCAGTAATCGTCTTGTTAACTCAGGTGAGAATGTTGACGAGCACAAGGCTGGAGATCATTATGTCAGGCTGATTGGGTTAAAATGGCAGACTTGACATGTTAAAAGGAGGGTGATGCTTGAAATCATTGTTCTTCCATTGTTAACCATGGTGACCTGCAAAGAAACGCGTGCAGCCATCATTGCGTTGCATAAAAATGGCTTCACAGGCAAGGATATTGTGGCTACTAAGATTGCACCTCAATCAACAATTTATAGGATCATCAAGAACTTCAAGGAAAGAGGTTCAATTCTTGTTAAGAAGGCTTCAGGGCGTCCAAGAAAGTCCAGCAAGCGCCAGGATCGTCTCCTAAAGAGGATTCAGCTGCGGGATCGGAGTGCCACCAGTGCAGAGCTTGCTCAGGAATGGCAGCAGGCAGGTGTGAGCGCATCTGCACGCACAGTGAGGCCAAGGCTTTTGGAAGATGGCCTGGTGTCAAGAAGGGCAGCAAAGAAGCCACTTCTCTCCAAAAAAAACATCAGGGACAGATTGATCTTCTGCAGAAAGTATGGTGAATGGACTGCTGAGGACTGGGGCAAAGTCATATTCTCCGATGAAGCCTCTTTCCGATTGTTTGGGGCATCTGGAAAAAGGCTTGACCGGAGAAGAAAAGGTGAGCGCTACCATCAGTCCTGTGTCATGCCAACAGTAAAGCATCCTGAGACCATTCATGTGTGGGGTTGCTTCTCATCCAAGGGAGTGGGCTCACTCACAATTTTGCCCAAAAACACAGCCATGAATAAAGAATGGTACCAAAACACCCTCCAACAGCAACTTCTTCCAACAATCCAACAACAGTTTGGTGAAGAACAATGCATTTTCCAGCACGATGGAGCACCGTGCCATAAGGCAAAAGTGATAACTAAGTGGCTCGGGGACCAAAACGTTGACATTTTGGGTCCATGGCCTGGAAACTCCCCAGATCTTAATCCCATTGAGAACTTGCGGTCAATCCTCAAGAGGCGGGTGGACAAACAAAAACCCACTAATTCTGACAAACTCCAAGAAGTGATGATGAAAGAATGGGTTGGAATCAGTCAGGAATTGGCCCAGAAGTTGATTGAGAGCATGCCCAGTCGGATTGCAGAGGTCCTGAAAAAGAAGGGACAACACTGCAAATACTGACTCTGCATAAATGTCATGTAATTGTCGATAAAAGCCTTTGAAACGTATGAAGTGCGTGTAATTATATTTCACTACATCACAGAAACAACTTAAACAAACATCTAAAAGCAGTTTAGCAGCAAACTTTGTGAAAACTAATATTTGTGTCATTCTCAAAACTTTTGGCCACGACTGTACACGTGTACAGTACAGTGCTAGCGGAAATGGTTTCATAACACCAATCAGGGAAAAATCTATGCACATGATCTATGAGTTATAATTCCAAACAACTTGCCCTAGAGGGGTTATACATAAGGTACACTGCAGGCAAGGCTAGGAGGGAGGAGGGATGTAATGTACGTACGGCAGCTGCCTCAGTGTCAGGGACGTTCTCCTCCTCACATTTCTGTTTTTTCATCCTTTGTGCAGTATTCTCATATATATTAACCACTTCTCTAATAAAGCATGTAGGGCCGTATCAATGGGACCTGGACAAGGCTTCCAAGCATGCAGGCTTCTCCAGATGTCTATGCAGCAGGTGAGCGTGTGCTACATAAGACAAGGTCACAACAGCACCAGAACTCTGTGCAGATGTAGCAGAGCTATTTATCTACATTGAGGTTATGAGTGTGAACAACAAAAACAGATCAATGGCAAATTGAGCTCTGCTAAGTCTGGTTGTCACCAAGCTGCATAGTGGAGAGGAATGGATACTACGAACAGCCAGATGGAAAGTGTTATCTGCGATATGGAAGCAGAGCAAACAGCTGAGGCTGCGGACGTCATACAGATGAGAACATACTTCACCCACGCATTTCATGTTATTGCATTGCTTCTGTGTGCTTCTAAGTGACACGACTTCTCAGCGGGGAAATATTTAATATCATTGGGGATTTTCTGCACACATAACGTATATGAGCGTGGCCGCAATTATTACATTATATACAGCAGTATAAATCACATACCAGCCTGTAGTTAATGCTCTTAACTCTTCCATGTCCCAAATAGCAAAGTGCATCTTAGCTGCAATCACTGTGGCAAGCAGTACAATCTATTGCTCCCTGGTATCAGTCATTTTTGGCTAAAGAGGACCTGTCATCACAAAATGCAATGCAATGTGAAAGCACCATGCTGTAGAACAGGAGAAACTGAGCGGATTGATGTATAGATATAGATATGTGTGTGTATATATTGTAAGGGATCTCTCTCTCTCACAGGGGGTTGCAATCACAAATTTCTCCTCTGACAATGGGGTTCAAGTCCAATGGTGCTTTATTCTGGCACCTCAGCACCAGCACACACATAAACATACACCAAAATAAACACCTGCCCGTCCGGGCTCTAGCTAATACAGAGCTCTTCTCCCTGGCAGTTCACACACAGGGTCTCCGGCTCTTACCCTCTCTGTAGGGTCACTGCAGCATACTCAAGTTGTGTGCAATAGGTGTTTCTGGGTGATGTAGTGCAATAGACACTAACCTGAGCAGCTGACTCTCTGCAAGGGCAGGTATAGGTAGGGAATAGTTCGTGACGCCAGTGCCAAGTAAACGGTGGCACGCCGTTTGCGGATGCAGGAATAAATTGAGGAAACGTAGTTTTAAAACAGAACTTCAACTTTAGTAGTTTGCAGGCAGAGACAATATTGGAAACGCAGTTCCTCAGCATACAGTCGATTTTGCAATTCGGTCGATGCAGGCAATTCAGTACAGTAGGGTAATTACAGAGTGTTGAACACAGGATTTGCAGCAAAGGAGCTTGCACTCTAACTCTGTCTGATCCTGGAATGTAGCAATTCTTCACCAAGGCCCATTAACCTAAGTCTGGCTTTATCTCCTTGATTATGGCTTAAATAAGTACCTCCTCTGTTTCTCTCAGTACCTCTGGCTCCTCTGATCTTTGCCTCAGTCTCTCCTAGCTTCTGAATGGTTCCTCAGGCCCTTAGGCTAAGATGTTCCTGCTTCTGCATATGGGTATTCAGGAGGGAATCTTCTCCTGAACAGCAGGCTTCAGGCCTGGACTTGTCTCAGACATTGTCTAATCTCCAACTGTAGCTTACTGAAACTAGACTCCGTCTCCCCTTGCACTTCCCTGTCTGGCCTTTATATAACCTAGGGCTCCCTAGCTCCCTCTATGGACTAGAAGTAGGAATGACACCCCTAGCAGGCCTGTAAGTGCAAGTTTCAGTGACAGGAAAATACACACATTACATTACATTTTATAAAACTGACATATACCAACTTCTCCATAACTAAGGAGGGACGACAGCACACCAAGTGACACTTTGGTAGTGACGGGTATTACAGTTCCCGTACACTACATACCCCACTGCTTTAAGCTGAGTACGACCTCGTACTCCATCATGGGTCGCCCAACTGGAATCTCTACCTGAAATAGAAAATAGAGACATGCAGGCATACATACATGTAATTCATCTGCATTTACATTTGCATCAGGTCCAATTGGCAAAGGTGAAGGGTAGTGACAAGGGGCGTCGTTCTCTTCTCTCAGGATAGTGAATGGAACGGGGGCGCTGACCTGGCACAGCGTAACATTATAACCAGGATAGTCCATGACAATGAATAAGTCCATGATAAAACAGTAGAAAACGGTATAAAAGTTCTTGGAGGCTCAAATAACAAACATGAGTCCGTACCCAGGTCATTTCTTATTAAATCACAGAGGCTCTCATGCGGTGGAGTCCATCTCTGGGCACAATACTTTTAAAAGAATAAGAATCTCAGAGGCTCAGGTACTTTTGAGTCTGTCTCCGGGCACGGTTCCTTAGTATGAAGTTGCACAACAAACGGACAGCAAAGACAAGTGCTGTAATACCCCTGATCAACCTGAAAAGGGGGTGAAGGGTAAAAGGTGCAACAAAGGAACAGGCACAACTTGGCGTGGGGTAACAAAAGCAGGCAGGAGGTCCTGGAAACAAACGCGGCCTTGCTGATTTTGTGATTTCAGTGGTCAACACCTACCACTGAGCCGTGGACAAACTGGCAGCTGCAACAAAGGACCAGCAACATAGGACTCCTGTCCTGGAAGGGTTAACATCCACTTCTTCTGAAGAAATAAATCAAAGGCCTAGCAGGCTGATCACAGTGGCATATTGTAGCTACTTGGCTCTGCTGGCAGGTACCGTCTGTAGTAGTCCTCTACAGGAGGATGGGCCCACATGACTGTATCAGGGGGCAGCTGCAGGGTAAAGGGGCCCCTAATAGGTATTGGCCCCATAGGCCTAGGGGTGAACCCTCTGGTGGGCCGTGCCGGCCCTGGCATAATCACTGCAGGGTGTGACATGCTTGGCACCGCCGCAGCAAGCGGTCCGGTGCTCTGGGTGCAGCAATTCACGGCAATCGCGGGTCCGGTCTGGGGCACTGACGGAGCGGTGACAACAGAAGGCGGTCGGCGGGTGGTGACAGGCACCCTTACCTCATCCTTCCTCGGCGGTGTCTGGATCCTGGCGGTGTAGGTCTTACGCAACTCCCGCAACTTCTCCTCCAGCCGGACGATCTGCTCACCGATACTTTCTGTGTCGGAGTCGCTGTTCTCTGCTGGCGCCGCCGGCGCAGGTACAGTCACCGATGACGCAGACTCGGCCTCTTCAGGTTCTGGACTTGCATCTGGTCTCCGTCCCATCCGGATGTTCTCAAAGGTAGCACTAAGTCCTTTTAACTGTTCCAGCTCAGATATTGTCTTCTCCCGACGAGGCAGCTCGGGGGAAGGATAGGGGCTCACCCATTTCTCCAACACGGTTGGCTGCCAGAAGACGTTCGGCCCGATGAAGGAGCTCCGCTCCTGAAAGGCGTGATGGGCCGGCTCTGGAGAGCGTTCCGGTTCTCGCTCGCAGCCAGAGTAGTCTTCTCTGTCTTCTGCCTCCCAATCCTCAGGTGCTCGCTTGGGACGGGTCACAGCAGTCGCATAAGGGCCTCGCAGGCCCTCGGCAGGGGTGTACTCCACTTCCTCTCCCTCGCGGAGGCTGTGCTGGTACGAAGGGAGGTAGTCTCTTTTGACAGACCTTCGATTGACATAGAGGTCTCTGCCAGTAAGATAGTCCTGAATAAACCCGTAGCCACGGGGTTTGTCAAACGACAGCACCACTCCCTTTCTCCTTTCCAGGCGGGGTTGGGTGTGCGTATGTTTCTCATGTATAGTCTTGGTGAGTTCCTCATAGACGATTTTAGTCTTTGTGTTCCGCTTGATAGCGGCCTCTCGGATCTCCGCCATCAGGGAGGACCATTTGAAGGATGGCTGAAAAAAGTCCCTCCACGAGCCATAGTAGGGCTCGGGTTCTTTCTCCCTTGGGCGGCAGGCGGGTTGCTCCGGTCCCGGAGAGTAGGCCGGTGGAGCCTCCTCTAGCTCTACACCGATGTCAGTCATCTTTTCTTTTTCAGGTGCGGACGCTGCAGCAACACTCTGTTCACAATCCAACATGCTCGATCCTTCTGAGGAGAGCGATAGGGTCGCGTCAATTAGAGTAGCCAGCTCCTCCCACTGCACTGGGGAGCCGCCCCCCAGGTATTCCAGTATATGGAAGGCGGTGTCCATGCTGGCAGACATGCAAATGTCCAGATAAGCCGTGGCGCCTGCCCTTGACCTTCTTCCCGCTTTTTCCTCAGAAAGGCGCCAATTTTTCCCGCCTTTTCGGGATGAAGGTGACGCAGCAGTAAATTCAGCAAGCTCAGCGGCCATCTTTAGGTACAAACGCTGTCTATTCACTGACGGCAAGCAGGAATGTTTAAAGTCCACAAAACCACACTCCAATGCGGCGATTTTCTTCCTCTGGATAGCGCAATACTGCACAGCGCTTTTTAGAAGTTTTTGACACACTTTGGGTATGATTTTTAATCCACAAAGTCCACTTGAATAAAACAGGAAAATTGTCACTTTGGTCACAGGGCAACGGTATAAGGCACAAAGTTCACGCTTCTTGCACTAGAAAGCGTGCGTATCCTGTTCGTGACGCCAAAAGAGAAGTGCAGCATACTCAAGTTGTGTGCAATAGGTGTTTCTGGGTGATGTAGTGCAATAGACACTAACCTGAGCAGCTGACTCTCTGCAAGGGCAGGTATAGGTAGGGAATAGTTCGTGACGCCAGTGCCAAGTAAACCGTGGCACGCCGTTTGCGGATGCAGGAATAAATTGAGGAAACGTAGTTTTAAAACAGAACTTCAACTTTAGTAGTTTGCAGGCAGAGACAATATTGGAAACGCAGTTCCTCAGCATACAGTCGATTTTGCAATTCGGTCGATGCAGGCAATTCAGTACAGTAGGGTAATTACAGAGTGTTGAACACAGGATTTGCAGCAAAGGAGCTTGCACTCTAACTCTGTCTGATCCTGGAATGTAGCAATTCTTCACCAAGGCCCATTAACCTAAGTCTGGCTTTATCTCCTTGATTATGGCTTAAATAAGTACCTCCTCTGTTTCTCTCAGTACCTCTGGCTCCTCTGATCTTTGCCTCAGTCTCTCCTAGCTTCTGAATGGTTCCTCAGGCCCTTAGGCTAAGATGTTCCTGCTTCTGCATATGGGTATTCAGGAGGGAATCTTCTCCTGAACAGCAGGCTTCAGGCCTGGACTTGTCTCAGACATTGTCTAATCTCCAACTGTAGCTTACTGAAACTAGACTCCGTCTCCCCTTGCACTTCCCTGTCTGGCCTTTATATAACCTAGGGCTCCCTAGCTCCCTCTATGGACTAGAAGTAGGAATGACACCCCTAGCAGGCCTGTAAGTGCAAGTTTCAGTGACAGGAAAATACACACATTACATTACATTTTATAAAACTGACATATACCAACTTCTCCATAACTAAGGAGGGACGACAGCACACCAAGTGACACTTTGGTAGTGACGGGTATTACAGTTCCCGTACACTACATCACTTCATCTCCGCAGTCATACACAGAGGGTTGTCTTATCCCTCCTTGATTATAGCAGGGCTCTCCTCAGCTAAAGGGAATACCTGTAGTGGACTAGGGGTGTGGACTGAGAGACCCCCACTACCGACCTGTCTCCCAGTCTAAAGAAATCCGGCCCATACGACTTAACAATCTCCAGAAAGCTATGCCTCGCTGAAGCAGCACCACTACTGGATTTCCGTTATCTCACCAAGCTAAACTGTAATACACATCCCCACCATACCTCTACTGTGCACTTTATCACAATATATATATATTTTATTTTTATTTTTTCGGGAAAAGATTCAATAAAATCTGTATGTTATACATTTATCTACTTTTTTCACCCTCCGTGAATACGTATCGGTACAGGTGGGCGGGGTTATCGGTGACTGATGGCATTGTATGTATAAGTGTGCATACAGCTGTCAGTAACTGATCGCCCCTCCCCCTCCTGTACCAATATTTACTAGAGGTGAAAAAAGCTAAGATATAAATGTAGAAATTATAAGTTTTACTGAATCTTTTCCCCCCAAAAATAACTTTAAAAAAAATGTTTTTGTTCACAGTCGTATGAGGTCCTGCTTTTTGACAGATAAATTGTACTTCCTAGTGGTATCATTTAATGTTTCATACAATTAATTGGGAAGCTAGAAAAAAAAATTTTTTGTAGTAGATTTAGAAAAAAAAAAATTTGCACCATTGTTGTACATATTTCATTTATCAGAAAACATGATCTATGTCTCTCTCCTCTCTCTTCAGTCTCCCTGCAGACTGTCAGCGCGGCCCCCGCTCCTCCTCCACACTGAGACCATAACCGGGGGAAGGGGTGACTGATTTAACCTGCTCTCTCTCAGGCTGTATAGCAGCTAGAGATACAGATGTAGTAGATTTAACACACATGCTTAACTAGATGCCTTAACTTAGGCTACTTTCACACTAGCGTTCGGGTGTCCGCTCGTGAGCTCCGTTTGAAGGGGCTCACAAGCGGCCCCGAACGCATCCGCACTGCCCTAATGCATTCTCAGTGGAGGCGGATCCACTGAGAATGCATCCGCCTGCCAGCGTTCAGCCTCCGCTCCGCTCAGCAAGCGGACACCCGAACACTGCTTGCAGCGTTCGGGTGTCCACCTGGCCGTGCGGAGGCGAGCGGATCCGTCCAGACTTACAATGTAAGTCAATGGGGACGGATCCGTTTGAAGATGACACAATATGGCTCAATCTTCAAACGGACCCGCCCCCATTGACTTTCAATGTAAAGTCTGGACGGATCCGTTCAGGCTACTTTCACAGTTAGAAATTTTTCTGTTATAATGCAGACGGATCCGTTCTGAACGGATGCAAACGTCTGCATTATAGGAGCGGATCCGTCTGATGAAACATCAGACGGACCCGCTCCGAACGCTAGTGTGAAAGTAGCCTAAACTAGTCGTGTTATGCCTACACCTTCAATTACTTTTCAGTGTTTTTTGTGATAGGGTATCACGATGAGTTAAAGGGGTCCTCTCACTTCAGTAAATGGTGTTTATCATGTAGAGAAAGTTAACACAAGACACTTACTAATGTGTTGTTATTCTCCATATTGCTGTCACGGTCATTTTAGTGTTTGACCGTGACGCGGTTGCCGTGCAGACTCGTTGCTTGTGGCAACGTGTAGTTTGTGTGTTTGCACGTGCACTTTCCTTTTATATGGTGTTTTCCCTGTTTTGGTTGGCACGGGGGTTAATTACTAGTGGTGTGGTGAGTGTGACCTCAGGCCTCCTTATACACTGCTCAAAAAAATAAAGGGAACACTTAAACAACACAATGTAACTCCAAGTCAATCGCACTTCTGTGAAATCAAACTGTCCACTTAGGAAGCAACACTGAGTGACAATCAATTTCACATGTTGTTGTGCAAATGGGATAGACAACAGGTGGAAATTATAGGCAATTAGCAAGACACCCCCAATAAAGGAGTGGTTCTGCAGGTGGTGACCACAGACCACTTCTCAGTTCCTATGCTTCCTGGCTGATGTTTTGGTCACTTTTGAATGCTGGCGGTGCTTTCACTCTAGTGGTAGCATGAGACGGAGTCTACAACCCACACAAGTGGCTCAGGTAGTGCAGCTTATCCAGGATGGCACATCAATGCGAGCTGTGGCAAGAAGGTTTGCTGTGTCTGTCAGCGTAGTGTCCAGAGCATGGAGGCGCTACCAGGAGACAGGCCAGTACATCAGGAGACGTGGAGGAGGCCGTAGGAGGGCAACAACCCAGCAGCAGGACCGCTACCTGCGCCTTTGTGCAAGGAGGAACAGGAGGAGCACTGCCAGAGTCCTGCAAAATGACCTCCAGCAGGCCACAAATGTGCATGTGTCTGCTCAAACGGTCAGCAACAGACTCCATGAGGGTGATATGAGGGCCCGACGTCCACAGGTGGGGGTTGTGCTTACAGCCCAACACCGTGCAGGACGTTTGGCATTTGCCAGAGAACACCAAGATTGGCAAATTGGCCACTGGCGCCCTGTGGTTTTCACAGATGAAAGCAGGTTCACACTGAGCACATGTGACAGACGTGACAGAGTCTGGAGACGCCGTGGAGAACGTTCTGCTGCCTGCAACATCCTCCAGCATGACCGGTTTGGCATTGGCTCAGTAATGGTGTGGGGTGGCATTTCTTTGGAGGGCCGCACAGCCCTCCATGTGCTCGCCAGAGGTAGTCTGACTGCCATTAGGTACCGAGATGAGATCCTCAGACCCCTTGTGAGACCATATGCTGGTGCGGTTGGCCCTGGGTTCCTCCTAATGCAAGACAATGCTAGACCTCATGTGGCTGGAGTGTGTCAGCAGTTCCTGCAAGACGAAGGCATTGATGCTATGGACTGGCCCGCCCGTTCCCCAGACCTGAATCCAATTGAGCACATCTGGGACATCATGTCTCGCTCTATCCACCAACGTCACGTTGCACCACAGACTGTCCAGGAGTTGGCAGATGCTTTAGTCCAGGTCTGGGAGGAGATCCCTCAGGAGACCGTCCGCCACCTCATCAGGAGCATGCACAGGCGTTGTAGGGAGGTCATACAGGCACGTGGAGGCCACACACACTACTGAGCCTCATTTTGACTTGTTTTAAGGACATTACATCAAAGTTGGATCAGCCTGTAGTGTGTTTTTCCACTTTAATTTTGAGGGTGACTCCAAATCCAGACCTCCATAGGTTAAAAAATTTGATTTCCATTATTTTTTTTTGTGTGATTTTGTTGTCTGCACATTCAACTATGTAAAGAACAACGTATTTCAGAAGAATATTTAATAAATTCAGATCTAGGATGTGTTATTTTTGTGTTCCCTTTATTTTTTTGAGCAGTGTATAACTGGTGTGTTGGAGCCTGAGGTCATAGTTTGCTCCCTGGCTGAATGTGGTGTCTGTGTGAGTCCCCCTTATTTATTACATTGATTCCCTTTACCCTTTGACACCGCACGGTGGGGGGTTTCCCCCACTCCCCGTCGTGACAATTGCTTCATTTGCTGGCGGGATTTATTTTTCCATCACATTATACACTGCTGGTGCTTTTTCCTATAGTGTACGGCCACGGTTTTATTTGTATCTGCAGTAGTTCTCCTGTGATAGGGCGGAAACAAGGGATCACCGATGATGCACTTTCCTGGTCTTACAGATGTCACTCCCTTAGGCCTTTTGCTCATGACCGTATTTTCTAATTACTGGTAATTCAGAAGTGATTTCAGTGAGGCTGTATCAACACAAAGCCTTGTTTATCGTGAAATCACTGCAGAATTAAACATGCTGGACATTGAAAAGACTGTAGTCTCTGCAATCTGTGTAAGTACGCCATGACAGAACATGGCAGCATCCGTACACTGATAGTGAAGATCACACATACAGCAGAGAATATTTATCTAATATAGATGAATGGAAAAGGTTGTACAGTTCTTATAAACCTGCATGACAGAATGAAAACGCCCATTCTTTACACTGCAGGCGAAAGCCAGAAAACTTATCTCACATTCTCAAGGAAAGTCTTGCAGTGATTTTCTTCTGACAGATGCTTTGTCCCCTGTAACACAGGGAGGATGGGTCCTGCTCCAAAACTGTCACCTGGGCCTGGAATGTATGGAGAAATTGCTAGACACCATAGAAAGCTCGTCAGCCGTCCATGAGACGTTCAGGGTGTGGATGACGACGGAGCCGCACAGACAGGTCCCCGTAACTCTACTGCAGGTATGCATCCTGCCGACTGCCTCCGTTCTGTGTGCACATTGTGGGTTTATTACAGAAACAAAGCCAAAGGTCAAGAGATGGAAATGTGAAATAATCTCGTCAATAGTGAGATGTTGGAGTCTTCCCACTAGGAAGTTTTATAGCATTTAGGGCTTATTCACATGTCAAGGAATCACCGACACATTATGTCCATGTTCTCCACGAACAACATGGATCCAATGACTTTAATGTGTCTATTCTCTCATCAGTTAGACATGCACTACTTTGGTTCATGATCGAACTAAACATGACCATTGAAGTCTACGGGTCTGTGAAAACCACCAACAGAACATGGGTGGCATTCCTGTTCTGTCTGTGATTTTCATGGATTGTTGTTAGAATATGCTCTGGAAGCTGATTTTCAGCCTATCAGTGTACGTGTAAGGGCCCGTGGGCGTGTGCCGCCCATTCCGTGCATTGGAGACCACAAACTGCGGTCCCCAATGCACGGGTACCATCCGTGTGGCTGCCACAGACGGCTGCAGACCCATTCAACTTGAATGGGTCCCTGATCCGTCCGCACTGCAAGAAAATAGAACATGTTCTATTTATTTATTTTTTGCAGTGCAGAAGCACGGCAAGAAAACCACGGACAGAAAAGCACTCAGTGGGGTTCCCTGCCTCCGTTCCGCACCGCACCTTCCGGATTGTGGATCCATTGAAGTGGTTTGGTCTGCATCCGTGATGTGATGCACAAATGGCTGGTGCCTGTATATTGCGGACCCGCTGTTTGCGTGCTGCAGTATGGGCACCAGCCGACTACGATCGTGTGCATGAGCCCTAATACGGATGACAAACAGACCAAACACAGACCCTTCACAAACATCTTCATGGTGAAACACTGGCACAGACGTGATTTAGGGCTCATGCACAAGAACATATTTTATTTCTGTGTCTGTTCCCAAAAAACGGATCTACTCCATGTGCATTCCATTTCCGTAGGCCCATATGTCATTTCCGCAAAAAAATAGAACATGTCCTATTATTGTCTGCATAACGGACAAATCACAGTTCTGATAGATACGGACATCAGAAGTCCAGTCAGTCACTACTGTAATCGAATTAACCACATTATCACAGAGCGCCTTCACCAGGGAAAAACGTAACCTTTACTAATAATGATTCTAAGGAATTCCATCATGTGCCATAAAAAGCTATTTTTCATTTAGGCTGGGTAGGCTATGGAGGGAAGAAAATACTTTGCCCTATAAACTGATGGCCCTGCCTACCAAAACGGAATGGTCGAGGGCGATCCTGTGTCAGGAACCTCCTAATTAACCCTATATGTCCCTGACAAGGGATAGATACCGCCACCCAAGAAAAGACCTATTATAACTGCTGTCCAGTGTTGATTGTCAGTGGTCAGATTATAAATGAAAAATTACATAATATTATCGCACATATTACACATATGCTCCTATTATATCAGATGGCGTCAATTCTGATCACCAACATGCAAATGGAGCACATGTCATATGTCCCAGGAATGCAGAACTTAGTCCAGACGCGTTTCTCTGAAACATTCAGTTCATCAGGGGACCAACGCATAACGGATAGGACTGTTCTACCAGGGGCCAGCTGTTCTGTTATGCAGAATACAGAATGCACACGGACGCCATCCGTATTTTTTGTGGATCCGTGTTTTGCGGACCTCAAAATACAGGAGCAGCCAGGTGGTTGCTGTGTGCACAGGGAAATAAATGGCAGCCAGTAGAGAAGAAGATGGTAACGCATCAGACTTGCAGGATCAGAATACATACAGTGTTTGTAGTCGGTAACCGTGGAGATACATAGGTCAGCATAACAGCTGTATGCACAGAATGATAGGAGCTTTCTAATCAAGGCTATATGCAAAATGTGTGACCACTTTTTTATTTTAGATGTAACTGAGCAGTAAAAAAAATTAAATGCAAAAGTCTACATGCCTCGACAGATGACAATCTCATGTTTCCCTACAGACATCTGTCAGATTTACCAATGAACCTCCCCAGGGTATGCGGGCCGGACTGAAGAGGACATTTACCGGGCTCAGTCAGGATTTACTGGACGGCAACCTCATGTGGAAACCACTGCTGTACACTGTAGCATTTCTACACTCTGCTGTGCAGGTTATATGACATCCATACAAGCATGGTCCGCTCTGCACCATATGTAACTGCATGACAGGGAATACTATTCAGGAACGGAAACAGTGAAGAAAATGCAGAATTTGGATCCATTCACACGTCCACAAAATGGGTCCCCATCCGTTCCGCAATTTTGCGGAACAGGTGTGGACCTATTCATTTTCAATGGGGCCGGAATGTGCTATCCGCATTTGCGGATCCGCACTTCCGTTCCGCAAAAAAATAGAACATGTCCTATTCTTGTCCACAATTGCGGACAAGAAAAGGCATTTTCTATGAGAGTGCGGCGATGTGCGGTCCGCAAAATGCGGAACGCACATTGCCGGTGTCCGTGTTTTGCGTGTGAATTGAGCCTTAACGTCCATTCACACATACGGACGTGTGAATGGACCCTAGGGCTCAATTCACACGTCCGCAAGTGTTGTCCACACCCGTTCCACAATTGTAGACAAGAATAGGCATTTCTATGGGGGTACCGGCAATTTGCGGATCCGCAATGCACTACGGACGTGTGAATGGACCCTTATTGCAATGGATTAAAAAGGCTGTGTCACCAGGATCAACCCTATTAAACCAGGAGTTGACTGCAGATAAAGCCGATGGCACCTCCACTTCCGGTTCAGTGATGTCACCAGTGTGTGCGCACTATTCATCTTCGCAGCTTGGCAAGTGACAAAAGACGTGGTGCGTGCGTGCCTTGCTATGGGACCAGTATGCAGGTCCAAGAGATCAGCGCTAGGTTCACGTCTAGCACTGTCCAAATCCCCCTGATGCACCCCTAGAGTAGACACTCCATAAAAGTGACCCCATCTAAGAAACTACACCCCTCAAGGTATTCAAAACTGATTTTACAAACGTCGTTAACCCTTTAGGTGTTCCACAAGAATTAATGGAAAATAGAGATAAAATGTCACTTTTTTGGCAGATTTTCCATTTTAATATTTTTTTTTCCCAGTTACAAAGCAAGGGTTAACAGCCAAACAAAACTCAATATTTATGGCCCTGATTCTGTAGTTTACAGAAACACCCCATATGTGGTCGTAAACTGCTGTATGGGCACACGGCAGGGCGCAGAAGGAAAGGAATGCCATATGGTTTTTGGAAGGCAGATTTTGTTGGACTGGTTTTTTGGACACCATGTCCCATTTGAAGCCCCCCTGATGCACCCCTAGAGTAAAAACTCCAAAAAAGTGACCCCATTTTAAAAACTACGGGATAGGGTGGAAGTTTTGTTGGTACTACTGTAGTCTAGGGTACATATGATTTTTGGTTGCTCTATATTACACTTTTTGTGAGGCAAGGACAAGAAATAGCTGTTTTGGCGCCGTTTTTTTTTTTGTTATTTACAACATTCATCTGACAGGTTAAATCATGTGGTATTTTTATAGAGCAAGTTGTCACGGACGCGGCGATACCTAATATGTATACTTTTTTTTAATGTAAGTTTTACACAATGATTTCATTTTTGAAACAAAAAAAATCATGTTTTAGTGTCTCCATAGTCTGAGAGCCATAGTTTTTTCAGTTTTTGGGCAATTGTCTTAGATAGGGTCTAATTTTTGCGGGATAAGATGACGGTTTGATTGGCACTATTCTGGGGTGCATATGACTTTTTGATCACTTGCTATTACACTTTTTGTGATGTAAGGTGACAAAAAATGGTTTATTTAGCACAGTTTTTATTTTTTATTTTTTACAATGTTCATCTGAGGGGTTAGGTCATGTAATATTTTTATAGAGCCGGTGGATACGGACGCGGTGATACCTAATACCTTTTATTTATGTAAGTTTTACACAATAAAAGCTTTTTTAAAACAAAAAAAATGATGTTTTAGTGTCTCCATATTCTGAGCCATAGTTTTTTTTATTTTTTGGGCGATTGTCTCAGGTAGGGGCTCATTTTTTGCGGGATGAGGTGACCGTTAGATTGGTACTATTTTAGTGGGCGTACACCTTTTTGATCGCTTGCTGTTGTACTTTTTGTGATGTAAGGTGACAAAAAAATTGTTTATTTAGCACAGCTTTTATTTTTTACGGTGTTCATCTGAGGGGTTAGGTCATGTGATATGTTTATAGAGCCGGTCGATACGGACGCAACGATACCTAATATGTCTATGTCTTTTCCCTATTTTTGACAATTTTTTTAACTTTATTTTTGGAAAAGGAGTTTTTTTTTTTTTTTACTTGAAACTTTTATTTTTTTTTGTAAAACTTTTATTTTATTAACTTTTTTTTTTCCACTTTATTATTTGTCCCACTCTGGGACTTCAACATTACAGGGTCTGATCCCTGTTTCAATGCAGCACGATACATCTGTATTGTGCTGTATTGAACTGTTAGTGTCTTACACTGTAAGACGCTAACAGTTGCCTAGGAGACCCAGCCTGGGGGCTGGGCCTCTTAGGCCTCCGTACATGCTTGGCTTGGGGCTGCCTTGGCAACCATCGAGTCCCCGCCACAGCAGCGCGGGGACCGATGGATGAGGTGATGGAGCGCAAACCTCCTATATGCATATGAGGGGTTAATCCACCGGCATCGGCGTTATCGCCGATGCAGGTGGATGCAGCAGGGATCCGGCTGTCACTAACATCCGGATCTCTGCTGCTGATCGCGGCACCGCACGTGGGGGGGAGGAACGACTGCAGGACGAGAACGCTCGTCCTCTTGCGTTAAGTACCGGCGATTTAGGACGAGCATTCTCGTACTGGGTTGTTAAGGGGTTAAACTAATAACACACAAAGAATTAAATGTTACCATGTTTTTATTGAACACACCATGTAAACATTCACAGTGCAGGTGGAAAAAGTATGTGAACCCTTGGATATAATAACTGGTTGAACCTCCTTTGGCAGCAATAACTTCCACCAAACGTTTCCTGTAGTTGCAGATCAGACGTGCACAACGGTCAGGAGTAATTCTTGACCATTCCTCTTTACAGAACTGTTTCAGTTCAGCAATATTCTTGGGATGTCTGGTGTGAATCGCTTTCTTGAGGTCATGCCACAGCATCTCAATCGGGTTGAGGTCAGGACTCTGACTGGGCCACTCCAGAAGGCGGATTTTCTTCTGTTTAAGCCATTCTGTTGTTGATTTACTTCTATGCTTTGGGTCGTTGTCCTGTTGCAGCACCCATCTTCTGTTGAGCTTCAGCTGGTGGACAGATGGCCTTAAGTTCTCATGAAAAATGTCTTGATAAACTTGGAAATTCATTTTTCCTTCGATGATAGCAATCCGTCCAGGCTCTGACGCAGGAAAGCAGCCCCAAACCATGATGCCCCCACCACCATACTTCACAGTTGGGATGAGGTTTTGATGTTGGTGTGCTGTGCCTCTTTTTCTCCACACATAGTGTTGTGTGTTTCTTCCAAACAACTCCACTTTGGTTTCATCTGTCCACAGAATATTTTGCCAGTACTGCTGTGGAACATCCAGGTGCTCTTGTGAAAACTGCAAACGCGCAGCAATGTATTTTTTGGACAGCAGTGACTTCCTCTGTGTATCCTCCCATGAAATCCATTCTTATTTAGTGTTTTACGTATCGTAGATTCGCTAACAGGGATGTTAGCATATGCCAGAGACTTCTGTAAGTCTTTAGCTGACACTCTAGGATTCTTCTTCACCTCATTGAGCAGTCTGCGCTGTGCTCTTGCAGTCATCCTAACAGGACGGCCACTCCTAGGGAGAGTAGCAGCAGTGCTGAAGTTTCTCCATTTATAGACAATTTGTCTTACCGTGGACTGATGAACAGCAAGGCTTTTATAACCCTTTCCAGCTTTATGCAACTCAACAATTCTTAATCGTAGGTCTTCTGAGAGCTCTTTTGTGCGAGGCATCATTCACATCAGGCAATGCTTCTTGTGAAAAGCAAACCCAGAACTGGTGTGTGTTTTTTATAGGGCAGGGCAGCTGTAACCAACACCTCCAATCTCATCTCATTGATTGGACTCCAGTTGGCTGACACCTCACTCCAAATAGCTCTTGGAGATGTCATTAGTCTAGGGGTTCACATACTTTTTCCACCTGCACTGTGAATGTTTACATGGTGTGTTCTATAAAAACATGGTAACATTTAATTATTTGTGTGTTATTAGTTTAAGCAGACGGTAATTGTCTATTGTTGTGACTTAGATGAAGATCAGATCACATTTTATGACCAATTTGTGCAGAAATCCATATCATTCCAAAGGGTTCACATACTTTTTCTTGCAACTGTACAATGCACACAGCATATACAGTACAAGAATGGAAGAAACGCAGTGTCTGATAATGCCAGTGGGAGATGTGTGCACCAGGTGTGACCTGTCGTCACTGACACCGTTTGGCAATTTTGAGGCGTTTTGTGGTTTTCAGTGACTGTCCTCTAAATCTGAGCTTGTGTTTGTCAGGAAAGGCGCAAATACGGTCCTATCGGCTGGAATATTCCATATGAGTTCTGCTCTGCAGACTTCACGGCAAGCATTGAGTTCGTGCAGAATCATTTGGATGAAAGTGGCATCAGGAAAGTAAGTTTGTCCGTGTACCATGTTCCAAAATGAGTAAAAATAAAATCCCAGGATAAAAAACATGCAAGCCCACGACCCTCCCATTATGTGAGGATGGAATGTACAGTTTTGCAACATTTTTTTTTTATTGATTTAGTGCAAAGAAAAAAGAAGCAACTTTGAAAATTGTGTTTATTAACATTTTCCTAATGTTATGTATCTAGAGCTACTCTGCAAACCTATGCGTCTCCATAGTAACAGACAACAAGCAAACCCTGTGTGGCCTGAATCTGCAGTCTTCATTGTGTCCCCACCTCTGCCGAATACACAATATATTATAAAATGTAGGGGACAGATATGAATGCACTGGGTCTGTTACTGCAGAGGCACACAGAAGCTGTAGACGCATTACGAAAGGAAGTAGAGGTTGTCCGACATCTGAAAAAATGTTGTGTTGGTCGGGGCATGGGCTGGGAAAAAAAACGAAAACATGTTGCTATGTTTGGACAGTCCTACAGCATGTGCACCAAATCAGCGACATCCCAGGCACACTGTGGACACATTGGCCCACATTTACTATTTGTGGCAGTACCTGAATTTTGGTACATCTTATTTTAGACATTTTTATGAATCAAGTAAACCAGTAAGGATAATCCACTGCAGCACATCCTCTGAGGGGGCGTGGCTTAACATGAAAGGGGAGTGGCTTCTCTGGAAAAAAACATGGTTTAAGATGAGCCTTATTGCACAAAATTCTGTCACAGTTATATATTAAACTCTAAGGTACTGCCAGAATCAGGCCTAAGAAACCTGCTGCTCATCCTGTGAAAAAGCAAGGTAAGGTCATAAAAATGAAAAGTTACAGCTGACGGAAATGCAAAAACAGAAGCATTCTTGTGTTGTTGTTTTTTTGCAAAAACAAGTGCATCAGGTTGTAGAAAAATCCACTGTGACTAGCTAACAGGGGGTGTGGCTTACTGGAAAAGGGGTGTGGATTATCAGGAAGGGGGCGTGGATTATCTTGATGATGTCACTTGCCTGTGTTGAGTTTATTGAAGCGCCAGTGTGCGGTGGCTGGACGGCACTCTGTGAATGTTACTACTCTCTTCCACGGTGTACGGTGCACCAGATGTGCCTCAAACTCCCCAATATTTGTTTCCACTACTCTGCTCTTCCAGTACAGGCAATGCAGGGCGTTACATTAGCCTGTGTATGTCCCATCAGCAGCCAAATCAGTCTCTCTGCATCCTTCTCTAGTCATCTGTCTGAAGCATTTCACACTTCACATTTGTAGGGTGTATCATGCGGCAGTGTCAGATACATGATTGGAGAAGTGCTATATGGAGGCCACATCACCGACGAATATGATAAACGTCTCCTCAACTGCTTTGCAAAGGTATGTAGATATTATATTAGCCTGTGATGGAGGGATCGATAGATAGATAGACAGATAAAAATGAGATAGATAGATAGATAGGAGATAGAAAGATATGGGATAGAAACATAATTAGATAGATATTTGTTATGTTGCTAAAATAAAAAGAAATTCCAGTTTCCCCCATCATTTTGCACTTAATACACCATGATGAGAAATTGAAAACAGAATTTTATAAATCTTTGTAAGTTTACTAAAAATGAAAATTTTGCCTTGACATAAGTATTCGGCACTTTTCACCTGGACATAAGTATTCAGACCCTTTGCTGTGACACTTGACATTTAGCTCTGGCTCCTCCTATCTCTTTGGATCATCTCTGAGATGTTCCTACACTTTGATTGGAGTCACCTGTTGTAAATTCAGTGGATTGAAGATTATTTATTTGACACAGCCCTGTCTATATAAGATCTCACAGCTGACAATGCATCAGAGCAAACACCAAGACATGAGGAGGAGAGAACTGCCTGTAGAGCTCAGAGACAGGATTGTGTGGAGGCTCAGATCTGGAGAAGAGGACAAAAACATTTCTGCTGCACTGAGAGTTCCCAAGAGCACAGAGGCCTCCATAATTCTTACATGGAAGAAGAACCAGGACTCTTCCTAGAGCTGCCGCCCTCCAAACTAAGTAATCGTTGGAGAAAGGCCTTGGTAAGAGAGGTGACCAAGAACCCAATGGTCACTCTGGCCGAGATCTAGAGATCCTGTGTGAAGATGGGAGAAACTTCCGTAAGGTCAATCATCACTGCAGCCTCCACTAATCTGGGTTTAGGGCCGAGCGCCAGAAACAAGTCTCTCCTCAGTAACAGACACATGAAAGCTGCCTGGAGTTTGTAGAAAATCACATAAAGAACCTCAGACTGTGAGAAACAAGATTCTCTGCTCTGATGAAACCAAGATGGAACTTTCCGGCCTCAATTAAAAGTGTTGTGTCTGGAGAAAACCAGGAGCTCATAACCTTCCAATGCCATCGCTACAGTGAAGCATGGTGGTGGCAGCATCATGTCTGGAGGAAACCAGGTACCGCTCATCACCTGCCCAATACTATCCCTACAGTGAAGCGTGATGGTGGCAGCATCATGTCTGGAGGAAACCAGGAGCTCATAACCTCCTAATACCATCCCTACAGTGAAGCATGGTGGTGGCAGCATCATGTCTGGAGGAAACCAGGTACCGCTCATCACCTTCCCAATACTATAACTACAGTGAAGCATGGTGGTGGCAGCATCATGTCGGGAGGAAACCAGGAGCTCATAACCTCCTAATACAATCCCTACAGTGAAGTATGGTGGTGGCAGCATCATGTCTGTAGGAAACCAGCTGCCGCTCATCTCCTGCCCAATACCATCCCTACAGTGAAGCATAGTGGTGGCAGCATCATGTCTGGAGGAAACCAATGTGCCACTCATCACCTGCCCAATACTATCCCTACAGTGAAGCATGGTGGTGGCAGCATCATGTCTGGAGGAGACCAGGCGCTGCTCTTCACCTGCCCAATACCATCCCTACAGTGAAGCATGGTGGTGGCAGCATCACATCTGGAGGAGACCAGGCGCCGCTCATCTCCTGCCCAATACCATCCCTACAGTGAAGCATGGTGGTGGCAGCATTATGCTGGGAGACAGTGAGACTGGTCAAGGTGGAGGGAAAGCTGAATGGAGCAAAGTACAGAGATATTCATAATAAAAACCTGATCCAGAGCTCTGGACCTCAGACTGGTCAGAAGGTTGACCTTCCAACAAGACAGTGACCCTAAGCACACGGCCAAGACAACACAGAAGCGGCTTAGGGACAACTCTGTAAATGTCCTTGAGGGGCCCAGCCAGAGCCCTGAACCCAATGGAACATCTCTGGAGAGACCTGAAAATGGCCGTCCACCAACATCCCCATCCAACTGAGCTCGAGAGGATCTGCAAACCTTGTGGCATCATCAAGAAAACTGGAGGCTGCAATTGCTGCCAAAGGGGCTTCAACTAAGGCTGGTATCAGAGCAGCAAAAGCGGCTGACAATTGTCGGGAAGGAAGCGCTTGTTAGTGGAGGAGACTGCTGCTATTACATACAGCGATCTCCTCCACAGTCATTCGCCCCCATACTGAATCGTGATTTGCCAGCAGCAGACTGTGATTAGACAGCATAGTCTGCCGCCGGCAAACAATTTTTTTTAACTTGCTTAAAAATTGCTATTGCCCGATGAAAGAGCACGTTCGGCTGCATCTGTTACACAGGCAGCTCATCGCTAATGACTCCAGGTCCATAGGTGGATTTACACTGCACAAATATTGGGCAGATTATTGGGAACGCTCGTTCCTGACAATCTGCCCGTCTATGTTCTGCGGATCACCCGATGGCCAAGAAAAATGCTCGTTCATCGGGTGATCCTGTTGTTCACAAAGGCTCTTAAATTATCATTTCCGGGCAGCAGATTGTGCGGTGCAAACAGTGAGCTGCCACCCAGAAACACTGCAGCTGTATGAGGACGAGCGATAGCAATATGGACCCCTGGGCCTTATACTGTGGAGGAGATCACTGAATGTAAATGTAGAACTTCTTCTCTTCTTAACGAGCAGCCGACTGTCGAGGAGGAACGCTTTCTCCCTAACAATCGGCTGCAATATCATGCAGTGTAAGCCTGTCTTAATACAACCCTAAGATCTGAGTAAAGGGGATGAAGACTTATGTCCTGAGAAAAGGGGCTGAAGACTTATGTCCCGAGTAAAGGGGCTGAAGACTCGTCTCATTTACCATTTTCTACGGTTGTTTTAGGCTTAAAAAATGGTCTAAATGTAAGACGGCACAGAAGCTGTCTTACATTTAGATGCGGTGGTGGATCTGCCAGCGCCTCTTCATAACTCTGGCCGATCCACTGCCAGGTATAGGGCTGATTAAGACTGATGTCTAAAACACAGGTCTTAATAAATGTGTCTCATTTACTGTTATATCCGGACATTGATAGAGACATTTACTGTTATATCTGGACATTGATAGAGACATTTACTGTTATATCCGGACATTGATAGAGACATTTACTGTTATATCCGGACATTGATGGAGACATTTACTGTTATATCCGGACATTGATAGAGACATTTACTGTTATATCCGGACATTGATAGAGACATTTACTGTTATATCTGGACATTGATAGAGACATTTACTGTTATATCTGGACATTGATAGAGACATTTACTGTTATATCCGGACATTGATAGAGACATTTACTGTTATATCCGGACGATGATAGAGACATTTACTGTTATATCCGGACATTGATAGAGACATTTACTGTTATATCCGGACATTGATAGAGACATTTACTGTATGTCATATTTTACTGTGTTCTAGGTCTGGCTCGATGAGAAGATATTTGATCCAACCTACGGTTTCTATACCGGATATGAGATCCCTCGGTGTAAGACCGTGGACCAGTATCTGAATCACATCCAGTCTCTGCCAGCGGTTGACTCCCCACAAGTGTTTGGTTTGCACCCTAATGCTGATATCACGTAAGAAGCTATAGTTGTATTAAAGAGGACCTCTCCCCTCTTCTGACATGTCTGTTTTGGTAAATAATTGTAGTCCTTATGTAATAGCAATTCTGGAGCATCTATTTATATGTCTCTATGTTGTGATGTTTCTCTGCTATTTCTATTATAAGTTTATTATTGACTTTCCAGCCAGCTGGTACAGCGATGTCCCTGCACAGTCTGACGCTTTCCAGTCAGTGCTCCCAGTGGCAGACTGTGCAGGGACACATCCCAACTGTAAAACCCAGCTGGCAATTCAATCATAAACTTCTATCAGGAATAATGTAGGACCATTGCAATATAAAGTTATATGAAAAGATACTCTAGAATCGTAATTTCACGTGGAGAGCAAGTAATTACTAAAACACACGTCAGGAGAAATGATATAATCAGATATATGCCGTTGTTCCACATCCCTCTACTGCTCATGTATCACAGATATCAGAGTAATGCAGCTGCCAGCATCCTGGAAGCCATAGCCAAGATCCAGCCCCAGGAAAGCCGCAGGGGAGTGGGGGAGAGTCGAGAAGCCATTGTCTATCGGATAGCTGAAGAAATGTTGGAGAAGCTGCCACCGGATTATGGTCCTCATGAGGCGAGTTACTGCTATCCCTCGTTCTCCACAAAAGTGCAAACATTTTATTTCTACTTATTGTAGGGATCAAACTATTATAATAATTGACTAGCAGGTGTAGTAGAGTAATAGAAATCCAACAGACCCAACAGTCATGACATGCATGCTGCTGATTCTCTGTATTTCAATCACTTATTGAAAGGGTCATGTTCAAAATAATAGCAGTGTGGAGTTCAATGAGTGAGGTCATTCATTCTTTGAGAAACAGGTGTCAATTATTGCCCTTATTTAAGGAAGGAAGGCAGTAAATGTTGTACCTGCGGGTTACAGTGCATTTCTCTCTGAAATTCTGAGGAACATGGGTCGTTTCAGACATTGTTCAGAAGAACAGCGTACCTTGATTAAAAAGTTGATTGGAGAGGGGAAAATATATAAAGAAGTGCAGAAAATGATCGGCTGCTCAGCTAAAATGATCGCAAATGCTTTAAAATGGAGACCAAAACCTGAAAGACGTGGAAGAAAGCGAAAAACTGCCATTCGAATGGATAGAAGAAAAGCCAAAATGGCAAGGACTCGGCCAACAATCAGCTCCGGGAAGATCAAAGAAGGTGTAAAGTTCCCTGTGAGTCCTGTTACAATGAGAAGACGCCGATGTGAAGCCGAGCGATCTGCAAGAAGCCCCCGCAAAGTCCCACTGTTGAAAAAATACATGTGCTGAAGAGCTTACAATCTGCTAAAGAGCCCATTGACGGCCTAAAGAGACATTTTGTGGACTGATTGGTCTTTTTGGGTCTAGTGGCCGGAGACAGTTTGTCAGACGACCCCCAAACATTAAATTCAAGCCCCAGTAGACTGTGAAGACAGTGAAGCATGGTGGACAAGCATCATGATATGGGGATGTGTCTCATACTGCAGTGTTGGGCCTATTTATCGCAGACCAGGGATCATGGATCAGTGTGAATCCATCAGAATACTTGAAGAGGTCATGCTGCCTTATGCTGAAGAGGAAATGCCCTTGAAATAGGTGTTCCAACAAGACAACGACCCCAAACACACCAGTAAACGGGCAGCATCTTGGCTCCAGACCAACAAGATTGACGTTATGGAGCGGCCGGCCCAATCCCTGGATCTTAATCCAATAGAAAACTTGTGGGGCGACATCAAAAATGCAGTTTCTGAGGCAAAACCAAGAAATAGAGAAGAACTGTGAAATGTGGTCCCATCATCCTGGGCTGGAGAACCTGGTCACAGGGGCCCGAAGGTGGTGACTCCGAGCAGCACAGACGTCCAGCAGGTCTCAGAGACAGCGGGTATACAACTAGATATTAGTGAAGGGATTCAAAGGAAAGCAAAATCTTCAGACATTTCTCAGTTTATATAGTGAATGCTTGAGTTTGTAAAGAAGAAGACAAACACTGCTATTTTTTTGAACAGTCTAATATTCATTTTTCTTCAATTGTTTTAGAGGAACAACACAAATTGTATATATTTTTCTTCATGTTTTGATTTGGAATAGAATGTGTAGTGTTCCCAATGCATCTGTGTGGATGGAAAAAAAAAGTTATTAGAAGGATTTTGAGCTTTATTCACTTTTTTAAACACACTGCTATTTTTTTGAACACAACTGTACATTACGCTGTACATATGAAAAGGTTAACATACATAATGTAATACAAAAGGGCTCTCTGTGTAAAAGGGAGTCAGTTGGTGAGGGTAGAGGCTGCTCATGTGGCAGAGTAGTGGCAGCACGCCTATTGTAGGTTGTAGCTTTCCTAACAAGGTGGGTTTTCAGGTTGCTTTTGAAGGTTTGGACTTTAGGGGACAGTCTGACGTTTTGGGGTAGCAAGTTCGAGAGTGTGGGGCTTGCATGTGAGACATGTAGACTATTGTGTGAGGAGCAGACAAGAAGAGAGCAAAGGAGACCCTGTGAGGATCAGAGATTATGTGTGGGGATGTATTGGGAGATCAGGTCAGACATGTAAGGAGCCGACAGATGTTGGATGCTCTTGTAGTTTACTGTTAGTATTCTGAAGTGAATTTGCAGGGCAGGAAGCCAGTGAAGGGGAGAGGTGGATTAACCAGGGAGCAGAGTAGAGGGCGACCTGAGACCTCCCGTAGACCCACAGAGCACTCTTCTTGGTGGTCTCATGCTGTATACCTGCGCATACTGCAGCAGTCTGTAAACAGCGAGAGAAGGATCAGACTGTTGGCACAGAAAATGGGATCAGAGGAAAAGTTGAGCGTGTGATTTTTTTTATTTTACAGCATCTCAGGACAAATGTTTTAATTATCTTGTAGAGCAGATATGTAAAACGTTAGAGGCAAGCAGGAGGTCGTAAGGGCTTGGATGTGCAGTTTGAAAGACAGGGCAGACCCCAGTTTTCACCATGTTGTAGTGTCATCAGCATAGAAGTGGTCAATTATAAATGTAGGAGTTTGGAGCTGGTCCAGTCATCATTCATGGTGTCTGTGAACTCGTGAGCAGCCTCTTAACACTTTCCGTGCTGTTTTGGGGTGTAGGGGTAAACCAGAGTACTGGGTAACACATGCAGTCTCCGTACAGATGCTGCCCCTTCACTGAATTTACACCAAGGACCCCAATGTCGGAGAAGAGAAGTGAGGGCTGTATTTTCCTTTAGGCACAATAGAATTTTTCTGCTTTGCGTTGGCGGAAACATTTATAAAAGTGAGAAAGGAACGTGCAGCCGTTTGCTTCCATTATCTGTCTCTTGCCACCTGCAATAACGAGACATATAATGTAATGTGATCAGAATACACATACACAGTCATACAGGTTCAGCTTTATAACCTTTGCAGCATGAACACTCTACAAATATTCTATTGGTTGCTAGCAAAATATGATCTTTAGAGAAAGGTCATATGCAGAAACCATATTTGCAGATGTAAAGTCAGGTTTGTATGTACAATACCAAAACCACAAAAATGAAATTTTCTATATTATTGCTCCATTATGGTGAAAGCACAGCTGGAGAAGACTGAAGCGCTCAGCCCAATGAACATATTTCTTCATCAAGAAATACATCGCATGCAAAAGGTCATCTCGATAGTAAGGAGCAGCCTGAGTGACCTGAAGCTAGCCATAGACGGAACCATTATTATGAGCGAGGTGAGACACATTGTAAGTCCTGCCGAGGAATGTGATGGAGGATAAAGCAGTATGATAGTGATCCAAATGGAAAGTGCTAGTCAGGGATTTACCCCGGGATATGGTCAGGGTGAGGTCTCTGATCTCTGCTGGCAATTTTAGGGAAGTGGTCAGTAGATAGGGGCTGTTTTAGATAGGTAGTCAGTAGATAGTCTGTTTTATGTAGGTAGTTAGTAGATTGAATGTCTTAGGGTGGTGGTTAGCAGATGGAGGCTGTTTTAGCCAGGTCCATAAATATTGGGACATGGACACAATTCTAACATTTTTGGCTCTATACACCACCACAATGGATTTGAAATGAAACGAACAAGATGTGCTATAACTGCAGACTGATGGCTTGTTTCACTGATAGTGACAGCTCTTTGGATCTCATCTTGAGAGTTGACAGCAACAGATTCCAGATGCAAATAGCAGACTGGAAATGACCTCTGGACCTTTTATCTGCTCATTGTAATTGGGATAATGAGGGGATAACACACACCTGGCCATGGAACAGCTGAGAAGACAATTGTCCCATTACTTTTGGTCCCTTAACAAGTGGGAGGCACATATGCAAACTGTTGTAATTCCTACACCGTTCACCTGATTTGGATGTAAATGCCCTCAAATTAAAGCTGACAGTCTGCAGGTAAAGCACATCTTGTCTGTTTCATTTCAAATCCATTGTGGTGTTGTATAGAGCCAAAAATGTTAGAATTGTGTCTATGTCCCAATATTTAAGGACCTGACTGTAGATAGGGGCTGCATAAGGGGAGGCTATTTGAGAATGTTTTAGGGAGGTTGTCAGTAGATAGAAACTGTTTTAGGGAAGTGGTCAGTAGATAGGGGCTGTTTTAGGGAGGTGGTCGGCAGTTAGGGGTTGTTTTAGGGAGGTGGCTAGTAAATATTTTATTTCTACATGTGCACATACATACAGTACAGACCAAAAGTTTGGACACACCTTCTCATTCAAAGTTTTTTCTTTATTTTCATGACTATGAAAATTGTAGATTCACACTGAAGGCATCAAAACTATGAATTAACACATGTGGATTTATATACATAACAAACAAGTGTGAAACAACTGAAAATATGTCAAATTCTAGGTTCTTCAAAGTAGCCACCTTTCGCTTTGATTACTGCTTTGCACACTCTTGGCATTCTCTTGATGAGCTTCAAGAGGTAGTCCCCTGAAATGGTTTTCACTTCACAGGTGTGCCCTGTCAGGTTTAATAAGTGGGATTTCTTGCCTTATAAATGGGGTTGGGACCATCAGTTGCGTTGAGGAGAAGTCAGGTGGATACACAGCTGATAGTCCTACTGAATAGACTGTTAGAATTTGTATTATGGCAAGAAAAAAGCAGCTAAGTAAAGAAAAAACGAGTGGCCATCATTACTTTAAGAAATGAAGGTCAGTCAGTCAGCCGAAAAATTGGGAAAACTTTGAAAGTAAGGGCTATTTGACCATGAAGGAGAGTGATGGGGTGCTGCGCCAGATGACCTGGCCTCCACAGTCACCGGACCTGAACCCAATCGAGATGGTTTGGGGTGAGCTGGACCGCAGAGTGAAGGCAAAAGGGCCAACAAATGCTAAGCATCTCTGGGAACTCCTTCAAGACTGTTGGAAGACCATTTCAGGGGACTACCTCGTGAAGCTCATCAAGAGAATGCCAAGAGTGTGCAAAGCAGTAATCAAAGCAAAAGGTGGCTACTTTGAAGAACCTAGAATATGACATATTTTCAGTTGTTTCACACTTGTTTATGTATATAATTCCACATGTGTTAATTCATAGTTTTGATGCCTTCATAGTCATGAAAATAAAGAAAACTCTTTGAATGAGAAAGTGTGTCCAAACTTTTGGTCTGTACTGTATCTAGTATAATTCAGCTTTAAATCCTATTCAATGCAGTACGAGCACGCTTATCCTGAGCTGTGGGCAGTTGTTGCATTTGGACGATCATACTCATCTTGCTGATCAAGCCATCACAGCAAGTGTTCCTGTGCAATCAGGAGTGGGGAACCTCTGATCTCCGTCATTTAAACCCTAAGATACCATTATCAATAGTGACTGCAGCATCACAGTGGTTTACAGAGGGAGGAGGCTGCCTCTCTACCCCATTGGGCCCTCCATAACATGATTACAGGGTGCCGATGATGCCTGTAGCATTGACAGAATATCTATTTTTTTGTTTATCTCACCTCCCAAAAATTTTATAAAAATGATCAAAAATCATATGTATCCCAAAATGGTAACAATAAAAATTACAGCCCTTCCTGCAAAAACTCCTCCTCAAACAGTTGCCTCAAAGGAAAAATAAAGAAGTAATGGCTCTTGGAATATGGCAACACAAAAGTACAAAGATAATCAAGCATAAAATTGCTGTATAAGTTTGGTATCAACATACTACATGGTGAACCCCATAAAATAGGTGCAGTTTTAAAACAATGTACTGCTGGGAAAAATTTAATGCCGAATTTTTCATATTCTTGTTTAAACTCGCACCTATCAGACAATGGGGGCATATCCTAGCGATATGCCCCCATTGTCTAAGATGGGAATACCCCTTTAACCCTGACTGCGCACGCGCGGTGTCTGAGTCAGCGCTCCCTGTAATTTTACCTTACCCGTGCCGTGGTAGTGCGCTTGCGCTGAGGCGCACACCCCCAAAGTCACGAGGGGTAAGATATTTTGACGAAGTAAGGATTTTTATTAGAACACCGGCTTTCGTTCTATTTCTGCAGTCTGGATAACGCCCAGGGCCGGATTAAGAGCATCATGGGCCTGGTGCTGAGGATTTTGCTGGGCCTTTTTATGGAACTGCACTCAGTGTCTTAATTACATATATATTTTATCGATACCATTAAAGTATTTTGTTCCTGCAACTACCCCTTCATTTGGCGTCTATCTTGGCAACATGGAGGGGGACCCTGAGGGTGGGGGACCCTGAGGGTGGGGGCACCATCAGGGCACTATAGTGTCAGGAAAACCGCTTTGTTTTCCTGACACTATAGTGATCATTTAACCATATGACTATGAAGATTACTGTTTTCTAGCTGCTGTGGACTGTGGACAACAGCAGCTAGAAACAGTAATTTCCATAGAGCTGTGTTCTGATTTATGGACACGGCACTCAGCATGCTTAGCCAGTCAGATAGAAGACTGAGAGCTGTGTCTAAATAACACAACACATTAAAGGGATTCTGTCACCAGGTTTCACCCGTCAGCTAAAAATATGCTGATGTTCAGGGCGTCTTCACGATTCCTAATGTGGGCTTATAAATGTCATCTGTGGGCTTATTTAGCTAAAAAACAGCTTTTACTAACCTTTCAGTCAAACAAATAAGGTGCCCAAGGGGATGTTAATGGATGCAAGGTGCCGGCCGCACCCACCGCCGTTCGTGCCCAGCGCCGCCTTTCCAGACTTCTGCGCCGCCTCCTAATCCTCTGTGCCGCCTCTCGCTCTCCCTCCCTCCCCCCTCCTCCTGCTGTAAGATCTCGCGCATACAGGGGTTGAGCGAAGTGCCGGCGCATGCGCACTTCGCTGTAAGAAGCCAAATGGAGAAGTCCGCACGGGCGCATCAGGCAGAGCCCTGTGCGCAACGCGAGATCTTACATCAGAAGGAGGGGGGAGGGAGGGAGAGCGAGAGGCGGCACAGAGGATTAGGAGGCGGCGCAGAAGTCCGGAAAGGCGGCACTGGGCACGAACGGCGGCGGGTGCGGCTGGCACCTTGCATCCATTAACATCCCCTTGGGCACCTTATTTGTTTGACTGACAGGTTAGTAATAGCTGTTTTTTAGCTAAATAAGCCCACAGATGACATTTATAAGCCCACATTAGGAATCGTGAAGACGCCCTGAACATCAGCATATTTTTAGCTGACAGGGGTCAAACCTGGTGACAGAATCCCTTTAAAGAAATTACTGTTTCTAGCTGCTGTGGACTGTGGACTAGCTGTGGACTAGCTGTGGACTAGCAGCTAGAAACAGTAATTTCTTTAATGTGTTATGTTATTTAGACTGAGCTCTCAGCATGCTTAGCCAGTCAGTAATTTTCATAGTGCTGTTATGATTTATGGACACAGCTCTCAGCATGCTTAGCCAGCCTTCTATCTGGCTGAGCTTCTTGAGAGTCACAGTCCACAGGCTCAGAAACAGACAGATAGAAGGCTGGCTAAGCATGCTGAGAGCTGTGTCCATAAATCATAACAGCACTATGATTGCCCTCCCTTCCAACTGGATGAGTTTATCTGATACCTGCTCCAGAAGCTCCTGCTATCTCGCGGGCTGGTGTGGCTGAGCGCTGTGGGCCATGTGCTGGTCGAAACTGCTGAGCAGGTTGTACACAGCGCAGCGTGCAGGAGGGATAACCGCGGGCGCACTGAGGTCATATCCGGCGGGCCGGCATTACAGGAACAGCACCAGCTGCTCTGACGTCCTGCCACCGGATATCCTGTGACATATATCCGGCGGCAGGACGTCAGAGCAGCTGGTGCTGTTCCTGTAATGCCGCGGCCCGCCGGATATGACCTCAGTGCGACCGCGGTTATCCCTCCTGCACGCTGCGCTGTGTACAACAGAGGACTTTTAGCGCGGGCCGCTCCCGACGGCCTTTTGGCTGGCAGATGGGCTTTTTTTATGGTAGGGGCCTGGAGCTGCAGCTCCATCAGCCCCTACGTTAATCCGGCCCTGATGACGCCCCTAATGAATGCTGTAACAGCTGCCATATTGATGGTCACCCAGCTTTCCGAGGAACTTGTGAAAAAAAATTATGAAATAGTGACCAAAATATAAAACTTTTTAACTTGGCCATATGTCTTTTATTGTTCCTCCAGAGCCTTAGAGATGTCTTAGACGACGTGTACAGTACTCGTGTTCCCAATGTCTGGAGGAAGGCGTCGTGGGCTTCTGCTACGCTTGGATTCTGGTTCACTGAGCTGCTGGAGAGGAGCCGTCAGTTCACTTCGTGGATTTATGAGGGAAGACCGAACGTCTTTTGGATGACTGGGTTTTTCAATCCAAAGGGTTTGTACTCGTACAACATGCAGAGGGTCCACACTCAGTCAGCAATTAAACCAGTCAGGAGTTACTCTACATCCTCATTTAAGGCGCTGTCTCGCCCCAGAAGCGCTGTCAGCCATTCACTGCGCCCGTCTCCTTTACCTTAACTTACAGAACACAATCTCTCCAGCAGCAATTATCACGGCAGCCTCCGAACATTCATTCACACATTGCTGTTTTATGGCCACAAACATTCATTAGCACATCAATGATGTTCTCAGCAGCGACATCTCCACACAGCGCTGCTCATAAATTACCGTCCGGATGGGGACTTTGTGTGGCCTCTCTCCACAGTGACCAGTGAAGCTTTCAATGCTAAAGGGGAAAAAACATTCATACAGCAGAGTGAAATTGGTTTCATCCAACACGAGTGCTGGTTTATCAGATATTCTGCAACACATGTAGTTGTAGAAGAGCTGAATTCATCATATGCAAAAACAATTATAAAGCAACTTTATATCATGGTGGTAAGTGGCAGCTCAGCTTAATATACATATATTAGTGTGTGTACATACATAACACACACTGTATATATAGTTCTACAGCAGGGTACATTTGCAGGCAGTCACACTAATACTGGATGGCATCTCCTCTTGCTGCCATACAGTCTGCCACTCATACAGATACTGGATATCCTCCTGTGGTAGTGGTCATACAGATGCTGGATATCCTCCTGTGGTAGTGGTCATACAGATGCTGGATATCCTCCTGTGGTGGCAGTCATACAGATGCTGGATATCCTACCATGGTAGCGGTCATGCAGATGCTGGATATCCTCCTGTGGTGGCGGTCATACAGATGCTGGATATCCTCCTGTGGTGGTGGTCATACAGATGCTGGATATCCTCCTGTATTAGTGGTCATACAGATGCTGGATATCCTCCCGTGTTAGTGGTCATACAGATGCTGGATATCCTTCTGTGGTGGTGGTCATACAGATGCTTGATATCCTCCTGTATTAGTGGTCATACAGATGCTGGAAATCCTCCCATGGTAGCTGTTATACATATGCTGGATATCCTTCTGTGGTGGCGGTCATGCAGATGCTGGATATCTTCCTTTGGTGGCAGTCATACAGATGCTGGATATTCTCCTGTGGTGGTGGTCATACAGATGCTGGATATCCTCCTGTGTTAGTAGTCATACAGATGCTGGATATGCTCCTGTGGTGGCAGTCATACAGATACTGGATATTCTACCATGGTAGCGGTCATACAGATGCTGGATATCCTTCTGTGGTGGCGGTCATACAGATGCTGGATATCCTCCTGTGGTGGTGGTCATACAGATGCTGGATATCCTCCTGTATTAGTGGTTATACAGATGCTGGATATCCTCCCGTATTAGTGGTCATACAGATGCTGGATATCCTCCTGTGGTGGTGGTCATACAGATGCTGGATATCCTACCATGGTAGCGGTCATGCAGATGCTGGATATCCTCCTGTGGTGGCAGTCATACAGATGCTGGATATCCTCCTGTGGTGGCGGTCATGCAGATGCTGGATATCCTCCTGTGGTGGTGGTCATACAGATGCTGAATATCCTCCTGTATTAGTGGTCATACAGATGCTGGATATCCTCCCTTGTTAGTGGTCATACAGATGCTGGATATCCTTCTGTGGTGGTGGTCATACAGATGCTTGATATCCTCCTGTATTAGTGGTCATACAGATGCTGGATATCCTCCCATGGTAGCTGTTATACATATGCTGGATATCCTTCTGTGGTGGCGGTCATGCAGATGCTGGATATCTTCCTTTGGTGGCAGTCATACAGATGCTGGATATCCTCCCGTATTAGTGGTCATTCAGATGCTGGATATCCTCCTGTGGTGGCGGTCATACAGATGCTGGATATTCTACCATGGTAGCGGTCATACATATGCTGGATATCCTTCTGTGGTGGCGGTCATGCAGATGCTGGATATCCTCCTGTGGTGGCAGTCATACAGATGCTGGATATCCTCCTGTAGTGGCAGTCATACAGATGCTGGATATCCTCCTGTAGTGGCGGTCATACAGATGCTGGATATCCTCCTGTAGTGGCAGTCATACATATGCTGGATATCCTTCTGTGGTGGCGGTCATGCAGATGCTGGATATCCTCCTGTGGTGGCAGTCATACAGATGCTGGATATCCTCCTGTAGTGGCAGTCATACAGATGCTGGATATCCTCCTGTAGTGGCGGTCATACAGATACTGGATATCCTTCTGTGGTAGCAGTCATACATATGCTGGATATCCTTCTGTGGTGGCGGTCATGCAGATGCTGGATATCCTCCTGTGGTGGCGGTCATACAGATGCTGGATATCCTCCTGTGGTGGTGGTCATACAGATGCTGGATATCCTCCTGTATTAGTGGTTATACAGATGCTGGATATCCTCCCGTATTAGTGGTCATACAGATCCTGGATATCCTCCTGTGGTGGTGGTCATACAGATGCTGGATATCCTACCATGGTAGCGGTCATGCAGATGCTGGATATCCTCCTGTGGTGGCAGTCATACAGATGCTGGATATCCTCCTGTATTAGTGGTCATACAGATGCTGGAAATCCTCCTGTGTTAGTAGTCATACAGATGCTGGATATGCTCCTGTGGTGGCAGTCATACAGATGCTGGATATCCTCCTGTAGTGGCGGTCATGCAGATGCTGGATATCCTCCTGTAGTGGCAGTCATACAGATGCTGGATATCCTCCTGTAGTGGCAGTCATACAGATGCTGGATATCCTCCTGTAGTGGCAGTCATACAGATGCTGGATATCCTCCTGTAGTGGCAGTCATACAGATGCTGGATATCCTCCTGTAGTGGCGGTCATACAGATGCTGGATATCCTCCTGTAGTGGCAGTCATACAGATGCTGGATATCCTCCTGTAGTGGCGGTCATACAGATGCTGGATATCCTCCTGTGGTCATTCCAAGCTCTTTCATCTTGGTCCCGTAGTTCAGACAAGGTGATTGTTGGCTGCTGTGCATTGAAAATCAGGTGATTTTCCTATTTCATGACGTAAAGTCATGATTTTATTAAAGACACGGAGGCGAGTATTGCTATTCTCCTTCTTTACTCTGACCAATAGCAGCAAAGACAAAAATATTGAAACATTTGAACATCCCCTCCCCATAGTCCTAGTATAACAGGCCACACTTCCTGTAAATCCTCCTCTTTCTTTGTAACACGAGACCGAAAGTCCAACTGAACCGGAAAAATCAAGAGTCCCAGAACATCATGGAACAACCACCGCCTTCCGTCCGGAAGCGAAACGGGAACAACTGGAAACAACACCGCAGGATGCTCCTCGTCCTGTCCATATCCAACGATCGTCTGGAACCGAACTGTCGACGACGTAGACAAATGGATGCAGCACACCAGGCCGGTCTCAACCTGAAAAGGTGAAAACAGAGAATGATAGAAACCAATAGGGACATGGTATCCAAAATCAACTGGTTGCGACAAACCTACTCAGGAAAACTCATAGAGTTAAAATCAATATGCATTATGACCACAAATCAATAATATCTTTCGGAATAAACATCCTTCATAATAATAAACATACATATAGGGAGGGACCATAGGGTGGGCAATACTCGCCTCCGTGTCTTTAATAAAATCATGACTTTACGTCATGAAATAGGAAAATCACCTGATTTTATTACAAGACCCGGAGGCTCGTATTGCAAGTTCAAAGTTTAAGATAAATTCTCAATGATCGATGAGAAAACGTGAGGACCTGGCCGAAAATAAAATTCCCTGAACGTGGATACTCTGGACCAGTCCGCCAATTTGAAAATGTCCTCCAGTCTGGCGCCAGAAACCGCCAAAGAGGTAGCCGATGCCCCCCTAGCGGAATGCGCCGAAAAAATAGAAGTGTCCACGCCCGCCAATTCCATGATCCACTTCATCCACCTAGCCAGCGTGGGAGTGGTCACTGGGGCAAAAGGACGAATGGTAGAGAGGAAGAGATGAGAAAATTCTCGCGAACGATGAAGTGAGGTGCGAGCTTCATATTCCTTGAGGCATTCCACCGGACAGAGAGAAGGCGAGGCCGGGAAAGCAGGATAAGCGACTGAACGAATGTGAGTCTTGGTCTTCCTAGAGATGTCAAAAGAGACCCCCTCCGGAGTGTACGAGCGGGCATCATAATCCAAAGCCCGGACGTCGGACACCCGCTTGCAGGAAATTAGACAGAAAAGAGTGACAAGCTTCGCCGACAGTTGCCTTAAGGAAAGGTCTGTATTCTGAGGCCAAGAAGACAAAAAGGAAAGGACACAAGACACGTCCCAAGTAGAAGAAAATCTAGGCCTAGGAGGACGAGACATCTGAGAGCCCCGCAAGAGACGGCATACCAAAGGATGTTGGCCCGCGGGAGTACCATCAAATCCCTGATGGGACGCAGAAATGGCCGATCTGAAAAGGCTGATCGTGCCATAGGCCTTACCCTGGTCGAAAAGAGAAGACAGGAAATGCAAAATCTCCGTCACAGGTGCCGAAACGGGATCCAAGTCCCTAGCCACGCACCAGCGATCCCAAGATCCCCAGGCAGATCTGTAAGATCTTCTGGTTCCTGGGGCCCAAGCGTTCTCCAAGAGGACTCTAGCTGTTCCCGAAACTCCCGGGACCTCCCAGGGTCCCCTGAAATTCGACATGCCAACAGGCGCAGGGATCCGTCCAGGAGAAGAGGGTGTGGTTGGTGATTCGGACCTCGGAGGAGAGTCTGAGATGTCGGGAGCAGGCACGGGGTCTCTATCATCATCTCCAGAAGGTGAGGAAACCACGACTGGGAATTCCAAAACGGGACCAGAAGAACCAGATCCGCTGCATGACGGCGTACTTGAATCAGGGTCCTGGGAATCAGCTGGAAAGGAGGAAATGCGTACAGCAGGCCCCTGGACCAATCCTGTAGGAACGCGTCCACCGCTTCGGCCTCCGGGTCCGGGCGCCAACTGTAGAAACGTGGTATCTGCGTGTTCAGGCGGGAGGCAAACAGGTCGATACAGCAAGGTCCCCACAGAGATGTTAAGGAACGGAACACCGCTGGATCTAACTGCCAGTCGCTGGAGTCGGAGAGATATCGAGAGCTCCAATCCGCCCGAAAGTTCTGGACGCCTGGAAGATATTCTGCCAAGACAATCAACTCCTTGTCCAGGCAGTAGTCCCAGAAATCCTTCGCCAACCGAGATAGAATGGTGGAACGGGTTCCGCCCATGCCATTGATGTAACGCACTGCCGACACGTTGTCCATGCGAAGTTGAATGCAGGCTTTGGCCGTGTCTCTCGTGAAACTCTTGATTGCAAACGAACCTGCCAACAGTTCCAGCCCATTGATGTGGAATCCCGCTTCGTCCGCTGACCAGCCGCCTCCGGTTGAGATCCCCTCGCAATGAGCACCCCAGCCCGACAGGCTGGCATCCGAATCTACCACGAAGTCCGGACGATGACCGAAAATGGCCTTGCCGTTCCAAGCCTGCAAATTGAGGATCCACCAGGATAGCTCCTCCTTGGTTTCCTCGTCCAGGGAAACCCAATCCGCATAGGAAGCCCCCGTCCGCAGGTGGGAGATCTTCAGTCGTTGGAGAGCCAGGTAATGTAGTGGGGCCGGGAAGACCGCCTGAATGGATGAGGCAAGAAGGCCTATGATCCTTGCCAGTTGGCGCAAAGGGATCTGGGAAGATGACTTGGCTCTGCACAATTCCTTCCGTATGGACCGGACCTTGGCCGGTGGTAGGCTGAGAGTTCCTGCCGTGGAATCCACCAGAAACCCCAGGAACTCCATCTTGCGCGCCGGAGTGAGACAGGACTTCTCCTGATTGAGGAGATAACCCAGATCCGACAGGAGATCCATTGTCCAGCGAAGGTGATTCAGTAACACCGAATGGTCCTGTGCCATGATCAGGATGTCGTCCAGATAGACGATGAGGCGAACTCCCCGACTGCGCAGCCAGGCCATGGCCGGGCGCATCAGCTTGGTGAAGCACCATGGAGCTGAAGAGAGGCCGAAAGGGAGGCAAGTAAACCGCCAAATCCTGTCCTTCCAAGAGAAGCATAGAAGGTTCCTGGACGCGTCCTCAACAGGGACGGTAAGATAAGCGTCCTTCAGGTCCAACTTGACCATCCAATCGCCCACCTGAAGAAGGTCCCGAAGGAGATGGATGCCTTCCATCTTGAAATGGCGGTACCTGACGAACGCGTTGAGGGCGCGTAAATTGATGACGGGCCGCAGCTGGCCCCCTTTTTTCGCCACCAAGAAGATGTTGCTGATTATCGCACCCGGGGATGCCGATGCCGGCTCTATGGCCTCTTTGCGGAAGAGATCTGATAACTCTGAGTCCACCAGTAAGCGGTTTTCTACCGACAGCACTGCAGGGTGTGGGGGCGGAATGGGTAGATGAGAGGACGTCAGCTCTATGTGGAAACCCCTGACCGTGGATAGAATCCATTGGACCGAGGTGATGCGTGACCAAGCTCGAGAAAAGAGCCGGAGTCTGCCCCCTACGCAAACAGTTAAAGAATTGACATGAGGCATTGGTCTTACCGTAGGGACGTCTGGAACCAGGGTGTCCTCTGTATCCTCTAGGTCTCCAGGATCCTCCCCGGGAAGGGAAAAAGGATGGTGTCTCTCGCCTTTGGTCCTGGAATGCAGGTCTCTGGGCGAAGGAGCCTCGCCCCGAACCACGGGCTTGAAAATGGGCACGGCCGGACAGGCGGCCCCTGAAACTGCCGGCCCTGGTAGAGACCCTACCATGAAACACCCGTTTCATTGAACTTTGGGCTTTGTCGAGTGCAGTAAAAGCACCGACGAATCGTCCTAAGTCCTTGATAAAGGACTCGCCAAAGAGCAGGCCCTGGGCCTCCTTACCGGCTTCGGTAAGCGCCAAGTTGGAGAGTTTTGGCTCAATTTTAAAAAGGATGGCCTTGCGCCGTTCAATAGCCAGGGACGTGTTCACGTTTCCTGCTACGCAAATTGCTCACTGCACCCACTCGCGCAGCTCTAGAGGGTCTACCTGCCTACCCTCAGCCTTGGCAGCTTCGGCCAAGTCGAAGATCTTTGCCAGGGGGCCAAATATGTCCAGGACCTTGACCTGACAAGCGCGCAGGGCCGACTCCAAACCCTTCCTCGGATTCCACCCAGATTTGGTGAGGAATTGGGTCATTTTGGGGTCTACTGCTGGAGTCTCACAAACCCTGTTGGGAACTATGGGCCTGGGGCATTCAGCCCTAAGTTTGTTGCGCGCCTCTTTGGAGAGGGGGCAACGCACGCGGGCCTCCAAATATTTGGATACATGATCCAATGGCAACCACTCCGCCGACCGAGGGTGGTGGAGGGAATCCGGGTCAAACAGAGGTTCCCCTGAGGGATCTGTCAAAGAAGAAGGGAATACATCTGCTGCCGAAACCATGGAGCTACACCCAGGTAAGGGGTTAGAATCTATGACCCCAGAAGGGTCGTCCTCTGCCTCCTCATAGGCGTCATCTAAAGCCTCCTCATCAGAACCGACTTCAGAGTCGGAAGCTGTATCCTGCTGTGCTCTAGCACATTTCCAGTTTCGCGTACGTTCTGCCTGACGCGTACAGGCTCTTTTGCGCGGACCTAGCGCGCCAACATTGGTGGAAACATCGTCACCAGTCATGTGTTTTCTGGAGGCAGGCCCTGGCCCGGTTGGTTTAGAAACCGTAGCGGGCTGTGGGGTGGGAGAGGCAGCTGGATGGGTAGCAAGGGCCTGGGCAATGGACTGGGAAATGACAGAGGTCATTGATCCCATAGCCGCAGCAATCACATTAGATAATGTGTTTTGAAAAACCAGGGACTGATCCACAGGGGACATCACTGTGTCACCATCATCCCCAGAAGGGGTTAAATCAACTTGAGGCATGTCTTCCTCAATAGGGCCTTGCCCACTGTGACTTGTATTAGGCATGATAAACACAGCCTGCCTCACTATTGGTAGTGATAGGGTTAATTATAAATAGAATCCTACCCTATGAGCTCCGCTGGTGAGGATTTTTCCCAGCCAGGGAGAAGCTAAAGTGGGGGAAAAAAAAACCTTAAAAGGAAGGAGCCGGAGAGCAGCAGAGGCCGCCGATGCACAGGAGCCGGAGAGCAGATGCCGAGCAGGGGACGCCGAGATTCCGGAGCGCCGCACTGAAAAACCCGGAAGCGGAAGCGCCCGAGATCTCGGGCGGAGCGAAGCGCAGCAAGCAGGAGAGCCGGCGGCAAGATCAGAGGTGAGCCGCGGCGCGAAAACAGCCGAGGGGGAAGGGGGGACCGTGGGGGAGCAAGCTGATTGAAGGGACTGAGGAAAAACTCAGTCAGAAGCAAAAGAGACAATCACCACAAGAAGGGACAGACAGAAGGGGATACATAACCCCATGAGGAGATAATCGGTCACATAGGGGGGTTCTCCTGAATAACAGGGACACCAGAGCTGTGTCAAAGAGTTACACGGCAAAAGAAATAGGGGAGAGCCTGTAAATTAAACCTGCAACACAACAGTATATCCCATCAACCCAAAAAGGGGGGAAAAAACTACCTAATAGTAATAATAATAATCCCACATATATCATAGGTACTTATCTCTGCGGTCAGCAGCAAAGAAAGAGGAGGATTTACAGGAAGTGTGGCCTGTTATACTAGGACTATGGGGAGGGGCTGTTCAAATGTTTCAATATTTTTGTCTTTGCTGCTATTAGTCAGAGTAAAGAAGGAGAATAGCAATACGAGCCTCCGGGTCTTGTAATAAAATCCTTCGCCCTGTCCAGTCCCAGATATTCTCGATGGGAAAGAGATCTGGCGATTAAGCTAGCCCGGAGGCGTGTTGGAGACCCTGAAAAGCACGTTGGCAGAGTTACCTTTTTGGGGTCTCCTAACTGAATCTAATAAAGCATCAGGACTGATTCCATGATGTCCTGGACATACTGAAGGCTGGTCAATGTGCCTCCATGAATGGCCATGGTAGCTAATGCTCCCAGCACCATGACACCTGGTGTTGGTCCTATGTGACAGTAGATGCTCTTCCTCCCCTGAGAACTCTGATGTGGCCATCAATGGCAAACAATAGTGTTCAGTGAGGACAGCAGGGTCTGTCTCTGTACTAATGATTTGTCAAGGTTTGGTGGCTCACTCACTGATTACAAATGGAATAGGTGCACTGCCACACAGCACTCCCTGTTGCTGTTAGATTGCAAATTGGAAAAAGAGGGGTTGGGCGTCACTCAATATCTGGCGTCAATTAGACAAGGATAGAAGACAATGTCCAAATATTATTTAATCACGCTTGCAACATGTTGTATACAATAACAAATAAAATAACTCAAAGTGAATAAAAATCTCTAAAAACCACACATATAGCCTATTAGCACCACTATATTGGACTCTGGGTTGAGTCTCTAGTGTCCATATTGTTTCAATGTCCGTGATAGATTATATGGTAATCACCAAGGTAAAGCCAAAAAAGTTCGTATTCGTTTGTAGTACTTTGCATTAATTGTAAATGTACTTTACCAATCCCTTCGGCCGTGCGACTACTTTGCTGTGAGCTGCAAGGACCTGTGGATGCGGTCTCGTCTATCAGAAATTCCCTGTATTGCTGGATGGTCGACAGACAGTGTGGGACGACATAAGGAAGATATTTATAACCGCAATTGGAAGCTGTAAAAGGTTGCATGACCGCAATTGGAAGCTGTACAACGTTTGAAAACCCCGCCTGGAATTGGAAGTCATCTGACCATCCGGCAAAACCACGTGGGACGCCACGGCCAGGTCCTGGAAGGTCAGAGTAAGCTGTAAAGCAACATCCAGCAATACGGGGAATTTCTGATAGACGAGACCACATCCACAGGTCCTTGCAGCTCACAGCACGGCCGACGGGATTGGTAAAGTACATTTACAATTAATGCAAAGTACTACAAACGAATACGAACTTTTTGGGCTTTACCTTGGTGATTACCATATAATCTATCACGGACATTGAAACAATATGGACACTAGAGACTCAACCCAGAGTCCAATATAGTGGTGCTAATAGGCTATATGTGTGGTTTTTAGAGATTTTTATTCACTTTGAGTTATTTTATTTGTTATTGTATACAACATGTTGCAAGCGTGATTATATAATATTTGGACATTGTCTTCTATCCTTGTCTAATTGACGCCAGATATTGAGTGACGCCCAACCCCTCTGTACTAATGATGCCCACATTGCTGTGCCACCTGTAAACTCTGGTGAAGGAGGCGTAAACCTATGCAGAGTTTTCAGGGCTCAGCCTCGTTCCTTTAGTTCCAGTGAAGGGAAATCTTAATTCTTTGGCAGACAAGACATTGTGGACAATTGTATGCTTCCAGATTTGTTGGAACAGTTTGGGGAAGGCCCTTTTCTATTCCCCCAGTGCACAAGCTCCATAAAGACATGACTGGGGCAGTCTGGAAGGCAATGACCTACTGTAACGGTCACGTCCACACACACACAGGGGAAAGGATAGTGACCACTGCGCTCCACCCTCACCCCTGGCCCTGCCTACTTGCCTCACGAGTCCTGATGACAGGGGACAACTGGACGACAGTCCCTAACTTAGGATATGTGCAGGGAAGACAGACAAGACAAAATACGGAACATGAACAAACCGGGTCAGAACCAAGAGAGCTACGCAGTACAAAGGATTAAGCAAAGAATGGTCAGGAGAAGCCGGGGTCAAATACCAGGAGAGCAGAGAAGTACAAGAGGAGTCCTAAGAGAGTAGTCAGGCGGGAGCCGAGGTCACAATACCAGGACTGATGCGCAGTACAGGAGGAGCAGGCAAAAGGATGGTCAGGGAACAGGATCAGGTAAATATTCAGCAGTCCAACAAATAGCCAGGAACCTAGAAATTAACAGGCAACCTGTAGCCAGCAGGCTGCCTGTATTTATAGTGGGGAGTGAGGGTCATGTGAGGTGGCCAGCGTCACATGACCGACAGACCAACCAGTCGAGCACCGAGTGATCAGCTCGGCGCTCAAGGCAGACTAGGAGCAGGGAGCCACCCAGCTAGTAAAGCCGCCCTGGGAATGAGGTCAAACACATAACCTCATTCCAAAAGCTAAGCAACAGGTCTGCGGGCAATGGGGGACCGAGTGCACCTTCGGAACCCCGTGACAGTACCCCCCCCCTTTTACGAGGGGCTACCGGACCCAAGACTTCAGGCGATGGCTTTTCAGGGTGTTCTAAATGAAATTTACGAACAAGTCTAGGAGCATGAACCTCCCTAGCAGGTACCCAAGATCTCTCTTCAGGTCCATACCCCTTCCAGTGAATCAGGTACTGCAAGGAATTACGCACCTTCCTGACATCCAGTATTTTAGACACCACATACTCGACAGCATCATTAACAAGAACCGGCGGAGGCGAGGCTTTTGATGGTACTACCGGTTCAAAATATTTTTTAAGCAGAGATTTATGGAACACATTATGAATGTGGAATGACTCAGGCAGCTCCAACCGAAAAAATAACGGGTTAATCACTTCCGTGATCTTATATGGTCCAATAAAACGAGGAGCAAATTTTTTAGAAGTTACCTTGAGAGATAGATTCTTGGAGGACAACCATACTTTATCCCCAACCTGAAAGTTTACCCCCCTTGAACGTCTCCTATCGGCCTTGAGTTTTTGAGAACATTGAGCCTTTTCTAGGTTCGATTGAACCCGGGCCCAAACTGTGCACAGTTCGGAGGAGAGTTTATCCGCATCAGGGTTAGAGGAGGAGACGGACGACCCAGAATGAAAACGGGGATGAAAACCATGGTTACAAAAGAAAGGGGAGACCCCAGCGGAAGAATTGACACGGTTATTCAAAGCAAATTCAGCCAACGGAAGGAATTTGACCCATAATTGCTGGTCATCAGCAACATACAACCTCAAGAATTGTTCCACAGACTGATTAAGGCGTTCAGTCTGCCCATTACTCTCAGGATGGTAGGCGGAAGAAAAAGACAATTAAATTTTACATCTTTGACAGAAGGCCCTCCAGAATTTGGACACAAACTGCACACCCCTGTCAGAAACAATATTTTCCGGGATGCCATGTAAACGAACAATCTCTCTCACAAAAATAGACGCCAGGGTTTTAGCATTCGGAAGTTTAGACAGGGGAATGAAATGAACCATCTTGCTAAACCTATCGACCACTACCCAAACCACAGTCTTACCCTCCGCCAGCGGTAGGTCAGTTATAAAGTCCATCGAGATATGGGACCAGGGTCTACTGGGAATGGGTAGGGGTCGTAGGTTACCAGCAGGGCGAGTCCTAGGTGTCTTAGACCTGGCACAAACCTCACAGGCTGACACGTAGGACTTGACATCCCTGGTCAGAGTGGGCCACCAATAAGATCTAGAAACCAGATCCTTAGTGCCCTCAACACCCGGATGTCCACAAAAGGCAGAATCGTGACACTCCCCCAACAGCTGGAGACGAAATTGTACGGGAACAAACAACTTATCTGTTGGGGTGGATGCCGGTGCCAGATGTTGTTCAGCCTTAATGCGAGCCGAGATATCCTGGGTTAGAGCTGCTAAGAAGATGTTTGTTGGTAGGATGGATTCAGGCGGCGTCTCAGTGGGTTGAAAAGCATGGAAGCTCCGAGATAATGCGTCTGCTTTCACATTTTTACCTCCCGGCCTGAACGTAATGGAGAAATCAAAACGGGTAAAAAACAGAGCCCATCGGGCTTGTCGGGGATTCAACCTCTTAGCCGACTCGAGAAACATTAGGTTTTTATGATCAGTGACAACAGTTACTCGATGCCTTGCCCCCTCCAAAAAATGCCTCCACTCCTCAAATGCCCATTTAATAGCCAGCAGCTCCCTATTCCCTATGTCGTAGTTTCTCTCCGTGGGAAAGAATTTCCTGGAGAAGAAGGCACACGGTCTTGGGTTAGTGAGGCTAGCAGGACCTTGTGAAAGGACTGCTCCTGCGCCATCCTCGGACGCATCCACCTCCACAATAAAAGGTTTCTCCTGATCAGGCTGGATCAGAATGGGAGCGCTACTAAATGCCTTTTTTAAGGTTTTAAATGAAGAGATGGCCTTGGTAGACCATTTCTCCAAATCCGCCCCTTTCTTCATAAGGTCGGTCAATGGCTTAACAATTACAGAAAAATTCATGATAAATTTACGATAGTAATTAGCGAAACCCAAAAACCGTTGTAAAGCCTTTAAGGATGAAGGCCTTACCCATTCCTTAATTGCTAAAACCTTACCAGGATCCATCTTAAAGGCGTGAGGAGTCAAAACATGCCCTAGAAACAGTATCTCCTGTACACCAAAGACACATTTCTCTTGCTTAGCGGATAGCTGGTTCTCCCTCAACACCTCTAATACTTGTTTGACATGAGACACATGAGATTCGAAATCTGGAGAGAATATCAAAATGTCGTCAAGATAGAAAATAATAAATTTACCTAAGAACTCCCTGAGAATATCGTTCATTAAGTTTTGGAACACAGCTGGGGCATTGCTGAGTCCAAAAGGCATCACCTGATATTCAAAGTGTCCTATCGGAGTATTGAACGCTGTCTTCCATTCGTCTCCCTCCTTGATTCGGATTAGATTGTATGCCCCTTTCAGGTCAATCTTGGAAAACCAGGTTGCCCCCAGAACCTGGTTAAATAAATCCGGAATCAATGGGAGAGAGTATCTATTTTGGACAGTGATCTTATTCAATCTCCGGTAATCAATACAAGGCCTAAGACCACCATCCTTCTTTTTAACAAAGAAAAACCCTGCTAGCATAGGAGAGACTGAAGGTCTAATATGCCCTTTAGCAAGGCTCTCCTTAATATAATCTTCCATAGCCTTGCGTTCGGGCCCTGAAAGATTATAAATTCGCCCTTTAGGAAATTCGGCACCCTCTATTAGCTCTATGGAGCAATCATAAGGTCTATGGGGGGGTAGAACCTCTGGAGTAGGGGATGAGAATACATCAGAAAATTCTTTAATAACTGAGGGTAATGTATTAGACCTTACTGAAACCCCACGGACAAGCATGAGTCACACTTAGGTCCCCATTTCATCAACTCTCCTTTGGACCAATCAATTGTGGGGTTATGTAAACGGAGCCAAGGCAACCCTAGTACCACCTCAACCGGTAGGTTCTCCAGGACTAAAAGAGAACATCTCTCGGAGTGGCACACACCCACGGTCAGAGAAATTTCAGAGGTACATGACCTCACCGTACCACCCATCAGGGGAGTAGCATCAATAGCCATGACATGGATAGGTGTAGGTAAAGCAAACATTGGAATACCCAATTTACTAGCAAACCCCCACTTATTAACCCCCAGAGAAATTGTTATGGGTACCAAAAGCTTATATTTAGAAAAATCAGGGTGTACCTGGTCTTTAGGTTGTCTTGCCTTAGGAGATTTGTCAGAGAGGACCCTCTTAGGACACTTGTTGATCCAATGGCCAGGATCTCCACAGTAGAAGCACTCTCCGCGTCTGCGACGAAGATTACCCCGGGTTATGCCAACCTGCATGGGTTCCTCGGTGAAGGCCTCAGTGTTGTCCCTGGAAAAGGCCTCTGGCTGGAACACCATCTGAGAACAGAACTGTCGTTCTTGTCGTCTCTCTCTAACTCGTCGGTCAAGTCAGACAACTAGGGTCATCATCTCCTCTAAGGTCTCTGGAATTTGATAACTGACTAATACATCTTTTAAATTATTAGACAGACCAGACCTAAACTGACTCTTCAGGGCTGGTTCATTCCATCCTGAGGGGACACACCACCGTCTGAATTGGGTGCAATACTCCTCTGCAGAGAGATGGCCCTGAACCAGTGCCCTAAGAGCCGTCTCGGCTACCAGGGCCCTGTCTGGTTCGTCATAGAGGGTACCCAGGGCCTGAAAAAAAACCTCCACAGAAGTCAGACAACTGGCCCCAGGAGGTAATGAGAATGCCCATGCCTGGGGATCACCCTGTAGAAGAGAAATGATAATCCCCACGCGTTGGCTCTCGGGACCGGAGGACACGGGGCGCAAACGGAAGTAGAGTTTGCAACTCTCCTTAAAGGAGAGAAACCTCTTCCGGTCTCCAGAAAAGGGTTCTGGGAGCTTGATCTGGGGTTCAAAATGTGGACTGGAGGGCAGAGGAGTGGAAGAACCTTGCCCTAACTCAAAAGAACAGAGTTTCTCTCTTAGCTCCTGCACCACCTGTGTCAAGCTAGAGACATGGTCAGTCAGGGTAGTAAGCGGATTCATGATACAGTGGTTATTGGGCCTGTTAATCTGTAACGGTCACGTCCACACACACAGGGGGAAGGGTAGTGACCACTGCGCTCCACCCTCACCCCTGGCCCTGCCTACTTGCCTCACGAGTCCTGATGACAGGGGACAACTGGACGACAGTCCCTAACTTAGGATATGTGCAGGGAAGACAGACAAGACAAAATACGGAACATGAACGGACCGGGTCAGAACCATCCAACACCAGAACGGAGACTGCGAGCCCAGCCCTCTCCTACAACATCAGGGTCTGACCTCAATAATGGTGTCCTGTTGAAGGGGTAATAATTCCCACCCACAGCCCCCCAAATCAGATAAATATATTCCTCTAATGTGATGCTGAAATAAATGACTCTAATATGTTCAACATTTTATTTGAGTGTCCTTGGAGTGCTGCTTATGCAGCGAATCAAAGGGGGAAGTAGAGGATAAGAGTGGTTGTAGCAATAATAGAGGTAGTAGTTACTCATTGTAGCAGTCCTCTCGCTATGTCGTTCACTGCACACCCTGGTTTTGAGGTCCTCCTGCCTGGTGTTAGTTGGGGTGCCCTTGGTGTAGGTAGCTCAGCAGTGCAAGATAATGTAGTACTGTAGCATTGCAGGTTTTGTTGGGGCAGGCAATGATCAGGCTTTACTGCAGTAGCCTGGCATATAGTTCACACGGGCACTTGTAGAGGTGGCACATTGTCTGTCATACAGTAGCATCGAATATCTCACCCTGAGGTTGCAATATGGAGTAGACAGGCCAAATCCTCCCTGAGTTACTCTCTGAATAAACATTGCTTTCTTCCCAGTTCAAGCACTGGGTGGGCCCCTGTATGACAGACTAAGTTCTGTTCATTGCCCAGGCTGCTTTTCCATTTGCTCCCTCGGAGGCGGGTGGTATTCAGATGCTGCCTCCTCCTGCACCCAGCTGATTGGCTGCTCCCTGCCAGACTCCCCTGCTGCTTTCCTTCGCTCTCTCCTACTCAGACTGACTCTGAGACAGAAGCCCCCTCTAGAGGGGATGGGTGGAGCAGCTGCCATGAGACAATAATTAGCCCCATATTCACACATCTCAGGAAGAAATTTAATACATAAGATATCTTCACAATTCAACACTATCACCTTGCAGGAGCACACTGCACTTATTTTAGATGTTATTGTTTGTCTATGATTTCTTCTAAAATCTGCTTCACAGCTTTCAGTAGATGGAACCATTCCCAACACCTAGAGCCAGTCACTGACAACAGGCAGAGGTCTTTAAAATGATGAGGAGAAACGTAAAGTACATTTGATGTTTGCTTGACTTTCCAGGACACACATAAAACACAAAACCACTGCAGGGTCTGGGGTATGACGTGTGGATGTGTTGAGCTGACCTGTTCATGTTTTCCAGGATTTCTGACCGCTGTCAGACAAGAAGCTGCCCGGGCACACAGGGGCTGGGCTCTGGACTCTGTGACTGTGCAGAATGTGGTACTGAAGCACATGAAGGAAGAAATCCCTGCTCCACCCTCTGTGAGTATTCACTTTCTTAGGTGAAGGTCTATGGGAAATATGGATTGCAGATCACACAAGTGTCTCTTACTACTGTTTTTATGCCCCTCAGGCGTCATTTCAGAATGCAGCATGCAGCAGTCCACCTCTTCTTTCCACATCGGTTCAGCCGTTACTATACATCATTCAGGAAAAGCTGGGTGATGAGCAATATGAGTTGACACCCAGCTCTCCCTTACACCATATTCTGCCAAGTCATGTAAGGACAGAGGATGTGGTGCGTCGCTGTTAGCCTGGGTTCACACGGGCGTTGCGGGAAAATGCACGATTTTCCCCCGCGAGTGCAAAGCGTTTTAATGCGTTTTGCACGCGCGTGAGAAAGATCGGCATGTTTGGTACCCGAACTTGGACTTCTTCACAGAAGTTCGGGTTTGGGTTCAGTATTCTGTACATTTTATTATTTTCCCTTATAACATGGTTATAAGGGAAAATAATAGCATTCTGAATACAGAATGCTTAGTAAAATAGGGATGGAGGGGTTAAAAAAAAGAAAAAATAATTTAACTCACCTCATCCACTTGTTCGCGCAGCCGGCATCTCATCTGTCTTCTTCTTTAATGACAGGAGGAAAAGGACCTGTGGTGACGTCACTGCGCTCATCACATGATCCATCACCATGGTGACGTCACTACAGGTCCTTTTCCTTCTGTCATCAAAGAAGAAGACAGAAGAGATGCCGGCTGCGCGAACAAGTGGATGAGGTGAGTTAAATAATTTTTTCTTTTTTTTTAACCCCTCCATCCCTATTTTACTAAGCATTCTGAATTAAGAATGCTATTATTTTTCCCTTAAAACCATGTTATGAGGGAAAATAATAATGATCGGGTCCCCATCCCGATCACCTCCTAGAAACCATGCGTGAAAATCGCACCGCATCCGCACTTGCTTGCGGATGCTTGCGATTTTCACACAGCCCCATTCACTTCTATGGGGCCTGTGTTGCGTGAAAAACGCACAATATAGAGAGTGCTGTGATTTTCACGCAATGCACAAGTGATGTGTGAAAATCACTGCTCATGTGCACAGCCCCATAGAAATGAATGGGTCCGGATTCAGTGCAGGTGCATTGCGTTCACCTCACGCATTGCACCCGCGCGGAAATCTCGCTGTGTGAAAGAGGCCTTAGTGTTCCTGCGAGTCCTGATATCAGCCATAAGTGTCGTCACCCAGCTTTCCCAGAGCAAAGTACAAAGCGTATCTACATTGGAATGCCACATGAAATACATATGGTTGGCATTAGTAACACTTGAGTCTGGAAAAGCAAATCTGAACCATTTGTCTTCTCCACACAAGATACTGTATCACTTCTCAAGACTCACATACTGTATTGCTTGTCTGACTGAACCATTTCTCCATAGTTACACATCCTTATCCCAGATGTGTACATACCATGTATTTCAGTGAATCACTTCTCCTTGCTTATACATTGCCAGTCACACAAGTCACTTCCCCATAGCTACACATATTTCACTGAATCATTTCTCCATGCTGACATATTGCTGGTCTTACAAATCAAATACATTACCAGTCTCACTGAACAACTTTTTCTACAGTTACACATATCTCAGTGAATCACTTATTTATAGGAATCACTACTTCTCACTTGCCTATGTCACAGATTTAAAAAAATTATGTCTGTATACTGGCATAACACCAATCTGACAGTATTGCTTTTCTATACTGGAACATGTCCTGTTTCCAAGATTCATTTCCCTGAGCTTTTAGAACACTGTCAACTCATGGAATCACTTCTCCATACTGATACATAGCTTGTTGTCACGGTAGGTAAGATAAGGGAAGGAAACAGAACACGGCAAAGCAAACAAAATAACTGACTAGGCCCCAAATGCTAGGAAACAAAGGGGTCACCTCCTAGCAATCCCTAAAACACTTTCCCTAAGCTGCTATGCCCATGTGCATATCTCGATGGTAGATATGCACATGCCCACGTACCTAAGACTATAACACTGAACCAAACTCTCAGCTGTAGGGAAGAGGGAAAGAGACACCCAGCTCCTTCAACAACCGAAGGAGCTAGCGTCGCCCTAGAGGCCTAGTAAAAAAGACACAGAAGGAAAAAGGGAAAAGGACTTGTCTAGAGATGTGTTGGAGCAGAAGATCCACCAAACTTCCAGAGCTCACACAAGGCAGAACTAAAACCCGCCTAGGCTATAGGGAGAGGGAGGAATAAATAGCCTCACCAATTACCTAAAGAACAACACCTGGGAGGAGGTGGAATTCTGTTCAAACCCACAACAAAACAAACTGTCAGATTGAGTCACGTGCAGCAACTCTGACAGATCTCCTCACAACACCCACAGGGCAGGGCGTGACACTTGTCTTCTCTGTACTCACAGAAACCTGTGATCTCACCGAATCACTTCGCTATAACAAATATGTCCTATCTTAAAGAATAACTCCTCCATGCTCACATAACTATGTGATCTTACTGAACCACTTCTCCATACTCGAGTATGTCCTATCTTCAAGAATAACTTCCCTATGCTCACATAACTATCTTACTGAACCACTTCTTAACAGTCTTAAAGAATTAAGTCACAGTACTAACTTAATTCCACAATTTCCCTGAATCACCACCCCATCCTGGAACATGCCCTGTCTCTAAGAATCACCTCTCTGGACTTGCATAACGCTCCTATCTCACCAAATTACTTCTCCTTACTTGGCTATGTCCTATCTAGCTTCTCCATGCCCACTTTACTATGTGATCTTACTGAATCACTTCTCCATTATGGAACATGTCCTGTCTTCAAGAATCACTTCCCTGTTCTCACATACCTCTGAATACCTTTTCTATAACTTATCCATAGTCACACATAATGGAATCCCATCTTTAGACTTCTACTATAGTCACACAGAAAATGCAACTGTGCAGTGACTATATGGGAGTCACAGGTGGGTGCACAGATTCATGGATAAAGGTAAGCAGTATAAAGCCGCCCCGTCTACAAATATTCTTAGTGTTTTTGGTAGCTGTTCCTTTCATGAGTGTTTTTGGGGATCTTATTGTGTGTCCTGCAGGACGGGGTTTACATACATGGACTTTTCCTGGAGGGAGCCGGTTGGGACAGAAGGAGCAGCAAACTGGTTGAGTGCACCCCCAAGGTCCTGTTCACCATGCTTCCGGTGCTGCACATATTTGCAGTGAAATCCCCCAGTGTGACAGATCCCAGTTTATACTCATGTCCAGTGTATAAAAAGCCTGAACGCAGCGACCACAACTATGTGACCACAGTGTCCCTGAAGACCTGTCAGCCCAGTGACCACTGGGTACTAAGGGGAGTAGCCATTCTGTGCGACAACAAGTGATCCATCCATGCGGCCATATTGCTTCACATATGGTAACAGAGCTTTTGTGTTTGTGTTCATGTTCATGTTATTGGTCAGGTTATTGGTTATTCATAAAGATTAAAAATAAAAGTTAAATAAAAACTGCACGTTTCATGAAATTTACAGTGGAGTTCATTATAAGTACATACAGTGAGCGTATCTCCACGTGTGCGTATCACTCTATCAACCTCTCACTGAGACATGCTCTGCACACAGTGTGCCGCACAGGCCGGGACCCCTGTATATAAGTGACCCCCCATGCAGTATGCAGGACAAGGATCAGAGAGCCACCAGTGCTGTATTATACGAGAGGCAGCCCCACAATCATTTGTGTAATAATCATTATAATTGACCAATACACCATATGTCTGATTATGAAGGGAGCCAGTCATCAGGATTTGTTCTGTCAAGAACTGTTACAGTGGCAGCAGCTAGCCACCGCTGTTTCACTCTCTTTACCTGTCGGACCAGGCACCCCTCCTGCTGCCATCCTGTTCACTCACTCCCTCAGACTCTTAAAGAGCAAGTGCGTGTGGGCCCTAATCTTCATTAGCCAATGGCTGTCGACCTGTAGATATTTAAGGCACCTTCCCCAGTGGGGAGTTGCCTGAGCAATAAGGTTCTTTAGCTTGGTATGTTCCCTGCAAGTGTGTTCTGTTGACTGCCCATGTACCTGACCCCTTCCTGATCTCCATACTGACCCTTAGGGTACAGCCAAACAGAGTTTTTTGGAGTAGGGTTTGAGCTAGATCTGCTGGATTTTTTGCCAAAGTCAGAAGTGGATTTAGAATGGCGACCTGTAGACTTGCTTGCTTACTACCATGACAGGCAGATTGTTGACCTCAAGCAGTCTGATGATACCTGGACAGCCATGTTTTTAGACCCTCGCTATCAAAGCAAAATGGGGGAATTCCCTAGGCATCGTGGCTGCCTTCCATAACCGCCTGTGAGATACAAACCCCTGTATTACACTGGTAATACACTTACAGCCAGTGCATCACAATACAAAAGTATTGTCATGCATTGTAAAGAGGATCAGACCCCCAAAAGTCCCAGAGTGGAACAAAAAAATAAAGTAAAAAAAAAATAAAAGTTTTACAAAAGAAATGTAAAGTTTCATATAAAAAAAGTGTCCTTTTCCCAAAATAAAGTAAATATTTTTTTTTTTAAAATAGGGAAAAAAAAAAAATAGGCATATTAGGTATCGCCGCATCCGTTTTGACCAGCTCTATAACAAAAAACTTAAATAAAAACTGTGCTGTTTTTTGTCACCTTACATCACAAAAAGTGCAATCCCAAGCGATCAAAAAGGCGTATGCCCCCCAAAATAGTACCAATCTTACCATCACCTCATCCCACAAAAAATGAGCCCCTACCTAAGCCAATCACCCAAAAAAAAAAAAAAAACATGGCTCTCAGACTATAGAGACACTAAAACATGATTTTTTTTTGTTTCAAAAATGCCTTTATTGTGATAAATGTAAAAAAAAAAAAGTTGACATATTAGGTATCGCCGCCTCTGTAGCAACCTGTTCTATAAAAATACCACACGAGCTAACCCCTCAGATGAACACCGTAAAAAAACTGTCATCTCATCCCACAAAAATGGTACCCTACCTAAGACAATAAACATGATTTTTTTTGTTTCAAAAATGATATTATTGTGTAAAACGTAAATAAATAAAAAAAGATAGACATATTAGGTATTGCCACGTCCGTAACGACCTGCTCTATAAAAATATCACATGACCTAACCCATCAGATGAGCACCGTTAAAAAAATAAAATTAAAACTGTGACAAAAAAGCAATTTTTTTGTCACCTTACATCACAAAAAGTGTAATACCAAGCGATCAAAAATTCATATGCACCCTAAAATAGTACCAATCAAACCGTCATCCTGCCGAAAAAAATTAGCCCCTACATAAGACAGTCGCCCAAATAAAAACTAAAAAAAACTATGGCTTTCAGAATATGGAGACACTAAAAAAAATAATTTTTTTCAAGAATGCTTTATTATGGAAAACTGAAACAAACAACCCAAAAAAGTACTCATATTTGGTATTGTCGCATCCGTAACAAACTGCTCTATAAAAATACCACATGATCTAACATGTCAGATGAACATTGTAAATAACAAAAAATGAAAATGGTGCCAAAACAGCTTGCCACGAAAAGGTAGGGATAAGTGCAGCCCTACTCTCCACCCACACCTCTGACCCACAACTGGGCGGCAGTCCCTAGCTTGCGTACGTGCAGGGGCCTAAAGGAAGGAACAATAAAGGGAGGGAACAAAAGACAGACAGAAAACACAGAAGCAAAGGCTTCCCAGGACGGGTAAGAACCGCAACCGGAGTCAAATACAATCTGAGGTCAGGAGCCAGGAGATCGCGTCAGTACTAGAGGTATCACAAGGTCAGAAGTCAAATACAAGCTGAGGTCAGAAGCCAAGAGATCGCTTCAGTACCAGGGGTATCACAAGGTCAAAAGTCAAATACAAGCCGAGGTCAAACAAAGGAAGTCACACATTGAACGCTACTGAAGTAGCAAGACCAATCACAGGCAACCTGTGGCCAGCAGGTTACCTGTTTATATAGGTCTAATTGATGGGTCACATGACGTGGCCAGCGTCACGTGACCCATGTCCGGCACATCCATACAGTTCCCCCCTTTGCTCATTGTCTAGGAGATGAAGGACGCCGGCCACGCTGAGGAAGCGTGCGCGGCCGGGTCCTCTCCGCCCCTTGTTACCATGGAGACGAGGACGCCAACCGCGTCCTCGCTCCTCCTGACGCATGGGATGCCGGCGGCTCTCCGTTACACAGCTATTTTTTGTTAACTTGCCTCACAAAAAGTTTAATATAGAGCAACCAAAAATCAAATGTACCCTAAAATATTACCAACAAAACTGCCACCTTATACCGTAGTTTCCAAAATGGGGTTGCTTTTTTGGAGTTTCTACTCTAGGGCTGCATCTTCAAATGTGACATGGCAGCTTAAGAATAACCCAGTGAAATCTGCCTTCCAAAAACCATGTGGCGTTCCTTTCCTTCTGCGCCCTGCCATGTGCCCGTACAGCAGTTTGCGACCACATATGGGGTGTTTATTTAAACTACAGAATCAGGGTAATAAATAGTGAGTTTTGTTTGGCTGTTAATAGTGTTGATCGAACTTGTGTTTTAAGTTCGGCGTCTAAAGTTCGGGTTATCGAAGAATCGCGTTATGGATTACGCTACCACGGACCATAAGTTATGGTCCGTTGTAGCGGAATCCATAACGCGATTCTTCGATAACCCGAACTTTAGACGCCGAACTTAAAACACAAGTTCGCTCAACACTAGCTGTTAACCCTTGTTTAAAATGGAAAATCTGCCAAAAAAGTGAAATTCTGAAATTTCATCTACATTTTCCTTTAATTCTTGTGGAACACCTAAAGGGTTAACAAAGTTTGTAAAATCAGTTTTGAATACCTTGAGGGGTGTAGTTTCCAAAATGGGGTCACTTTTTTGGAGTTTCTACTCTAGGGGTGCATCAGGGGGTCTTCAAATGTGACATGGCAACTTAACATTATCCCAGTGAAATTTGCCTTCCAAAAACCATATGACGTTTCTTTCCTTCTGCGCCCTGCCGTGTGCCCGTAAAGCAGTTTACAACCAGATATGGGGTGTTTCTGTAAACTACAGAATTAGGGCCATAAATATTCAGTTTTGTTTGTTTGTTAACCCTCGCTTTTGTTACTGGTAAAAATGGATTAAATGGATAGAAAATCTACCAAAAAAGTGAAATTCTGAAAATTCATCTACATTTTCCATTAATTCTTGCGGAACACCTAAAGGGTTAACAAAGTTTGTCAAATCAGTTTTGAAAACCTTGAGGGGTGTAGTTTCTGGGTGGTTTCTATTATGTAAGCCTCACAAAGTGACTTCAGACCTGAACTGATCCTTAAAAAGTGGGTTTTGGAAATTTTCAGAAAAATTTCAAGATTTGCTTCTAAACTTCTAAGCTTTCTAATGGGACAAAAAAAAGCGTAATTTACAAAATGATCCAAACATGAAGTAGACATATGGGAAATGTAAAGTAATAACTATTTTAGGAGGTATCACTATCTGTTTTAAAAGCAGAGAAATAGAAAATTTTAAAATTGCAAATTTTTAAAACATTTTGGGAATTTTTTTTATAAATAAAAATGTAATATTGTGACTCAAATTTACCACTGTCATGAAGTACAATATGTGACGAGAAAACAATCTCAGAATGGCCTTGATAAGTAAAAGATTTGCTAAAGATGGCCTGGTCCTTAAAGGGGTTGTCTCATCATGGCGATATGCCCCCATTGTCTTATAGGTGTGGGTCCCACCACTGGGATCCGCACCTATATCGAGAACGGAGCCCAGCAAGGTGGTGGCTGGAGGACTCCGGTCTGGCCACCACCAAGCCGGCTCCTCATAGAAGTGAATGGGAGCATACTGTGCATGAGCAGCCCCCGCTCCCATTCATTTCTATGAGGCCGACGGAAATAGCTGAGCCAGCGCTCGGCTATTTTTGCCGGCCCCATAGAAAATGAATGGAGGGCTGCTGCGCATGCGCAGTGCGCCCTCCTTCACTTTCGGGGCTGCGCTATCGATATAGGTGCGGGTCCCAGCAGTTGGACCCGCACCTATAAGACAATGGAGGCATATCCTAGCAATATGCCCCCATTGTCCATCATGAGACAACGCCTTTAAGGTGAAAAATGGCAGGGTCCTTAAGGGGTTAACTCTGTCTACCCCGGAGATTCTTTTGTTTTTGTTTTGCGCTCCCTGCCTTCCCAGAGCCATAACTTTTAAATTTTTCGGTTTACATAGCCGTATGAGGGCTATGAAAAGCTCCAAAGCCACCATTTAATATTGCACATGATGTAGTAGGAACCAGGAAAAAAATTCCAAATGGGGTGGAATTGCAAAAACAGCAATTCCGCTACAGTTTTAAGGGTGATGTGTGATAAAACTGACTGGTTACTTTCATTCTCCAGGTCAGTATGAATCCGGTGATACCTTATATGTATAGTTATTCTTGCGTTTTAATACTGATAAAAAAAATAAAAACCATTGAAATAAATCAGTTTTATTTTTTCGTCACCATATTCTGACCCCTATAACTTTTTTGTGTGAGGGCTCATTTTTTGTGAGGCGATCTGTACTTTTCATTGACATCATTCTAGTGTGTGACTTTTTGATCACTTTTTAATTTTTTTGTGGGAAATGAAAAGACCAGAAATAGCGAATTTTTTTTTAACACCGTCAAACGGGAATTTCCCCATAGTTATGTATGTCAGTGTCACTCAAATACACGAGGGGAGGGGCAAGCAAAAATTCATAAATAATGAACGAAAAGAGATAACATGTTTTTCTCAGAGGGTGTTATATACCAATTTCCAGGGCAATTGGAGCCACTTTGGTCTGGGTAGCGGAAATGAAAGGGAATGGGAACGTGTTGAGTTGAATCATTTTTGGGAGGAAGTCTGCAGTTTTTTTGAACAAATATTTGTCACATCAACATTGAGAAATCCTCTTACTTGTATTTTGGGATTAGAAATTGAGGAATTATTTCCTAAAGAGGGAAAAAATTGTGATTTCTAGAGTCCTGTGCTTTGAGGGAGATTCTTAGAAAAGTGAGATATCTCCAACTCTCGATAATTGGAAATCTAACCTGTATAGATATATAAGGCTTCAGAAGGCTGCATCTCTTAAGGCTGCAGGTTTTAATAAATGAAATTGAGATGGAATCGAATAATGGTTAAATTGATTATCCCCCCTTGATGGATATATGGTTTGGTTTTAGGATTATTTAAAATATATATATTTTTTTTTCTTCTCTCTCTTTCTTTCCCTAAACGGTTTGTGGATTTTTCTGGTTAAACATAACTGGGGCTCTTGTACCTTGTCAGCAGAGTCGAATGAATAAGTGAGAGCATCTGCCTTGGTATTCCTCTCAGAAAGGTGAAAAAAAACTGAATAAAAACATTGACCACCGAGCTTGACGAGGGTTGAAACACTGAGCTGACTGAAGATAAGTTAAAGGGGTTATCTGGTAACTAATATTTATCACCTATCATCAGGATAGGTAATTGATATCAGATCGGCCAGGACCCATGCCAATCAGGAGCACCACGCCCTCTTCCTAGGCTGTGACATCACCGTACATCGGTCATATGGCCTAGTTGCAGTTCAGCCCCATTAAAGTGAATGGGGCTGAGCTGCAATATCAAGGAAAGCCGCTGTATTATGTATGACGTTGTGCTCGGGTGAGACACCAGATGATAGCTGCATTCACCAGAGCTCCAGTGAGCGCGTCATCTCCCTGGAACAGGTAATCCTTTATGTGTCTAACACGAGGTGTGTCTGCAGTCAGACTCCGTTCAGACACACTATCTCAGCCACACTTGATCTAAAATTCAGATTGTAGCTCCCCCGACATGTTTCGCCACGGATGTGGCGTCTTCAGGGGACATGGAGCTACTACAGCAGTTTGCATATGTGCCTTTCACTTATTAAGGGACCAAAAGTAATGGGACATAATAATAATCATAAATCAAACTTTTTGATACTTGGTTGCAAATCCTTTGCAGTCAATTACAGCCTGAAGTCTGGAACGCACCAGTTTCATCCCTGGTGATACTCTGCCAGGCCTCTAGTGCAACTGTCTTCAGTTCCTGCTTGTTCTTGGTGCATTTCCCTTCAGTTTTGTCTTCAGCAAGTGAAATGCATGCTCAATCGGATTCAGGTCCGGTGATTGACTTGGCCATTGCATAACATTGCACTTCTTTCCCTTAAAAAACTCTTTGGTGGCTTTTGCAGTATGGTTTGGGTCATTGTCTATCTGCACTATGAAGCGCCGTCCAATGAGTTCTGAAGCATTTGGCTAAATATGAGCAGATATTATTGCCCGAAACACGTCAGAATTCATCCTGCTGCTTTTGTCAGCAGTCACATCATCAATAAATACAAGAGAATCAGTTCCATTGGCAGCCATACATGCCCACGCCATGACACTACTGCCACCATGCTTCACTGATGATCATGAGCAGTTCCTTTCCTTCTCCATACTCTTCTCTTCCCATCACTCTGGTACAAGTTGATTTTGGTCTCATCTGTCCATAGGATGTTGTTCCAGAACTGTGAAGGCTTTTTTAGATGTCGTTTGGCAAACTCTAATCTGGCCTTCTTGTTTTTGAGGCTCACCAATGGTTTCCATCTTGTGGTGAACCCTCTGTATTCACTCTGGTGAAGTCTTCTCCTGATTGTTGACTTTGACACACATACACCTACCTCCTGGATAGTGTTCTTGATCTGGCCAACTGTTGTGAAGGGTGTTTTCTTCACCAGGGAAAGAATTCTTCGGTCATCCACCACAGTTGTTTTCTGTGGTCTTCCGGGTCTTTTGGTGTTGCTGAGCTCACTGGTGCGTTCCTTCTTTTTAAGAATGTTCCAAACAGTTGTTTTGACCAGGCCTAATGTTTTTGCTATCACTCTGATGGGTTTGTTTTGTTTTTTTCAGCCTAATGATGGCTTGCTTCACTGATGGTGACAGCTCTTTGGATCTCATCTTGAGAGTTGACAGCAACAGATTCCAAATGCAAATAGCAGACTGGAAATGACCTCTGGACCTTTTATCTGCTCATTGTAATTGGGATAATGAGGGAATAACACACACCTGGCCATGGAACAGCTGAGAAGCCAATTGTCCCATTAATTTTGGTCCCTTAACAAGTGGGAGGCACATATGCAAACTGTTGTAATTCCTGCACCGTTCACCTGATTTGGATGTAAATACCTCAAATTGTCCCAATATTTATGGACCTGACTGTATAATAAAATTGCATATATAATAAAATTGCATATATAATAAGAATATAATAAATTATAATAAAAATACAATAAAAATACAAATACTAAAATCTATAAAAAAATATATCTATCAATCTTGTTCCATTGCGGTTTTGTTGCGTTTTCTCTACAATTTGATCTCCACTCCATAATGGTGGAATAATAGATGAAATTATTGGTGCCTGGGAGCAAGGGGAGATCAGAGTGCTTGTGGAAATGAAACAGCCGGACTCTGATGTCCCATCGGTCCCAGGCAACCAAATTAGAGAAAACAAAATACTTCTAAATCTGCATTAAGGCCCCTTGGAGTCAATGTTCCAAATTCAAAAATCCTTCTTGATTCAATACGAGACATACGTTTAATATGATTCCCTCTTCTCCAACTTGGTTGTACTTTCTCTATGGCTATATAACATAATGTACTGGGGTCTTGGCTATGGTATGTCTTAAAATGTCTTGATACAGTATGTTTCTCATACCCTTTTCGGATATTTGCAATATGTTCGGAAATTCTTTTCTTCAGTGTTCGTTTTGTCCTCCCTATATACTGCTTGTCACATGTACACTGCAGCAGATAGATCACGTCTGTGGTGTTACATGTGAGGAAGTCTTTAATTTCCCATTTAAAATTGTTACTCGTAGATGTAATCTGATCTATTTTTCTATGGTTGTTTGTAACCTTACAATTCGAGCAACTTCCACATCTGAAGAAACCTTGCAAGCCCACCCACTTAGCCATAGTACCTGAGTTGGTATTCTGATTATATTTAATAGTAGGCGCTACTTTGAGCGCTAAAGAAGGAACTTTAGTATAAATAATCTCAGGATGTATTGATAAAAAGGGGCCAATTATTTTATCCTCGCGTAAAAGGTGCCAGTGCGTATTAATCCGTTTTTCCACCTTCTTATATTGGGAGTTAAAAGGAAGAATAAGTCTAATCTTATCGTCTCCTATTTCTATTTGTTTTTTATCTGTATTATCTTTAAAAAAGGAGGCCCTATCCATCGCCTTTACTTTATTCAGTGCTTTTTCTAGCAGCAATGGTGGATATTGTTTTTCATTAAAATTTTTCCTCATTTGTTCTGCCTCTTCTTCAAAATGTCCTCCCAATGTACAATTTCGTTTAAGACGTCTAAATTGACTAATTGGTACATTGGCTAACCACCTAGGAAGGTGACAGCTTGTGTGTAAAATGTAGCTATTCCTAGTTATTGGTTTGCTGTATGTACTGCAAATCAGTTGTGATTCTTTTACTGAAATACATAAATCTAGGAATTCAATTTGTCTTTTATATAGGGAGTATATAGGGAGGACAAAACGAACACTGAAGAAAAGAATTTCGGAACACATTGCAAATATCCGGAAAGGGTATGAGAAACATACTGTATCAAGACATTTTAAGACATACCATAGCCAAGACCCCAGTACATTACGTTATATAGCCATAGAGAAAGTACAACCAAGTTGGAGAATCAAGAAGGATTTTTGAATTTGGAACATTGACTCCAAGGGGCCTTAATGCAGATTTAGAAGTATTTGGTTTTCTCTAATTTGGTTGCCTGAGTCTGGCTGTTTCATTTCCACAAGCACTCTGATCTCCCCTTGCTCCCAGGCACCAATAATTTCATCTATTATTCCACCATTATGGAGTGGAGATCAAATTGTAGAGAAAACGCAACAAAACCGCAATGGAACAAGATTGATAGATATATTTTTTATAGATTTTTGTATTTTTATTGTATTTTTATTATAATTTATTATATTCTTATTATATATGCAATTTTATTATATATGGCATTGCAATAATTTTAATATATATGTGATTGTACCTGCAACTATCTATATTGGATTCTCGGATCCGAATCCATTTCTTATATACATGGAATTGGACCCACGTTTTCCTTTTTAGTGCTCAATTAAAGACGCCCTATATAAATGACTAAAAGACCGCAGTTCTGGAACTACCGAGGAAGAGGCAAGTAGCCTCTAAACGCGTCTAGTCCCCAACTGCGGCGTCTCTATCCTACATAACCGGTCCGGACCGAAAAAGTACAGTGTGCGCACAGAAGAAGTTTTAAAAGAAGGAAGAGAGCACATATTGCCATCACATGGGACCTGAGAAAACACATAGTGTTTGCCTATATCCGTATAGGACCCACAGATCACCTGACTAGGCACCTGACCTAGACGTCACGATCATCTGACACCTAAAGACACGCCCACTGGATTATGTAGCGGAACGTCTTTGACTACGCGATTTCAGCTGCTACACGTGTCTCCAGCGTCCCTGCAAACAACCGGCATCCCGCACCTCCTGGACTGTGTTTGGACATACACGTGAGTAGGCATTTTATGCCACGATTACCTACACGCCAGAGAGAAGGAGCGGTAAGCACTCCTATGTGGTTGTATTGGTGTCACGGCCACGGTGATCCATGCGTCACACTTAGAAAGAATCCAGAAAAGGTCCCACTTGTAGGTGTATACAGTTCTGATATTTATCAGATTAATGCCCAAGTGTCACGGCCACGGTTTTGGCCGTGACTCCTTGGGAGCCGCATACTGTTGCCCGCGGTTTTGGGTTGTAGAGTCAACCGCAGCTTGAGGCATAATGTAGTTGGCCTCAGGTGCGGTTGCCGCAGACAACAGCTATGTGTGCGGTTCCCTTGGAGTTGTGTGCGCGTTTGTAGCACTTTTGTATGTCTGTGTGCACTTTGTTTATGTTTGGTGTGCACTGACATTTTCCCTTCACTGTGGCTGCTCACAGCAACGTTTTGTATAGTGTGTACATGTGGTGGCAGTGTCCCGGCCTTCGGGCTGACTCCCAGGACATGGTAGCCACCCATGTCGTTGCCTGCGGCAACAGCCACAGTGTGACCTTCGTTTTGACACTTCCCCTTTAAGTTATGTTTTCCCTTCTGTGGTATTGGAAGGGTTAACACCCTTTCTGTGTGTCTGAGTCACGGGGTGTGTCTGATTGTTGGGTGTGGCCTCTTGGCCTATAAAGCCTCACTGTTTTCCCAGGTCTGCAGGTTGCTTCAGCCATGCTTAGCAGAAGCAGCCTCCTGTGTTTTCAACCTGGCAGTGAGAGCCACCCCTGTGGTCATACTGTCACGGCTGAGGATGGGGGAAATCCTCAGCCGTGCGATGCCAGTTGATGTTATGGCTGCTCGGCCAGGACAACAGGATTAGGGAGCAGGTCACCTCCTACAGCGTCCCTAACCTGACCCTAACTCCTATCTGCATGGGCCGACCTTAAAGGTAGGAGGACCCATGCGCAGGAACCTAGGAGCCCTGACTTACCCTCCGTCCGGTCCCTGGGCTAAGGAGCAGGGTAAGACAACCCACTCCTCCTAGGCTCGGAGGAGCAGGAGTCTCAATGGCCAAGCTGCTGGAAAAAGGGGGAACATAAACAGCTCTATGGATATGGCAGGTGAACAAGGAGTTCCAGCTACCTGCAACAGCCTTGCTGACTGGATCCCTGTGCTGGCAAGGTGCAAATCACAACGCATCCCCACACAGGGACCCAGATCCATAGCTGCACAAAATCACAAAGAAACATCAAATAGACATCACACATAACAAGACATAAACTAAAATGTGACATTATGGTTATGACCACAGGGGTGGCTACCATGTCCTGGGAGTCAGCCCGAAGGCCGGGACACTGCCACCACATGTACACACTATACAAAACGTTGCTGCGAGCAGCCACAGTGAAGGGAAAATGTCAGTGCACACCAAACATAAACAAAGTGCACACAGACATACAAAAGTGCTACAAACGCGCACACAACTCCAAGAGAACCGCACACATAGCTGTTGTCCGCGGCAACCGCACCTGAGGCCAACTACATTATGCCTCAAGCTGCGGTTGACATTACAACCCAAAACCGCGGGCAACAGTATGCGGCTCCCAAGGAGTCACAGCCAAAACCGTGGCCGTGACACTTGGGCATTAATCTGATAAATATCAGAACTGTATACACCTACAAGTGGGACCTTTTCTGGATTCTTTCTAAGTGTGACGCATGGATCTAGTGTGACGCATTTACCATTACGCATTTATCCTCATTCATATAAATATTTATCTTCAATCCAAATACATTGGACATTTATAGTGCTATATTACTGCTGCTATTGCATCCTCACCAAAATTTTGGACATTTTGCTGCTATATTGTTTTGTTTGTTGTGAAATTTGCTGTATACTATTGCTGCTATTGATTTTATTATATATACCAGATTTTATTATGCATGTTTTATTGCCTATTTGCTGAATTAAATTGCTAGTATACACTCCAGGAGGTGGTTGTGCCTGTTCATTTTTTTCCTTATCTTCATGACTTATTACACTGGGTAGGTGACCCAGAGAACAGTGCACCCACCGCTATCTATCCACCTAGGTGTTGAGCCTTCCATTTTTTTGGACGGCGGATTTCCTCAGTCGGACAACTGTGGACCTGGGAGAGTGGTCCCTACACCCTGAGGTGTTCGACTTCATTTGTCTCCGTTGGGGCCAACCGGAAGTGAACTTGATGGTGCTCATGCTCAACAACAAGTTTCCCGCCTTCTTCTCTCGGACAAGAGATCCCCGAGCATGCGCCGTTGATGCACTAGTAGCACTATAGGACGGGTTCTCTCTACTGTACGTCTTCCCTTCTCTTCCCTCCTGCCCCGAGTTCTGCGCAGTATCAGAATGGAGGGCATCTAGACGATTCTCATCACTCCGGATTGGCCCCGTCGCGCGTGGTTCGCCGATATCATCCTCCTTTTGGGAGTCACGCCGTGGCCTCTTCCGCTCAGAGTCGATTTTCTCTCTCAGGGACCTGTCTTCCACCAGCATTTAGAGTCGCTACATTTGACGGCGTGGCTGTTGAAACCGCCATTCTAAAGCAGCGCGATTTCCCTCACAAGGTAATCCACACCATGATTAAGGCCAGGAAACCAGTTTCATCCAAGATTTATTATAGAACTTGGGGGTCCTCCACTGCGCTTCTCACTTCCCACCATCCTTTCCTTTCTGCAATCAGGCCTGGATTTGGGTCTTGCTCTTAGTTCCTTAAAGGGACAGGTGCCGGTGCGGTCAATTTTTTTCCAGCGTCCTTTAGCAGAATAGGCCCCGGTCAAGACCTTTCTACAAGGAGTGGCTCACACTGTTCCTCCGTATCGACCCGGCCCCTTACCCTCTGGGGACTTAAACCTTGTCCTTGGTTCCCTCCAATCGGCCCCTTTTGAGCCTCTGGACGCAGTTTCCCTCCATATCCTTTCCTGGAAGGTTGCGTTTCTGGTGGTGATCACATCCATCAGGCGTGTTTCGGATTTGGCGGCGCATTCTTGTAAGGAGCCTCTTCTTATTCTGGCAGTGCTCCTCCCGGTACCTTCCTTTCAGCCGAAGGTAGTCTCTGCCTTCCATGTCAACAAAGACATTGTTCTCCCTTCATTCTGTCCCTCTCCCTCACATCCTAGGGAGCGAGCTCTTCATCAGGGGATGTGGTTCGGGCTCTGAGGATTTACTTATCCATTTATAGGTCGTTCTGCCGTACGGACTCTGTTTGTTATTCCTGAAGGTCCTCGCAAAGACTAGGCAGCCTCCAAGGTGACGATTACCAGGTGGATTTGTTTGGCAATTGCTGAGGCATACCGTTCCCGGGGCAAGGCACAGCCCATCGGTATTACGGCCTACTCGACTAGGGCGGTGGGCGCTTCTTGGGCTTGTTGCTATCATGCTTCCGCCTCACAGCTGTGAAAGGCAGTCACTTGGTCATCCTTGCACACTTTCACCAGGTTTCTACCAGGTGCATACTTTTGCATCAGCAGACGCTGCTCTGGGCCGCAAAGTTTTGCAGGCAGCAGTGTCTTAGGCTGGGTTCACACGGGCGTTGCGGGAAAATGTGCGGGTGCGTTGCGGGAACACCCGCAATTTTTCTGCGCGAGTGCAAAACATTGTAATGCGTTTTGCACTCGCGTGAGAAAAATCGCTCATGTTTGGTACCCAAACCCGAACTTCTTCACAGAAGTTCGGGCTTGGGATCGGTGTTCTGTAGATTGTATTATTTCCCCTTATAACATAGTTATAAGGGAAAATAATAGCATTCTGAATACAGAATGCATAGTAAACTAGCGCTGGAGGGGTTAATTTTTTTAAAATTTAACTCACCTTAGTCCACTTGATCGCAGCCCGGCATCTCCTTCTGTCACCTTTGCTGAACAGGACCTGTGGTGAGCATTAATTACAGGTAAAGGACCTTTGATGACGTCACCCCGGTCATCACATGATCCATCACCATGGTAAAAGATCATGTGATGGATCATGTGATGACCGGAGTGACGTCATCAAAGGTCCTTGACCTATAATTAATGCTCACCACAGGTCCTGTTCAGTAAAGGAGACAGAAGGAGATGCCGGCATCGCGATCAAGTGGGCTAAGGTGATTTAAATAATTTTTTCTTTTTTTTAACCCCTCCAGCGCTGTTTTACTATGCATTCTATATTCAGAATGCTATTATTTTCCCTTATAGCCATGTTATAAGGGGAAATAATAATAATCTGGTCTCCATCCCGATCGTCTCCTAGCAACCGTGCGTGAAAATCGCACCACATCCGCACTTGCTTGCGGATGCTTGCGATTTTCACGCAACCCCATTCACTTCTATGGGGCCTGCGTTGCGTGAAAAACGCAGAATATAGAGCATGCTGCAATTTTCACGCAACGCATAAGTGATGCGTGAAAATCACCGCTCATCTGAACAGCCCCATTGAAATGAATGGGTCGGGATTCAGTGCGGGTGCAATACGTTCACCTACCGGAAATCTCGCCCGTGTGAACCCAGCCTTAAGCTTCCGCGAGGATGTTTTCCATGGGCGTGTGGTTCTTCCCTCCCCGTGGACTGCTTTGGAACGTCCCATGGTCCTGTGTCCCCCAATGATACGAGCGAGAAAACATGATTTTTGTGAACTCACCTGTAAAATATCTTTCTCGCTTAGTTCATTGGGGCACACAGCTCCCACCCATTGATTTCTATGTTACCGCAAGTAATGGCGATTGGTTTGCCAGTATGGTCCTCAGTTCTGGTTCGGTCTGACTGGCATATGTTGGGTTATTGGTGGTTTCCGTATTTTTTTTTCTCCTACTCCTACTGCTTGGGCACAAACTGATATGCTCTCTCCAGGCTGGAGGGGGTATAGCCGGCAGGGGAGGAGTTTTCACTTTTCAGCCTAGTGTCGCCTCCTAGTGGCAGCAGCAGCTATACCCACGGTCCTGTGTTCCCCAATGAACTAAGCGAGAAAGAGATTTTACAGGTGAGTTCACAAAAATCTATTTTGGAGAAGGAAAATAAGGAAAAAAGAAATTTTCATCAGACCGTGGAGCAGACCGCCATTCCGCAACAGACCCCTATTCTTCATTAGACCTCAGATTAAACCCCAAAATCAGAACCCAAAGCTCCATCAGCCTCTGATCAGACCCTAAGATCCCCAAGCTTTGTCATTCTCAGATCAGACTCCCCCAGTCTCCATCAGCCTCAGATCAGACCCCAATCAGCCTCAGATCATCTATAGCAGAGGTGCACAACCTTTTTTGGTCTGGGGGCCACATCATCAAGGGGCAGCAAAAAAAAGTTAATCATTGCTTGTTTTCATCAGCCTGGCTAATGCAAAAGGACTGGGGAGGAATGATAATTACCACAGTCATTCCTCCGTCATTCACTTCTATTGATTATCGGTAACACATTCCTGATTACACGGTGAGATGTGCTGAGTCTGCTGACGATAATTGTGCATCTTTCATCCTGATAAAGTATGCAAATCAGCCGACAAACGAGTGAGTCCTTGTTTATCGGCTGATCAGCGGCACAAATATACCGGCCAGATATCAGGAATGAGCGTTCCTATGAACACTTGTTCCCAGTAATTGTCCTGAATATCGTGCCGTGTAGCAGGGGCTTAGAGATTTCCTGGAAAAAAAAATGATTTTTAACATGTTCCTGTAGCATGGGCCTGAAACAGAAGATTCATACTTTCCTACTCCCCGCCACTCCCGCTGTCTCCATCTTCTCGTTCCGGCGCTGTTTACATCCGGTTGGATATGGGCATAGTCACTTATACCTCTCCAGCAAGCGTCTCACTGCTGAAGCCAGTCATTTGCTGGAGAGGTGCCCTGGGACCGAAAGATGGAGACAGCGAGAGCAGCACGGAGCATATTTTTCGCTTTATAAGACGCACTTTTTTCACCCAAAATGGGGGGGGGGGGAAAGTCAGTGTTCCTTATAAAGCAAATGTGCCAAAATCATGGTTGCCGGCTGGCAGAGACAGTGAAGAATGCTGTAGTGCGGGGTGGGCGGCACAGACAGTGAGGCATGCTGTAGTGCGGGGGGGGGGGGGGGCGGCAGAGACAGTGAGGCATGCTGTAGTGCAGGGCGAACGGCAGGGACAGTGAGGCATGCTGTAGTGCAGGGTGGGCGGCGGGGACAGTGAGGCATGCTGTAGTGCAGGGTGGGCGGCAGGGATAGTGAGGCATGCTGTAGTGTGAGGCTGGGTGGGCTGTAGCAGTGAGGCATGCTGTAGTGCAGTGTCGGTGGCAGGGGCAGCAAGGCATGCTGTAGTGTGAGGCTGGGTGGGCCGTAGCAGTGAGGCATGCTGTAGTGCAGGGGCAGCAAGGCATGCTGTAGTGGGAGGCGGTGCTAGGCGGCAGTGAGGTATGCTGTAGTGCTGGGCAGGTAGCAGTAAGGCATGCTGTAGTGCGGGGCAGGCGGCAGTGAGGCATGCTGTAGTGTGAGGTATGCTGTAGTGCGGGGCAGGGAGGTATGCTGTAGTGCGGAGCAGGCGGCAGTAATGTATGCTGTAGTGTTAAACAGGGTGGGCGACGGCAGTGAGGTATGCTGTAGTGCGGGGAGGCAGCAGTGAGGCATGCTGTAGTGTGAGGTATGCTGTAGTGCGGGGCAGGCGGCAGTGAGGCATGCTGTAGTGTGAGGTATGCTGTAGTGCAGGGCAGGCGGCAGTGAGGTATGCTGTAGTGCAAAGCAGGCGGCAGTAATGTATGCTGTAGTGTGAGACAGGGTGGGAGGCGGCAGTGAGGTATGCTGTAGTGCGGGGCAGGCGGCAGTGAGGTATGCTGTAGTGCGGGGCAGGCGGCAGTGAGGTATGCTGTAGTGCGGGGCAGGCGGCAGTGAGGTATGCTGTAGTGAAGGGCGGCGGCGGAAGTAAAGCATTCAGTGAAACTGAATGCCACGAGCCCTTAGCCGTGGTCCATTCCAGAGGAGAAGAGAGGAGAGCCATTCTCTTTTTCCTCTGAACTGCCGACTGGTGGAGATTGCCACCGCATCAGCTTACTCCTGGCTGACTATGCGCGCTGCTGCTTTTAAGAAGGAAGAAGGGAGGCCTTCCGTCACCCCTGAATGCGGTGCTATCCCCTGGACAGTCTCCACCTCAAGTTTCTAGGTAAGTGACAGCCAGGATATGAAGGGGCGCTCAGGGGCAGACCTGGATATTAAATATGTATTAAATATAACCAGGGGAGAACCCAGGAATTTCATCTAGGGGGGGTCAGAAAGGCAAAAAAATGTGGCATGTGTAGTGCGCTGTGCTAATTCAATTTTTCAAAGCCCCCTTTATATTTAAAAATGCAGGGAAGGGGTGTAGTGTGTTGCGCTGATTCTTTTACTTGGTGATTCTAAAAGCCCTGTAGGAAAATAACAATGCGGCCCCGCCCATTATTAAAAGCCCCTCCTACATATAATAGGCCACTCCCAACAAACACTGTACAGCTGACATTCTATAGTTGCGGCCTGTCTCTACACATCATATGGAGAGGGGGAGGTCTGTCCTGGCTGCACTACCTGCTTCACATTATACAATAGACAGCCGGCTACAGCCAGGAAGCTCCTCCGCTCTCCTCCCTCCCCAGATCCTGCTCAAGGCCTGTGGTTCCCCCCACCATCTGCCACCCGCCCGTGGCCTGCTGCCCCCTTGGGCCGTCCTCACCCAGCTCTGAATCCTCCTTCTGCAAATGGCAGGGGGAGGAGCCGGAGCATCTCCTCTCCTATAAGCGCCCCATACCTCTTACATCCAGTGATGTCACCTTTGTTGTAGACGTTCTCTTTCCTCATCTTCTCCATTCAGACCAGACCGCCATGATGATTTTTCAGCCATCTCCCGTCTCTGCAGAGATTGACAAACAGACATTAGTTTCCCACATTTCCATCATCTTCACATCTTCTGAACACCCTTTCCTGCCACCCCCAATACTGTGCCCGCTGTGCCCCCAATACTATACTGCAGAAACAGTCCCCCTGGAAATACTACTACCACACAGATAGTGCCCCCAATACTGTACCCGCTATGCCCCCAATACTATACTGCAGATACAGTCCCCCTGGAAATACTACTACCACACAGATAGTGCCCCCTTCAACAATTATTGGCACACAGTGCTCTAAAAAAAAGCAAAGCTCCGCATAATACCTCCTAGTACTAATAATTCTCCCTACAATATGACAGTACATGAAATACCCCCGCTTAGTGCCCGCTGTTGAGCTAATGTCCCCATAATGTATGCCAGTATAAAATACCCCTATATAGTGCCCCAGTAAATGCCCTCATAGTGCTCCTCTCCCCCTTCCCCATAGTGTCCACCATAATATGCCAGTAAAAAATACCCCTTCTAAGTGCCACCATATGCCCCAATAGTGCTCCTCTCCCCCATAGTGCCGCTTTCCCCTATTGTGCCTACCATAATGTGCCAGTAAAAAAATGCCCCTATAGTGCCAGCAGATGCCCCATAGTGCCATGCTCCCCTATAGTGCCCCCATAATATGTCAATAAAAAAAAGCCCCTTTAGACCCCCCAGATGCCCCCATAGTGCTCCTCTCCCCCATGGTGCCGCCCCATAATGTGCCAGTAAAAAATGCCCCTTCAAAGTGCCACCATATGCCCCAATAGTGCTCCACTCCTCCATAGTGCCGCCCTCCTCTATAGTGCCTCCCATAATGTGCCAGTAAAAAATGCCCCCTTACTGCCACCAGATGCCATAATGCCCCCATGTGCCAATAAGAAAAAAAGGCCCCTTTAGAACCCCCACTTCCCCATAGTGCCCCCAAATAATGCCCCTATAGTGCCATCAGATGCCCCATAGTGCCGTTCTCCCCTATAGTGCCCCCCCATAATGTGTAAAAAAAAAAGCCCCTTTAGATCCCCCATAGTGCTCCTCTCCCCCATGTTGCCCCCCCCATAATGTGCCAGTAAGAAGTGCCACCCAAAAAAAAAGTACCACCAGATGCCCCATAGTGCCGTTCTCCCCTTCAGTGCCCCCATAGTGCCAGCTCCCCCCCTCCAAAAAACAAAAACAAAAAAAAACTTTTAAAAAAATACACTGATACTTACCTCCATCAGCAGCGATGTGATGCAGGCTCTTCCGGCCTGTGTCCTTGCTGTGTGCTGCCCGACTCAGGCGGCGTGATGAGGCCTGCGGCCTATCAGAAGAACAGGGGAGGGACACACCTCTCCCTCCCCTGCCGCAGCACAGCACAGGCATCTGTATCGCTGTCCTAAGGACGGCGATACAGATGGATTAGATATGGAGATGAGCGCTCATCTCCTAGTACTCCTACAGCCCGAACGCACCCCCCCCACCACCACCGCCGCGGCCGCCGCAATTACGCCGCAATTACATCCAGGGCCGCGCCGCCTGTGGTGATCGGCGGTGCGGCCCTGAAGGATTAAAAAATAATAATTTTGGCTGGTTGTTCTAGGGGGGGTCCAGACCCGCTGGACCCCCCCTGTAGGTGCGCCACTGAATATAACTAGAACCCCACTCATCCATAGGAATGTACTGCAGTACATGGATGTATTCTTAAGGATAAGGGGGGTTATTGAGGGACTGAACCATAATTGGTGTTTATTGGTAGGTGTTTATATTAAATTTGACAATAACCCCACTCATCCTTAAGAAGGCATCCATGTATTGCAGGACCAGGATGCATTCTTAAGGATGAGGGGAGGTATAGACACAAAACAGTGTGTCATCCACAGATCCCCCCATAATAGTGTGTCATCCACAGATCCCCCCTTAACAGTGTGTCATCCACAGATCCCCCTATAACAGTGTGTCATCCACAGATCCCCATAACAGTGTCATCCACAGATCCCCATAACAGTGTCATCCACAGATCCCCCATAACAGTGTCATCCACAGATCCCCCATAACAGTGTCATCCACAGATCCCCCATAACAGTGTCATCCACAGATCCCCCATAACAGTGTCATCCACAGATCCCCCATAACAGTGTGTCATCCACAGATCCCCCATAACAGTGTGTTATCCACAGATCCCCATAACAGTGTGTCATCCACAGATCCCCATAACAGTGTGTCATCCACAGATCCCCCATAACAGTGTCATCCACAGATCCCCCATAACAGTGTCATCCACAGATCCCCCATAACAGTGTGTCATCCACAGATCCCCCATAACAGTGTGTCATCCACAGATCCCCCATAACAGTGTGTCATCCACAGATCCCCCATAACAGTGTCATCCACAGATCCCCCATAACAGTGTGTCATCCACAGATTCCCCATAACAGTGTGTCATCCACAGATCCCCCATAACAGTGTGTTAACCACAGATTCCCCATAACAGTACTTCATTCCCAAATTGCCTCCATAAGAGTGTGTAAGCAATAGATCCCCCATAACAGTGTGAAATATTTTTCTGTTATTTTATTAAATTTTCTAGCACACCTTTTGGTTCAAAAAATTTTTTTTCTTATTTTCTTCCTCTAAAACCTAGATGCGTCTTATCATCAGGTGTGTCTACGGCTACTTTCACACTAGTGTTTTTACTGGATCCGGCAGGGTTCAGCAAAAACGCTTCCGTTACTGATAATACAACCATCTGTATCCGTTATGAACGGATCCGGTTGTATTATCTGTAACATAGCCAAGACGTCATGAACTCCACTGAAAGTCAATGGGGGATGGATCTGTTTTCTATTGTGGCAGATTGTGGCAGAGAATACGGATCCGTCCCCATTGACTTGCATTGGGGTCATGCCGGATCCATCTTGCTCCGCATCCATCCCAGGACGGAAAGCAAACTACAACATGTTGCGGTTTGCATTCCGGTCTGGGAACGCAACTAAACAAAACGGAATGCATTTTGGAGCACTCCATTCTGTTCAGTTCAGTTTTGTCCCCATTAACATTGAATGGGGACAAAACTGAAGCATTTTTTTTCCACTATTAAGCCCCTATGACGGATCTCAGTACCGGAAAACTAAAACGCTAATGTGAAAGCAGCCTTAGAAAGCGAAAAATGCGGTATTTATCTATCTCTCATATCTATCTATATATTGTATACTGTATATCTATATACTAGACCTTTTGCTCCCCAGTACGCAGTACTTTCAGGCCCATTTAATCCATGGTGCTCGGTCAGAAGCTGAGCAGGCACCATAGCTGCTGGGTTTCTGTTGTTTCACACTGCAGACACCAGGACATAACCACTCAGATGCCGTGGTTGCAGTTGACCGCAGCACCTGAGGGGTTAACCATGGGAGCAATGCACCCCCATAGACTGCAATGGTATTTCATTGCTGTATAGTGGAGAAGCGATCAAATGATCACATGTTCAAGTCCTCTAAGGAAACTTAATATGTGTATAAAAGTTTAATAAAATATATAAAAATTGAAATCACTCCCTATCTACATATTAAAAAGAAACAAAAAAGAAACATTGTAGGCATAAAATCCCAAAACACCCCTAAGGTTAAAATATGAATGAATTTAACCCATATGGTGAATGAAAATAATGACAAAAAAATCACCTCCTCCAAAAGGTCATACACACCCCAAAATGGTATAAATAAAAAGTAAAAAAAAAAGTTTTGGGGGGTCAGAAGAAAAACGATATAAATGTGGTATCACTGTAATCATACTGACCTGGAGAATGGAAGGAACACACATGCTCACATATTTGTTTTCATTTACAGAATCAACGGAATGTGACTGTGTTGTTAGTCCATTATTACAAGATTTGGGGCCCTACTTTTGATTTTGCCCAGGGCCACATTTTGTCTAAAACCAGCCCTGTATGTACATGAGAGGTTGTTTTTTTCACGCATCATTTCTGCGTTGCATGAAAAACAAAGTGTTCTATATTCTGTGTTTTTCACGCAGCCCTGGCCCCATAGAAGTGAATGGGGCTTCAGTAAAAAACGCATTGCATCTGGAAGCAAGTGCGGATACAATGCGTTTTTGGCCGAATGCACACGGCCGAGAGCGCGTGGTATGCCGGGCTGGATTCCTGTTCAGAGCAGGAGCGCACGGCGTCATTGGTTGCTATGACGCCGTGTGCTTCATTTGCAGTATAAAGACCAGCACTCCGTAATTCCAATGATGAAAAAAAGTTTTCCTTTTATTCGTCACCCATGTGTGACGCGCGTTTCGACACTAGTTTGTGTCTTTATCAAAGTACAGGTGATAACAGCTCATCGTAACTTACAAATGGCATCATTATATACAATTCAAATAACCCGCCTCTTGACCACGTAGGCAGTCACATGGCGAGGGGCGGGCTGAACCGTCCCCGGCCATGTGACCAGTCACGTGGCCAGTGCGTCATACTGCTAGGCAACCCGACCAAACAAACTAATCAAGAGTGGAGTGCGGTAAGATAAGTATCTAATCCATATGTTATTATTTTATCGAGGCAATTTTTAATCCCTTACACATCTCGTATATATGCTCCATGGATAACGATACATTATAATTAAAGCAACACCCCCTCATACAAAAACAGATATATGGTCACGGAGACAATGATGTCAGTCACGTGATACATCATATGACATAGCACCGCTGTCTCCATTACAAAAAATGTTATAAAAGAATATCACATATCACAGGAAATAGGTTGTGCTGCAGTATTCAAAAAGATTCATGTCAGGTTCAAACATATGTAGAGAACCGCGGTATCAATATTTGATTACAAAACAATAGCATGCATGGATACAAAATGACAGACCACAATTATCTATCACACACATATAGGATCAGAGAAAACAATTGAGTGAATATTCCTTATTCAAGCCTTTAGGCGCAAGCGTCTCAAGTCGATGGATCCAATATGCTTCACGCTGGTGGAGCATCTGGATCCGATTTCCTCCACGTCGAGGTAAGGTCACTTCTTCTAGAATTTGAAAACGCAATTGTGAGATGCGGTGATTTTTTTCTTTAAAATGTTGGGGAATAGGTAGCAAAATATTTTCTTTCCTAATTGTGGACTTATGTTTTGCTACCCGGTCCTTCATACGCATTGTCGTCTCTCCAACATAGCACAACCCACAGGGACATTTAAATGTCCCTGTGGGTTGTGCTATGTTGGAGAGACGACAATGCGTATGAAGGACCGGGTAGCAAAACATAAGTCCACAATTAGGAAAGAAAATATTTTGCTACCTATTCCCCAACATTTTAAAGAAAAAAATCACCGCATCTCACAATTGCGTTTTCAAATTCTAGAAGAAGTGACCTTACCTCGACGTGGAGGAAATCGGATCCAGATGCTCCACCAGCGTGAAGCATATTGGATCCATCGACTTGAGACGCTTGCGCCTAAAGGCTTGAATAAGGAATATTCACTCAATTGTTTTCTCTGATCCTATATGTGTGTGATAGATAATTGTGGTCTGTCATTTTGTATCCATGCATGCTATTGTTTTGTAATCAAATATTGATACCGCGGTTCTCTACATATGTTTGAACCTGACATGAATCTTTTTGAATACTGCAGCACAACCTATTTCCTGTGATATGTGATATTCTTTTATAACATTTTTTGTAATGGAGACAGCGGTGCTATGTCATATGATGTATCACGTGACTGACATCATTGTCTCCGTGACCATATATCTGTTTTTGTATGAGGGGGTGTTGCTTTAATTATAATGTATCGTTATCCATGGAGCATATATACGAGATGTGTAAGGGATTAAAAATTGCCTCGATAAAATAATAACATATGGATTAGATACTTATCTTACCGCACTCCACTCTTGATTAGTTTGTTTGGTCGGGTTGCCTAGCAGTATGACGCACTGGCCACGTGACTGGTCACATGGCCGGGGACGGTTCAGCCCGCCCCTCGCCATGTGACTGCCTACGTGGTCAAGAGGCGGGTTATTTGAATTGTATATAATGATGCCATTTGTAAGTTACGATGAGCTGTTATCACCTGTACTTTGATAAAGACACAAACTAGTGTCGAAACGCGCGTCACACATGGGTGACGAATAAAAGGAAAACTTTTTTTCATCATTGGAATTACGGAGTGCTGGTCTTTATACTGCAAATATTCAGGTATCTACCTCTTGACCGCGCACCTGGACCGCGACTGATGCGCAGTGCCGCCCATTCATTTATCTCATTGATTGCCGTGTGCTTCATGTCGCCGCTGCACTACAGTAATACACTATACGAGTGTATTACTGTAGTGCAGCGGCGGCATGAATCGCACGGCATCATAGCAACCAATGACGCCGTGCACTCCTGCTCTGAACAGGAATCCAGCCCGGCATACCACGGACCGCTCTCGGCCGCGGAACACGGCCGTGTGCATTCAGCCTTTCACTGATGGTTGCTAGGAGATGTTATTTGTAAACCTTCAGTTTTTTATTATGCGCGTGAAAAACGCATCAAAACCAATTGCACTCGCGCGGAAAAAACGGAACAACTGAACGCAATCGCAGACAAAACTGACTGAACTTGTTTGCAGAATGGTGCGAGTTTCCCTGAACGCATCCGGACACAATCTGTATCGTTCGTGTGAAAGAGACCTTACATGTGGCAGATTTTATTGCAGGGAATTTTTTGCAAGTGAAAATCAGTTCCATTCACCTGAATGGGGCCTACAGAAATCCCTATCCTGATATATAGATTGATAGACAGACAGATGCATAATGAGATACATACCGGTAGATGTGAGATAGATAATAGATACCATATTTTTCATACTATAAGACGCACCTAGGATTTGGAGTATTTAGTAATGTACTTATCATCATGCGCTCATCTATAGTACTGTACTCACATCATGTCCTCATCTATAGTACTGTACTCACATCATGTCCTCATCTATAGTACTGTACTCACATCATGTCCTCATCTATAGTACTGTACTCACATCATGTCCTCATCTATAGTACTGTACTCACATCATGTCCTCATCTATAGTACTGTACTCACATCATGTACTCATCTATAGTACTGTACTCACATCATGTCCTCATCTATAGTACTGTACTCACATCATGTCCTCATCTATAGTACTGTACTCACATCATGTCCTCATCTATAGTACTGTACTCACATCATGTCCTAATCTATAGTACTGTACTCACATCATGTACTCATCTATAGTACTGTACTCACCATCATGTCCTCATCTATAGTACTGTACTCACCATCATGTCCTCATCTATAGTACTGTACTCACATCATGTCCTCATCTATAGTACTGTACTCACCATCATGTCCTCATCTATAGTACTGTACTCACATCATGTCCTCATCTATAGTACTGTACTCACCATCATGTCCTCATCTATAGTACTGTACTCACATCATGTCCTCATCTATAGTACTGTACTCACATCATGTCCTCATCTATAGTACTGTACTCACATCATGTACTCATCTATAGTACTGTACTCACCATCATGTCCTCATCTATAGTACTGTACTCACATCATGTCCTCATCTATAGTACTGTACTCACATCATGTACTCATCTATAGTACTGTACTCACATCATGTCCTCATCTATAGTACTGTACTCACATCATGTCCTCATCTATAGTACTGTACTCACATCATGTACTCATCTATAGTACTGTACTCACCATCATGTCCTCATCTATAGTACTGTACTCACATCATGTCCTCATCTATAGTACTGTACTCACATCATGTCCTCATCTATAGTACTGTACTCACCATCATGTCCTCATCTATAGTACTGTACTCACATCATGTCCTCATCTATAGTACTGTACTCACATCATGTCCTCATCTATAGTACTGTACTCACCATCATGTCCTCATCTATAGTACTGTACTCACCATCATGTCCTCATCTATAGTACTGTACTCACATCATGTCCTCATCTATAGTACTGTACTCACCATCATGTCCTCATCTATAGTACTGTACTCACATCATGTCCTCATCTATAGTACTGTACTCACATCATGTCCTCATCTATAGTACTGTACTCACATCATGTACTCATCTATAGTACTGTACTCACCATCATGTCCTCATCTATAGTACTGTACTCACATCATGTCCTCATCTATAGTACTGTACTCACATCATGTCCTCATCTATAGTACTGTACTCACATCATGTACTCATCTATAGTACTGTACTCACCATCATGTCCTCATCTATAGTACTGTACTCACATCATGTCCTCATCTATAGTACTGTACTCACATCATGTACTCATCTATAGTACTGTACTCACATCATGTCCTCATCTATAGTACTGTACTCACCATCATGTCCTCATCTATAGTACTGTACTCACATCATGTCCTCATCTATAGTACTGTACACACATCATGTACTCATCTATAGTACTGTACTCACATCATGTACTCATCTATAGTACTGTACTCACCATCATGTCCTCATCTATAGTACTGTACTCACCATCATGTCCTCATCTATAGTACTGTACTCACCATCATGTCCTCATCTATAGTACTGTAGTCACCATCATGTCCTCATCTATAGTACTGTACTCACATCATCATGTCCTCATCTATAGTACTGTACTCACATCATGTCCTCATCTATAGTACTGTACTCACATCATGTCCTCATCTATAGTACTGTACTCACATCATGTCCTCATCTATAGTACTGTACTCACCATCATGTCCTCATCTATTGTACTGTACACACATCATGTACTCATCTATAGTACTGTACTCACCATCATGTCCTCATCTATAGTACTGTACTCACCATCATGTCCTCATCTATAGTACTGTACTCACCATCATGTCCTCATCTATAGTACTGTAGTCACCATCATGTCCTCATCTATAGTACTGTACTCACATCATCATGTCCTCATCTATTGTACTGTACACACATCATGTCCTCATCTATAGTACTGTACTCACATCATGTCCTCATCTATAGTACTATACTCACCATCATGTCCTCATCTATAGTACTGTACTCACATAATGTACTCATCTATAGTACTGTACTCACATAATGTACTCATCTATAGTAATAAACACCAATAATAAATGACTCACAGAAGTGAGTACCCGTGCTAAGCCTGCACGTAAGGTAAAACGCCAAAAAAGAAAAACGGGGCTAGCACAAATAGTAATGGATATAAACTTTATTATAGTCTCAATACGAGACAAAATGCAATAAAATACAATTAAAAGACAATGTAATGGTGGATAGAGGACACACAGGACAACGTGGAACGCCACTAATCACTCAACATATTGAGGCAAAAAAATTGTATAAATATCATATGCTGTGCACGTGGCCCAAACAAGATGTATAGTACATATAGCCAACCAGAGCTATCAGGACAGAGTAAAGATCTAATACAGTACACAAAGGAGTATAAAGTGCATAGTGCAAATATAACAAAGTACATAGATCTATTATACTGAACTGCCCACTAGGCAGCCATGGAATAAATACCTGAGTGGTGAACCAGAAAAGCCCCAACGCACGTTTCGCGTAAGCTTCTTCAGGGGGGAAGAGTGTGTGTGAACACTCATCATGTGCTCATCTATAGTACTGTACTCACATCATCATGTACTCATCTATAGTACTGTACTCACATCATCATGTACTTATCTATAGTACTGTACTCACATCATGTACTCATCTATAGTACTGTACTCACCATCATGTCCTCATCTATAGTACTGTACTCACATCATGTCCTCATCTATAGTACTGTACTCACATCATGTACTCATCTATAGTACTGTACTAACATCATGTGCTCATCTATAGTACTGTACTCACATAATGTCCTCATCTATAGTACTGTACTCACATCATGTACTCATCTATAGTACTGTACTAACATCATCATGTACTCATCTATAGTACTGTACTCACATCATCATGTACTCATCTATAGTACTGTACTCACATCATGTCCTCATCTATAGTACTGTACTCACATCATGTCCTCATCTATAGTACTGTACTCACATAATGTCCTCATCTATAGTACTGTACTCACATCATTTACTCATCTATAGTACTGTACTCACCATCATGTCCTCATCTATAGTACTGTACTCACCATCATGTCCTCATCTATAGTACTGTACTCACCATCATGTCCTCATCTATAGTACTGTACTCACATCATGTCCTCATCTATAGTACTGTACTCACATCATGTCCTCATCTATAGTACTGTACTCACATCATCATGTACTTAATCTATAGTACTGTACTCATATCATCATGTACTCATCTATAGTACTGTACTCACATCATGTCCTCATCTATAGTACTGTACTCACATCATGTACTCATCTATAGTACTGTACTCACATCATCATGTACTCATCTATAGTACTGTACACACATCATGTACTCATCTATAGTACTGTACTCACATCATCATGTACTCATATATAGTACTGTACACACATCAAGTGGGGCCGGACCAGGAGCACAGCGTTAGGGGTAGGCCATCATGATGATGGTTTAGGAGTGAGGGAGGAGGGTTAAATTTAAAAGAAGGCAGTGGTTCGTGGGAAGAGTTGTAGTTATATTAACGGAGGTGGGTGGGGTAAGGTTTTAAATTGGTGAGGAGGTGTGGGGAAATCGCCATTTTGGGGTTAAGGCAGAAAACGAGCACCTGCGTGAGAGATGTCTGCCTTGGATCTGTCAGTGGAGGAGCTGTTGGTGCGACTACGCCGGGAGGCTGAGGTGCGTGGGTCTGGCTGGCTGCGTGAGCAAGTTGGGGAATTAATGGAGGCACCTGCAGCAGCTGAGTCTCCCCCTAATGCGCGGGCTACCCGGCCACGGCGGGGTCACCCGCCGGCGCGCCTGAGCCCGGAGAGCACCCCCAGGGTTCGGCGCCGTATTAGGAGCCCCTCAAGGGACCCTCTGCGGCGGGGAGCGCCCGCGCAGCCTGCCGGTATGCGCTCTCGCCGCGGGAGGAATCCAGAGATGCGGCGGAACCCCGAGCAGAGTAGGACACCCCTTCCCCCACTCTCTGCGGCGATTTCAACTGGATCGGGACCAGGATCTGCGGGCCGGCCCAGCTTACCTGGAAAAGGGCGGTCCGCTCGGCGGGCTCAACAGGTCGGTCAGGCTGCACAGAGGGGAAGAGAAGACCTGTGCAGGCCCTCAGCAGCGCAGAGTGAGGAGGGATCCGGTCACCACGTGGCAGGAGCTATGTGTTCTCAGGTCGCAAGGGTTTCCAGTGTAGTCCAGACTGCATCCCCGGCTGTCCAAGAAGAGATGCCTGCCACATCAGGGAGCGCTGTCCGAGAGGAGAGGCCGTCTACATCCAGGAGCTGGACATCGGGATCCAGGGATCTTCAGGATGCAGGACCTGCGGCAGCGGGAGTCACAGCGCCCGTGGTGCCTGGTGAGATTTCATGGGGTCCCATATTATCTCAGCTTAGCTCCCCTGGGGGTGGTATGCTCACTGAGGATCGGGGGAGGGGGTTAGGTCAGTTTTTGTGGGGATTGGCGGGTTGGTTGACTAGCTTGGGGGCGAGTGGAGGGTCTCCGTTACCAGCCTGGGTCGGGGTTCAGGGGCCAGGTATAGGGGTTGGGCCTGTTGGGGGTGTGGTATCGTCGGTTTCTGTGGAGACTCAAGCTGGTGGGGGGAGCAGGATAGGCCTAGGTTGGATGATAGGGCGCGTGGGGAAGTGTATGTGTGCTTTGAGGGCCCACTGGGTGCCCATTTGAAGCAAGAAATGAAGGAAAACATTTGGAAGGGGGAGTATGTGGAAATTTTTTCTCTACTCCCCTTGGAGCGGTTTCATCTGGATAAGAGTAGGAGGAAAGGAGGAACAAGAAAAACGACGCTACCGGTTGATTCTGCGGATTTTCGCCAATTGGTTGCAAGCGTTTGCTATTTTGGCAAGCGTTATCGGTGAGAAGACGCCGGAGTGCTGCTTGGCGTTATTTTGTTATCAGGATGCCATAGGTGAGGCGTACCGGGTTTACAGCGGGGTGGGTTGGCTCCGGTATGATGAAAATTTTCGTCAGCGTAAGGCCGGATATCCAGTGGGATCACAAGGATATTGGCCTGTGGTTAAAAGTTATGGCTCTGACCCGGTTAGGTCAGCCTTTCGAGGGGAGTCGGGGGGGTTCTTCGGGGGCTATCGCGGCGGCCTCGGTAAATGGATTATGTTTCCTTTTCAATGAAGGAAACTGTAGATTCGGGGGTAAGTGCAAGTTCAAACATGAATGCACTTTGTGTGAGGGATTGCACTGGGCTAACAGGTGTTTTAAGGGCGGTAGGCAAAGAGGGGGAGATTCCGTTGGAAAAGGGCCGGACGCCAGTGCGGGTGGAAAAGATGCGGGCGATAGGTACCCGAATCGGGAAGCAGCGTTTTTGTTGGAAAATGGTTTTCAGTTTGGTTTCCGTATCCCGTCTGTTACACCGGCGGGGCTGCTGGTTCACAAGAACCTGAGGTCCGCACTTGATCACCCAGGGGTAGTTTCGGAGAAGTTGAGGAGGGAGGTGGAGTTTGGGCGGATGGCCGGCCCGTTCAGTGGGCCACCGTTGGCTGACTTCAGGGTTTCTCTGCTGGGGGTGGTGCCGAAGAAGGAGCCGAACAAGTTTCGGCTCATTCATAATTTATCGTTTCCAAAGGGTGTGTCGGTCAATGATGGTATAGATCCTGATTTATGTTCAGAGGTGTATACGTCATTTGATGTGGCTGTCCGTTGGGTTAGGCGTTTGGGTCAGGGAACGTTGTTGGCAAAAATTTACATCGAGGCAGCATTTCGTTTGTTACTGGTTCATGCAGATAGCATGCATTTGCTAGGTTGTTTTTGGGTCAGGGGTTATTTTGTGGACAGATGTCTGCCCATGGGCTGTTCGGTTTCTTGTGCGTACTTCGAGACGTTTAGTTTCTTTTTAGAATGGGTAGTGGTTGATGTGTCTGGTTGTTCATCAGTCATCCATTATTTGGATGATTTTTTTATGCCTCGGGCCGTCGGGTTCTCGGGTTTGTTCTTTGTTGTTGCATACGTTGCGGTCGGTTTTTGCGCGTTTTGAAGTGCCTTTAGCGTAGGAGAAGACAGTGGGCCCAGTGACGGAGTTGTGTTTTTTAGGCATTGTCATTGACACGGTCAGAATGGAATGTAGGCTACCAGAGGACAAGCTTGAGAATTTAAGAGGGGAGGTTAGTCGGGCAAAAAGAAGGGAAAAGATTATGTTGAGGGATCTGCAGTCCTTGCTGGGCAAGCTTAACTTTGCCTGCAGGATACTGCCGATGGGGCAAATTTTTTCTAGGCGGCGGCTACGGCAGGGGTGACGGCGCCCCACCATTTTATACGCTTGAGGAAAGAGTTAAAAGGGGATCTGAGGGTGCGGGAGGAGTTTTTAGAACGTTATAACGGTAGGTCGGTGGTGATGGGGGATTCACGAGGCAATGCGGATTTTGATTTATACACTGACGCGGCTGGAGGGGTTGGTTTTGGTGCTTTCTGTCAAGGACAGTGGTGTGCTGGGCGGTGGCCAGAGTCCTGGGTGATGCGAGGGTGGGTTAGGAATTTGGTTCTTTTGGAATTGTTTCCCATTGTCGTGGCAGTGGTGTTGTGGGGGGATAGGTTTGGGAATAGGAAGGTGCGGTTCCACTGTGATAATCTAGGGTTAGTACAGGCTGTCAATAGTTTATCAGCATCTTCCCCACCAGTGGTTCGGCTCTTGCAATTTTAAGTTTTGCGCTGTTTGTCGATTAATGCTTGGGTAGCTTGCGGTACATGTGGCCGGTGTGTCTAATTCTGTGGCAGATGCTCTTTCTCGTTCACAGTTGGAGCGATTCTGGCTTCTGGCACCGGAAGCGGAGGACAAGGGTCTGGAGTGTCCGGATTGGCTTTGGGGGATCTATAGTACTGTACTAACATCATCATGTACTCATATATAGTACTGTACTTACATCATGTACTCATCTATAGTACTGTACTAACCTCATCATGTGCTAATCTAACCCTAACCCTTAGGTCTCTTGCACACGGTTCTTGTGCGGCCGTTCCGTGCATTGGGGATAGCAATTTGCGGTCCCCCAATGCAGGGCAACATCCGTGCGGCAGCCGGGACTTAAATGGGTCCGCGATCCGTCCGCACCGTTAAAAAAAAAAAGAACATGTTCTATTTTTTTGCATTGCGGAGGCACAGACAGAAACACCACGGAAGCACTCCATAGTGCTTCCAGGGGCTTCTGATCCGTGCTTCCATTCCACTCCGCATCTCCCGGTTTGCGGACCCATTCAGGTGTATGGGTCCGCATCGTGATGCGGGGTGCACACGGCCGGCGCCAGTGTATTGCGGGCCGCAATTCGGCAATGACCGGTCAATGGCCGTGTGCATGAGGCCTTAGGGTGGCCTTACATGTGGCAGATTTTATTACAGGAAATTTTTTGCAAGTGAAAATCAGTTCCGTTCACCTGAAAGGGGCCTACAGAAATCCCTATCCTGATAGATTGAGAGACGGACAAATACATAATGAGATACATAGATGTAAGATAGATAGATAGATACAGTGTTGGACTGGAGTGCCAAGGGCCCACCAGTAGAAGTGACTCTAGGGGCCCACCCTATAGTTTCATAGAGATATTGACACTTAAGGGGGTTTTACCGATTGGCATCAACATTCTTTAAAATAATCCTTTATATAGGAAGTTGTAGTGCAGGGATGGCCAACCTGTAGCTCTCCAGCTGTTGCAAAACTACAACTCCCAGGATGCCAAGACTGCCTACAGCTATCAGCCTACGACAGGGCATGGTCGGAATTGTAGTTTTGCAACAGCTGGAGAGCCGCAGGTTATCCACCCCTGCTGTAGTGTAATAGCTCACATGACCGCTGCAGCTAATCACTGGCCTTGGTGCTGTACACCACTGAGACCACTGACTAGTTACAGCAGTCAGGTGCGGTACACGGGCATTTTACCGCGGCAGCCAAAACATTATGTCCCAGCTGCACCCCGACGGAGAGAACAGGGTATGGGTGCTGGAACAAATAGTGATCAGGATGGTGAATTAAGTGTTTTTTTTTGTTTTTTTTTAACAGCATCTCTGTAGTTTGGCCTCAAATATTTTAGCTTAGGCACCCCCTTCAAGCTCAGTATTAAATGGGTCCGCGATCCATTATCTATGCACAGAACCAAGCTCTGTGCATAGATACAGCAACAGAACTCTGTTACACACATACTTCTACACATGCAGGCACTCTTACATATACACACTGTCATATATGCAGGTACTATTTCATACACACACTGTCATATATGCAGGTACTCTTACATACACATACTGTCATACATGCAGGCACCCTTTTATACACACACTGTCATACATGCAGGCACCCTTTCATACACACACTGTCATACATGCAGGTACTCTTACATACACACACTGTCATACATGCAGGTACTCTTACATACACACACTGTCATACATGCAGGCACTTTTTTTTAACCAATTACAATACATGTAGATTCCTTCCTCACCTCATGGCCCTGTGTGTTGCTATTTGTGTCCCCAGGTCCTGAGCCAGGCTCCTCCCCCTCGCAGCAGCAGGGCTGGGCTCCAGATTGATCACACAGTCAGCAGTCCTTCTAGCAGAGCTGCCTCATTGGAGAGAAAAGGGGCTGAGGACTTCTGTCCAGGGTAAAAGGGGCTGAACCCTTATGTCCCGAGTAAAAGGGGCTGAAGACTTATATCAATGTGAGATTTTAGTTTTTCCTTTTCAGTAAAATTAGTGAAGATTTCTCACATTCTGTTCTCATTTTCTCATTATGAATGATTGAGGGCAGAATAATGGGGGAACTGATAGTACAAGGAGCGAGAAAATAAAGTGTGAGGAAAGTCAGAGGGTGTGAGAACTTTCTGAATGCACGGTAGATGATAGATACAACTTGAAAAAATGAGGCATCACTCCAATGTGGATAAAAGGGTGACGGACCCGTTTTATCACCCCAGAATGCTATTGACTGACAGGTTTTAGTCCAATCAGCACTCCTGGTCAGAGTAAGGCTGTTTCCACATGATCTAATTTACATAAAATCGCAGCAAAATGCCTTGGCTTTTTTTGCCGCAATTTTATGAAGATCAGATCATGTGGAAACAGCCTTACTCTGATCAGGATTGCTGATTACACAAAACTTGTCAGTTCCCATGAATCAGCGCTGGTGTGGAGCCCCCCTTCTCATTTAGGATGAAGGCAGCATGCATCCTACTTTGTACAGGGGCGGAGCTTATCGCAGATAGCTTCTAAGCAAGGAAGCTCACTTGCTGGTTCGGGGGCCCACCGAGGATTTCACCGGCTCCCTGGTGGGCCAGTCCTAGCCTGAATAGATACAATTTTTTCAGACTATAAGACGCACCTAGGATTTGGAGTAGTAAAATAAGTTTAAAAAAAAAATTCATCAGACTGTGGAGCAGACCGCCAATCCTCAACAGACCCTTATTCTTCATCAGACCTCAGATTAAACGACAAAATCATACCCCAAAGCTCCATCAGCCTCAAATCAGTCCCTAAGAGCCCCAAACTACATCATTCTCAGATCAGACTCCCCCTGCCTCAGATCAGACCCCCATCATCATCAGATCAGATGTTAATAAAAAAATAATTAAATACTAAATAAACTTACCTAGACGGCGCTGCCACTCGCTCACCGCTCCTTGGTCTTCTTCCAGCCCGCATTGCATTGTGACCTGATGTTGCACAGCGTCAGGTCGTAGAACGCCCCTACGTCCACTACATCCTGGCGCTGTACACATCAAGTCACAGTGCTCCGTGGGCAAGAAATAGACCAGGGAGGGTGAGTACTGCACAGTGCAGCTCTTCCCTCACTGCTCCCCGCAACTCCCCCAATTCTATACATAATGGAAGCGGTCATAAGTATTCAGACTATGAGACACACTACCACTTTTCCTTTACTTTTGGGGGGGGAAGAAAGTGCGTCTTATAGTACGAAGAATGCGGTAGATAGATAAAAAAAAAACTGCTCGACAAAGGCCTCATTGTGTTGGGCTGAAACGTTGCTTTGGGAATAAACGGGTCCTCACCCTTTCACCATATCTGGAGTGCTGCCTCATTTTCTGTTTTTTTTTATTTATCAGTGGAAGAAATACCTACAGTACCTTCCCTGAGGGATTGCACCCATATTGGCATTTTCTGAATGTGCTGCTGTCTTTTATGCAATTAGATAGATAAATATGAGGTAGCTAGATATTAGATAGATATGAGATCAATTAAAGACAGAAAGGAGAAGGTGGTGATGGTGAATTCACTAAATGAGCTCAAGAGGGGCCTGGATGTATTTCTGGAGTGTAATAATATTACAGGCTATAGATACTAGAGATGGGTCGTTGATCCAGGGAGTTATTCTGATTGCCTGATTGGAATTTTTTTCCCCTAAAGTGAGGAAAATTGGCTTCTACCTCACAGTTTTTTTTTTCTTTGCCTTCCTCTGGATCAACTTGCAGGATGACAGGCCGAACTGGATGGATGGATGGAGGGCTTTTTTCAGCCTTACAAACTGTAAAAACAGCGCTTTAAACTTTTGTGCCTTTGTACTAGTGAAGTAGCTATAGATTCTTTCTAGTCGTTAATTGCTGCAGTTTATTTGCTCGTTTATATCTCTTTGTGATTGAATTTTAAATAACTTTTTATTTTGTGTGAAAATAATTTTCTTCAGCCCATAAAAAGACTTCTCCGCGTCTCCTGCTTGTATTTCACTCCAGACATCTGCTCATCAAACTGCAAAACTAAATCTTCAAATCTGTTACCCAAAACACGAGCTGTTGTCAGCCATTAATAGTTAGGTTACTTTACAGAAAGAAAAATCCCATTATGTAAATGAGGGAGCGTCGTCCGTTAGCTCATTACTGTGCAGGCACCAGGAGGAATTAATCAATCTACAGTAACGCTAGGCCAACTAAAATATTTTCCTATTTTCAGCCGACCACCTGCCGCAGCTTTATAGCATTTATGCAGCTTCCAGTCTATCACTTTTCATGACTTTGTATAACGCAGTCTACGAGTCTTCAGCGTCCTGATATCATCTGCTGCTTCATATCATCTACAGTACACGGAAGGAAAGACAATGAGAGCAAACGGAACTACAGGAAATAACATGAGATACATTTATTTATTTTCCTCACTTCTATAGTGCTGACATATTCCGCAGCACTGTACAGACATTAGCATCACTCCCTGTCCCCAGTGGCGCTCATAGTCTAAGTTCCCTACCAGTATGTCTTTGGAGTGTGGGAGGAAACCAGAGGAGACCCATGCAAACACGGGGAGAACATACAAACTCTATGCAGATGTTGTCCTTGGTCAGATTTGAACCTAGAATCCCAGGTCATTTCTCTCTAACTATCTATCTATATAAAAGAAACAGCTGCACTACTACAAGCGCATGCAGATGCTGGGTGTAATTCCTTTCAGACCTTTGGCTGTTAGTCCAGTGATTCAGCTTGAAAAAAAATGAGGCAGCACTCCAGTGTGGGTAAAAAGGTGATGGACCCGCTTTATTACCCCAGAATGCAACGTTTCAGCCCGGATCAATGGGGCTTGAGATTGGCTTGAGAAAGGCCCCATTGATCTGGGCTGAAATGTTGCATTCTGGGGTGATAAAACGGGTCTGTCACCCTTTTATCCACATTGGAGTGCTGCCTAATTTTTTCAAATTGTATCTATCATCTACCGTGCATTCAGAAAGTTCTCACACCCTCTCACTTTCCTCACACTTTATTCTCTCGCTCCTTGTACTATCAGTTCCCCCATTATTCTGCCCTCAATCGTTCATAATGAGAAAATGAGAACAGAATGTGAGAAATCTTCACTAATTTTACTGAAAAGGAAAAACTAAAATCTCACATTGATACAGTCCTGATCAAAAGTTTAAGACCACTTGAAAAATGGCAAAAAATCATATTTTACATTGTTGGATCTTAACAAGGTTCCAAGTAGAGCTTCAACATGCAACAAGAAGAAATGGGAGGGAGACAAAACTCAATTTAATAAAAACAACGAATAAACTGAAACAGGCTGTTTTTCAGCTGATCCAAATTTTAGGACCACATGCCTTTAAAAGGCCAAATCTGTGCAAAGATGTGGATTCATTGTCATTTTCTGTCAGGTAGTCACACGTTGTGATGGCAAAGGCAAAAAAACTCTCCCTTTTTGAACGTGGTCGGGTTGTTAAACTGCATAAGCAGGGTCTCTCACAGCCGCCATCGCTGCTGAGGTGGGACGCAGTAAGACAGTCATTCGGAATTTCTTAAATGATCCTGAGGGTTATGGAACAAAAAAGTCAAGTGGAAGACCCAAAAAGATTTCATCAGCACTGAGCCGGAGGATCCAATTGGCTGTCCGTCAAGACACTGGACAATCCTCAACCCAAATTAAGGCCCTTACTGGTGCTGACAGCAACCCCATAACCATCAGACGGCATCTGAGACTGAAGGGCTTCAAAAACAAAAAACGTCTTCAAAGACCTCGTCTCCTTGAAGGCCACAGAACTGCTCGTTTGGACTTTGCAAGAGAACACCAAACATGGGATATTCAAAGGTGGAAGAAAGATTTATTCTCTGATGAGAAAAAATTTAGCCGTGATGGTCCTGATGGTTTCCAACGTTACTGGCATGACAAGCAGATCCCACCTGAGATGTTTTCTACGCGCCACAATGGAGGGGGCGCCATAATGGTCTGGGGGGCTTTTTCCTTCAGTGGAACAATGGAGCTTCAGGAAGAGGAGGGGCATCAAACGGCCACTGGCTATGTCCAGATGTTGCAGAGAGCATTCCTCATGACTGAGGGCCCTCGTCTGTGTGGTAACGACTGGGTTTTTAAACAGGACAACGCAACATCACTCTTTTGGCCCATCCTGCGTGTTCCCCTGATCTAAATCCAATTGAGAACCTTTGGGGATGGATGGCAAGGGAAGTTTACAAAAATGGACAACAGTTCCAGACAGTAGATGGCCTTCGTGCAGCCGTCTTCACCACTTGGAGAAATGTTCCCACTCACCTCATGGAAACACTTGCATCAAGTATGCCGAAACAATAACGGCGGAGCTACTCATTACTGAGTTCATGTTTGGAAGTTGGATTTCTGTTTTGGGGGTTAAGGTTTTTTTTGTAGGTGTGGTCCTAAACTTTTGATCAGCTGAAAAACAGCCTGTTTGAGTTTATTTGTTGTTCTTATTAAATTGAATGCTCAAAAAATGTTTTGTCTCACTCCCATTTCTTCTTGTTGCATGTTGAAGCTCTACTTGGAACCTTGTTAGGATCCAGCCATGTTAAATATGATTTTTTGCCATTTTTTAAGTCGTCTTAAACTTTTGATCAGGACTGTATAAGTCTTCGGCCCCTTTTACTCGGGACATAAGTGTTCAGCCCCTTTTACTCTGGACAGAAGAGTACCACTGAGGAAGGGAGAGTGAATCTACCCGTAACGCGTATGGTGAAACAAGTGATGTACCTGCATTGAAAAGCCTCCGATAATACTGTATGGCCATACAGAAGAAAATCTCTACAGTAAAGGATTAACTATTCTTATCGTTGAAAGCTGCACCAAAGGAAATTGCGGAACAGAGTGGCAACTCCTGCGATCTTTGGAACTCCCGCAAAATTTAAACCAGCTTGCTGTATGGAGCGACTGAATAAGCCGGCAAATATTTAAAGCTCCATTGAAGCAATAGGGAGACAGCAGACGCTAGACGGTAAGCCAAACATCGATTTAAAGTTTTCTTCAATCCAAAGCTCATATCGAGCTTAAAAGGATCTGCTATAAGAGACTTTTCACATTATCAGGATTCCTGCGGACACTTTATGAACATGTTGCGCTCCCAGTGAATATACCTACAACATTTTCAGTGACATTCTGTTTCCCAAACTGGGATAGAAGATAGCGCCCCCTTTTTCCCAAATAACAGCATATACTTGAAGTTTTTTGGTGTGATATATATTATTGAATTTATCGACACTATTGAGTCATATTAATATATAGTGTCGATCAAATCTACCACAATATATGTGACTGTAATGTTGTATATTATTACAACTTTGTTCTTATAAATTTTATTACTTGTATTTTATGGGGATTTAATAAATATTTTCTGCATATGTCAATCTGGTTGCCAAGTGTATGAGTGCTCGCTCCATACTCTATTACTACATTTGCCTTTAAAAGAGGGTGGGGTGATTCCCTCCATATGAGCTTGCAGCACCATACCTTAACTACTTGCTAGTGAGCCACCACAACCTACCACTATTTTATGTGAATGGTGAAGTTAACAAACAAAACCACCGCTATTGGTCTGACACTAACCCACATTGGATAGATCCCTCCAAGACTGTTTGATGGTATGGTGTGGTATATGGAGTACAAAGATAGTGGGGCCATTCTTCATCAATAGAAACCTCAAGGCCACTGGATATGCGAAATTGCTACATGATGATGTGTTTCCCTCTTTATGCACTGAAGCTGGCACGTTCCCTGAGTTTTTCCAGCAGGATGGTGCACCACCACATTATGGGTGTCAGGTCCGAGCATTCCTAGATGAACAGTTTCCTGGAAAGTGGATTGGTCGTCGTGGGCCAGTTGAATGGCCCCCAAGGTCTGCCGATCTCACCCCCTTAGACTTTTATCTTTGGGGTCATCTGAAGGCAATTGTCTATGCTGTGAAGATACGAGATGTGCAGCACCTGAAACTACGGATACTGGAAGCCTGTGCTAGCATTTCTCCTGCGGTGTTGCTATCAGTGTGTGAAGAGTGGGAGAAGAGGGTTGCATTGACAATCCAACACAACGGGCAGCACATTGAACACATTTTATAAGTGGTCAGAAACTTGTAAATAACTCATGAAAGAATAAAGTTACGTTAAAACCAAGCACACCATTGTTTTTCTTGTGAAATTCCCAATAAGTTTGATGTGTCACATGACCCTCTTCCTATTGAAAAAACAAAAGTTGGATTCAAAATGGGCGACTTCAAAAGGGCCGCCATGGTCACCACCCATCTTGAAAAGTTTCCCCCCTCACATATACTAATGTGCCACAAACAGGAAGTTAATATCACCAACCATTCCCATTTTATTAAGGTGTATCCATATAAATGGCCCACCCTGTAGATTGTTATCTATCTCATATCTATCTATCTCTCTGATAGGGGTGATTTTGGTTGTTGGTTACAGATACAATATAGCTGCACCGCATTTTCAAGAACTTTAAGGACGCCTCATTACTATATTGTTGCAGTATGAATACGGCTTCTGATTGTTCAGTGGATGGTGGAACGTTCTTTATTTGTTTTAGTTCAGTCATTACAGGTGTCAGATGTGGCGCCTTTTTCATCCAGATGGAGTTGCTGACTCTTCTGTGGCAGATCTTGTCTTTCCTTTTGGAACTTTATCTACAGAGTAACATGACTATGTTGGCGCTGAGCGTATTTACACCATCCAACACATCGTCCTGGCATTTCTTTAACCCGAATATTAAAGTGCAAAAAAAATGTATCATTTATTTAAACTAACATTTTCTGCCATGTAACAGGACATAACCGTGTACTGTACATGGTACATGAGGTATGACGAGGATGTAACCCACTGTGTACCATACATGAGGTATGATGAGGATGTAACCCACAGTGTACCGTACATGGCACATGAGGTATGAGGAGGATGTAACCACAGTGTACCGTACATGATGTATGATGAGGATGTAACCCACAGTGTACCGTACATGATGTATGATGAGGATGTAACCCACAGTGTACCGTACATAGTACATGAGTATGATGAAGTGGATGCCTCCCGATTAAGGTTCAGCCGAGGTCTCATCTGTCTGTCTTGGCTCCGGGCAGTTAATGTTGCTCTCGATGAAGCAGGAGCTGCTTTCTCAATTGATTATTGGTGAATTCAATCATCGAGTGGATAAACATTTGCAGAGTGCGGTTCGGCGTTTCGCTCTCTGTCAGCGGGAGAATAAGCGAGCGCTTCATTGATCTAATGTCATTTAACAAAAGAATTTAGATGGTAAAGATCTTAACTATATGTTCAGAATGAGAGATTCCAGTAGCTGATGGATGAGGGTGCATTGTGTAGGCGAGGTGCTGCTTTGTATTAATACACTCTCATTAATTCTTCAGTACAGATGCCTGCGACCACCACTAGAGGGAGGCCTGTGAACAGATTCACCCATATACAAGTCATATACATCACCCCCTAGTGGTGGCAACAGGTTGCTGAGATAATTTTTTTTTAAACATATATTTTATTCATTAAAATTCTGAGATATTGCTGAAGAAGCAGCCGATAGCTTCGAAACGCATATGGTGCAATTCATGTAATCCAATGGATTCCCCGAGATATTAGAGTCGTGATACATAAGTATACAACTGAACTGCTTAATACAGAATCCGATACAGCGCGCCATTTGTTAAGTTATATCGGAGGACAAGCAAGGAGTTCAAGCACGTAGGATGCCACGTGGGACACCAAGTAAAGGCATCGCACAATCTGACACACGGGGAGCCAGGAGAATCAGCTGAGAGCAGCATACAGCACTCATACATACGGTCAATTCTGGGAAGACGTCGATGCGTTAAAGTTTTAGCTGCTAGCAGCAAAAGAAAGTCACATTATATATATACTTTTATCCATACTACATTGATAATGTTCATCCTAATCCTCAACCATAACGTTATATGGACAATCTAAACAGATGAGAGATACATAAGCACTTTAAAAGGGGAATGAAAAAAGAAATAATTACTCTTACCGGTAATTGGTTTTTCCAATAGCCTCCACGACGGCACATACAGGAGGGTGTCCCTGCCCCCAGGACAGGAAACAACGCAGAAGCACAAGATTTAAAAGGCCTCCTCCCCTTACCTATTCAGTCAATAAGAGAGGACACGGAAGTGATGCAAGAAAAAACATATGTATTACCAAAACAAATGACCTCATTATACAACAACAAGAAAATAAAAGGGTGGGAAAATCCCAATGCCGTTGTGGAGGCTATTGGAAAAACCAATTACCGGTAAGAATAATTTTTTCTTTTCCCCGGCGCCTCCACAATGGCGTTTACAGGGGGATTAATAGAGTAATCAACTCTAGGGGTGGACCGCAGCTGAAAGAATTCTGCGACCAAAAGACAAGTCCTGGTTTTTATGGATGTCTAATTTGTAGTGATTGAAGAAAGTCATAGGGTTAGCCCATGTAGCCGAATGGCAAATTTGGTCCAATGAGAAGGATGCAGACTCCTCCCAGGAGGAAGACATTGCTCTAGTAGAGTGAGCTCTTATACCAGCTGGAGGATGAAGATTTTTCTGAACATAGGCCAAGGTAATCATATTTCTTATCCATCTTGCTATGGAGGATTTGCTGGCCACTCGTCCCCTGTTAGGACCCTGGTATTGGAGGAAGAGTTGATCAGATCGCCTGAAGCTACTGGTAGTGTGAAGGCAGGATAAAACACTTCTCCTCACATCCAGATTATGGTACATACTTACTTTCCTTTTCCGAGGATGGAGATGGGCAGAAGGAAGGTAACGAAACCGCTTGTTCGCAATGTAATCTGGAAACCACCTTTGGAAGAAAGGAAGGGCAATCTCTGAGGAATATGCAGTCGTCTAGCATTACAAGGTACAGAGGTTTGCAGGAGAAAGCCTGTATTTCACCAACTCTCCTAGCGGTTGTTATTGCTATGAGAAAAACCGTTTTGAAGGTGGGAAGTTTAAGAGGAATTTCTTCGATTGGTTCAAACGGAGGTTCCATCAGGACCGAAAGATCCAGGTTGAGATCCCAGGGTGGAACAATGAAAAGGGAGGTGGGTATACTTCTCATAGCCCCTTTCAGAAAATGTTTAATTAGGGGAGAATCTGCTAGCTTAATGTCCAAAAATGCACTTAAGGCTGATACTTGTATCTTAAGTGTTGCAGGTCGAAGGCCTTTATCCAGCCCTGCTTGCAAAATTTTTTACATTTGTGGAATATCTAGGGAAAACACATTGCCTGAAAAGGATAAAAAAGCGTTCCAGGTCCTCAGGTAGATCTTAGATGTTATGGGCTTTCGACTTAACATTAATGTGGAGATTACAGCATCTGATAAGTCCTTCCTTCTCAAGGTGAGGCGTTCAGTCTCCAGACCGTCAAATTGAGCTGGCTTATCTTGGGATGATGTACTGGGCCCTGTTGGAGAAGGTCCGGTGTTGACGGGAGAGTCCAGAATATTCCTGCAGACAGCCTGAGTAGGAGGGGGAACCAAGATCTTGGCCAGAAGGGAGCAATGAATATTACCTGGGCTCCTTCTTCCTCTACCTTCATAAGCACTTTTGCGATCAAACTGAAGGGAGGTAAGGCATAAAGAAGGGATTTGGGCCATGGTTGGGAAAGTGCATCCACCCATAACGGCTGATCCTGTCGGGAGAGGGAGCAAAACTTCATGGTCTGCCTGTTGTTTTTCGTGGCAAATAGGTCTAAATCTGGAGCCCCCCATTTTTTTGCAGATTTGAAATATCTGATGATTCAGAGACCATTCTCCTTCCTTTATTGCTTGGCGACTGAGGAAGTCGGCTATTGCATTGTTTTCTCCCCTGACGTACTGCTGCCAGTGATGTAAGATTTTTCTCTGTCCAAAGAAAAATGTCTCTTGCCACTGCTCCTAAGGAACGGCTCCTGGTTCCCCGTTGCTTGTTTAAGTATGCGACTGCCGTAGTAATACTTTTATATTTTTTGGAGATGAGGGTGTATGAAGAGAGACAATGACGTTGTAGATGGCTGTAAGTTCTTTTAGGTTGGAGGAAGCATCTTTTTCATATCTTTTCCCCATGAACCCTGAACTATTCTCCCGTCTGAGTGACCACCCCAACCTGAACTGCTGGCATCTGTGGTCTCAATCATCTGTCTTTCTTGGCGCCAATACACCCCCGTCTGCAGATTTTTTTGTATTCTCCGCCACATCAAAGACTTCTTTACTGACCTGGGAATGAGAACTCGCTTTTCTAGCATGGAGCTGGCACCGTCCCAGGAGAATAGAAGGAAAGCCTGAAGGATCCTCAGGTGGCTCTGGGCCCATCTGACCGACGTGATTGTGGCTGTCAGGAGACCTAGAATGGTCATGATATTCCTTATGGAGGAGACTTTCTAGCTGCGAAATTTTTTGAAGAAGACAATTCTTTTTTTCTAGAGGAGGAAAAGACATTAGATGATGAGAATCTAGAAGCACTCCTAGGAAGAGCTTTCTCTGTTCTGGAAACAGGTCTGATTTTTTTTTTAATTTATCACCCATCCCAAGGTGGTGAAACATCTTTGGACTTGGGAAAGATGGGACCGTAGGACCTCTTCCGATGGAGAAGCAATGAGGAAGTCGTCCAAATATGGAATAATTAGAATTTCTAGTAAGTAAAGATACTTTGTGACTTCCGACATGATTTTTGAGAATACTCTCGGGGCTGAGGAGAGTTGAAATTGAATTGAAAATGGCATAACTGATCGCTTGTGAAGACAGCGATTCTCAGAAATTTCTGATGGTTGTGGTATATGGGATGTGATAGTACATGTCTTGAAGGTCTATAGTCGCCATTAAACAGTCCTGAGGGAGTATGTTTATAGTAGATTTTATCGTCTCCATTTTGAACTTTTTGTAGATGATGGATCTGTTTAAGGATGTTAAATTTATTATTAGACGGAAGGATCAGTTTGGCTTTTGTACGAGAAAAACTGGAGAATAGTAGCCTTTGCCTCGTTGATTTTCTGGGACCGGATGGATTACTTTTTTGTGTACTAGAGATAAAATTTCTGATTCTAAACAAATGTATTTTTCCTTCTGGGGTAGCTTTTTGTTTATAAAGAAACGGTCTGGGGGATGAGACAAAAACTCCAGTTTTAGACCTTCTTTTAAGGTAATTACAACCCATGGGGAGACTCCTATGCTTTCCCAGATGGGAGAAAAATGTTTTAGTCTGCCCCCACCTGGTGTATGTCGTATTGTCTGGAACTGGAGGAATTTTCAGGGTTAAAAAGGAATCCTCTTCCTCTGCCCTTGGACGGCTGCCACTTCCTTGATCCCTCTTTTTTCTTCTGGTCCAATCTCAATCTTTTCTGGTTTTCAAGCGGAAATCCTTTTTTCTTATCGGAAGCTTTATCAAGAATGTCATCCAAGGTTGAGCCAAATAATCTGTCTCCTTCACATGGGATTGAGCACAGGCATTTTTAGAACTTGCATCCCCAGACCATGTACGAAGCCAGATCGCTCTTCGGGTTGCATTAGACGAGGCGGCAGACCTAGCAGAGAATCTGACAAAATCAGCAGACGCATCTGCTAGAACTTGGATGCTTTCTTTAAAGTAGGCAAGGATGCTAAGATTTCCTCCCTAGGGGTACCTGCTGCCAGGTGTTTTTCTAATTGATTTAGCCAGACGGATAACGTTCTGGCTGAACAGCTAGACGCAATGCTGGGACATAACATGGCTGTATTTGTTTCCCATGATTTCTTTAGCAAGTTTTTTACATTTTTTTGTCCATTGGATCTCTCAGGAGACCCATGTCTTGAAATGGGAGGGAGGTTCTTTTAGAAATCCAAGCAACTGGGGCATCTACATTTAAAGGTATTTGTTACAGCCAACCTTTTTTCCGGATCTTTCCATTCCCTGAATATTATGGCTTTAATATAGTTATGGATCGGAAATCTTTTCTTTCTTTCACCCAGCCCCTGAAACATTTGTTCCTGGATGGAGTGGGTCTCCTTAACGTCTTCATATTCATAGTGGCTCTTATGCTTTTTAGAAGTCCTTCTGTTTCTTCCAGAAGGTTTTCCAGAACTGTCACCAGAGGCAGAGGAGTCTGAATCGGACAGTAATTCCCCTTCATCTAGATCAAATGCTATATCAGAAGCAAGAGATCTATGAGACGTGGATGGGCCAGGGGATTGTGGCATGATCTTTGAGCCCACCGCTGCATTAACTTCTTCCTTAATCATGGCTCTCATGGTCTCAAGGAAGGAAGGTGATTCCTCTGTAACTACCTTTTCAGTGCATTTGGGGCACAAAGGTTTTTTGGATTTTGAGGAAAATGACTTTCGGCATATAGCGCATTTTTTGCGCCCTGAGTCTCCACTTGCTGGTCTCTCTGCCCTAGAAGAATCAAAGTTAAAACTTTTATAGGACCGAGCAGAGAAAGAAGGCCGACACCTACACCAGGGGTGGATTCAGGTGGCAAGATACTACCAACACCTCGTGATAGACTCTGGGATAGAGGCCATACCTTAAACCCCAATAGAAGCTAAATACAGAATAGTCAGCAGGAGAAACAGGGCCCTCCCTTTGGGGAGGAGGCTTACCAGGCTGAGGCAGTGGGATCCCCAGACTTATTAACGGCGTCCGCGTCTCCCGGGGCAAGCATGGCTACAAGCAGAGAGCGAGGACAGAAACAAAATCTCCTCACTCACATTTAAACTTGAACGCCGCGCCACCGGAAGTGCCGCATGATGGCAAGACTCTCTTGCCCAAGGAGAATCCCGCCTGGTGATGTCATCGCGTCGGATCCCGCGCGAGTTTCCCTTACCTGGAAATCCTTGCGCACGCGCCCGGGGAGGCCTGCATGCAGGGCTTACTCCAAGGAACAAGTAAGGGAGGCCATGCGTCCCCGGGGTATTCGTTCCCTGCTCCAGCCCTCCCACATCGTGGGGAATAATCCACGGGCGTTATATTCATAGTGGCTCTGAGGAATTAGGCTGGGCGATAAGATGATGTTCCTGGCACTCCAGGAGAGGCTTCCGCGCATCCCCGTAGAACAGGAAACAACAACTGAATAGGTAAGGGGAGGAGGCCTTTTAAATCTTGTGCTTCTGCGTTGTTTCCTATCCTGGGGCGGGGACACCCTCCTGTAAGTGCCGTTGTGGAGGCACCGGGGAAAATAACAAATATACTAATAATCATGAACATTGATTCTTAAATGAAATTGAGTATATTATGTGGATCAAGTAACGATATCAACTATTCATAATCATGAATATTGATTTTCAAATAAAGTTGAGTATATAACCCGGATTAAGAGACACTATTGATTATCTTACCTTAATCAGAAACATTGATTATTGGATGAAATAATGATATTTTGATCAACTAATGTGACTATTGGATGAATTAAGAACATTTGGATCAATTAATGTGATAAACTTTTTTCCTGGATTAAGTAACAGTACTCATCATTTAATACCCGGTTATTAGATTTTTAGGAAACAGATCTCATTTACCTTTTTTTTAACCTTTTTTATCATATAACGCAATTATTTATATATTTCGCAGAATGGGAATCATGTTTATGTATACTTGATTAAGGACTATAAATATATATAATTGATAGCTGATTAACCACCATATGAATTTATGATACAAATGCAGCTTATACTGTATTTTTTTTATTTTTTATTCATATTTTATTACTTTTTGTATATTTCATATACTTCTTATTTTTAATTGTTATAGCTAATTGTTTTGATATAATAAAAAGTGAATTCTTAAGTGCCTGTTAACATTTTGCAATATAGACAATTACTAAAAGGCTGTGGGGTAGGCCTGTAACAGTGCACCTACTACCAGAAATTGAGACAGGTGTGCCACTATACCTCTTTTTTTAAAATACTGAGATATACAGTTGCAATTAGTAAAGGCAAAGTAAGTGAACACTAACTTCAGAAACAGTAGCCTGGATCTCAGTAAAAGGTACATAAACCTTAAAAAAGGTCCGAGTTGCATATGCCGGAGGTATAAGGATTGTAAATAGAGATAGTAGTATATCTATAAGTACATGGATAGGTAAGTACATGGAGGGATAAGTACATGGAGGGACAAGTACATGGAGGGATAATTACATGGATAGGCAAGTACATGAATAGATAAGTACATAGATAGGTAAGTACATGGAGAGATAATTACATGGATAGGTACAGTAAGTACATGGATAGGCAAGTACATGGTTTGGTAAGTACATGGATAGATAAGTGCATGGACAGATAAGTGCATGGACAGATAAGTGCATGGACAGATAAGCGCATGGATAGGTAAGTACATTGATAGGTAAGTACATGGACAGATAAGTGCATGGATAGGTAAGTGTATGGATAGGATAATTACATGGATAGGTAATTACATGGATAGGTAAGTACATGGATAGGTAAGTACATGGATAGGTAAGTACATGGATAGGTAAGTACATGGATAGGTCGGCTATCTCGTAGTATATTGACAAATATCATATGAAAAGATAAGAAAGCCCCACAAGTATTCGCACTAGTGATTGGAACCATCAATTGACAGTGGGTCAAGGTAGAGCGTTCAACAGGAACATTGCATGAGAGAGAGCCACTCGCCCAATCAGTACTAGAAAGTAGAGGACGCACATGTAATCAGGAGTTCCATGATGCAACTACGGATGACAGTGTCCAGTATTTCCGTCAATGAAGGAATATTGGTAGATTTTAAATTTTTAGCCAGTTTGGTTCTAGCGCAGTAATTAAGATACGGTTGATTATGGTAAGGTCATCAATAGGAAGGCCGTCAAGTTGAAGGTATAATAGCGCCACTTCGGCCCCATGGCAAATCAAAACCCACAATTGTTTTAAGTATCTTGTAAATAGTGGCCCTAAAAGGGAGTATGGAATATGTCCACCATATGTGCTTAAAGGGGTTGTCTCATCTCAGACAAGGTGGGTATATCACTAGGATATGCCCCCATTGTCTTATAGGTGCAGGTCCCACCGCTGGTACTCGCACCTATATCGGGAACGGAGCCCCGCAAAGTGCTGCCTGGGGACTCCAGTCTGGCCACCATCAAACTCTCTTCCTATAGAAGTGAATGGGAACACACTGCGCATGACCGGCCACCACTCCCATTCACTGCTATGGGCCTGACAGCGCTCGGCTATTTTCGGCGATCCAATAAAAAATGAATGGAGGGGCTCTGTTCTTGATATAGGTGCAGCTCCCACCCCTATAAGACAATGGGGGCATATCCTAGCGAGGTTTCACTTGCTTTTATCTGCCGGAGTGCCGCTCTTTTTTCTGGATCCATTTATTGGGGTAAGAAGTCCACTCCCCTGGGACGTGCACCTGAACCTTTCTTTTTTAGCCAGTGCCGCCATTTTTTCTTAACTATATATATATATATATATATATATATTTATTTTTTTTTATTCCTCAAGGCCACACCGCCGATCACCACAGGCGGCGCGGCCCTGGATGTAATTGCGGCGGCGGCGGGCAGTAGGAGATGAGCACTTCCACTGTGGAAGCGCTCATCTCCATATTCCATCTGTATCGCCGTCCTCAGGACAGCGATGCAGATGGCTGTGCTGTGGGGCAGGGGAGGGAGAGGCGTGTCCCTCCCCTGTTCTTCTGATATGCCGCAGGCACTAATGCCTGCAGCCTATCAGAGGCCGGCTCAGGCAGCACGATGACGTCATTATCATCGCGCCCCCATGAGCTTGGCGGGACACAGGCCTGCATCGCATCGCTGCTGATGGAGGTAAGTATTAGTGTTTTTTTTTGTTCTTTCTTTGCGGGGGGAGCTGTCACTATGGCTATGGGGGGGGGAGCTGGCACTATGGGGGAGCTGCCACAATAGGGGAGGCTGGCACTATGGAGGGGGAGAACTGGCACTATGGGGGAGCTGGCACTATGGGGGAGCTGGCACTATTGGGGGGGCTGGCACTATTGGGGGGGCTGGAACTATGGGGGGGGGGGAAGCTGGCACTATGGGGGAGCTGCCACAATAGGGGAGGCTGGCACTATGGAGGGGGAGAACTGGCACTATGGGGGAGCTGGCACTATGGGGGAGCTGGCACTATTGGGGGGGCTGGCACTATTGGGGGGGCTGGAACTATGGGGGGGGGGAAGCTGGCACTATGGGGGGAGCTGGCACTATGGCTATGGGGGGGAGCTGGCACTATGGGGGGAGCTGGCACTATGGCTATGGGGGGGAGCTGGCACTATGGGGGTGCCACAATAGGGGGAGCTGGCACTATGGGGGGGAGAACTGGCACTATGGGGGAGCTGGCACTATGGGGGGGAGAACTGGCACTATGGGGGGAGAACTGGCACTATGGGGGAGCTGGCACTATGGGGGGGAGAACTGGCACTATTGGGGGGCTAGCACTATGGGGGGGAGCTGGCACTATGGGGGTGCTGGCACTATGGGGGGAGCTGGCACTATGGGGGGGAAGCTGGCACTATGGGGGGGAAGCTGGCACTATAGGGGGAGATGGCACTATGGGGGGGGGCTGGCACTATGGGGGAGCTGGCACTATGGGGGAAGCTGGCACTATGGGGGGAGCTGGCACTATGGGGGGGCTGGCACTATGGGAGAGCTGGCACTATGGGGGAAGCTGGCACTATGGGGGGAGCTGGCACTATGGGGGGGCTGGCACTATTGGGGAAGCTGACACTATGGGGGGCTGACACTATGGGAGGAGCTGGCACTATGGGGGGGCACTATGGGGGCATTTCTTACTGGCACATTATGGGGGGCACCATGGGGGAGAGGAGCACTATGGGGGTATCTGGGGGCTCTAAAGTGGCTTTTTGTAATTATTGGGGGTACTATAGGGGAGAGTGGCACTATGGGGCATCTGGTGTCACTATAGGGCATTATTTGGGGGCACTATGGGGAAGTGGGGGCTCTAAAGGGGCCTTTTTTATTGGCACATTATGGGGGGCACTATGGCATTTGGTGACACTATAGGGCATTATTTGGGGGCACTATGGGGAAGTGGGGGCTCTAAAGGGGCCTTTTTTACTGGCACATTATGGGAGGCACTATAGGGGAGAGTGGCACTATGGGGCATTATTTGGGGGCACTATGGGGGAGTGGAGCACTATTGGGGCATATGGTGGCACAAAGAAGGGGCATTTTTTACTGGCACATTGTGGGGGAGAGGAGTACTATAGGGGCATCTGCTGGTGGCACTAAGAAGGGGCATTTTTTTACTGGCATATTATGGGGGACACTATGGGGAAGGGGGAGAGGAGCACTATGAGGGCATTTACTGGGGCACTATATAGGGGTATTTTATACTGGCATACACTATGGGGACATTAGCTTAACTGCGGGCACTAAGCGGGGGTATTTCATGTACTGTCATATTATAGGGAGAATTAGTACTACTAGGGGGTATTATGGGGAGCTTTACTACTACTGGGGGCTATGAGGAACATGATTACTAGTGTGGGCACTATAGGGGCATTATTACTACTAAGTGTGCTTTGGCAGAGAATTATTTCTATTGGTGGGATTTTGGGGAGCATTGTTACTTTGGGGGCACCCTGGCATAGTATCAGCTTAGCACAATTATTTTTGGGGGACATTATCTTTATACTATTAGTGTCTGGGCACAGTTATTTTTTAGAGCACTGTGTGCCAATAATTGTTGAAGGGGGCACTATCTGTGTGGTAGTAGCATTTCCAGGGGGACTGTTTCTGCAGTATAGTATTGGGGGGGCACAGCGGGCACAGTATTGGCGGCACTATCTGTGTGGTAGTAGTATTTCCAGGGGGACTGTATCTGCAGTATAGTATTGGGGGCATAGCGGGTACAGTATTGGGGGCACTATCTGTGTGGTAGTAGTATTTCCAGGGGGACTGTTTCTGCAGTATAGTATTGGGGGGGCACAGCGGGCACAGTATTGGCGGCACTATCTGTGTGGTAGTAGTATTTCCAGGGGGACTGTATCTGCAGTATAGTATTGGGGGCATAGCGGGTACAGTATTGGGGGCACTATCTGTGTGGTAGTAGTATTTCCAGGGGGACTGTTTCTGCAGTATAGTACTGGGGGCACAGCGGGCACAGTATTGAGGGCACTATCTGTGTGGTAGTAGCATTTCCAGGGGGACTGTTTCTGCAGTATAGTATTGGGGGGGCACAGCGGGCACAGTATTGGCGGCACTATCTGTGTGGTAGTAGTATTTCCAGGGGGACTGTTTCTGCAGTATAGTATTGGGGGTGGCAGGAAAGGGTGTTCAGAAGATGTGAAGATGATGGAAATGTGGGAAACTAATGTCTGTTTCTCAATCTCTGCAGAGACGGGAGATGGCAGAAAAATCATCATGGCGGTCTGGTCTGAATGGAGAAGATAAAGAAAGAGAACGTCTACAACAAAGGTGACATCACTGGATGTAAGAGGTATGGGGCGCTATGTAGGAGAGGAGATGCTCCGGCTCCTCCTCCTCCTCCTGCCATTTGCAGAAGGAGGATTCAGAGCTGGGTGAGGACGACGAAAGGGGGCAGCAGGCCACGGGCGGGTGGCAGATGGTGGGGGGAACCACAGGCAATGAGCAGGATCTGTGGAGGGAGGAGAGCGGAGGAGCTTCCTGGCTGTAGCCTACTGTTTATTGTATAATATGAAGCACTCTCCGTATGATGTGTAGAGACAGACCTCAACTATAGAATGTCAGCTGTACAGTGTTTGTTGGGAGTGGCCTATTATATGTAGGAGGGGCTTTTAATAATGGGCGGGGCTAAAATGGGCCACTTGACTGGATTTGACCCCCAGGACTAAGGCTGCCAGCCCTCCCCTGCACCTACCACCCCACAAACAGGATGTGGCAGCAACATCAACCATCTCCACACTGTCCCATGGAAGTGTTCAGCTCTCCATCTCCCAAACGCTGGAGAGGAAGAGGAAGTACCCCCCTACCCACCCACGATCCCTGGCCCTAAATGCCAGCATTTCAAAATTCCTGGCCTTTGAAATGCTGTCATTCTGTCTGGTGGAGACGGAGAGTTTTAACCACCTCCGGACCGCTGTACGCACAGACGCGTCCTGGAGGTGGTTGATTCATTCCTCCTGGACGCGCCGGCGCGTCCTCTCGCGAGACGCGAGATTTCCTGTGAACGCGCGCACACAGGCGCGCGCGCTCACAGGAACGGAAGGTAAGAGAGTGGATCTCCAGCCTGCCAGCGGCGATCGTTCGCTGGCAGGCTGGAGATGTGTTTTTTTTAACCCCTAACAGGTATATTAGACGCTGTTTTGATAACAGCGTCTAATATACCTGCTACCTGGTCCTCTGGTGGTCCCATTTGTTTGGATCGACCACCAGAGGACACAGGTAGCTCAGTAAAGTCCCACCAAGCACCACTACACTACACTACACCCCCCCCCGTCACTTATTAACCCCTTATTAGCCCCTGATCACCCCTAATCACCCCTGATCACCCCATATAGACTCCCTGATCACCCCCCTGTCATTGATTACCCCCCTGTCATTGATCAACCCCCTGTAAAGCTCCATTCAGATGTCCGCATGATTTTTACGGATCCACTGATAGATGGATCGGATCCGCAAAACGCATCCGGACGTCTGAATGAAGCCTTACAGGGGCATGATCAATGACTGTGGTGATCACCCCATATAGACTCCCTGATCACCCCCCTGTCATTGATTACCCCCCTGTCATTGATCACCCCCCTGTAAAGCTCCATTCAGACGTCCGCATGATTTTTACGGATCCACTGATAGATGGATCGGATCCGCAAAACGCATCCGGACGTCTGAATGAAGCCTTACAGGGGCGTGATCAATGACTGTGGTTATCACCCCATATAGACTCCCTGATCACCCCCCTGTCATTGATTACCCCCCTGTCATTGATCACCACCCCTGTCATTGATCACCCCCCCTGTCATTGATCACCCCCCCTGTCATTGATCACCCCCCTGTCATTGATCACCCCCCTGTCATTGATCACCCCCCTGTCATTGATCAACCCCCTGTCATTGATCAACCCCCCTGTCATTGATCACCCCCTGTCATTGATCACCCCCCTGTAAGGCTCCATTCAGACATTTTTTTGGCCCAAGTTAGCGGAATTATTATTTTTTTTTCTTACAAAGTCTCATATTCCACTAACTTGTGACAAAAAATAAAATCTCACATGAACTCACCATACCCCTCACGTAATCCAAATGCGTAAAATTTTTTAGACATTTATATTCCAGACTTCTTCTCACGCTTTAGGGCCCCTAGAATGCCAGGGCAGTATAAATACCCCACATGTGACCCCATTTCGGAAAGAAGACACCCCCAGGTATTCCGTGAGGGGCATATTGAGTCCATGAAAGATTGAAATTTTTGTCCCAAGTTAGCGGAAAGGGAGACTTTGTGAGAAAAAAATAAAAAATATCAATTTCCGCTAACTTGTGCCAAAAAAAAAAAAATTCTATGAACTCGCCATGCCCCTCATTGAATACCTTGGGGTGTCTTCTTTCCAAAATGGGGTCACATGTGGGGTATTTATACTGCCCTGGCATTCTAGGGGCCCCAAAGCGTGAGAAGAAGTCTGGTATCCAAATGTCTAAAAATGCCCTCCTAAAAGGAATGTGGGCCCCTTTGCGCATCTAGGCTGCAAAAAAGTGTCACACATCTGGTATCGTCGTACTCAGGAGAAGTTGGGGAATGTGTTTTGGGGTGTCATTTTACATATACCCATGCTGGGTGAGATAAATATCTTGGTCAAATGCCAACTTTGTATAAAAAAATGGGAAAAGTTGTCTTTTGCCAAGATATTTCTCTCACCCAGCATGGGTATATGTAAAAAGACACCCCAAAACACATTCCCCAACTTCTCCCGAGTACGGAGATACCAGATGTGTGACACTTTTTTGCAGCCTAGGTAGGCAAAGGGGCCCATATTCCAAAGAGCACCTTTCGGATTTCACTGGTCATTTACCTACTTACCACACATTAGGGCCCCTGAAAAATGCCAGGGCAGTATAACTACCCCACAAGTGACCCCATTTTGGAAAGAAGACACCCCAAGGTATTCCGTGAGGGGCATGGCGAGTTCCTAGAATTTTTTATTTTTTGTCACAAGTTAGTGGAAAATGATGATTTTTTTTTTGATTTTTTTTTTCATACAAAGTCTCATATTCCACTAACTTGTGACAAAAAATAAAAACTTCCATGAACTCACTATGCCCATCAGCGAATACCTTGGGGTCTATTCTTTCCAAAATGGGGTCACTTGTGGGGTAGGTATACTGCCCTGGTATTTTAGGGGCCCAAATGTGTGGTAAGGAGTTTGAAATCAAATTCTGTAAAAAATGACGAGTGAAATCCGAAAGGTGCTCTTTGGAATATGGGCCCCTTTGCCCACCTAGGCTGCAAAAAAGTGTCACACATCTGGTATCTCCGTACTCAGGAGAAGGTGGGGAATGTGTTTTGGGGTGTCATTTTACATATACCCATGCTGGGTGAGATAAATATCTTGGTCAAATGCCAACTTTGTATAAAAAAATGGGAAAAGTTGTCTTTTGCCAAGATATTTCTCTCACCCAGCATGGGTATATGTAAAAAGACACCCCAAAACACATTCCCCAACTTCTCCTGAGTACGGAGATACCACATGTGTGGCACTTTTTTGCAGCCTAGGTGGGCAAAGGGGCCCATATTCCAAAGAGCACCTTTTGGATTTCACTGGTCATTTACCTACTTACCACACATTAGGGCCCCTGGAAAATGCCAGGGCAGTATAACTACCCCACAAGTGACCCCATTTTGGAAAGAAGACACCCCAAGGTATTCCGTGAGGGGCATGGCGAGTTCCTAGAATTTTTTATTTTTTGTCACAAGTTAGTGGAAAATGATGATTTTTTTTATATTTTTTTTTTTTTCATACAAAGTCTCATATTCCACTAACTTGTGACAAAAAATAAAAACTTCCATGAACTCACTATGCCCATCAGCGAATACCTTGGGGTCTCTTCTTTCCAAAATGGGGTCACTTGTGGGGTAGTTATACTGCCCTGGCATTCTAGGGGCCCAAATGTGTGGTAAGGAGTTTGAAATCAAATTCTGTAAAGAATGACGAGTGAAATCCGAAAGGTGCTCTTTGGAATATGGGCCCCTTTGCCCACCTAGGCTGCAAAAAAGTGTCACACATCTGGTATCTCCGTATTCAGGAGAAGTTGGGGAATGTGTTTTGGGGTGTCTTTTTACATATACCCATGCTGGGTGAGACAGTGCCATCTTAAGAGCATTATAGGCCCCCGGGCAATACAGTGCACTGGGGCCCTGTCTACACAATCACGCACTAGAATAAAAATGCAAATTATCAATAAGGCGATATTTATTGGGCATTTCCTCTTGTGGATTTTCCCCAGCAGTAGGATCAGGTAATGATACCATTGGTATTTCTGCTGGAATTGGAGTGCATGTAGATGTGGATGCTACATCTGGAGGAGCAGAACTACTGGCTGACGTTGCACCTGGATTGAGCCAAGATGTTAGTTTTGGAAGTTTGCACATTTTCTCTTTCTCCTCTGCAGCCTTTTTCCTCTTCTGTGCTCCACTCAAAACATTACGTTTCATTTCTGCACTAAAGGTTATTTTCACCAACACGTAATAAACTTTATTTTTCCTCACCTTTTTTACACTTCCTCGAACGAGTGGCAACTCTAAGATTGCTATATAAGGGGGACACATAAGATATTACAGTCAAAACTTGAGGGGCACTAATAACTTAAAGTGGATGTAAACCCAAACATTTTTTTTTTTTGTGATGTCACAATGTAGAGTACCCAGGCAGTACACACGCCACTCCAACATTAATACCCACCAGCACCAGCAGTACCCACACCAGCATTACCCACCAGCACCAGAGTGTGTGTACATTTATATATATATCTATATTTATTTCGTTTTTTTAGTTGTATGATTAAAGTGGATGTAAACCCCCAAGTATGCAGTATAGCACCCTATAGTATACAGCACCACACAGTATGCAGTATAGCACCCTATAGTATACAGCACCACACAGTATGCAGTATAGCACCCTATAGTATACAGCACCACACAGTATGCAGTATAGCACCCTATAGTATACAGCACCACACAGTATGCAGTATAGCACCCTATAGTATACAGCACCACACAGTATGCAGTATAGCACCCTATAGTATACAGCACCACACAGTATGCAGTATAGCACCCTATAGTATACAGCACCACACAGTATGCAGTATAGCACCCTATAGTATACAGCACCACACAGTATGCAGTATAGCACCCTATAGTATACAGCACCACACAGTATGCAGTATAGCACCCTATAGTATACAGCACCACACAGTATGCAGTATAGCACCCTATAGTATACAGCACCACACAGTATGCAGTATAGCACCCTATAGTATACAGCACCACACAGTATGCAGTATAGCACCCTATAGTATACAGCACCACACAGTATGCAGTATAGCACCCTATAGTATACAGCACCACACAGTATGCAGTATAGCACCCTATAGTATACAGCACCACACAGTATGCAGTATAGCACCCTATAGTATACAGCACCACACAGTATGCAGTATAGCACCCTATAGTATACAGCACCACACAGTATGCAGTATAGCACCCTATAGTATACAGTACCACACAGTATGCAGTATAGCACCCTATAGTATACAGCACCACACAGTATGCAGTTTAGCACCCTATAGTATACAGCACCACACAGTATATAGTAGAGCAGTATAGACCCCCACACTATACAGCACCTCACTGTATACAGCACCCCAAACTATACACGATACAGCCCCCCACACTATACAGTACAGCACTCTACACTATACCGCACCCACAGTATACAGCCCCCCACACTATACAGTACAGCAGTATAGCACTCCCCCCACTATACAGCCCCCCCCCCCCCACACTATACAGGCCCCCCACACTATACAGGCCCCCCACACTATACAGCCCACCACACAGTATACAGGCCACCCCCCCCCCCCCCCACACAGTATACAGCCCACCACACAATATACAGCCCATTACACAATATATAGCCCACCACACAATATACAGCCCACCACACAGTATACAGGCCCCCACACAGTATACAGGCCCCCACACAGTATACAGCCCCCCACACAGTACACAGCACCCCACTATACAGTAGTTTACAGTATATTAAAATAACAACCCCATGTCACCTTTTTCTGATGTAATCTTTACACAGAAAAGCTCCACAGTTAGCTTCTGCAACACTCCTGATAGGACCTGTGATGACTTCATAGCCATGTGACCAGTAATTGCTAGGTTACTGGTCACATGGTAATGATGTCATTAAGGTCCTAGATCAAAACTCATTAAGGTCCTAGAATTAAGATCATTAACACAGTACGATCATGATGCCTGTGTAGCCGACAGCCTGACACCCGGGGCAGTAGCTAGCAGGGCTCAAGAGGCAGCTGCCTTGGGCCCCCCCAGGAGCAACTGGGCCCAGGGCAGCTGCCCCTTTTGCCCCTTGGTAAAGACGGCCCTGGCGGCAACGCTGCTAAATGACGGTTGGGAAGTTGGCTGGTGGGTTCACTGGGCAGGCGGGCCCCCAGGCAAGTGGGGCCCCCGGGCAACTGCCCAGCGTGCCCATTCGAAAAGACGGCCCTGGGGTGAGAGAAATATCTTGGCAAAAGACAACTTTTCCCATTTTTTTATACAAAGTTGGCATTTGACCAAGATATTTATCTCACCCAGCATGGGTATATGTAAAATGACACCCCAAAACACATTCCCCAACTTCTACTGAATACGGAGATACCACATGTGTGACACTTTTTTGCAGCCTAGGTGGGCAAAGGGGCCCATATTCCAAAGAGCACCTTTCGGATTTCACTGGTCAGTTTTTACAGAATTTGATTTCAAACTCCTTACCACACATTAGGGCCCCTAGAATGCCAGGGCAGTATAACTACCCCACAAGTGACCCCATTTTGGAAAGAAGAGACCCCAAGGTATTTCGTGATGGGCATAGTGAGTTCATGGAAGTTTTTATTTTTTGTCACAAGTTAGTGGAATATGAGACTTTGTAAGAAAAAAAAAAAAAAAAAATCATCATTTTCCGCTAACTTGTGACAAAAAATAAAAAGTTCTATGAACTCACTATGCCCATCAGCGAATACCTTAGGGTGTCTACTTTCCGAAATGGGGTCATTTGTGGGGTGTTTGTACTGTCTGGGCATTGTAGAACCTCAGGAAACATGACAGGTGCTCAGAAAGTCAGAGCTGCTTCAAAAAGCGGAAATTCACATTTTTGTACCATAGTTTGTAAACGCTATAACTTTTACCCAAACCATTTTTTTTTTACCCAAACATTTTTTTTTTATCAAAGACATGTAGAACAATAAATTTAGAGCAAAATTTATATATGGATCTCGTTTTTTTTGCAAAATTTTACAACTGAAAGTGAAAAATGTCATTTTTTTGCAAAAAAATCGTTAAATTTCGATTAATAACAAAAAAAGTAAAAATGTCAGCAGCAATGAAATACCACCAAATGAAAGCTCTATTAGTGAGAAGAAAAGGAGGTAAAATTCATTTGGGTGGTAAGTTGCATGACCGAGCAATAAACGGTGAAAGTAGTGTAGGTCAGAAGTGTAAAAAGTGGCCTGGTCTTTCAGGGTGTTTAAGCACTGGGGGCTGAGGTGGTTAAAGGCCTTATGGCGGTGGCTGTCCCACAGTACGTCGTGCCCAGCCGCAACTACTTTTCCAGACGAGCCATCCCTGCCCTGCACAAGGAAGTGGCAAACCAAATCAGGTGCGCACTGCGCAACGCCATCTGTGGCAAAGTCCACCTAACTACCGATACGTGGACCAGTAAGCACGGTCAGGGCCGTTATATCTCCATAACAGCACACTGGGTAAATGCAGTGGCGGCTGGGCCTGAGGCGGATAGCAGTTTGGCTTATGTCCTTCCGCCACCGAGGATTGCAGGACTTTTCTCGTTGCTTCCTCCTCCTACTCCGCTTCCTCCTCTACTGCCTCCTTATGCGGTCAGCATAACACCTGCACCACAAACTTCAGCACAGCCAGGGGTAAACGACAGCAGGCTGTTTTGAAACTCATCTGTTTGGCGGAAAACCCCACACCGTGCAGGAGCTGTGGACGGGCCTTGAACAACAGACTGATGAGTGGTTTGTGCCAGTCAGCCTCAAGCCCGGCCTGGTGGTGTGCGATAATGGGTGAAATCTTGTTGCAGCTCTGGGACTAGCCGGTTTGACGCACATCCCTTGCCTGGCGCATGTGCTGAATTTGGTGGTGCAGAGACTCCTTAAAAATTACCCTGACATGTCAGAGCTGCTGCAGAAAGTGCGGGCCGTCTGTGCGCGCTTTTGGCGTTCTCACCCTGCTGCTGCTCGCCTGTCAGCGATGCAGCGTAACTTCGGCCTTCCCGCTCACCGCCTCATATGTGATGTACCCACAAGGTGGAACTCTACCTTGCACATGCTGGACAGACTGTGCGAGCAGCAGCAGCCGATAGTGGAGTTTCAGCTGCAGCACGCACGTGGTGAGTCGCTCTGCGGAGCAGCACCACTTCACCACCAAGAGTGGGCCTCCATGCAGACGTGGATGCTGTGTTGCACTGTTTGGAGTACTCCACCAACATGGCCAGTGCCGATGACGCCGTCCTCAGCGTTACTATCCCACTTCTATGTCTCCTGGAAAAAATGCTTCGAGCGATGATGGAAGAGGATGTGGCACAGGAGGAAGAGGGATAATTTCCACGGTTATCAGGCCAGTCATTCACAAGTGGCTCGGAGGGTGGGTTCCTGCACCAACAGAGGCCAGGTACACAACTGTCCAGCCAGGGCACAGTTCTAGAGGAGGAGGAGATATGATGAGTAGGAGGAACCGTGTTCACAGCAGGGTGGCACCCAAAGCAGCTTATGGGCATCACTGGAGCGTGGCTGGGGGGATACAGAGGACACAGATGATACACCAACTACAGAGGACAGCTTGTCGTTGCCTCTGGGCAGCCTGGCACACATGAGTGATTACATGCTGCAGTGTCTCCACAACGACCGCCGAGTTGCCCACATTCTAACTTGTGCTGATTACTGAGTGGCCACCCTGCTGGATCCCCGCTACAAGGACAACGTGCCGTCCTTAATTCAATCACTGGTGCATGATCAGAAGATGCGCGAGTACAAGCGCACGCTGGTAGACGAGCTGCTGGTGGCTTTCCCACCTGACAGCGGGGGCACAGTGGAGGCACAAGGCGAAGGCAGAGGAGGAGGAAGAAGTCGCCAATGCAGCTGGAGCACCACCAGCACCACAGAAGGCAGGGTTAGCATGGCCGAAATGTGGAAAAGCTTTGTCAGCACGCTACAACAACCACCACCACCACCAGCTGATACAGAATGTCTTAGCAGGAGGCAGCATTTCACCAACATGGTGGAGCAGTATGTGTGCACACGCCTACACGTACTGAATGACGGGTCTGCCCCCTGCAACATCTGGGTCTCCAAATTGGGCACATGACCTGAGCTTGCCCTTTACCCCTTGGAGGTGCTGGCCTGCCCTGCAGCCAGTGTATTATCTGAACGTGTGTTCAGTACGGCAGGGGGCGTCATCACAGACAAGCGCAGCCGCCTGTCCACAGCCAATGTGGACAAGCTCACGTTCATTAAAATGAACCAGGAATGAATCCCACAGGACTTGTCTGTACCTTGTGCTGAATAGACATGTATACCGGCCGCACCCAGCCATTGTTATACTACAGTGCAATTTCTATTTGCGTTCTCTTTTCCATTTCCCAATGTTTTGGGGCCTTCCCAAATTTATAAGAAATAAAAAAAAAAAAACTGTCATGGCTATCTCCGCCACCGCCACGTCTACCGCCTCCTCAACCTCCTACTCCACTTTGACCTCCTAGTTCAAGATTATTATTATTATTATATTTTTTTTTCTATTCTATGTTATTTTAAGTCATTTCCCTATCCACATTTGTTTGCAGGGCAATTGCCCTGCTCTTACCCCCATTTTGTAGCCCTCTAGCCATCACTATGACTATATTACAGCCATTTTAGTGCAGCAAAGTTCGGGTCCCCATTGACTTCAATGGGGTTCGAGTTTGGGTCCCTAATCCGAACTTTGATCCGAAGTTCAGCCGAACCCGAACATCCACGGGTCCGCTCATTCCTACGTATCAACACTAATACGTAACAAGGAAATAGGAATTTAGGGATGGATGACTGGAACAGTACGGTGATGGTAGTCCGATGATGGAACATCATCTGACTCTAGCATTCCCTGAATCTTTCCTTAGAATTGTCCCTAACACGAGACATCAATGACCCTCACAGTCCTTAATAATATACCTTGCATGAACAATAGGGAGCGCTAAGACCCAGAGACAAGTATACCAAACTGAGCAGAGTTTAGCTAAAAGACTCAAACACTGGTCTAGAAGAACCACTAGAACAAAACTACACTGACAAGAGGCCAGCAAGGCAAGCAACAAACTGCTAGATTATACAAGAACTACTGGATTTGAATGCACAGAGTTTATGCTATCACCAGCAACTTCAGAGACCAGAAATGTTTAAGGAAAGGCTGAACAATCAGGAACGCCTGCCCCAAACGATCCAATGCAGCAGCAGAGTGATCAGCCTTTCCACAATGATGGATTAGCTGTCAGACAATTATACTAAAACTGACCCAAACTAATAGAAGAAGATTCCTACTGACTAGAATAGTGTTGTTATGTTTCACCTGGTGAGGTGGGACCACTAAGCCACCCGTCTGGATGAGCAGTGCCGGACAGATGCAGCAGAGGTGGAGTGGTGGCACTGATACTGAGCTGAGGACATACAGCAAGAGTCTAAATACTACTTGTTGTAGAGTTGGATACAGAAAAGTAGCTGTACTGGCAGGGCCAGTGTAGCAGAGTTGATATAATGGTAGGACCAATGTAGCAGAGTTGCATGTAGCATGGCTGATGTAGGGAATGTGCCAATGGTGCAGAGTTGAATGCAGCAAAGTTGATGTAGTTAAAGGGTTAATGTAGTAGATTTGGATAGAGCAGCGCTAATGTAATGGCAGAGCCAATGAAGCAGGGTCAGTGCAGCATGTTTAGATGCAGCATGGCTGATGTAGTGGCGGGGTCAGCATAACAGAGTTTATGTAGTGGCACTGTTGGAGTAGGATGCAGCAGAACTGATGTGGTCAAAGGGGCAATGTAGCAAAGCTGATGTAGTGGCAGGATCACTGCAGCAAGTTTGGAGACAGCATAGCTGATATAATAGCAGTGCAATATAGTAGAGCTGATGTAGTGGCAGGGCCAGAGTAGTGGAGTAGAGTTGATGCAATAGCGATACAGACAGGAGAACAGATTGGCATCAGGGACGCTGAATTTCCTAAATTCTTAGGTGATGTCCTTCCCACTGACGTGGGTTCAAAAAAACACTCTCATCATCTCATCATCAGACTGCTCCAGGTTGTCAAAGCAATCCAACGTGCAGGAGAGGGGACAGAAGCGGTCGGAGCAGTGGGGTGGTGCAGCGCTGGGTGCTGGATCTGGGACAGTGGCTTCTTACTGCAGCGAACCTGAGAATGTTCTTCAGGATTTATTCTTTATTGCTCCAGTGCATGTAAAATAGAAAGGCAAATAGTCTTCCTCTAAGACCTCCCCGCTTTGTAGCTCTGCAGCCTCCTCTACGTTCAGTCTGGATGTGGGGACTCCGTTTTTTTATACAGCATCAGTTATATACATCACAGCGAATTTACCGGAGTGGGGGGGGGGGGGATACTTGCGGTTTGTTATCATTGTAAATAGTCAGCCACTATTGGGTTTTTGGCAGATGCATTTGACGTGTGGAGCCCCGGACGCTAGAGGCGTATTGAGAAATATCATATGGATCATTATTGCTGTTCTATTTTATCTCGATCTATGTTTCTTCCAGCCGTGGTTGGCAGGTGACAGTCTTTATCAGGGAGGTGTTTATGGAGAATTACGGCTCCGGCACTGGAGCTCGGGGATAGGAATGAGCCGGTAAATCTGTACAAGACGTGATAAAGACGCCTCCGAGGCTTCATGTTGGGGATTACAGCAGCTCCAAGTAAACTCTGATTCCTCCCGCAGGATTAAAGTCATTTCCATTGTAATCTGGAAATGCACAGGAATTGTATGGACAAGAGTGGTGCATGAATAGCAACTCCCTACATAGGAGGGTGAGACAGAGAAGCAGAAATAGACTGCACACACTGCTTACAGAGGAGGAAGAGACAGCAGTGGAGGAAGAGACTGCACATAATGACTGCACTGGCCCAACAAACTGAACAGAGAGACTGCACACAGCGACTGTGCAGGAGAAAGAGACTGCACACAGTGACTGAACAGGAGGAAGAGACCACACACAGTGACTGCACAGGAGGAAGAGACTGCACACAGTGACTGCACAGGTGGAAGAGACCGCACACAGTGACTGCACAGGAGGAAAAGACTGCACACAGGGACTGCACAGGAAGAAGAGACTGCACACAGGGACTGCACAGAAGGAAGAGACTGTGTAGCATACCAAACCACAGGGGAAACACGTGAGGCTCACGGTGGGCCGATGGGGGTAATAGTTCATGTACTCAGGGTTAGCAGATGCCTCCCTGAGCCGGCGTACAGTGGATGGGAAGACAGCGCAAAATCCTCCGGGGCACTCTCGGTTGCAGGGAACACCAGCCAGATGGATGTTGAAGTGCCCTTGATGGTAATGGGTATAAGGTGCTTTTGCGGCTGGGCCCCTGGTTCGTGACGCCAGCCCCGTAAGGTGCAAATGTTCAGAGTAGTAGTAGTAAGAATGAGGAGTCATTTGTTATTAACCAGTTGAGCATTTACTGCAAATCGATAGTCTCTGGACAGTTGGTACAGATCATCAATGGAAAGCTTTTTGTATAGCACAAATAATAAATGTTCACTGGTAATCCTATTATCAGGTAGTGGCAGTTGTCAATGGAGGGATTCTTCTAATGCTGATACTCTACAGGCAAGGATCCTGGTGGTAATCCTAAGTTCACTCTATAGCACTCTGGTACTAAAGTATGCTGATATATCTGGTTACTATGAGCTATTGACAAAGCGTTTTTTATCTAAAGCCTTTAAGATACACTCTAGCATCTGCGCACTGTGCACTACTTTGGAATGTGAACTAATGTAAACATCTGGTTATCGCCGCCATGTTGTAATGGCTCCTAACAATAATACTGCACACGTCATATATCACACTTCAAAGAGGTGTTCTTCTATAGGCAGTGAGTAATATGTGTGTATCATATTCATCCAGCCAAGGGATTGGCTTTAGAATCCTTTTACAGTGCACACATCATCTTCAAAGCATCTGTGGGGAGATAGAAGACAAACTGGGCAGCACAGTTCTCTGCCCCCCCCTTCCTCTCCTCATAGCGTTGCATAGACAGAGCTCGACTAACAGCAGAAAGGGGAGGGGGGAGGCTCCTGAGATAAGAAGAAGTTTGTAACAACTTAAGATTAACCAGTTACATTCCTAGAGATACAAAAAATATAGAATAAAATTCACACATCTCTAACAGTCCCCCCTTGAATTTTAATTCTCTCCCTAAACCTAAACATCTGTCCCAATGCTCTGCCTCCTCTTCACCAGCTTCCACGACAAGCCATTCCTAGTGAACAGCCTCCCATGACACTGGATTTGAGCATGGGGAAGTCAGATGATCTTTCCCTAATTTGCATTGACATCATATGGGGGAGACTGGAGGTCATCAGTGCTTCTGATTTGTCTGGATCGAAGTTTTCATTCAATTTTTCCATATTCTTTTGAGTCATGATCAACAGTCACACAAGGGAAAACCAGTCTCAACACTTCATTGAAATGAATCCAATTATGCTTTTCTTTGAGCTTCACTGTGCTTGTGGTCAACAACACTTGGAATGGACCATCAAACCAGGGTTTTAGGACTTTTCTAACGTGTCTTTTACTACCACCCAATCTCCAGACACAAGTGGGTGGGTTCCTGGTGCTTTATCAAAACCTGGAAGTGAAGCAAAAACTCAAAAATGTACTTTAGTCAAATGCTTGTACAAAACTGATCACATAATCTGTCAGACAACCATGTTGCATATGGAGATGCTGTGGGAAATAAAATCCTATCCTAGGGGCTGACCCAAAAAGGACCTTATAGGGACAAAGGCCTGTCTCACGGTTAGGCGTATACCTTACTAAAAGAGGGCTACCAACAGGCACTCTGTTAAGGCTTTTTGAATCTTTAACTTTAGTGTCCCGTTCAGTTCATTTTCCCTACTCTACTGCTGCTTTGTGGATGGTACTAAGCATGTAAGGCCTGTCCTACACCCAAAACCTGTGAAGTGAACACCTGTGTCACTTTCAATGATCTAAGGTACCCCATACCTACACACAACTTTGGCCATAATCTTCTTTACTTCTTTGGGTACGGTTTTGGCCATCCTGAAAACAAGTCATCACATATCAATACATACTCATACATGCCCACCTTGGGTAGTTGAAGGTAGTCTGCAAACGTAGAAACAGATACAAAAAGCAAGATGTTTTTCTTGGGTACCTTAACCACCTTGCCCACGTTGTTCTGGGCACAAATCATTTATCCTTGAGTATATCTGACTGTTACAGTGCTGAACCCTGGGGCGTACCATATGCTACATACTAAAACACACATAGCAGTTTTTGTCTGGTGCATCACTCCATGGGTTGCCTGTGCCATCGTGGAGTAGAGGGCCCTGGGAAGGCAAAGTTTCCCTTGGAACTGTTTTAGGCCCTTCTTATTTGTAGTCCCACCTTTTCCATCCACCAGTCCCTTTTCTCCTTCTCCACCTGGTTCTGTAAGGTCTTAAGAACTTTCGGGAGACAGGAGGAGTTATTTCAGGGACCTGAACTGTGGCCACTTAAGGCAGGGGTCTGCTTAGGTAATTTGGCAGCCATTTTTGCTGCCTGATCTGCTGTGGCTTTCCCCTTTGCCTCCTCTGCATCTGTTTACAGTGGCCTTCCGTAGTTATCACCACCCCTCAAGTTAGTGACAAGAGGGCTTCCATCAGAGACCTCACTGCTTCCCCATTTTAGATGGGTTTACCTGAAGCGATCAAGGAGTCTCTGGCATTCCATATGGGCCCATAATCATGGGCTATCCCAAAAGCACACCTGGAATCAGTGTAAATGTTGGCTGTTTTTCCATCTGCATATCTGCAAGCCATCTTTAGAGTCTTTTAGCTCCACTTCTTGAGCAGACATGTATGGTAGTTCACGTTTAATCACCACTGCCCAACCTGTGTAGTACCTGCTATCCTGGCCATACCTCGATCCATCCACAAAGAGCACATGATCTAGATTACCTAATGGCTGATTTACCAAATCCCACTACCTCTTGTGACATCATCTGCAAACAGTCAGGAGCCTCTTCCTTTGAATCTGGAAGAAATTTGGAAGAAAAGTTTAAAGTGCCGTGCCCTAACTCTTCCCTCCCCCCTTGGTCCAGAGGCAACAGGGTGGCTGAGTCCAAAGTATTACACCTTTGGAGAGCAACATTGTCAGGCAACAAAATGGAACACTGCATTCTCAAATAACGGGCAACAAAACAATCATTTGGATTGTACGTTCATGAGGATAGATGTAATATCACCGTCACTTTGTGGTTCAGAACTATCTCAGAGCTTTCATCAAGCATAGCTAGTACAACTACTACACCTCTGGCCACGGGATCAAGTCTGACTAAATAATATGCTATGGGGCGTTATTGCCGGCCAGCAAACGGGCAAGCACATCTTGGTTAGGGGCAAATCTAATACGGATGGTTTCTGTTGAAAGGGGCGTGTACTACTTTCCCATCCACTTCTACCCAAAGACTAGTGTCCTTGGAGAGTAAATCAGGGGAGGCCATGTTTGCTGTGCACAACTGTCTTGGCTGCTCCAGTATCAATCAAAAAACGGGACTACCTCTTTATCACCCAGAATGAGGGATATCATTGGGCCAGACTGAATCTGCTAAAAATGTTTAAAAGTAGAGCCGATACTGGATTTCCTGTTTCCTAATCTTGATCTAACTCCCCCCCCCCCCTCACCTGTCTTTGTGTTCTCCTTATGACAAAAAACATGGGTGTCTGTGGGGACGGACAGTGATCCGGGCATGGTCAACACAGAATACAATCCTCTCGTGTGGTGTGGACGAGGAGTACCACACACAGTACAACACTTTGTCTTCTGGGATCTGGGTCCCACAGACCCATCTCCCAGGACCATTATAGGGTGGCAGACTTACTTTTTCCTCACTTAAATGAGGTGTTTGACATCAGGGCTGAACCAATGCCAAAGGAACACTACCTATGGTTTGCACCACTGAACCACCAATGCTGCTTGATGTTACTCTGCATTTTGGCTTACAGAAGTATCCACCTTTTCCTAATGCTGAATTAATAGACTGGAAAACAGGACTTCTCATTTTCCATGGGAGGGTCTAATAACTAGGGGATGGGCACAAGGGCTGTCGTTGTCTGTAACGTCCTCCCCTATCCTCCTCCCTCCGCTCTGAGTCATCTAAGTCCACCCCTTTCAGTCGGACGCTGTGGTCCTCCTTCTGTCCGTCAGTAGTGTCCCAGCTGTCCATGAGAACAGAGCTCTGATGTTAAGCACAACACTTAACATGTAACACGTAACTTCAAACACAGACAATACAGACATGAACACACAAAGGGCCCATAAGAAACTTTTCATTGACTTCAATAAAAAAAAATGTACAGCTCAATCAATACTGTTGGCACCAATAAAAAAACAAAAATCTTCCAAGAAAAATTAAATAAAATTCTTAATGCGCATATTATATGAAAACAAATATCGTACTCCATACGCATTCACATTTTCATGTACTCCTTTTCACAAACAGCTCATAACCACGCCCTTATACATAAAATATGAATTGCATACATAGCTCTGCTAAAAACATCCATCAGTCTTCACACATATTCGACTCAACTACAACTCAAAGCCACACCCATTCACATTCCACTGAATCATTTATGTCTTCCAACCCAGCCACACAGTTTTCTTTGTTTCATCCCAAAACTTGCAGCACAGACAAACACAGCTTTCCAGGAAACAGATAGCCACACCACACCCAGAATTGCTGATGGTCTATGTCGCTGTTGTGCTGTTTTCCAATGTCTTCTGGTCTTCACTCTGTGATTAATCAAATCTTAGAACAAGACAGTATACATGCTATAAATTAGAAACAAATGGGCGGCACTGTGCTTCAGTCGGGGTCCAGGTGCACGGTCAATAGGTTGATACCCCGGATACTTGCAATAGAAAGACCAGCACTCCGTAATTCCAATAGTGAAGAAAAGCTTTCTTTATTCGTCACCCATATGTGACGCGCGTTTCGACACCAATCTGTGTCTTTGTCAAAGTACAGGTGATAACAGCTCAACTTCACATACACAAGGCATCATTTAAATACAATTCAAATAACCCGCCTCCTAGCCACGCAAGTGATCACATGATCGGGGCCGGACTGAGCCGCCCCCAGCCATGTGACCAGTCACGTGACTATAGCATCATATTGCTACGCAACCAGTCCGAAACAAGTTGAATCTAACTATAGATGGAGTACGGTAAGACATGTATCTGAATCCATGTACTATTATATATCTGGGTATTCTATAATCACTTGCACACCAGATTTGAACATTTTTCATAATATGTACTGATACACTGAAGTTAAGCCGTCTCCTAATCATATAAGAAATCACGTGACTCCGGAATAAAATCCCGGTCACATGGCTTGTCTCATGACATCATATTGCTACGCAACTGATCCAAACAATATTGGATCTTTCAAAAGATAGATTGCGATGCAATATTAAAGATCCATACTATATACAAACTATGTTTAGGGATCTGAGGCATCCGTGATTAGTTACAGAACAAAAAGCATACATTAATGCAAAATAACAATTCATAATCATACGTTCCACAAATTGAATCAAATGAAACTACTCAGTGAGTATTCCTTATTGAGGCCTTTAGGGGCAAGCGTCTCAAGTCGATGGATCCAATATGCTTCACCCTGGTGGAGCATCTGGATCCGATTTCCTCCACGTCGAGGTAAGGTCACTTCTTCTAAAATTTGAAAACGCAGTTGTGAGATGCGATGATTTTTTTCTTTAAAATGCTGGGGAATAGGTAACAAAGTGTTTTCCTTCCTAATTGTAGACTTATGTTTCCCTACCCGGTCTTTCATGCGCATTGTTGTCTCTCCAACATAGCACAACCCACAGGGACATTTAAGTAAATAAATTACAAAACTACTATCACATGTAAAATGACCCCGAATGGGGATTTGTTGTCCTGTCTGTGGGTGTGATATGTTGGAGCCTTTGATGACATTAGAACAATGGACACAGTTAAGACAGGGAAATGTTCCCTTCCTAACTGTAGAGAGAGTGAGCTGTCGCCTGAGCATCCTGTCACTTCCTATGTCCGCACGGACAATCATGTCCCTAATATTTTTATTACGCTTATAGCACACCATGGGACGATCCCTAAACGCAATGGGGTCCAATGCTGCACCGCCATACGCAAATTTCTATATGGCACATTTTGAGAGAGAGTATATCTACCCAAATGAGCTATATCGGAATCACTGTATATTTTGGGAACGTTTCATAGATGATGTTTTTTGCGTATGGCGGTGCAGCATTGAGACCCTTATGTCCTTTGTGGACTACATCAACAATGTAAGACCTGAGCTGAAATTTACCCTGCACCAAGATTCACAACGTGTCTCCTTCCTTGACACATGGGTGATTAGAGGAATTGACAACAGGATTACCACTGACTTGTATGTCAAGAAAACTGACAGAAATAGCCTCTTGTCATTCCATAGTAATCACCCTTCAACTGTAAAAAAATCTCTGCCATACTCGCAATACAGAAGAGTGGCCAATATTGTCATGGATCAGGACACACGTGATCTTAGGTTGCGGGAAATGACCCAAAAGTTTGTAGATAGAGGCTATCCCCCCCCCATTTATTACATGAACAGCGAGACAAGATAGAAAATCCCGTAGAACCATCAGAAAAGAAAGATAAAGGACAAAGAATACCACTAATTGTAAAATATCATCCTTGGATGGACCGTGTCAAAGCTGTCATTAACAAACACTGGAATATTTTACAAAAATCATATCCCACAATTCAGGAGTTTAGGGATCGTCCCATGGTGTGCTATAAGCGTAATAAAAATATTAGGGACATGATTGTCCGTGCGGACATAGGAAGTGACAGGATGCTCAGGCGACAGCTCACTCTCTCTACAGTTAGGAAGGGAACATTTCCCTGTCTTAACTGTGTCCATTGTTCTAATGTCATCAAAGGCTCCAACATATCACACCCACAGACAGGACAACAAATCCCCATTCGGGGTCATTTTACATGTGATAGTAGTTTTGTAATTTATTTACTTAAATGTCCCTGTGGGTTGTGCTATGTTGGAGAGACAACAATGCGCATGAAAGACCGGGTAGGGAAACATAAGTCTACAATTAGGAAGGAAAACACTTTGTTACTAGTGATGAGCGGGAGGTGCCATATTCGATTTCGCGATATTTCGCGAATATTCGCATGAATATTCGTGTTATATTCGTCGAAATCGAATATTCGCAATTATTCCAATTATCGCGAAATTATTTTTTCGCATATTGCGAAAATTTATCTTGATAGTATAAGGCAACGTTCCTATGCTAATGACTATGGCTAGGCTAATATGTGTATTTTACGAAATTTCGTAATATTGCTCTAACTTCGTCTCTTAGAATATTACGAATATTCTAAAAGACGAAGTTAGAGCAATATTAAGAACATTTGCAAAAGTCGAATTTGCGATGCGAGTAATATAACACGAAATAGTCGCATGAAGATTTCAACTTAGCACTGCTATATTCCATATTCTAGCCTAATATGGAATAAAGCTGTGCTAAGTTAGCACTGCTATATTCCATATTAGGCTAGAATATGGAATATAGCTGTGCTAAGTTGAAATCTTCATGCGACTATTTCGTGTTATATTACTCGCATCGCAATTTCGACTTTTGCAAATGTTCTTAATATTGCTCTAACTTCGTCTTTTAGAATATTCGTAATATTCTAAAAGACGAAGTTAGAGCAATATTACGAAATTTCGTAAAATACACATAGATTGTATTTAAGCTAATATACTGCTATAGTAATAATTTTTAATAGTGTACATATTTTACAAAACTTAAGTTCAGAAGAGGCAAAAAAAAATTACAGGAAAAAAAAGGGATTATAGCACTATATTAGCTAAATTACAATCTATATGTGTATTTTACGAAATTTCGTAATATTGCTCTAACTTCGTCTTTTAGAATATTCGTAATATTCTAAGAGACGAAGTTAGAGCAATATTACGAAATTTCTAAAAGACGAAGTTAGAGCAATATTAAGAACATTTGAAAAAGTCGAAATTGCGATGCGACTAATATAACACGAAATATTCGCATGAAGATTTCAACTTAGCACTGCTATACTCCATATTCTAGCCTAATATGGAATATAGCAGTGCTAACTTAGCACAGCTATATTCCATATTAGGCTAGAATATGGAGTATAGCAGTGCTAAGTTGAAATCTTCATGCGAATATTTCGTGTTATATTACTCGCATCGCAATTGCGACTATTGCGAAATTTCGTAAAATACACATATAGATTAGATTGTAATTTAGCTAATATGGAATATAGCAGCAAGTTGAAAACGCCACTGACTGGAGCAGCCATGAAGCCAGGAATCCAAAGGACAGGTAAGAACAACTTTAGGGAAGTGGGAAAGAAAAAAATATAATAAAAAAAAAAAGAAAAAAAACGAATATTCGATTTCGCGAATATATAGAACGATATTCTAAATATTCGCGAAATCTCGAAATTGCGATATTCGAGAAAAAAATTCGCAATTCGAATATTCGCGCTCAACACTATTTGTTACCTATTCCCCAGCATTTTAAAGAAAAAAATCATCGCATCTCACAACTGCGTTTTCAAATTTTAGAAGAAGTGACCTTACCTCGACGTGGAGGAAATCGGATCCAGATGCTCCACCAGCGTGAAGCATATTGGATCCATCGACTTGAGACGCTTGCCCCTAAAGGCCTCAATAAGGAATACTCACTGAGTAGTTTCATTTGATTCAATTTGTGGAACGTATGATTATGAATTGTTATTTTGCATTAATGTATGCTTTTTGTTCTGTAACTAATCACGGATGCCTCAGATCCCTAAACATAGTTTGTATATAGTATGGATCTTTAATATTGCATCGCAATCTATCTTTTGAAAGATCCAATATTGTTTGGATCAGTTGCGTAGCAATATGATGTCATGAGACAAGCCATGTGACCGGGATTTTATTCCGGAGTCACGTGATTTCTTATATGATTAGGAGACGGCTTAACTTAAGTGTATCAGTACATATTATGAAAAATGTTCAAATCTGGTGTGCAAGTGATTATAGAATACCCAGATATATAATAGTACATGGATTCAGATACATGTCTTACCGTACTCCATCTATAGTTAGATTCAACTTGTTTCGGACTGGTTGCGTAGCAATATGATGCTATAGTCACGTGACTGGTCACATGGCTGGGGGCGGCTCAGTCCGGCCCCGATCATGTGATCACTTGCGTGGCTAGGAGGCGGGTTATTTGAATTGTATTTAAATGATGCCTTGTGTATGTGAAATTGAGCTGTTATCACCTGTACTTTGACAAAGACACAGATTGGTGTCGAAACGCGCGTCACATATGGGTGACGAATAAAGAAAGCTTTTCTTCACTATTGGAATTACGGAGTGCTGGTCTTTCTATTGCAAGTATACATGCTATAATCATACAGTAATTTTGTTAAACCCAAATCATCTTATATGCCAGGTGGTTTTAGTTAGTGTTGTACATATACAGTACAGACCAAAAGTTTGGACACACCTTCTCATTCAAAGAGTTTTCTTTATTTTCATAACTATGAAAATTGTAGATTCACACTGAAGACATCAAAACTATGAATTAACACATGTGGAATAATATACATAACAAACAAGTGTGAAACAACTGAAAATATGTCATATTCTAGGTTCTTCAAAGTAGCCACCTTTTGCTTTGATTACTGCTTTGCACACTCTTGGCATTCTCTTGATGAGCTTCAAGAGGTAGTCCCCTGAAATGGTTTTCACTTCACAGGTGTGCCCTGTCAATAAGTGGGATTTCTTGCCTTATACATGGGGTTGGGACCATCAGTTGCGTTGAGGAGAAGTCAGGTGAATACACAGCTGATAGTCCTACTGAATAGACTGTTAGAATTTGTATTATGGCAAGAAAAAAGCAGCTAAGTAAAGAAAAACAAGTGGCCATCATTACTTTAAGAAATGAAGGTCAGTCAGTCAGCCGAAAAATTGGGAAAACTTTGAAAGTAAGGGCTATTTGACCATGAAGGAGAGTGATGGGGTGCTGCGCCAGATGACCTGGCCTCCACAGTCACCGGACCTGAACCCAATCGAGATGGTTTGGGGTGAGCTGGACCGTAGAGTGAAGGCAAAAGGGCCAACAAGTGCTAAGCATATCTGGGAACTCCTTCAAGACTGTTGGAAGACCATTTCAGGTGACTACCTCTTGAATCTCATCAAGAGAATGCCAAGAGTGTGCAAAGCAGTAATCAAAGCAAAAGGTGTCTACTTTGAAGAACCTAGAATATGACATATTTTCAGTTGTTTCACACTTGTTTGTTATGTATATAAATCCACATGTGTTAATTCATAGTTTTGATGCCTTCATAGTCATGAAAATAAAGAAAACTCTTTGAATGAGAAAGTGTGTCCAAACTTTTGGTCTGTACTGTATAATAATTTTTGTTAAAAGCTGGATTCCCACATTACACTGCTTGGGAAAGAAGAAAGAAAATTATTAAACAATTCTTCGTCTTGTATAATGTTTTTACACATATAACATCACTTACTCTGCATGATTCCCTCCCCTCTTTTTTCTTTGCCTGCTTCTCTTATCTCAGGAATGTTTCTCTGTTAAGGCAGGGAAAGTGAATCAGCCCACCACAGGACGTTCAACCGTCTTAAATATTCCTCAAACTTTTACAGATACTGCACAAGACAATACTGCGTCCTCTCACACTCTGGAAAGTAGAACTACTTCAACAGAGATATATTTCTAACACCTTCGTGTTCTGTGGCTCACACTAGGTACAATACTTATCCATTAACTGACCATCTTTTACTGCTCTAATCTCTAATGCTAGTGCTAGGATCTTCTCTATTTAAACACACACATATCATTAGGGTAACAAAACTTAACCAGTTTATTTCTGAACATTTAACACAAGCGCCTTTCTGATTGCAGACACTGGGGCACTTTCTTTCTTGCTAGTGCCATCAATTAACATCCTGACACTGCTCTGTTTTCTCACTCATTAGAACCCCCCCTCAACATCACAGGAGTTCTGATGTCCACAGTCTGTAAACTCTAACTTCACAGATTCTTACAGATTTTCATCCCTGTTGCCAGCCAGGCGACCTGCTGTCCAGGGCCACACTTTCTCTGTAACATTCTTTTTCACATTTTAACTTTCAATTCTCCATTAATATCACATCCTATAATTTCTCTCTTCCCTCGCTACTAGCTAGGGGCTATATTTTCTCCTTCTTCATAATACTGGGACTGGCCCATTTCCACAGCAGTATTTCAGACTGACGCACACAAAACAGAGGAGTAAAGAGGCACCTTTCACCCTTTCCTCCACAGACAAAGGATTCACCCTCCCCTCTGGTTGGCTCAAATCTGACTATCACCTCTGACTAGTCAGCTGGGACTCCGCGCACGTCTTCCCCTCTGCGGGGGTCAGGCGGCTCCGCACGGGTCTTCCTGGGGTCAGGTCAGGTGGAGAATATCTCTGCAGTCTTCCCCATTGGGGGTCAGGCGGCTCCACGCGTCTTCCTGAGGTCAGGTCAGGTGGAGAATATCTCTGCAGTCTTCCCCCTTGGGGGTCAGGCGGCTCCACGCATCTTCCTGCCAGGTCAGCCGGAGTTTACTTTGTCCAACACCTCGGTGCTACAGCGCCCCCTTCCAAACCAGGAGGTTACTGTCCCCTCCCTTTGTCTGTGGTCTTACTGTCCATGCTCAATTCACTCCTTGGACCATACCGACACACATATACACACCAGAGTGATCTATCAATTCAGATTATGGTTCTATGGACCCCAGCAGGGGTGAACTCCACTATCTCATTGGGGTAAAAGCTGTGGAGCCAGCTAGGAAGCTCTCTTCGTTTCACAGATTGGCGGTTGACATAATAATCCCTGTTAATCTCTAAATCACGGATGAACCCAAATCCACGTTCTTTACAAAAGGAGAGAACTCATCCCAGTCTCCTTACCGGGGTTGGGAAATTTTCTCCGGGTTCCTCCATTAATTTTTGCGTAAGGTCTTCATTATATTTTTTGCAGGCGTGGGTCCTGGGTAGACGTGCCGCTTTTATCTCTGCTGATAATTTAGACCAAAGCGTTGCTTGGGAGGTAGTAGGCCATTCCGTCTGAACTTTAGCCTGATCTGCACCGGACCTTTCGTCTGTAGTGGTGACATGACCTGTAACACGACTCTTGGTGGACAGCCTAGGTGGAGGCTGCATGCCTCTCTCTCGCCAGTAGCGCTCCTGTACCTCTCTGATTCGGGCCTGTAGCTCCTCATCTTCCAGGGTCGCACTGGAGACCGGCCTGATAACTACGAGGGGAGCGGTCAGTGATTCTCGTCTCACTTTCTAAATCGCGGCCTTTGGCCTGAGGTCCTCGCTTTCCTCTGTTGTCGGCATGGCGTCCTTCTTAGTGAGATTGGTAACGCTGCTCCGCTCAGCCATGCTGCACGTCACGCTCCTCTGGTGAGCGACCCTCCCATTGGGTTCTCTTTGCATACGGGAGGCGCCGACATCTTTGGCACAATACAACAAAGATGGGAGGCACATTTTGAACTACTTTGCATAAGGGGTGGCACAATAGTTTTTCTCACTCTTGAGGGGGTGTAGCTCTGTTTTCTCGCCGTTAGTAGGGAGTAACTTAAAGCAAACCAATCATGAAGGCCTCCAGCGGCCATTTTAGGTTCAGTGCAAGAGTCCATTCACTGACAGCAAACAGTGTTGTTGACACAAAAACATGCGATTTTTCCACTTTTGATACAGCGATTTGATTGCAGGTGACTTGTAGCATACGTCCATGCAATTTTAAGCAATTTAAACAGTTCTGCAGCCCAATAAAAACTTTTAAAGTTTGCACTATATCAAAGCACATTGACAGTCTCTCAGGCGAACAAGTAAGGCTTATTCTCATAAGGCAATGGCACAAAAGATTTTGTGTCCTGTTCTTTATATAGTTCGTAGTGACGCCAATTCTTTGTAGCATACCAAACCACAGGGGAAACGCGTGAGGCTCACGGTGGGACGATGGATGCAATAGTTCATGTACTCAGGGTTAGCAGATGCCTCCCCGGGTCGGCGTACAGTGGATGGGAAGACAGCACAAAATCCTCCGGGCCACTCTCGGTTGGAAGGAACACCAGCCAGATGGAAGTTAAGGTGCCCTTGATGGTAAGTGGTGTTAGGTGCTTTTGCGGCTGGGCCCCTGGTTCGTGATGCCAGCACCGTTAGGTGAAAATGTTGAGAGTAGCAGTAGTAAAAATGAGGAGTCGTTGGTTATAAACCAGTTGAGCATTTACTGCAGATCAATAGTCTCTGGACAGTTGGCACAGTTCATCAATGGAAAGCTTTTTGTATAGCACAGATAATAATAAGTTCACTGGTAATCCTATTATCAGGTAGTGGCAGTTGTCAATGGAGGGATTCTTCTAATGCTGATACTCTACAGGCAAGGATCCTGGTGGTAATCCCAAGTCCACTCTATAGCACTCTGGTACTAAAGTATGCTGATATATCTGGTTACTATGAGCTATCCTTTAACCCCTTTGGGACCAGGCTCATTTTCACCTTAAGGACCAGGCCATTTTTTGCAAATCTGACCAGTGTCACTTTAAGTGGTGATAACTTTAAAACGCTTTGACTTATACAGGCCATTCTGAGATCATTTTTTCATCACATATTGTACTTCATGACACTAGTAAAATGGAGTAAAAAAAATAAAATTTTTATTTATAAAAAAATACAAAATTTACCAAAAATTTGGAAAAATTAGCAAATTTTTAAGTTTCAATTTATCTACTTCTATAATAGTAATACCTCCAAAAATAGTTATTGTTTTACATTCCCCATATGTCTACTTCATGTTTGGATCATTTTGGGAATTAAATTTTTATTATTTGTGGATGTTACAAGGCTTAGAAGTTTAGAAGCAAATCAAAAACCCACTTTTTAAGGACCAGTTCAGGTCTGAAGTCACTTACTGTCACGACGGACGTGCACAGTATAATAGATAACACACCAACCAGGCTCTGGACGAGAGACAGGGGAAGGGTCACCTCCTAGTTTATCCCTGACCTCTTTCCCTGCACTGCTCAGCCCACAGGCAGACCTTGAAGATAGGTGTGCTGTGTCCTCCAGCCTGAACTGACAAAACCCTGAACTCCCTGAGATGGTGAAGTGGGGAGATAGGAGCAGCCTGCTCGCACAGAACCTGGATGGGATAGATGACATCAACAACCAAACAAGAAATGACACTTATCTTCTGAGAGCAGGAACTGACAGCCAACCTTCCCTCCAAACTTTCCAGACCAAAATGATCAGTATAATCCGCTCAGAGCACTTAGCTGGAGACCATTTAAACTAATGACTCCACCCAGTGCACCTGATGAGAGGCGGATCCAGCACGGCATCAAAACAAATACTAAACTCATGCTGCTATCCTGGCCGACCTCCGCACATCGTCACAGTGGGGCATGACAGTACCCCCCCCTTCTACGGGTGACCTCCGGACACCCTGGACCAACCTTATCCGGATGGGACCTATGAAAGGCCCTCACCAGTCGGCTGGCGTTGACATCTGACGCCGGAACCCACATCCTCTCCTCAGGACCGTATCCCCTCCAGTGCACCAGGTACTGGAGGGAACCCCGCAGAACTCTTGAGTCAAGAATCCTGGAGATCTCGAACTCCACGTTTCCCTCGACTAGAACAGGAGAAGGAGGCAATGGCGATGGTACCACCGGTTTAACATTTTTTTTTAGTAAAGACTTGTGGAAGACATCATGGATCCTCCAAGTCTGCGGCAGATCCAGTCGAAACGCCACAGGATTGATCACCGCAGAAATTTTATACGGACCAACAAATCTGGGACCCAGTTTCCAAGATGGCACTCTCAACTTTATATTTCTAGTGGACAACCACACCAGATCACCCACACACAGGTCCGGACCAATCACACGTCTCCTGTCAGCCATTCGTTTATACCTCTCACCCATCCTCTCCAAATTCCCTTGAATCCTCCGCCAGATAGAGGATAAGGCAGAAGAGAATCTCTCCTCCTCTGGCATCCCGGAGGAACCAGACCCAGAAAAGGTACCAAACTGAGGATGGAAACCGTATGCGCCAAAAAATGGCTACTTACCCGTGGACTCCTGCCTACGGTTATTCAATGCAAATTCTGCTAAGGACAAGAATGAGGACCAGTCCTCCTGATTCTCAGCCACAAAGCACCTCAAGTAGGTCTCCAGGTTTTGATTGGTACGCTCCGTCTGACCATTCGACTGTGGATGAAAAGCCGACGAGAAAGAAAGTTGAATGCCAAGTCGAGAGCAGAACGCCCTCCAAATCCTGGAGACAAACTGCATGCCGCTATCAGAGACCACATCCGAAGGAATACCGTGCAATTTCACAATATTATCCACAAAAATCTGCGCAAGAGTCTTAGCGTTAGGCAGACTTGTTAGTGGTATAAAGTGAGCCATTTTACTGAAACGATCGACTACCACCAAAATCACTGTTCTCCCGGAGGAACTCGGTAGGTCCGTAATAAAGTCCATGGACAAATGCGTCCAAGGACGAGATGGAATAGACAATGGAAGAAGTGAACCAGGCGGTCGAGTATGAGCAACCTTTGACCGAGCGCAGGTTTCACAAGCTGTCACGTAATTCTCAATACTCTTACGCAACCCTGGCCACTAGAACCTCCGGGACACCAGATCACAGGTGGACTTACCACCAGGATGTCCAGCGAGAACAGTATCGTGATGTTCCTTGAACACCTTGTATCGTAGGCCCTCAGGAACAAACAACCTCCCTGGGGGACACGAACCAGGAGCCCCATCCTGAGCTCCCAATACCTCCATCTCTAATTCAGGGTACAGAGCGGAGACCACCACTCCATCCGCCAAAATCGGCGCTGGATCTTCTGAATCGCCTCCCCCAGGGAAGCTGCGAGACAAGGCATCTGCCTTGACGTTCTTGACCCCTGGGCGAAAGGTAACCATGAAATTGAACCTGGTAAAAAAACAATGACCATCTGGCCTGTCTAGGGTTCAGACGCTTGGCAGATTGCAGGTAAGCCAAATTCTTATGGTCTGTATACACAGTAACGGGGGGAGAAGCCCCCTCTAACCAGTGATGCCATTCTTCAAAGGACAACTTGATCGCCAACAACTCCCTATCTCCAACATCATAATTCCTCTCGGCGACCGAGAGCTTCCTGGAGAAGAAGGCACACGGGACCCACTTGCCAGGAGAAGGACCCTGCGAAAGCACTGCCCCAACCCCCACCTCTGATGCAACAACCTCGACCACGAATGGCTGAGATACATCCGGCTGCACCAGAATGGGAGCAGACGCAAAACGCTCCTTAATAGTCGAAAAGGCCTGCAATGCCTCATCCGACCAGACAGAGACATCAGCGCCCTTCTTGGTCATATCAGTAAGAGGTTTGACTAGCGTGGAATAATTCGAAATACATTTTCTATAATAATTTGTAAATCCCAAAAACCGCTTCAAAGCTTTCTGATTCTCCGGTCGGTCCCACTCCAGAACCGCCCGGACCTTTTCGGGGCCTATACGAAAACCGGAATCAGAAAGCATGTATCCCAAGAATGGAAGCTCTTGCACCGCAAACAAACATTTCTCCAATTTGGCGTATAACTTATTCTCCCGAAGGATAGTCAATACCTGTCTCACACGATCCTGATGGGTCTTCAGATCAGGAGAATAAATTAAAATATAATCTAGGTAGACTACTACGAACCTCCCCAACAAGTGATGAAAAATATCATTGACGAACGCTGAAATACCGCTGGCACATTCGTCAACCCAAAAGGCATTACCAGGTTCTCAAAATGACCCTCGTGCATATTGAAGGCCGTTTTCCACTCATCCCCCTCCTTGATCCTGATCAGATTGTATGCTCCTCTCAAATCCAACTTGGAGAACACCTTGGCTCCAGCAATCTGATCAAAAAGATCAGAGATCAAAGGCAGGGGATATGGATCCCGGACTGTAATACAGTTCAGCTCCCGGAAATCCAAACACGGTCTCAGTGATCCATCTTTCTTCTTCACGAAGAACAAACCTACCGCCACTGGAGACTTAGATGGTCTAATATGACCCTTTGCCAAACTCTCGGCGACATAGTTTCGCATGACCTCTCTCTCGGGTTGAGAGAGGTTGTAGAGCCGAGACTTAGGCAACTTAGCCCCCGGAATGAGGTTCACTGGACAATCATAGTCACGATGAGGGGGCAATTCCTGAGCCCCACCCTCCGAAAAGACGTCCGAAAAATCCGAGAGATACTGAGGCAAGGTCGTAACGGACACTTCAGAAATAGATGTGACAAGACAATTATCCGAACAAAACTTGCTCCAACCAATGATTTGTCTCGCTTGCCAGTCAATAATTGGGTTATATCTAGACAACCATGGCAACCCCAAAACTATTGGAGCTGGCAAATCCTTCATGACGAAACAGGAAATAATCTCAGCATGTGAATTACCCACCCTTAAATGAATACCATGAACAACGTGAGTAAGGCTCCCTTGAGAAAGAGGGGAAGAATCAATAGCAAAAACACAAATCTCGTTCTCTAACGTGCAAGTACTTAGTCCCAAACCCTCAAGAAACAGAAAGTCAATAAAATTTACCCCAGCACCACAATCAAGAAAAACATCAACAAACACATTTCTAGACTCTAGCGCCACCATAGCTGAAAGGAGAAAATGGGAACTGCAGGGAACTTGCATACCAGTCTGCTCCACCACACCATTCATACTACCAAGTGTGAGGGTAGTTTTTTTTTCTTTCTCTTTTTTCTTTATCTCTTCCCCCTGTGGTTCAATATACGGACAAGAAAAAACAAAATGACCCCTCTTCCCACAATAGAAACATAGATTGTGCACTTTTCGAAAGTCTCTATTATCCAAATGGCAAGATATCTGACCTAACTGCATGGGTTCCTCCCCTACCCCAGAGTAACAAGCAATATCACCCTGGGCAGCTGGTAAAACAACACCACACGCGGGAGGAATCCCCTGCACGGAGGGACCCTTACACCTCTCTCTGATACGTCTATCCAAACGTATAGCCAAAGACATTGCGTTCTCCAAAGTATCTGGGTATTCATGAAAAGCCAGAGCATCTTTCAACCTTTCAGATAACCCCTGACAAAACTGGCTACGTAACGCGGGGTCGTTCCACCCCGACTCAGTAGCCCACCTCCTAAACTCTGTGCAGTAAACCTCAGCAGTATGTTTACCCTGTAGTAAGTTACGTAATTTTGACTCTGCCATCGAAACTCGATCTGGGTCATCGTCAGGGTGGATAAAAATCAATGATTTTTTTTAAAAAAATCGGATTTTTTTTTATATAAAATGCTTTTTGAGGAAAATATATTACCATCCACAGGTTATTCCATCATGAAATAAAGATTCGTTTTTTAATTATGTAGAATAAGGCTGTACGTAGACTCCCATATTGTTGAATGGATTAGGCAGTGGCTGAGGGACAGACAACAGAGGGTTGTAGTCAATGGAGTATATTCAGACCATGGTCTAGTTACCAGTGGGGTACCTCAGGGATCTGTTCTGGGACCCATATTGTTTAATATATATTGCAGAAGGCCTCGATGGTAAGGTGTGTCTTTTTTCTGATGACACAAAGATTTGTAACAGGGTTGATGTTCCTGGAGGGATACACCGAATGGAAAAGGATTTAGGAAAACTAGAGGAATGGTCAAAAATCTGGCAACTAAAATTTTATGTTGATAAGTGCAAGATAATGCACCTGGGGCGTAAAAACCCAAGAGCAGAATATAAAATCAGTTATACAGTCCTAACCTCAGTATTTGATTTAGGGGGTCATTATTTCAGAAAACTTAAAGGTAGGCAGACAATGTCATAGAGCAGCAGGAGATGCTAGCAGAATGCTTGGGCGTATAGGGAGAGGAATTACTAGTAGACAGAGGGAGGCGCTCATGCTGCTCTACAGAGCACTAGTGAGACCTCATCTGGAGTATTGTGCTCAGTACTGGAGACCATATCTCCAGAAGGATATTGATACTTTGGAGAGAGTTCAGAGAAGAGCTACTAAACTAGTACATGGATTGCAGGACAAAACTTACCAGGAAAGATTAAAGGACCTTAACATGTATAGCTTGGAAGAAAGACGAGACAGAGGGGATATGATAGAAACTGCTAAATACATAAAGGGAATCAACAAGGTAAAAGAGGAGAGAATATTTAAAAGAAGAAAAACTACCACAAGAGGACATAGTTTTAAATTAGATGGGGCAAAGGTTTAAAAGTAATATCAGGAAGTATTACTTTACTGAGAGAGTAGTGGATGCATGGAATAGCCTTCCTGCAGAAGTGGTAGCTGCAAATACAGTGAAGGAGTTTAAGCATGCATGGGATAGGCATAAGGCCATCCTTCATATAAGATAGGGCCAGGGGCTATCCATAGTACTCAGTATATTGGGCAGACTAGATGGGCCAAATGGTTCTTATCTGCCGACACATTCTAGGTTTCTATATGTGTAATTTGTTTGGTAAATAAATTCCATTAATCCATTCACAATGTCATGCTCTTCCAGAGGTTTTTGTAAGATTATTGGTCAGTTTCTCTGCCTACAAGATATTATGACAGAGGCTTGGTTTACTTTTGCAGTTCTCAAAACTGAATTTGACTCAGCAGAGATCACATGCCTCTTCTTCACAGCAAAAATTTTATAACATGAACAGAGTTGAGAAAAATACCTTAATCCTAACTTCTACAAACCTATGAATGCAGAATCAACCTAATCAAACTAATATGAAAAGTTGTTTAAATCTTCATCTACTTGCATATTATAAGTTATACCAGCAAGAATTAGTCTTTATGTAGAAAACTATGATTTAAATCAAGCCTTACTGACTAGTGATTTAAATCGTGATTTAAATCATGATTTAAATCATTTTGATTTAAATCAAATCCACCCTGGTCATCGTAAATCAATCCCAGGGCTTTAAAAAATTCCTCCACCGACCGGAGAGCCAGAGAACCAGGCGGCAGGGAAAAAGCCCAGGACTGCGCGTCCCCTTTAAGCAAAGACATGACGATACCCACCCTCTGATCCTCATTACCTGATGAAAATGGGCACAATCGAAAGTACAAATTAAATGACTCTTTGAAACGGAAAAAATCATCAGTACCCCCTGCAAATTTCTCAGGAAGAGCGACTTTAGGCTTCCCAACAATTTGAGCTGTACCTGAAGCCAACACCCTCTGACACTGTGTGACCGTACTACGCAGATCCGCAACCTCCAGGGACAAACCCTGCATGCGGTCAACCAGTGCATCAATTGACGCCATCACATAAACGCTGAGCAATGGCTGTCACAGTATGGCGGATTATGATGTCACGACGGACGTGCACAGTATAAAAGATAACACACCAACCAGGCTCTGGACGAGAGACAGGGGAAGGGTCACCTCCTAGTTTATCCCTGACCTCTTTCCCTGCACTACTCAGCCCACAGGCAGACCTTGAAGATAGGTGTGCTGTGTCCTCCAGCCTGAACTGACAAAACCCTGAACTCCCTGAGATGGTGAAGTGGGGAGATAGGAGCAGCCTGCTCGCACAGAACCTGGATGGGATAGATGACATCAACAACCAAACAAAAAATGACACTTATCTTCTGAGAGCAGGAACTGACAGCCAACCTTCCTTCCAAACTTCCCAGACCAAAATGATCAGTATAATCCGCTCAGAGCACTTAGCTGGAGATCATTTAAACTAATGACTCCACCCAGTGCACCTGATGAGAGGCGGATCCAGCACGGCATCAAAACAAATACTAAACTCGTGCTGCAATCCTGGCCGACCTCCGCACATCGTCAGAGTGGGGCATGACACTTACATAATAGAAACCACCCAAAAATGACCCCATTGTAGAAACTACACCCCTCAAGGTATTCAAAACAGATTTTACAAACGTCGTTAACCCTTTATGCTGGGTTCACACGGGCGAGATTTCCGCGCGGATGCAATGCTTGAGGTGAACGCATTGCACACGCACTGAATCTAGACCCATTCACTTCTATGGGGCTGTACACATGAGCAGTTATTTTCACGCATCACTTGTGCGTTGCGTGAAAATCGCAGCATGCTCTATATTGCAACCATGAGATTTTCACGCATGGTTGCTAAGATGACAGTCTATTCACTGTATTATTTTCCCTTCTAACATGGTTATAAGGGAAAATAATAGCATTCTTTAATACAGAATGCTTAGTAGAAGGTCAATTGAGGGTTAAAAAATAAATAAAATTAACTCACCTCCTCCTCTTGATCGCGTAGTTGCCGATCTCTTCTTACTTCTTTAATCATAAGCTGCCGGCTAAAGGACCTGTGGTGATATCACATCACATGGTTCAATCACATGGTCCATCAATGTGGTGATGGATCATGTGATTGGACCATGTCATGAGCTCAGTGACGTCACCACAGGTCCTTTGACAGGTCCTGAAGAAAGAACAGGAGAACGGCAGCTACGCGATTAATTGGAGGAGTTGAGTTAATTTATTTTTTATTTTTTAACCCTCAATTGACCTTCTACTATGCATTCTGCATTAAAGAATGCTATTATTTTCCCTTATAACCATGTTAGAAGGGAAAATAATACAATCTACACAACCTTGAACCCAAACCTGAACTTCAGTAAAGAAGTTCGGGTCTGGGTACCACATTCAGTTTTTTATTACGCGCGTGCAAAACGCATTGCACCCGCGCGATTAAAACTGAACAACGGAACGCAATCGCAGTCAAAACTGACTGCAATTGGGTACCTACTCGCGTGGGTTTGCCGCAATGCACCTGGGACGCATCCTGAGCCAAAACGTGATGCCCGTGTGATCCCAGCCTTAGGTGTTCCACAAGAGTTATTGGCAAATGGAGATGAAATTTAAGAATTTTAATTTTTGGGCTAATTTTCCATTTTAATCCATTTTTTCCAGTAACAAAGCAAGGGTTAACAGCCAAACAAAATGCTATATTTATTGACCCGATTCTGTAGTTTGCAGAAACACCCATATGTGGCCGTAAACTACTGTACGGGCACATGATAGGGCGTAGAGGGAAAGGTTTTTTGAAGGCAGATTTTGCTGGACTGGTTTATTTACACCATGTCCCATTTGAAGCCCCCCTGATGCACCCCTAGAGTAGAAACTCCATAAAAGTGACCCCATCTAAGAAACTACACCCCTCAAGGTATTCAAAACTGATTTTACAAACATTGTTAACCCTTTTGGTGTTCCACAAGAGTTATTGGCAAATGGAGATGAAATGTAAGAATTTCAATTTTTGGGCTAATTTTTCATTTTAATCCATTTTTCCAGTAACAAAGCAAGGGTTAACAGCCAAACAAAACTCAATATTTATTGCCCGGATTGCCCCTATAGTTTGCAGAAACACCCCAAAGGTGGCCGTAAACTACTGTACGGGCACACAGTAGGGCGTAGAGGGAAAGGAGCGCCGTGTGGTTTTTGGAAGGCAGATTTTGCTGGACTGGTTTATTTACACCATGTCTTATTTGAAGCCCCCCTGATGCACCCCAAGAGTAGAAACTCCATAAAAGTGACCCCATTTTGGAAACTACGGGATAAGGTGGCAGTTTAGTTGGGACTATTTTTAGGGTACATATGATTTTTGGTTGCTCTATATTACATTTTTGTGAGTCAAGCTTACCAAAAATAGAAATTCTGAAATTTCTTCTCCATTTGCCATAAACTGTTGAGGAACACCTAAAGGGTTAATAAAGTTGGTAAAATCAGTTTTGAATACCTTGAGGGGTGTAGTTTCTTAGATGTGGTCACTATTATGAAGTTTCTACTCTAGGGGTGCATCAGGGGTTCTTCAAATGGGACATGGTGCCATCAAAATCTGCCTTCCAGAAACCATACGGCGTTCCTTTCCTTCTGCGCCTTGCCGTTTGGTCATACAGCAGTTTCCGACCACATATGGGGTGTTTCTGTAAACTGCAGAATCAGGGCCATAAATATTAAGTTTTGTTTGGCTGTTAACCCTTGCTTTGTTACTGGAAAAAAAATAGCTGTTTTGCCACCGTTTTTTTTTTTGGACCGAGTCTTTTTTTTATTTTTTTAGTCGATTATCTTAGGTAGGGGCTCATTTTTTGCGGGATGAGAGGACGGTTTATTTGGCACTATTTTGGGGGCATATGACTTTTTGATCGCTTGCTATTACACTAATTGTGATGTAAGGTGACAAAAGAATACTTTTTTTTTTTTTTTTACTGTGTTCATCTGAGGGGTTAGGTCATGGGGTATTTTTATAGAGCAGATTCTTACGGACGCGGCGATACATAATATGTCTATTTTTTTTATTTATTTTAGTTTTACAAAATAATATTAAAAAAATAATAATAATTTGTTTTAGTGTCTCAAGTCTGAGAACCATAGTTTTTTTTTCCTATTGTCAGTGGCTAAATTTGGGAGGGGGAATATAAATTTAGTACTCCATGGAATTGTGATACTCCCTGAAGCAACCAATAATGCAGAGGCCCAGATGATCGGGACACGTGTCACACTGAGTAGTGGTGTCCTTCTGTATCCCCCTCCTGTGACACACTCTGCACCTTTTTTGGGTCCGTCCCTTCTTTCCAGTATGGGGGACCACACCTGAAAAGTGTTGGCCAGGGACGATCCGGGTGCCTCCAGTTCCCGAGGTACTCTGGCCTGCTCTTTCCCGGTCAGAAAAGATCAGGGCCTTGAGGACTGCCTCATAGAACTGCATGAATTTCCCTGTGCTGCCAGCGCTCCCGGACAGCACAAAAGAGTTGTACAAGGCAACCTGTACCAAGTAGACCGCAGCTTTTTTGTACCATGCCTGGGTTTTGTGCATGGCATTATATGGCTTGAGGACTTGATCAGAGAGATCAACTCCTCCCATATACCGATTGTAGGCGACGATACAATCGGGCTTGAGGACCGTTGCCACGGTACCTCGCACAGGGACAGGGGTGATGCCGTTACCATGATTTGTGAACAGTACAAGGACATCCCTCTTGTCCTTATACCTGACCAGCAACAGGTTTTTACTGGTAAGGGCACAGGTCTCACCCCTGGTACCTGGAGGGGGTGGGTAAGGAGTTCCGCACGGTCCCACAAGCGAACGTGGATCTGGCGGCGAGGGACTGGAACAAGGGGATACTAGTATAAAAGTTATCCACGTACAGGTGGTAACCCTTATCTAGCAGTGGGTGCCTAAGGTCCCATACAAGTTTCCCGGTAACACCCAGAGTGGGGGGACATTCTGGGGGTTGAATACGGGAATCTCGCCCCTCGTACACACGAAACTTGTAAGTGTACCCTGAGGTACTCTCACAAAGTTTGTACAGCTTCACGCCATACCCGCTTAGAGGGAACATACTGGTGGAAAATGAGTCTCCCCTTGAAAGCAATGAGAGACTCATCAACCGCGACCTCCCTTCCAGGTTACATAGGCCTCCAGAAATTTGGCCCCAAAGTGATCGATGACCGGCCTGATTTTGTTCAGGCGGTCATAGGGGGCGAGTGGGTGTAATGACATTGCCAGCCAGACAATAGGAAATACCATACATTGCAAATAAACACAGATATATATATATTCAAATGTTTAAAGTGTCTCATTTACACACATATGTGGGATGCTGCAACTGCACACAGCAACTGCAGCAGGAGATAGAGACTGCACAGGAGGAAGAGACTGCACACAGTGACTGCACAGGAGATAGAGACTGCACACAGTGACTGCACAGGAGATAGAGACTGCACACAGTGACTGCACAGGAGGAAGAGACTGCACACAGTGACTGCACAGGGGAAGAGACTGCACACAGCGACTGCACAGGAGGAAGAGACTGCACAGGAGATAGAGACTGCACAGGAGGAAGAGACTGCACACAGTGACTGCACAGGAGGAAGAGACTGCACACAGTGACTGCACAGGAGATAGAGACTGCACACAGTGACTGCACAGGGGATAGAGACTGCACACAGTGACTGCACAGGGGATAGAGACTGCACAGGAGGAAGAGACTGCACACAGTGACTGCACAGGAGATAGAGACTGCACACAGTGACTGCACAGGAGGAAGAGACTGCACACAGTGACTGCACAGGAGATAGAGACTGCACACAGTGACTGCACAGGAGGAAGAGACTGCACACAGTGACTGCACAGGAGATAGAGACTGCACACAGTGACTGCACAGGAGGAAGAGACTGCACACAGTGACTGCACAGGGGAAGAGACTGCACACAGCGACTGCACAGGAGATAGAGACTGCACAGGAGGAAGAGACTGCACACAGTGACTGCACAGGAGGAAGAGACTGCACACAGTGACTGCACAGGAGGAAGAGACTGCACACAGTGACTGCACAGGGGAAGAGACTGCACACAGCGACTGCACAGGAGGAAGAGACTGCACACAGAGACTGCACAGGAGATAGAGACTGCACACAGTGACTGCACAGGAGGAAGAGACTGCACACAGTGACTGCACAGGGGAAGAGACTGCACACAGCGACTGCACAGGAGAAAGAGACTGCACAGGAGATAGAGACTGCACAGGAGGAAGAGACTGCACACAGTGACTGCACAGGAGATAGAGACTGCACACAGTGACTGCACAGGAGGAAGAGACTGCACACAGTGACTGCACAGGGGAAGAGACTGCACACAGCGACTGCACAGGAGGAAGAGACTGCACAGGAGATAGAGACTGCACAGGAGGAAGAGACTGCACACAGTGACTGCACAGGAGGAAGAGACTGCACAGGAGATAGAGACTGCACACAGTGACTGCACAGGAGGAAGAGACTGCACACAGCAACTGCACAGGGGATAGAGACTGCACAGGAGAAAGAGACTGCACACAGTGACTGCACAGGGGGGAAGAGACTGCATACAGTGACTGCACAGTAGAAAGAGACTGCACACAGTGACTGCACAGGAGGAAGAGACTGCACACAGTGACTGCACAGAAGGAAGAGACTGCACACAGAGACTGCACAGGAGGAAGAGACTGCACACAGTGACTGCACAGGAGGAAGAGACTGCACACAGTGACTGCACAGGACGAAGAGACTGCACAGAGTGACTGCACAGGGGGGAAGAGACTGCACACAGAGACTGCACAGTAGAAAGAGACTGCACACAGTGACTGCACAGAAGGAAGAGACTGCACACAGAGACTGCACAGGAGGAAGAGACTGCACACAGTGACTGCACAGGGGGAAGAGACTGCACACAGTGACTGCACAGGAGAAAGAGACTGCACACAGTGACTGCACAGGAGAAGAGACTGCACACAGTGACTGCACAGGAGGAAGAGACTGCACACAGGGACTACACAGGAGGAACAGACTGCACACAGTGACTGCACAGGAGAAGAGACTGCACACAGTGACTGCACAGGAGAAGAGACTGCACACAGTGACTGCGCAGGAGGAAGAGACTGCACACAGTGACTGCAAAGGAGAAGAGACTGCACACAGTGACTGCACAGGAGGAACAGACTGCACACAGTGACTGCACAGGAAGAAGAGACTGCACACAGTGACTGCACAGGAGGAAGAGACTGCACACAGGGACTACACAGGAGGAAGAGACTGCACACAGTGACTGCACAGGGGAAGAGACTGCACACAGCGACTGCACAGGAGGAAGAGACTGCACACAGTGACTGCACAGGAGATAGAGACTGCACACAGTGACTGCACAGGAGGAAGAGACTGCACACAGTGACTGCACAGGGGAAGAGACTGCACACAGCGACTGCACAGGAGAAAGAGACTGCACAGGAGGAAGAGACTGCACACAGTGACTGCACAGGAGATAGAGACTGCACACAGTGACTGCACAGGAGGAAGAGACTGCACACAGTGACTGCACAGGGGAAGAGACTGCACACAGCGACTGCACAGGAGGAAGAGACTGCACAGGAGATAGAGACTGCACAGGAGGAAGAGACTGCACACAGTGACTGCACAGGAGGAAGAGACTGCACAGGAGATAGAGACTGCACACAGTGACTGCACAGGAGGAAGAGACTGCACACAGCAACTGCACAGGGGATAGAGACTGCACAGGAGAAAGAGACTGCACACAGTGACTGCACAGGGGGGAAGAGACTGCATACAGTGACTGCACAGTAGAAAGAGACTGCACACAGTGACTGCACAGGAGGAAGAGACTGCACACAGTGACTGCACAGAAGGAAGAGACTGCACACAGAGACTGCACAGGAGGAAGAGACTGCACACAGTGACTGCACAGGGGGAAGTGACTGCACAGGAGAAAGAGACTGCACACAGTGACTGCACAGGAGGAAGAGACTGCACACAGTGACTGCACAGGACGAAGAGACTGCACAGAGTGACTGCACAGGGGGGAAGAGACTGCACACAGAGACTGCACAGTAGAAAGAGACTGCACACAGTGACTGCACAGAAGGAAGAGACTGCACACAGAGACTGCACAGGAGGAAGAGACTGCACACAGTGACTGCACAGGGGGAAGAGACTGCACACAGTGACTGCACAGGAGAAAGAGACTGCACACAGTGACTGCACAGGAGAAGAGACTGCACAGGAGAAGAGACTGCACACAGTGACTGCGCAGGAGGAAGAGACTGCACACAGTGACTGCAAAGGAGAAGAGACTGCACACAGTGACTGCACAGGAGGAACAGACTGCACACAGTGACTGCACAGGAAGAAGAGACTGCACACAGTGACTGCACAGGAGGAAGAGACTGCACACAGGGACTACACAGGAGGTAGAGACTGCACACAGAGACTGCACAGAAAGAAGAGACTGCACACGGGGACTACAAAGAAGTCAGAACATAAAGTTATCAGTTTTAGATGCTTTAAGATTTACAATTCATGGCAGTCAGTCTCTTGTGTGACCTTTCATTACCTCCTCCACGGTTTTATGCACTAGCATCGGCCTCACTTTCGTCGTTTGCTTCATTGTACGGTGTAAAAAATTGTCTCGTTATTATTCTCGTTATGTACAGATCTCTTTCCTCCCATAGACTGTTACTGTGATGTATGATTGGGACGTACACTGCATTCGTATATGCAACTTTTCAATTATTTTAAATTTCCCTGCAGACTGGGGAAGGGCACCAGATAAAAGATGTTCCAGGAATTTGAATAAGAAAGAAAATTAAAATGCATTTTCCCCCAACTTCTATAACATACCGCAATATACAGATTGTATTCACTTCCATAGTTCCCAGTGAGGCTCCTGGTCTAATCCTATTCGTAAGAATAATAACCAGGTTCTGGACAGGGTCTCCCTTTTCGGGGCAGGTGCTCTGTGGTTAGGCTTTTTAAGGCCGGCACAGCACCCATCTGTAGGGTCAAGTGTTTATACATTCCCTGCACTCATTTGACCCTGTACAAGTTCCATTTGAAGACGATGGACGCCATACATACACACTGGATGCGGTAGGAACTTTTAGTTCTTTCTTCATTTCCGCTGGTTGGGTGCCGCCGCGCACCCTGTATAAGCTGCTCATACCACTGGTTATCATAGGGGTTAATACATCTATGAGGTTTAACTGTTTTAAGTTATTCTAATCTGGGTTCATTTTAACTATCTTATAATTAAAAGTTAAGTTTGATTATAGGAGTCACCCCTTGATAATATTCTTTATGGTTAGACTCACAAGAAGATGAAAAAAGAAACTTTGTAATATATCTTATCAGTAAAATGCCTCTTTCTCCCTCTAGCAGCTCATTCCCTCACCCTTCCACCTCTATATAGACGTTTAATCTTATCCTTCAATGATCAGAGAATGTTAATTTATGAAGAGCATGGAGGAGAGAGAAGCTTTTTTCTGTAATAACACATATTACAAAGTTTTATTAGTTTTATAAGTTCTATTGATTTATGAAAATTTGTTGAAAGCATAGCAACAATTTAAATTACAGTTTAACAGTAACTAAATAACACGCGGCCATGGGGTCTTCCTTTTGTTTGGCTGATCAGTTCTTAATTCCCTTAGGCTCCCCCTGCTTCACTCACAAGCTGGATGCCTTCACTCCGCAGTACCTCCTGCCGAGGGTCTTGGAGTTTGCTGCCTCATGCTCATTTCCAGCACCTAGGCACCTCTGTTACCAGCCCCTCTCCTCCTCTCACTACTGCTTTTAGGACCTGCACAGCCTTGCCATGGTCCCAGAGGTCCTACTGCAGGTCCGGTGTCACCCCTTTCCAGTTCCACCAATCACCAGTAAGATGCACCTATCACATCGTAATAACCACTAAAGGCATGTGTAATAACAGCAAAATATGGCATAATCTTGTAAAGTGGCAATATAATAAATGGGACTTCAAGTGATCACCCACACCACCCAGTTTAACCCCAAACTGACCAAGGACAACCACTCGGCTTCTTTCGAGTCTATCAGAGGGAAGGGAAATGTGTTTCTCCAGGCATTGTAGGACTACAGGTCCCAGCACACCTTGTTAGCCAGCATCAGCTCTTGAAGGGGGCATCCTCTTTGGAACAGCTTTCTATCAGGCAGGTGCTCTGGTGACTACTCATAGGATCCGCCAAATGTGGATTGGGTCTTGAAGATGAAAACTGATCTAGGAATGAATTCCCTATTGTTCCTGCAGCCCATTGTTGGTTGCAGAAGTTCAGCACTATGACAGCCAGCAGCCATGTTCACCCAGGGATCTGCGCAATTTGTAACTTCCATATATACTTCTATTGAGTCTCTACCCATTGCGCTCCCCCTGGTGGCGCCCTAGGCAGCCACCCACTCCTCCGACTCCCTTGTGCTTACACAGAATATATTCCTTATCTCTGTGTGAATTTAATGTAAATTGAATCACAAGGAGTTTGGGGGTTTACGGAAAGATTATTTTTTTAACCTCTTAGTAGATGGACACTTTCCATTTTTCCTGCAAAGCAACCTCTGCATCTGACACAGAGCATGCTCACAACACTCTCCCATGTTAGTCAGTAGGTAATGGGAACAGCTAAGCCCCTCCTTCCTTGCCTATTGCACGGTGATCTCAGTGTCAGCATGCCCACAACACTCCCGTATAAGTCAGTCAGTGATGGGGACAGTGCACCTCTTTATCTTCCCTGCAGTGACATTAGTACATGTCATTAAACATGCTCACATCACTCTACCAAATAATTCAATCGGTGATAGGCACAGCTCACCTCCTTCGCTTCACTGTACAGTGACCTCTACACATGTCACAGAGCATGCTCACAATGCTCTACAAGAGAAGTCAATTGGTTATATAGCATGCACGCCAGGCACACTCTGCTTTTAACCCTGTCCGGTGCCGTGACAGCTTTCATCGGATCCAGGGATGCAAGTACCAACATGCATGCTGAGCTCACTATATACTTCTCCTGGAGCCAAATGTCTACTGGTTGGCGCTGTAAAAGCAGACTCAGTTTTATACTGACTTTAAAACCAGCCTCCAGGGCAGACCAACTGGTCAGGTGTGCATGACTCCAAGGAGATCGCCACGCCTCCAATGTATACTACTGTACAGTATATATTGGAGGCGTGGCGATCTCCATGCAGTCAAGCACACCTGACCAGTTAGTCTGCCCTGGAGGCTGGTTTTAAAGTCAGTATAAGGTTACATTCACACGTCAGTATTTTTCTATAATCCGATTTTCTGTCCGTTTTTTGCGGATCCGTTGTTCCTGAAAATGTTTCCGTATGTCATCCATATGTCATCCGTTTTTTGCGGATCCGCAAAAAACGGAAACATGTATAAATTTCAATAAGCAAATAAAGTTGTTTGGATTTCTTTAAAAAAAAAATATTTAAATGTAATTTCCAGGAACGGATTCCGTATAAAACGGATGACATACGGAATGACATCCGTATGTCATCCGTTTTTTGCGGATCCATTGACTTTGTATTGTACCAGGATCCGATTTTTCAGGAAAAGAATAGGACATGTTTTATATTTAAACGGACATGCGGAACGGAACAACGGAAATGGACAGCACACATTGTGCTGTCCGATTTTTTTCCAGGACCCATTGAAAATGAATGGGTCCAGATCTGGTCCTGATCTGTTCCTGAAAAAACGGAACAGATCAGGAAAGAAAAAACGGACGTGTGAATGGACCCTAAAACTGAGTCTGCTTCTACAGCGCCTACCAGTAGCCATTTGGCTCCAGGAGAAGTATATAGTGGGCTCAGCATGCATGTTGGTACTTGCATCCCTGGATCCGATGAAAGCTGTCACGGCACCAGACGGGGTTAAAAGCAGAGTGTGCCTGGCGTGCATGCTGTACCTGCGCTCCCTGGACTTTGTGTGGCTATTATGGCCCATAACAGGTAGGAACTAGTGTTAGGGACCACTCCATAGAGACGACCTTGACGTGGTGAGTGGCTTATTACGCTTTGGCCAAAATGTACACCAATGTCTCATCCAGCATGGAGGCAGGGCAGAGTGCTGGTTGCAGAGTGCTATTGCATTTGTGTTTTTGCGTTTGTATATGTATTTCGCCATAGTGATGTGCACCTGCCTACAGGGTTGTGCTGACTTAACCCCCCAAATTGGTTATATAGACCGCTCACTTACCCTTCACTGTACAGTGACCTCTGCATGTGCCACAGAGCATGCTCACAACGCTCTCCCATGTAAGCCAGTAGGTGAAAGGGACAGCTCACCTCTTTTCTCACTCTTCACATGGTCAGGTCACAGAGCATGCCCACAACACGCCCCCATAGAAGTCAATGAGTGATTAATAGACTGATGTTTCTGTTATCCATGTGCCTACTGTAAAACAAATCTCGACAATTGTAGCTGCAGCTTTAACATACTAAAAATTAGAAACTCGAAAAATTAGAATATCGTGCAAAAGTCCATTTATTTCAGTAATGCAAATTAAAAGGAATTGCATTAATGCAGCTTAAAATTAGAATTTAGTGAAAAAGTCCAACATTCTCGGCTCAAAGTGTCACACTCTAGTCAGCTCATTAATCCGTACCCCCTGAGCAAAGGGTACCGTTGTGACTTTGGGGTTTCATAAGCTGTAAGCCATAATCATCCAAATTATAACAAATAAAGGCTTGTAATATCTCGCTTTGCCTGTAATGAGTCTCATATCTTAGTTTCACCTTGTAAGTTGCATTACTGAAATAAATGAACTTTGCACAATATTCTAATTTTTCGAGTTTCACCTGTACATCCAGTTAGGGCAGTTATGGGGTTAATTATAACATTCCTGTAATATCCAGTATATCCGGTGGTCTATGGTGATGAAGGGGTTACTACTAATATACTTTATTCATGATGGCCTTGGTTGATGTCTAACACCCTCTGGGGCCTCGAGCAGTGTAGTGGTTAACACTTTATGTTTGGCTTTTCCGAGGGTTTTTCGCAGCCGTGTTCGCCACTTCAATTGTGCAGCTTTCGTCATCACCTCAGAATTAAAACCGCCTGCAAATTATTGAGGTGAAGGCTGCAGAGCGAACAATCATCAGCAGAACACGGACGCGGTAATGACATTGTGTCCGGTAAGTGCTCATTACCTGGCAGAACGTGACGAAGAAATCACAGGACAAGGACTCATTGTTCCGGATAATTTGATTTATAAATGTTTCTATTGGTGGCAGAATACGTGTAATATAAGAATCGTGCGGCTGCGACTATCGGGAGGCTCCGCCATCAATCTTCCCCACGTTATGCTTTAGTATACGGTAGAAGCAACCTGACAGGTAGAAGAGCGCCTGAGGCCGGAGGAATCCCATTGATGAGAATAAGCAGATGGGACACGTCTCAAGACGTCTGATACACTGTACGGTCCCTACAGCCGGACTCCAGACTGATACATTTTACCTGCACTGATACACTGTAACAAACTAGCAGGACAGGAGAGAGATCTGAGCTGCTTCTGTGTTTACCTCACAGAGGATTGTCTGCACTGATACATTGTAACATATGAGAATTAGGCCTCATGCACACGGCCGTTGTTTTGGTCCGCTTCCGAGCCGCAGTTTTGGCGGCTCGGATGCGGACCCATTCACTTCAATGGGGCCGCAAAAGATGCGGACAGCACTCTGTGTGCTGTTCACATCCATTGCTCCGTTCCGTGGCCCCGCCCAAAAAAATATAACATGTCCTATTCTTGTCCGCGCTTTGCGGACAAGAATAGGCAGTTATATTAAAGGCTATCTGTGCCGTTCCGCAAATTGCGGAACTCGCACAGACGCCATCCGTGTTTTGCGGATCCGCGATTTGCGGACCGCAAAACACGCAATGGTCGTGTACATGTAGCCTTACAAGGAAGGATTTATAGGTGGACTTTTTGTGGCAAAGGTTTACTACAATGTATCAAAGGTGCTCATTGGCAGCACAGCTCTCCCATCAGTGCATCAGTGCAGCTCGGGCTCTGTGCACACCTCGCTTTTTATTCCCTCTGGTATATTTTCTTTTACAGTGGGAGACAATGACTGATATAAGCCTGTGGCATATGTCCCTCATTAATGCTTACTGTGAAAAAATATATATACCACGCGGTATGTTTTTTTTTTTCTTTTACTGCACCTTCTACATTGTAAAGCTCTGCAGATCAGTCTTTCCTATATAGTAAAAAGGGGCAGCTGCCCCGGGTCCAGTTGCGCCAGGGGGGCCCAAGGCAGCTGGACACTGCCCACAGCCACAATGACATCCTAAAATATCTGCTCTGCTCCGCTGGCTCCGAGTCCCGAAAACTATCGTAGCAGGCAGGCCGGCCGCGTAACGTCACTCACTCCGTCATTAATAAAGTGGGAGGAGCAGGCGCGTGACGGAGAGGCGTTACGCTGCCTGCCTGCTACGGTAGTTTGAATGTTTGATAGTGAGTACTAGCTGTCTAGCTCCCAGCCATATAATATAAAGACTGCTTTGAGGGGGGCCCGGTGTAATAGAGCAGGGTTCCTCAACTCCGGTCCTCAGGGCCCACCTGCCGGTCATGTTTTCAGGATTTCCTTAGTATTGAGCAGGTGATATAATTAGTGTCAGTGCGTCAGGACTTACCACAGGTATTCATTCTGAGGGATATTCTCAAATCATGACCGGTAGGTGGGCCTTGAGGACTGGAGTTGAGGAACACTGTAATAGAGTACAGTGACTGCACTGGGCCCCGCCGCGATTCCAACACCAGTTGCCAGCCTCCACCCCCTGTATTGGGGGTCACTATTTACACAGAGCCACTGTTATGGGGGGGGGGGGGGATTTGTGGATGATACATACAGTATATAGCATAAGATGCTATATATGTGTCATCCACAGATCCCCCCCATAACAGTGTCATCCACAGATCCCCCCCCATAACAGTGTCATCCACAGATGCCCCCATAACAGTGCCATCCACAGATCCCTATAACAGTGTCATCCACAGGTCCCCCATAACAGTGTCATCCACAGATCCCCATAACAGTGCCATCCACAGATCCCCATAACAGTGTCATCCACAGATCCCTATAACAGTGTCATCCACAGGTCCCCCATAACAGTGTCATCCACAGATCCCCATAACAGTGCCATCCACAGATCCCCATAACAGTGTCATCCATAGGTCCCCCATAACAGTGTCATCCACAGATCCCCCATAACAGTGCGTCATCCACAGATGCTCCATAACAGTGTCATCCACATATATCCCCATAACAGTGTCATCCACAGGTCCCCCATAACAGTGCGTCATCCACAGATGCTCCATAACAGTGTCATCCACATATATCCCCATAACAGTGTTATCCACAGATGCCCCCATAACAGTGCGTCATCCACAGATCCCCATAACATGCCTCATCCACAGATCACCTCCATAACAGTGTCATCCACAGACCACCATTAGTTGAAACCCAACAAAAACACCTCTTTTGGTTCAAAATATTTTTTTCTTATTTTCCTTTGTTAGCGCAATTCATGCGCTTCTCCCTCTTCTTTGTGTGGTGCCAAATCAATTAGAAGTATAAGTATGTGCATGCCATACAGCTTTATAATGAGACCAGACACACTAGGTGGTTTCATGAAAGCATCTTCTCATCTTCCCTGAGCCATGGTAGAAGAGCCCCTTTATTCACAGTACATTCACTTAAATAGCAGACATGACATCACAAAAGGGGTGTTCCTTAAGAAGAGACTATTCGCTCCTTAACCTGATAGGAGTGGTTTCTGCAACTTCAACTGAGTCTATAGGTGTATTTGAAAACTGTAATGTAAACCCCTCTTCCCCCTCCCTTATTGACCTTCTCATACATATGGTTTGCAGCCATCTAGTGGACAGAAATGTGTACTACAGAATGTTCTAATTATATATGCATAAAATAATAAATCCTTCTCTCACACCTTCTCAAAAAACTAGGTACGTCTTATCATCAGGTGCATCTTATAAATCCCGTATTGCAGTGCCAACCCATTGACTTCAATGGGTCTGCAATTTGAATGCACGGACCCAAAAGCCCATGGAAGCGGTTCTGAGTGCTTCCAATCCGTGCCTCTGCTCCGCTCCGTATCTTGCGGATTGCGGACCTATTCAAGTCAAAGGGTCCGCATCCATGATACTGAATTCATCCAGCCAGTGCCCATATATTGCAGACCAGCCATTTGCGGTCCACAATACGGGCACAGACGGCTTAGGGTCATGTGAATGAGCCCTTAAAAGAAAGGTAATTCTGAAGTCCTCATTCCTTTTCAGACCCCCTGATAATCTGTTTACAACTTGATCCTAGTCTCAGTCTTTTCTCACATGTAATTGTTCCTCTCAGTCATAGATGCTGGATGTGAGGTCTGTCCAGGATGCTGCTGTCTTCACTAGCTCTCAGGTATCAGCACAGCTTAATTCCTGGACTGATGTGTCATTTCACAGCTTGTGCTGAGAGACACTGATGCTGAGAAGTGTTCAGTTTCCCCTCCCTCCTCCTGCAGAGTCGACCATAGGTCCCGTCCTCTCCACATAGAGATGCCAGGCACTCTCCTCCATCCCTAATACAGGGGGTACACTCTACAACCTGTGCCCCCTTCCCTACTGTACCGATATTGTAGGAACTCTACAGCACCAATCTTAGAAAGTTGCTAAATTTTAGTAATCAAATAAGTACTAAAAAATAAAGTGTCCGCAGCCTGTAGGCCTCATTTACATAATGGTGGATGACCCCCGTGACCAGAGAGTGAAAGCTCCATGGCTGAGATGGTTCGGATCTCATAGCCACACTGAAGTCTCGTGTCCAATTATGTGCAGATACCGAACCGTCTCTGTTCTCAGATCCTCTGATGGTTTCCAGTCTTACTCAATTATAATTCTGGGCCGGTGCCCGGCCGCTGTTCCAGCTAATGAAATGCAGGCAATTCAACAGAATTATGTCGAGGAGCGCAGACGTCCCGGGAACATCTCCTTGTGTCTTAAAAAGGTAAATTAGCAAAGGAATGAGAATTCCCCTGGAACTGACGCCAACGCAGACTGGCACCCAAAAATTATACTCCTCTCTTAAAGGGAACCTGTCACTTTTTTATTATAAGAGGTTCTTGCAGTTCTGAAAGGTATTGTGCGGGGTCATCTATCTGCCAGAATAAAGGTGTTGTATATGGGGACATCAGAACCTCCAGAGCAAACTCTAAAAAGTCCAACTTTATAACCAATCACAGAAGAAATAATTCATTCTTTTTCATCTGATTGGATAAAAAGTTGCACATGAGCAGTCGGCCGGGAATCCTCCAAGCAGAATGCAGCAAGGTGGCTGATAACGGGAGAAAACAGACTGCGTTTAACTGAGCAGCAAATTGACTATTGCTAGACTGTAGGGTTACTGCCCCTTTCAGGCGGCTCTGTCACCAGGATCAAACCTATTAAACCAGATATACTGCCTTCCAGGAGAAACCTCAGCCCCAGCTGGCCCTACTGATCTCAGGTTTAAAACCACCTTTTCCTATAACCCTACAGTGGTCAATTACCAGTTACCGTGGAAAATGGCATCTGCTGCAGCAAGAAGTTCCCGGGCTTCATCACCACCGTTGGAGATTCCCTGGCCACAGCCTTTACAGCTGGAGATCCTGAGCCCCCCTGCCCCGGCAGGAGGTTCCAGCAACTTGCAGAAAAATGAGGCTGCCGCCATAGCCAGCGTGACCACCCGGTCACTACCGGAGTCCTCCACTAGAGGTCAGCGGAGCACCACCATGGCAGCGAGTTTGGCATACAAGAGGCAGGAGTGCCCTCTAATGTCTTTCAGCAGCTCCAGCAGTGAGGAGGACTTCCGATACCTCCTCTAAGGAGCCCCTCTACTGCATCCTCGAAAAGAAAAATAATGGACTAATGGGAGCCACAGCGTGGGCTGCTTCTGAAGGGTGCTGGAATTCGAGATGGAGCGAGGTTTGCTGTCAATCAAGAGGAGCGGGCGGGCTGGAGGGACGCGGTAGGCGGCAGAAATAGGGGGTAGACGGAGCCCCTAGGTGCTGAAAAGACGCCCCCATAGCACCTAGAGGCTCATTTGCATATCAATAAAAGTATGTTTTTAAGCTTAACGGCAGCAGACAAAGGTGATACAAGAGGACTGTTAGGTAGGGCAGACACTAGCAGATCGCTAGGGTCAGTCAGCGAAAAATCTCTAAATCTGGTGGTAGAAACCCTTTAAGCCACAAAGACATACAACGAAGTTAAAAATTGTATACAATGAGCCAAATAAAACCAGACACCTATACAGTTCCCACCAATGGCCACAAATGTGGGCACAATATAGATAGATGGACAATACCCAACAACAAGTAAAGCATGAAATACAACCCAGGCTATACAATAAATCATTAAAGATAATGTGACATCAAGATACCTAACTAGAATGCATGGGTAAAGGACTGTCCAGGTGGGTCTGAAGAGGAAAATGTCGCCACACGCGTACCGCCGGTAAGACCAGCTTCCTCAGGGGTAAATGTCCGTATGCCCCAAAGCTCACTATATATGCTCATGATGAAAAATAATTAGTTATAATATAAATCACCTGGAACAAGAAGATTATAAAGAAAACATGTGGTGCCTCTGGCGTCCATGATGGCGTACGGCGCATGCGTCAGTGTAAGGAGAGTGAAAACATGAGGAAGATCATGTGATAAGTGATCACATGAGCAAATGCGCTCCACAGACAGGAAATTAGAAGAGTGAGCGCTCAGGATCGCGGCAGTAATTCCCGCAATGTATGAAGTGAGACATGTGATGAATGGAACGCAAATGCGTTCCAACTAGAGACAAATACGTGTTGTATAGATGTAGAAAGAATGTGTAACCATAATTAATAGTCATTAAGAGCAGAAGGGAACAGTGTATAAGTATAAAAAGGGCTACTTTCACGCTAGCGGCACGGACCTCCGGCAGGCTGTTCCGTCGGGTGATCAGCCTGTCGGATCCATCCTGCCGCTAGTGAACGTGTGCCCCCGGACTGCCGCTTCGTCCCCATTGACTATAATGGGGGTCGGGCGGAGTTCCGGCGGAGGCACAGCAGCGCACGGCGAGGGGCTGCCGGAATAAATGTCAGACATGTCGTAGTTTTATTCCGGCAGCCTTTCGCCGTGCCTCCACCGGAACTCCGCCCCTGCCCCCATTATAGTCAATGGGGACGGAGCTGCAGTCCGAGGGGAACACAGTCACTAGCGGCAGGACGGATCCGGCAGGCTGATCACCCGACGGAACAGCCTGCCGGAGGTCCGTGCCGCTAGTGTGAAAGTAGCCTAAGATAAATATATACTTGATAAAGAATGAAATACCCAAAGAATTTGTGTGTTCAGTGTGTAGGTGCCCAGGGGCAGCGCCCTCCAAGTCTCTTGCCTCATCAATAGGGCAAAGGCAGAGGCTGGGGAGGAGTAAAATGAAAAGAAGGCAGGGCAGCCTGGGCACCTACATACTGAACGCCGCCCCTGGGCACCTACATACTGAACGCCGCCTCTGGGCACTTGCGAGTGCTCATTTGCATATGATTTAATTTAATTATACTAAACAATTATATAAAACAATAAATAGAATTTTTCTTTTTAATAATAATAGTAAATACATGATTATGAATAAACAATTAATAAATCATATTCCAAAACTTACATATATATTTCTTGTACTATTCAATAGTTAATTATAACCTAAACCAATAAATTCATGAAGAAAAAAACACATATCCAATAAATAGATAAAAGATATAAATTCATGTAATATAATAAATAAATATCAACAATGTTAATTCATCAAATAAAGATATATAAGAAATATGCTTATTACACCAATATCTAATCTCCAAACCATAAGAACAATAGTGATAAATCCCATAATAATTGTATTGCACATAAACACCGTAACGCCAGAGGCACAGCAGGAAAAAGTTTCTCTTTTTCACTTCTCCCCTTCTCCTCCCCTCTCTTCCCTCTCCTTTTCCTTTCTCCTCTTCTTACTTTATGTATATATGTAATTTGATCTAATCTCTATTGTCATCCAAGAATATGTCCTATCCTAGTTGCCTCTCTGAATAGTTTTTGTCCTTTACCATATAGATAGATTATGTCTAATAATGTCAATATGATGGTACAATACCAGTAATCAAGACATCAAATGGATTTTCCAGAGGGACCTATAGAAACAACATAATAAAACAAAATACTGTGCATATTATAGGTTTTATTATTTTATTTCTTTAGGTCCCTCTGGAAAATCCATTTATTGTCTTGATAACTAGTATTGTACCATCATATTGACATTATTAGACATACCTCTATATGGTAAAGGACAAAAAATATGCAATTTTTTTTTCCTGCTGTGCCTCTGGCGTTACGGTGTTTATGTGCAATACAATTCTACCAATATCTAATCTCCAAACCATAAGAACAATAGTGATAAATCACATAATAATTGTATTGCACATAAACACCGTAACGCCAGAGGCACAGCAGGAAAAAAAAACATTAGCATTTTTTTGTCCTTTACCATATCACTATTGTTCTTATGGTTTGGAGATTAGATATTGGTGGAGTTGGTGTAATAAGCAGATTTCTTATATATCTTGATTTGATGATGAATTAACATTGTTGATATTTATTTATTATATTACATTAATTTATATCTTTTATCTATTTATTGGATATGTGTTCTTTTCTTCATGAATTTATTGGCCAATAAATCATGTTTAGGTTATAATTAACTATTAAATAGTACATGAAATATATGTATAATCTATATATATATATATATATATAATTTTTGGAATATTATTTATTAATTGTTTATTCATAATCATGTATTTACTATTATTATAATTTTTTTTTCTATTTATTATTATATATAATTGTTTAGTATAATTAACTATTTAATCATGTATGACAAATTATTTGGGTATTTCATTCTTCATCAAGTATATATTCATCTTATTTATACTTATACACTGTTCCCTTCTGCTCTTAATGACTATTAATTATGGTTACACATTCTTTCTACATCTATACAACACGTATTTGTCTCTAGTTGGAACGCATTTGCGTTCCATTTATTCATCACATATCTCACTTCATACATTGCGGGAATTACTGACGCGATCCTGAGCGCTCACTCACTCTGAGCGCTCACTCACTCTGAGCGCTCACTCTTCTAATTTCCTGTCTGTGGAGCGCATTTGCTCATGTGATCACTTATCACATGATCTTCCTCACATTTTCACTCTCCTTACACTGACGCATGCGCCGTACGCCATCATGGACGCCAGAGGCACCACATGTTTTTTTTATAATCTTGTTCCAGGTGATTTATATTATAACTAATTATTTTTCATCATGAGCATATATTTGGGGGATACGGACATTTACCCCTGAGGAAGCTGGTCTTACCGGCAATACGTGTGTGGCGACATTTCCCTCTTCAGATCCACCTGCACAGTCCTTTACCAATGATGTCACATTATCTTTAACCCTTTCAGCCCCAGAGTTTTTTTCTTTTTTGCGTTTTCGTTTTGCGCTCCCTGCCTTCCAAGAGCCATAACTTTTTTACTTTTTTATTTTCACCGAGCCAAATGAGGGCTTGATTTCTGCAGGACAAGTTGTACTTTCCAACGCCAACATTTAAAGTTGCAAATGATGTAGTGGGAAGCGGGAAAAAATTCCAAATGGGGTGAAATTGAAAAAAAAAAGTAATTCCACCACAGTTTTACGAGTTTTTTTTATTTACGAAGTTTGATGTACAATAAAACTGGCCAGTTACTTTTATTCTACAGGTTAGTACGAATCCAGAGATACCTTATATATATAGTTTTTCTTGCATTTTGATAGTGATAAAAAAATAAAAAAACTGGGGAAAAAAATCAGTTTTAATTTTTGTCGCCATATTTCTACCACTATAACTTTTTTGTAGTTATGTGTACGGAGCTGTATGGGGGCTCATTCTTTCAGGGGCGATCTGAACTTTTCATTAATACCATTTTGGGATGTGTATGACTTTTTGATCACTTTTTATTAATTTTTTTGTAGAAAATGAAGCAACCAAAAATGGCGAATCGGCCATTTGGACACTTTTTTCTGTTTTGCTGTTTGCCATATGGGGAATATATATTTTCATATACTATGGGCGTTTTCGCACATTGAGACATCCATGATGTGTATTTTTTTTTTTTTTAGTTCTTTTATTTTTATTTTGGAAAAAGGGGGGTGATTTTAATTTTTATGGGTTTTTTCAAAAAAAAAATTTAAACCTTTTTTTATTTTACACTTTTTTTTTTATAGTTCCCATAAAGAACTTTAACAATCAACCATCCCATTGCTATTAATCATAGACTCCACTTGCATTGGAATCTATGATGATTTTAGTACTTTCCTATGGAGCCCTATTACAGGCAAGGGCTTTATAGCAGATACAATGCAGCAGCCTCCTGTCATTCACAAAGACGGGGGCTGCTGCATACACGCTCCGGCTCCTCCGATCGCCTCACGGGGGAACCGGAGCACAACCGAAAGTGCGCACTTTCAGTTTTCAGCACGCTCAGATTGACCACGGCATCTGAGGGGTTAAATGTCCGCAATCGGCATTACTGCCGGTTGCGGAAATTAGCCGTGGGTGTCTGCTATAAGAAGCACGTGGCCACCCGCGGCTATGGCGCCCGAAGCGGCGCCATCTTTAAAGACCCGGCCAGCGCCGTACTATTACAGCGCTGGTCGGGAAGGGGTTAATGATTTATTGTATAGCCTGGGTTGTATTTCATGCTTTACTTGTTGTTGGGTATTGTCCATCTATCTATATTGTGCCCGCATTTGTGGCCATTGGTGGGAACTGTATATGCGTCTGGTTTTATTTGGTCCATTGTATACAATTTATACTTTGTTGTATGTCTTTGTGGCTTAATAAAATGTAAGTATTGGTTTTATATTTGGTGGATGTGCACATTATTGGGGTTTTCTTGGGCTACTTGAGATTACAAATAATGACAGTACTACCTCATGTGGATTACAATTGACTTTTGCACTATTTGATCCAGTTCAGTGCACTTGATCCGCCAGCACTTAAGGAATAGACTCAAATGTATATCTGAGCTCATTATGGTCTCTGATGCGAATTTGATTGCATTATATACTGTATTTGCACTGTATTTTTTCACTATATTTTTGCATTAACGTTTTACAGGTTCTGCAACGTTTAAGCACCTTAGCCCATTGTCTGGACTCTTTCACGGGTACAACAATGTAGACTTTGGACTTAATACCGTTAGCCAGATAGCTAGCACCTTACTTCATTGCTCATATGGACTGCCTCTGAGGACTCAAAACTACTAATGGTTCTTATGTTACCTTGTGTTGCTACACAGGGAGGACCAAGTGGTAAAGTCACAAGTAGGGTTGAGCAAACCCAAACTGTAAAGTTTGGGTTCGTACCGAACTTTAGGATTTTTGGACCCCGGACCCAAACCCGAACATTTCAGTAAAAGTTTGGGTAGGGGTTCCGTGTTCGGCGCTTTCTTGGCGCTTTCTGAAAGGCTGCACAGCAGCCCAATCAACAAGCGGTTAAATGTCTGACCTTAGAAGCCATCACATCCATGCCTACTAATGGCATGGCTGTGATTGGCCAGTGCAGCATGTGACCCAGGTTCTATATAAGCTGGAGTCACGTAGCGCTGCACGTTACTCTGCGGTTACAAGTGTAGGGATAGGATACTGCTGGACTTGTGATTTCAGGGAGAGCATAGGAAAGAATCTAACTCAGCGATCTACAGACAAATAGTTGTGTGGGTGCAGGGCACAATCGTTTTACCCTGCCCTGAGCACATTGACCGAAAAAAAATAACTTTTATCCGTCTGTTAGTTACGTGGGTGGCGGTGGCGGCCATTTTGTGCAAGCTCAGTGCACCAGCACTGCATCTGAGCTTTTGGGACATTGCAAATCACCATTGTTTTTTGTTGCAAACAACAACATCTGGATTAGTCAGTGTGCAATTTAAGCTAGAAATACACCCATTTAGAGAATACAGGGGTTTGATTCAGGCATTTGAAATACAGCCATTTTGGGCAAAGAAATATTTAATTCAGGCCTGGTTCAGGCCGTGTGAAATACACCCTCTACATACTGTCGTTCTATTCTACTATTAGTTAAACACCCATTTAGGCCAAGATCCTAAATTCGATAAATATGAGGAGAGCGTCAAATAAGGGACGTGGCCCAGGTCGTGGTGCTGCTGGTGGAGCTCCTGTTGCAGGGAGAGGACGTGGTCGATCTGTGCCAGCTACACGCACAAGTGAAAACCCTTCCTCAGGTGCGAGTAGGCGACAGAACCTGCAGCGGTATTTGGTCGGGCCTAATGCTGCTCTACGAATGGTGATGCCTGAACAAGTACAGGCGATAGTAGATTGGGCTGCTGACAGTTGATCCAGTTCCTTCACATTGTCTCCCACCCAGTCTCATGCTGAAAGACCACAGTTGGCACCTGCAGCCGATGTCCATCAGTCTTTCACCTCACCCCCTTGCAAATCAGCCAAGCAGTCTGAGCCCCAAGTCATGCAGCAGTCTCTCTTGCTTTTTGATGACTCTGTTAGCAGGGTTTCCCAGGGCCATCCACCTATCCCTGCACCAGAAGTGGAAGAGATTGAGTGCACCGATGCCCAACCACTTATGTTTCAGTATGGCTACATGGGAGGACCATCGCAGCACGTCTCGGATGATGATGAAACACAGGTGCCAACTGCTGGGGCTTTCTGCAGTGTGCAGACCGACAAGGAGGGCAGGGGTGAAGACTGGGTGGAAGATGATGTGGAGGACGATGAGAATCAAGGTCATGCGAGTGACCTGTGTAGTTCGGAGGAAGAGGTGGTGGTCGCACAGAGCCACCAGCACAGCAGAAGAGGGAGCAGGGTGCAAAAGCGGAGCGGCCGTCCCCTAGACAGTACGCCTGCTACTGCCCACCGCAGCAAGGGACCGAGCACACCAAAGCCAGCTCCAAGGAGTTCCCTGGCGTGGCAGTTCTTCAGACAATGTGCTGACGACAAGACACGAGTGGTTTGCACGCTGTGCAATCAGAGCCTGAAGCGAGTCATATAAACGTTCTCAACCTGAGCACAACCTCCATGACCAGGCATCTAAGTGCAAAGCACGAGCTGCAGTGGAGTAGACACCTCAAAAACCAAGAAAGGTCTCTGGCTCCTCCTGCTTCCTCTTCTGCTGCAGTCGCGGCCTCTTCATCCACCTCTGGAGTGACAGTGGCACCTGCCACCCCGCAAACAGAGGATCTGCCAGCGACACCACCACCTGGGTAACCAAGCATCTCCACAATGTCCCACGGAAGCGTTCAGCTCTCCATCTCCCAAACGCTGGAGAGGAAGAGGAAGTACCCCCCTACCCACGCACGATCCCTAGCCCTAAATGCAAGCATTTCACCACCAACTTCAGCACAGCCAGGGGTAAACGACAGCAGGCAGTTTTAAAACGTATCTGTTTGGGGGACAAACCCCACACCGCGCAGGAGCTGTGGACGGGCCTTGAACAACAGACCGGTGAGTGGTTTGTGCCAGTCAGCCTCAAGCCCGGCCTGGTGGTGTGCGATAATGGGCGAAATCTCGTAGCAGCTCTGGGACTAGCCGGTTTGACGCACATCCCTTGCCTGGCGCATGTGCTGAATTTGGTGGTGCAGAGATTCCTTAAAAATTACCCCGATATGTCAGAGCTGCTGCATAAAGTGCTGGGGCACCGCCAGCACCTCAGAAGGCAGGGTTAGCATGGCCGACATGTGTAAAAGCTTTGTCAGCACGCCACAACAACCAGCACCACCAGCTGATATGGAACGTCTTAGCAGGAGGCAGCATTTCACCAACATGGTCGAGCAGTATGTGTGCACACGCCTACACGTACTGAATGACGGGTCTGCCCCCTTCAACTTCTGGGTCTCCAAATTGGGCACATGGCCTGAGCTTGCCCTTTACCCCTTGGAGGTGCTGGCCTGCCCTGCAGCCGGTGTATTATCTGAACGTGTGTTTAGCACGACTAGAGGGGGTTATCACAGGTTATATTTCCCAATGTTTTGGGTGTACCCTAATTTTAAAAATAAAATTTAAAACCAAAAAGCAGTGTAGGCTACCTCCTCCTCCTCCTCCTCCACTGCCGCTTCCACCTACACCGCCACATCCACCGCCTCCTCAAACTCCAACTCCATATGGACCTCGTCCTCCTAGATCAAGATAATTTTTTTTTTTTAACCTATTTTATGTTATTTAAAGTCATTTTCCTAACCACATTTTGCTGGCATTTGCAGCCCTCTAGCCATTTCAATGACATTTTTACAGCCATTTTAGTGCTCAAAAGTTCGGGTCCCGGGGTCAAGTTCGGGTCCCGAACTCAAACTTTTTTCTGAAGTTCGGCCGAACCCCGTCGAACCTGAACATCCAGGTGTCCGCTCAACTCTAGTCACAAGCAGTCTCAACATCTTTAAAGGGTAACCCCGCTGCTAAAAAATATGTTCCTAGGTGCCCTAAGGCACTGTGCGCCATTTTAGAAAAAAATATGTAAAAGCTTCTAGTTCAGACATCAAGGTGACGAAGTGTAATGCATTATTATTACCAATATAAAAACTAATTAAAAATCAAAAAGTCACCTCTGTGTTATTCAGATCTCAAATTGCGTCGCAGACCTCCGTGTGAAGTGGGCTCAATTCACATCAAAACAACAGTTCAATCAAAACAAGTGGTCGCGCTGCGAGGTACAAGCTGTAGTTATCTAATGTGTATGGGAAGATGCAGTCTGGTTCTCTGGACAGTCTTGTGAATATGGACGTGTACTGACGATTGTGCAAAACCTGTTGATTTTATACTTTTGTGAGTATAATAAAAAAGTGTTATTTTATGAAAAATGGGGGGGGGGGGCTGCACTGTATGCTGCAAACTCTAAAATCCACTGAAGGGTCGTTGTTGATCAAGACTACTTCTTAGTGGAAGGCCTCATACACACGGCCGTTGTTTTGGTCCGCATCCGAGACGCCGTTTTGGCGGCTCGGATGAGGACCCATTCACTTCAATGGGGCCGCAAAAGATGCGGACAGCACTCCATGCATGGACGCCATCCATGTTCTGTGGATCCGCAATTTGCGGACCGCAAAACACACCATGGTCGTGTGCATGAGGCTAAACTCGGCTGCACTGGAAGAGATTGCTGCATCTTCTCATACACATTTTATAACTACAGCTTGTACCTGGCAGCGCAACCACCTGTTTTGATTGTAAACATGATTAGACCTTGGTGCTGGAAAGGATTACAGGATGAAGACACCCTTCTGTTTGCAGGCTTTCATTGCATAGTGGTGGGATTACAGAGTGAAGATACCGCCATGCTTTCTTTAATATTAGTGGCCACAATATTCAAAAGAAAGCCAGGAATGATCGCTTTTTGCAAACCTTTTGGTTCTCTGGTTATTACCGAGAGGGAAAACTGTGAATAGACACCCCACTCATACAGGCAGAAACCTATTGGTAGCCGTTGCTATATCAGTCAGTAATAGTAAAAAGTCTTATGCAGCACTCTCTCTTTCCTTGGGTACCCTTAGAGCACATCTTAGGCACAAGCCGAGGGCGGGTTGGTTTTAAGTAAGGGTGTATGTAACACCCTAGAGTGGTGTTACCACTCTTGCACCCTGCTACTATCTCTAATGGGCTAACCTGTATCTATGTATTTTGTTCCAGGTCCCCCAACACTGTGCATTTATAATAATGTTATGTAACTGTTCATGTAATGTGCCTAGTTCACCAGCAGGTGGCAGAAAATATGGCAGCTGTACTTGGAACTTGCCATTCCATTCTAACTTCCCCTCTGGAGAGAAGTGGGCTAGTCCTATTTCCTGCAGAAAGTGTGAGGACCATTTAGAGTTAGTGTAGTCTACCCCCTGCAAGGGGAAGGGTGTACAGGGGCACATCTCTGCTGGGCGTGCCCACGCCAGCCAGAGCACCCTAAGCTCTGCTGGCCAGGGAGGCTGAAGCATAGAAGCCTTAGGGGCCAGGAGGAAAGTTCCCTGACATAACCTAGAGTCAGACTACAGAGAAGAAGTGCAGCATACAGAAGAAGCTGAGTTATACAGCCAGTCTGTCAGTACAGCAGACTCAGAGAGAAACAAAGATATAGCAAAGTTGAGTTTGCCTGCCAGTTTAATGCTAAAGCCTGCTGGAACCAAGACAAAGCCTGAAAACTGTTTGAAGAAACATTTATTCAAGTAAAGCTGCCGTTGAACTTCATCTCAATGTCTGAACTCAAGTTATTTCTTCAAATACCTCAATTATTCCCACTATTTATTGCTTCGGAGCCAAAGCCTGGGGTCCAGCCGTATCCTGGTAGGAGCACTGTGAAACACATAAAAGGACATTTTAGGCCGCAACATACCACTCGGCATTTCGCAAACCTGGCACGTTATATAGAGGGCCCTAGGGGGAGGCTGCCCGTTGCATATACAACTGCAAGAAAGCCAGAATGATTAGTGTCTGTACAGGTTTTTAGGCTTTATGTGTGGACAAGAATGGTCTCATTCACTGACAGCAAGTAGAGATACTGAAAATTGTAAGATATTGAAGTGCAAGGTCTTTTAGACAGCTGTAGATTTTGTCACTGACATCATCTTTCCCCAGACTCTGTGGCCACAGGGGGGCGCTGCCATCGCAGAATCCTTCACGTCTGCTGAGACTGATCTGGTGAGAAAAATAAAATGTGTGCAGCTTCCATTAATAGCCGGAGAAAACAGCCACAATGACAGCGGATGATCCGTAAGATGTAGGACATCTCGGGGTCCGGCAGATGGATCACAGACAAGAGGCGAGAACGCAGCGAAGCGCAGCAGCAAGCGCAGGAAACTGCTACTTATCCGGCTCTTAATGTAATTGTCACATTTCTTGTGGTTTTTCCTCGACAGTGACCTTCACTGCCCCCTTAGAAATATTAATGCAGACGGAACGATAAGCAGTTGATCACCGCACGCAGATGGTGCAGCTTGAGATGTGGACATATACCCATTGTGCTGCGCCTGCTGCAATACATTCTGCCCTACCTGTAGCTGATTAGGGAACATGCTTTCACTGAGCCACAGAAACAGCCCTAGGTGGTGTCAGCCTCTTCCCACACAAGTGGTGACTACCTTAGTCTTGATGAGTCTGGCAGCTCCTGCTGGTATTTGTAGTACGCTCCTATTCACTTCTATGGATACAGTGTAGCACAGTCCGCTCAGTTATAACCCCGGCCACCTCTGTCTGAAGCATGGGATGGGTATTCTGATCTCAGCCACGAAGGTGTTAGTGGCGTAGTCAACCTCCGCTCTTATCCTCTGTGGAGTCATTAATGGCCCTTCCAGTGCTGCTATGGGGCCCGGGTGGAGGGGGAACCCAGCACGGAACTTGCTCTTCTCTGCATTTTCACACATCTGGGCATTGTGCATGCTCTGCATTGATTCATGTACACTGGGAAATTAGGTGCAGGGGGCCCATGCTAAGTTTTGTTATGGGGCCCTAAAGGATCTGGGCCTTTCATTATTCACTAAGAACTGAACAGCCACAATTGATGGAAAGGCAGAGAAGCCTCTTTAGAAATCCTGAGTTTTGTAAGGCTATGGTCACACGGTCAGGCTTCTTGTGTAGTTTTGGATGCCAAAACCAGGAGTGAATTCAGAAAAAGGAAAGTCGTATCTGCCCTTTTATACTTTCTCTCCTTTTATGAAAACTGCAGAAGGAAACCTGACCATGTGGTCGTACTCTAAGATTTCAAGGCAAAAGACTTGCTCTCTCACATTATAGTTTATCACTTTAGACTGTTACTTTTGCATTTTCCACCAGTTCCACCCTCCGGTCACCAGGAATGGACAAATGACACACACCCTGGGGACCTCAGGTGGAAGACATTGATGCTCATTTGACAAAATCTTGTTGAGTTCTCAAATACTAGTCCTCCCAGGAAAACAACTGGCAGGAGATGTCATCGATAGAGCGTGCGCGAGGATACACAACGAACGTCCAGAGCATCTCATCCTGCGTAAGTCACTGATGTCTATGGTGGAAGCATCTATGGGATCTTCAGAAGATGCAACCAAATTACTTTTTCCTTTAATATTCATATTTGTTAATTTCTTACCAATCTTCAGTTTGTGTCACACTGACCCAAGGCGTGAATTTCTTCCTGGACTAATAAGAAAGTAACAGTGGAAATAAATTCTGACTTATTCCATCTACTAAGACGCCTGAGGTTGATCGAGAGCCAGAAAGGAATCAAGAAGAAAGTGCAATTAACTAGGAATAATCACTAAATTTTAATGTGTATCCAACGTGACAAACTGGGAAATCAACGCAATGGATGAAACGGTATACCAGAGATGGTTTTACGTAAAGCCGCTTTCTTGTCACAGCCTGATGATATAATTAATAAGAAGCCGGCCGTGATAATTACTCCACTTAAGGAGCTTTAATTACAGCAACAAGCTAACCTCATGCTCAGTGATCTCAGCCAGATAGCCACTGGATTTAAAGGAGAAGTCCATATATCAGAGTGTGGTTTCATTCGTCAGGTTCCAGGCTGTAGAAGATAAATCAGGTGTTTTTTTATGTTGCAGATATTAATTTTTAACATCCTCCTTTGAGGCGGCCATATTGAAGACACGCAGTTCCCGTATTGTTGGGTGGGTGCGCTCTATGGCAGATTCAGTGAATGGGAGTCAACTGACAGAAAAATGTCATAGACTGTCAGAGTCTCCTGCCCGGGAGTGACAGCGGAGCTGCACACAGAAATTATATGAGTATATTGTTAGAGTCCTGCCTTTTTAGAGCCTCCAAAAATAAATAAAGCACTGATTCCATCCTCTAATCATAATGAGATGACTGCTGACCACATCCTCCAATGATGATGAGATAAATGTTGACTTTAATGATAATGGAGTGACTCTGCTGACCCTGCCCTCTAATGATAATGAGATGACTCTGCTGACCCTGCCCTCTAATGATAATGAGATGACTCTGCTGACCCTGCCCTCTAATGATAATGAGATGACTCTGCTGACCATGCTCTCTAATGGTAAAGAGATGATTGCTGACTCTAATGATAATGGAGTGACTCTGCTGACCCTGCTCTCTAATGATAGAGATGACTCTGCTGACTCCACCCTCTAATGATGAGATAACTCTGCTGACCCCACCCTCTAATGGTGAGATAACTCTGCTGACCCCACCCTCTAATGGTGAGAAGACTCTGCAGACCCCACGCTCTAATAATGATATGACTCTGCTGACCTCACCCTCTAATGATAATGAGATGACTCTACCGACCCTGTCCTCTAATGATAATGAGATGACTCTGCTGACCCCACCCTCTAATGATAATGAGATGACTCTGCTGACCATGTTCTCTAATGATAATGAGATGACTGCTTACTCTGTCCTCTAATGATAATGAGGTGACTCTATGGACACTACCCTCTAATGATAATGAGATGACTCAGCTTATCCTGTCCTCTATTGAGGAGATGACTCTGCTGACCCTGCCCTATAATGATATTGAGATGACTCTGCTTACCCCATACTTTAAAGGGGTTATCCAACATGTAAAACATGCCCCCCAATACCCGTGCCCCTTATATAGATGATACTTACACCGCTCGCCAGCATCTGCGTTGCTCCTGCCCCCACATGGCCTCCACTGCATCTCCCCATGGCGCGGATCAAATAGCAGGCTGTGACGGGGACTAGCCTCCCTAGTATCACCCACGATGCCCAAGCATTGGGGGGTATGTTTTACACGTTGGATAACCACTTTAATGATAATGAGATGACTCTGCTGACCCTGTCCTTTAATGATAATGAGATGACTCTGCTGAAACTGTCTACTTATGATGAGATGACTCTGCTTACTCCATCCTCTAATGATATTGAAATAACTCTGCTGAATATGTCCTCTAATGATAATAAGATGACTGATTACCCTGCTCTCTAATGATAATGAGATGACTCTGCTGACCCTACCCTCTAATGATGATGAGATGACTTTGCTTAGCCCTCCCTCTGATAATAACATGATTCTGCTGACCCTGCCCTCTAATGATAATAAGATAACTCTGCTGACCATGCCCTTTAACCCCTTAGTGACCACCCATACGTGTTTTTACGGCGGTCACTAAGGGGCCTTAGGCTGGGCCGCCGCGTTTTTACGGCGGCCCAGTTTAAGCGCTGCACGGCTCCCCCGTGCAGCGGGGAGCGCGGACCTGGCTCTCACATGAGAGTCGGGTCCCTGCTCTAACAGCCCGGAACGGCAGGAGTGCCGATCCGGGCTGTTTAACCCTTTACATGCCGGGCGCAATGGCGCCCGCTGCATGTAAAGTGGTGACAGAGGGAGCGGACTCCCTCTGTCTCCCATCAGCACCCCGAAAATGCGATCGCGGGGTGCTGATGTGCTGGGAAGCTTACCTTGCTTCCGATGAGGGCCCGAGCCTGTCTTCAGTTACTTCCAGCAGGCTGTGCCTCTCTGGCGCAGCCTGCTGGTCAATGTTCGAATAGCATTGCTATTGAAATGCAATGCATTATAGAGATAATGCATTACATTTTAAAAGCAATCAAAATACTGTATATTATAGTCCCCTTGTGGGACTATTAAGTAGTAAAAAAAATTGAAAAAAAATACACATTTATTAAATAAAAAAAATTCCATAAAATAAAAGAATATGCCTTTTTTTCCATTGAAAATACGCTTTTCAATGAAAAAAATTGCAAAAAGAAAATATCCCCCATATGTTTGGTATTGCCGCGTCCGTAACGACCGGGACTACATAAATATTACATAAATTATCCCCTATGGGGAACGCCGTAAAAAATAAAAAATAAAAAAAGACAGAATTTAGAATTTATTCTTATTTTTAACCGAAAAAAAACGTAATAACAAGCGATCAAAAAGCGGCATTTACTCCAAAATCATACCCATGAAAAATACAAGTCGTCTTTCAAAAATCAAGCCCTCACACAATTCCATATAAAAAAATAAAAAAAAGTTATGGGTCTTGTGAAGTGGCAATGCAAAATATTTTTTTATGTTAATAAAAGGTGTTTTATTGCAAAAAAAGTAGTAAAACGTAAACAAAATTATAAGTATTTAGTATCACTGTAATCGTACTGACCCAGAGAATAAAGATATTATGTTATTTGTACCGAAAAATGAACGCCAAAAAATGTATAATGTAAAAACGCAGTGGCAGTATTGCTATTTTTCCCCATCTCCCTCCCAGAAAGAGTTAATAAAAGTTAATCAGAAATGTATGTGTACCCCAAAATGGCGCCATTAAAAACTACAACTTGTCCCGTAAAAAACAAGCCCTCATAAAGCTATATAGATGAAAAAATAAAAAAGTTATAGCTCTTGGAACGAGACCATAAAAAAAGGAAGAAAAACGCTTGGTCATAAAGGCCCAAACAGGCTTGGTCACTAAGGGGTTAATAATAATGAGATGACTCTGCCTATCCCATCCTTTAATGATAATAAGATGACTCTGCTGACCATGCCCTCTAATTAAAATGAGATGACTCTGCTGACCATGCCCTCTAATAATGAGATGACTCTGCTGACACTGCCCTCTAAAAATGATGAGATGACTCTGCTGACCCTGCCCTCTAATGATAATGAGATGACTCTGCTGACCATGCCCTCTAATAATAATGATGACTCTGTTGACCATGCCCTCTAATAATAACGAGATGACTCTGCTGCCCATGCTCTCTAATAATGTGATTACTCTGCTGACCATGCCCTATAACGATAACGAGATGACTCTGCTGACCATGCTCTCTAATAATAATGTGATTACTCTGCTGACCATGCCCTCTAATGATAATGAGATGACTCTGCTGACCCTGCCCTCTAATGATAATGAGATGACTCTGCTGACCATGCCCTCTAATAATGAGATGACTCTGCTGACACTGCCCTCTAAAAATGATGAGATGACTCTGCTGACCCTGCCCTCTAATGATAATGAGATGACTCTGCTGACCCTGCCCTCTAATAATAATGAGATGACACTGCTGACCCCGCCCTCTAATGATAATGAGATGACACTGCCGACCCCTCCCTTTAATGATAATGAGATGACACTGCTGACCCTGCCCTCTAATGATAATGAGATGACTCTGCTGACCCCGCCCTCTAATGATAATGAGATGACACTGCTGACCCCACCCTCTAATAATAATGAGATGACTCTGCTGACTCTGCCCTCTAATAATAATGAGATGACACTGCTGACCCCACCCTCTATTGATAATGAGATGACTCTGCTGACCCTGCCCTCTAATGATAATGAGATGACACTGCCGACCCCTCCCTCTAATAATAATGAGATGACACTGCTGACCCCGCCCTCTAATGATAATGAGATGACACTGCCGACCCCACCCTCTAATGATAATGAGATGACACTGCTGACCCCGCCCTCTAATGATAATGAGATGACACTGCCGACCCAGCCCTCTAATGATAATGAGATGACTCTGCTGACCCTACCCTCTAATGATATAAAGAACCTCTGCTGACCATGCCCTCTAATGATAATGAGATGCTTGCCCCCATGCCTAAGGGCTCATGCACATTGCTATAGCCTGGCCGTGGCCGTATTGTGGCCCGCAAAGACCCTCAGTGTGCACCCCGCATCAGGGATGCGGACCCATTCACTTTGTGTGCATGAGGCCTTATACTACAGCGCTGCTTGTTTATAATGACTGCTGTGTAGTAGTCAGTCAGTACATGGAGCGTACGAGTGATTTTATATCAAGACACGGAGGCCTCATATTGCTTAACTCTTTCTTTACTTGAAAATAGCAGCAAAGAAGATAATCTGAAAAAAACATTAGTACAGAGGTAACATAAGCCCCTCCCCCTTAGTCCTCCATAAAGGGACCTCCTCAACATCTCGACTTCCTCTTTCTTTGCTGCTGCGGTTCAGATAAGTACCCCTCCACAGCCCTCTGGGCTGTGAGAGAAGGATTTTATCTGTAGTATTGATTTTGTTAATTTAGACTACCTGTGTACCGCAATTGTTTTTTTCCTTAGGTTTGGCGCGTTTTGGGGTCGCGTTTTTCTCCCCATTATTATATATATATTTATATATATTTTATGTAATTTCTTGTTTTTTACTTTTCCCCCGTTCCGTTGTGTTCCCCCTCATACTTCCTCTGTGAGGCCTTTTTTCTCGCCCTCCGGTGGTCGCTAACCACACCGCAACTTCTGGTTTACTTACCGCACTGAGGGGTCTCCTGCTATCTTTGGCGTTTGTTCCGGGCGCCATTTCCTCCTTCTTCATCGCTTCGGGCGCGCCTGGAGGTATCGCGAGGTTTCGGCGGCCATTTTGGATTGCGCCCGAGATCTCGCGATTGCGGGATTTCGGGCGCGAACACTTCCCGGCTGTCTGCCTGCATCTCTGCTTCCGAGATCCCGCGAGATTTCGGAAGTTTTTGTCAGTACCTCGCCAACGGTCACTTAGGCTTGCCGCGCTCCTGTCCGGTCGCATAATTCTTGCCTCAGGGTCTTTAATTTTAGGTACTGTTGTCGCCCATTGCTCTTATAATATCGCTAGTCATGTCTCTGGTTCCAGCCCCCTCTCTGATCTCTAGCAGCCCTTTGCTAGACTCTAATAATGCTACTCCCCAGGCTATGCCCCCCCCTTCTGGGGCAGCTATGCCCTCTATGGCTGATGCCCAAGCTAGGGCCTTACAGCAGTCCATTTCAGACGCTATTATGTCTGCTATGGGCTCTGTTTCCTCAGCCCTCACCAGCTCCCTGTCTCAGGTCCTCTGTGCCCAGACAGTAACATTGACACAAGATACCACTGTGTCTTTACCTAACACCTCCAGAAACTCCTTGACCGATGGCTTAGTTCCATCATCTGACAGCGCGCTCCGGTCGCGCAAACGAGCCTATCCGCGCAAGGCAGAATGTGCACGGAACTGGAAAACGGCTAGAGCACAGCCGCAACCAGAATCTGACTCTCAGGAGTCTGAGGAGGAGGTTGAGATACGTTCCCCAGCTAACTCTGAGGGAGATGAGGTTGACTTGGATGAGGGGCAACCTGATCCGGTTTCCCGGCCGGCTACTGCTAGGTCGTCTGCGACGACTGACGCGCAGACACCCCTCATGGATCCATCTGGTGCCCCGCTATTTGACCCGGACTCACTCCATCATCCCAGGTCATCCGAGTGGTTGCCGGCTCCCCATGTCGCTGGCTACATTGAGTCCATGGCCCGCAAGCCTCTTAGCAAGGAGGCTAGAAACAAACTGCGAGCTGAGTGCCCCCGTCCGACTATTCCGAACAGGGTATGTGAAACCCCCGCAGTCGACCCTAAGGTCGTACAATTTTTGTCGAAATCTGGATTTAGTCCCCGTAGAGGCCTGGACTCAGCCCTTCGGGCGTGCCAGGACAAATTATTAGACATAATGGGGCCACTAGCCAAAATCTTTGATTTGGCGGAATCGGCTAAGTCTGAGGGCAGACTAGTAGACCCCGAGGAACTCAGAGGCTGGGTCCAACGGGCCATATGCCTGGCGGGCAACGCCAATACCTCTATTGCCATAGAACGCAGGAAGGCCATCTTAATCAAGATGGAACCTAAGTTAGCCAACATGGCCCTGACTGAGTCGGGCAAAGACGCCCAGGGACTCCTGTTTGGGGATCCTTTTATTAAGGAGCTGGGAAAATTCGTGGGCACGTTTACTGCCCTGGATAAGGCGCAAACCTCCATGCGCAAGGTTTTCAGTAACCGGGTTTCCTCCAGGGCCGGCAGTTCTAGGGGCCGTCTGGCCGGCCGCTCCTCCTTCCAGTCCCGAGGCTCGGGACGAGGCCCCTCTTCATCTTCCTTCAGGTCCTTCAGTCAGGACCCCAGACATCCTCCATCATTCTTCCCGGCGAGGGGCTCTTTTGGACGAGGCAGGTCATATCGTGGACAACCGAACCTTCGACGCCCTTTCGGTAAGTCAACGGTTTCCTCTCCCTTTTTTGGACCCATGTATAGGGGGCAGACTCCGTTCTTTTTCCCATGTGTGGGCCACTATCACTTCGGATCCATGGATTTTGTCCACAATACTAGGTTTCCACATAGAGCTTGTGTCAAGCCCATATATTCTAAGGTCTTCCCTGCATACTCAGACGCCCCTGTCGGCCCAATCCCTCATAGACGAGGAGTTGAATCAGTTGCTCCTGAAAGGAGCCATAGAGCCAGCCACCCGAACCCCTCGGGGAGTGGTCAGCAGTATCTTCCTCGTGGAGAAAAAAGGGGGTCAATTCCGACCAGTGATAAATCTAAAGGCTCTAAATTCCTTTGTGAGATACCGTCATTTCAAAATGGAGGGCATCCACCTCCTTCGGGATATGCTCCTTCCTCAGGACTGGTTAGTAAAACTAGACCTAAAGGACGCGTACCTTACGGTACCGATTGCTCCATCCTCAAGGGATCTGTTGCAGTTCCGTTGGCGGAACGCCCTGTGGCGGTTCACGTGTCTTCCCTTCGGCCTGTCGTCCGCCCCATGGTGCTTCACAAAGTTACTTCGTCCAGTCATGGCCTGGCTCCGCAGTCGAGGTGTGAGGCTCATAGTGTATCTGGACGATATCTTGATCATGGCCGGAGATTATTCCACCATTCTGAGTCACTTGCATCTGGCAATGTCCCTTCTCACCAGCTTGGGTTTCATCATCAACCGGGAGAAATCCTGTTTGATCCCGTCCAGGACTTTGGAATTCCTAGGTTTCCTGGTGGATTCGGAGGCTCTGACTCTCAGTCTCCCCACAGTGAAGGTCAGTTCCATACGCAAGGAATTGCGTCGCACGTTGGCTCTACCTCAGGTATCCCTTCGTCAGTTGGCCAGAGTGATAGGTCTGTTGTCGTCTTCTATCCAGGCGATTTTCCCAGCCCCACTACATTATCGGGCCTTGCAGCGCCTGAAGATTGCTCATCTTCAGGCGGGAGCCACCTATGCGGACCTCATCATTCTGGACTCGGACACTCGGGACGAGTTAGTTTGGTGGATTGCCAACCTGTCAGCCTGGAACGGAAGGGCCATTTTTGGTCCTCGTCCGGACCTGGTAGTGGAATCCGACGCCAGTCTCTTGGGCTGGGGGGCCCATTGCGAGGGAGTGTCCAGCGGGGGCCCTTGGGCGGCCTCGGAGTCATCCCTGCACATCAATGCCCTAGAGCTCCTAGCGGGTTCCTTTGCGATCCGCAGTTTTGCCAACGGAAGGGCCAGAGCGTGTGTACGTCTTCGGATGGACAACGTCTCGGCGGTCCGGTATATCAACTCCATGGGAGGCACCCGATCCAGGATGTTAACTCACCTGGCCAAGGAGTTTTGGAACTTCTGCCTTTCCAACAACATTTCAGTCGTGGCGGAGTACTTACCGGGGCTCCACAATACTCGGGCCGATTGGAGCTCTCGTTTCATGTCCGACTCCAGCGATTGGAGATTGGACGAGGAAATCTTCGCCTCTGTGTTATCTCTCTGGGGTCCTTTTTCCATCGACCTTTTCGCGTCTCGTTGGAACGCCCAGCTCCCCAGGTACTTCAGTTGGAGGCCGGACCCATCCGCGGAGGCGGTAGATGCCTTCTTACAACAGTGGTCAGGGAGCCTGATGTATGCATTTCCTCCTTTCTCCCTGATTCCACGGGTCCTGGCCATGGTGCGTTACCAATTGGCGGAATTGGTCCTAGTGATCCCGTTTTGGAACACTCAATCGTGGTTCCCTCAGCTCCTGGAGCTGTTGGTGGACTATCCCCTATTATTGCCCCACTCAGCGGCCCTATTACGGGGGCCGTTGAATCAATCGCACCCTCTTGTAGTCTCGGATTCCTTACGCCTGCTGGCTTGCAGGATTTCGGGAACCCCGTTCCACCCACGGATGTTTCGGAGACGGCTAGGTTCCTATTGGAGAGCGCATGGGCCCCCGGCACCAGAAGGGCTTACAAGTCGGCTTGGCAGTCTTGGTCTGGTTGGTGCCTGCTCAGGAATCTGGATCCCGTTACAACCTCGGTGAATAATATTATCTTGTTCCTGTCTTCTTTATACAAGGATGGTAAGGCCTATCGTACCATTAATGTGTTTAGGTCGGCTATTTCATCTGGCCATAGGGGATTTGAAGGCTGCCCGGCGGGGCGTCATCCCCTTGTTTGTCGGTTACTTAGAGGCTCTCGCCTTACCCGACCTCCCCGTCCTCGTTTTTCGAGTTCTTGGGACGTATCCATAGTTTTATCTTTTCTGTCGTCTTGGCCGATCAATTCGGACCTCTCTTTACGTCAGCTTTCGGCCAAGTTAGCTACCTTATTTTGTCTGGTCTCCTGTAAAAGGGTGTCGGACGTGCGGGCGTTGGACTACGATGCTCGCTCGTTCACCCCGGATGGTGTGACCTTTAATATCTCACGTCGCACTAAGACCAGTATTAAGTCCGTGGATTATCCGGCTTTTCCGGAATCCTTGATCCTGTGTCCAGTTGCATGTCTTAGAGAATACGAAGCTCGGACTTCGTCTTTGCGGACTACTTCTCATTCGCAGCTGTTCATTTCTTTCCGTCGACCTCACCTTCCGGTCACTAGCGTCACTTTATCACGTTGGGTGAAATGGATCTTATCCCTATCTGGCATTGACACCTCCATCTTCACGGCGCATTCGGTTCGAGGTGCCGCGGCCACTTCCCTTACCCTTTCGGGGGCTAAATTGGAGGACGTCATGAGACTGGCGGACTGGTCTCGAGTTTCTACTTTCAGGGAATTTTACTTCAGACCGGGTCCGCATATGTTTTCATCCATTGTGAGTCGGCTTTAAACTAGCAATATGAGGCCTCCGTGTCTTGATATAAAATTGTAGGATTTTACTAATTTATGACGTAAAGTCATGATTTTATGAAAGACACGGAGGCGAGTATTGCCCACCCACTCTTTCTCCCTCCCTTTATTTTATATGTTTGTATTATTTTGAATACTGAGAGTTGAGGATTTTCCCTTTGCATTGTTTATTACTGTATTGGTACGACTATTCGGAGCTCTTACTTGGCTCCTTGCTATTTATTTTTACGTTTCTTTCCAGGTTGATTACAAGGCCCAGCAGTCTGTGATTGATGTTCCCCAGTGTGGTCACGTCTTACCAGGATTTCGTTTGGGGATTGTTCCTTTGTTTGGCGTCGTTTGAAGTCAAGCCGGTGTTCCTGTTTCTCGGCAGTTCCAGTTTCGGTTTGCAGATCCGTTACCAAAGAAAGAGGAAGTCGAGATGTTGAGGAGGTCCCTTTATGGAGGACTAAGGGGGAGGGGCTTATGTTACCTCTGTACTAATGTTTTTTTCAGATTATCTTCTTTGCTGCTATTTTCAAGTAAAGAAAGAGTTAAGCAATACTCGCCTCCGTGTCTTTCATAAAATCATGACTTTACGTCATAAATTAGTAAAATCCTACAATTATAAACTACAAGTTATCAAACCTCTGGTGAGAAAACAGCAAAATCTGCATATAAGATAAAAGCAGCGGTAGATTCTCCTCACTGGGTGGGATTACTGCGGTCACTGACAATCCCTGGATACAAGTCCCAGGAACCCATGACACATACTCGGAAATATCCTGATATTACAGGCCAGAGTCGGCCGGGCCCTTCAGCCCGTACAGCCTTAAATCGAAATGTTTGAACGAATCAACTTGGCTCGATTCGCTCAACACTAATCCTGGGTGTCGGACCCCCCCTCCCCCCATCAGATATCTATGACCTAACATGAGGATAGGCCATCAATATTAAACACCTGGAAAACCCCTTTAATCACCATTGGTATAGCAGAGCTGTATGCAGTGCTGAAGTAACTGAGCTGTAGACTTAGATATAGGAGAGCTGGATGACCCGTATAGCGGAAATGAAAGGCCAAGAAAGTGAAGCTGGAGGACTAATGTAGCAGATCAGCATGGCTGGTGTAGTAGAACTAAACTGGAGGGCCAACATAGCAGAGCCGAGTAGGAGGATCAATGTAGCAGAGCTGAGCTGGACGGCCGATGTAGCAGGGCTGAGTTGGATGGTCAATGTAGCAGAGCTGAGCTGGAAGGCCAGTATACTGTATTAAAGTTCAGCTGGAGGGCCGATGTAGCAGGGCTGATCCGGTTGGTCAGAATAGCAGGATGCAGGAACAACCAGGAGGAGAGCAGAGCAGACTGAGACAGGGGAGGAACAGTAAATAGGACCAGGAATCTGAAGTGGGTAAATACAGGGTAGCAGGTAGTTGAGCGGAGGAGAGTCTGTCCCCGGGGACTGCTGTTCACAAAGGATTCCTTAAAGCAAGAACAGAATCAATGACAAGAAAACTGGAGTTTGAAGTGAATCCGTCCTCTGTTCATCTGGTCACTGACATCAGAAGAAAGTAATCAAGATCTAACCTCTCAAAGCTCCAGCGTCCTCCTCCTCCTCCTCATGGACATCACTGCGTGTAGCTGGCCAGCTAAGACCTGTCCTAGGTTGCTAATATAGCTTGTGTGTTTATACAGCTAGACCTGCTAATAGCCTTAATACAGTTCCTATGTTTGTGTGTTAAAGACAAAAGCAGAGTTATTTAAAGTGACTTCATGTTTGGATGTCATAAAACTGTTATATATTGTGTTCACAGAAGCAGAAAAGATAGTATGCCTTTAAGATTCATTATATAATATAGGGTAAGCTCAATGACACAGCAGAAACAACAGAAAGCATAGAGTTAAACTGTTGTTGCTGGGCAGGAGTCTAGACCAATCACAGCCAGCCTCACACACAGCCTGTGTGGGAAATTCCCCTAGCAGGAGCTGTTAGATTCATTACACCAGAGGAGAGAACCTGAACAGACATTCACTCCACTAAGAGCTGTGTTTTATGGAAGCAGAGAGGCCAAAATAGATATTCAAAACAGTTATATAATGTTCCTATTGTTAATATAGTGATTAGAACTGTATAATGAACTAGTTATATGTGTGTTTACTTACAGTTCCACCAATTACATACAAACGAACTACTGAGCCATACAATCATACAATCCAAACAAATTGCATACAAATGCGAACTGCTCACACCAGATTATAAGCAATTGTATAGAGCAAACTGCAAACCAAGTAGAGTAAGTGAACTATTAGTTAGACCTCAGATATACCTCTCAGAGAGATCATAAAGTGCTTAAATAACTTAAAGTGAAAGTTCAGATACTGAAGAGAAAAAATATATCCACCATTTTATGTTGAATGACAAGATTGAACAGTTGAACCACCATCTTATGCATACCACCATTTTGTGATATCTTTTTAACACGTGTTATGTACATGGACTATCTGCGGCGGAGGCGACAGTGTTATATATGAAGAAAAGTTGAAGTTAATAAAGAAGTTATTTCAAGCATTTGGTGTGCTCTTTAAACCTACTGTTTCCATGGAACGGTGCTAGAGGAATTACAGAGTAACAGACAGTCTGGTTAGACTAAAACTCAGAGATATCAGAATTCTTCTAATGCCACAGTGCAAAAGGAACTTCATAGTGCTGCGCCTGCCACACTGCGGGCACAGGCAAATTAAAACCAAAGATGGTGGTTAAAAGCTACACTGGGCCAGTCAATGTGGGTCTACATGCTCTTGCTGCTTTCTGGTCCTAAACGTGGCCGGACCTGCTGTGACCCGTCTTTCCATATTCTCCACTGGTCGGCATCCAGATCCTGCCTGACCAATGTCACCCTTCTCTGACCACGGTCACGTCTTTCCCCTGGTGCCACGTCCCATGTGACCTCCACTCCTTATATTCTGATATTATGTTTCCGGATCTCCAGCCTATTCCCATTTAATCTGGTTCCACTTCTACACGTATTCAGGGAATCAAACATGGGACCGGCCCGGTGACTGCCTCGACCCAAGCGGAAGCAGTGAAACCCCGGGTGAGTTGTGCCATCCGGTCGACTCTTTCCCTGGGAACCAAATCATTGCAGTAATTGACTGACAAACGGACAATCATCATCCACTCAACCTCCTCGAGATCCTGTCCTATCAGATTCCGGGGTCACTTGAAAGGCCTCTGTCGGCAGTTTTGTCCCTATGACACTGGCTGACCTGTTACATGTGCGCTCGGCAGCTGAAGGCATCTGTGTTGGTCCCATGTACATATGTGCCCGCGCTGCTGAGAAAGATGATGCATTCATATATTCCAATGAGGCTCTAGGAGCAACGGGGGCGTTACTGTTACACCTAGAGGGGAGTCACAGAAAGCTAGGAATAAGACTTAACTTTCAATCACCACATTAATATTAAATCACTTCATATTCCTCTAAAATATAACAAACATTGCTCATAATGGACCAAAAACACCAACACATACAAATATACACAGAGGGGAGGGCGGGTATAATACGCTAGGGAGAGATGTCCCTAATAAATCCCTAACTAATGCCTCAACCCACAGGAACACCCTGATGGTGGGTGGCCTGTGGTCCCGTACCTGCCCTATCTCACCCTCTCATTGCCCTAAATACTTCCAACGCGTTTCCCCACTTATTGGTTTATCAGGGGAAAAAAATATGGGGCAGGAAGTAGAAAATAATAAACAACAATTGGTCCAGAAGAACTACACGGTTATTAACTGTAAACTGAACCGCCAAAAAAACTGAAGATACAAATACCTCTGATTGTTAGCATATGAATACCTGAAGCATTTGTTTATCAACATTCACATCAATCGATACACGTGATCAGACCTGAATCTCGGGAAAAAGTGGTTGCAACAGTCATCAATATGTGTGTAATCAACCAGTGTAGGATTGATCATGTAGGTGTTAATCCATAGGCAGTTAGAGCACATACGTGAGACAGCCAGATATTGGTTTCAGACATCAATAATCAAAGCTCGACACATATAATTGATAGTGGTAGGTTGTGGTGGCTCACTAGCAAGTAGTTAAGGTCTGGTGCTGCAAGCTCATATAGAGGGAATCACCCCACCCTCTCTTAAAAGGCAAATATAGTAATAGAGTAATAAGCGAGCACTCATACACTTGGCAACCAGATTGACATGTGCAGAAAATATTTATTATATCCCCATAAAATACAAGTAATAAAATTTATAAGAACAATGTAGCAATAATATACAACATTACAGTCACATATTGTGGTAGATATGATCGACACTATATTCATATGACTCAATAGTGTCAATAAATTCAATAATATATATCACACCAAAAACTTCAAGTATATGCTGTTATTTGGGAAAGAGGGGGTATTATCTTCTAGCGCTCTATCCCAATTTGGGAAACTGAATGTCACTGAAAATGTTGTAGGTGTATTCACTGGGAGCGCAACATGTTCATAAAGTGTCCACAGGAATCCTGATAATGTGAAAAGTCTCTTATAGCAGATCCTTTTAGGCTCGATATGAGCTTTGGATTGAAGAAAACTTTAAATCGATGTTTGGCTTACCGTCTAGCGTCTGCTGTCTCCCTATTGCTTCAATGGAGCTTTAAATATTTGCCGGCTTATTCAGTCGCTCCATACAGCAAGCTGGTTTAAATTTCGCAGGAGTTCCAAAGATCGCGGGAGTTGCCACTCTGTTCCGCAATTTCCTTTGGTGCAGCTTTCGACGATAAGAATAGTTAATCCTTTACTGTAGAGATTTTCTTCTGTATGGCCATACAGTATTATCGGAGGCTTTTCAATGCAGGTACATCACTTGTTTCACCATACGCGTTACGGGTAGATTCACTCTCCCTTCCTCAGTGGTCCACCTCTATATGGATGTACACCTAAAAGCTCTACTCTCTCTGCAACTTCTGCGTCCTCTGCACTTTGATTGCCAGAGTCAGGCAGAAGTGATGACACCTGGCCCTGACCTCCTAAAGTCAATCAAAGTGCAGAGAAAAGCAGAGCCTTTAGGTGCAACAACAACACCCTTGTTGCTCCTAGAGGTTAATTTGCATATATTAAAACGTCATTTTTCTCAGCAGTGCGGGCACATACAGTATGAACAGGGACCAACACAGATGCCTTCAGCTGTCGAGAGCACATGTAACAGGTCAGCCGGTGTCACAGGTACAAATCTACTGACAGATGCTGGGGAAACTCCAAAGTGGTTGATCCAATGTTCTCCAGATATCTGATGGGACGAATGGTCAGTTTTGGTAATCTTTGTCTCGTTGACTCGTCTCCAATCATTGTCTCATCTTCTACAAAGAAAAACACAAAAAATACAGGCCCAGAACTTCTGCATTTATCGGAGGAGTCAGATTTTCCGCGCCGCCGCCTCGTCCGGATCTCTGGGCTCCGGGAGTCAGGTGGACGCTGTGAACGTCTGAATCGCTCCAGTAAGTAAAAATCTGGGAGGTTGTAAATCAGACGTCGCCCGGAGAATAAAACATCATTTATAATTTGCAGCCCCGACAAAATGTGGATTCACAGCGAGCGGCTTGTATATAAAAACCAGAAACATGAAATAACATAGACCGCCGGATGGACGCTCCGGGGGAATCCCAGTGTACAGAGCGCCAAACAGCGCGTCCAACACCGAGTCCGTGTAACCAGCCTCCACTAAAACCAGACCCAGAAAGGAAATCAGCAGCTGCTGCTCAATATCCTCAGAGGCCGCGAGCAAAGACGTCTGGAAAACTTCTCCTCCTGGTTCATAGACTATCAGCAATCCAGCATCTGTGGAACTACAACTCCCAGCATGTACACTTGTATCTCCTCTTATAGATTGTAAGCTCCTATGGTCAGGACTCTTACTCCTCCTCCTCCTCTTGTATCTCCTCTTATAGACTGTAAGCTCCTATGGTCAGGACTCTTACTCCTCCTCCACCTCTTGTATCTCCTCTTATAGATTGTAAGCTCCTATGGTCAGGACTCTTACTCCTCCTTCTCCACCTCTTGTATCTCCTCTTATAGACTGTAAGCTCCTATGGTCAGGACTCTTACTCCTCCTCCACCTCTTGTATCTCCTCTTATAGACTGTAAGCTCCTATGGTCAGGACTCTTACTCCTCCTCTATCTCTTATATCTCCTCTTATAGATTGTAAGCTCCTATGGTCAGGTCTCTTACTCCTCCTCCTCTTGTATCTCCTCTTATAGACTGTAAGCTCCTATGGTCAGGTCTCTTACTCCTTCTCCTCTTGTATCTCCTCTTATAGATTGTAAGCTCTTATGGTCAGGACTCCTACTCCTCTATCTCTTATATCTCCTCTTATAGATTGTATGCTCCTATGGTCAGGACTCTTACTCCTCCTCTATCTCTTAAATCTCCTCTTATAGACTGTAAGCTCTTATGGTCAGGACTCCTACTCCTCCTCTATCTCTTATATCTCCTCTTATAGATTGTAAGCTCCTATGGTCAGGACTCTTACTCCTCCTCCTCCTCTTGTATCTCCTCTTATAGACTGTAAGCTCCTATGGTCAGGTCTCTTACTCCTTCTCCTCTTGTATCTCCTCTTATAGATTGTAAGCTCTTATGGTCAGGACTCCTACTCCTCTATCTCTTATATCTCCTCTTATAGATTGTATGCTCCTATGGTCAGGACTCTTACTCCTCCTCTATCTCTTAAATCTCCTCTTATAGACTGTAAGCTCTTATGGTCAGGACTCCTACTCCTCCTCTATCTCTTATATCTTCTCTTATAGATTGTAAGCTCCTATGGTCAGGACTCTTACTCCTCCTCCTCCTCTTGTATCTCCTCTTATAGACTGTAAGCTCCTATGGTCAGGACTCTTACTCCTCCTCTATCTCTTATATCTCCTCTTATAGATTGTAAGCTCCTATGGTCAGGACTCTTACTCCTCCTCCTCCTCCTCTTGTATCTCCTCTTATAGACTGTAAGCTCCTATGGTCAGGACTCTTACTCCTCCTCTATCTCTTATATCTCCTCTTATAGATTGTAAGCTCCTATGGTCAGGTCTCTTACTCCTCCTCCTCTTGTATCTCCTCTTATAGACTGTAAGCTCCTATGGTCAGGTCTCTTACTCCTTCTCCTCTTGTATCTCCTCTTATAGATTGTAAGCTCTTATGGTCAGGACTCCTACTCCTCTATCTCTTATATCTCCTCTTATAGATTGTATGCTCCTATGGTCAGGACTCTTACTCCTCCTCTATCTTTTGTATCTCCTCTTATACACTGCGTGCAGAATTATTAGGCAAATGAGTATCTTGACCACATCATCCTCTTTATGCATGTTGTCTTACTCCAAGCTGTGTAGGCTCGAAAGCCTACTACCAATTAAGCGTATTAGGTGATGTGCATCTCTGTAATGAGAAGGGGTGTGGTCTAATGACATCAACACCCTATATCAGGTGTGCATAATTATTAGGCAACTTCCTTTCCTTTGGCAAAATGGGTCAAAAGAAGGACTTGACAGGCTCAGAAAAGTCAAAAATAGTGAGATATCTTGCAGAGGGATGCAACACTCTTAAAATTGCAAAGCTTCTGAAGCGTGATCATCGAACAATCAAGCGTTTCATTCAAAATAGTCAACAGGGTCGCAAGAAGCGTGTGGAAAAACCAAGGCGCAAAATAACTGCCCATGAACTGAGAAAAGTCAAGCGTGCAGCTGCCAAGATGCTACTTGCCACCAGTTTGGCCATATTTCAGAGCTGCAACATCACTGGAGTGCCCAAAAGCACAAGGTGTGCAATACTCAGAGACATGGCCAAGGTAAGAAAGGCTGAAAGACGACCACCACTGAACAAGACACACAAGCTGAAACGTCAAGACTGGGCCAAGAAATATCTCAAGACTGATTTTTCTAAGGTTTTATGGACTGATGAAATGAGAGTGAGTCTTGATGGGCCAGATGGATGGGCCCGTGGCTGGATTGGTAAAGGGCAGAGAGCTCCAGTCCGACTCAGATGCCAGCAAGGTGGAGGTGGAGTACTGGTTTGGGCTGGTATCATCAAAGATGAGCTTGTGGGGCCTTTTCGGGTTGAGGATGGAGTCAAGCTCAACTCCCAGTCCTACTGCCAGTTTCTGGAAGACACCTTCTTCAAGCAGTGGTACAGGAAGAAGTCTGCATCCTTCAAGAAAAACATGATTTTCATGCAGGACAATGCTCCATCACACGCGTCCAAGTACTCCACAGCGTGGCTGGCAAGAAAGGGTATAAAAGAAGAGAATCTAATGACATGGCCTCCTTGTTCACCTGATCTGAACCCCATTGAGAACCTGTGGTCCATCATCAAATGTGAGATTTACAAGGAGGGAAAACAGTACACCTCTCTGAACAGTGTCTGGGAGGCTGTGGTTGCTGCTGCACGCAATGTTGATGGTGAACAGATCAAAACACTGACAGAATCCATGGATGGCAGGCTTTTGAGTGTCCTTGCAAAGAAAGGTGGCTATATTGGTCACTGATTTGTTTTTGTTTTGTTTTTGAATGTCAGAAATGTATATTTGTGAATGTTGAGATGTTATATTGGTTTCACTGATAAAAATAAATAATTGAAATGGGTATATATTTTTTTTTGTTAAGTTGCCTAATAATTATGCACAGTAATAGTCACCTGCACACACAGATATCCCCCTAAAATAGCTAAAACTAAAAAAAAACTAAAAACTATATTCAGCTTTGATATTAATGAGTTTTTTGGGTTCATTGAGAACATGGTTGTTGTTCAATAATAAAAATTAATCCTCAAAAATACAACTTGCCTAATAATTCTGCACTCCCTGTAGATTGTAAGCTCCTGTGGTCAGGACTCTTACTCCTCCTCTATCTCTTATATCTCCTCTTATAGATTGTAAGCTCCTATGGTCAGGACTCTTACTCCTTCTCCACCTCTTGTATCTCCTCTTATAGATTGTAAGCTCCTATGGTCAGGACTCCTCCTCCTCTATCTCTTATATCTCCTCTTATAGATTGTATGCTCCTATGGTCAGGACTCTTACTCCTCCTCTATCTTTTGTATCTCCTCTTATAGATTGTAAGCTCCTATGGTCAGGACTCTTACTCCTCCTCTATCTCTTATATCTCCTCTTATAGATTGTAAGCTCCTATGGTCAGGACTCTTACTCCTTCTCCACCTCTTGTATCTCCTCTTATAGATTGTAAGCTCCTATGGTCAGGACTCCTCCTCCTCTATCTCTTATATCTCCTCTTATAGATTGTATGCTCCTATGGTCAGGACTCTTACTCCTCCTCTATCTTTTGTATCTCCTCTTATAGATTGTAAGCTCCTATGGTCAGGACTCTTACTCCTCCTCTATCTCTTATATCTCCTCTTATAGATTGTAAGCTCCTATGGTCAGGACTCTTACTCCTTCTCCACCTCTTGTATCTCCTCTTATAGATTGTAAGCTCCTATGGTCAGGACTCTTACTCCTCCTCTATCTCTTATATCTCCTCTTATAGATTGTAAGCTCCTATGGTCAGGACTCTTACTCCTCCTCCTCTTGTATCTCCTCTTATAGATTGTAAGCTCCTATGGTCAGGACTCTTACTCCTCCTCTATCTCTTATATCTCCCCTTATAGATTGTAAGCTCCTATGGTCAGGTCTCTTACTCCTTCTCCACCTCTTGTATCTCCTCTTATAGATTGTAAGCTCCTATGGTCAGGACTCTTACTCCTCCTTCTCCACCTCTTGTATCTCCTCTTATAGATTGTAAGCTCCTATGGTCAGGACTCTTACTCCTCCTTCTCCACCTCTTGTATCTCCTCTTATAGATTGTAAGCTCCTATGGTCAGGACTCTTACTCCTCCTTCTCCACCTCTTGTATCTCCTCTTATAGATTGTAAGCTCCTATGGTCAGGACTCTTACTCCTCCTTCTCCACCTCTTGTATCTCCTCTTATAGATTGTAAGCTCCTATGGTCAGGACTCTTACTCCTCCTTCTCCACCTCTTGTATCTGCTCTTATAGATTGTAAGCTCCTATGGTCAGGACTCTTACTCCTCCTTCTCCACCTCTTGTATCTCCTCTTATAGATTGTAAGCTCCTATGGTCAGGTCTCTTACTCCTCCTTCTCCATCTCTTGTATCTCCTCTTATAGATTGTAAGCTCCTATGGTCAGGACTCTTACTCCTCCTTCTCCACCTCTTGTATCTGCTCTTATAGATTGTAAGCTCCTATGGTCAGGACTCTTACTCCTCCTTCTCCACCTCTTGTATCTCCTCTTATAGATTGTAAGCTCCTATGGTCAGAACTCTTACTCCTCCTTCTCCACCTCTTGTATCTCCTCTTATAGATTGTAAGCTCCTATGGTCAGGTCTCTTACTCCTCCTTCTCCACCTCTTGTATCTCCTCTTATAGATTGTAAGCTCCTATGGTCAGGACTCTTACTCCTCCTTCTCCACCTCTTGTATCTCCTCTTATAGATTGTAAGCTCCTATGGTCAGGACTCTTACTCCTCCTTCTCCACCTCTTGTATCTGCTCTTATAGATTGTAAGCTCCTGTGGTCAGGACTCTTACTCCTCCTTCTCCACCTCTTGTATCTCCTCTTATAGATTGTAAGCTCCTATGGTCAGGACTCTTACTCCTCCTTCTCCACCTCTTGTATCTCTTATATATATAAAAATGAGTTTGTCTGTCTGTCTGTTCTTTATGCGTGACCAAATGACTGGACCGATCTTCACCAAATTTGGCACACAGGTACATCAGGTGTCCGGGAAGGTTTTAGCCCGGGTCTCAGCTCTCTAGGATGTACTGTTCCTGAGATTCCCCCCCCCCCCCCAATACAAGCCTGCAAGTATTTCTTTTCAAATCCCAACTGCTATAAACACAGTTTTACTCCAGGCGGGCACTGTGGAGGTCACTGCTATTAAAGGGGCAGGCACTGTTAAAGGGGCGGGCACTGTGAAGCTCATTGTTAAAGGGGCGGGCATTGTGGAGGTCAATGTTAAAGGGGCGGCCACTGTGGAGGTCAATGTTAAAGGGGCGAGCACTGTGGAGGTCATTGTTAAAGGGGCGGGTACTGTAGAGGTCACTGTTATGGGGGAAACTGTTGATATCTTTTTACGACACGCGGAAACATAAAATGAAATAGATGAAATATACCCGTGCGAAGCCGGGTCCTTCTGCTAGTCTCTTATATATATATAAAAATTAGTTTCTGTCTGTCTAGACGTCTGTCTGGATGTTCTTTATGTGTGACCAAACGACTGGACCGATCTTCACCGAATTTGGCACACAGGTACATCAGGTGTCCGGGAAGGTTTTAGCCCGGGTCTCAGCTCTCTAGGATGTACCGTTCCTGAGATCCCCCCCCCCCCCCCCAATACAAGCCTGCAAGTATTTCTTTTCAAATCCCAACTGCTATAAACACAGTTTTACTCCAGGCGGGCACTGTGGAGGTCACTGCTATTAAAGGGGCGGGCACTGTGGAGGTCACTGTTATTAAATGGGCGGGGACTGTGGAGGTCACTGTTATTAAAGGGGTGGGTGCTATGAAGGTCCCTGTTAAAGGGGCGGGCACTGTGAAAGTCACTGTTAAAGGGGCGGTCACTGTTTAAGGGGCAGTCACTGTGAAAGTCACTGTTAAAGGGGCGGTCACTGTGAAAGTCACTGTTAAAGGGGCGGTCACTGTGAAAGTCACTGGTAAAGGGACGGTTACTGTGAAAGTCACTGTTAAAGGGGCGGTCACTGTTAAAGGGGCGGCAACTGTGAAAGTCACTGTTAAAGGGGCAGCCATTGTGATAGTCACTGTTAAAGGGGCGGTCACTGTGAAAGTCACTGTTAAAGGGGCGGGCACTGTAAAAGTCACTGTTAAAGGGCCGGCCACTGTAAAAGTCACTGTTAAAGTGGCGGGCACTGTAAAAGTCACTGTTAAAGGGGTGGCCACTATGAAGGTCACTGTTAAAGGGGTGGTCAATGCTAAAGGGGTGGTCACTGTTAAAGGGGTGGGCACTGTGGAGGTCACTGTTAAAGGGGTAGGCAGTTTTAAAGGAGCGGGCACTGTGAAGGTCATTGTTAAAGGGGCGGGCACTGTGGAGGTCAATGTTAAAGGGGCGGGCACTGTGGAGGTCATAGTTAAAGGGGCGGTCACTGTAAAAGTCACTGTTAAAGGGGCGGTCACTGTTGAAGGGGCGGTCACTGTGAAAGTCACTGTTAAAGGGGTGGTCACTGTGAAATTCTTTGTCAAAGGTGCGGTCACTGTGAAAGTCACTGTTAAAGGGGCGATCACTGTGAAAGTCACTGTTAAAGGTGTGGTCACTGTGAAAGTCACTGTTAAAGGGGCGGGCACTGTGGAGGTCATTGTTAAAGGGGCAGGTACTGTAGAGGTCACTGTTATGGGGATACTGTCGATATCTTTTTACGACACACAGAAACATAAAATGAAATAGATTAAATATACCCGTGAGATGCCGGGTCCTTCTGCTAGTCTCTTATATATATAAAAATGAGTTTCTGTCTGTCTGTCTGTCTAGTTGTTCTTTATGCGCGACCAAACGACTGGACCGATCTTCACTAAATTTGGCACACAGGTACATCAGGTGTCTGGGAAGGTTCTCAGCTCTCTAGGACGTACCGTTCCTGAGATATTCCGAAAAAAATTAGCTACCCCCCCTTCCAAATACAAGCCTACAATTCTTTCTCTTCAAAGCCCAACTGCCATAAACACAGTTTTACTCCAGGTTTCCATAACAACCCAGCCATATTTCTTTACTGCTTAAAGGGGCGGTCACAGTGAAAGTCACAGTTAAAGGGGCGGTCACTGTGAAAGTCACAGTTAAAGGGGCGGTCACTGTAAAAGTCACTGTTAAGGGGGCGGTCACTGTTAAAGGGGCGGTCACTGTGAAAGTCACTGTTAAATGGGCGGTCACTGTGAAAGTCACTGTTAAAGGGGCAGTCACTGTTAAAGGAGCGGTCTCTGTGAAAGTCACTGTTAAAGGGGCAGTCACTGTTAAAGGAGCGGTCTCTGTGAAAGTCACAGTTAAAGGGGCGGTCACAGTGAAAGTCACAGTTAAAGGGGCGGTCACCGTGAAAGTCACAGTTAAAGGGGCAGTCACAGTGAAAGTCTAAGTTAAAGAGACGGGCACTGTAGAGGTCACTGTTAAAGGGGCAGGCACTGTTAAAGGGGCGGGCACTGTGAAGCTCATTGTTAAAGGGGCGGGCATTGTGGAGGTCAATGTTAAAGGGGCGGCCACTGTGGAGGTCAATGTTAAAGGGGCGAGCACTGTGGAGGTCATTGTTAAAGGGGCGGGTACTGTAGAGGTCACTGTTATGGGGGAAACTGTTGATATCTTTTTACGACACGCGGAAACATAAAATGAAATAGATGAAATATACCCGTGCGAAGCCGGGTCCTTCTGCTAGTCTCTTATATATATATAAAAATTAGTTTCTGTCTGTCTAGACGTCTGTCTGGATGTTCTTTATGTGTGACCAAACGACTGGACCGATCTTCACCGAATTTGGCACACAGGTACTTCAGGTGTCTGGGAAGGTCTCAGCTCTCTAGGATGTACCGTTCCTGAGATATTCCCAAAAGATGACCTACATTAGCCAATACAAGCCTTCAAGTCTTTCTCTTCAAATCCCAACTGCCATAAACACAGTTTTACTCCAGGTTTCCATAACAACCCAGCCATTTTTCTTTACTGCTTAAAGGGGCGGGCACTGTGGAGGTCACTGTTTTTAAAGGGGCAGGCACAGTGGAGATCACTTTTATTAACCACCTCAGCCCCCAGTGCTTAAACCCCCTTAATGACCAGACCACTTTTTACACTTCTGACCTACACTACTTTAACGGTTTATTGCTCGGTCATGCAACTTACCACCCAAATGAATTTTACCTCCTTTTCTTCTCATTAATGGAGCTTTCATTTGGTGGTATTTCATTGCTGCTGACATTTTTACTTTTTTTGTTATTAATCGAAATTTAACGATTTTTTTGCAAAAAAATGTCATTTTTCACTTTCAGTTGTAAAATTTTGCAAAAAAAATGGCATCCATCCATAAATTTCTCTCTAAATTTATTGTTCTACATGTCTTTGATAAAAAAAAATGTTTGGGTAAAAAAAAAAATGGTTTGGGTAAAAGTTATAGCGTTTACAAACTATGGTACAAAAATGTGAATTTCCGCTTTTTGAAGCAGCTCTGACTTTCTGAGCACCTGTCATGTTTCCTGAGGTTCTACAATGCCCAGACAGTAGAAAAACCCCACAAATGACCCCATTTCGGAAAGTAGACACCCTAAGGTATTCGCTGATGGGCATAGTGAGTTCATAGAACTTTTTATTTTTTGTCACAAAAATGTGTTGTGGGGTGTCATTTTACATATACCCATGCTGGGTGAGATAAATATCTCGGTCAAATGCCAACTTTGTATAAAAAAATGGGAAAAGTTGTCTTTTGCCAAGATATTTCTCTCACCCAGCATGGGTATATGTAAAAAGACACCCCAAAACACATTGCCCAACTTCTCCTGAGTATGGGGATACCAGATGTGTGACACTTTTTTGCAGCCTAGGTGGGCAAAGGGGCCCACATTCCAAAGAGCACCTTTCGGATTTCACCGGCGATTTTTGACAGATTTTGATTTCAAACCACTTCTCACGCATTCGGCCCCTAAAATGCCAGGGCAGTATAACTACCCCACAAGTGACCCCATTTTGGAAAGAAGACACCCCAAGGTATTTCGTGATGGGCATAGTGAGTTCATGGAAGTTTTTATTTTTTGTCACAAGTTAGTGGAATATGAGACTTTGTAAGAAAAAAAATTAAAAAATAAAAATCATCATTTTCCGCTAACTTGTGACAAAAAATAAAAAATTCTAGGAACTTGCCATGCCCCTCACGGAATACCTTGGGGTGTCTTCTTTCCAAAATGGGGTCACTTGTGGGGTAGTTATACTGCCCTGGCATTCTAGGGGCCCTAATGTGTGGTAAGTAAGTAAATGACCTGTGAAATCTGAAAGGTGCTCTTTGGAATGTGGGCCCCTTTGCCCACATAGGCTGAAAAAAAGTGTCACACATGTGGTATCCCCGTACTCGGGAGAAGTTGGGGAATGTGTTTTGGGGTGTCATTTTACATATACCCATGCTGGGTGAGATAAATATCTTGGTCAAATGCCAACTTTTCCCATTTTTTATACAAAGTTGGCATTTGACCAAGATATTTATCTCACCCAGCATGGGTATATGTAAAATGACACCCCAAAACACATTGCCCAACTTCTCCTGAGTACGGCGATACCAGATGTGTGACACTTTTTTGCAGCCTAGATGCGTAAAGGGGCCCACATTCCTTTTATGAGGGCATTTTTAGACATTTGGATCCCAGACTTCTTCTCACGCTTTAGGGCCCCTAAAAAGCCAGGGCAGTATAAATACCCCACATGTGACCCCATTTTGGAAAGAAGACACCCCAAGGTATTCAATGAGGGGCATGGCGAGTTCATAGAATTTTTTTATTTTTTGCACAAGTTAGCGGAAATTGATTTATTTATTTTTTCTCACAAAGTCTCCCTTTCCGCTAACTTGGGACAAAAATTTAAATCTTTCATGGACTCAATATGCCCCTCAGCAAATACCTTGGGGTGTCTTCTTTCCGAAATGGGGTCACATGTGGGGTATTTATACTGCCCTGGCATTCTAGGGGCCCTAAAGCGTGAGAAGAAGTCTGGAATATAAATGTCTAAAAAATTTTACGCATTTGGATTCCGTGAGGGGTATGGTGAGTTCATGTGAGATTTTATTTTTTGACACAAGTTAGTGGAATATGAGACTTTGTAAGAAAAAAAATAATAATTTCCGCTAACTTGGGCCAACAAAAATGTCTGAATGGAGCCTTACAGGGGGGTGATCAATGACAGGGGGGGTGATCAATGACAGGGGGGTGATCAGGGAGTCTATATGGGGTGATCACCCCCCTGTCATTGATCACCCCCCTGTCATTGATCACCCCCCTATAAGGCTCCATTCAGACGCCTGTATTTGTTTTGCGGATCCGATCCATGTATCCGTGGATCCGTAAAAAACATACGGACATCTGAATGCAGCCTTACAGGGGGGTGATCAATGACAGGGGGGTGATCAGGGAGTCTATATGGGGTGATCACCCCCGTCATTGATCACCCCCCTGTAAGGCTCCATTCAGACGTCCGTATGCGTTTTGCGGATCCGATCCATGTATCCGTGGATCCGTAAAAGTCATACGGATGTCTGAATGGAGCCTTACAAGGGGGTGATCAATGACAGGGGGGTGATCAGGGAGTCTATATGGGGTGATCACCCCCCTGTAAGGCTCCATTCAGACGCCTGTATTTGTTTTGCGGATCCGATCCATGTATCCGTGGATCCGTAAAAAACATACAGACATCTGAATGCAGCCTTACAGGGGGGTGATCAATGACAGTGGGGTGATCAATGACAGGGGGGTGATCAGGGAGTCTATATGGGGTGATCACCCCTGTCATTGATCACCCCCCTGTAAGGCTCCATTCAGACGTCCGTATGCGTTTTGCGGATCCGATCCATGATCAGTGGATCTGTAAAAATCATACGGACGTCTGAATGGAGCCTTACAAGGGGGTGATCAATGACAGGGGGGTGATCAGGGAGTCTATATGGGGTGATCACCCCCCTATAAGGCTCCATTCAGACGCCTGTATGTGTTTTGCGGATCCGATCCATGTATCCGTGGATCCGTAAAAAACATACGGACATCTGAATGCAGCCTTACAGGGGGGTGATCAATGACAGGGGGGTGATCAGGGAGTCTATATGGGGTGATCACCCCCGTCATTGATCACCCCCTGTAAGGCTCCATTCAGACGTCCGTATGCGTTTTGCGGATCCGATCCATGTATCAGTGGATCCGTAAAAATCATACGGATGTCTGAATGGAGCCTTACAGGGGGGTGATCAATGACAGGGGGGTGATCAATGACAGGGGGGTGATCAGGGAGTCTATATGGGGTGATCAGGGGTTAATAAGGGGTTAATAAGTGACAGGGGGGGGGTGTAGTGTAGTGTAGTGTAGTGGTGCTTGGTACTACTTATTACTGAGCTGCCTGTGTCCTCTGGTGGTCGATCCAAACAAAAGGGATTACCAGAGGACCAGGTAGCAGGTATATTAAACAGCGTCTAATATACCTGTTAGGGGTTAAAAAAATCGCATCTCCAGCCTGCCAGCGAACGATCGCCGCTGGCAGGCTGGAGATCCACTCGCTTACCTTCCGATCCTGTGAACGCGCGCGCCTGTGTGCGCGCGTTCACAGGAAATCTCGCGTCTCGCGAGAGGACACGTATATGCGTCCAGGAGGAATGAATCAACCACCTCCAGGACGCTTCGCTGCGTTCGGCGGTCCGGAGGTGGTTAAAGGGGCGGGCACTGTGGAGGTCACTGTTATTAAAGGGGCGGGCACTATCAAGGTCCCTGTTAAAGGGGCGGGCACTGTGAAAGTTACTGTTAAAGGGACGGTCACTGTGAAAGTCACTGTTAAAGGGGCGGTTACTGTTAAAGGGGCAGTCATTGTAAAAGTCACTGTTAAAGGGGCGGTCACTGTCGAAGTCACTGTTAAAGGGGCGGTCACTGTCGAAGTCACTGTTAAAGGGGTGGTTACTGTGAAAGTCACTGTTAAAACGGCGGTCACTGTGAAAGTCACTGTTAAAGGGGCGGTCACTGTGAAAGTCTCTGTTAAAGGGGCGGTCACTGTGAAAGTCGTTGTTAAAGGGGCGGTCACTGTGAAAGTCACTGTTAAAGGGGAGGCCACTGTGACGGTCACTGTCAAAGGGGCGGCCACTATGAAGGTCACTGTTAAAGGGGTGGTTAATGCTAAAGGGGTGGTCACTGCTAAAGGGGCAGGAGCTGTGGAGGTCACTGTTAAAGGGGAAGGCACTGTTAAAGGGGCGGGCACTGTGAAGCTCATTGTTAAAGGGGCGGGCATTGTGGAGGTCAATGTTAAAGGGGCGGCCACTGTGGAGGTCAATGTTAAAGGGGCGAGCACTGTGGAGGTCATTGTTAAAGGGGCGGGTACTGTAGAGGTCACTGTTATGGGGGAAACTGTTGATATCTTTTTACGACACACGGAAGCATAAAATGAAATAGATGAAATATACCTGTGCGAAGACGGGTCCTTCTGCTAGTCTCTTATAGATTGTAAGCTCCTATGGTCAGGACTCCTCCTCCTCTTGTAACTCCTCTACAGATTGTAAGCTCCTATGGTCAGGTCTCTTACTCCTCCCCCCCACCTCTTGTATCTCCTCTTAAAGATTGTAAGCTCCTATGGTCAGGACTCTTACTTCTCCTCCTCTTCCTCTTGTATCTCCTCTTATAGATTGTAAGCTCCTATGGTCAGGACTCTTACTCCTCCTCCTCCTCCTCCTCCTCCTCCTCCTCTTGTATCTCCTCTTATAGATTGTAAGCTCCTATGGTCAGGACTCTTACTCCTCCTCCTCCTCCTCTTGTATCTCCTCTTATAGATTGTAAGCTCATATGGTCAGGTCTCTTACTCTCCCCCCCACCTCTTGTATCTCCTCTTATAGATTGTAAGCTCCTGTGGTCAGGACTCTTACTCCTCCTCCTCCTCTTGTATCTCCTCTTATAGATTGTAAGCTCCTGTGGTCAGGATTCCTCCTCCTCCTCCTTCTCTTGTATCTCCTCTACAGATTGTAAGCTCCTATGGTCATAACTCTTACTCCTCCTCCTTCTCTTGTATCTCCTCTTATAGATTGTAAGCTCCTATGGTCAGGACTCTTACTCCTCCTCCTCCTCCTCCTCTTGTATCTCCTCTACAGATTGTTAGCTCCTATGGTCAGGACTATTACTCCTCCTCCTCCTCTTGTATCTCCTCTTATAGATTGTAAGCTCCTGTGGTCAGGACTTTTACTCCTCCTCCTCCTCTAGTATCTCCTCTTATAGATTGTAAGCTCCTATGGTCAGGACTCTTACTCCTTCTCCACCTCTTGTATCTCCTCTTATAGACTGTAAGGTCCTATGGTCAGGACTCTTACTCCTTCTCCACCTCTTGTATCTCCTCTTATAGATTGTAAGCTCCTGTGGTCAGGACTCTTACTCCTCCTCCATCTCTTGCACCTGCTCTTATTGATTGTATCTCATTGGGTCCGTGGTCTGCATCGAGTGGCGAAGTTTAGGACATGCTCTATCTTTTTGCATAAGAGACATGTGGATGCGGAAAGCCCTCATATGATCCACGTGCTTTCTGCATTTGTCTGTCAGTTCTGCAAAAGATAGAACCTGTCCTATACTTGGCCACTAGATGCAGACCAAGGACCCATGGAAGTCAATGGGTCCATAAAAAAACCGGATGCAACCCGGATGTCACACGGACGTCATCCATATTCTGCAGATCCCCCTTTTGCAGACAGCAATATACATACGCTTGTGTGCATGAGGCCTTACACGGGGAATTAGCCATAAAATGTTTAGAAATAATACAGCAATAATGATCTGATACTAAATAATGCAGCACAGCCTGAATACTCGTCATCCAATTTGTGTAACTTTTTATTAGAATCTGAGGAACTTTAATGACGACTGAGGCAGAAAATTCGTTACAGCAAAGATTTCTTAAGCGCTGGCGGTCCCATCCCTCCACTGTGTCAGACGATCAGATTCTATCAGGTTGTCAGTATTTCTGTTTATGGAAAATATCCAGACAGTGGAAACTATATCATGTCTGAGAGGTAGTCACAGCCACGGCCGGCTCCAGGTTCACGTGGGCCCTTGGGCGATAAAGCTTAAGTGGGCCCCCTTGTGGCATTTTGCACAACAGACATGACAATGAAGCTGCATGTGTTATAGATGTTGCCAAATACAATAGACAGAACACGCTACAGAGCGGATATATGTGAATCAATCCTTATAACCCTACTACTTAATACCTCAGGTCTACTGTACACCCTCTAAAGAGAAACAGATATTGAATATGAAAATAAATATCAATATGAACGCTGATCGCACTGTGCTGCTGCCTGCCCCTGTGCCCCTAATAAATATCAATATGAACGCTGATCGCACTGTGCTGCTGCCTGCCCCTGTGCCCCCAATAAATATCAATATGAATGCTGATAGCACTATGCTGCTGCCTGCCCCTGTGCCCCTAATAAATATCAATATGAACGCTGATAACACTGTGCTGCTGCCTGCCCCTGTGCCCCTAATAAATATCAATATGAAGGCTGATCGCACTGTGCTGCTGCCTGCCCCTGTGCCCCCAATAAATATCAATATGAACGCTGATAGCACTGTGCTGCTGCCTGCCCCTGTGCCCCTAATAAATATCAATATTAACGCTGATCGCACTGTGCTGCTGCCTGCCCCTGTGCCCCCAATAAATATCAATATGAATGCTGATAGCACTATGCTGCTGCCTGCCCCTGTGCCCCTAATAAATATCAATATGAAGGCTGATCGCACTGTGCTGCTGCCTGCCCCTGTGCCCCCAATAAATATCAATATGAACGCTGATAGCACTGTGCTGCTGCCTGCCCCTGTGCCCCTAATAAATATCAATATGAACGCTGATCGCACTGTGCTGCTGCCTGCCCCTGTGCCCCCAATAAATATCAATATGAATGCTGATAGCACTATGCTGCTGCCTGCCCCTGTGCCCCTAATAAATATCAATATGAAGGCTGATCGCACTGTGCTGCTGCCTGCCCCTGTGCCCCCAATAAATATCAATATGAACGCTGATAGCACTGTGCTGCTGCCTGCCCCCAATGCCCAATAAATAGCAATATGATGATATTTTAATTTGGAGCACAGCAGGGCGGGCAGCAGCAAACTAGGGTTGTCACGATACCAAAATTTTGATTAGATTTCTATACCATAAAAAAGTATTGCGATACTCGATACCACGCGAAAAAAATAAAATACTAAAAAAGCCGCGTGTATTCCGCATTTTATGGAACGTCCAACCCATAATCGAACAGTCTTATCCTATTTTTGGGGGGGACAAGTTGACTAAAAAAAATTCGAATCGCGCGTTTTTTATTTATTTTCTCTGTTATGGTGTTCACCGCATAGGAGTTTTTTTTGATATTTTAATAGTTTGGACTTTTCAGACGTGGCGATATGTAATATGTTTATTTATTTATTGTTTATATATTTTATATGTAATATTGGGAAATGGGGTGATTTATATTTTTGCAGGTTTTTTTACTTTTTTACTTTTTATATAATAACTATTTCCCTCCTTAGGGGCTAGAACCTGGGATCTTTTCATCCCTTGTCCTATTCACCCTGATAGAGCTCTATTAGGGTGACTAGGACTTCACACTCTCCCTGCTGCCCCATGCATAGTACACACAGCAACAGGGAGGTTGCCATGGCAGCCAGGGCTTCAGGAGCGTTCTGGCTGCCATGGTAACCGATCGAAGCCCCAGGATTACACAGTTGGGGCTCTGATCAGAAGCTGCCACTGCATCATCAATGAGGGGGGGGGGGGACCCTGTGGCCACTGCCACCAATGATTTTAATAGTGGGGTGGGGGTTAGGATGGGGGCGCACTGCGCCACCAATGATTTTAATACTGGGGGTGGGGGGAAGGGTGCACTGCCTCAGTTGCCGCACCTAAGGGGTTAACTGCCGCTGATTGCAGCTCCCTGTCAGAGGTAGGGTGCCCGCCTCCTGTATCTGTATTAAAGGTTAATTATCATTGGTGGTACAGTGGCCACAGCCCCTCTCCTCCTCCGCCTACTCTCTCCTCATCGGCGGTGGCGGTGGCAGCACAGGGGGAGGGAGAGACTGCTACCTTCTCCCCTGTGCTGCTGAGGGAACATGGAGCACGCTGAGAGCAGCACGCTCCATGTTCCTCGATACTAGGCAGGGACAGGGTGATATTTAAGGAACAGTGGGCCCCGACACTTGCCTGGCTATGCTGGGTGCTGACGCCGACCCTGGTCACAGTCCCACCCCCTGCTGATGACATCACTGATATAATGACATGTGATCAGACATGAGATCCACCCCTTATACTACAGGAACATCTATTACTGCTGACAACCTGCCTGTACATCATGTCTGAGGTAGTCACAGCCCCGCCCCCTGCTGATGACATCACTGATATAATGACATGTGATCAGACAGGAGATCTACACACCTTATACTACAGGAACATCTATTACTGCTGACAACCTGCCTGTATATCCTGTCTGAGAGGTAGTCACAGCCCCGCCCCCTGCTGATGACATCACTGATATAATGACATGTGATCAGACATGAGATCACACACCTTATACTACAGGAACATCTATTACTGCTGACAACCTGCCTGTATATCCTGTCTGAGAGGTAGTCACAGCCCCGCCCCCTGCTGATGACATCACTGACATAATGACATGTGATCAGACATGAGATCCACACCTTATACTACAGGAACATCTATTACTGCTGACAACCTGCCTGTATATCCTGTCTGAGAGGTAGTCACAGCCCCGCCCCCTGCTGATGACATCACTGATATAATGACATGTGATCAGACATGAGATCCACACCTTATACTACAGGAACATCTATTACTGCTGACAACCTGCCTGTATATCCTGTCTGAGAGGTAGTCACAGCCCCGCCCCCTGCTGATGACATCACTGATATAATGACATGTGATCAGACATGAGATCACACACCTTATACTACAGTAACATCTATTACTGCAGACAACTTGCATGGATGTCAAACTCATGACTTTCCAGCTGTTGCAAAACTACAACTCCCAGCATGCCCTAATAGCTATAGGATGTGCAGACATGGTGGGAGTTGTAGTTTTGCAACAGCTGGAGGCCCATGAGTTTGACATCCCTGCCCTAAAGAATGAGTGGCAGGGCAAGTGCCCAACCTGCCGCTCCTCAGATTTGGGGGACCCTCATTCTTGGGATCAGTGGGGGTCCCAGCAGCTGGACCCCCACAGATCAGTTAGCTATCCTCTATCCTGGGCACAAGCCTATTAAATGATTTTGACTCTTGTGTCTCTCGTTCTCACCTTATGGATTTTTCCCTGGGACTTGTAGTTCTCCTGCTGTGAGCAGCGTCTCCAGTAAATCTCATATTGATCCTGGAGCGGTTTGTGTTTGTCAGAAGTTACAATGTAACAAGAGATTTCCTGCGCGGGGAAGGAGGTCACAGATTATTACTTGCCGGCAGCACGTCTCTGTGCTTTAATGGTAGCAACAGGGTAATAAATCCTCAGCTCATAGATCATGGATGACAGGCGGCACAGCCAGCGGACGGTGGGGGGCTCATCCAGACAAAACAAGTATCAGCAGGGGAGTCGGGGAGCACCCGCAGGACGCCCCATGTGCAGCCATAGAGCAAGCAATCCTAGAATAAATCACAGGAAGACTCTCAAAACCAGTGGAGGAACTAGAAATGACTGGGCCCCACAGCAAATTTTTGAATGACCCCCTCCAACCACAGTAACTTCTTCACAACCCCCTCCTACCGTGTAACACCCACTCCTGTGACTACTCAAGATCGCTCTCTCAGACGAGGCCCGGCAGCCGCTCTATGTATATAATGTCATTGTATAAGGCTGTTGAGGCGCCCTGACTATAAAATCTTTTAGTCCTCCTCCTGGAAGGGCCCCTTCTGAAGTTCGGGCCCCAAAGCAGCCTCCTCCCCTGCTTCCCCTATAGCTACGCCTCTGCCCACTGCGCTCCACCCTCACCCCTGGCCCTGCCTACTTGCCTCACGAGTCCTGATGATAGGGGACAACTGGACGGCAGTCCCTAACTTAGTATACGTGAGGGAAGGACAGATAAGACAAATAACGGATAGTGAACGGACCGGGTCAAAACCAAGAGGACAACGCAGTACAGAGGGATAAGCAAAGAAAGGTCAGGAGAAGCCGGGGTGATAAATACCAGGAGAGTCGAGAAGTACCAAAGGAGTCCACAAAGAATAGTCAGGTGAAAGCCGAGGTCAATATACCAGGACGGATGCGCAGTACAGGAGGAGCAGGCAAAGGATCGTCAAGGAACAGGATCAGGTAAGTACACAGGTATCCAACAACTGCCAGGAACCTAAATTAACAGGCAACCTGTGGCCAGCAGGCTGCCTGTATTTATAGTGAGGAGTGAGGGTCATGTGACGTGGCCAGCGTCACATGACTGACAGACCGACCAGTCGAGCACCGAGTGATCAGCTCGGCGCTCAAGGCAGACCTAGGAGCAGGGAGCCTCCCAGCTAGCAAAGCCGCCCTGGGAACGAGGTCAAACACAGATCCTCGCTCCCGAAGCTAAGCAACAGGTCTGCGGCTGATGGGAGACCGAGTGCACCTTCGGCACCCCGTTACACTAACATTTTAGACCCTTTTATTGGCTCCTCCAGCAGAGGGGTGTGCAAGAAAGAGTATGTGGAGGGCGTGTCATAGGATGTCACAATTGCACCTGTTAAAAAAATGAGGTGACTATTCCGGCAGCCCATACCCCTGAAAACAGTATTCGGTGAAAACATAGTGAATCTGGCCATGGGAGGTCACGCCCCCACGCTAAGCCCTGCCTCTCCCGCTAAGTACTGCCCTCAGTTTTCCCACAAGGTGTAATTGCACGAAAATGTGTAACTACCTCACCTTAGACGAGATGTATAGATATAGCAGCCGCCAGATGCCACCAAAGATACTGCCATCTGCTGGCTTCATGTGAATCTTTAACTTTTGTGCAAATTAAAGGGGTTGTCCATTCATTTTTTCATGTTAATGACCTATCCTCAGGATAGGTAATCAATATCAGATTGGCGAGGATCCAACTCCTGGCACTGTTTACCTGCTTGCCATTGACATATAACAAGTCACCTGCAGTCCTATGTAACACCACAGATAACACAGTGATAACTCCCTGAGTACAGATAATGTAGTAGATGTCACCTGCAGTCCTATGTAACACCACAGATAACACAGTGATAACTCTCTGAGAACAGATAATGTAGTAGATGTCACCTGCAGTCCTATGTAACACCACAGATAACACAGTGATAACTCTCTGAGTACAGATAATGTAGTAGATGTCACCTGCAGTCCTATGTAACACCACAGATAACACAGTGATAACCCTCTAGGTACAGATAATGTTGTAGATGTCACCTGCAGTCCTATGTAACACCACAGATAACACAGTGATAACTCCCTAAGTACAGATAATGTAGTAGATGTCCCCTGCAGTCCTATGCAACACCACAGATAACACAGTAATAATTCTGAGTACAGATAATGTAATATATGTCACCTGTAGTCCTATGTAATACCACCGATTACACAGTGATCTCTCTGAGAAAAGATAATGTAGTAGATATCACCTGCAGTCCTATGTAACACCACAGATAACACAGTGATAACTCTCTGTGTACAGATAATGTAGTAGATGTCACCTGCAGTCCTATGTAACACCACATATAACACAGTGATAATTCTCTGAGTACAGATAATGTAGTAGATGTCACCTGCAGTCCTATGTAACACCACAGGTAACACAGTGATAACTCTCTGAGTACAGATAATGTAGTAGATGTCACCTGCAGTCCTATGTAACACCACAGGTAACACAGTGATAACTCTCTGAGTACAGATAATGTAGTAGATGTCATCTGCAGTCCTATGTAACACCACAGATAACACAGTAATAATTCTGAGTACAGATAATGTAGTAGATATCACCTGCAGTCCTATGTAATACCACCGATTACACAGTGATCTCTCTGAGAAAAGATAATGCAGTAGATGTCTCTTGCAGTCCTATGTAACACCAAAGATAACACAGTGAGAAATCTGAGTACAGATAATGTAGTAGATGTCACCTGCAGTCCTATGTAACATCGCAGATAACACAGTGATAACTCTCTGAGTACAGATAATGTAGTAGATGTCACCTGCAGTCCTATGTAACACCACAGATAACACAGTGATATCTCTCTGAGTACAGATAATGTAGTAGATGCCACCTGCAGTCCTATGTAACACACAGATAACACAGTGATAACTCTGAGTACAGATAATGTAGTAGATGTCACCTGCAGTCCTATGTAACACCACAGATAACACAGTGATAACTCTCTGAGTACAGATAATGAAGTAGATGTCACCTGCAGTCCTATGTAACAACACAGATAACACAGTGATAACGCTCTGAATAAAGATAATGTAGTAGATGTCACCTGCAGTCCTATGTAACAACACAGAAAACACAGTGATAACTCTCTGAGAACAGATAATATAGGAGATGTCACCTGCAGTCCTATGTAACACCACAGATAACACAGTGATAACTCTCTGAGTACAGACAATGTAGTAGATGTCACCTGCAGTCCTATGTAACACCAAAGATATCACAGTGATAACTCTCTTAGTACAGATAATGTAGTAGATGATACCTGCAGTCCTATGTAACACCACAGATAACACAGTGCTAACTCTCTGAGAACAGATACTATAGTAGATTTAACCTGCAGTCCTATGTAACACCACAGATAACATAGTGATAACTTTCTGAGTACAGATATGTAGTCAATGTCACCTGCAGTCCTATGTAACACCACAGATAACACAGCGATAACTCCCTGAGTACAGTTAATGTAGTAGATGTCACCTGCAGTCCTATGTAACACCACATGTAACACAGTGATAACTCTGAGTACAGATAATGTAGTAGATGTCACCTGCAGTCCTATGTAACACCAAAGATAACACAGTGATAACTCTGGGTACTGATAATGTAGTAGATGTCACCTGCAGTCCTATGTAACACCACAGATAACACAGTGATAACTCTCTGAGTACAAATAATGTAGTAAATGTCACCTGCAGTCCTATGTAACACCACAGATAACACAGTAATAACTCTCTGAGTACAGATAATGTAGTAGATTTCACCTGCAGTCCTATGTAAAACCACAGATAACACAGGGATAACTCTCTGAGTACAGATAATGTAGTAGATGTCACCTGCAGTCCTATGTAACATCACAGATAACACAGGGATAACTCTCTGAGTACAGATAATGTAGTAGATGTCACCTGCAGTCCTATGTAACACCACAGATAGCACAGTGATGACTGTCTGAGTACAGATAATGTAGTCAATTTCACCTGCAGTCCTATGTAACACCACAGATAACACACTGTTATCTCTCTGAGTACGGATAATGCAGTAGATGTCACCTGCAGTCCTATGTAAAACCACAGATAACACAGGGATAACTCTCTGAGTACAGATAATGTAGTAGATGTCACCTGCAGTCCTATGTAACACCACACATAACACAGTAATAACTCTCTGAGTACTGATAATGTAGTAGATGTCACCTGCAGTCCTATGTAAAACCACAGATAACACAGTGATAACTCTCTGAGTACAGATAATGTAGTAGAGTTCACCTGCAGTCCTATGTAAAACCACAGATAACACAGTGATAACTCTGAGTACAGATAATGTAGTAGATGTCACCTGCAGTCCTATGTAACACCACAGATAACACAGTGATAACTCTGAGTACAGATAATGTAGTAGATGTCACCTGCAGTCCTATGTAACACCACAGATAACACACTGTTATTTCTCTGAGTACAGATAATGTAGTAGATGTCGTCTGCAGTCCTATGTAACACCACAGATAACACACTGTTATTTCTCTGAGTACAGATAATGCAGTAGATGTCACCTGCAGTCCTATGTAACACCACAGATAACACACTGTTATTTCTCTGAGTACAGATAATGCAGTAGATGTCACCTGCAGTCCTATGTAACGCCACATACAATACACAGTGATGAGCAGCCTCAGCTCTGCTATGTGTGTGTAGTTGAGCCTGGCACTCGGCACTTTCTGCTGATCCCTCCCTGTTTGTGTCAGTGATTGGCTTCTCGGCACCTCATGCCTCGGCTGGTACATCATGTCTGCCTCGCACCCTCCTCCTCCTCCTGGCGGTTGGTGCTGCACTTCTTGTCCTGACACTCGCCTGCTGCTCCTGAGCTCCTTCACCTGCTCCTCACTTCTCCCCTGGCCGTCCTCTGGAGCTGTGACTTTCGGGTTCTCCTCCCTGGACTCGGGGTGACACCAGATGAACCTTCCCAGATCCATCGTCACTTTCTTCCTACTTCTGGAGATGGTGAATTCAGGATCCAGGAAGCAGGTAAGAGGATAGTAGGAGATGGCGGCAGTGACAGGGTTAACCCTCCATTCATGGCTGCAGTGCTCGTATTCTGATGGATCACTATCCATGTGTGGAGTATAACCTCCAGCATTTTATCCCTCACCGCCTGGCACTGTCCTTGGATCACCTTGTTCCTGAGCATGTGGTGGTGATCAGTCCCCTGGACCCCGCAACGTTTGACCTCTGACAGATCCGTCATTTATCAAACCAGAGTCAGCCATGAAGGGGTTAAGAACATTCGGCTTCTGACTGATACGCAGAAGAACTTTCCCAGACACCAAGAGGCTCAGATCCAGCATCATCCCATGTGTACGGCGTGTGGTGCCCCCATTCTAGTGATAGAGCTTGTGTTTTGCATTAGGAAGGGAACCCCAACATCTAAGCAGTGAAGGAAGCTGATTCTCCGAAACGAAAGATACAAAGTAATACAATATTATTTACCCCCAGAACTCTGATACTTGGGGTACAGGATAGCGACACTGACACTTGGGGTACAGGATAGCGACACTGATACTTGGGGTACAGGATAATAACACTGACACTTAAGGGACAGGATAATGACACTGACACTTGGGGTACAGGATAATGACACTGACACTTGGGGTACAGGATAATGACACTGACACTTGGGGTACAGGATAATAACACTGACACTTGGGGTACAGGATAATGACACTGATACTTGGAGTACAGGATAATGACACTGACACTTGGGGTACAGGATAATGACACTGACACTCGGGGTACAGGATAATGACACTGATATTTGGGGTACAGGATAATGACAGTGACACTCGGGGTACAGGATAATGACACTGACACTCGGGGTACAGGATAATGACACTGACACTTGGGGTACAGGATAATGACACTGACACTTGGGGTACAGGATAATGACACTGACACTTGGGGTACAGGATAATGACACTGACACTCGGGGTACAGGATAATGACACTAATACTTGGGGTACAGGATAATGACACTGACACTCGGGGTACAGGATAATGACACTGACACTTGGGGTACAGGATAATGACACTGACACTTGGGGTACAGGATAATGACACTGACACTTGGGGTGCAGGATAATGACACTGACACTTGGGGTACAGGATAATGACGCTGACACTTGGGGTACAGGATAATGGCACTGACACTTGGGGTACAGGATAATGACGCTGACACTTGGGGTACAGGATAATGACACTGACACTCGGGGTACAGGATAATGACACTGACACTTGGGGTACAGGATGATGACACTGACACTTGGGGTTAAGGATGATGACACTGACACTTGGGGTACAGGATAATGACACTGACACTTGGGGTACAGGATAATGACACTGGCACTTGGGGTACAGGATAATGGCACTGACACTTGGGGTACAGGATAATGACACTGGCACTCGGGGTACAGGATAATGACACTGACACTTGGGGTACAGGATAATGGCACTGACACTTGGGGTACAGGATAATGACACTGACACTTGGGGTACAGGATAATGACACTGACACTTGGGGTACAGGATAATGACAGTGACACTCGGGGTACAGGATGATGACACTGACACTTGGGGTACAGGATAATGACACTGACACTTGGGGTACAGGATAATGACACTGACACTTGGGGTACAGGATAATGACACTGACACTTGGGGTACAGGATAATGACACTGGCACTCGGGGTACAGGATAATGACACCAATACTTGGGGTACAGGATAATGACACACTGACACTTGGGGTACAGGATAATGACACTAATACTTGGGGTACAAGATAATGACACTGATATTTGGGGTACAGGATAATGACACTGACACTTGGGGTACAGGATAATGACACTGACATTTGGGGTACAGGATAATGACACTGACACTTGGGGTACAGGATAATGACACACTGACACTCTGGGTACAGGATAATGACACTGACACTTGGGGTACAGGATAATGACACTGACACTTGGGGTACAGGATAATGACACTGACACTTGGTGTACAGGATAATGACACACTGACACTCTGGGTACAGGATAATGACACTGACACTTGGGGTACAGGATAATGACACTGACACTTGGGGTACAGGATAATGACACTGACACTTGGTGTACAGGATGATGACGCTGACACTCGGGGTACAGGATAATGACACTGACACTCGGGGTACAGGATAATGACACTGACACTCGGGGTACAGGATAATGACACTGACACTTGGGGTACAGGATAATGACACTGACACTTGGGGTACAGGATAATTACACTGACACTTGGTGTACAGGATAATGACACTGACATTTGGGGTACTGGATAATGACGCTGACACTTGGGGTACAGAATAATGACACTGACACTCGGGGTACAGGATAATGACACTGACACTTGGGGTACAGGATAATGACACTGACACTTGGGGTACAGGATAATGACACTGACACTCGGGGTACAGGATAATGACGCTGACACTTGGGGTACAGGATAATGACACTGACACTTGGGGTACAGGATAATGACACTGACACTCGGGGTACAGGATAATGACGCTGACACTTGGGGTACAGGATAATGACACTGACACTCGGGGTACAGGATAATGACACTGACACTTGGGGTACAGGATAATGACGCTGACACTTGGGGTACAGGATAATGACACTGACACTTGGGGTACAGGATAATGACACTGACACTCGGGGTACAGGATAATGACACTGACACTTGGGGTACAGGATAATGACGCTGACACTTGGGGTACAGGATAATGGCACTGACACTTGGGGTACAGGATAATGACACTGACACTCGGGGTACAGGATAATGACACTGACTCTTGGGGTACGGGATAATGACACTGACACTTGGGGTACAGGATAATGACACTGACACCTGGGGTACAGGATAATGACACTGACACTCGGGGTACAGGATAATGACACTAATACTTGGGGTACAGGATAATGACACTGACACTCGGGGTACAGGATAATGACACTGACACTCGGGGTACAGGATAATGACACTGACACTTGGGGTACAGGATAATGACGCTGACACTCGGGGTACAGGATAATGACACTGGCACTTGGGGTACAGGATAATGACGCTGACACTTGGGGTACAGGATAATGACACTGACACTCGGGGTACAGGATAATGACACTGACACTCGGGGTACAGGATAATGACACTAATACTTGGGGTACAGGATAATGACACTGACACTTGGGGTACAGGATAATGGCACTGACACTTGGGGTACAGGATAATGACACTGACACTCGGGGTACAGGATGATGACACTGACACTTGGGGTACAGGATAATGACACTGATATTTGGGGTACAGGATAATGACACTGACACTTAGTGTACAGGATAATGACACTGACACTCGGGGTACAGGATAATGACACTGGCACTTGGGGTACAGGATAATGACACTGACACTTGGGGTACAGGATGATGACACTAATACTTGGGGTACAGGGTAATGACACACTGACACTTGGGGTACAGGATAATGACACTGACACTTGGGGTACAGGATAATGACACTGACACTTGGGGTACAGGATAATGACACTGGCACTCGGGGTACAGGATAATGGCACTGACACTTGGGGTACAGGATAATGACACTGACACTTGGGGTACAGGATATTGACACTGACACTTGGGGTACAGGATAATGACACTTGGGGTACAGGATAATGACACTGACACTAGGGGTACAGGATAATGGCGCTGACACTTGGGGTACAGGATAATGACACTTGGGGTACAGGATAATGATACTGACACTTGGGGTACAGGATAATGACACTGACACTTGGGGTACAGGATAATGACGCTGACACTTGGGGTACAGGATAATGACACTTGGGGTACAGGATAATGACACTTGGGGTACAGGATAATGACACTGACACTTGGGGTACAGGATAATGACACTGACACTTGGGGTACAGGATAATGACGCTGACACTTGGGGTACAGGATATTGACACTAATACTTGGGGTACAGGATAATGACACTGACACTTGGGGTACAGGATAATGACACTGACACTCGGGGTACATGATAATGACACTGACACTTGGGGTACAGGATAATGACACTGACACTTGGGGTACAGGATAATGACACTGACACTTGGGGTACAGGATAATGACACTGACACTCGGGGTACAGGATGATGACACTGATACTTGGGGTACAGGATAATGACACTGATACTTGGGGTACAGGATAATGACACTGATACTTGGGGTACAGGATAATGACACTTGGGGTACAGGATAATGACACTGACACTCGGGGTACAGGATGATGACACTGATACTTGGGGTACAGGATAATGACACTGACACTCGGGGTACAGGATAATGACACTTGGGGTACAGGATAATGACACTGACACTTGGGGTACAGGATAATGACACTGATACTTGGGGTACAGGATAATGACACTGACACTTGTGGTACAGGATAATGACACTTGGGGTACAGGATAATGACACTGACACTTGGGGTACAGGATAATGACACTGATACTTGGGGTACAGGATAATGACACTGACACTTGGGGTACAGGATAATGACACTTGGGGTACAGGATAATGACACTGACACTTGGGGTACAGGATAATGGCACTGACACTTGGGGTACAGGATAATGACACAGTGACACTTGGGGTACAGGATAATGACACTGACACTTGGGGTACAGGATAATGACACTGACACTCGGGGTACAGGATAATGACGCTGACACTTGGGGTACAGGATAATGACACTGACACTTGGGGTACAGGATAATGACGCTGACACTTGGGGTACAGGATAATGACACTGACACTCGGGGTACAGGATAATGACACTGACACTCGGGGTACATGATAATGACACTGACACTTGGGGTACAGGATAATGACACTGACACTTGGGGTACAGGATAATGACGCTGACACTTGGGGTACAGGATAATGACACTGACACTTGGGGTACAGGATAATGACACTGATACTCGGGGTACAGGATAATGACACTGACACTTGGGGTACAGGATAATGACGCTGACACTTGGGGTACAGGATAATGACACTGACACTTGGGGTACAGGATAATGACACTGACACTTGGGGTACAGGATAATGACAATTGGGGTACAGGATAATGACACTGACACTTGGGGTACAGGATAATGACACTGACACTTGGGGTACAGGATAATGACAATTGGGGTACAGGATAATGACACTGACACTTGGGGTACAGGATAATGACACTGACACTTGGGGTACAGGATAATGACACTGACACTTGGGGTACAGGATAATGACAATTGGGGTACAGGATAATGACACTGACACTTGGGGTACAGGATAATGACACTGACACTTGGGGTACAGGATAATGACACTGACACTTGGGGTACAGGATAATGACACTCGGGGTACAGGATAATGACGCTGACACTTGGGGTACAGGATAATGACACTGACACTTGGGGTACAGGATAATGACACTGACACTTGGGGTACAGGATAATGACAATTGGGGTACAGGATAATGACACTGACACTTGGGGTACAGGATAATGACACTGACACTTGGGGTACAGGATAATGACACTGACACTTGGGGTACAGGATAATGACACTGACACTTGGGGTACAGGATAATGACAATTGGGGTACAGGATAATGACACTGACACTTGGGGTACAGGATAATGACACTAATACTCGGGGTACAGGATAATGACACTGACACTTGGGGTACAGGATAATGACACTGACACTTGGGGTACAGGATAATGACACTGATTCTTGGGGTACAGGATATTGACACTGACACTTGGGGTACAGGATAATGACACTGACACTTGGGGTACAGGATAATGACGCTGACACTTGGGGTACAGGATAATGACACTGACACTTGGGGTACAGGATAATGACACTGATACTTGGGGTACAGGATAATGACACTGACACTTGGGGTACAGGATAATGACAATTGGGGTACAGGATAATGTCTCACCCCATGGTGCAGCACCCCGCAGTCTACATGGTCACAATCGTGCTATGCTCTTCCACATAAAGCATGGTATTGCACACAGGGGGGAATTTATCGTGAGGAGAATATTTGAAGTCCGTTTTGCTTGTGTTGGAGAACTTTGTGCCGCATTTATCACATGTCACAGGTTGTTTGATAAATTGGGCTTGTCCTTAAACCTAACACTTCTGTCTAGAGAAGCTCCTCCGGTTCTCCTACTCCATCCTCCTCCTGGAGTGAGATTGTGACGTTTTTGCGATGATAAATGTGGAGTGAAACTCATTTGCATAGCTTGCCAAGCCCTATTTTGCGACTATTTGATGCCAGAATTCTGGAGTGAAGGTTTGATAAATCAGGGCCACGGTCTCTCACACGCGGCAGGTTGGCGGCTCTCTGTTTTAGGCCTTGGTTACTCTCAGATTGCATAGACTAGGTGGCTTCTCTCTACTTCTCAGCTCTTGCCTGAACTCCTCTCTGGCCATCTTTGTGGTGTTGAGGTCTGAGGTGTTGTACACTTGTGACTAATGTCAAGACCTCCACTATCTAGCTAACTACATTCAGGAGTATCGCTGGCTTGGTTTTTAGCAGCAGCTTTCCATCTCACTCTTCAGTCGGTCTCTATCACTGACAGAGCCCTGCTAATTATCTCTCTGCCAGATTTTCTCACTACATCTTAAAGGGATTCTGTCACCAGGTTTTGTGCTATAGAGCTGCGGACATGCACGGCTAGATCGCCGCTAGCATGTCCGCAATATACCTGTCCCATAAAGCTGTGTGCTTTTAATTTCTTTAAAAAAGGATTTTATAGATATGAAAATTAGTCTTAAATGTGTCCAAGGGGCTGCACTAACCTTCCTGGAGCCCAGCCGTGCCCAGCCACGCCCGCCTGTGCCGGTATAGTGTTCTTTCCCTGTGCTGTCATCAGCCTCAGGGAAAGAACTGCGCATCGTGAGATTACGGCAATCTGTCGGTGATGAAAGGAGGAGATTCGGAGGACATAGGCGGTGCTGGGCTCCTTCACAGGCGGGCGTGGCTGGGCACGGCTGGGCTCTAGGAAGGTTAGTGCAGCCCCTTGGACACATTTAAGACTAATTTTCATATCTATAAAATCCTTTTTTAAAGAAATTAAAAGCACACAGCGCTATAGGACAGCTATATTGCGGACATGCTAGCGGCGTTCTAGCCGTGCATGTCCGTATCTCTATAGCCCAAAACCTGGTGACAGAATCCCTTTAAGGACCCAGGATTGCCAACTGTCTTGAAATTTCTGGAAAGTCTGTAAAAATTGCCGACTTTTTTCTTGTGTCCGTGAAAAAAATAGATGTGTCTGTGATTTTGTTTTGAGGGTGGTGGTACTTGACTAGATTCATTTGGTGATAATTTTCATCATTTTTCTGCTCACAGTAAATGTCTGGTAATGAGTTTATCAGTATATTGAGCTATAGAAATGCATAACTTATAATCTTCATCATTCATTATGGTTTTTATCCGTAAAAAATGTTGGCTGGCCGCGAGTTTGGGATAAGTTGTCTAGAAAAAAAGAAAAATTCTGGTTGGCAACCCTGAATAAATTAAGTCACATGTTTTAAAGGTCTTTGTGGATCCACATAATTTATTCTCCAAAAGTAATAATACAATTGGCCACTAGATGGCGACATAACTTAAGTGTTGTTTCCAGCACACATTTTACAGTACAGTGCAATACAATTCCAATGATGTAGTTTATCCGCAGGGCATTTCCCCTGACCCCAGTGTGGCACAGTGATAATGACATCTCCCACCAATGCACTGCTACCTCCAGGACCTGTTCACACAGGGCAGTAGACTTGGGGTTCACCCCACTTTATTACAGGGCAGTAGACTTGGGGTTCACCCCACTTTATTACAGGGCAGTAGACTTGGGGTTCACCCCACTTTATTACTGAGCAGTAGACTTGGGGTTCACCCCACTTTATTACTGAGCAGTAGACTTGGGGTTCACCCCACTTTATTACAGGGCAGTAGACTTGGGGTTCACCCCACTTTATTACAGGGCAGTAGACTTGGGTTCACCCCACTTTATTACAGGTTGTAGTACGTTTCTGTATATTGCAGATTGTGGCCTCATTTTGGGGTGTCTCGTAGACGATGGGTGTTTTGTATGAGGGGTCTCTGGACTCAGGCCCTGGTTTGGTGGTGGGCCCTGAGTATAATACAATCATATTATGTTCATGTCTAGTAATTGGGTCATGTTGAGGGTAGTAGTCCTATATGTACAGTGCCTTGAAAATGTATTCATACCCCTTGAACTTTTCCCAATTTTTTACCGTTACACCCACAAACTTAAATGCATTTTATTGGGATTTTATGTGATCGACCGACACAAAGTACAAGTGAAGAGAAAATATTTGGTTTTCACAATTTGTAATAAATACAAATCTGGACAGTGCGGTGCATTTGTATTCAGCCTCTGAATCAATACTTTGTAGGACCACCTTTCCCTGCAGTCTTCTGGGGTCGGTCTCTACCAGCTTTACACATCTAGAGGCTGACATATTTGCCCATTCTTCTGTGCAGAAGAGCTCGCACTCAGTCAGATTGGATGGAGAGCGTCTGTGAACTGCAATTTCCAATTCCTGCCACAGATTCTCAATGGGCTTCCGTTGCGCACAGCATCTCCCGGATTGCGGACCCATTCAAGTGAATGAGTCCGCATTCGTGATGCAGGGTGCACACGGCCGGTGCCCATGTATTTCAGACCCACTGTATGCAGGCCGCAACACGGGCAACGGCCATGTGCATGAGCCCCTAGTCTCATCTGAGTAGGGCACCTTCTTCCATGTTTGCTGTGTCTCCTACATGGCTTGTGGCAAACTGCAAACCGAGTCGGCTGCTTTCAGAAATGCTTTCTTCTTGCCACTCTTCCATAAAGGCCGGATTTGTGGAGGACACGACTAATAGTTGTCCTGCGGACAGATTCTCCCACCTGAGCTGTGGCTCACTGCAGCTCCTCCACAGTAACCATAAGCCCCTTGGCTGCTTCTCTAATTAGTGCTCTCCTTGCCTGGGCTGTCAGTTTAGGTGGACGGCCATGTCTTGGTAGGTTTTCAGTTGTGCCATACTCCTTCCTTTTTCAGATGATGGATTGAAAAATGTGTTCAGAGCTGTGGATTTTTTTTTATAACCTAACCCTGCTGAACACTTCTCCACCACTTTATCCCTGACCTGTCTGGTGTGTTCCTTGGTTTTCATGATGCTGTTTGATAACTAATGTTCTCTAACAAACCTCTATCGTTATCCTGAGAAGACATTACACACAGGTGGACTCTATTACTAACTAGGAGACTTCTGAAGGCGATCGGTCACACTGGATTTTATTTAGGGGGTATCAGAGTATCGGGGGCTGAATACAAATGCAAGCCACACTTTCCAGATTTAAATTTATTAAAAATTTTGAAAACCATGTGTCATTTTCTTTCCACCTCACACAGACTTGTACTTTGTGTTGGTCGATCACATATAATCCCAATAAAATACATTTATGTTTGTGGGTGTAAAGTGAAAAATGTGGAAAAGTTCAAGGGGTATGAATACTTCTTCAAGGCACTGTATACTGTTTAATGGAATTGCATTATAGTCATCTCCAGGGATGGATCATGTTGGGGGTTGTAGTGTTCTATACTTCACATGAACAGTGTAAATGTTCAGCACTCTCCCTACCTAGGTATCTAAGTCACCATGAATAAAATACAGAATACAGTGAAGACTGACACTGGCGGGCAGTAACAGGGAAGCAGCAGGAGGGGGATGGCTCTGCACTTACAGTTATAGGATTTTAAGGTTCTGTGTGAAGCTTGATAACAGCCCTGTGGTGGTCAACCAGGTACCTACCTAGGAGAAAAAACGCACCGAATATTTATGTTTTTCTCCCCCCATAGTCCTGACAGAAGCACGTCGCTGTCTGCAGAGCTGTTTTGTTCTCATGAACAGAAGACAGAATTTTAGTGAATACTGACACACACAGTCGGGGGAGGGGGGTGCCGCTGATCGCTTGTCTATATTTGCGTTATACCATCTAGTATCGTCTTTGTAAACCGACTTCGGTATAATCAGTGTCGCCGTAACGCAACAAGATGATGTCATGTGCCGCACCCAAGGTGCAAACTGATGAGACGATATAAGGTTAATAGTGTCTACAACTGATAAGATACAGTCAGGTCCATAAATATTGGGACACTGACACAATTCTAACATTTTTGGCTCTATACATCACCACAATGGATTTGAAATGAAACGGACAAGATGTGCTTTACCTGCAGACTGTCAGCTGTAATTTGAGGGGATTTACATCCAAATCAGGTGAACGGTGCAGGAATTACAGCAGTTTGCATATGTGCCTCCCACTTGTTAAGGGACCAAAAGTAATGGGACAGAATAATAATCATAAATCAAACTTTCACTTTTTAATACTTGGTTGCAAATCCTTTGCAGTCAATTACAGCCTGAAGTCTGGAACGCATAGACATCACCAGAAGCTGGTTTCATCCCTGGTGATGCTCTGCCAGGCCTCTACTGCAACGGTCTTCAGTTCCTGCTTGTTCTTGGGGCATTTTCCCTTCAGTTTTGTCTTCAGCAAGTGAAATGCTCAATCGGATTCAGGTCCGGTGATTGACTTGGCCATTGCAGAACATTCCCCTTCTTTCCCTTAAAAAACTCTTTGGTTGCTTTTGCAGTATGCTTTGGGTCATTGTCCATCTGCACTGTGAAGCGCCGTCCAATGAGTTCTGAATATTGCCCGAAACACTTCAGAATTCATCCTGCTGCTGTTGTCAGCAGTCACATCATCAATAAATACAAGAGAAGCAGTTCCATTGGCAGCCATACATGCCCACGCCATGACACTACCACCACCATGCTTCACTGATGAGGTGGTATGCTTAGGATCATGAGCAGTTCCTTTCCTTCTCCATACTCTTCTCATCGCTCTGGTACAAGTTGATCTTGGTCTCATCTGTCCATAGGATGTTGTTCCAGAACTGTGAAGGCTTTAATAGATGTCGTTTGGCAAACTCTAATCTGGCCTTCCTGTTTTTGAGGCTCACCAATGGTTTACATCTTGTGGTGAACCCTCTGTATTCACTCTGGTGAAGTCTTCTCCTGATGGTTGACTTTGACACACATACATCTACCTCCTGGAGAATGTTCTTGATCTGGCCAACTGTTGTGAAGGGGGTTTTCTTCACCAGGGAAAGAATTCTTCGCTCATCCACCACAGTTGTTTTCCGTGGTCTTCCGGGTCTTTTGATGTTGCTGAGCTCACCGGTGCGTTCCTTCTTTTTAAGAATGTTCCAAACAGTTGTTTTGGCCGCGCCTAATGTTTTTGCTATCTCTCTGATGGGTTTGTTGTGTTTTTCAGCCTAATGATGGCTTGCTTCACTGATAGTGACAGCTCTTTGGATCTCATCTTGAGAGTTGACAGCAACAGATTCCAGATGCAAATAGCCGACTGGAAATGACCTCTGGAGCTTTTATCTGCTCATTGTAATTGGGATAATGAGGGAATAACACACACCTGGCCATGGAACAGCCGAGAAGACAATTGTCCCATTACTTTTGGTCCCTTAACAAGTGGGAGGCACATATGTAAACTGTTGTAATTCCTGCACCGTTCACCTGATTTGGATGTAAATACCCTCAAATTACAGCTGACAGTCTGCAGGTAAAGCACATCTTGTACGTTTCATTTCAAATCCATTGTGGTGGAGTATAGAGCCAAAAATGTTACAATTGTGTCCAGGTCCCAATATTTATGGACCTGACTGTATATATACACACACACACACACATATACACACACACACAGTACAGACCAAAATCTTGGACACACCTTCTCATTCAAAGAGTTTTCTTTATTTTCATGACTATGAAGGCATCAAAACTATGAATTAACACATGTGGAATTATATACATAACAAACAAGTGTGAAACAACTGAAAATATGTCATATTCTAGGTTCTTCAAAGTAGCCACCTTTTGCTTTGATTACTGCTTTGCACACTCTTGGCATTCTCTTGATGAGCTTCAAGAGGTAGTCCCCTGAAATGGTCTTCCAACAGTCTTGAAGGAGTTCCCAGAGATGCTTAGCACTTGTTGGCCCTTTTGCCTTCACTCTGCGGTCCAGCTCACCCCAAACCATCTCGATTGGGTTCAGGTCCGGTGACTGTGGAGGCCAGGTCATCTGGCGCAGCACCCCATCACTCTCCTTCATGGTCAAATAGCCCTTACTTTCAAAGTTTTCCCAATTTTTCGGCTGACTGACTGACCTTCATTTCTTAAAGTAATGATGGCCACTCGTTTTTCTTTACTTAGCTGCTTTTTTCTTGCCATAATACAAATTCTAACAGTCTATTCAGTAGGACTATCAGCTGTGTATCCACCTGACTTCTCCTCAACGCAACTGATGGTCCCAACCCCATTTATAAGGCAAGAAATCCCACTTATTAAACCTGACAGGGCACACCTGTGAAGTGAAGACCATTTCAGGGGACTACCTCTTGAAGCTCATCAAGAGGATGCCAAGAGTGTGCAAAGCAGGAATCAAAGCAAAAGGTGGCTACTTTGAAGAACCTAGAATATGACATATTTTCAGTTGTTTCACACTTGTTTGTTATGAATATAATTCCACATGTGTTAATTCATAGTTTTGATGCCTTCAGTGTGAATCTACAATTTTTATAGTCATGAAAATAAAGAAAACTCTTTGAATGAGAAGGTGTGTCCAAACTTTTGGTCTGTACTGTATATATATATATATATATATATATATATGGAGCCACAGCCTGCGGCCTGAAGAACAGCGTGCAGCGCCATTCTGCTCCTCCAACTTCTAAATATCTCTGCTTGCTATCAGTCAATGGGAACATTCTTGATTGCCGAACTAATATATTGTATCTAACAGCTGAGGCTTTGTTACCATATATCCAGTCTAGACAATCATCTCCGCCGGGACAAAGGGGAACTCTCAGAATCTGCTCTTCTCCTGTACATATGGGAGAACCCCACCTCATGTGTCACCGGGAGGGAAAAATAAGCAGGGACCGAAAGATGACAATAAATCCACCCGCAACAGCAGCAAGAATATGGAACTGGCTCCCGCAGGAGAGTAGAAGAAGGCGATAGATAAAGAATCATATTCTATATACACTGCACAGTACCACTTCTTCTGTCCTGTATACCGGGTGTAATCCTCAGTATCTGCTCTTATTCTGTATATACAGTCGTGGCCAAAAGTTTTGAGAATGACACAAATATTAGTTTTCACAAAGTTTGCTGCTAAACTGCTTTTAGATCTTTGTTTCAGTTGTTTCTGTGATGTAGTGAAATATAATTACACGCACTTCATACGTTTCAAAGGCTTTTATCGACAATTACATGACATTTATACAAAGAGTCAGTATTTGCAGTGTTGGCCCTTCTTTTTCAGGACCTCTGCAATCCGACTGGACATGCTCTCAATCACCTTCTGGGCCAATTCCTGACTGATAGCAACCCATTCTTTCATCATCACTTCTTGGAGTTTGTCAGAATTAGTGGGTTTTTGTTGGTCCACCCGCCTCTTGAGGATTGACCACAAGTTCTCAATGGGATTAAGATCTGGGGAGTTTCCAGGCCATGGACCCAAAATGTCAACGTCTTGGTCCCCGAGCCACTTAGTTATCACTTTTGCCTTATGGCACGGTGCTCCATCGTGCTGGAAAATGCATTGTTCTTCACCAAACTGTTGTTGGATTGCTGGAAGAAGTTGCTGTTGGAGGGTGTTTTGGTGCTATTCTTTATTCATGGCTGTGTTTTTGGGCAGAATTGTGAGTGAGCCCACTCCCTTGGATGAGAAGCAACCCCACACATGAATGGTCTCAGGATGCTTTACTGTTGGCATGACACAGGACTGATGGTAGCGCTCACCTTTTCATCTCCGGACAAGCCTTTTTCCAGATGCCCCAAACAATCGGAAAGAGGCTTCATCGGAGAATATGACTTTGCCCCAGTCCTCAGCAGTCCATTCACCAGACTTTCTGCAGAAGATCAATCTGTCCCTGATGGGGTTTTTTTGGAGAGAAGTGGCTTCTTTGCTGCCCTTCTTGACACCAGGCCATCTTCCAGAAGTCTTCGCCTCACTGTGCGTGCAGATGCGCTCACACCTGCCTGCTGCCATTCCTGAGCAAGCTCTGCACTGGTGGCACTCCGATCCCGCAGCTGAATCCTCTTTAGGAGACGATCCTGGCGCTTGCTGGACTTTCTTGGACGCCCTGAAGCCTTCTTAACAAGAATTGAACCTCTTTCCTTGAAGTTCTTGATGATCCTATAAATTGTTGATTGAGGTGCAATCTTAGTAGCCACAATATCCTTGCCTGTGAAGGAGAGTGGAGGGGGTGGGGCCGCGGGTACATCGGTGTCCCGATCCGGAGTTGCAGGGGGAGGGTGCGAGGTGGCTGCCTCCACCCCTCCCAATTTGTATGCCCAAGTCCTTGCCGGGGTTCCGGTCTCCTCTGCCCCGGTCTGCTCCGCTTCAGTCCCTTCCGCTGGTATTGTTGTGGCGGCGGGGAGTGGAGGCGCAGTGGGAGTGGTCGAGGGTGGAGGGGGTGGGGCTTCGGATGTCCAGAAAAGAGCTCAGAGCAGTGTGTCTGTAGGCAGAGAGGGAGGGGGCGGTCCTGATGCGAGTGTGGTGCGCACCGCCCCTCCCTCCTGCACTGTTCATCAAGTAAATAAGGCTGGCGTGGCTGGGACCAGTGGTTCTACAGCCCGCCGGCTCGAAAAATCAGGAAAGACTGTTAAAAATATGTCCAGCAAGGAGATGCTGGACAAAACGAATAACGTGACCTCTGTCCCCTCTGGCCCAGCAGTGTGTGTGGGGGGAGGGGAGTGTGTGGTAGTGGCCACTGAAGAAGTGGTCACTTGTGTAAATACAGTTTTTGTTAGTGGTGTTGCCCCGGGCCCTGATGGAGGGGTGAATGTTGGAGGTCGGCCGCCCACTGTACAAGTGGCCGGTGCGCCTCATGTAGCCCCTTCAGAGGGGTCTGGAGTGGCACCTGCTGTAGATAGGTCTGGGGGGGGGGGTGGTGGTGGGCCTGGTCCGGCTGCCCCTCCTGTGTCGGTTACGCCTGGCAGAAGTTATGCTGGTGTGGTCGCCGGCGAAGGGGCGGAGGGGCGGTCCCCATTGTCCTCCCCATTACCAATGTCTGGTGACGGTAACTTGCAGCGGCAACTTCTAGAGGCTCTCAGGAGAGGGGAGAATTCCATTACAGTAGGGGGGCAGCAGGTGGATCTATCCTTCTGGATAGACAGGCATGGCCTGCGTGCCTTCCGAGAGCAAGGCGGGGCGAGACCACCTGGTCCTCACCCACAACCGGCCCCGGGTCAACCAGGCGGAATGTTGTCTGTTTGAAATGGAGAGGCAATGAAGCGTGCCCTACCAGGAAGAGGGTGGCAGAGCTTCTCTTTCGGATGGGCATCAGGGCATGTGACATCTTTGCCCTGAAACATCAGTATGGCACCCGGGAGTTTGATGTCAGTTTTGCTCGGCCAGAGGGTCTTGAACTTTTCTGGTCTGGGTATGAACTGGCAAAAGACCAGCCGGACTGGCAGGGGTTTTTTGTGCAAGCGATAACCCGCCAGAATGAGGTCAAGAAAGTGACCGTTCTGACCCGTAACGAGTCACTTTCTTGTGTTGACATCTTGACCTGGTTGAGCAGGTACGGGGACGTCCAGGGTCTTCCTAGCAAGAACCTGGATGAGTTTGGCATCTGGTCGGGTGCCTGGACGTTTCAGATTAAGTTGAAACATTCAGGGGGGTCGGTTTCCCACATACCATCATCTGCTTTCCTTGGTCGGGATAGAATCATGGTGTTCTACAGGGGGCAGCCTAAGCTGTGTTACAAGTGCGGCAGCCCTTCGCACTTCAGCGCCAGCTGCCAAGTGCAGAGGTGCGCGTTGTGCGGGGGTGAAGGCCATTTAGCTGCATCTTTGGGCAGATTAGATGCAACCTGTGTGGTGAGCTAGGGCACCCATTCAGTCGTTGCCCTCGCTCTGTTGCCAACGTGGCTCGTGCGCGCACGGAGGCGAGACGGGAGGCCCCCACCGCCGAGGCGAGTGCTGGCGAAGGCGACAGGGCAGTGGGGTCGATGAAGAGAAAAGACGGCCTGTCCCAGCAGAGACGGAGGGAGAGGCGTCAAATGGAGAGGGGGCAGGTGGAACCCCGTCCTGGGGTGATGCCTATGCCCTCCCAAGAGAATGCCTCTCCTAGAGCTGAGACCCTGGGGGATTTCGAGGTGAATGAGGAACTCAGGAGACTAGACTGTTTCGAGGTGACTCTGTCCTCTTGCTACGGGAGTGCAACAGAGGGGAGTGAGACAGAGTCTAAAAGAACAAGAAGGAAACGTCTGACCAAAAAAAGATCTAGCCCGACTAGAGTGCCTGTGGAAGGCAAAGCCAGCTCCCCCCTGGACCTCTCTAATCCTGACTCTCGGACCCTCGGGAGGTGGGGCGGGTCCAGACACTGGGAATGGGAATGACAAGGGTGGTGCGAAGGGGGAGGCGGTGGTGACTAATCAGATGGACACCACTGTCTCTCTCAAAAGAAATCGTGCCACCTTAGGGGGTAGCCCCAAGAGCGGTAAGAAGAAGAAGAAGAAAGGGAAGGGAAGGAAGAAGGCCGTCTAACTTAATCACTCTATATGGCGGCACTCTCTCCGTTGACGCTGGCGACCATTAATGTTAATGATATGGTCCCCAAACCAGGTGGGATCGGAAGCGTCTCTTTATGAGGATCAAACCTTTCCTTTTTACGAGTCGGCAGGTGGTCTTTGGCGGGGACTTTAATACAGTCACAAGGTCCCAAAACCGGGGAGGCGCCAGAGACCAGCTGGCTTATGATAGTGTATCCCTGAATAGCATAGCTAGCGAGGCTCGCCTGGTGGATGTCCACATTAGGCACACCCCAGGCCATGGTGGTTTCACTTATTATAGAGGTAGTCAGATTAGGTCTAGAATAGACAGGTTTTATTTAAAGGAGGAGACTACTTTTTCACCTTTAGAGGTGGTAGATGTGGAATTCTCCGGTCACTGTATGATTATGTTCTCTTTGAATGTTGCAGAATCCCCCCAAATGGGAAGAGGCTATTGGAAGCTAAATTCGGCCCTCCTGGAGGAAGCAGAGGTGAGACAATCCTTTGAGGACTTCCTTCAGAGTCAGGTAGAGTTGCTGGATCTTTGTGACACTAAGTCGGAGTGGTGGGAGATATTCAAAGATCGGGTGGCAAAATTCTTCCGCCAGCTCTCGAGCCTCAGGTCCCTGGACAGGTACCACTTGGATCAGCGTCTGAGGAGGAAACTCGAACAACTGGTCTTGACTGGAGGTAGCCGGGAGGATATCTCCAGGGTGAAATCTTTGCTTAAGAGGTGCCAGTACGATAGGCACACATCTTTGGTTTTTGATAGGGATTTTGGGAAGTACCGCTCGCCCGACCCTTACAGAAACTGTAAGATGTCAGTGAAAAGTAAGTTGGTGATGGGACTGGTCGATGGTACGGGATCTCTGGATAGGTCCAGATCAGGGATCTTGGAAATCGTCAAGTCCTTCTACTCGTGCCTCTTGAGGAAGAAGGATCTGAATCGGGACAGGATTTCGGCTTTCCTGGCTGAAACCATCCCTGATAGAAGAAATCAGAGAAGAGGAAGTCAGCCTGGCGATCGAAGGGCTTGCCCTAAAGAAGTCGCCAGGCCCGGATGGCTTAACATCCGAGTTTTATAAGACCTTTAAGGACTCCTTGGTTGCCCTCTTGACTAAGGTATTCAATGAGTGCCTTTCTTCGGGTGCTCTGCCGAAGTCAATGAGGAGGTCAGCTCTGATCCTTATATCAAAGGGTAAAGATCCGAGCCGTATTGAGAATTGGCGTCCCATAGCGCTTCTCAGTACGGACAGAAAGATCCTGGCCAAGATACTGTTTAATCGGTTGGTTCAGTTTGCGCCCCGGCTCCTTTCGGAGACCCAACATTGCTCGGTTCCAGGCCGAAGCACGTTTAGTGCTGTGCTCTGTGTCCAAGAGGCAGTGGAACGGAGTAGGACGGGTAACTGGAAGGGGTACATGCTGGCCTTAGATCAGGCAAAGGCTTTTGATCGGGTTAACCACGAGTACCTCTGGGCAGTCCTTCTGAAATATGGCCTGCCGGGAGGGTTTGTCGATTGGTTAAAGATCTTGTATGCAAGGGCAGAGAGTTTCCCGCTGGTGAACGGTTGGTCTGGCAGCCCTTTTGAGGTTAGGTCTGGAGTCCGCCAGGGTTGTCCATTGAGCCCGCTCTTATACGTGTTTGCGATTGATCCTTTTATTAGGAGGATTGATCGAGGACCGTTAGCGGCAGTCAGGATGAGTCTGGAGGAGCCAGAAGCCACTCTGAGGGTGGTGGTGTATGCCGATGACATCACTGTTTTCGTGTCCTCGGGAGGGGAGGCGGAATACGTGATGTCGGAGGTAGAACGCTACTCGGAAGTCTCCAGGTCCGTGATTAACCGGGATAAGTGTGAGAGTCTCTGGCTGGGAGGGGGTGATCCATCTTTCGGTCTCCCGGACACCCTCCCAGAGCCCCAGTCGTCAGCCAAAGTCCTAGGCGTTCAATTCGGCCATGGGGATTATCCCACCCAAAATTGGGACAGCAGGCTCACGATCGCCGCTCAGAAGGTTGACCAGTGGAAGGGTTGGTCTTTGACCCTCAGGGAAAGGGTGAACCTGATCAAGACTTACCTTCTCCCTTTGCTTATCTATTTGGCCAGTGTATGTGTCTTGCCAGAACCTCTATGGACTCGGGTTTACAGTCTGTTCTTCCAACTGTTTTGGGGGAATAGGCTGAACCTAGTCAAGAGAGAGGTGACATACCGTACGAGGAGATTAGGGGGGTTGGGTATGGTCAACCCCGTGGTGTTCCTTGTGAACATCTTTGTTAAGATCAACCTGGCAAACCTCTGGAAAGAGAGGGCTCCTCCGTGGGTAGTCTCTTGCAGTGGTTGGTTTCGGCCTTTCTTCCAGGAATGGGAGACAGGAGGGCAAGTGAAGGATTTGCGTACACCTCACGGATATCTTCCGGCTTATGTCACCCCGATTCTGAAGGTGATCCGCCGGTGGGGTTTGGGAGTGAGGGAAATCAAGACCCAGTCAAGGAGATCCCTTGACGAGAGGGTCTTGTTGACCCACTTCCAGAAGCCCCTGGCCCTTAAGGATTGCCCAAGCCGGGATCTAGACAAGGGGTTACAGTTGTTAAATTCGGCAAGGATCCCCTTGAAGTTTTGGTACTTGGCTTGGCGCTGCTTTCACGGGAAGCTGTATGTAAGGGACAACTTGAAGTACAGGAACTCTGATGAAAGGGGTTGTCCCCGGGAGGAGTGTGGCGACATACTGGAAAGTATGGAGCACTTCCTGCTTCAGTGTCCCTTTAATACAGAGGTATACAAACGGGTGGGTGCATCCATTGGCTGGCCTAGGCTTGCCAACCTCTCCTATGCAGAATGGGCTTATGGAGCATTCAAAGCTTTGGGAAGAAGGCCCCATGCACAGCTTTTATAGTTAGCATAGTGATCAGGTACTTCACATGGAACGCACAGTGTTTAGTTTCAACCCAGCAGAAAGTCCTCCCTGTGGAAGAGGTGTGTAGGAACATTCTAGGTGACCTGGCGAAGGTTCAAACTCTTGAGTGCGAGAAGGTGGGTACGGATGGGGTCTCTTACCTCTCGAGAGGCTTCACTTTTGATGTGTCTTAGCCTCAGTAGCACTTTTCCTGGTGTTGGGCTGAGGCTTTCACATTAGGTTTTTGTTTTGTATTTAAGATGAGTTTTTGAAGAAAGGTTTGCAAATGACTGAACTTGGGCCTTCGGGTGGATTTTAATATTGGTTTGTATAGATTGATATGGTTGTTATAAGATGTATATATTGTATGATAGGGAAAGTGGGGTGTAGTTAGGTTAGGTGAGATGGGGAGGGGAGGTTCATATTTTTGTGTGGGGAGACCTGCATCCAGCCCTGGACTATGCGGACATAGGAGGACATGAGGCGAGGGGCTGGGTGTGGGTGGTGGAGGAAGGGCTGGCCTCATGGAGGGACAAGAGGCAGAGGTTGGCCCTGGGTGAAGGTGATGGGATAGATAGATTGGTAGGGATAGTATAGGTTTGTGTTTTCTCATAAATGTGTGTGTATAAAAAAAAAATAATAATAATTGTTATTTGATATTTCTATTATGATTTCTATTATGATTATTTAATTTGTGTTGATTATTTATTGTGACAAGTTGTCATTTATTTTCTGTTATAAACTATTTGTATAAATTTGTATATAGTCGGGGTTCAGCCGGATCGGATGTTTACGTTAGGCTAGGTTTCATTTTCTCTTTTTAGTAGGTATGAATGAGATAGTATGCATGTAGCTGGGCCAGTAGGGTAAGTGTATATACTTTATACCTTGTTTTATATCTTGTTTGGAAATTTTATGGCAAAGTTTTTGTATTTTTGTATAAAATTAAAAAGAGTTCCTCAGTATCTGCTCTTATTCTGTATATATGGACACTGCACAGTACCACTTCTCCTGTCCTTGAGTCCTTGAGTTTAGTATAGGGGTATTTCAGCATAGTAAAATCACTCCCTAAGTTTCCTATCAGTCTGTCTTCAGAGTCTGGGATCTTACCGGAGATCCTGGAGGAAACCCACTCAAATATAGAGGGAACATACAAACTCCATGCAGATATTTTCCTTGGTCGTATTTGAATCTAGGATGATATGCCCCAGTTGTGATATGCCGCCTGTACAGTACGTCTATCTTGTATATTGGGTGTAATTCTCATGTTATTGCAACGAACATTGCAGTAAACTTTGCTTAAAGGGGTCCTCCCGGAATTAAGAAAATGAAAATACGTGAATATTACTTTATTATAAATATATTCCCAAATACCTTTCATTAGTTATAATGGCTCGTTTTGTCTGGGGAGCAATGATTAGGACAAACAAAATGGCCGCTGTCCTATTAGTGCACACAAAACCTGTCCTAATCACACAGCAGGGCAAGTTACTTCACAACACTGAGCTAAAGAGCTGCGTCAGCCTCCTCTCCTGCAGATGAGAAGATCCTCAGCTGAATCTCTGTAGGAATGGAGATCATGAGGAGACATGAAGTACAGAGGACGGACAGGACAGACTGTGGTAATGGAGACTGCATACAAGCGCTGCTGCTCATTAGCCACATCTGCTCATGAACTCCATTCCTACAGAGATTCAGCTGATGACCATATTAATGATCATAGTTCCAAATATACAGTATATAAGACTAGAGTTGAGCGAACACCTGGATGTTCGGGTTCGAGAAGTTCGGCCGAACTTCCCAGAAATGTTCGGGTTCGGGATCCGAACCCGAACCGAACTTCGTCCTGAACCCGAACCCCATTGAAGTCAATGGGGACCCGAACTTTTGGGCACTAAAAAGGCTGTAAAACAGCCCAGGAAAGAGCTAGAGGGCTGCAAAAGGCAGCAACATGTAGGTAAATCCCCTGCAAACAAATGTGGATAGGGAAATGAATTAAAATAAAAATAAAAAAAATAAAAATGACCCAAATATCAATTGGACAGAGGTCCCATAGCAGAGAATCTGGCTTCACGTCAGCAGAGAATCAGTCTCTTCATGCCATAGCAGAGAATCTGGCTTCATGTCACCCACCACTGGAAGAGGCCACTGTCACATATTTAGGCCCCGGCACCCAGACAGAGGAGAGCGGTCCCGTAACAGAGAATCTGGCCTTATGTCAGCGCAGAATCTGTCTTCATGTCATAGCAGAGAATCAGGCTTCACGTCACCCACCACTGGAACAGGCCACTGTCACACATTTAGGCCCAGGCACCCAGGCAGAGGAGAGAGGTCCCGTAACAGAGAATCTGGCCTTATGTCAGCGCAGAATCTGTCTTCATGTCATAGCAGAGAATCAGGCTTCACGTCACCCACCACTGGAACAGGCCACTGTCACACATTTAGGCCCAGGCACCCAGGCAGAGGAGAGAGGTCCCGTAACAGAGAATCTGGCCTTATGTCAGCGCAGAATCAGTCTTCATGTCATAGCAGAGAATCAGGCTTCACGTCACCCACCACTGGAACAGGCCACTGTCACACATTTAGGCCCCGGCACCCAGGCAGAGGAGAGAGGTCGCGTAACAGAGAATCTGGCTTCATTTCAGCACAGAATAAGTCTTCATGTCATAGCAGAGAATCAGGCTTCACGTCACCCACCACTGGAACAGGCCAATGTCACACATTTAGGCCCAGGCACCCAGGCAGAGGAGAGCGGTCCCGTAACAGAGAATCTGGCTTCATGTCAGCGCAGAATCTGTATTCATGTCATAGCAGAGAATCAGGCTTCACGTCACCCACCACTGGAACAGGCCACTGTCACACATTTAGGCCCCGGCACCCAGACAGAGGAGAGGTTCATTCAACTTTGGGTTGCCCCGCAATATAATGGTAAAATGAAATTAAAAATAGTATTGAATGAGGAAGTGGCCTGGAGTAGAATAATATATTGTTAAGGGGAGGTAGTTAATATCTAATCTGCACAAGGGATGGACAGGTCCTGTGGGATCCATGCCTGGTTCATTTTTATGAACGTCAGCTTGTCCACATTGGCTGTAGACAGGCGGCTGTGTTTGTCTGTAATGACGCCCCCTGCCGTGCTGAATACACGTTCAGACAAAACGCTGGCCGCCGGGCAGGCCAGCACCTCCAAGGCATAAAAGGCTAGCTCTGGCCACATGGACAATTTGGAGACCCAGAAGTTGAATGGGGCCGAACCATCAGTCAGTACGTGGAGGGGTGTGCACAGGTACTGTTCCACCATGTTAGTGAAATGTTGCCTCCTGCTAACACGTTCCGTATCAGGTGGTGGTGCAGTTAGCTGTGGCGTGTTGACAAAACTTTTCCACATCTCTGCCATGCTAACCCTGCCCTCAGAGGAGCTGGCCGTGACACAGCTGCGTTGGCGACCTCTTGCTCCTCCTCTGCCTTCGCCTTTGGCTTCCACTGGTTCCCCTGTGACATTTGGGAATGCTCTTAGTAGCGCGTCTACCAACGTGCGCTTGTACTCGCGCATCTTCCTATCACGATCCATTGCATGAAGTAAGGTGGGCACATTGTCTTTGTACCGGGGATCCAGCAGGGTGGCAACCCAGTAGTCCGCACACGTTAAAATGTGGGCAACTCTGCTGTCGTTGCGCAGGCACTGCAGCATGTAGTCGCTCATGTGTGCCAGGCTGCCCAGAGGTAAGGACAAGCTGTCCTCTGTGGGAGGCGTATAGTCATCGTCCTGTGTTTCCCCCCAGCCACGCACCAGTGATGGGCCCGAGCTGCTTTGGGTGCCACCCCGCTGTGAACATGCTTCATCCTCATCCTCCTCCACCTCCTCCTCATCCTCGTCCTCCTCGTCCTCCAGTAGTGGGCCCTGTCTGGCCACATTTGTACCTGGCCTCTGGTGTTGCAAAAAACCTCCCTCTGAGTCACTTCGAAGAGACTGGCCTGAAAGTGCTAAAAATGACCCCTCTTCCTCCTCTTCCTCCTGGGCCACATCCTCTTCCATCATCGCCCTAAGTGTTTTCTCAAGGAGACATAGAAGTGGTATTGTAACGCTGATAACGGCGTCATCGCCACTGGCCATGTTGGTGGAGTACTCGAAACAACGCAACAGGGCACACAGGTCTCGCATGGAGGCCCAGTCATTGGTGGTGAAGTGGGTCTGATCCGCAGTGCGACTGACCCATGCGTGCTGCAGCTGAAACTCCACTATGGCCTGCTGCTGCTCGCACAGTCTGTCCAGCATATGCAAGGTGGAGTTCCACCTGGTGGGCACGTCGCATATGAGGCGGTGAGCGGGAAGGCCGAAGTTACGCTGTAGCGCAGACAGGCGAGCAGCGGCAGGGTGTGAACGCCGGAAGCGCGAACAGACGGCCCGCACTTTATGCAGCAGCTCTGACATGTCGGGGTAGTTGCGAATTGACTTCTGCACCACCAAATTCAGCACATGCGCCAGGCAAGGGATGTGCGTCAAACCGGCTAGTCCCAGAGCTGCAACGAGATTTCGCCCATTATCGCACACCACCAGGCCGGGCTTGAGGCTCACCGGCAGCAACCACTCGTCGGTCTGTTGTTCTATACCCCGCCACAACTCCTGTGCGGTGTGGGGCCTGTCCCCCAAACATATGAGTTTCAGAATGGCCTGCTGACGTTTACCCCGGGCTGTGCTGAAGTTGGTGGTGAAGGTGTGTGACTGACTGGATGAGCAGGTGGAAGAAGAGGAGGAGGAAGCTGAGTAGGAGGAGGAGGAGACAGGAGGCAAAGAATGTTGCCCTGCGATCCTTGGCGGCGGAAGGACGTGCGCCAAACAGCTCTCCGCCTGGGGCCCAGCCGCCACTACATTTACCCAATGTGCAGTTAGGGAGATATAGCGTCCCTGGCCGTGCTTACTGGTCCACGTATCTGTGGTTAGGTGGACCTTGCCACAGATGGCGTTGCGCAGTGCACACTTGATTTTATCGGACACTTGGTTGTGCAGGGAAGGCACGGCTCTCTTGGAGAAGTAGTGGCGGCTGGGAACAACATACTGTGGGACAGCAAGTGACATGAGCTGTTTGAAGCTGTGTGTGTCCACCAGCCTAAATGACAGCATTTCATAGGCCAGTAGTTTAGAAATGCTGGCATTCAGGGCCAGGGATCGAGGGTGGCTAGGTGGGAATTTACGCTTTCTCTCAAATGTTTGTGAGATGGAGAGCTGAACGCTGCCGTGTGACATGGTTGAGATGCTTGGTGACGCAGGTGGTGGTGTTGGTGGAACATCCCATGTTTGCTGGGCGGCAGGTGCCAACGTTCCTCCAGAGGCAGAGGAAGAGGCCGAGGCGGCGGCAGCAGCAGCAGAAGAGGCCGAGGCAGCAGCAGAAGAGGCCGAGGCGGCAGCAGCAGAAGAGGTAGCAGTGGGAGCCTGAGTGACTTCCTTGTTTTTAAGGTGTTTACTCCACTGCAGTTCATGCTTTGCATGCAGGTGCCTGGTCATGCAGGTTGTGCTAAGGTTCAGAACGTTAATGCCTCGCTTCAGGCTCTGATGGCACAGCGTGCAAACCACTCGGGTCTTGTCGTCAGCACATTGTTTGAAGAAGTGCCATGCCAGGGAACTCCTTGAAGCTGCCTTTGGGGTGCTCGGTCCCAGATGGCGGCGGTCAGTAGCAGGCGAAGTCTCTTGGTGGCGGGTGTTTTGATTTTGCCCACCGCTCCCTCTTTTGCTACGCTGTTGGCTCGGTCTCACCACTGCCTCTTCCTCCGAACTGTGAAAGTCAGTGGCACGACCTTCATTCCATGTGGGGTCTAGGACCTCATCGTCCCCTGCATCGTCTTCCACCCAGTCTTGATCCCTGACCTCCTGTTCAGTCTGCACACTGCAGAAAGACGCAGCAGTTGGCACCTGTGTTTCGTCATCATCAGAGACGTGCTGAGGTGGTATTCCCATGTCCTCATCATCAGGAAAAATAAGTGGTTGTGCGTTAGTGCATTCTATCTCTTCCACCCCTGGGGAAGGGCTAGGTGGATGCCCTTGGGAAACCCTGGCAGCAGAGTCTTCAAACAGCATAAGAGACTGCTGCATGACTTGAGGCTCAGACAGTTTCCCTGATATGCATGGGGGTGATGTGACAGACCGATGGGCTTGGTTTTCATGCGCCATCTGTGCGCTTTCTGCAGAAGACTGGGTGGGAGATAATGTGAACGTGCTGGATCCACTGTCGGCCACCCAATTGACTAATGCCTGTACCTGCTCAGGCCTTACCATCCTTAGAACGGCATTGGGCCCCACCAAATATCCCTGTATATTCTGGCGGCTACTGGGACCTGAGGTAGTTGGTTCACTAGGACGTGTGGCTGTGGCAGAACGGCCACGTCCTCTCCCAGCACCAGAGGGTCCACTAACACCACCACGACCATGTCCACATCAGCGTCCGCTTCCCTTATTAGATGTTTTCCTCATTGTTCCCGTTCACCACAATTTTGAGAATGGAAATTTGGGAATAGTTTTTCAACCCAGAACAAAAAGTCTTTTTCAACGGTCACTACAAATAACTTGACCAGCTAAAACAGTACAGATTTGGTTGAATAGAAATGTGAGGCCTGTTTTTTTTTTGCGCTATGTGACAGGTATAGGTTTAATCACAGAATCAGACTTCTATCGGCACGCTAGCGTGTGTCTTAGGTTTTTCTGAATGACACTATCAGTACCTTCAATGTAAGATATTCTTTTTGGGATAGATTTCAAGTAGGCCTCATATACCAGAAACTAGTTATTTTGAGAATGGCAAATTTGGGAATAGTTTTTCAACCCAGAAAAAGTCTGCTATGACGGTCACTAAATATAACTTGACCAGCTAAAACAGTACAGATTTGGTTGAATAGAAATGTCAGGTCTATTTTTTAGGCGCTGGGTGACAGGCTCAACTTGCCCCTGATGTAGTATATGGCCAAAAAATAACCACACTGTTGATGGTTAAATGCACTTGGGTGACATAGGCTCAGCCTGCACCAGATGTAGTATATGGCCAAAAAATAACCAGACTGTTGATGGTTAAATGCACTTCGGTGACACAGGCTCAGCCTGCAGCTGATGTAGGATATGGCACAAAATAACCAGACTGTTGATGGTTAAATGCACTTCGGTGACACAGGCTCAGCCTGCAGCTGATGTAGGATATAGCACAAAATAACCAGACTATTGATGGTTAAATACACTTGGTGATAGCTTGTGCTGGCGCACCACAAGTCACAAAATGGCCGCCGATCACCCCAGAAAAAAAGTGATCTAAAAACGCTCTGGGCAGCCTAAAAAAAGTGAGCAAGTCAATATTAGCACTTCAATGATCCACAGCTGCAGATCGATCACAGAATGAAGTCTTTTGGAGGAGTTAATCTGCCTAATCTCGCCCTAACGTCGCAGCTGCAACCTCTCCCTATACTGATCATAGCAGAGTGACGGGCGGCGCTACGTGACCCAAGCTTATATAGAGGCTGGGTCACATGCTGCACTGGCCAATCACAGCCATGCCAATAGTAGGCAAGGCTGTGATGGCCTCTTGGGGCAAGTAGTATGACGCTTGTTGATTGGCTGCTTTGCAGCCTTTCAAAAAGCGCCAAGAAAGCGCCGAACACCGAACCCGAACACGGACTTTTACGAAAATGTTCGGGTTCGGGTCCGTGTCACGGACACCCCAAAATTCGGTACGAACCCGAACTATACAGTTCGGGTTCGCTCATCCCTATATAAGACAGCTCTCGCCTTTGTTGCTTTCACGGAAGCAGGGGCCCAGTGCGGACTTGACTGTGTACAGACGTAATCCAAAGAAAAAACTTGTGGTCCAGCTTCCCATAAAAACTTGCAGCTTAATTAATAACAATAAAAAACTGTTATCCAAACACGAATCACATACAAGATCCACGATGTCTACGCGTTTCGGACTCCACATTCTCGGTCCTCACTCATGACATACAGAAAAGTGAATGTTCACCTCTCTTTGAACATGTGGTGCACCAGGTACCAGGTAATCAAACCTTCGGCATCACAGGCTCAAAAGGAGAGGAGAACTAATCAGACACCAAAAACCAACACCCAATGCATCAAGAAGAAAAAACAACACGTATATAGTACCGAAAAACTAAAAAAATAGTTCTTTTAACGATATTGTAAAATCAGATCGTGTTTTCTGTTCAGACCTGTGGGAAAGCAACTTCCCAATTCAAACATCCAATATGCCTCACGGGTGAGGAGTTTTCGTTTGTGATCTCCTCCTCTAATGGGAAGAGTAACCCTTTCCAGTCCCTGTACAGAAAACGCTCTTGTATCTCCTTTGTGCACACTGGCTGCAGATACATTGCGAGTTACATAATATGGTATATCTGATAAAGGTGTGCGTATTCTGCTTTTTGTGTTTTGCAGCCTGCATATTGTAGAAGACAATCTCTGCAGGTGGTTAAAAAAAGTTGCATATTCTGTGTTACAGTTCAGATATTGTTTTATAGTGTCATTTTTGCCATTCACAGTAGATGTTACATTTTGACACACTGACATGTATTTACAACAGATACATCTGTTACTACCACATTTGTATTCAGGATCATAATCCCTGACAAGCAGAGCACAGAGGAGGATGAGGCAGCTCTTTAGCTCAGTGTTGTGAAGAAACTTGTCCTGCTGTGTGATTAGGACAGGTTTTGTGTAGGCTAATAGGACAGCAGCCATTTTGTTTTTCCTAATGATTGCTCCCCAGACAAAACAAGCCATTATAACTAATGAAAGGTATTTGGGAATATATTTATAATGAAGTAATATTTAAGTATTCTCATTTTCTTAATTCCCGGAGAACCCCTTTAAATCAATAATAGAAGCGACACTAAGAAACTCCTATTCCTATTGTGCCTTTTTCCTAGATAATCTTCTCTGTCACTTTTGTAAAATGACAGTGGGGTTCATTTATCAAAGACTCATGTTTTAAGTCCAGTCTTCAACAGCCAGTGCATTGCTGGAGAATGCGCTCACTTTATGACGAGGTGTGTGCCTGGTCATAAATTAGGCTCATCATCTGGTAGTCCCACTTAGTTTGAAATCTGCTCCAGTCCTTGACTGGAGTTGATTTCAAACCTCATTTACGTCTGGAAAGAGGCATAAATGATAATGAATTTGTCAGGGCTGATGGACCAGTTACAGCCTCCGCCACCCCTCCTCCAGTGGCGAGGATGTTGTAAAAACGGCCATGTGAAAATTTTTGTAAGATAGGCGTTTAAAAAGTTGCAAAAACTGGCGTAAATTTTGGATGAGGGCTGCTTACTGAAGAATCGGATTACATCATCTAATAGTTGAGTATGGAGAGGGGAAGGGGGCTGCACAAAAGAGACTGCACAGCTAAGTAGACAGTTTTGTCTCAGCCAAAGTGCTATGTTCACATTTATGCAGGCCAGTACATCACCATTATGTCCTCCATGATCCTGGTGCTGCTTCTAAATAAGTAAGAGAAGATTAGGAAGCAGATTCTTTTCTACTTTCTGTCTGAAGAGGATGAGATCTAGTGTACACCTACCATCTCAGGGAGAACTGCAAACTGGACATTTATCATGCACAGAGGAAAACTGCTAAAAATGACATATCAAAGTAATAAAGTGGCCCAAAAAACGTGTTATTGCTCATGTGCACTCACTGGACTATTGATGAATGTAAAGTCTGGTGTGCTTTAAGGGCAGTGCTACAAATGATGTTGTTCTCTCCACAGTGCTACACCCCCTACATCTCCTCCTCATCTCTGTCTACCATCCTACCCGTGCTCTCCACAGTGCTACACCCCATACATCTCCTCCTCATCTCTGTCTACCATCCCTCCCATGCTCTCCACATTCTGCACCCCCTACATCTCATCCTGATCTCTGTCTACATCCTACCCATGCTGTCACCGCCAGTTCTGTGAGAAGGTCTGACAGACGTTCTTCTCTACCTCTTGTATGACGTTCTTTGTTTTGGTTTCACTTTGTCATCTCCTTTCCTTCTGTCAGGTGTCACTTATTTAGACTAATCGTCTTCCTTTATATTCCCTCCCATACTGCCTCACTTTGCGGTTTATACTAATTCCTGGATGAAGTGTTTACTGCTGGAGGCTGCTGCTGCTGTTTGCTCAGATAAGTCTTTTCCTTTATTGTGTTTCCTTGCTGGCTTGATTCTAGGTGACCCTGACTCCGTCCGTATTAAGTGCAGGGAGCCGGTGGTCGTGTCCCCTCACTATTATAGGGTTTTCAGGTGTCACACAGTCTTAGGTACGTGGGCATGCAATCGTCTACCATTGAGACCCTTGCATGTGCATAGCAGTCAGGGAGAGCTCTTAGGGTTTTAAAGGGATCACCTATATGCTCCTTAGTTTGAGATCAAGCCAGTCGGTCGTTTATTTATAAGTTCCAGCTATCTGCAACTTCATCCGTGACACGTGCTCTCCACAGTGCTGCACCCCCCTACATCTCCTCCTCATCTCTGTCTACCATCCTACCCGTGCTCTCCACAGTGCTGCACGCTTACATATCCTCCCTTATCTCTGTCTACCATCCTACCTGTGCTCTCCACAGTGCTGCACCCTTATATCTCCTCCTTATCTCTGTCTACCATCCTACCCATGCTCTCCACTCTGCTGCATGCTTACATCTCCTCCTCATCTCTGTCTACCACCCCACCCGTGCTTTCCACAGTGCTTACCCCCTACATCTCCTCCTTATCTCTGTCTACCATCCTACCCGTGCTCCCCACAGTGCTGCTCCCCCTACATCTCCTCCTTATATCTGTCTACCATCCTACCCGTGCTCTCCACAGTGCTGCACCCCTACATCTCCTCCTTATATCTGTCTACCATCCTACCCGTGCTCTCCACAGTGCTGCACCACTACATCTCCTCCTTATATCTGTCTACCATCCTACCCGTGCTCTCCACTGTGCTGCACGCTTACATCTCCTCCCTTATCTCTGTCTACCATCCTACCCGTGCTCTCCACAGTGCAGCACCCCTAAATCTCCTCCTTATCTCTGTCTACCATCCTACCCGTGCTCTCCACAGTGCTGCACCCCTACATCTCCTCCTTATATCTGTCTACCATCCTACCCATGCTCTCCACAGTGCTGCACCCCTACATCTCCTCCTTATATCTGTCTACCATCCTACCCGTGCTCTCCACTGTGCTGCACGCTTACATCTCCTCCCTTATCTCTGTCTACCATCCTACCCGTGCTCTCCACAGTGCAGCACCCCTATATCTCCTCCTTATCTCTGTCTACCATCCTACCCGTGCTCTCCACATGCTACACCTCCTACATCTCCTCCTCATCTCTGTCTACCATCCTACCCGTGCTCTCCACATGCTGCACCTCATACATCTCCTCCTCATCTCTGTCTACCATCCTACCCGTGCTCTCCACATGCTGCACCTCCTACATCTCCTCCTCATCTCTGTCTACCATCCTACCCGTGCTCTCCACAGTGCTGCACGCTTACATATCCTCCCTTATCTCTGTCTACCATCCTACCTGTGCTCTCCACAGTGCTGCACCCTTATATCTCCTCCTTATCTCTGTCTACCATCCTACCCATGCTCTCCACTCTGCTGCATGCTTACATCTCCTCCTCATCTCTGTCTACCACCCTACCCGTGCTATCCACAGTGCTTACCCCCTACATCTCCTCCTTATCTCTGTCTACCATCCTACCCGTGCTCCCCACAGTGCTGCTCCCCCTACATCTCATCCTTATCTCTGTCTACCACCCTACCCGTGCTCTCCACAGTGCTGCACCCCTACATCTCCTCCTTATATCTGTCTACCATCCTACCCGTGCTCTCCACATGCTGCACCTCATACATCTCCTCCTCATCTCTGTCTACCATCCTACCCGTGCTCTCCACATGCTGCACCTCATACATCTCCTCCTCATCTCTGTCTACCATCCTACCCGTGCTCTCCACAGTGCTGCACCCTTACATCTCCTCCTTATCTCTGTCTACCATTCTACCCATGCTCTCCACAGTGCTGCATCCCCTACATCTCCTCCTCATCTCTGTCTACTATCCTACCAGTGCCCTCCACAGTGCTGCACCCCCTAGATCTCCTCCCTTATTTCTGTCTACCATCCTACCCGTGCTTTTCACAGTGCTGCACCCCTATATATCCTCCTTATCTCTGTCTACCATCCTACCCATGCTCTCCACTGTGCTGCATGCTTATATCTCCTCCTCATCTCTGTCTACCATCCTACCCGTGCTCTCCACAGTGCTTACCCCCTACATCTCCTACTTATCTCTGTCTACCATCCTACCTGTGCTCTCCACAGTGCTGCTCCCTCTACATCTCCTCCTTACCTCTGTCTACCATCCTACCCGTGCTCTCCACTGTGCTGCACGCTTACATCTCCTCCTTTATCTCTGTCTACCATCCTACCCGTGCTCTCCACAGTGCTGCACCCCTATATCTCCTCCTTATCTCTGTCTACAATCCTACCCGTGCTCTCCACATGCTGCACCTCCTACATCTCCTCCTCATCTCTGTCTACCATTCTACCCATGCTCTCCACAGTGCTGCACCCCTACATCTCCTTCTCATCTCTGTCTACCATCCTACCCGTGCTCTCCACATGCTGCACCTCATACATCTCCTCCTCATCTCTGTCTACCATCCTACCCGTGCTCTCCACATGCTGCACCTCATACATCTCCTCCTCATCTCTGTCTACCATCCTACCAGTGCCCTCCACAGTGCTGTACCCCCTAGATCTCCTCCCTTATTTCTGTCTACCATCCTACCAGTGCCCTCCACAGTGCTGCACCCCCTAGATCTCCTCCCTTATTTCTGTCTACCATCCTACCCGTGCTCTTCACAGTGCTGCACCCCTATATATCCTCCTTATCTCTGTCTACCATCCTACCCATGCTCTCCACTGTGCTGCATGCTTATATCTCCTCCTCATCTCTGTCTACTATCCTACCAGTGCCCTCCACAGTGCTGCACCCCCTAGATCTCCTCCCTTATTTCTGTCTACCATCCTACCTATGCTCTCCACTGTGCTGCATGCTTATATCTCCTCCTCATCTCTGTCTACCATCCTACCCGTGCTCTCCACAGTGCTTACCCCCTACATCTCCTCCTTATCTCTGTCTACCATCCTACCCGTGCTCTCCACAGTGCTGCTCCCCCTACATCTCCTCCTTATCTCTGTCTACCATCCTACCCGTGCTCTCCACAGTGCTGCACCCCTATATTTCCTCCTTATCTCTGTCTACCATCCTACCCGTGCTCTCCACAAGCTGCACCTCCTACATCTCCTCCTCATCTCTGTCTACCATTCTACCCATGCTCTCCACAGTGCTGCACCCCTACATCTCCTCCTCATCTCTGTCTACCATCCTACCCGTGCTCTCCACATGCTGCACCTCATACATCTCCTCCTCATCTCTGTCTACCATCCTACCCGTGCTCTCCACAGTGCTGCACCCCTACATATCCTCCTTATCTCTGTCTACCATTCTACCCATGCTCTCCACAGTGCTGCACCCCCTACATCTCCTCCTCATCTCTGTCTACCATCCTACCAGTGCCCTCCACAGTGCTGCACCCCTACATCTCCTCCTCATCTCTGTCTACCATCCTACCCGTGCTCTCCACATGCTGCACCTCATACATCTCCTCCTCATCTCTGTCTACCATCCTACCCGTGCTCTCCACAGTGCTGCACCCCTACATCTCCTCCTTATCTCTGTCTACCATTCTACCCATGCTCTCCACAGTGCTGCACCTCCTACATCTCCTCCTCATCTCTGTCTACCATCCTACCAGTGCCCTCCACAGTGCTGTACCCCCTAGATCTCCTCCCTTATTTCTGTCTACCATCCTACCCATGCTCTCCACTGTGCTGCATGCTTATATCTCCCCCTCATCTCTGTCTACCATCCTACCCGTGCTCTCCACAGTGCTGCTCCCTCTACATCTCCTCCTTACCTCTGTCTACTATCCTACCCATGCTCTCCACAGTGCTGCACCCCTACATCTCCTCCTCATCTCTGTCTACCATCCTACCCGTGCTCTCCACAGTGCTGCACCCCTATATCTCCTCCTTATCTCTGTCTACCATCCTACCTGTACTCTCCACAGTGCTGCACCTCCTACATCTCCTCCTCATCTCTGTCTACCATCCTACCTGTGCTCTCCACAGTGCTGCACCCCCTACATCTCCTCCTCATCTCTGTCTACCATCCTACCTGTACTCTCCACAGTGCTGCACCTCCTACATCTCCTCCTCATCTCTGTCTACCATCCTACGAGTGCTCTCCACAGTGCTGCACCTCCTACATCTCCTCCTCATCTCTGTCTACCATCCTACCTGTGCTCTCCACAGTGCTGCACCTCCTACATCTCCTCCTCATCTCTGTCTACCATCCTACCTGTACTCTCCACAGTGCTGCACCTCCTACATCTCCTCCTCATCTCTGTCTACCATCCTACCTGTGCTCTCCACAGTGCTGCACCTCCTACATCTCCTCCTCATCTCTGTCTACCATCCTGCCCGTGCTCTCCACTGTGCTGCATGCTTACATCTCCTCCTCATCTCTGTCTACCATCCTACCCGTGCTCTCCACAGTGCTTACCCCTACATCTCCTCCTTATCTCTGTCTACCATCCTACCCGTGCTCTCCACAGTGCTGCTCCCCCTACATCTCCTCCTTATCTCTGTCTACAATCCTACCTGTGCTCTCCACAGTGCTGCACCCCCTACATCTCCTCCCTTATCTCTGTCTACCATCCTACCCGTGCTCTCCACTGTGCTGCATGCTTACATCTTTTCCTCCTCTCTGTCTACCATCCTACCCGTGCTCTTCACCGTGCTGCTCCCCCTACATCTCCTCCTTATCTCTGTCTACCATCCTACCTGTGTTCTCCACAGTGCTGCACCCCCTACATCTCCTCCTTATCTCTGTCTACCATCCTACCCGTGCTCTCCACGGTGCTGCACCCCTATATCTCCTCCTCATCTCTGTCCACCATCCTACCCGTGCTCTCCACAGTGCTGCTCCCCCTACATCTCCTGCCTCATCTCTGTCTACCACCCTACCCGTGTTCTCCACTGTGCTGCGCCTCCTACATCTCCTCCTCATCTTTCTACCATCCTACCTGTGCTCTTCACAGTGCTGCACCCCCTACATCTCCTCCTTATCTCTGTCTACCATCCTACCCGTGTTCTCCACAGTGCTGCACTCCCTACATCTCCTCCTTATCTCTGTCTACCATCCTACCCGTGCTCTCCACAGTGCTGCACCCCTACATCTCCTCCTTATCTCTGTCTACCATCCTACCCGTGCCCTCCACAGTGCTGCACCTCCTACATCTCCTCCCTCATCTCTGTCTACCATCCTACCTGTGTCCTCCACAGTGCTGCACCCCCTACATCTCCTCCTCATCTCTGTCTACCATCTTACCTGTGCTCTCCACAGTGCTGCACCCCCTGCATCTCATCCTCGTCTCTGTCTACCATCCTACCCGTGCTCTCCACAGTGATGCTCCCCCTACATCTCCTTCTCATCTCTTTCTACCATCCTACCTGTGCTCTTCACAGTGCTGCACCCCTACGTCTCCTCCTCATCTCTTTCTTCCCTCCTACCTGTGTTCTCCACAGTGCTGCACCCCTACATCTCCTGCCTCATCTCTGTTTACGATCCTACCCATGTTCTCTACTGTGCTGCGCCTCCTACATCTCCTCCTCATCTCTTTCTACCATCCTACCTGTGCTCTCCACAGTGCTGCACCCCCTACATCTCCTCCTCATCTCTGTCTACCATCCTACCCATGCTCTCCACAGTGCTGCACCTCCTACATCTCCTCCTCATCTCTGTCTACCCTCCTACCTGTGCTCTCCACAGTACTGCACCCCCTACATCTCCTCCTTATCTCTGTCTACCATCCTACCCAGTGCTCTTCACAGTGCTGCTCCCCTTACATCTCCTCCTTATCTCTGTCTACCATCCTACCTGTGTTCTCCACAGTGCTGCACCTCCTACATCTCCTCCTCATCTCTGTCTACCATCCTACCCGTGCTCTCCACAGTGCTGCACCCCTACATCTCCTCATCTCTGTCTACCATCCTACCCGTGCTCTTCACAGTGATGCTCCCCCTACATCTCCTCCTCATCTCTTTCTACCATCCTACCTGTGCTCTTCACAGTGCTGCACCCCTACATCTCCTCCTCATCTCTTTCTACCCTCCTACCCGTGCTCTCCACAGTGCTGCACCCCCTACATCTCCTCCTTATCTCTGTCTACCATCCTACCCGTGTTCTCCACAGTGCTGCACTCCCTACATCTCCTCCTTATCTCTGTCTACCATCCTACCCGTGTTCTCCACAGTGCTGCTCCCCTACATCTCCTTCTCATCTCTGTCTACCATCTTACCCGTGCTCTCCACAGTGCTGCACCCCCTACATCTCCTCCTTAACTCTGTATACCATCCTACCCGTGCTCTCCACAGTGCAGCACCCCTACATCTCCTCCTCATCTCTGTCTACCATCCTACCCATGCTCTCCACAGTGCTGCACCCCTACATCTGCTCCTCATCTCTGTCTACCATCCTACCCATGCTCTCCACAGCTCTCCACCCCTACATCTCCTTCTCATCTCTGTCTACCATCCTACCCGTGCTCTCCACAGTGCTGCACCCCCTTCATTTCCTTCTCATCTCTGTCTACCATACTACCCGTGCTCTCCACAGTGCTGCACCCCTACATCTGCTCCTCATCTCTGTCTATTATCCTACCCATGCTCTCCACAGCTCTCCACCCCTATATCTCCTCCTCATCTCTGTCTACCATCCTACCCGTGCTCTCCACAGTGCTGCACCCCTACATCTCCTCATCTCTGTCTACCCTCCTACCCGTGTTCTCCACAGTGCTGCTCCCCCTACATCTCCTCCTTATCTCTGTCTACCATCCTACCCGTGCTCTTCACAGTGATGCTCCCCCTACATCTCCTCCTCATCTCTTTCTACCATCCTACCTGTGCTCTTCACAGTGCTGCACCCCTACATCTCCTCCTCATCTCTTTCTACCCTCCTACCCGTGCTCTCCACAGTTCTGCACCCCTACATCTCTTCCTTATCTCTGTCTACCATCCTACCCGTGTTCTCCACAGTGCTGCTCCCCTACATCTCCTTCTCATCTCTGTCTACCATCCTACCCGTGCTCTCCACAGTGCAGCACCCCTACATCTCCTCCTCATCTCTGTCTACCATCCTACCCATGCTCTCCACAGTGCTGCACCCCTACATCTGCTCCTCATCTCTGTCTACCATCCTACCCATGCTCTCCACAGCTCTCCACCCCTACATCTCCTTCTCATCTCTGTCTACCATCCCACCCTTGCTCTTCAATAATCCAATGATTTACTACTACCATCCACCATAATCTGAACCTCTCACTCCCATATCCAAGACTTCATCTGAGCTGCACCAATTCTCTGGAATGCCCATCCCCAAGAAATTAGGTTAACTCGCAAAATCCACAGTTTTGCACGTTCCTTAAAAACATAGGACTCTTCTCCATCCCCCCTCTCATCAGCATCATTCTTCTAAACATGATCTATCAGTATCCACCACGCCCCATGCACTCAGAAGCACTACAGATACCAGCTGGTGACGTCTCATGCAGCTTTATGTCTACTCCCCTATTGTGTTAAGATGGCCGGACCATTGTACAAAACAAGCACTTATTACCTTCTGTGTCACCCCATCGCCCCATAGATTGTAAGCTCTTGTGATCAGGGCCCTCATTGCTCTTGTTTTCATTGTTGACATGTTTGCTGCTATGATATTTATGACTCTTTACATGAACCCACTGATCGTAAAGCACTGCGGAATATGCTGGAGCGATATAAATGATGATGATTATTATTATAATCCATTCAATTATCACACAGGAGATGCGGTCATCATCATCATCATCTTCACAAATCTTCTCCAAGAACTTTCTCCTCCTAATTTGCTGATAATTGCAGTGCTTGGAAGTGATGCTAAGGAGGATGGTTCTCATGGCATCGCCTTGGAGGTGCTGCTGCCGTCACTGACCCCCGGAGCTCACAGTCCGCAGCTCCACATCAAAGATAATATAATAGTCAAATGATTTTATTAAAAGGGCTTGGTATAAATGATGCTTAATCTCTACCAAATGAGAATTTCTACACCTTTCTAATATTTTTGCCCTCACTGCTGTTAAGGCCTCTACTTGCTGTCAGTGAATAGGAATATATATGGTTATATCATGAGGGTGAGAATGTTTTCTGATCTACTGCTTAGTTCTCACAGCTCAGAGTCTGACACAATCGTCTGTGAGGAAAATATACAAACTGATACATTTTACCTTCACTAATACATTGTATCAAACTCTGCCAGATGTGAACCCAGTACCAGGTCTCTGAATGAAGGGGGGTGTTATAGAGATGGTACAGGCTGGCACATGGGGAGAACTAGTACTAGAAATGTAGCGGCTGGCGTCGGCGTTGTTGGCCTCCAGTAGTGTACGTGTCTGCTAATGACAGTGACCCCTCTCCTGCTCTGGGTAACGTCTCTCATCGCCTGATAACTGCCCCGGCCATGCCCATCTCTTGTCAGGTGTGATGTGAATGATGCCAGCGGACAGCTCATGTTTACAGTCACCGATGCCCACAGGAGCCGCCGCCCCGTCATGGACACATGCAGATTTCATCTACTTGGGCAGCCGGCCAGAATGAGGGGCTCTGAGTTTATTTCCCTTTATGGTAAAACATTCAGTTCCGCTATCTTATAGTTTTATCTGGTTCTGGGAAAGCTGGGTGACAGTACGGACACCATTACACAATAGACAACACCTGTCAGCAAACTCGCCCAGACCCAGAGGCGTAGCTATAGGGGAAGCAAGATAAATGGCTGCTTTGGAGCCCGAACTCACAAGGGGCCCCCTCAGGAGGAAGACTAAAAGATTTTATTGTCAGGGCCCCCTGAACAGTATTATGAAATGGCATTACATACAGTGACACTGTAGGAAACGGAGGGAGCGGCTGCCGGGCCTCGTCTGAGAGAGATCACAGGAGTGGGGGCTGCAGAGAAGTTTCTGGGGGGTGGGGGACCCAGTCAGCTCCAGTTACACCACTGCCCAGACCCCTGAGTCTACTGCGAGAAGATGATGCATCACTGGGTATACAGCAGTGCTGTGCAGGAAAGATGGGTGTGATGGTGTCCATGTCACTTGTCACCCAGCTTTCCCGGGAAGTGTTCTAACTAGAAGTGACTAATTAGAACTTTTAACAGGTGCACAGGTTGGGTGGTCGGTTAATAAAATTCTCTAAATCCCCCCAAATCTGAATTTTCTCAATTAGTCAACTCGGTTTCAATTTACTTAAGTTGTACTGATCTTTATTCTCCAGTCACATCCAAAGCTGCATCTAAACTTCTGTTGGTTTCCCCTTCACATTCTGTCCTTCTTGCTGGGCTGCCCTCTATTTCTCAGTAACTGGTGCTCACCTAATAAGCCATGATCCAGCGCGGGTCTTGTCGGCTATATTACTATCTCTGGCAATCGGTACAGAAATGCTGGCGGCTTGTATGAATGTGTGCAAAAAATGTGGCAATGCTGCTCATCCACGTGTACAGAGATCCAACATGTCCTCTGCCACTACTCAGTGACCCCAATATATCCAGGTGGCTGATAACATGGCTGAAATATTGTTCCCTAAGGCTACTTTCACACTGGCATTTCTGGGTCCGCTTGTGAGATCCGTTTCAGGGCTCTCACAAGCGGCCCAAAACGGATCAGTTCAGCCCCAATGCATTCTGAATGGATAAAAATCTGTTCAGTATGCATCAGTTTGGCTCCGTTCAGCCTCCATTCCGCTCTGGAGGCGGACACCAAAACCCTGCTTTCAGCGTTTTGATGTCCGCCTGACGATGCAGAGCCAAACGGATCCGTCCTGGCACACAATGTAAGTCAATGGGGACGGATCCGTTTTCACTGACACAATATGGTGCAATTGAAAACGGATCCGCCTCCCATTGACTTTCAGTGTAAGTCAAAACGGATCCGTTTGCATTATCATGAACATTATCATGGTAAAGCAAACGGATCCGTTCTGAACGGATAAAAGCGTTTGCATTATAGGTGCTGATCCGTCTGGGCACATACCAGACGGATCCGCATCTAACGCAGGTGTGAAAGTAGCCTAATACTGCCAAATTGTTCCAAAATGTACAAAGATATCACCAGTTTCTTAATAACAGTTCCTAAATAATACCAGCATAGAGTGTTCTAATACCTGGCTAAATAATATCAGCATAGAGTGCTCTAATAACAGTACCTAATTAATACCAGCATAGAGTGCTCTAATAACAGTGCCTAAATAATACCAGCATAGAGTGATCTAATAACAGTGCCTAAATAATACCAGCATAGAGTGCTCTAATAACAGTGCCTAAATAATACTAGCATAGAGTGCTCTAATAACAGTGCCTAAATAATACCAGCATAGAGTGCTCTAATAACAGTGCCTAAATAATACCAGCATAGAGTGCTCTAATAACAGTGCCTAAATAACACTACCATAGAGTGCTCTAATAACAGTGCCTAAATAATACCACCATAGAGTGCTCTAATAACAGTACCTAAATAATACCAGCATAGAGTGCTCTAATACCTGGCTAATTAATATCAGCATAGAGTGCTCTAATAACAGTGCTTAAATAATACCAGCATAGAGTGCTCTAATAACAGTGCCTAAATAATATCAGCATAGAGTGCTCTAATAACAGTGCCTAAATAATACCAGCATAGAGTGCTCTAATAACAGTGCCTAAATAATACCAGGATCGAGTGCTCTAATAACAGCGCTTAAATAATACCAGCATAGAATGCTCTAATAACAGCACCTAAATAATACCGGCAAAGAGTGCTCTAATAACAGGCAAAATAATACCAGCATAGAGTGCTCTAATAACAGTACCTAAATAATACCAGCATAGAGTGCTCTAATAACAGTGCCTAAATAATTTCAGCATAGAGTGCTCTAATAACAGTGCCTAAATAATACCAGCAAAGAGTGCTCTAATAACAGTACCTAAATAATACCAGCATAGAGTGCTCTAATAACAGTGCCTAAATAATATCAGCATAGAGTGCTTTAATAACAGTGCCTAAATAATACCAGCATAGAGTGCTCTAATAACAGTGCCTAAATAATATCAGCATAGAGTGATCTAATAACAGTGCCTAAATAATATCAGCATAGAGTGATCTAATAACAGTGCCTAAATAATACCAGCATAGAGTGCTCTAATAACAGTGCCTAAATAATACTAGCATAGAGTGCTCTAATAACAGTGCCTAAATAATACCAGCACAGAGTGCTCTAATAACAATGCCTAAATAACACTACCATAGAGTGCTCTAATAACAGTGCCTAAATAATACCACCATAGAGTGCTCTAATAACAGTACCTAAATAATACCAGCATAGAGTGCTCTAATACCTGGCTAATTAATATCAGCATAGAGTGCTCTAATAACAGTGCTTAAATAATACCAGCATAGAGTGCTCTAATAACAGTGCCTAAATAATACCAGCATAGAGTGCTCTAATAACAGTGCCTAAATAATACCAGGATCGAGTGCTCTAATAACAGCGCTTAAATAATACCAGCATAGAATGCTCTAATAACAGCACCTAAATAATACCGGCAAAGAGTGCTCTAATAACAGGCAAAATAATACCAGCATAGAGTGCTCTAATAACAGTACCTAAATAATACCAGCATAGAGTGCTCTAATAACAGTGCCTAAATAATATCAGCATAGAGTGCTTTAATAACAGTGCCTAAATAATACCAGCATAGAGTGCTCTAATAACAGTGCCTAAATAATATCAGCATAGAGTGCTCTAATAACAGTGCCTAAATAATACCAGCATAGACAGGGCCGGACTGGGGATAAAAACCAGCCCTGGAAAAAGTTGCACACCAGCCCCACAGCATTGCGTCATTATTTACTTGTTTATAATAGGAGAAAGCATTCATTTTAAAACACATGTGTAAACACGAATATGAACTTTGCCCCACGATAGCTCTTTTGTAGAACCCCCATAAAAACTTACAATTACTTGGCCCTTGGGGATCTCGGACGCCACTTCAACACTTGGCCGGGGGCTCGGCAGAGCTGATGTGTTTTATCCTAATGAGAAAGATTTCATAATAAGGATTTGGAGAAAGGGCAGAGGGATAGCAGAGCAGGGAGAGGCTGGTGCTGCTACTAGGGGGTCATACCATGGGGGAGCAATAAAGCCCACCATAATGCCCCCCCAGTATTAATAATTCTCCTTATAATATGCAAAACATACCCCTTTGTAATGCCCCCAGTTGAGCTAATGTTCCCATAATGTGCCAATATAAAATACCCCTTCTTAGTGCCCCCGTAGATGACCCCCATAGTGCCCCCCCTTCCCCATAGTACCCACCATAATGTGTCCCAGTATAAAATGCCCCTATACAGAGCCCCCATATAAAATATCTTCTTTTTTAGCCTCAGTAGATGCCCCTATAGTGCCCCCCAATAATCTGCAGTAAGATGTGCCCCCATAGATGCCCCCAATCATGTGCCAGTAATAAGAGCCCCCCCCCCACCATCATGTGCCAGTAGCCAGAGCCCCCCCATATCATGTGTCAGTAGCCAGAGCCCCCCGATATCATGTGTCAGTAGCCAGAGCCCCCCATATCATGTGCCAGTAGCCAGAGTGCCCCCAATCATGTGCCAGAAATAAGAGCCCCCCCACCATCATGTGCCAGTAGCCAGAGCCCCCCATATCATGTGCCAGTAGCCAGAGCCCCCCCATATCATGTGCCAGTAGCCCCCCTTATGTGCCAGTAGCCCCCCTTATGTGCCAGTAGCCCCCCTTATGTGCCAGTAGCCCCCCTTATCATGTGCCAGTAGCCCCCCTTATCATGTGCCAGTAGCCCCCCTTATCATGTGCCAGAGCCCCCCCTTATCATGTGCCAGTAGCCAGAGTGCCCCCAATCATGTGCCAGAAATAAGAGCCCCCCCACCATCATGTGCCAGTAGCCAGAGCCCCCCATATCATGTGCCAGTAGCCAGAGCCCCCCCATATCATGTGCCAGTAGCCAGAGCCCCCCCATATCATGTGCCAGTAGCCCCCTTATGTGCCAGTAGCCCCCCTATGTGCCAATAGCCCCCCTTATCATGTGCCAGTGGCCCCCCTTATCATGTGCCAGTAGCCCCCCTTATCATGTGCCAGTAGCCCCCCTTATCATGTGCCAGTAGCCCCCCTTATCATGTGCAAGTAGCCCCCCTTATCATGTGCCAGTAGCCCCCCTTATCATGTGCCAGAGCCCCCCCTTATCATGTGCCAGAGCCCCCCCCTTATCATGTGCCAGTAGCCAGAGCCCCCCCATATCATGTGCCAGTAGCCAGAGCCCCCCCCCATATCATGTGCCAGTAGCCAGATCCCCCCCATTATCATGTGCCAGTAGCCAGAGTGCCCCCATATCATGTGCCAGTAGCCCCCCATATCATGTGCCAGTAGCCCCCCATATCATGTGCCAGTAGCCCCCCATATCATGTGCCAGTAGCCCCCCTTATCATGTGCCAGTAGCCCCCCTTATCATGTGCCAGCCCAGCCCAGTAGTCCCCCCTTATGTGCCAGCCCAGTAGCCCCCCTTATCATGTGCCAGCCCAGCCCAGTAGCCCCCCTTATCATGTGCCAGCCCAGTAGTCCCCCCTTATGTGCCAGCCCAGTAGCCCCCCTTATGTGCCAGCCCAGTAGCCCCCCTTATCATGTGCCAGCCCAGTATTGTACCTATATAAAAATAAAAAATAAAAGAATACACTTATACTTACCTCCAGCAATGTGATGCGATGCAGGTCGCCTCTTCCGTCTGTGTCCCTCGCTATACGGCTCAGGCGACGCGATGACGTCATCGCGCCGCCTGCACCGGCCTCTGATAGGCTGCCAGCACTAAGCCGGCAGCCTATCAGAGGAACAGGAGGGGACACACCTCTCCCTCCTCTGCCGCAGCACAGGCATCTGTATTGCCGTCCTCAGGCTTGCCGGCCCACCGGAAAATTTCCCGGTATCCCGGCAGGCCAGTCCGGCCCTGAGCATAGAGTGCTCTAATAACAGTGCCTAAATAATACCAGGATCGAGTGCTCTAATAACAGCGCCTAAATAATACCAGCATAGAATGCTCTAATAACAGCACCTAAATAATACCAGCAAAGAGTGCTCTAATAACAGGCAAAATAATACCAGCATAGAGTGCTCTAATAACAGTGCCTAATTAATACCAGCATAGAGTGCTCTAATAACAGGACCAAAATAATACCAGCATAGAGTGCTCTAATAACAGCGCCTAAATAATACCAGCATAGAGTGCTCTAATAACAGTGCCTAAATAATACCAGCATAGAGTGCTCTAATAACAGCGCCTAAATAATACCAGCATAGAGTGCTCTAATAACGGTGCCTAAATAATACCAACATAGAGTGCTCTAATAACAGTGCTTAAATAATACCAGCATAGAGTGCTCTAATAACAGCACCTAAATAATACCAGCATAGAGTGCTCTAATAACAGTGCCTAAATAATACCAGCATAGAGTGCTCTAATAACAGTGCCTAAATAATACCAGCATAGAGTGCTCTAATGCCTGGTAAAATAATACCAGCATAGAGTGCTCTAATAACAGTGCTTAAATAATATCAGCATAGAGTGCTCTAATAAATTGCCTAAATAATACCAGCATATAGTGCTCTAATGCCTGGCAAAATAATACCAACATAGAGTACTCTAATAGCAGTACCTAAACAATACCAGCATAGAGTGCTCTAATAACAGTGCTTAAATAATATCAGCATAGAGTGCTCTAATAACAGTGCCTAAATAATACCAGCATAGAGTGCTCTAATAACAGTGCCTAAATAATATCAGCATAGAGTTCTCTAATAACAGTGCTTAAATAATATCAGCATAGAGTGCTCTAATAACAGCGCCTAAATAATACCAGCAGAGAGTGCTCTAATAATAGTGCCTAAATAATACCAGCAAAGAGTGCTCTAATAACAGGCAAAATAATACCAGCATAGAGTGCTTTAATAACAGTGCCTAAATAATACCGGCATAGAGTGCTCTAATAACAGCGCCTAAATAATACCAGCAAAGAGTGCTCTAATAACAGGCAAAATAATACCAGCACAGAGTGCTCTAATAACAGTGCCTAAATAATAGAAACATAGAGTGCTCTAATAACAGTGCCTAAATAATATCAGCATAGAGTGCTCTAATAACAGTACCTAAATAATACCAACACAGAGTGCTCTAATAACAGTACCTAAATAATACCAACATAGAGTGCTCTAAAAACAGTACCTAAATAATACCAGCATAGAGTGCTGTAATAATAGTGCCTAAATAATACCAGCATAGAGTGCTGTAATAATAGTGCCTACATAATAACATCATATAGTGCTGTAATAACAGTGCCTATATAATACCACTATAGAGTGCTCTAGTAACAGTACCGAATACCACCATACAGTGCCATCAGTCCACAAATCCTCGGCCATTCCCAGCTTTAGGGGCTTTATAGGGTACAGTGTATACGTTCTAGGACACTAGGCCTCCAATCGAACAGACCCTGGTGTATCTAGAGCCTTGGACGTATCCACTGCACTGTATCCAAGCTGTTTACTCTGTGGAGATCATTAGGTCCATTCATGTCTGACGTATCAGGAGTCTCAAGCAGACGCCTACGAGATTTACAGATCAGTGATGAGTAATGGATGTCTGGAGTCTGTGAGATAATGAATTCTTGGCTTCTCCCTCTTCAGTGCGCTCCTTCTGAATGGAGACATCTTATAGGTGGTGAAGAGCGGCTAATGGACCAGGCACAGGATCTCAAGGGGCCACAGCAGCCTTGTGATGTCATATGGGTGCAATTTAGCTACTTCAGGTTCTGCAAAGATCTCCACCAGTTCTACATATTTAGAGAGAGTTATTATCTCAGGGCAGAACATTTCAGTACATGAGACGACTTAGCCTTTAGGAGGTCCTGCTGGTAGGTGGCACTGACCTGGCATAAGCTGAGTATACTGACCTTTATCTGCTGCAATTACTGATAAAATTACAAAATATTTGAATTGTGGCACTATTATAAGGGCACGGTGGTGGGCACTTTTATAAAGGCACTGTGGTGGGCACTATTATAAAGGCACTGTGGTGGGCACTATTATAAAGGCACTGTGGTGGGCACTATTATAAAGGCACTGTGGTGGGCACTATTATAAAGGCACTGTGGTGGGCACTATTATAAAGGCACTGTGGTGGGCACTATTATAAAGGCACTGTGGTGGGCACTAAAATAAGAAGACTGGTGAACACTATTATAAGGCCATTTGTGGGCACTATTATGAGGGCACTGTGGTGGGCACTAATATAAGGACAAGGGTGAACACTATTATAAGGCTATTGGTGGGCACTATTATAAAGACACTGTGGTTGGCAATAATGTAAGAAGAATGGGGCCCCCAGTCTGGGGGCACTATTATAAGGGCATTCTGGCAGGCACTTTTATAAGGACTGGTGGGAACCATTATAAAGCTTTTTGATAGACATTATTATAAGGACTGGAGGGCACTGTCATAAAACGTAGCACTCTTTGGACATTATAATGGTGTATTTATTTTGTATTAAATTCTATGGCAGTATTATTTGTGGAAAGATGATGTTATATGGGGCTGTATGGTGGTATTACTTATCACAAGTGAGGTTATGTTGGTTTTACAGCCTGTATAAAACATTAAAGGACAAGTCCATGTGTCTCCCTATTACTACAATGTCTATAGTACCTGGGCTTAGTGAAGGACCTGAAATCTCTGAGCCCAAACTTAGGGCCGTGATAGAGGGACAGAGACGATCATCAGACATCTTCTTCTGTCATTTCTTTCCTGGTTTAATAGAATTTCTGTATTATGTAGTTTCTTTCCTCCTCCGAACGTTACTTCAGGTAATGGAACAAATGAAGCTTTATTAACTTGATAGACATCACTAACTGAGGATTTATGAGCTCACAGTCTGATCACAGAAAACTCTACAAAAATGGATTGAAATTGAAAAAGAAATACGTGTTCTAATAAATATCTGCACAAAAGTCAGAACCTTAGAAAGTGTTCTATACTGTAACTGCTAACCCTAACCCCCATATACAATACTGTATGACTGCCCCCTATGTACAAGAATATAACTACTATAATACTGCCCCTATGTACAAGAATATAACTACTATAATACTGCCTCCTATGTACAAGAATATAACTGCTATAATACTGCCTCCTATGTACAAGAATATAACTACTATAATACTGCCTCCTATGTACAAGACTATAACTACTATAATACTGCTCCTATGTACAGGAATATAACTACTATAATACTGCTCCTATGTACAAGACGATAACTACTATAATACAGGGAGTGCAGAATTATTAGGCAAGTTGTATTTTTGAGGATTAATTTTATTATTGAACAACAACCATGTTCTCAATGAACCCAAAAAACTCATTAATATCAAAGCTGAATATTTTTGGAAGTAGTTTTTAGTTTGTTTTTAGTTTTAGCTATTTTAGGGGGATATCTGTGTGTGTAGGTAACTATTACTGTGCATAATTATTAGGCAACTTAACAAAAAACAAATATATACCCATTTCAATTATTTATTTTTACCAGTGAAACCAGTATAACATCTCAACATTCACAAATATACATTTCTGACATTCAAAAACAAAACAAAAACAAATCAGTAACCAATATAGCCACCTTTCTTTGCAAGGACACTCAAAAGCCTGCCATCCATGGATTCTGTCAGTGTTTTGATCTGTTCACCATCAACATTGCGTGCAGCAGCAACCACAGCCTCCCAGACACTGTTCAGAGAGGTGTACTGTTTTCCCTCCTTGTAAATCTCACATTTGATGATGGACCACAGGTTCTCAATGGGGTTCAGATCAGGTGAACAAGGAGGCCATGTCATTAGATTTTCTTCTTTTATACCCTTTCTTGCCAGCCACGCTGTGGAGTACTTGGACGCGTGTGATGGAGCATTGTCCTGCATGAAAATCATGTTTTTCTTGAAGGATGCAGACTTCTTCCTGTACCACTGCTTGAAGAAGGTGTCTTCCAGAAACTGGCAGTAGGACTGGGAGTTGAGCTTGACTCCATCCTCAACCCGAAAAGGCCCCACAAGCTCATCTTTGATGATACCAGCCCAAACCAGTACTCCACCTCCACCTTGCTGGCGTCTGAGTCGGACTGGAGCTCTCTGCCCTTTACCAATCCAGCCACGGGCCCATCCATCTGGCCCATCAAGACTCACTCTCATTTCATCAGTCCATAAAACCTTAGAAAAATCAGTCTTGAGATATTTCTTGGCCCAGTCTTGACGTTTCAGCTTGTGTGTCTTGTTCAGTGGTGGTCGTCTTTCAGCCTTTCTTACCTTGGCCATGTCTCTGAGTATTGCACACCTTGTGCTTTTGGGCACTCCAGTGATGTTGCAGCTCTGAAATATGGCCAAACTGGTGGCAAGTGGCATCTTGGCAGCTGCACGCTTGACTTTTCTCAGTTCATGGGCAGTTATTTTGCGCCTTGGTTTTTCCACACGCTTCTTGCGACCCTGTTGACTATTTTGAATGAAAAGCTTGATTGTTCGATGATCACGCTTCAGAAGCTTTGCAATTTTAAGAGTGCTGCATCCCTCTGCAAGATATCTCACTATTTTTGACTTTTCTGAGCTTGTCAAGTCCTTCTTTTGACCCATTTTGCCAAAGGAAAGGAAGTTGCTTAATAATTATGCACACCTAATATAGGGTGTTGATGTCATTAGACCACACCCCTTCTCATTACAGAGATGCACATCACTTAATATGCTTAATTGGTAGTAGGCTTTCGAGCCTATACAGCTTGGAGTAAGACAACATGCATAAAGAGGATGATGTGGTCAAAATACTCATGTGCCTAATAATTCTGCACGCAGTGTACTGCCTCCTATGTACAAGAATATAACTACTATAATACTGCTCCTATGTACAAGAATATAACTACTATAATACTGCCCCTATGTACAAGAATATAACTACTATAATACTGCTCCTATGTACAAGAATATAACTACTATAATACTGCCCCTATGTACAAGAATATAACTACTATAATACTGCCCCCTATGTACAAGAATATAACTACTATAATACTGCTCCTATGTACAAGAATATAACTACTATAATACTGCCTCCTATGTACAGGAATATAACTACTATAATACTGCTCCTATGTACAAGAATATAACTACTATAATACTGCTCCTATGTATAATAATATAACTACTATAATACTGCTCCTATGTACAAGAATATAACTACTATAATACTGCTCCTATGTACAAGAATATAACTACTATAATACTGCTCCTATGTATAAGAATATAACTACTATAATACTGCCCCTATGTACAAGAATATAACTACTATAATACTGCCCCTATGTACAAGAATATAACTACTATAATACTGCCTCCTATGTACAAGAATATAATACTGCTCCTGTGTACAAGAATATAACTACTATAATACTGCCTCCTATGTATAAGAATATAACTACTATAATACTGCCCCTATGTACAAGAATATAACTACTATAATACTGCCTCCTATGTACAAGAATATAACTACTATAATACTGCCTCCTATGTACAAGAATATAACTACTATAATACTGCCCCTATGTACAAGAATATAACTACTATAATACTGCCTCCTATGTACAAGAATATAACTACTATAATACTGCCTCCTATGTACAAGAATATAACCACTATAATACTGCTCCTATGTACAAGAATATAACTACTATAATACTGCTCCTATGTACAAGAATATAACTTCTATAATACTGCTCCTATGTACAAGAATATAACTACTATAATACTGCTCCTATGTACAAGACTATAACTACTATAATACTGCCTCCTATGTACAAGACTATAACTACTATAATACTGCTCCTATGTACAAGAATATAACTACTATAATACTGCTCCTATGTATAAGAATATAACTACTATAATACTGCCTCCTATTTACAAGAATATATCTACTATAATACTGCTCCTATGTATAACAATATAACTACTATAATACTGCTCCTATGTACAAGAATATAACTACTATAATACTGCCTCCTATGTACAAGAATATAACTACTATAATACTGCCCCCTATGTACAAGAATATAACTACTATAATACTGCTCCTATGTACAAGAATATAACCACTATAATACTGCCTCCTATGTACAAGAATATAACTACTATAATACTGCTCCTATGTACAAGAATATAACTACTATAATACTGCTCCTATGTACAAGAATATAACTACTATAATACTGCCTCCTATGTACAAGAATATAACTACTATAATACTGCTCCTATGTACAAGAATATAACTACTATAATACTGCCTCCTATGTACAAGAATATAACTACTATAATACTGCCCCCTATGTACAAGAATATAACTACTATAATACTGCTCCTATGTACAAGAATATAACTACTATAATACTGCCTCCTATGTACAAGAATATAACTACTATAATACTGCTCCTATGTACAAGAATATAACTACTATAATACTGCTCCTATGTACAGGAATATAACTACTATAATACTGCCTCCTATGTACAAGAATATAACTACTATAATACTGCCCCCTATGTACAAGAATATAACTACTATAATACTGCTCCTATGTACAAGAATATAACTACTATAATACTGCCTCCTATGTACAAGAATATAACTACTATAATACTGCCTCCTATGTACTAGAATATAACTACTATAATACTGCTCCTATGTACAAGAATATAACTACTATAATACTGCTCCTATGTACAAGAGTATAACTACTATAATACTGCCTCCTATGTACAAGAATATAACTACTATAATACTGCCTCCTATGTACTAGAATATAACTACTATAATACTGCTCCTGTGTACAAGAATATAACTACTATAATACTGCCTCCTATGTACTAGAATATAACTACTATAATACTGCTCCTATGTACAAGAATATAACTACTATAATACTGCCTCCTAGCTGAGAGGACGTGTGTAGGTGGTTCTCCTCATGGCAGGAGCTAGCCCAGGGAGGGGTCACCCTGGGCGGGGATACTCCCCAGGCAAGGCCCCTGCTCCAAGGCCTACTCTGGGAAACAATTCCCAGACATCTCAACCTGTGGATGAAAATCCCAAAGTTCTTGTGAAGAAAATGAATGTCAGCGGTAATGTCGTCAGCGGTCCAAGTCAAGGTGTCAGCAGTCTTAATGGAGGAAGAAGCCAAGAAGTAAAGAAAGTAACAGCAGAAAAGAAAGCAGCCGCAGTAAGTAAGAGTGTGATGAAGCCATCGACCAGTGTGAATGTGCAGCGTCCAGAATACCCTGAGGGAAGAGGCCAGCAGATTGTGCAGGAGGTGAAGACTCCATTGCGGCCGGAAGGTGTGCAGCCCTCACCCTCCCCATGCAGACAGAGAAGAACTTCTCTGGAGAGACAGACCATACAGCAAAATCTGCAGCAAAATGTCCTGATAACTTCTGACCGTACGAGATCTGGGAGCAGCAGCAAGAAAGATGCAAAAAGTGTGGATGAAACCAAAGAAGGTAAAGCAGGAAGGTTACCAGGTGCAGCCACTGGAGAAAACCTGGGAGCCGGTCTCCAAACTGGGGATTGTGCCCCCACCGCAGTGACCGCAACAAGTCCAAAGCCACAAGTGTCTTCACCAGCAGTGCAGAGACCTGGGCTGGACACAAGCGGGGCCACTACACCTGTGAGTCCACAGCCTGCAATACCCAGCAATGGACAGTCTGCTGGAGGGGGAGAGCGCGCACCTGAGCTGAGCCTCGCTGACAAAATGCCAGCACTGGTGCAGAGAATGGAGACTCTGAGAAGAGAGAAACTGCAGCTTCAGAAGCAGATAGACTGCATGTACAAGCTGAAGGCAGCAAACCCTGACCACCAGGAGCTGCACGACCGCAAGCTGAGCTCCCTGGCCATACAGCTCGCTGACACCGTAAGGGAGATGGACTCTGTCCTGGAACAACTAGGACCAGTTGGAGAGACTTATAAGAACCAGCAGCGCTTTGTATCAGATTTTTTCCAAGATGGCGCCCGGCAGTCCCATGGAAAACCCTTACTGCAGCCAGCAAATTTTTCCTTTAAAGAAGGAAGTCTGTACAAAGGGGAAGCAAGCGTCCAGCAGCAGCAAGCACCTGAAGCAGTTCCTAGCATGGCACTACAAGTCCCAGCATCCACTACTCTGCAGGAGGAATGTGGCCTGTTACCTGAAGGTAACCCTGTAGCAGCAGTGCAGTCACCACAAGAGTCCGGGGGCAGCACTGAGCACATGGACTGTGGACTCCTAACAGAAGGTAACAGTGCAGCAGCACATGAAACTGCTATTACTGAACCAGGTCCTCAGGACTGTGCTGTGCAGGGCGGTACTGCTGAGGACATCCATGTACAGGACAGTACTGCTGAGCATATTCAGGTGTCTGAGGATACTGCTAAGAACATTCAAGTGTCTGATGATGTTGATGATACTGTGTGTGATAATACGCTATGTGATACTGCTCTGTCAGGGGAGGGTGCACCACAGTCTGTTTGGGATCTGGGATCCTCTGGGGAATCAGGCCAGTCTGTGGATCCCTCTGTTAATGTTGGTGACACTGATGGTGTGGAGGGGTCAGTACAATCTAATGTACAGGAGTTTCCCCCGTTAGTTACACAGACAGCACCAGAACCCCCTAGTACAGGAGGCCAGCAGCCTACACAAGGCTCACAAGGACAGCAAAATAGTGGACCTGGTCACACCTCCTCTGGGAATGCCTGGAGCCGTGGCTCACCATCATTTAGGTCAAACACCAGTTATACCGGCCAGGCTTTTAAGAGGAGGAACGTGGTCAGGTTCAAGCATAGAGGTTCCAAGGAAGAGCTGCCCGATAGGAGGTATGTCATCAGAGAGCTGCTATGTAAGCAAATGGGCTTCCAGCCATCCAACATCCTGGCGGTCATAAACCTCCCGGACAGGCAGGGCTTTGACATCAGCTTTAAGCTTATGTCTGATCTCGATCTCTTCTGGGCTAGCTTCACCAGGTTCAGAGAAGAAGAGGGCTGGAATAAGTTCAGTTTTATCCCCATCTCTAAGCCAGATACTGTTAACGTCACCATCATCTTCTGGAATGAGTCGGTTCCCCACCAGGACATTGTAGTTTGGCTGAGGAGACATTGTGACCTTATGTCCGAACTCACTAAAACCAGAGATGAAGACGGTATCTGGACTGGGGGGTGGAAGGTCTTGGTGAAGCTCCATCAGCACCACAATATAACCCAACATCTGCCCAATTCTTTCTTCATTGGCAGGGAGAAGGGTGTGTGCTTCTACGCGGGTCAGCCTAGAAAGTGCTTTAAGTGTGGGAAGACCGGTCACTTAGCGAGTGCGTGCACCATGGTGAAGTGCAACCTGTGCGGTGAGATTGGTCATGTCAGTGCCAACTGCCAGGTCATTAGGTGTAATTTGTGTGGTACGATTGGTCATTCCCACAGGGACTGTCCCATCGCCTGGCACAACATAAGCAAGGACTTTCCTGATGATGACTTACCGGAAGGGATAGATGACCTAGAGGAGGACACGTTGTTATCGGGGTCAGTACCAACAGGGCCAGAGCCTCAACTGGACTTACCAGACAGTGATCCAGTACAAACCCAACCCCAGTCGGATATCTTTGAGGGGAACATGGAGGTGGTCACACAGGCTGTAGACACAGAGGCTGTCTCTTCTTCTGCTCCAGTGTTCACCACTGGGGAGAATAAGCAGCCTAAAAGAAAGAAAAAAGATAAGTCCAGCCGTAAGCCTGAGGGTGAGTGGACCACTGTCCGAAAGCCAAGTAAGGTGAAAGTGGACAGTAGTCCAGATGGGACAGTGACCGCCAATAGATTCAGTGTCTTGTCGGAGTCAGACGCAGAGGCAGAAATGGAAAGTGAGTTAAAACGTATGATGGCCGAGTATGATGAGGACCCAAGTGATGATCCTCCTTCTAAAAAGAGACCTTTTCAAGTTGAGGAACAGTATGATTCAGACATGGAAACTGGTGGGGGTCAGCGGGAGTGCTCAGACTCTGATATATGATGATGGGGTCCATCTCTCTGTTTCTTCCACTTTGTTTTATTTTAATGGCTGATTTTTATATTAAAGTCATTTCCAGCAACGTAAATAGCATGAAAGTGAGGAGAACAAGGCATGCTGTGTATGAACATCTGAAGTATCTGGATGCCGATGTCTTCTTCTTGCAGGAGTCCCATCTAAATACTTTGGGTCTAGTACGAGAGGCAGAGAGAGAATGGCAGTCTGGTCCTTCCTTCTGGTCGCTGGCTGTGGAACCATATGCTGGGGTCTCCATACTGTTTAACGCCAGGGATGTGACCATACATAGATTAACGGAGGTTTCCATGGGAAGGTGTCTGGTCCTGGAGGTCACAATCCGAGGTAGAAGGCTCCGATTCATCAATATCTATGGTCCACAGACAGTGACTGAGAGGGCTGACCTTTTTAATGAGGTAAAGCCATACCTGTTCACATCTTTTCCTGTGGTCATGGCGGGGGACTTTAATGCTGTTATGATGCCCAGTGACAGACCTACTGACAGGCCGCTTACTAGAGATTCTAAGGTCCTGAACAGGATGATTCTTCAGGCTGGTCTGTCCGATGTGTTTGCATGTGGTGGTAGAAAGCCAAAGTTCACTTATTCTTGTGCTGGCAGAAGTAGTCGGATAGACTTAGCTCTGGTGAGTCCTTCTGAAAACATCAGTGAGAGGAGAGAGAAAGTTGTCCCTTATTCTGACCACCTAGCTTTGTACTTCTGTTTGGGAGCCACCAAGCGCCCTGATCTCGGGAGAGGGTCATGGAAACTCAACTCCAGCCTCTTGGATGATCCTTACATCCAGAGTTGCATCCACTCCCTTCTTGAAGATCAGCTAGAGAGAATGGATTTTTACGAAAACGTGGCTGACTGGTGGGAGGACGTCAAGGATGAGATCAGATCCCTCTTAAAGAGACTGTCTTTAAAAAAAGGGAAGAGTAAATATAGCCAGTATCTCAAGCTGCGGAAAGAATTGGAGTCACTGTATTCGGCAGATGGGGGGGACCAACGAAGGATAAACCGACTGAAATCTGAGATGAGGCAGTATCAGTACAACAGGTACACCTCCCTGGTTCTTGAACGGGATTATGGGACCTTAGGGTCTCCTGATCCCTTTGAGAACTGCCGGGAGCGTGTGGCTAATAAATCTGTTGCAGGTCTCACTGATTCCCAGGGTGTTTTGCAGGAATCTCGGGAGGGTATCCTGGGGGTGGTGAGATCCTACTATGCTGACTTATTTCAGAAGAAGGTTTTGGATAAAGAAAAGATGGCTCAATTCTTGGAGGCAACTCCAGGCCCTGATACTAAAAATTTGGACTTTTCTCCTTTAACAGCAGAATTAACAGTGGAGGAGGTTAAAGAGGCCATTGATCAGTTACATCTGAAGAAGGCACCAGGTCCAGATGGTATTACCGCAGAATTTTATAAGAAGTTCAGAGACCACTTAGCTCCAATCCTCGTGGACGTGTTCAAAAATTGTCTAGAAAGTCACCTGATGCCTCCGTCCATGAGGGTGTCCTCCTTAATTCTGCTGTCTAAAGGGAAAGAGCCTAGTGATATCAAGAACTGGAGGCCGATTGCCCTCTTGAATGTCGACAGGAAGATTCTGGCGAAAATTTTGTTCTCTAGGTTAGTTTGTTTGTCCCAGGCACTGTTGTCAGGCTGTCAGTTCGGCACAGTAAAAGGGCGGAACATCTCTGGAGCAGTCATCTCGATAAGGGAGATGTTTGAGAGATGTAAAGCCCTGAGGTGTGGGAGATATGTTGTAAAAGCCTCCATCTATATTAAGATCTTAGGGGTTAAATTTGGGAGGGACGATAATGCCAGGATAAACTGGGAAGATAAATTGGAAGCCGGAAATGCAAAGGTTCAGCGATGGAAGAACTGGAGGCTGACCTATAGAGAAAGGGTCAAAATGTTAAAGACTTATCTGGTCCCTGTCTTCTTATATATATCTATCATTTTTCCTTTGCCAGAATCTTTCTCGGCTAGGCTCTTTAGCCTGTTCTTCCAGCTTCTTTGGGGGAACAGGTTGAACCTAATAAAGAGGGGTATAACATACCTGCAGAGGAGAGAGGGTGGGCTGGATATGATAAATCCAAGGGTGTTCTTTGACTCCATGTTTCTAAAAGTCAATTTTGGTGGCCTGGACTCGGAGAACAGCTCCCTGTGGGTGAATAGTGTCAGGGATTGGATATTGCCTTTTGCAGAATCTTGGGTGCGAGGCGACAGTCTCAAGAGGAGGAGAAGGACGAGTGACTACCTCCCCCAGTACCTGGACTATGCCCTGAAGTGTGTCAGGAAGTGGAGGCTAGAGAAGTCTTTCATCATGAGTAAGACCAGGAAAGAACTATACAATAAGATATGTAGGGACTTCTTTTGTTCTCCCCTTGCTCTGGGGGATTGTCCGACCACCACACGGCAGGAAAGTCTGAGGTTCCTCAATGGGAAGAGACTTCCTGCTAAACTGTATGACATTGCCTGGTTGTCACTACACGGGAGGCTCTTTGTCAGAGGTAATTTGAAGTTCCTATCTCAGTCAGATAGGAAGTGTCCTCTGGGATGTCCACAAGAAGAGACCATGGAACATTTCATAATGGAGTGCTCGGGAGAAAGGAAAATATGGACAGAAGTCTCTGGCAATTTAAGAATCCCAAGGTTGCAGTCCCTAAAGTATCCTGAGATTATCTATGGTATTCCATCTACTAATGGTAACATCGACAAGGGTACGCTATATATAATAATATCCACCATTAGGTATTACCACTGGCATGCAAGAACTCGAGTGTCCCTACACAGTGAGGCCTTCCAACACACAACAACAGTCAGCCAAATACTGTCTGAACTCAGGTGGATCAGGTCATTGGAGATAAGTAAGAACCAGAACAACAAAATATTGTGGAGAAATGTACATCTGGATTAGAAATGGTTCTCTTATTGTTCGGTTGTACTATAGGATGTTTTTTAAGTTAAAAATGTTTTTGTGTTTTCTATAGTGGAGTAATCATTTACGAACACTGAATGTAATTTATGTTTTTGAACTGAAGTGAAACTTTGTTCATGTAACTGTATTTGTCTTGTTTTTTACAATAAAAATTGCCTCCTATGTACAAGAATATAACTACTATAATACTGCCCCTATGTACAAGAATATAACTACTATAATACTGCCTCCTATGTACAAGAATATAACTACTATAATACTGCCTCCTACAGTCATGTGAAAAAATTAGGACACCCTTTGAAAGCATGTGGTTTTTTGTAACATTTTTAATAAATGGTTATTTCATCTCCGTTTCAACAATACAGAGAGATTAAAGTAATCCAACTAAACAAAGAAAACTGAAGAAAAGTCTTTTCAAGATCTTCTGTAAATGTCATTCTACAAAAATGCCTATTCTAACTGAGGAAAAAGATAGGACACCCTCACATGTATTCCCTCTTAAATTGGCTCAGATCTCACACAGGTATATCACACCAGGTGCACATAATTAGTAGATCGTTACTCTGCATGTTGAATGAGGCTTGCCCTATTTAAACCTCAGACATTTAGTTTGGTGTGCTCCTGACTGTTGAAGTGAGAGTGAGCACCATGGTGAGAGCAAAAGAGCTGTCAGAGGACTTCAGAAAAAAGATTGTAGCAGCCTATGAGTCTGGGAAGGGATTTAAAAAGATCTCAAAAGATTTTGAAATCAGCCATTCCACTGTCCGGAAGATAGTCTACAAGTGGAGGGCTTTCAAAACAACTGCCAACATGCCCAGGACTGGTCGCCCCAGCAAGTTCACCCCAAGAGCAGACCGCAAGATGCTAAAAGAGGTATCCAAAAACCCTAAAGTGTCATCTCGAGAACTACAGCAGGCTCTGGCTACTGTTGATGTAGAAGTACATGCCTCTACAATCAGAAAGAGACTGTACAAGTTTAACTTGCATGGGAGGTGTGCAAGGAGGAAACCTTTGCTTTCCAAGAGAAACATTGAGGCCAGACTGACATTTGCCAGCGATAAAGTTGACAAAGACCAGGACTTCTGGAATAATGTTCTTTGGACAGATGAGTCCAAAATTGAATTATTTGGACACAACAGCAGAGGACATGTTTGGCGTAAACCAAACACAGCATTCCAAGAAAAGAACCTCATACCAACTGTGAAGCATGGAGGTGGAAGTGTCATGGTTTGGGGCTGCTTTGCTGCAGCAGGACCTGGTCAGCTCACCATCATAGAATCCACGATGAATTCTACTGTGTATCAGAAGGTGCTTGAAGAACATGTGAGACCATCAGTTAGAAAATTAAAGCTGAAGCGGAACTGGACCATGCAACATGACAATGACCCAAAACATACTAGTAAATCAACCAAAGATTGGCTGAGAAAGAAGAAATGGAGAGTCCTGGAATGGCCAAGTCAAAGTCCAGATTTGAATCCCATTGAGATGCTGTGGGGTGACTTGAAAAGGGCTGTACGTGCAAGAAACCCCTCAAACATCTCACAGCTGAAAAAGTTCTGCATTGAGGAGTGGGGTAAAATTTCCTCAGACCGATGTCGAAGACTGGTAGATGGCTACAAGAACCGTCTCAGTTATTTCAGCCAAAGGAGGTAACACTCGCTATTAGGGGCAAGGGTGTCCTATCTTTTTCCTCAGTTAGAATAGGCATTTTTGTAGAATGACATTTACAGAAGATCTTGAAAAGACTTTTCTTCAGTTTTCTTTGTTTAGTCGGATTACTTTAATCTCTCTGTATTGTTGAAACGGAGATGAAATAACCATTTATTAAAAATGTTACAAAAAACCACATGCTTTCAAAGGGTGTCCTAATTTTTTCACAAGACTGTATGTACAAGAATATAACTACTATAATACTGCCTCCTATGTACAAGAATATAACTACTATAATACTACCTCCTATGTACAAGAATATACCTGCTATAATAGTGCTCCTATGTACAAGAATATAACTACTATAATACTGCTCCTATGTACAAGAATATAACTACTAAAATACTGCTCCTATGTACAAGAATATAACTACTATAATACTGCTCCTATGTTCAAGAATATAACTACTATAATACTGCTCCTATGTACAAGAATATAACTACTATAATACTGCCCCCTATGTACAAGAATATAACTACAATAATACCGCTCCTCTGTACAAGAATATAACTACTATAATACTGCTCCTCTGTACAAGAATATAACTACTATAATACTGCCTCCTATGTACAAGAATATAACTACTATAATACTGCCTCCTATGTACAAGAATATAACTACTATAATACTGCTCCTATGTATAAGAATATAACTACTATAATACTGCTGCTCTGTACAAGAATATAACTACTATAATACTGCCTCCTATGTACAAGAATGTAACTACTATAATACTGCCCCTATGTACAAGAATATAACTACTATAATACTGCCTCCTATGTACAAGAATATAACTACAATAATACCGCTCCTCTGTACAAGAATATAACTACTATAATACCGCTCCTCTGTACAAGAATATAACTACTATAATACTGCCTCCTATGTACAAGAATATAACTACTATAATACTGCTCCTATGTACAAGAATATAACTACTATAATACTGCTCCCATGTACAAGAATATAACTACTATAATACTGTCTCCTATGTACAAGAATATAACTACTATAATACTGCTCCTGTGTACAAGAATATAACTACTATAATACTGCTCCTCTGTACAAGATTATAACTACTATAATACTACTCCTATGTACAAGAATATAACTACTATAATACTGCCTCCTATGTACAAGAATATAACTACTATAATACTGCCCCTATGTACAAGAAGCGTCTATTTACAAGAATATAACTACTATAATACTGTTCCTATGTACAAGAATATAACTACTATAATACTGCTCCTATTTACAAGAATATAACTACTATAATACTGCTCCTATGTACAAGAATATAACTACTATAATACTGCCTCCTATGTACAAGAATATAACTACTATAATACTGCTCCTATGTACAAGAATATAACTACTATAATACTGCCTCCTATGTACAAGAATATAACTACTATAATACTGCTCCTATGAACAAGAATATAACTACTATAATACTGCTCCTATGTACAAGAATATAACTACTATAATACCGCTCCTATGTACAGGAATATAACTACTATAATATTGCCTCCTTTGTACAAGAATATAACTACTATAATACTGCTCCTATGTACAATAATATAACTACTATAATACTGCTCCTATGTACAAGAATATAACTACTATAATACTGCCTCCTATGTACAAGAATATAACTACTATAATACTGCCTCCTATGTACAAGAATATAACAACTATAATACTGCTCCTATTTACAAGAATATAACTACTATAATACTGCCCCTATGTACAAGAATATAACTACTATAATACTGCTCCTATGTACAAGAATATAACTACTATAATACTGCTCCTATGTACAAGAATATAACTACTATAATACTGCTCCTATGTACAAGAATATAACTACAATAATACCGCTCCTCTGTACAAGAATATAACTACTATAATACTGCTCCTCTGTACAAGAATATAACTACTATAATACTGCTGTCACGGATGGTGTACGGGAAACAAGACAATACCATATAAACAATGACTCTCTGGATCCACAACTAAGGAACAAAGGGAGACCCCTGCAATAGACCTGCCACTCTCCCTCACTGCTCAGCCTATGCGAACACCCCAAAGGTGGATGGGCGCATATCCACGTACCTCGGCTATCTATTACCTGAAGACCCTACAATAGTGAGGGGACACGACCACCGGCTCCCTACACTGACACGGAGGGAGTCAGGGTCACCTGGATCCAGAAAAGAGAAAATCATAAATACATAAACAGCACTTATCTTGCAGACGACTGACGACTGAGGACTGGGAACTGGGAACTGGGAACAGCATGCACACACACTCCAGGAAGTTGTATCAGCCGCACACTACTGCATTATGGGGAGGAACTTAAAGGGCAGCAATCAGTCCAACTGCATGACAGCTGAGATAGACTAACGAGATGAGAAACTAAACCAAAACAAAGAAATTCAAGGAGGAGGATCTGAAAAGCTCCTGTCAGCGCTTCTCAACTGTCTGGCTGTGACAACTGCCTCCTATGTACAAGAATATAACTACTATAATACTGCTCCTATTTACAAGAATATAACTACTATAATACTGCCTCCTATGTACAAGAATATAACTACTATAATACTGCCGCCTATGTACAAGAATATAACTACTATAATACTGCCTCCTACGTACAAGAATATAACTACTATAATACTGCTCCTCTGTGCAAGAATATAACTACTATAATACTCCGCCTATGTACAAGAATATAACTACTATAATACTGCTCTTATGTACGAGAATATAACTACTATAATACTGCTCTTATGTACGAGAATATAACTACTATAATACTGCTCCTATGTACAAGAATATAACTACTATAATACTGCCTTCTATGTACAAGAATATAACTACTATAATACTGCCTCCTATGTACAAGAATATAACTACTATAATACTCCCCCTATGTACAAGAATATAACTACTATAATACTGCTCTTATGTACGAGAATATAACTACTATAATACTGCTCCTATGTACAAGAATATAACTACTATAATACTGCCTTCTATGTACAAGAATATAACTACTATAATACTGCTCCTATGTACAAGAATACAACTATTATAATACTGCTCCTATGTACAAGAATATAACTACTATAATACTGCTCCTATGTACAAGAATATAACTACTATAATACTGCTCCTATGTACAAGAATATAACTACTATAATACTTCCTCCTATGTACAAGAATATAACTACTATAATACTCCCCCTATGTACAAGAATATAACTACTATAATACTGCTCTTATGTACGAGAATATAACTACTATAATACTGCTCCAATGTACAAGAATATAACTACTATAATACTGCCTTCTATATACAAGAATATAACTACTATAATACTGCTCCTATGTACAAGAATATAACTACTATAATACTGCTCCTATGTACAAGAATATAACTACTATAAAACTGCTCCTATGTACAGGAATATAACTACTATAATACTGCTCCCATGTACAAGAATATAACTACTATAATACTGCTCCTATGTACAAGAATATAACTACTATAATACTGCTCCTATGTACAAGAATATAACTACTATAATACTGCCTCCTATGTACAAGAATACAACTATTATAATACTGCTCCTATGTACAAGAATATAACTACTATAATACTGCTCCTATGTACAGGAATATAACTACTATAATACTGCTCCCATGTACAAGAATATAACTACTATAATACTGCTCCTATGTACAAGAATATAACTACTATAATACAGCTCCTATGTACAAGAATATAACTACTATAATACTGCCTCCTATGTACAAGAATATAACTACTATAATACTGCCCCTATGTACAAGAATACAACTATTATAATACTGCTCCTATGTACAAGAATATAACTACTATAATACTGCTTCTATGTCCAAGAATATAACTACTATAATACTGCCTCCTATATACAAGAATATAACTACTATAATACTGCTCCTATGTACAAGAATATAACTACTATAATACTGCTCCTATGTACAAGAATATAACTACTACAATACTGCCTCCTATGTACAAGAATATAACTACTATAATACTGTCTCCTATGTACAAGAATATAACTACTATAATACTGCTCCTATGTACAGGAATATAACTACTATAATACTGCCTCCTATGTACAAGAATATAAGTACTATAATACTGCCTCCTATGTACAAGAATATAACTACTATAATACTGCTCCTATGTACAAGAATATAACTACTATAATACTGCCTCCTATGTACAAGAATATAACTACTATAATACTGCTCCTATGTACAAGAATATAACTACTATAATACTGCTCCTATGTATAAGAATATAACTACTATAATACTGCCTCCTATGTACTAGAATATAACTACTATAATACTGCTCCTATGTACAAGAATATAACTACTATAATACTGCTCCTATGTACAAGAATATAACTACTATAATACTGCTCCTATGTACAAGAATATAACTACTATAATACTGCCTCCTATGTACAAGAATATAACTACTATAATACTGCTCCTATGTACAAGAATATAACTACTATAATACTGCTCCTATGTACAAGAATATAACTACTATAATACTGCCTCCTATGTACAAGAATACAACTATTATAATACTGCTCCTATGTACAAGAATATAACTACTATAATACTGCTCCTATGTACAGGAATATAACTACTATAATACTGCTCCCATGTACAAGAATATAACTACTATAATACTGCTCCTATGTACAAGAATATAACTACTATAATACAGCTCCTATGTACAAGAATATAACTACTATAATACTGCCTCCTATGTACAAGAATATAACTACTATAATACTGCCCCTATGTACAAGAATACAACTATTATAATACTGCTCCTATGTACAAGAATATAACTACTATAATACTGCTTCTATGTCCAAGAATATAACTACTATAATACTGCCTCCTATATACAAGAATATAACTACTATAATACTGCTCCTATGTACAAGAATATAACTACTATAATACTGCTCCTATGTACAAGAATATAACTACTACAATACTGCCTCCTATGTACAAGAATATAACTACTATAATACTGTCTCCTATGTACAAGAATATAACTACTATAATACTGCTCCTATGTACAGGAATATAACTACTATAATACTGCCTCCTATGTACAAGAATATAAGTACTATAATACTGCCTCCTATGTACAAGAATATAACTACTATAATACTGCTCCTATGTACAAGAATATAACTACTATAATACTGCCTCCTATGTACAAGAATATAACTACTATAATACTGCTCCTATGTACAAGAATATAACTACTATAATACTGCTCCTATGTATAAGAATATAACTACTATAATACTGCCTCCTATGTACTAGAATATAACTACTATAATACTGCTCCTATGTACAAGAATATAACTACTATAATACTGCTCCTATGTACAAGAATATAACTACTATAATACTGCTCCTATGTACAAGAATATAACTACTATAATACTGCCTCCTATGTACAAGAATATAACTACTATAATACTGCTCCTATGTACAAGAATATAACTACTATAATACTGCTCCTATGTACAAGAATATAACTACTATAATACTGCTCCTATGTACAAGAATATAACTACTATAATACTACTCCTATGTACAAGAATATAACTACTATAATACTGCTCCTATGTACAAGAATATAACTACTATAATACTGCTCCTATGTACAAGAATATAACTACTATAATACTGCTCCTATGTACAAGAATATAACTACTATAATACTGCCTCCTATGTACAAGAATATAACTACTATAATACTGCTCCTATGTACAAGAATATAACTACTATAATACTGCTCCTATGTACAAGAATATAACTACTATAATACTGCATCCTATGTACAAGAATATAACTACTATAATACTGCTCCTATGTACAAGAATATAACTACTATAATACTACTCCTATGTACAAGAATATAACTACTATAATACTGCTCCTATGTACAAGAATATAACTACTATAATACTGCTCCTATGTACAAGAATATAACTACTATAATACTGCTCCTATGTACAAGAATATAACTACTATAATACTGCCTCCTATGTACAAGAATATAACTACTATAATACTGCTCCTATGTACAAGAATATAACTACTATAATACTGCTCCTATGTACAAGAATATAACTACTATAGGGGCGGAGCCTAGCCACGCAGCTGAATGGCCGCACGAGCTTGAGCTCCTCCAGCATTCCGGCTCACTAACCCTATATAAGTCTATAATTTACTTTATTATGGGGAAACCTGGCAAGGAGAAGATCAGAGGAAGTTCAGAGTCGACCCCACGGCACTCCAAACAGCCAGAGATGGAGAAGTTTCTCCGGAAAACGCCGAGAGCTGCCACACAGAAAGGCGCCAATATGGCGGCGTCTAATGCTCATGACTCCGACGCAGGAGAACTCTCTGATGCGGGCAGCGGCTCTGATATTTCAGATAGAAGGCCCAGAGATCCGCCTCTATCGGAGCGGACCCTTCGCCGGGTTCTTGAATCGGCCCTTACGCCTCTCAAACAAGATCTGGTGGACATCAAAGACGACATAAAACATCTAGGCCAGAGAGTGGTCACATTAGAAGGCACGCAAGAAGCCATTTTGACCTATGAAGGCAAAGCATCAGAGGTGCTAGCATCTCACAAGGCCCTATTGAACGATGCCTTCTTGAAACTGGAAGACCAGGAGAACCGGAGTCGCCGGCGCAACATACGCATCCGCGGCCTACCTGAATCTATTGCGACGGAGGCCTTGCCGACAGTGGCGCGTGAGTTATTTTCCATGATGCTTGAACCGGAAAGAGCAGAGGGAATAGTGGTGGAGCGCATACACAGGGCGCTGCGCCCTAGGCCCAAACCTCAAGAACCGCCACGTGACGTGATTTGCGGCCTACTAAGTTTTGTAGATACCGCGGCACTGTTGAAAAGGCAAAGAGAAATGGAGGTACTAGAATATGAGAATACGCCGATTCAGATGTTCCAGGATCTAGCGCCATCTACCCTGGCTAAGCGGCGCTTATTTAAGCCCTTACTGGAAGTCCTCAGGAAGACGTCGACCCCGTTCAGATGGCTATATCCCTTTGGGCTGGCGATCTCCAGGAATGGAAAGCTGCTTACAGTTCGCTCTCCCGCAGACCTAGAGTCAGTTTGGAGGTCCCTGGATGTCCCTCTGGTGGAGATCCCCTCGTGGCTACCAGCCGATCAAGATGGCCCCCTGCCTATCCCGCCACGTGTGTCCTCCTGGCAGACGGCATCTGCAAACAAGTCAGATCGTTTGGGTCGCAGCAGGATGGACGGAGCCCTTACCTGAGCTCAAACCAAGGTGACATTGGTACTATTTGTCTGCTAACATGGACTGCCAATATTAGGTCCTACCTCATTTTTCTACTATAAGAGATGACTGTCTCCCGGCCCCTCGGCATAGTGTTTTATGCGGAAGGTAGTGGCCTGTTCACGATTGTTCTGTTTTTGAGCCAATTTTTTACTTTTTTACTTTTGGCTTAGAGTTATGTATGAGACGTCAGACCTTAACCGGGACACTCTTCTGCTGTTTTGGAACTCTGCCTCCATGAAGGCAACTTTTTCTTTCCCTATTTGCAGGGTAATGTCCGGATAGATTCCGGTGCTGGAAGTATTTCTTGTTGTTGGTCTCCCCTTTTTGTTGTAGACCAAAAGGTGCTTTACCTGCCCCCTCGCCAATCCAACCCTGTCTTGGATGGTGATAGGTAGGCACCTACTTTTCTTTAGATGAATATTTCATCTGAGCTGGCTTTGTACCAGCCTGACATGTGGTTGGTTATCTTTCTCATTTTATATTATTTTATTTTATTCTATTTTACTTGTTCCCCTTTCCCCTCCTTTCCTCATCCTGCTCATATATGCTATGCTCTCTCAGATATTTCCATGGATAATATGTGCTTTTTCTCCTTAGTATATATATTGTCATGTCCTCAATTGTAGTCGCCTCTCTAAACGCACACGGGTTGAACGAGCCATGCAAAAGGTCTCAAACCATCTCTCTCCTTCTGAGGGATAAAGTCTCGGTAGCCTTCCTGCAAGAGACACATTTTAGGACAAATAAAATCCCTAATCTTCCTCCCAGGAAGTTTGCTCAGTGGTTTCATAGTACACATGAATCCGCCAGTAGAGGTGTCAGTGTAGCTATACACAAAAACCTTCCCTTCAAGCATACCGCTACTTCAGCGGATCCTGAGGGCAGATATATTTTTGTAAAGGGGGTAGTTGGTGACTCTCCAGTTACATTCGCCAATTTATATGCGCCTAATAGAGGCCAAGTACCATGGCTCGTTCAGACCCTCGCTTTATTGTCATCTTTTTCTGATGGACTGTTAGTTTTGGGAGGCGACTTCAATGTCGCTCTAGAACCGGCAGTGGACACGTCAGTGGGGAGACCGTCTGTGTCCTATAAGCTTTTGAAAAGGCTTAAAACTTCCCTGAGAAAACTAAAGGTCCTTGATGTTTGGCGTACTATAAACCCCAATGGCCGAGATTATACATATTATTCACATGCCAAGATGTCATTCCACAGATTAGATTATTTGTTCTTGTCTGACTCACATATTCGTAATGTCTCTGGAGCCCGGATTGGTAGTATCACGTTATCCGATCATGCCCCTGTTATCATTAACTTCTCCCTGTCCGGACCACAGAGAAAAGAACGCCTATGGCGTTTGAACGACACCTTGATTTTGGACCCCACCCACGCGTGCAAAATCAAGGCCTCGCTTTCCGAATTTTTTGCGCTAAATGATACACCAGATTCCCCGCCTTCTCCTTCCATACTATGGGAATCCCATAAGGTAGTTATAAGGGGGGAACTAATTGCACTAGGGGCCTATGTAAAAAAGCAAAGAACGCAGGCATTAGACGCTTTGCTAGCGAAGATTGCTCGCCTTGAATCCTCTCACAAGGAATCACAGGCTAAGCGCACCCTGACCGAACTTACTGAAGCTAGAGTGCACTTAAAAAACCTATTAAATATAACCTCTGCAAAGCTGATCCTACGCTCACGATTTAAAGCCTATGCACATGGGGATAGAGGAAACAGACTGATGTCGGCGATTGCCAAGAAGCAGTTCTCTGACTCCTTTGTTTCCTCTATTAAGGACCCCAAAGGTAAAATACATAAATCTACCCCAGATATAGCTAAGGCATTCTGTGCTTTTTATGAGACCCTATACAATCTACCCCCCCCAGATGGTGCATCTGTTAGTGATCTCTCAGAAGCTACTGATAAATTCCTACAGAATTTAGATCTTCCCTCTATAACCCCTGCCAAGGCATCTCATCTGACTACACCTGTCACTGATCTAGAGATTCACAAAGTACTCATGTCCATCCCCTCGGGCAAAAGCCCAGGACCAGATGGGTTCCCCATCACTTATTATAAATCCTTCAAAGATATTCTAATTCCCCGCTTCAGGAACCTGTGCAATCATCTTCTCACTGGAGGCTCCCTTGCCCCTCATTCCTTATTGGCACACATTACTGTCCTACATAAGGAGAATAAGGATCCGACATGCTGCAGCAACTATAGGCCGATCTCTCTGCTAAACTGTGATGTGAAGTGGTGGGCGAAGATATTGGCCTCTAGGCTTCAGGATGTGCTGCCTGACATCGTCCATGGGGAACAGGTGGGTTTTGTCCATGGCAGACAGGGGTCAGAAAATACAATAAGGCTTCTTCATCTTGTAAATTGGGCTAAAAGATCATCTAAGCCCTTGGTGCTAGTAAGTACGGACGCGGAAAAGGCCTTCGACAGGGTCAGTTGGCATTATATGTCGCGGACCCTGTTGAGATTTGGCCTACCTGACCAATTTATTACTGCCATTTATACGTTATACTCGACCCCCTCTGCCATGGTCAAAGTTAATGGAACACTGTCACCACCATTTCGCATCACTAACGGGACAAGGCAGGGATGCCCTTTATCTCCTGCACTATTCATCTTAGTGATGGAGACCCTTTTATGTAGAATAAGAATGGACCCAGAGATAAAGGGCTTACAAATAGGATCTTGTACACACGTTGCTGCGGCATTCGCGGATGACCTTTTAATCATGACCTCAAACCCCAGGGAAGCCTTGCCCAGATTGCTGTTCATATTTGAAGATTTTGGGTTTATATCGAATTTTAAAATTAACTATGGGAAATCCATGGCTCTCAATATCTCTTGTCCACAAGCAGTGATTAATGATCTTAAACGTGCTACTCCATTCACTTGGGCCTCCAGAGACATTGTGTATTTAGGTACTCATGTTTCGGCTAATGTCCAAGATCTGGCTTCCCTTAACTACCTGCCGCTCCTTCAAACGGTCCGGACACATCTTCAAAACCTGAAACTCCCATTTGTCTCTTGGGTAGGACGAAAAAATTACATCAAGACCTTTATCCTTCCCAAATTTCTGTATTTGCTACAATCCCTCCCTATTTGGCTTCCAAATTCATATTTTACTGAAATACGTAGGGTATTCACACGCTTTCTTTGGAATGGCAAGTCACCACGTATTGCTTACTCTGTCCTCACAAGGGATAGGAGGTTCGGAGGCTTTGGGATGCCAGATGTGAAGCTTTATTATACTGCTGTACAACTAGGCAGATGTGTAACTATTATGTCTCACCAATCTAGCTCTCTTTGCTCCCGTCTTGAAAATGCACTATTGTCTAACCAAGAATTACTTACTTTATGGGGTATTAGGCCTATCTCTGCTAATCACTGTTATACGTCCCCGGTTTGGAAAGGCATGTTGGTGGAATGGTCCAAAATGGTTCAGTCCCGTATCTTTAATTTCCCTAACACTGGTATGCCGCTTAGACTACTACAAAGCCACATCCATCCAACGGTGTTAAACCCCTCCGGGATTTGGTCTAAGCTCGCTGATATTCCTCTGCGGGATGTCCTTCTCCCGGATGGCTGTTTAAAATGGGATTCAGTAATGGACCTCCCTGAGGTCAAAACAGCACCCTTTTTCCACCTAGCAAATTTCCAAAGAGATACCAAATTGTGTACCGGGCCATTTTCTGATAGTAGTTCGCCCTCCTGGCTTGAAAAGAAGGTCTTGGCAACAAAACCCCCCCTTAGGCCATTATCTCAGATGTATAAAGAAATGCTTTCCTCCCTGCCCCCGGAGCTTCGTTTTGTGGCCTCATGGGAACGGGAGCTCTCCATATCCCTTTCAGAGCCAGAAAAAGCGTTCATACTAGCTCACTCACACGGCTTCAATCGTTGTGTGAGGATTCAGGAGAATTCCTTTAAACTCCTGTGTAGATGGTACAAAACACCTGAATTCTTGCATAAATTGAACCCAGAAATTTCTGAAAAATGTTGGAGATGTGGCCTGGACACTGGCTCCTTGTCACATATTTGGTGGCTCTGCCAAAAGATTCAACCGTTCTGGACCTTAATTGAGGATTTAGTTAATCAAATATGCAATACTAAGATATCACTGGATGCTAAGCTTATCTTGCTATGGTGTCCGAACAAATCCCTCACACCCACCAAACATGACCTTCCAACGATGCTGCTCACAGCAGCTAAATTACTTATCCCCTTCTTGTGGAAGAATGACTCCCCACCAACTCTCCCGATGTGGACTGATAAAGTAGACCAGATCTACCGTTTTGAGGAGCTAGCGCACTGGGAAAATAACTCACGCTCTCGCTTCCTAAAATTGTGGTCTCCATGGAAAGCCTATAGAAACTTTACATAATAGAGCAGAAATTTATCACCTCCTTGTTTCCCTCCCCTCCTTCCCTTCCTGATCTCCCCCTCCCCCTTCCTTTTCTTGGATATCACTCTAGGGTCAATGATAATAACTGTTTTGTATTGCTTACACTTGACATGTATGCTGGATACTATTTGGTACCATATTGTCATCAATGTAATGTCTTGTGTGGGTCACGGCCCTGAATTTTTCTTTCAATAAAAAGAAATATGGTTAAGAATATAACTACTATAATACTGCTCCTATGTACAAGAATATAACTACTATAATACTACTCCTATGTACAAGAATATAACTACTATAATACTGCTCCTATGTACAAGAATATAACTACTATAATACTGCCTCCTATGTACAAGGATATAACTACTATAATACTGCTCCTATGTACAAGAATATAACTACTATAATACTGCTCCTATGTACAAGAATATAACTACTATAATACTGCTCCTATGTACAAGAATATAACTACTATAATACTGCTCCTATGTACAGGAATATAACTACTATAATACTGCTCCTATGTACAAGAATATAACTACTATAATACTGCTCCTATGTACAAGAATATAACTACTATAATACTGCTCCTATGTACAAGAATATAACTACTATAATACTGCTCCTATGTACAAGAATATAACTACTATAATACTGCTCCTATGTACAAGAATATAACTACTATAATACTGCTCCTATGTACAAGAATATAACTACTATAATACTGCTCTCCTATGTACAAGAATATAACTACTATAATACTGCTCCTATGTACAAGAATATAACTACTATAATACTGCTCTCCTATGTACAAGAATATAACTACTATAATACTGCTCCTATGTACAAGAATATAACTACTATAATACTGCCTCCTATGTACAAGAATATAACTACTATAATACTGCCTCCTGTGTACAAGAATATAACTACTATAATACTGCTCCTATGTACAAGAATATAACTACTATAATACTGCTCCTATGTACAAGAATATAACTACTATAATACTACTCCAATAAAACCTACAAAAGAACACTGAGAGCTGATAAGCTGTAAAAGTATTGTTTTATTGAATATATAATTAAAAACATACAAAGAGATGACAGACAAATGCACAAAGTGCAGCACAACCCTGGGAGAGTTGATAGAGTACAGGAAAAATGTAAAAACAGAAATGACCCAAGTGTAAATACTTCTAAATGGAACAAAGCTACCGTATAAAATATATATTGAAAGAATACCCACTGTTGGTAGGAGTACAGGTAATATCATCAAATATAAAGTGCAAGTGCAAGCAAAAAGGAGGAAAGGTAACCCTCCAATGTGGGTCTTTAAATATATATATACCTATTCAATTAGTTTAGGCGGATGGTAAAGTGCATGTGCAAGTTTACACGACAATTGCAAGAAAAAACACGTGGTAAATGTTTAGTCAGGAAGCGAAAGAAACCGCAAAAGGTATAACAGGCAAGCAAGTAAATAGAATGAGGTCACATACCGTGTATGAAATAATAACAAGTCCACAGGAAGACTGCACACCCCGACGCGCGTTTCGATTTGAGGAAGGTTTCAAATCGAAACGCACGTCGGGGTGTGCAGTCTTCCTGTGGACTTGTTATTATTTCATACACGGTATGTGACCTCATTCTATTTACTTGCTTGCCTGTTATACCTTTTGCGGTTTCTTTCGCTTCCTGACTAAACATTTACCACGTGTTTTTTCTTGCAATTGTCGTGTAAACTTGCACATGCACTTTACCATCCGCCTAAACTAATTGAATAGGTATATATATATATATATTTAAAGACCCACATTGGAGGGTTACCTTTCCTCCTTTTTGCTTGCACTTGCACTTTATATTTGATGATATTACCTGTACTCCTACCAACAGTGGGTATTCTTTCAATATATATTTTATACGGTAGCTTTGTTCCATTTAGAAGTATTTACACTTGGGTCATTTCATTTTTCCTGTACTCTATCAACTCTCCCAGGGTTGTGCTGCACTTTGTGCATTTGTCTGTCATCTCTTTGTATGTTTTTAATTATATATTCAATAAAAAAATATTTTTACAGCTTATCAGCTCTCAGTGTTCTTTTGTAGGTTTTCTATTAGTTTCTGAGTTAAGCTCTTGTGAGGGGCTTTTACCACCGCTTTACGCTACTTTTTGTGTAATCTATTTCTGTACTATAATACTACTCCTATGTACAAGAATATAACTACTATAATACTGTCTCCTATGTACAAGAATATAACTACTATAATACTACTCCTATGTACAAGAATATAACTACTATAATACTGTCTCCTATGTACAAGAATATAACTACTATAATACTGCTCCTGTGTACAAGAATATAACTACTATAATACTGCTCCTATTTACAAGAATATAACTGCTATAATACTGCTCCTATTTACAAGAATATAACTGCTATAATACTGCTCCTATGTACAAGAATTTAACTACTATAATACTGCTCCTCCGTACAAAAATATAACTACTATAATACTGCTCCTCTGTACAAGAATATAATGTAACGGTCACGTCCACACACACACAGGGGGAAGGATAGTGACCACTGCGCTCCACCCTCACCCCTGGCCCTGCCTACTTGCCTCACGAGTCCTGATGACAGGGGACAACTGGACGACAGTCCCTTACTTAGGATATGTTCAGGGAAGACAGACAAGACAAAATGCGGGACGTGAACGGACCGAGTCAGAACCAAGAGAGCTACGCAGTACAAAGGGTTAAGCAAAGAATGGTCAGGAGAAGCCAGGGTCAAATACCAGGAGAGTAGAGAAGTACAAGAGGAGTCCGCAAAGAGTAGTCAGGTGGAAGCCGAGGTCACAAGACCAGGAGGGATGCGCAGTACAGGAGGAGCAGGCAAAGGATCGTCAGGGAACAGGATCAGGTGAGTATTCAGTAGTCCAACAAATAGCCAGGAACCTAGAATTAACAGGCAACCTGTGGCCAGCAGGCTGCCTGTATTTATAGTGGGGTCTGAGGGTCATGTGACGTGGTCAGCGTCACATGACCGACAGACAGACAAGTCGAGCACCGAGTGATCAGCTCGGCGCTCAAGGCAGACCTAGGAGCAGGGAGCCTCCCAGCTAGCAAAGCCGCCCTGGGAACGAGGCCAAACACAGATCCTCGCTCCCGAAGCTAAGCAGCAGGTCTGCGGCTGATGGGAGACCGAGTGCGCCTTTGGTCCCGTGACAGTACCCCCCTTTTACGAGTGGCCACCGGACCCAAGACTTCAGGCGATGGCCTTTCAGGGTGTTCTAAATGAAATTTTCAAACAAGTCTAGGAGCATGAACCTCCCTGGCGGGTACCCAAGATCTCTCTTCGGGTCCATACCTCTTCCAGTGAATCAGGTACTGTAAGGAATTACGCACCTTCCTGACATCCACTATCTTAGACACCACATACTCGACAGCATCACTAACAAGATCCGGCAGAGGCGAGGCTTTCAACGGTAAGACAGGTTCAAAATACTTTTTAAGTAGAGATTTATGAAATACATTATGAATGTGGAACGACTCGGGCAGCTCCAACTTAAACGATACCGGATTAATCAACTCCGTGATATTATACGGTCCAATATAACGACGAGCAAATTTTCTAGAAACTACCTTTAGAGATAACAACCATACTTTATCCCCAACCTGAAAGTTCACCCCCCTTGAACGTCTCCTATCGGCCTTAAGTTTTTGAGAACTTTGAGCCTTTTCTAGGTTCGATTGAACCCGGGCCCAAACTGTGCACAGTTCAGAGGAGAGTATATCTGCTTCAGGGTTAGAGGAGGAGACGGACGACCCAGAATAAAAACGGGGATGAAAACCATGGTTACAAAAGAAAGGGGAGACCCCAGCAGAAGAATTGACACGGTTATTCAAAGCAAATTCAGCCAAAGGAAGGAATTTGACCCATAATTGCTCGTCATCAGCAACATACAACCTCAGGAATTGTTCCACAGACTGATTTAGGCGTTCAGTCTGCCCATTACTCTCAGGATGGTAGGCGGAAGAAAAATACAATGACATTTTACATCTTTGACAGAAGGCCCTCCAGAATTTGGACACAAAATGCACACCCCTGTCAGAAACAATATTTTCCGGGATGCCATGTAAACGAACAATCTCTCTCACAAAAATAGACGCCAGGGTTTTTGTATTCGGAAGTTTAGATAGGGGAATAAAATGAACCATCTTGCTAAACCTATCGGCCACTATCCAAACCACAGTCTTACCCTCCGCCAGCGGTAGGTCAGTTATAAAGTCCATCAAGATATGGGACCAGGGTCTACTGGGAATGGGTAGGGGTCGTAGGTTACCAGCAGGGTGAGTCCTAGGTATCTTAGACCTGGCACAAACCTCACAGGCTGACACGTAGGACTTGACATCCCTGGTTAGAGTGGGCCACCAATAAGATCTAGAAACCAGATCCTTAGTGCCCTCAAAACCCGGATGTCCACAAAAGGCAGAATCGTGACACTCCCCCAACAGCTGGAGATGAAATTGTACGGGAACAAACAACTTATCTGTTGGGGTGGATACCGGTGGCAGATGTTGTTCAGCCTTAATGCGTGCCGAGATAACCTAGGTTAGAGCCGCTATGAAGATTTTTGCTGGTAGGATGGATTCAGGCGGTGCCTCAGTGGGTTGAAAAGCATGGAAGCTCCGAGATAATGCATCTGCCTTCACATTTTTACTTCCCGGCCTGAA